>NC_086317.1:114182392-116582392 GCF_036172605.1 Pelobates fuscus
AAAAAAAAAGTCACCTCCTGGATTTTACTAAGCAAATAGGTAAGAGCCTCCCTTTGGATAGTTACTGCATGGGTGATTATCTATCAGCTGGCGACAAGTTATTTAACCCCAACTGATGCAATGAGTAGCTTCTCATTTCTTAAACAACCATGTCGAAAAAGACACATCCGTGGTTGTGGAAAAGATGTTAGTCTGTTTGAGAAGGGTCAAATCATTGGCATGCATCAAGCAGAGAAAACATTTAAGGAGATTGCAGAAACTACTAAAATTGGGCTAAGAACTGTCCAACACATTATTAAAAACTAGAAGGATTCGAGGAAGAAACGTGGTCGGAAATAAATCCTGATTGATCGTGATCGTCGATCACTTAAACGTTTGGTGAAATCAAATCGTAGAAAAACAACAGGGCTATGTTTTATAGTGACAGTAAGAGTTTTTCCTCATGCACAATGCGAAGGGAACTCAAGGGATTGGGACTGAACTGCTGTGTAGCCTTAAGAAAACCACTAATCAGTGGCTTCAATTTGCTAGGGAGCACAAAGATTGGACTCTGGAGCAATGGAAGAAGGTCATGTGGTCTGATGAGTCTAGATTTACCCTGTTCCAGAGTGATGGGTGCATCAGGGTAAGAAAAGAGGCAGATGAAGTGATGCACCCATCATGCCTAGTGCCTACTGTACATGCCTGTGGGGGCAGTGCTATGATCTGGGGTTGCTGCAGTTGGTCAGGTCTAGGTTCAGCAACATTATGTGCCCAAAGAATAAGGTCAGCTGACTACTTGAATAGCCAGGTTATTCCATCAATGGATTTTCTCTTCCATGATGGCACGGGCATATTCCAAGATCCCAATGCCAGGATTTATCGGGGCTCAAATTGTGAAAGAGTGGTTCAGGGAGCATAATACATCATTTTCACACATGGATTGGCCACCACAGAGTCCAGACCTTAACCCCATTGAGAATTTTTGGGATGTGCTAGAGAATGCTATGTGCAGTGGTCCGACTCTCCCATCATCAATACAAGATCTTAATGCAACACTGGATGGAAATACATTTTGTGACATTGCAGAAGCTTATCAAAACAATGCCACAGCGAATGCATGCTGTAATCAAAGCTAAAGGCGGTTCAACTAAATGTTAGAGTGTGTGACCTTTTTTTTGGGGGTGACAACTTTTTTTTTGGCCAGGCAGAGTATATATATATACTCAATCATCTGGGGTGGCAAGACACAGCCTTACATATTATTGGTGTGTTTCTTTTTCTAATTCAAAATATTGGTCCTTTCAGAGTAACACATTTAATTATACAGAAAGCATACCTACTTGCAGACACAGACAATCTCACTAACAGAGGCTCATTGATGCACAGGCTCACACAGACAATCTCATTGATATACATACACTCATTGACATTAAAAAAGAGTTCACTGATGCACACAAGCAGGCTCACTGACAATCAATCTCACTGACACACACAGACAAGCTTATTGGAACACAAACAAATTTAGTACAGACAAACTCTGACATGCACAAACTTACTACAGACAAGTTCACTGTCACACATGCTCACTGACACCCACATGCTCACTACAGGCAGCACACTGACACAGAGATGCTCACTACAGACAAGCTAACACACACATGCTCACTACAGGCAAGTTCACTGTCACACACACACATGCTCACCACAGGCAAGCTCACTGACACACACACATGTTTCCAACAGACATGCCCACTGACACAGACATGCTCACTACAGACAAGCTCACTGCCACACACACATATCAGCTCACTTACTAGCAGCCACACACACACAAGCTCAATCAGGAGCAGACACACACACACACACATACAAGCTCACTCACTAGCACCCACTCACCCACACACATACAAGCTCACTCACTAGCAGCCACACACACACAAGCTCACTCAGGAGCAGGCACAAACACATATAAGCTCACTCAATAGCAGCCACACACATACAAGTTCACTCACTATCAGCCACCCCCCTACACACACATACAAGCTCACTCACTAGCAGCCACACACACACACACACACACACATGCAAGCTCACTCACTAGCAGCCACACACACACAAGCTCACTCCCTAGCAAGCACACACACACAAGCTCACTCACTAGCAGGCACACACACACACACACACACACACAAGCTCACTCACTAGCAGACACACGCACAGACACTCACTGTTATGGCTGAAGCTTACCTGGGACTGGCAGGTGAAGTTGCCATTTTGTGACCTCTTCCTCCAAGAGAGGTCAGCAACATGTGTGCATGGGCAGGGCTTTACATGAGAGGTTGGGCTTCCATTCAGGAGGTGGGGCTTGTGTGCGGGGGCGGGGCATGCAACCAAAATTTAGGTAAATTTTGGAGAAAGACTGACAGGTCTCCTACTGGCTGCCAGCAGCCTACTTGCGGCTGCACCAGCCCCCAGCTCCTCCTTCTTGACTCCCCTCGGACTGACACAGGCTGGCACAGTACAAGGGTAAAATCATTTACATGACATTAGCCTCATGATTTAGGCTGATAGCCTGGCCCCAGGTGCAGATGCCCACCGGAAAATTTCTCTGTATAACGGTGGGCCAGTCCAGCCTGATAGTGGCAACTACCATATTAACCATTAGTGATGTACCGAACTGTTCGCCAGCGAATAGTTCCCGGTGAACATAGCGTGTTCACGTTCGCCGCCACGGGCGAACACATGCGCGGTTCGATCCGCCCCCTATTTGTCATCATTGAGCAAACTTTGACCCTGTGCCTCACGGTCAGCAGACACATTCCAGCAAATTAGCAACAGACCCTCCCACCTCCCTCCCAGCATCCATTTTAGATTCATTCTGAAGCTGCATTCTTAGTGAGAGGAGGGAAAGTGTAGCTGCTGCTCATTAGATAGGGAAATTGATAGCTAGGCTAGGGTATTCAGTGTCCACTACAGTCCTGAAGGACTCATCTGATCTCTGCTGTAAGAACAGTACCCCAAAAAGCCCTTTATAGGGCTAGAACATCAGTCTGCTTTTCTTTTTTTTCTGTGTAATGTAATTGCAGTTGCCTGCCTGCCAGCTTCTGTGTCAGGCTCACAGTGGATACTGTGCCCACTTGCCCAGTGCCACCACTCATATTTGGTGTCACAATAGCTTAAGCTTGCATTTAAAAACAAAACATTTTTTTCACTGTAATAGATTGAAGAGCAGTTAGTTGTCTGCCAGCTTCTGTGTCAGGCTCACAGTGGATACTGTGCCCACTTGCCCAGTGCCACCACTCATATCTGGTGTGACTATAGCGTGCCTTTAAAAACAAAAAAAGTGTTTCACTGTAAGCTAATAGCAGTTAGTTGTCTGCCAGCTTCTGTGTCAGGCTCACAGTGGATACTGTGCCCACTTGCCCAGTGCCACCACTCATATCTGGTGTGACTATGGCGTGCCTTTAAAAACAAAAAAAGTGTTTCACTGTAAGCTAATAGCAGTTAGTTGTCTGCCAGCTTCTGTGTCAGGCTCACAGTGGATACTGTGCCCACTTGCCCAGTGCCACCACTCATATCTGGTGTGACTATAGCGTGCCTTTCAAAACAAAAAAAGTGTTTCACTGTAAGCTAATAGCAGTTAGTTGTCTGCCAGCTTCTGTGTCAGGCTCACAGTGGATACTGTGCCCACTTGCCCAGTGCCACCACTCATATCTGGTGTCACAATAGCTTAAGCTTGCATTTAAAAACATTTTTTTTTCACTGTAATAGATTGAAGAGCAGTTAGTTGTCTGCCAGCTTCTGTGTCAGGCTCACAGTGGATACTGTGCCCACTTGCCCAGTGCCACCACTCATATCTGGTGTGACTATAGCGTGCCTTTAGAAACAAAAAAAGTGTTTCACTGTAAGCTAATAGCAGTTAGTT
Source organism: Pelobates fuscus (assembly GCF_036172605.1). Lineage (NCBI taxonomy): Eukaryota > Metazoa > Chordata > Amphibia > Anura > Pelobatidae > Pelobates > Pelobates fuscus. Next base: position 114,186,300 of record NC_086317.1, read on the forward strand.
GTCTGCAAGCGTCTGGGTGTCAGGCCTTCAGCGTGTGCTCTGCCAACCTCAGCAAGTGTAATTTGCCACTCATATCTGGTGTCTGTATAGCGTGCTTTTACAAAGAAAAAAGTTTTTCAGTGTAAGCTAATAGCAGTCAGTGTCCTTCAAGCGGGTGTCAGGCCTTCAGCGTGTGCTCTGCCAACCTTAGCAAGTGTAATTTGCCACTCATATCTGGTGTCTCTATAGCGTGCTTTTACAAAGAAAAAAAGTTTTTCAGTGTAAGCTAATAGCAGTCAGTGTCCTTAAAGCGGGTGTCAGGCCTTCAGCGTGTGCTCTGCCAACCTCAGAAAGTGTAATTTGCCACTCATATCTGGTGTCTCTATAGCGTGCTTTTACAAAGAAAAAAAGTTTTTCAGTGTAAGCTAATAGCAGTCAGTGTCCTTCAAGCGGGTGTCAGGCCTTCAGCGTGTACTCTGCCAACCTCAGCAAGTGCACTTTGCCACTCATATCTGGTGTCTCTATAGCGTGCCTTTCACTGTTATAGATTGGATAGCAGTTAGTTGTCTTCAAGCGGGTGTCAGGCCTACAGCGTGTACTCTGCAGACCTCTGCCAGTGCACATTGCCACTCATATCTGGTGTCACAATAGCCTGCATTTAAAACCCAAAAACTTTTTTCACTGTTATAGATTGAATAGCAGTTAGTTGTCTTCAAGCGGGTGTCAGGCCTACAGCGTGTACTCTGCAGACCTCTGCCAGTGCACATTGCTTCTCATATCTGGTGTCACAATAGCGTGCATTTAAAACGCTAAAACTTTTTTCACTGTTATAGATTGAATAGCAGTTAGTTGTCTGCAAGCGTCACCGCAGTGGTAACCGGCCAAAATTTCTTTGCACAAAAGGCAATCCGCAACCTGTACTCGACTGTGCAAAAGGAAGTAATGGCATGTCTGGCACACAGTGTTGGGGCAAGGGTCCATCTGACCACTGATACCTGGTCTGCAAAGCATGGTCAGGGCAGGTATATCACCTACACTGCGCATTGTGTAAACCTGCTGACGGCTGCCAAGCATGGAATGCGTGGCTCTGCAGAGGAGTTGGTGACACCGCCACGACTTGCAGGCAGGCCTGCTGCCACCTCCTCTACTCCTCCTACTCCATCCTCTTCCATAACCTCCTCAGCTGAGTCCTCTTCTGCTGCTGCGTCTTGCTCCACATCAACGGCACACCCCCCCAGCTCCCCAGGTACTATTCCACATCCCTATTCTGCTCTGTGTCAGTTTGTATCAGGGATCCTTAGGATAGGTGTCAATCCATACCTGCCAAGTGACCCTATGTAGGGGGAACAGTCCCTATTCTGCTCTGTGTCAGTGTGTATCAGGGGCTTTGAGGACAGGTGTAAATCCATATCTGCCAAGTGACCCTATGTAGGGGTAACAGTCTCTATTCTGCTCTGTGTCAGTGTGTATCATGGTCTCTGAGGACAGGTGTCAATCCATATCTGCCAAGTGACCCTATGTAGAGGGAACAGTCTCTATTCTGCTCTGTTTCAGTGTGTATCATGGTCTCTGAGGACAGGTGTCAATCCATACCTGCCAAGTGACCCTATGTAGGGGGAACAGTCCCTATTCTGCTCTGTGTCAGTGTGTATCAGGGGCTTTGAGGACAGGTGTCAATCCATATCTGCCAAGTGACCCTATGTAGGGGTAACAGTCTCTATTCTGCTCTGTGTCAGTGTGTATCATGGTCTCTGAGGACAGGTGTCAATCCATATCTGCCAAGTGACCCTATGTAAGGGGAACAGTCTCTATTCTGCTCTGTGTCAGTGTGTATCATGGTCTCTGAGGACAGGTGTCAATCCATACCTGCCAAGTGACCCTATGTAGGGGGAACAGTCCCTATTCTGCTCTGTGTCAGTGTGTATCAGGGGCTTTGAGGACAGGTGTCAATCCATATCTGCCAAGTGACCCTATGTAGGGGTAACAGTCTCTATTCTGCTCTGTGTCAGTGTGTATCATGGTCTCTGAGGACAGGTGTCAATCCATACCTGCCAAGTGACCCTATGTAGGGGGAACAGTCTCTATTCTGCTCTGTGTCAGTGTGTATCATGATCTCTGAGGACAGGTGTCAATCCATATCTGCCAAGTGACCCTATGTAGGGGGAACAGTCCCTATTCTGCTATGTGTCAGTGTGTATCAGGGGCTTTGAGGACAGGTCTCAATCCATACCTGCCAAGTGACCCTATGTAGGGGAACAGTCTCTATTCCGCTCTGTGTCAGTGTGTATCATGGTCTCTGAGGACAGGTGTCAATCCATACCTGCCAAGTGACCCTATGTAGGTGGAACAGTCTCTATTCTGCTCACCTAAACAGACAATGACAGGCACACACACTTGCTGATTTGGCACACACTAAAAAACACACACTCACTGGCAGGCACACGCACACACTCACTGACAGGCACACAGACACACACAGAAAGACACATTGTTACAGGCATACTGACTCAGACAGACAGACATACTGACACACACTGGCATACTGGCTGACACAGACAAATTGGCACACACACAGAGACATACTTGCACACAGACATAATGACACACACACAGAGATACATACTGGTACACACACAGACACACACAGAAAGACACACTGTTACAGGCATACTGACTCAGACAGACAGACATACTGACACACACAGGCATACTGGCTGACACACACACAGACAAACTGGCACACACACAGATACATACTTGCACACACATAGACAGACATACTGGCACACACATAGACAAACATACTGATGCGCACACAGACATACTGATGCGCACACACACAGACATACTGACATACTAACACACACAGACATACTGACATACTGACGCACACACACAGACATACTGACATACTGACTGACACAGACATACTGACGCACACAGACATACTCATACACACAGACATATTCATACACACACACCCAAACTTTACGCTTTTAAAACCAGTGGACAGGGGCTGAGTAAGGGGACAGGGCTGTAGTGGGGGACATGGGGTGGTAGTGGAGGGTATAAGCTGTAATTGGGGGTTTAGGAAATGTAGGGGGGGATAGGGGCTGAATCAAGTTGATGGCTACAATTTGGGAAAGGGGCTGTGGTGTGGGTAATATGGGTTGCAATTGGGGGAGAGGAGCTGTAGTTGGGATGTTATGGGGCTGTGGTGGGGGGCATGGGGCTGAGGAAGTGGGCAGGAGCTGAGAGGGGGGAAAGGAGCAGGGAAAGGGTGGGACAGGGGCTGAGGTAGGGGACATGGGCTGAGGTAGGGGACAGGGGCTGACTAGGGGGACAGGGGCTGACTAGGGGGACAGGGGCTGACTAGGGGGACAGGGGCTGACTAGGGGGACAGGGGCTGAGGTAGGAGCTGACGAAGGGGAGGTGGGGACAGGGGCTGAGGTGTGGACAGGGGCTGAGGTGGGGACAGGGGCTGACTAAGGCTGAGGTGGGGACAGGGGCTGAGGTGGGGACAGGGCTGAGGAGGGGACAGGGGCTGACTAAGGGGACAGGGGCTGAGGAGGGGGTACAGGGGCTGACTAAGGGGACAGGGGCTGAGGTGTGGACAGGGGCTGAGGTGGGGACAGGGGCTGACTAAGGCTGAGGTGGGGACAGGGGCTGAGGTGGGGACAGGGCTGAGGAGGGGACAGGGGCTGACTAAGGGGACAGGGGCTGAGGAGGGGACAGGGGCTGACTAAGGGGACATAGGCTGAAGAGGGGGTACAGGGGCTGAGGAGGGGGGACAGGGGCTGACTAAGGGGACAGGGCTAAGGAAGGGTGACAGGGGCTGAGGTAGGGGACAGGGGCTGAGGTAGGGGACAGGGGCTGAGGAGGGGACATGGCTGAGAAGAGGACAGGGGCTGAGGAGGGGACAGGGGCTGAGGAGGGGACAGGGGCTGAGGAGGGGACATGGCTGAGAAGAGGACAGGGGCTGAGGAGGGGGCAGGGCTGAGAAGAGGACAGGGGCTGAGGAGGGGACAGGGGCTGACTAAGGGGACAGGGACTGAGGAGGGGACAGGGGCTGAGGAGGGGACAGGGCTGAGAAGAGGACAGGGGCTGAGGAGGGGACAGGGCTGAGGAGGGGACATGGCTTAGAAGAGGACAGGGGCTGAGGAGGGGACATGGCTGAGAAGAGGACAGGGGCTGAGGAGGGGGCAGGGCTGAGAAGAGGACAGGGGCTGACTAAGGGGACAGGGGCTGACTAAGGGGACAGGGACTGAGGAGGGAACAGGGCTGAGGAGGGGACAGGGCTGAGAAGAGGACAGGGGCTGAGGAGGGGACATGGCTGAGAAGAGGACAGGGGCTGAGGAGGGGGCAGGGCTGAGAAGAGGACAGGGGCTGAGGAGGGGACAGGGGCTGAGGAGGGGACATGACTGGGGAGGGGACAGGGGCTGAGGAGGGGACAGGGCTGAGAAGAGGACAGGGGCTGAGGAGGGGACAGGGGCTGACTAAGGGGACAGGGACTGAGGAGGGGACAGGGGCTGAGGAGGGGACAGGGCTGAGGAAGGGTGACAGGGGCTGAGGTAGGGGACAGGGGCTGAGGAGGGGACAGGGGCTGAGGAGGGGACAGGGCTGAGGAGGGGACAGGGCTGAGAAGAGGACAGGGGCTGAGGAAGAGACATGGCTGAGAAGAGGACAGGGGCTGAGGAGGGGGCAGGGCTGAAAAGAGGACAGGGGCTGAGGAGGGGACAGGGGCTGACTAAGGGGACAGGGACTGAGGAGGGGGTACAGGGGCTGAGGAGGGGACAGGGGCTGACTAAGGGGACATAGGCTGAAGAGGGGGTACAGGGGCTGAGGAGGGGGGGCAGGGGCTGACTAAGGGGACAGGGCTGAGGAAGGGTGACAGGGGCTGAGGTAGGGGACAGGGGCTGAGGTAGGGGACAGGGGCTGAGGAGGGGACATGGCTGAGAAGAGGACAGGGGCTGAGGAGGGGACAGGGGCTGAGGAGGGGACAGGGGCTGAGGAGGGGACATGGCTGAGAAGAGGACAGGGGCTGAGGAGGGGGCAGGGCTGAGAAGAGGACAGGGGCTGAGGAGGGGACAGGGCTGACTAAGGGGACAGGGACTGAGGAGGGGACAGGGGCTGAGGAGGGGACAGGGCTGAGAAGAGGACAGGGGCTGAGGAGGGGACAGGGCTGAGGAGGGGACATGGCTTAGAAGAGGACAGGGGCTGAGGAGGGGACATGGCTGAGAAGAGGACAGGGACTGAGGAGGGGACAGGGGCTGAGGAGGGGACAGGGCTGAGAAGAGGACAGGGGCTGAGAAGAGGACAGGGGCTGAGGAGGGGACAGGGGCTGACTAAGGGGACAGGAACTGACGAGGGGACAGGGCTGAGAAGAGGACAGGGGCTGAGGAGGGGGCAGGGGCTGACTAAGGGGAAAGGGGCTGAGGAGGGGACAGGGCTGAGGAGGGGACAGGGGCTGAGGAGGGGACAGGGGCTGAGGAGGGGACATGGCTGAGAAGAGGACAGGGGCTGAGGAGGGGACAGGGGCTGAGGAGGGGACAGGGCTGAGAAGAGGACAGGGGCTGAGGAGGGGGCAGGGCTGAGAAGAGGACAGGGGCTGAGGAGGGGGCAGGGCTGAGAAGAGGACAGGGGCTGAGGAGGGGACAGGGCTGAGGAGGGGACAGGGGCTGAGGAGGGGACAGGGCTGAGAAGAGGACAGGGGCTGAGGAGGGGACAGGGCTGAGAAGAGGACAGGGGCTGAGGAGGGGACAGGGGCTGAGGAGGGGACAGGGGCTGAGGAGGGGACAGGGCTGAAAAGAGGACAGGGGCTGAGGAGGGGACAGGGGCTGAGGAGGGGACAGGGCTGAGAAGAGGACAGGGGCTGAGGAGGGGACAGGGGCTGAGGAGGGGACAGGGCTGAGAAGAGGACAGGGGCTGAGAAGAGGACAGGGGCTGAGAAGAGGACAGGGGCTGAGGAGGGGACAGGGGCTGAGGAGGGGACAGGGCTGAGAAGAGGACAGGGGCTGAGAAGAGGACAGGGGCTGAGAAGAGGACAGGGGCTGAGAAGAGGACAGGGGCTGAGGAGGGGACAGGGGCTGAGGAGGGGGCAGGGCTGAGGAGGGGAATAAAAAAAACCACTAAAGTGTATTTCCCTGCTCCCTGAGTATTACCTTAGGCCAGGGAGGGGTGGACAGCAGCCAACATGAGCAGCAACCAGCAGCAGCAGCCAGTGAAGTCGTCCTCTCCTGTTGATGTCAGGAGGAGGGGGAGTGACTTCCTCTGCTCTTCTCCCAGACTCCCCAGCGGTCCTGTGAGAAGAGCAGTGGAAGTCACGCCCCCTCCTCCTGACATCATCAGGAGAGGCCGGCCGACTCCACTGACTGCAGATTGCAGGAAGAGTAAGGTAAGTTGAAAAATCTGACTCCTTAGCCAGAAGCAGGGGATTGAGATGTTTCCTTTTTTTGCTGGGTGTGGGCGGCCCTGGGTTTAGGGCGGCCTGGGGGGCAATTGCCACCTTGCCCCCCTTCCCAGCCCGCCCCTGTGTTCAGGCATGTACCATTTGTGCTATGACTTCATTATAGATCTACCACCATCTAAGGAACATGCCACCATTTTAACTGTGGTACATCATTTCTCGAAAATGGTCCGCTGAGTTAGCACAGATATTCATTAAAGAGATATACAGACTACATGGACTGCCACAGGAAATAGTGTCTGATAGAGGAACAAAGTTTATATCTAGATTTTGGAGGAAGTTGTGTTCTGAACTGGGACTTTCGTTGTCTTTTTCCTCATCATATCACACCCAGATTAATAGGGCTGTGGAGAGGGCTAATCAGTCTCTAGAGGGCTGACATGTTTCATATCACATAACCAAGCTAATTGGTATGACCTTCTTCCTTGTGCTGAATTCACTCGCAATAACATTATGCACAACTCTTCACAACATAGCCCCTTTTTCGTTACTTATGGTAGGCATACCCTTGTTATTCCTACTCAGTTTTATTAAACAGGATTACTGGGTGTTGATAACCACCTGTCACAGACCCCGACTCGCGGCCGCACGTGGTCGCACCCGGTCGGAATTACATGTGCAGCAGCAAGCCGGGAGCCGGACCGTTGACCGTTGAAGATGTGCAGGGGTCCTGGTGGTGTTTTGGATGTATCCCCAATAGTTATTAAGCCATGTTACTACTGCAAACAAATGTGATGGAGCACAGCAGCACCACCTGGAGCCCGCGGTCGCAGGCTAATCGGCAGGAGGGGAGCAATGTCCCTCTTGACTAGTGTCTCTGACTGCCTCTCTGCTGTTTCTAACTGGATGGCTGCCCACTTCCTTAAACTAAACTTGACCAAGACTGAAATTCTGGTCTTTCCTCCCTCAAGTGTTGTTACTCCTGTGTCTGTCTCCCTCCAAGTCAACGGTGCTACCATCAGCTCCACCACGCAGGCTCGCTGCCTAGGTGTTCTCTTTGACTCCGACCTCTCCTTCAAGCCTCATGTTCAATCTATCGCCAAATCCTGTCATTTCCATCTCAAAAACATTGCGCACATCCGCCCCTAATTAACTCCAGATGCGACTAAGGGGTTGGTCCATTCCACTGTCCTTTCTCGCCTTGACTACTGCAATCCGCTTCTCAGTGGTCTTACGTGCTCCCAACTTACGCCGTTACAGTCCATAATGAATGCGGCGGGAGGCTCATCTTCCTGTCCGCCCGCTCCTACCACGCCTCACCCTCCTGTCAGTCCCTACATTGGCTTCCTATAAAATATAGAGCTCAATTAAAAATTCTGGTTCTTGGGGGCGGAGCTTGACAGCCGACACAAACGGTCGCACTCTTCTAGAGCTCCGAGGCCCAAACGAGCAAATACTGACAAAAATCCACCCAAACGGCTTCGGAACCACGGCAGCTGCCCCAGACCCACATTGCGACAAGATGGGTCGCAAAACCACCAAAAAAAACCCGGGGAAAAACAACCCAGGACTCACCATCGGAGACATGTGGCGGCAGGCCAGAGGCGCCAACGAAGCTACCATGGCGGCGCTCCACGGAGGTTGTTCGGACTTCTCCGACGACCTCTCAGGGGAGGAATATCTACCAAACCACACAGCTGGACGACCCTCACCGCCGTCTAACGCCACCCAGGAATCCGCACCAGTAACAGTGGCAATCCTCAGGCAGATGCTGTCGGATCACCACGACGATATCCACAAGGAGATCACAGCGCTGAGGGGGGACCTAAAGGGAGTAACAAGCCGCCTAACTACTGTGGAGACCCTCACCGACACGAATATCGAAGACATAAAAGAACTCAAAAACACTGTTCTGGAGCTCCAACTACAGCAACGTTCTCAAGAACACCGCATGGCAGAGAACGAAGACGCCAGACGGCGTAACAATCTAAAGCTAAGGGGGCTCCCAGAGAATACAACGGAGGCAGACCTCCCACAAGTCATTAACCGCTTGCTCAAAACGATATTACCGCCGGCACAGGCGGAGAACATCCACCCAGAAAACGTATTCAGGGTCCCCAAGTCACCTAAGGCACCTGCCGGGTCCACCAGAGACACCATACTTGTGTTCCGGAACAGCACTGACAAAAAGGTGATACTGGACGCCCTAAGGGGCAAAACGCCCCCGCAGTTCGACAGCAGGGCTCTGAGCTTCTACGCGGACCTCTCCAACGGCACCCTGGCCTGGAGAAGATCCCTTCAGCCACTGACCACTCTCATCCGTCAAAGAGGCCTTAGTTACCGCTGGCGGCCATCCCACACCCTAACGGTCCAACAAGGTACTGACTTACACCAAATACGGGAACCGAGTGACGCAATCCCACTCTTACAATCTCTAGGCCTAACGCTGGACTCCCTCAAACCACAGAGCCAGACGAACCAAGTTTCCCCGCGACACAGATGGGACCCAACTAGGACTGTCCCATTTGTCCCTCAAGGCCTCACACCAGACCCATACGCTACCATCACCACCTGAACTGACCCGCGACTGGCAGCCGCATGGCTCACCGGTCCCGCAGGCAGGCATGGTCACGCGGAACTCCAAGCATACCAAACCACAGCTACAATCGGGTCAGTCACTACACAGCCTATACACAACCTACCTGAACTGTGTTTTATGCTCCCAACGTCTGGGGCCACACCGCAAGTTACGCCTCCTGAGACATGCAGCAGACTTTGGGTGAGAACCCTTCCCACACCTGCCTACCCATATATAGGCCTCCGAGCCACATCTTGCCCTCACACCTGAAAAACAAGACATCCCCACTCTTGATTGTCTACAGTTGTACTTTCCATAATGGTTTATTGTTTTGTTACCCTGCTAGCAACCAGAGTGATTGTGCTTCTTAAGATTCCGACTTGTAAAAGAGATGTTTTGTTGTTAGTCTAGTTTTTTGTTTTTTGAACTCCACAAGAGATCTACAATATGACTATGACAAGACTCTGTGTAGTCCAACCACCCACAAAAGCGAAGACAGAGGAGATTTAAATGTAGCCCATAACGATTATCTCTGTGATGCCATTACTCACATATTTAATAGCCTGTGTGGTTACTACACATAATCTGTACGCAATAGTCTCTCTGCACACTGGCACTCATGACGTAACTTACTTCTCATTTTGTTTGAATCTTTGCTAAGCGTTATTATGCTTATCACTATATGAATGTTAACACAGAGGCAGACTCCGAGGTGTGTACATTTTTACAGCTCTAAGTCTAAATCAGCGACCTCACATAGTTTGACATATATTTTGCCTTTGGGCTACATGTTACCTCTCATGCAAATAATACGTGCAGGCGATAGAGCAAATGCTATCAGCAAATGTAACGAGCAGAGGTTATACGCAAAAGCAGGATTTCCAGCTACTTAACTGGCTGCAATGATGACCCAGCTAGCATGTACCTAGACAGGTGGATCTCACCACCTACCATAAATAACCTAGCAACGCCAAACATAAATAGTTATACACCTGTTTAACCTTACTCTGACGATACACTCAGTCAGTTCAACTAGTTAATAATCATAAGATACTGTAAAGCGTTACCAAGTCTGGTCAGCATACATACTACAGGGCCTAACATGTATTTCACTGCTGAATATTACTTTCATACCTCAACCATGTACCTACCGAACATAAGCTAAGTTATATGCCACCCCATCTTTACGACCCTGGCGAGTTGACCTGTAATTAAACAACCAAGCACTAAATTAAGCTACCACTATATCATCTTGTAAAAGCCTGGTCAGCATCTAACTTGTTACTTGTCCTGCTTATTAATACAACAAAATGTGCAATGTCTTCCCATGCCACACTGCTGTTATAATATGTCTACTTCTCTGCTTACACCGGCTATAGTGGCGGCGTATACATGTATGTACTCACTATGCTGCACAAATAAATAAAGTTAGACAAAGAGCTAAAGCGCACTGCACACCCTAAGTCCGCACAAGCGGCTGGTGTAATATACAGATATATATGTTATTACTGTTTCCTCCCCGTACTTGTCTCTAAATGCACCAGAGAAGCTAACATGTCCAACTAAGAGAGACTCATGTTTATTATTAATTACTGTATTGTTTGATTTGTATTACTTTTACTATTTTTATCTTCTTGTATCGAATGTTTGTAAGCTACCATTAAAACTGGTGGGCATTCCCCCACCACAAAAATAAAGAATTGAAAAAAAAAAAAAAATTCTGGTTCTTGCTTTTAAATCTCTACATAATGCTGCTCTCACATATCTATCCTCCCTTATACACAAGTATGTCCCATCTAGGCCCTTACGATCTGCTGAAGACTTACGTCTATCTTCTGTCCGTACTCCCACCTCTGATGCTCGCCTTCAAGATTTCTCGAGGGCTGCACCGTTCCTGTGGAACTCGCTTCCCTCCTCCGTTAGATGCTCACCCAGTCTCCACTCTTTCAAAAAATCGTTAAAAACCCACTTCTTCATTAAAGCGTATCAATTAAACTGTTAAAAGCTCCCAACTGATTCCTCTTCTGCAACTGTCACTAGTCTAATACTATCCTTACCTTTTGTGTCATTTTACCCCACTCCCTCTAGCATGTAAGCTCATTGAGCAGGGCCCTCAACCCCTCTGTTCCTGTGTGTCCAACTTGTCTGGTTACAACTAGTGGCAAAAAAATAAGGGGGGGGATGGAGGGTGTGCAGGGGAAGGGGGGAATGGGGAAATGGAGGGTCTGCAGTGGGGGAGAAAAATGAAGGGTCTGCATGATAAGGGGGAATGGAGAAATTGAGGGTCTGCAGGGTGAGGGGGGAATGGAGGGTCTGCAGGGGAACGGGGGACTGGTGGGTGTGCAGGGGAAGGAGGGAATGAGGAAATGCAGGGTCTGCAGGGAGGGGGAGAGAAATGGAGGGTCTGCAGGGGTAGGGGGGAGACATATAGGATCTGCATGGAAAGGGGAAATAGATAAATGAAGGGACTGCAAGGGGGAGAAATTAAGGGGCTGCAGGGAAAGGGTGGGGGAGAGATAAATTGAGAGAGAGGGAATGAGACACATGAGGAGATGAGACACATTGAGGGGCTGAGGGGGCCCAGGGAAATATTCACACAAGGGCCCCGGGAGGTATGGGGACCAAGCGATACCCACTTAAAAGTTTACAGATCCTCAGCCCCAATCCAAGAAACAATTCCAGAGTGTTTAAAGTGATCTCCTAGTCAAGCACCCAATGTGTAAAATGGGTACAAGCGATACCCAGAGGCTTGGGGAGCACAGTAAGCATCCGGGGCTCCCATACCCCATCACCACAGTGACAATAGCCCATTTCTAAGTCTCTCCAAAGTCTATAGCCAAGAAACAGCAAGAAATATCAAGAGAGGCTGTGTGCTTGGAAGCCAGGGGGTTGCAACAAGGTTATTTGCAAAGGTGCCATTTCTAATGAAATCTGTACTTTTTGTAACATAAAAAAAAACATTTTCTTCACACATTAAGCATTTTAGCAAGCTAAAGTGCCTTAGAGGTCCAAAGTATCCCTTTAATTATGGTATTAATACATTTTCATGATCCATTGAACTATTACATTTCACTTTATCAACACTCAGGGCATATCATGGAATAATTCGTAATTGGGCAATAAAATAGATGTCAGAAAATGAAAAATAGCAATGATCTGGAGCATTCCAATGAGAGAACAAGGGAACCTTCCAGCTGATGAAGTCAGACTGCATGTAACTATCCCTTGCAGCTTGATGCTTCTTTACCTTATGACCTACTGGAAAATTGCCAGAAGAGAGGGAGAGGCACATTGGTCCCAATGCCTGACCAATGGTAAGAATATATGTAATACATGTAATGCAGCAATGAAAAGCTCTCCCATAGCATCTCAGCTTCCACCCATGTACACAATACACACAACACTACAAACAGCACAGAAAATACCACAAACAGCTCCCAGGACACACAAGTACTAAAAGCAAACCACAAACACAAAACAAGACATCCCACGAACAGCCCACACATGCATAACACTGCCCACATACAGACAGTCCATATGCACACAAGCCCACAAACAGTTGCCCACCACACACACACACACAATACCACATACAGCCTATGTACATACACCGTAACCTAAAAGCAAGCCTCTTCACACACAAATGCAATATCACAATAGATGCACAACACTACACAAAGCTTGCATATATACTCACATAAAACAACAGACATCCAACACACATACATTGCACACAATACATGCAGCCCACACGGCATCATGCAGAGCCCAGATACACACAACCTCATAAAGAAGTCACCAAAACCAGGGAGCATGTGATCAGTGACCGGTGTGGCTGCAAGAGGCTCTGCCGGCTCAGAGGGCTCAGCAGGTGGCTCACGCACTTTAACAGTGTGACTGGGCCCCTGCTCTATATTAAGCTTTTGTACTGGAAGAAGGTGAGTACAGGTCACTTCCTCCCAACTTTCCAACAAGACTCATGGGAGAAAGAGGGGGAGACCAGAATGAGGAGTTTGACTCCCAGACTCCCATCACACTTAGCCAAATGCCACTGGACCCCAGAGATGCCACCCTTGCACCAAAAATCTGATATTTGTATTTATTATCTGTGTGTGTGTCTGTGTTATCTGCATGTGTGTTATCTGTGTGTGTTTATGTGTTATGTGTGTATGTTATCTGTGTGGGTGTTATCTTTAATCTGTGTATATGTTATCTGTGTGTATGTGTTGTATCTGTGTGTGCATATGTCATCTGTGTGTCTATATGTTATCTGTGTGTATGTGTTATCTCTGTGTGTCTTTGTTATCTCTTAGTATATGTGTTTTGTTATATGTGTACAACACCCTTACCTTTTGTGTTTCTATACCACACTCCCTCTAGCATTTAAGCTCATTGAGCAGGGCCCTCAACTCCTCTGTTCCTGTACATCCAATTCGTCAGGTTACAAATAAATGTCTGTTAGTCCTTCCATTGTACAGCACTGCAGAATTTATTGGTACTTTATAAACAATAATAATAACAATAACATGATTAAAAATAATCTTCAGTGGAACATTGCTAAACAATCTGTTGATAATATAATAAACAAAATAGCTGTTTTGATTTTGAGAATATGAGTAAGACTTATTATCTGCTAATATTATCTTCGGTACATGCTTTTTAAGCAGTGGAGAATTAGTCACAGAGTCATTAGACCAGTTATTTACTTTGTATAGTTGGAAAACAAATGATTAACATACCAAGTGAAATGTCACATTTGCCAGCAATACTTGTTAGAGCTTTCCCGGTTGGCTGATTGTTTTCTATATAGTCTGTTGCATATGCTGTGCAAGCATTGGTAGTAGTAAGCTTTGAACCCTTCCTATCAAACCAGAAAGAGGATAGTGACACTGCATGTTTTTTTCTCAAAAGGACCTGTACACTGTGAGTACAATTTCAGTTTCTCTTGTATTGTGTAAAAATCCAAACCATGTACAGACACATGATTTTGATTTGTGTTGTTTCCTCCTAAAAGCCTTTTATTTATTTTTTATAAATTATTTGTGGATGTATCTTTATACGCCCACGTAAATTAATACATTTATGTATACATTCCACTGACTCGCATTTACTAATGCCCTCTGTGTAATGCTGTATTACATTTAGAAGTCAATGGATTATTTATACTATAATAGCTCACATTTGCAGTGCACATTGATTCACCTTTCAAGTACAGTATTGGCATTTACAGTAGTTTTATTATGCTGTGCAGACACACACAGTTCACCTATGTACTGTAGGAGAACCCGGTACTAAAGCACATGAACAGCTTTATTTACCGAATTAGTCTAAAGTTTACTGTAACAACAAGTTGGCACTGCCCCAGCTCTGTCTAGAAAGAGAAAGCTGGAAGTAGAATCAGGGCAGGATTTTAACCTCTGGCAAACCTGTATGTTAAGGATTCTGTAGCAACTGTTAAACTAACCAGTCACACAAAAAATATCTCTATAAAATGATCTCTTACAAAATAATAAAAAATAAATAAACAATGCATGTGGTTATTTCTATGTTTAGTCATGTCTGCATTCTTATATATGTGCATGCAGATGTGTGAATTTTATAGCATGACAGGAGGCTTCATATTTGCTTAAGTTTCTCTTTACTAGAACTCCACAGCAGCACATTAACACAGAGACAAAAACACCAGAGACAAAAAAAAAATCATGAATCTATAAAAGGCTTCTCCCAACTAACTATTTCCTCTTTCTTTGCTGCTCCGCAGACAGTACAGGTCAGAGGACCACTGCCTCCTGTTTTATATGGGTGGTTGTGGATATTTTACTGTATTTATATGTTTATTACCGTTTTGATTTATTTGTTTAGACCCAACCCAGTCCTCAAGGCACACCTACCAGTCCAGGATTTAACCCCTTAAGGACCAAACTTCTGTAATAAAAGGGAATCATGACATGTCACACATGTCATGTGTCCTTAAGGGGTTAAGGATTACCCAGTTTTGTCTAAGGTGTTTTTTCTTTTTTTTTCTAAAAACACCTTAGACAAAACTGGGTAATCCTTAAATCCTGGACTGGTAGGTGTGCCTTGAGGACTGGGTTGGGAAACACTGGTTTAGAGGGTATTTTTGCATCTACCTACTTAGTGCTGTAGGGATTTATTTAGCTATACTGTATTTTCTACACCTACCTGCTTAGTGCTGTAGTGATTGCTTGATTGATTTATTTACTCTGTCTTTCTGCATCTACCTTCTTATGGCTGCAGGGATTTATTTGTTTAGAATGTGTTTACCTTCCTACTGCCATTATGATTTATTTATTTAGATTGTATTTTTCTGTCCCTACTTTTTTTGCTGTAGGGATGTATTTTCTCTTATGACTTTTCTGCATTTTCCTGTTTTAGGCCCCCATGTCTGGGGATCGTTTTTTTTCTTGGATTCGGGGAGTTTGGGGAGGGGTTTCCCTTTTCCCCTCCCTCCCTCTACCTTTTCTGGGTGGCTTTGCCCCCTTCACTTTTCGTCCGTATTGCGGCCGCCGGAAAGCGTTGCCGACCGCCGGGACCCCGGAGTAAGACTCTGGAAGTCCCACATGTTGGATCCCGCCCGCCGGCTCCATCCGCCGAGTGAGATCCTCTGCTTTCACACCCCACCCGACCCACGCTTCCGCTAGCGGTATAACTGCTCCCACGGCGTGGGGGGGGGGTTACTTTCCCATGCAGTGCGGCGGCCCCGAGCATACACTTCTCCGCGACCGCGTGGTCGGGTGGGGCCGGCCAGTTACCAGACTTACCGCATTAGTTCCGTCGATGGCAGGCACATGTGCTGTAGCTTTGACTGGGACTCAGCTATGACTTGGGAGCATTGCACCCTCAGGCTGTCCTGGCTTTGTGCCCCATGTGGCTGGCAGGTTAGGCTACTGGGGACTATAGCGGATGATATAGATCACAGGTATGCTATATAGAGCTGTGCACAACCCCTCAAGGGTTACAGGCATAACTGGCACTGTTACCACTTATACTCACCCCCCCCCCCTTTTTTGTTTGTTCAGATGATTGCTTGCAGCGCTCTGTTTTATCATTTTGACCAATGGAGCACCTCTTGTTAGGCAACTCAGTTGGTGAGTTCCCTGACTACAGGTGTACTCAATATGCAAGTTCACTATTTACGGAGTGTCAGGCACTATTTAACTGAAGTGCGTTATCTACAGTTGCACAGTAGACTGCTATGTACAGTTACACAGAAGAGTGTTATGTACAAATACACAGAAGAATGTACGTACAGTTACACGGACGAGTGTTATGTACAGTTACGCATAAGAGTGTTATGTACAGTTACACAGAAATGTGTTATGTGCTAATAATCTGAAGAAGTGTTATGTACATCTTAGCGAAAGGTACATTTTATCTGAAGAATGGAATGCGCAGTTCCTCACCTGTACATCTCTGAAGGTCCTGAATTGTCTGTGCCCCAGGACTTGGCCGGCTTTGTCCCTGCCTTACTGATTGGCCTGCTTTGTCTGTGCCCCATTGATTGGCCTGCTTTGTCTGTGCCCCATTGATCTGGCCTGTGCTGTCCATGCCAGAATGTCTGCATGCCAAGCCTACTGCCACATACTCATGCTTGTGCATTGCATGCGCTGCCCGACTTGCCTCGGTCACTATATGGGGTGCTGCCCCTATCTCCCTGCCGGTGACTCTTGTCCTCTATACTCCTTGAGGTCTCTTTGCCTGGGACCGCTGCACAGGAGAACCCTTATCCAGGTTAACAGCGCAGACAATGACTACTATGGCAGTGACCGCCTCCGTGGAATTAGGCTTCAGCCAGGGTCCTCCCTTAAGCTTATCAGGAGCGTAACGCTAGAGGGCCCACCTTTAAAATGGCAGGCGACTTGAATGAGTCAGACTCTCCTAGAGGAGAGCAGGCAAGGGCACATAAGCGCTACTGGAAGGGTGAAGGCCCTGAACCAGTGACTTGAATGAGTCAGACTCTGAGGAGCTGCTAACCCCTCTGCAATCGGCCAGACGGCCCTGCCTATATGGCGCGGGGGAGGCGACCACCGGACGCGGCAGTGACCGCCTTCTTAAAAAGGCAGACGACTTGGAGGAGTCAGAATCTCCAAGTGGAGAGCAGGCAAGGGCGCATAAGCACTACAGGTAGGGTGAGGGCCCGGAACCAGACACCCGGAAAGATTAGACTCCAGAGAAGTGTCTAGCCCTGATACGATCGACCTTGACGGCCTAGCTGAATGGCGGGCGGGCGGACCGGTTCCCCTCGTAGGGAGAGGACGATGGGGGTGTGGATTATGATGACAACCCCTAGTGGCACTATGAGATGTAGAACAAAGTCCACTACAGGGGCCCCGATGTCCTTGGAAGAAGAGGTCGTCTCGTGGATCGCCTTAAATGAACCCCTGTTCGACCCTCGATCCATTGCTCACCTGGTTTCTTTGGAATGGTCTCTGCTCGATCACCTAGCACCATTGGTGCGTTTATGGGCCCGTAGACCGCTGGCTTGAGAAGCCTGCAGGATAATTCGAGCGGTATTCCCAGCCAGGCTCCCGAACAAAGTTGCCGCAAACCCAGACTTAGACCCCGATGGGACACTGCGGTTTTGCTGGTTAAGCACCTGTTTAGTATTCAGGAGATCCTGAGAGCGGCCCACTGCAGTGCCTATACTATGAAGTCCGCACTGGCAAGCCGATTGTTCTCCGCTACACGAGTGAGCTGTGCTAGCAGAACATACGATGAACTATAAGAGGTGTCCTATTTTTCATGGAAATACTTGACGGAGGCTTATCTCAGCTACAACCCGTACCTTTAATAGGGGATTGGACCCATGACCCAGAATTTCACACTTGCCTCCACTTTCGGATGACATCCCAGATGGGGCCCGAGTCTGGGGTGGCAGACGACCCTATCCTAAACGCAATTTGGACCGCTGGAGGTGCTTGGGATAAAAGGATCTGAGCCCCTCGGAGTCCCGGCACGAGTCTACGATTGAACGTATATTCATTAGTTGCTTTGAATTAGACGCGGCCCTCAAGAAACTTCTAGGGACCGCGGGGCCCAGTTCTAGTAAGGTAGCCTCTATTTTCTCCCTGGCGAGATAGGAATCTTGTGCATCAGTCATTTGGGCGACAATACAACCTGGTTGGCAGGTTGGGAGGAATTGAGAACATTCAGGAATACCAGAACTATCTGAAGAGATCTCGTTTTCCACGCGTTGGGACCCGGACGCGCCTCTTCATCGATATAGGACATCTTGCTGTACGGTCTACCTGGACGGGCTTGCCGGAACCCCTGCGAGGTACCTCCCAGACCGAAAGGTCAGACGCTCTCTGCGTTTTCCCTGGTTAGAGTCCCTGGATTTTGGGTTTTTTTTCAACCAGGGAAATATCGACCTCCTCTACATCTCAAGGAATGGAGTCCTGGAGGGCGGATTGGACGCAAGGGGTGCCTCCTATGCTCTCCACTGCCCGAGTTTCTCGTACGTATGAAATAGTTTTCTCTAGGAGGACCCGGCGTCAAGACTTTAGTCCACGGAGAAGGACCCATCAGGCCCCAACCAGTTCGGCTGGATGACGGACCAGTTTGCTCAGCGATGGACGCTTCCCTCAAGGAGTGTTTGACACGGAGACGCGAACGAGTCTCCTCCGTTTGTTTGGTCTCAGGACCTTTCTACAGGTGCCTCGGTCTGCAGTTCCTGGATTCCCTGGACCCTTGCTCATTTGATCTCAGGAATTGTGAGACTTTGGTCTGCATGGCGACCCTGACGTAGTTGGGTCTGGTACGGATCTCCTAATTTTGCTACCGCTTTTACAAGTTTCGGGTATTGTTTGGTCACTTTAATGCCGGGGACTGCCATATCAATTAGATTAGGTAGCGCGTACAAATGTTGTCAGCAGGCCTCGCTCTGCTTAGAATTCCCTTTACGGTTCCTGAGGATGGGTATTCATCTCCCCAGGGGGTACACGCATTTTTGTGGTCTCCTATGGTGGTTTCTGTCCGGTTTTGTCCATTCACTGATTCTGGATTTATTTCAGTTATTATACCTTGTTTTTTCTTTAAGATGGGTTTGGTGGTTCGGACCTTAGTTGTCCATCAGTCTTAGTCGGACCCGAGGGTCATATTATTACTTTGGGAGTGCTCCCACCTTTAGGCGGTGTTCGACGTCACCATTTGTTTAAATGGTTCTTCTGTTTTTCTCGCCCTTCATGTACCGCTTGGTTGTGGTTGGCATTGGCGGGGTGTATAGGTTTTTTCGGTTCACTTCAGTCCGTAACACTACGACTTCAGGTACCGACATGGCGGGCGTTTTTCTCCAAGACATTGTACGCTTTCCTGCCGGTTACGAGGAGCTATCTTTGCAGAGTTTAGGTTGGTACGGCGGATCGTGTTTCTTTGGTCTTTGCTGTCCGAGCGTTAAAACAGCAAATATGAAGCCTCCTGTGATGCTATAAAATTGTAGATTATACTAGCTTTAGTGTAACTATAATCTTAATTTTATTAATGACAGGAGGCGAATATTTCCCTCCCAGTTTCTCCCTCCCTTTGTTGTTTGTTGGTTTGACTGACTTGTTGTTTATTCACCTGGTCTCCTGGGCTAGGTTGGTTATCTGGGGGACTTGGGGTTTATCTGGGATATGGTACCGTCAGTATTTTATGATGGGGATTCAGGTTTTTTAACTTTCTGGGATATTATACTGTCAGTATTTACGATGGGGATTCATGTTTTCTCAGTACATTTCATTCACTAATCAGTGTTTTCGACTCTGTTTCTCTCGTTTCAGTTTAATGGTTTAGCTACAGTTCTTAGATCCGACTACTCTACAGGATAATGGTCAAGGCTTCACCCACTGGTTCCACGGTTTCTAGTTCGCATTGCATTCATCTTTATGTTATGTTTGTTTCTCCTGTTATTGTATTTGTGGTGTATTGTTCATGTATTTTATTTGTCGCAGCGTGAAAGAGGAAATAGTTAGTTGGGAGAAGCCTTTTATATTCATGATTTTTTTTGTCTCTGGTGTTTTTATGTGCTGCTGTGGAGTTCTAGTAAAGAGAGACTTAAGCAAATATTCGCCTCCTGTCATTAATAAAATTAAGATTATAGTTACACTAAAGCTAGTATAATCTACAATTCTTAGCAAAGAATGTTATTGTATAGGGTGTGTGTGTGTGTGATAAATTATTGGGCAGTGTATACCAATTTGCAGTGTTTGTAAATGCTGTGAGAAGTGCATAAATATTTTGGATTGTATGTGAATGTTGTGAAAAAGTGTATGTCATTGTTTAGTTCACCAATGCAGTGGGCAAGTGCAAATGCTATGTGAATGATGAGGGAACTATATCAACAAATGAAAGCAGTGTGTGTCACAGTCAGGCCCGGAGCGAATAGGGAGGGGGGAGCATGACTGCTGCCCTGAGGGGTTGGCATAGCAACCAAAAGGATACAGTTGGTTTTACAGTTGAAAGCAGGGAATTCTCGAAAAAATTACCAGACTACTGGTGAACAATGCTGAGGGAGCCTGGCAGTGTCTTTCCTCTGGTAGTCTCTGTAAAAATGACTTTATTAAATTGAGTTTCCCTCCCTGAGGAAACCTGGCAGTGCTGTTTCCCCTTTAAAAAAAAAAAAAAAAAAGACAGAAATTACTTTTACCTTCTACTGGGAGTACAGGATGGCCCACACCCCTGATGGGTCTAGGGAGGCCCTGTTTACCCTATTGCAGGCCTTCCAGAGGACCCATTGGGCTGAATCCTTCAACTCACTGCTCCACAGTGCCCAGGGCGAGCAGGCTGCTTAGGAGGGGCCGGTGCAGGAAGTGCATACCAGGAGTGGACATCTGGCCCACCGTTCCAGACTGCATTCCAGACTGTCCACTAGTCCAGTGCGGAGGTCCAGGGTCGGAGTACCACAAAAGGGTCCGGGGCCGAGTGAGGCTGGCTCCAGGCGGCAGGATGCGGGCAGCGCGAGGCGGAGGAATGGCAGCTGGTACTGCGGAAGTCAAGGTGACCAGGCTGGGCCTGGGCGGCAAGATGGCGGTCCCCAAGATGGCGCCGGAGGCGAGGTGAGGTTCCACAGTCCTCACCCTTCTCTTCTGGTGGCTGTGGAAGTGACGTCGGCATGTGTGGCCGCACGCAGGAAGAGGCGGAGTGCCTCTCGCCGGAACTCCGGGGGCGCGTACGTGACATCTGCAAATCTCGCAATGCAGACTTCACAGGCCCCCGCGGAATCCGTAATTCCCAGAGCTCCGTGGACTGGGGAATCAGAGGAGAGGCACAGCTGGCTCCTGGCAAGTGGGGCAGGCCAGCGGGTGGTGACGTGCTGGTGGAGGATCTCACCAGCTTCTGGACTGGAGGCCAAGGAGCACCAGGGAGGGACCTCCACATGCCTGGCATGGACGGACTGGAACTCCCTGGGGTGTGAGCCTCCGCTCCACTGGCGGAACAGCAGGTAGGCGGACTGCAGAACCCTCACAGCAAGAAGGACCGGCATTGGAGCCTGGGATAGAGAGACCCCTTCTCCTGAACCGTGAGTTGGAGTGTGCTCGCACTTGACAGGAGTTAGGGGGGGACTCAGGGCTAGTGGGTGAGGGTCAAGGAGAATTGGTGTAATGGCTGCGCTTAGCGCTTGGCCGGTTGGCGCCTGCAGGGACCGTTGGGGCAGCGGACATGCGCAGGGCTCAGCACTTCCCTTTGGGGCTCCCCCTTCAGGTACAAGTGAGGTGAGTTCTGTGACATTGCACCCCTGGGGTTACATGTGTCTTTGGAGGTGAGAGAAAAGATACTTAAGGGTGTGTATGTGGAACTACTATCCTTGGTACCATTTGACAAGGATTAGTCGGATAGACTGCGTCTGTGTGATGCAGCTGAGGGCGAAAAGGTAAGCAGATCCCCCATACCTTAGGGAATTGGATGCATCCTATCAGCTAGGTTTCCGGAAAAGGCCCTGTCACTGTTTTTTGCATCTGGACTTGATTTGGGGGGCTTATAAGGTGTACAGGGGGCAATGCTGGTTTAAATACGACCAGCAGTTAAAATAAATACATTTTTTTAAATAATACAGCAGTTAGGCGTGTGCAAGACGGAAACCTATGGTTGCTTCTCATTAATCCCTGTCTTCCGTCGAGTTCTTATTTTCCGTCGGCACTTCCGGAGGAGCATCGGCGGGTCACAAGAAGGGCATCTGTTGGCTCTTTAACAAGAGCCACTGCAGAGGGTACAGCAGTTGTAGGTTTAAGCATGAGTGCTCCCACTGTGGTGGGGCTCACCCAGCCGTCCGTTGTTTTAAGAGGTGAAAACCCCACCCGATGTCGGCGTCCATGGATTACGTTCCTTGGGGAGAGGACGCCATTGAGGGCAGAAAGACAGGTGCCGTGGCTCTCACTCTGTCTCAGGCGTTCTCATTTACTCCATCGTGGGGAGGCGTCGTTGCGCCTAACCTGTCCTCCGTTCGGGGTAAGGAGGGGGTCCTGGCAGCTGAGCTAGGGAAGGAGGTGGAGCTGTAGGAAATCTGTCTTATCCGTCTGGGTCCTCGGTTCATGATGGGATTTCAAAGGAGGATACGCTTCTTTTGATCGGGCTTTGGATTTGGTTTGTGGAGTAGTGCCCGGGGGCCCTGGTGGCGACTTCTGATATCGAGTTGGCTTTTCGGTTGCTACCAGGTCACCCAGATTGTTTTCATCTGTTGTGGTGTCAGTTTCAGGGTGATTTTTCTTCGACATGTGCCTTCTCATGGGTTGTTCGATTTCTTGTTTTTATATTTTAGGTTTTCAGTTCCTTGTTGGAATGGATCGTGGCGTGGGTGTCGGGCTGTTCTTCCCTCCTTCACTATCTCAACAACTTTTTGTTTGTCGGTCTGGCTAATTCATCACAGTGTAGTGGTTTGTCCAGCTCTTTCTGCACTAGTCGGGTTCTCAGGTTTGTACGGACTTGTTGTTTCACTTTCATAGGGTTGTGGCGGATTTTGGGGTTCCAACTAGTACAATTTTTCTTCCTGGGGATTTAGATACAGTTGGCTAATAAAGTGTTTCACTTTCCGGAGACTAAGCTTCAGGTTATCATATCTCGTGTCATATCTAGGGGGCTCCCTATTGGGCTACTTGAATTCTGCAATCCCAACAGGGCCATTTGATTTTTGACTGTAAGTCATGTCCATGGGGCGTGCTTTCAGTCACTTACTTTCCTTGACTGTGGTTGGTATTCATCTACCTTTTAACTTTACTTGCCTTTTGGGAGTTTGGAGTTTTGTTCCTCGTGGGTTACAATGGTCAGACATTTTGGCACAGCAAAACAATGTCTAACTTGGCCTTTGAGCTGTTCACGGAGGCTGCAACTCAGTTGGTTTTGGTGCTTTTTTCTGAGGGCTATTATGTGCGGGCCGTTGGCATGGTCAGATTCCTTTTTGGTGCTATTCCCGATTGTAGTGTCGGCCAAGCTCTGGGTCTCAGCTTTGGCAAAGAATCAGGTTATTTTCTGTGCAATAAACCTTAGTGTGGTTCATGTCGTTAACCAGTTATCTTTGGGTTCTCTTCTGAGATGGGCATTGCTTGGAATTTAATATTTGTTTGGGTGCAGGTGCCAGGTGTGTCTAATGTATTGCCGACTTTCTTTCTCGCTTCCAGGAGGATGAATTTCAGTTGGTGACTCCAGAGGCAGAAGCTTGTGGAGGGCCCTGAATTCTTCTGGAACCTCAGTTTTGGAACTTGACTGACTTGATTGAGAGATCCCTGTCTCCTAAGTCTTGGGCAGCATACTTGACGGTGTGGGATCAATTTGGTTTGTCTTCTTCAGTAAGTATGTTGTTATTCACTTAGCCTTTCTTTCTGACTTGCGGCATCGAGGGACATCTGTGTCAGTGGAACAGGGTATGTCAGCTCTTTCGATCTTAATGCACTTCATGTGAGGGGAAGATGTGACTAAAGCATTTGTGGTTCAGCGGCTATTGCACTGTTGGAGACGTAAACTGGTGGCGGTCGTTAGGCATCCTGTATTTGCGCACTTTCTGGTAGACAATTCTGTTTCGGGGAGCCTTTTCTGTGTGTTTTTTTTTTTTTTTTTAAACTGCAGAAGCCCCGCCGCGCACCGTAGGCGCCCAGCGGGCTTCCATCCCATGGCTCCCATAGTCTACTGAACGCTCCCGAGGACCCCCTTATCCTGGCCGTCAAGTCATCCATAAGGCGCACCTCCTTGATCCGTGAGATAACACACGCTATGTGTGGTGTCTCCGGTTTCAACCATGTGTATGAGATCGCTCGCCTTGCGGCCAAGGTAAGTTTGTGAATCAGTTTTTGCTCCCTTCTCGTCCAGCCGTCTATAGTTCTATTTAGGAGATACACCCACGGGTCCAAGTCTGGGGCTCTGGAAAAAACCTGTGTCAGAAGATCCTGTATGGCCCTCCAGAATCCAGTGATTCTTGGGCACCTCCACCACATATGCAGGTAAGTCCCCCTCTCCCCGCACCCCCTCCAGCAGTCGTCCGTGGTGGTTTTGCGCATCTTAAATAATTTGACTGGGGTTGTATACCAACGGAACATTGTTTTAAGAGATTGTTCCTGTAAGGTTACACATACCGAGGTTGTTCTGCTTGCCTCCCAGATTTCCTGTCACTCTACCCCTTCAAGTTCTTCACCCAGGTCCCTCTCCCATTGTGCAATGTATGTCAGTTCTCCCCATTCCCGGGTTTTGGAGCATAAGTGTGTGTATAGTCGTGTTATGAGTCCCCTCGGTATATTCCCCGAGTCACACATGGATTCAAAGAACGTCAGTGTCTGTCGCGCTTGGGCTTTTATATGTTGTTGTCTGGCATAGTCCTTAATCTGCAGATATCTAAAGAAGTCTGCAGGTGTTAGGTGTCTTCCCTGTTTGAGTTGGTCGAAAGTAATTACGTCAGAGCCCTGGTATAAGTGGTGTAGACTTTGCAGACCCGTGCGTTCTAGGTTTCTAAAATTCCTTGCCGCCATTTCTGGGGCAAACTCCCTATTGTGTAGGATTGGCATAAGGGGTGAGGGGAAGGACGCCAACCCGTACTTCCGGCAGCAGGAGTCCCACACCCGAAGGGAGTTCAGGATCGCCGGACTTGTGACCCTCAGCAGCGGCCTACGCTCTCTGGGAACCCACATCGCAAACTGTGGTAGATCTAGCCCCATCAGGAGCGATTCTATTTCTACCCATTTCCGCTCGTCAGGGGGTGAATGCCATAGTGCGACCTGAGCTAGTTGTGCCGCCACATAGTAGTGATATAGGTCAGGAAGGCCGAGCCCACCCCTCGTCTTTGGCCGATACAGG
Source organism: Pelobates fuscus (assembly GCF_036172605.1). Lineage (NCBI taxonomy): Eukaryota > Metazoa > Chordata > Amphibia > Anura > Pelobatidae > Pelobates > Pelobates fuscus. Next base: position 114,211,538 of record NC_086317.1, read on the forward strand.
ACATGTCTAGAAATGCGATATCTTTTGTGCTGCCACACAAAGTCTCCTATCGCTCTTTGGAGTGGGACAAGTTGTGCTTTGGTCAAGGGGATCAGGAGGGCCTGGAATAGAAAGAGGGCTCTTGGTAGTAGATTCATCTTTACAGAATTAATCCTCCCTACCCAAGATATTGGCTTGTCGATCCATCTGTCTATGTCTCCTTTCAATGTGTGCCATAGGGGCGCATAGTTGCAGGGGTAAAGATCGTCTGGGTTGAGAGAGTGTGTTGCTATCTTTATATGATGCGTCCTGTGTATCTGGGCTATGTCTGCCGCTTGCATATTTATGGGGAGTGCGCTTGATTTCGCCATATTCGCCTTGAAACCTGAAATTTCCCCGTACGTTTCCAAGACTTCACTCAACGCCCTCATAGAATCCATGGGTCTCGTGAGAGTCAGAAGTACATCGTCCGCGTAGGCTGATGCTACAAATTCCCGACCCCCCACCCGTACCCCCTGGATCTCCGGGTGCTTTCTGAGCGCCTGGAGAAAGGGTTCTAGCGATATGACAAAAAGTAGAGGGGAGAGTGGACATCCCTGCCTGGTGCCATTATGAAGCGGGAAGGGGGAGGGGGGCGCGCCCGAGATCCGGACCTGTGCTCTAAGATTGCTGTACATAGCCTTTACTACTGTAAGGTATTCCGCGGGGAACCCCATATGTTGCAACACTGTAAACATATAATGCCATTTGACCCGGTCAAAGGCTTTTTCGGCGTCTATAGAGACCGCCAGGGTAGGCGTGTTTGTAACCGTTTGTTTCCATATGAGATCTATATTCCTATGTGTATTTTCAAATAATTCACTCCCTGGGATGAAGCCAACCTGGTCGGGGTCTATGAGGGAGGTCAGGTGTGGGGAAAGTCTATCTGCCTGTATCTTGGCTAGTATTTTCATGTCCTGATTTATGAGGGATATGGGCCTGTAACTACCAGGTAAAAGCGGGTCTTTATCTGGCTTGGGGAGCAATACAATGGAAGCCAATGCCATGTCCGGGTTCGGTATGCCCCCCTCTCTAAAGGTAGTAAATAGTTTATGTAAGTAGGTACAAGCTCCTCCCGAAAGGTCTTGTAGTAGGTCCCGTCAAACCCATCCGGTCCCGGTGCTTTATTCCCTTTAAGCCCAGTGATCGCCCTGTCTATTTCCTCTTCCGTTATCTCTGCCGCTAGCTGGGCCCTAGCCTCCCTGGAAAGTTTATGTAAGCCTAGATCCATCAGAAATCTGTGGATGCGTTCCGTCTCTTGGTCTTCTCTCAGTCTGTCTGTGGGAGTGTGGTTGCATAATGCTTTGTAAAAATCGCGGAAGACTCCCGAAATGTAACGACGGATGTCGTTTTTATCGATCCGTCTGTGTGTCTTATGGACGTGATATGTGTACGTCCCTGTCAGGGCCGTAGAGTCCAGGCTAACAGAGTGTCCATTTTGTTACCTTTTTCATAAAAGGAACGTTTAGACCATGACATTGATCGTGCCACATCGTCTACAAGCAATGCTCGTATGTCATGTCTCTATGTCAGCCTCTACCCGTCTCAGCGTCTCCCCGTCCGGGCATGTCTGGTGTCTCTGCTCTACAGTCTTGAGTTCCTGAAGGAGTCTTTCTAAAGTTTTTGTCTTTTGCTTTTTCTTCATAGTTGCTAGGCGAATAAGGGCTCCCCTCACTACTGTTTTATGCGCTGCCCAAACCGATGGCACTCCTACGTCAGGTGTGTCATTACGGGGGCGAAAAAGTCTACAATCTCCGCCTGTATCTGTTCTTTAATCACGGGATCTCGTAGTAAGGAGGCGTTAAGTCTCCATGTCCAGGGGGACGCTGTACAGAGATTCCCCAGGGTAAGTGAGACCTCCGCGTGGTCAGACCACGTGATGGATCCCACGGTCGAGTCAGTGGTGCGCGCGAGGCAACAATCGTTAGCCAAAAACAGGTCTATCCGTGAATATGTGCCATGTGGGGCCGAGTAGTACGTGTAATCGACCGCACTCGGGTGTTGAGGCCTCCATACGTCCACCAATCCCGATCGTGTCATAAAGTTGTGTAGCAGTTTGTCTTGTCCCTCTCCCCTGCGATCTGAGCAAGCCCCTATGGGCACTTCTATCCACTGCCGGGCTCGACACTGCATTGAGGTCCCCACCCACGAGGACCATACCTCGCGGCAGTCTCTGGATTTTGTCAAGTAATGTGTCCCAGAACTCCGGTTCCGGTTGGTTAGGGGCGTATACATTAACCCGATGGAGTGTATGGGAATATAGAACCCCAGATACTATGATATAACGCCCGTCTACATCCGCATCGGTCGCTGTTATATGCAATGGGCAACTACTTCTCACCAAGATTGCTACCCCGTTGCGCTTACGGTGGGCCCTGGCTTCATGAGAGACCATATATGTGTGATCTCTAAGTGTAAAACGCGCTTGTTTAGGTAAGTGCGCTTCTTGGACAAATGCAATGTCCGCTCCCCCCCTTTTCAGTCCACGAAAGAGCAGGCGCCTCTTGGTCGGGGCGTTAAGGCCCCTCACGTTTAGCGAGGTAATTTTCTTGGACATTGAACCAGGCCTGGTCCAGAGCTATTGATAGGGTCCCCCCTCGGCCGAGCCGGGCCCACGCCCCCCCCCCCCAGTAGACTCAGTGTCCTCCGATGCAGTCCCAGAGACAGTGTTCCCGCTCCCAGGAATCCCATGCCCAGGAAGAGGGGTCTGAGGCCGCGTTGCTATGCCCATGCTTGGTGACAGGGCTGTATATTTTATGGGGATCACGGGAGTCGACCAGGCCTCATCAGTGAAATTAAGGGACCCCCACAATTTCCGATATCTTCCCACCCCACCTATTAGCTTTCCTTCCCCACCACTAAACTGCTATACCCCGTCCTCGGATGCTAAGTCCCGCCAAACAAGGGGCTCCTTCCCCCACCCATCATCAGAAAAAAAAATTCAGAAAAACAATAAACAAAAACCTCTCTCTCTTCATGCAATGTCCAGGGAACAGTTGGTGCCGGGCTCAGGCTGTGATGTATGCGATACCCTCTTCAGGCCTCAGTGGCCTCCGGTTCCGGCGGCCTGCCACTCAGTTGGCAGGGGTCTCCGTTCTTCTGCAGGCACTGGTACAGCTGGAAGGTTCAGTGGGGGCACCAGGCCTAAGTCTCCAAAAAATCGTTTAGGGTCTCCCCCAGGTGTCAGCACATGTACTCTGCCGTCTCTGAAAGCCATGAGGCGGAAGGTAAAGCCCCAGGCGTAGCGGACCCCAGCCCATCGCAAAGCTTCAGTAATCGGCTTCCAGTCCCGTCGACGTTGGAGCGTACTAGGTGCCAAGTCCTGATATAGTGCTATGTTTGCTCCTCCATGGGTGATAGGATCCTCCCTGCCCCTCCGGAGTATCGCCTCTTTGGTTGGAAAGTGCAAAAATTGGACTATTATGTCCCTTGGTGCGTTCCCGTCAGGCCTCCGTGCCCGAAGGGCCCTGTGCGCCTGCTCGATCTGCCACAGGCCGTCGGGGATGTCCGGCAGGAGCGGTTTGAATATTGTAAGGATAAGATCCGCGAGAGGTCCCTCTCCCTCCTTTTCGGGCAGCCCTCGAATCCGGAGGTTGTTACGCCGCGACCGGTTCGCGACATCCTCCAATGCCAAGTCAGCTTCCAGCAGGCGCGAGGTGAGTGTGTTGACCTCGGCCACTACCTCATTATGCGCTTTTGCGGTCTCCTCCATGCGTTCCTCCAAGCGCCCAGTTCTCGCACCCAGTGCGTGTATCTCTTTCCGCAGCACTGTTGTTGATTTCTCAATCTCCCCCGCCAGATATGATTTGACTTCAGCGAGCGTCGCCAATATTTGTGAAGTGTCACACTGGGGTAGCTCTGAAGCCATAACGCCGTGCGGCGAGGACGCGGAAGGAGTGCGGCCTACTTTGGCGCCATGTTGGTCCATAGCTGGGCCCGCTTTGTGGGCGGTAAGTAGGTCCATGACTGAGGCTCCAGCCTCTATTCCTTTCTTGGATGCTTTCTTAGGGTTCCGTTTCTCCATTAAATATTCAGTGTCCGGCTAATTAGCTAGCTGATGTAGGCTAAATGCAGCGTTATCGGAGCAGAGCTTCACCCCAACACGTCCAGCTCTCTCCGAGGTCCTTCTGTGTGTTTTTATGCAACTCTATGCGTCGGCAGATTGGTGGAGTTCTGGAGCTCAGTCCCCCCTTTTTTAGGAAGGAGGTTCTTTAGTTTCAAAAAGTAGTGGAATTTCTAATTTGGCGATCTAATACTGATCAAGCGGGTAGTGGTAGAGTGATTAGGATTGGAGCGTCCATAATTGGAGATACGTTCCAGTGCATGCATATGGGTTATTATCCATTCACTAGAGTGTTTATGTTGGTGTTGCGCTTAGAAGTGGATTATACTGTATTGCGCTTGTTAGGAGTGGACTCCCAAACAAAAATAAAAACTGATAGTGGTTATTCAACTCATTCATTCCGCATCGGTCTGACTCTGCAGGCAAGCAGGTTAGGTCTGTCAGTCTGCTGGGTCGGTGGGAATGAGCAGGTTTTCGATTGTATGTTCGGCCTTTAATAGGTGCTTTTATAGGTGCCTGGGTATGGTTAATGTTTGGTTGATTTCTTTATTGCTAGATATTCTCTATATGTTTGGATCCTTGGGCATTCTTTTATTTATTGGGCAGCTTGTCAGGTAGACCAGAGGTCGTATGACCAGGATCTTGGGATTACTCATCACCAGGTCAAGGTTAGGTGGTGTGGGATCAGGGGGTTGCGCTGGCAGCCATTTTATCTGGAGAGAGCGCTTCAGCGATATGTGACGGAACCAGTTATACTGCTGATTCTGCTGATCCACGCTGGTGATTATTACCTGGGTCAAGAGTGCGCAACGCAAAAAGGGATATAATGAGGTGGATGTCGCTTCAACATGACAATATCACAATTCGTACAATGCTTGGGTGGATTGGTGACTCCTCATGTTGAACTAGAAGGAGATAACCATAATGCTATGCATAGTGATTTGGTACATCTTACTCATGTCGGTTTGGATACATTTAAAATTGGGTTACAAGCAATAATGACACAGGCGCTGGCTTTGGGGGACGCATCCCCCTTCCTCTAGTAGGGGTGGGGTCTGCGGTGGCGGGTTTCCTGTGCCAGCAAGTTTGGTAAATGAATAATGCCCGGACGGGCTTGGGGAGTCACAGCAGGAATTTGGTTGATGTCGAAGGACAGGCTGAAGAGGCTCTGGAAGAAGTTTAAAGTGTACCTGTCTGCTGGGTAAAACCAGCAGCTGACAGTATTTGGTTATGCTGGTTTAAATAAAGCTGTGGCCGTTGCCCTTACCCACCTAACATGGTGTTGCGTTACTTATTGGGAATGGAAGGGTAACTGGATTTGGTGATCGAAGAAGTCAGCAGTCAAGGCCAACCCCCGGAGCGAATAGGGAGGGGGGAGCATGACTGCTGCCCTGAGGGGTTGGCATAACAACCAAAAGGATACAGTTGGTTTTACAGTTGAAAGCATGGAATTCTGGGAACAATTACCAGACTACTGGTGAACAATGCTGAGGGAGCCTGGCAGTGTCTTTCCCCACCCACCCTCCCCAACTGTTCTGTTCTGGAATTGTTGTTTTGTGTTGTGTTTTCTTGGTTTTCATTTTGCCACAGCTGCGGGTTTCCTGCGCCAGCAAGTTTGGTAAATGAATAATGCCCGGACGGGCTTGGGGAGTCGCAGCCTGAATTTGGTTGACAGGCTGAAGAGGCTCTGGAAGAAGTTTAAAGTGTACCCGTCTGCTAGGTAAAACCAGCAGCTGACAGTATTTTGTTATGCTGGTTTAAATAAAGATGTGGCCGTTGCCCTTACCCACTTAACATGGTGTTGCGTTACTTATTGGGAATGGAAGGGTAACTGGATTTGGTGATCGAAGAAGTCAGCAGTCATGTGAGTGCTGTATGTGAATACTTTGTACAGTATATGAATTGTTGTGAGCAATGTGTGAATGTGGACTGCGAGAGGCATTGAGAGAATAATGTTGTCAACTCATGAATGCTTTGTTTGGCATGTCTATGTGGACAGCAAATTATGTTCAACTCCTTGGCAATCAAACCCCCAACTTCATATTTTAGCTACATTGCATGGAAATTACAAGTATATTGACAGAGGAAAAGGAATATCAAGATGGTGCACTGATCACATTGCTCTTTAGATATTTGTGTGTATATATTTATATTATATACATATGTATGTGCATGTATACAACACAGGGTTTGAAAAATTAGCAAACTCCTAAAGCATGTTACTATCATGGAACTAATAAGAAGTAGGGTTGTCATTAGTCACTAGCACTATCGCTTGTAGGTTTGTTGTATTTTTGCAGGGAAAAGAGGAAGAGCAATGTAATTATTTATAGCACTCCACCCTTGTACCTCCATTTTCCAGTATTCCGTTTCAGGCAGATGAAGCTATCGGGAGCAATTTCATAATTGTATTCCCACATATGTGTGAGAAAGCAAAATGGGCGCATCATATACCATATACCTTTTTTTATACATACCTTTTCATGTATGGAACATTAGAGTTACAGCTGATAGAAAATGGCACGTGGAAACTTACTTTTTACATATTTAGCATAAAAGCTTCCATTCATAAGATAAAGTAGTTCCTACTCTGTCTTATGATAACCTTCAATTTCAATTGAATTTCACCAAATTTCCAAGATTAGACATTTAATTTTTTGTAAAGATTATATTGTTATGTAACCTTTTCAGTTACAGTAACACAACTGAGAACATCTTCAAGAGCATAATTGCATTTAAAGGGACACTATAGTCACATGAACAACTTTAGCTCAATTAAGTATTTTGGTGTATAGAACATACCCCTGCAGCCTCACTGCTCAATCCTCTGCCATTTAGGAGTTAAATCCCTTTGTTTATTAACCCTAGTCACACCTCCCTGCATGTGACTTGCACAGCCTTCCATAAACACTTCCTGTAAAGAGAGCCCTATTTAGGCTTTCCTTATTGCAAGTTCTGTTTAATTAAGATTTTCTTATCCCCTGCTATGTTAATAGCTTGCTAGACCCTACAAGAGCCTCCTTTATGTGATTAAAGTTCAATTTAGAGATTGAGATACAATTATTTAAGGTAAATTACATCTGTTTGAAAGTGAAACCAGTTGTTTTTTTCATGCAGGCTCTGTCAATCATAGCCAGGGGAGGTGTGGCTAGGGCTGCATAAACAGAAACAAAGTGATTTAACTCCTAAATGACAGTGGATTGAGCAGTGAAATTGCAGGGGAATGATCTATACACTAAAAATGCTTTATTTAGCTAAAGTAATTTAGGTGACTATAGTGTTCCTTTAACAACGATCCTATGAATATTTGTGAAACTGCCAGTGAGCTTCTATTGCAACTACTACTTACTTCCCAATTCCAGCGTCCAGAGACACAGTTTGGAGAGGGGCTAAAAGGGCAAACCGATAAGGTGTCTGGCCCTGTCCAGATGGGGGGGAGGGGGCAAACAAATTACTGATCCTAAGCATAAAAACCTTCCTTAAAGGCTCCTCTCCCTTTTCTGCCTTGCACTTCCTTGTTTGTCCTCTGGGCAAACACTTCTCGTAGAGAAGAGCTCAGAACAAATCTAAAGTTCTGGACTTTACATAAAGATGGGTGGTTTTATTCAGATATGCAGGGTTAGTAACTAAAGTGTCAATTGCCAGGAATTAAAAGTGGATACAATGGGAATTTTAAATATAAGGTAAGATATGTCAAACTGAAAACAGAACAAACTTGGAGTAACATTCTAATATAGCTATTTTGGCCTAAATTTTGTGATTCCCAGCAATTCTCCAATTAGTGAATAACTATGTTAGTAATTCAAATAAACATCATAATTTAGCACAGTATTGGTTCAACTTCTAATAGTGGCTTCCTGTATGAAACTGTAATGGATTGAAATTCTTACACTTCATACTGGAAAAGAGGGAAATATTTGTCTTAGGGGTGGGATTGAGGGTATGGCCAGGGGCATGGCTATTCTGAGACATTTTGGGTGATTTAGTAATAATCTAAGCAACTAAAATGTAATTTAAAACAATGTATCTTATTTACACAGACTGATTACTAAATACGTTTATTTTAGTTTAAAGCTATCTTATCATCTAAAAAATATTACTGGCACAGATATAGTGGTCATAACAATAAATAATGGAACAAAATCAAACATTAATATACAACCATATAACATAGACAATGACAATTATAACAGAAATTTCAAACACAAGCTAGCTCTAAGGGACACCCCAATTAAAACCATCAAACCATTAACAGGGCATATCCCCATGCCCTACCACGAATGTTGGGTTATGGGCTAACCTCCCAGCTCTAACCATTACCCCAGCCTTAAAAGGCAAACACCATACATTTTTGAACATCAAGCACCCCCCAGGAAGAAGCTACCGCCATGGCTGTGACAAGTGATTCCATAACTCTTGACACCAACCTAGACCCGGATCATTCACCTGAAAGAAAAAGAAAAAACAGCAGCAAATAGCAAAAACTTGAAAAAACAACCAAGAGCTTACAATAAGGGAGGGAGGGTGGGACAAACTTCTTGCTGCTCCAAAATTAATTCCTGCCAGTAATTCCCAGTCCCACCCCAGTATATATGCTTTAATTGCATAGCTCTGCACCCCTTACAGACCCATCAATCCTGACTGCAAGGTGCCTCCCTCCTGTCACGGCTCTACACCTCTAGGGATTCCGTATGCTGCATGACAGATTTAGCCTCAACCACTGGACTGTCTTACCATCTAAAAAATATTACTGGCACAGACATAGTGGGTAGAAAAGGCCCCAGCCATTTCTTTTAAACCATAGTCATTGTCATAACAATAAATCCATTTGTATTTTCCCATTACTTTCTTCTTCTCGTCCTGCACTATTTTTCTATTCTACTCTCTACTCACCCCGGGAGTTAAATATTCGGGAATGTACACTAACGAATGGCTACAGGCGGAAATGTAAGCATTACTTAACCTCAAGAATGACCTGTTATTAGACTCATGGTATTGTTTAACATCAAAAAACACGATATGTCTTGGTAACTTGATCAGCTGTAATGTAACTGAGCAATAAGAAGAAACCAATATGACACGCGGTTATTGCCAATTATTCAGAAATGTACACCAGTTGCAATATATACTGTATGTTAAGCTTATAAGCGTACAACAGGACTATCACACATAAATAAAGAATTAAAAAATATATATAATAATAATAACATCAATTTGGTATTGTTTGTACTTTTCTGTTAATGGAAAAGTAAATGTAGACTAAACTGCCGGGGGTGTCTCTTCAAACTGAAAAATACATTACCTGTACTAATATAATTCTCAAGACATATATTGACCTGATGTAACTCTTATTTTATGTATTATATTTCAATAGAATACACATGGCTGCATATTCAGTATTAATCCTGCTATTTTGGGCCCATGCTATACATGGAATGAAAACCAGCAAGCCAAATGTTTTACTGTTCGTGGCAGATGACCTTGGAATTGGTGACATTGGCTGTTTTGGAAATAGCACAATAAGGTAATGATTGAGTGGTTTAAATGTATACCTCGATGTTTGACATTGTTACACGTATGCTAAAGCAAGGTGTGTTGTGAGAGGAGCCCCTACATGTCCTATTAATTTAGGCAGCCTTTGGCACTCAGTGATTACATCCCCCATAATGTTTTTACAGGGGAGAAGTGGTGAACAACCACTGGAGTGCCGAAGGTTACTTCCTGATTTAGGCCATGGTTAACGCTGAATGGGGGGACAGCACCAGTGTATTCCAGGCACTGTGAACAATTATGAGAAGAAATGATTGTAGTGCTATTGCACTATTACTTTTGGCTATTACAGGTGCCCTTGAACGCACAGATCTGCTAACATAACGAGCAGTATTATTTATGACCTATCCTCTACCTTATGCACTTGCATACTGCTTAACCAGTGACAGCTAGATTATGTTTACCTTTGGTAAACATAGGTACATTAGCCAATATAAAGAGCACTATTACTATTCCCTTTACCTCATGCACTTTGGTATGATGATAGCGATCAGGGCTTCCGATTAGAGATAGCTAGTACTAGTCCTACAGACTCTAGTATAGGTGCCCATGAAGGCACAGATCAGACATAAGATTTGACAGCTTATCATTCCTATCACCATTACCTTTGCTAATGACATCCTTGAAGCTGCTATACCGAGACTGAGCACGGTTTAGCCGAGGGTTCCCCCTGGCACAGCATAGCAACTAGGATATTATGTTGTATCTTATCGATATTAGTGACATAGTATACTTTATCCCTCCCAGGACACATATTACCCATAGTGTTGCCACTCAGCTCTGGTTGCTACTAGCATATGTATATATGTATATATATATATATTTTCCTTTGCTTTTCTAGCACTGTATATATTGTTAATAGATCACTTAGTATCATTGTGTTCAATTATTATATTATTTCCTGTGTGGTTATATTCTACTGCCACCTTGTGGTTATATTATAACCCTTTTACTAATTGCTATATTAAAAACTATGTTTTATTATCTTACGACTTCTCTTTGGGCTAAAAACTTATTTCTCCCCTCCAACGTTTATTCACTACTTGGGTTCATGCCCTACCCCCCTTAGCCCAGAGATCCTTTTATTATTCTCCCACTCCCTGTTCCATGTTTTGTTAGAGTTAACTATATGGGATTGCCTATATGGGATTGTGTAAACCAGTATGTAATGTATTTTTATTTTTTAGGACACCTAACATTGACAGATTAGCATCTGAAGGGGTGAAGCTAACGCACCATTTATCAGCGGCTGCACTGTGTACCCCAAGTAGAGCAGCTTTTATGACTGGGAGATATCCAGTTCGATCAGGTACAATTTCTAATGCTCAAGATTATCCCTATATATTTTTAGTTTTCTTAAAGCCTGGAATATGCAAATTAGAGAAAATTATAATGTGTGACATATTAGTCAATTACTAAATTAACTGTAGTGAACTTTGTCATAGTTGTGGCGGAACCAACCTCGCCACTGTGAACTGGAGAAGCCTGGTTGCTAGCCTCCTGCCCTGCGACTATGGCCCTGGGGTGTATTAACCCTTCAAGAAGTATATTTGGGCACAATGGTTTTTTGTATGCTGTTCCTGGCCCTTTAAATACTTGGGAGCAGTATTACAACTTTTAAACTGGCACTTCGAATGCAGTCGAAGTGCCGAAGTCGTCGAAGTGTCGAAGTACCGAAGTCATCGAAGTGGCCGCCATTACAGTCGAACACGTGGCGGCGGCCATTTTAATCCAGTCGAACGCAGTGAGCTGTACCTTCCCCTACCCTTCGACACTGCGGCTGGAGACTAAGTCCCGTTCGAAGATTCGAGCACACGTTCGAACGGGACTTTGTCATTTCTGGGTGTAAAATAGACCTCTGGTAGACAATATAACACCACGGAGACACAACCCCGGTTTCAGTTCGACGATTCGAACACCGCCTTGGATTGGACTTTGTTATTTTCAGAGCAGAAATAGACCGACCGCACAGCCTGAATATGTGGAACAGTTTTGGGCATGAAAATGTGCCTGCGGTCGGTCACAAAGGACTTCCGACTAACTTTTGAACTAATGGAAGGATTTGCATGATTTGTGAGTATGTTCATATTTCAAGTGTGCTGATTAATAATATGATGCTGATTTTATGAAGATTGAATGTATAGTTTTGGAGTTATAAAAATGTATAAAAATGTATAAGTTTTAGCTTGGAGATAATTGAGTAGATACAGTAAGAAACTCAATTATCTCCCAAGCAGAGGGGAGGGAATCTGTGGGATGTAACCGATATGTGATTGGTTAATGCCTAATTGCCTGTGGGCGTCTCCCTTGCAGGGGAGCACTGCATAAAAGCAGAGTACCTGCCATTAAACATCAGAGTTCTTCTTCACCCTCAATCTAGAGTCCTGTCTCTTATGTGGGGAATCGCTATATCACTACAAGGGATTGCTATGCTCTGCATGCTCCCTTGAATAATCACTTCTAAGCTCTTGTAAGAGCTTGCTCCTGCTTCACTCTCTTGGAGGAGAGGTTCATCCACTGGAACCTGGAGCCTTGTCGTAGGTCCAGGGTGGGTAGGAGACAGCGAGATCCCAACCAAGCTGCGGCGGTTCGTGGGGTCTACGGTGGTTGTGGTGTCTGCTGGAGCGCTTGGAGCCCTCTGTAAGCGCTAGGAGCATCCTTCAACGGAGGTACCCAGTCGGGGTGCCAGGTGATCCGTTACAATAGTGTTTGTGCTATGTACTAAAATTTGACACAGCGAGCACCGAAATAATGTTTATATAATTCTCTATTTTGAACACAGAAGCATGTTTTGGTTAATGGCTTACTAAGGTTATGTAGCAGTCTTGGATTTTTGCAAATGTTACAAGTCAAAGTGCATCGGTCCTGCAAAAATAATGTAGCATAAGAGAATATATGGTTACTGGCTTGCGTTACTTGGGGAGCACAAATCAATAGAGTTATGGTGGGAAAAAAAGTGATTGAAAATCCCTTGTAACTCACCTCATGCTGATGAGTTGCATTAACAGCGAAACGGCTGACCATGTGTGTTTATCTGGCTTTGAACCTCTTGAGTTGAGTTAATGAGTGAGTTGATTAAATTAGTTGTATACAGCAAACATACACTCCAAGGAATCTATGCACAAAGTGGAATAATGAAGCAAAAAGGTTATTGTTTATTAAACTTCTTTGCATATGCCCACCCAGAAACCCTTGCAGTAGTAACAGCACTGCAAATGTGAGATTTCTGATGGCTTGATTGGTGTATGCAGATCTATACTCCCACTCCCTCTGATGTTCCCTTTTTTATAGAATTTTCAGCCTCTACAACTATTATTATTTCTATTATAAAGCGCCAACAAGATTCGTAGCACTGTACGATGTGTGAACTAACAGAAACGTATTTGTAACCAGACAAGTCTGACTCACAGGAACAGAGAGATTGAGGGCCCTGCTCAATGAGCTTGCAGAAGGAGTCGGGTATAGTGACACAAAGAGGTAAGGGTAGTTTAGAAAAGTAGTTGGTAGGATAGTATTCATTGAGGGCTTAGTGTTTTGTTTTGTAGACAGTTTCAGGAGATGAATCAAGGTGCGGGGAGGGAAAGCTGTCCACAGTTTAATTGATATGCTTTCCTAAAGAAGTACGTTTTCGTCTGAGAAAAGACAATCATTGCGAAATATATGCTTATTGTTAACGGCATCCACTACTTTAGCAACACAGATACAAGCTATTTCCTTTTGATGAACTAATTAAAGGGACACTTTAACCCCATTAAGGACCAAACTTCTGGAATAAAAGGGAATCATGACATGTCACACATGTCATGTGTCCTTAAGGGTTAAGCACCTTTACAATCATAATTCAATTAAGCAGTTTTTGTTGTTTTGAACATGCCCCTGCAGTCTCACTGTTCATTTCTCTGCCATTTGGGAGTTAACCACTTTTGTGTCTATTTACGCAGGCCTAACAACACCTTCCCTAGCTGTGATTCACACAGCCTTTATGAAAAACATAGTTTAATTTGCCATCAGATCTTTTAGCACAGTGTTTTTACTTTAGACGTTCTTAACACCTGATTACAAATAGATCCCGAACGCTATGGTGTTTTCCTACCTATATAGATTGACCCCCCAGGTAAGATTTAATCACCTCATCCCATTCTGGTCTCTGTGCTGAAGCTTTGCCTTCTCAGCTGAGATTATCAAGAGTGATGATCTCCGCCAATCCAATATTTGTTCAAAACCAGTTACTTAGAATTACCTAATAAATGGTGTCTCTTCCTCTGCTCTAGTTCATACCATGCACAGAATGTGTCTTACTTGTTTCACCATAGTCATTGAGGTGGGCTCATTTGAGGTTTGTGTTGGTATAGAAAACTAGTACGGATAGACTAAAACTGTATTTTTTTTAATTTTGTGAACAGTGTGTGTACTGTATGGTATTGCATAATGAGAAATTGTGATTTGATTACTTTGCATATTCAGTACTAAGATATCATCTGGAAGATGGCATTAAAGGGTTACTTCAACAACAACAAAAAATGTGTTTTTGTTGTACTAACCCCTTCTGTGCTGGTCTCTGATTTTGTATAATCCCCTTTTTATTTAATTATTTTTGTTTTTATGGTTTTTCCCCTTTGTATTGTGTTTATATTTGTTCAACGTTTATATTGAATGTTTGACATTGAATCACAATTGACATTTCAAGAACATGTGTAAGAGGTATTTCAATGAATTAGACTGAAAAAAAACAGTTTTAAATTTAGAGTCACATGAACTAATTTGCCTTTTTTAAATTTAGGAATGACGGGTCACGGTGGCTATGCAGTGCTATTATTTAGTGCTGCATCTGGAGGACTCCCACCAAATGAAACCACGTTTCCTAAAATTGTGAAGGAGCAAGGTTATACCACAGGACTCATTGGTGAGTTTGTTTGCTTTTTTCAGTATTTTTTAATCATTATAAACTTAACATGGTATTTGTTTATTTATTTATTTATTTGTTTATGTATGTAGTATTGCTTTATTTCTCTGATAATAAATATTCATTGCTTCTTTGACTAATTATTGCAAAGAAAAATAAACAACTTTCCATTATATTGGACTACATCAGCATCCTATCACTAGCAGTGCCAAGTTCATTGTTTTGTTTTCGGACTGGCTAATATTAATTCTGTACATATTTGGAGTCTGTTACCAGCATGCTATATGTGCCAATGACAGACAACCACTGGTGGGAAGCCCCCTGCATGGTACTCAAGTCCTTCTCTCAGACAATCCTGTATAAAGTCCGAGGCGCTGAATCAAAAATACGTTTTTGCTTTATTCAGACATTGCTTCCCCCTGGCTCTGCAGTCAAGATTAAGTAGCAACATAATGGAAAGAAGAAGAAAGAGTAGAAGATAAATATGGGGAGGGTAAAAAAAAAATAATAAATATTTTTAAAACCTCTTCCACCAAACCACTCTCTATACCCATATCAAATCCTCTCTATTTTGCCCCCCTACCCTCATATATCTGTCAAAATCCATCAACTACATTTAAGATTACTTAGTTTGTTTGCCAAATCAAAAGGAGGATAATCAACTCCATTGTGAACACATAGAAAATATATCTTTATTCATTGATAAATATTTGCTATTTGGCCAATCTTTCATCCATGCAACTATCAGTTTAAAAAAAAAAAAGACAGAATCCATGTTAATTTAAATTAATTTAAAGCAGGGTAGCTAAAAGGGAGATTCCTATATGTTGTAGAACTACAATTCGCAAGATGATTTGGAAGCCTTTAGAATGACAAAGTGTCACGGAAGCTGTCGTTTTAAAACCTCTCGTGATCTACCTGTTGTGCATCCCTGATTTAAAGTAAAGTTGACTGATTGTCCAAGTTAGCTTCAATCTGAAATGGAATTCACAAACGTCACACTGTTATTGAAAAGTAACCTTGTTTTCTGTTTGTATTATTTTAACAGGAAAATGGCACCTTGGTCTTAACTGTGAATCCAGGAATGACTTTTGTCATCACCCTTTAAACCATGGCTTTGACTATTATTATGGATTACCTCTGACCTTAGTGAATGATTGCCAAGAATCTAAACCAACTGAAACACAAATGTCGTTTAAAAAAGATCTGTGGTTTTATGCACAGTTATTTTATGTTGCACTGGCCACCATAGTAGCTTGTCGGCTTTTGAATATACTTCCAGTTCCCTGGATAATCGTAATATTATTTGCCATTTGCGGAAATGCTTTTTTTATGTATTGGTTCACAGCTCATTATTTCTATCAACGATGGAACTGCATAATAATGAGGAACTATGAAGTTATTGAACAACCAATGAACCTGGAAAAAAATGCTTTTAGTGTAGTTAAAGAGGCAAATGCATTCATTCGAAGGTAAGACAAGAGATCTTGGAGAATACGTCCATGTATTCACTAAACTATGAGTTGTCTGAAATTAACCAAGGAGTGTCCACCAACGTAACCATAAAATCCAACATTATCAACATTATGTATAGCTTCATGACAGGTTCTCTCTCCGATTCCATCTGTTCAGGACCAAGGCTTGTTTGGCCTTGAACTATATGTTTCATCATAATTAAACACTTTCTTATTAAGTGCTTTCATACATACTATACATTGTTTTTTTTAAGTACAGATAGTATTTTCTTGTGATACTCCATATGTATACCGTACTTATTACAAGAATAATTACGAAAATATAAAAATATTACACAAATAGACAAAATGAAAAAACAAACCATATTTTTTTTCGCAGCTCGTGGCAACTTAAGAAAAATAACTCAAAGTAGAATCACTTATTAGTCCTAAGTGTTAAAAGGCCCAATGTGTCTGGGATTTCAAACTTTTGCCAAATCGGTCGTGCTAATAACATAACTTTAATAGCAGTCACAAAACTCATAAACTTGCCCCTTACTTTTTCCTGGACAGAGGTGCCTTGTAGCCTACCAAAAGGAGCATCGGGTTGATTTATTTTTACTTTGATTTTAAGCACTCACTATGGGTAACATATTGTCCCTGTATTTTGTGTATACAGGCTTTAAGGCGCTATTTGTAAGCCCACCATTTTGGTATGCTGAGGTACATCCACAAACCCCCTTACCTATTTGGTTAGTGTAGATTTAGGATATCTTCCCTCCTCCACACAACGTAATAGTTACTTTATGTGAATTTTCCTGGGACTTGGGTTATATACTTGCATATATTTTTTTCACAAGACATGCATGGTATGGGGAATGAGGGGGTAGAATCCCTCTCATTTTTTAAACAGTTTTTTTTGTAACTTTAGAAGCTGGTAGAATATTTGACTTCACACTTCTTAAAGGAACATTCTAGTATTGGGAAAATGAATGTGTTTATTTTAAAGACTGCAATAAAAACATTGCTAATATGCAGAATGAAATATTTGAATATGACATCAACACAACATTATTAAACAGCAAACTTGGCTAGAAAATTCATTACAATTAGTCCCAAGTTGAACCTTTGATAGCGGAACTTATTTTTCTGATCTCAAATACAGGAGATATCAATATAGATTCTGTATACATTTTGTGTATTTATTGTTCCTAAATTTTAACACAATTCGAGAAAATCATATATTAAGAATATCATTATTTTTTAGGAACCGAGATGGGCCTTTTCTTCTCGTTGTCTCTTTTCTTCATGTACACACTCCTTTATTTACCACTAAAGAATTCAGAGGAAAGAGCAAGCATAAATTATATGGAGACAATATTGAAGAGATGGATTGGATGCTTGGTAAGCCCACACTTTTTTTTATAAACAAAAAATGGATGTTTACATATTAAAATACTCCAAGAAATATGAATAAATGTGCTATGCATTAAACCATTGAAAACCAAGCGAACCCGGTAGATATTTTTTTTATCCTAAAGTGGAAAATATAAAAAGTATGTTTTATATACTAACATATGATATCTTAATAAATTATATAAATCTTTTATGTGTTCACATGAACAAAGTATTTGAGAGATATAGCTAAGATAGGTTTATTCTCTTACTTTCTTTCATGAGTTGTAATCTTCATTAATTGCTGAATTCGTATTGTTTTGAACTAGTCAGAGGGAGAATCCTATATGTCTTGTGCTTACATGTACAAAAAAAAAAAACATCTTCTTGTTTGTTATAAAATGCAGATGTCCAAGAGAAAAACCATTGGAAATATACAAGTTCCATACATTTCAAAATGTAGATTTTGAAATAGTTACCTTCTATTCAAGCATTATGGTCTCTTTAAAGCAGCACGTTCAGTTATGAGTTTTTCATAGAATCTAGAAAAATGGTGCTTACTAATAGTGATGTCGCGAACATGAAATTTTCCGTTCGCGAACAGTGAACGCGAACTTCCGCAAATGTTCGCGAACGGGCGAACTGCCATAGACTTCAATAGGCAGGCGAATTTTAAAACCCACAGGGACTCTTTCTGGCCACAATAGTGATGGAAAAGTTGTTTCAAGGGGATTAACACCTGGACTGTGGCATGCCGGAGGGGGATCCATGGCAAAACTCCCATGGAAAATTACATAGTTGATGCAGAGTCTGGTTTTAATCCATAAAGGTCATAAATCACCTAACATTCCTAAATTGTTTGGAATAACGTGCTTTAAAACATCAGGTATGATGTTGTATTGATCAGGTAGTGTAAGGGTTACGCCCGCTTCACAGTGACAGACCAAACTCCCCGTTTAACGCACCGCAAACAACCGCAAGCAGTCCATTTGCACAACCGCAAACTCCCCATTTGCACAAGGTTGGATACCAAGCTAGCCATGTCCCGTTCCTTGTCCTCACTGATGTAATTGAAGGTCTCTTCCTCCACCCAGCCACGTACAACACCAAGGGCCCCCGAAAGGTGACAACAAGCCCCCTCATATGAGTTGTACTGGTGTGACACTGTGCCCTGGCAGGCCCTGAAATGCACACGTGTGAAGGAAACTGACTGCTATTATATTACAGTAAAAAAAGTTTTGTTTTTTGTTAAATGTAAGCTATTGTGACACCAGATATGAGTGGTGGCACTGGGATCACCTTAAAAATATTGGATGTCGCTAAAAATCATGATCACTATATACTTTCTCTACAAACCTCTAAAACGAACCAAACTACTCATCCACCCGCTATACCACTTTATCCCACCTAAAACTAGTGCCCAGTTAAAATACTTGACTCTTACTTACCCACACTCAGTCATGCCACACACATTTCAACACTACTCTCACTGAATCCCTCTGACTACGGCTAAATTCATCTTCTACATCAGAACACTACTCCTAAGATTGGGTTGTATCCATGTCTCGGGTCTTTCATTTAGAATAGGGGCAGCTTCGGTCTCCTTCAACACTGACACTCCAGTGCATATTATTAAAAGATTGGGCAGATGGAAATCCTCAGTCTACAACCGATATATTCCTCATCCCGAGAAAGAAATGAGGAAAGCTTTTAAAAGTTTGGCTTTGTAAATTTGATGCAATAAGTGTGTTTTTCTTTAATACCTTTTCACCCTCTTTGCATGAACCCGATTTACATATATTACTAATATGTTTCTGAACATATATATTATTTTATTCACTCACTCACTCACTCTCTGGGCCGGCCTAAGACATCATGCTGCCTAGGTCCAACGATAAATGACTATGGGGGATAATGTATAATAAACACAAGTTACTGGCTATGGGAGGTATAATGTATAATAAACAAAGGTTACTGGCTATGGGAGGATAATGTATAATAAACACAGGTTACTGGCTATGGGGGGGATAATGTATAATAAGCACAGGTTACTGGCTATGGGGGGGATAATGTATAATAAGCACAGGTTACTGGCTATGGGTGGGATAATGTATAATAAACACAGGTTACAGGCTATGGAGAGATAATGTATAATAAACACAGGTTACTGGCTATGGGAGGATAATGTATAATAAACACATGTTACTGGCTATGGGGGGATAATGTATAATAAACACATGTTACTGGCTATGGGGAGGATAATGTATAATAAACACAGGTTACTGGGTATGGGGGGATAATGTATAATAAACACAGGTTACTGGTTGTGGGGGGATAATGTATAATAAACACAGGTTACTGGCTATGGGGGGGATAATGTATAATAAACACAGGTTACTAGTTGTGGGGGGATAATGTATAATAAACACAGGTTATTGGTTGTGGGGGGATAATGTATAATAAGCACAGGTTACTGGCTATGGGAGGATAATGTATAATAAACACAGGTTACTGGCTATGGGGGGATAATGTATAATAAGCACAGGTTACTGGCTATGGGAGGGATAATGTATAATAAACACAGGTTACTGGCTATGGAGGATAATGTATAATAAACACAAAAAAAATGAATGCAGCTTCAGAATTAATCTAAATTGTATGCTGTCTAGGAGGTGGGAGGGTCTGGGAGGGATGGTCTGCTGCTGATTGGCTGGAATGTGTCTGCTGACTGTGAGGGTCAAAGTTTACTCAATGATGACGAATAGGGGTGGACCGAACATCGCATATGTTTGCCGTCCGTGGCGAACGCGAACACGCTATGTTTGACGGGAACTATTCGCCAGCGAACCGTTCGGGACATCACTACTTATTAAGAATAAAATACTGTTTTGGGAATTTTATTGAAATATATTATATGACAAAGTAGGGATTACTTACTAATTTATGGCAATGGGCAGAGATTCTGCAACCATATCTTGCTATTTCCAGTTTGTCATTGCAAGTGACTACTGGCGTGAACAGATAATGTGCCTATGACTGCACAAATGCCATCCATGGAAGATTTCATTGTCTCTTTGGATCTTTTAAAATCTTATATCCTCAAAGATGAAACTGACAGAAGATAGATTATCAGGGCCTGAGTAGGTATATCTTCTTTTAAAACGGAGAAGTAGGTGTAGCACCTGGAATGTTCTTAAGTATTTATATAATGACAAAAAATATATATATAAGAACTGATAGTGTAGTATGTTTTTGTGATGGTAAGTAATAACAGGAAATCAGATGTACACTTACACTTTTTAGGAGCTGTAATCCAGCTCCAACGTAAGCATCTGGGTGGTATAATCCCCTCCTTAGGATATAGTGTAGTTCTTGCTTTGTAGGTGGTTAATCATTGTGAGGTATGGTAGAGAATGTCGTAGACATAAAAGAAAAACAGAATAAAATAATGTAGTGCAGTAAAATTCCAAAATTAGGTACATTTATAGATGTAGACGAAGGGCCAACTTTCAGCATGAGCAAGAGGGGGATTTGCCTGGGGGCCCCACAAGCATAGGAGCCCCACTGCAATGCCCATGGGCTGAGATTAACATGGGAAATCATTTGATCTCCAATGCGAGCCCATGCAGCGGCTGTCTCGCTATCTGCCTTCTCAGGCCAGTGAAGAGATCAAAGATCTCCCTGACTGGTCTCCTGGCAGTTCCTTCCAGTAGAGAGGAGTGCAGGAAGGCCCAGGAGACTGTGTTCTTCCCGCAAGCAGGCTGGTGTAAGCATAGGCGTGCCCAGCCTATTGCATTAGGGTGTGCACCCTAAAGCACAAACACACACGCTGCGTGTATATGTGTATATACATATATATATATATATGGAACATGGGGGGGTGGTTGCACTCACCTGAACATGCTTAAATGGGGTGCTGCTGGGGGCCATATTATACAATAAACAATACACAAGATCCAGCGCACTCTCCTATCTACTAAACAGCAACTTCAATGTTGACAGATTGTATTAGTTTTTAAACGGTTTTATTTAAAAACACCTTATCTAGGCAAAAAATAATGGGGATTTGGTTACATTATATGATCATACATTGCATAAGCCTGCCACAACGTCAATGTACCCCATCTTTGGCAGGTCCTACTCTCACAGTCTAATGTCTGCTCTTATGAGATTAACCCACTTACTTGGGGAAAAAAAATTCCATCTGAGGCTCTCTGCAGTACAAGGCTAAATAGGGACCTGAGATGAGGCACCTGTGACAGGGAGGGGTGCGTTCCCTGTCACAGGTGCCTCATCTCAGGTCCCTATTTAGCCTTGTACTGCAGAGAGCCTCAGATGGATTTTTTCCCCCCCAAGTAAGTGGGTTAATCTCATAAGAGCAGACATTAGACTGTGAGAGTAGGACCTGCCAAAGATGGGGTACATTGACGTTGTGGCAGGCTTATGCAATGTATGATCATATAATGTAACCAAATCCCCATTATTTTTTGCCTAGATAAGGTGTTTTTAAATAAAACCGTTTAAAAACTAATACAATCTGTCAACATTGAAGTTGCTGTTTAGTAGATAGGAGAGTGCGCTGGATCTTGTGTATTGTTTATTGTACATATATATATATGTGTATATACACAAATACACTCTTTCATACATACACAGACCCGCACTCATATAAATAAATCCATCATCCGGTTTGCTGCCTGTACAAATCATTCAGCTGGGGTCCTGGGGAGCCTGTGCCTGTCTGCTCTGCGGACTCTCCTTATCTGCAGCCGCATCTTTACTTGCTGAAGCACGCATCAGCTGCTGCTCAGCAGACCCTGTTGACGACAGCTGTCAGGTCACAAGGTTTGCAGAGAGTGGGGGTGGACAGCCAATGGAAGGGAAGGTGAACAGAGTGTCTTAAAGGTACAGCGACACTCGCACCTTCCCATTGTGAATTGCCGGCCCCGTGGCCCCCGCATATTGGTGGCATAACATTTTTTTAAATAGCATAGCAGCAGTGCAGCACGGGGCCTCAATTTAAAGGCTTGATTAGGGTGGGATGACCACATTTAAAAAAATGCCATTAAGGGACACTTCCTTGCCCCTCCCGGACCCCCTCTTCACACCGGACACAGCAGGGTAGCGTGGGTTTCAGCATCCATTCCCCCCATATTTCATGTACATCCCCCATATTTCATATCCATTCCCCACCCCATTTCATGTCTATTCCTCCATTTTATGTTCACCCCCTACTACTGACTCACTGAGAGGAAGGGTGGTGAAATCTTTATCATGAAATCACTAGTAGTAATAGTAAGTCCATGATAAAGATTTCACCCCCTTCCTCATTCCATGCACTTACCTGGTCCTGGGAGCTCCTCTCTCTTTCCTCCCGTGCGGCCATCTGCAGAGTGCTGGGAGGAAGTGATGTAATCGGGTGTCACCTCACTTCCTCGCAGCACTGGGAGGGAAAAAAGGGAGGGAGGGTTGCCGTCCGCACATCTCCACCGGCGGACAGCAAATGGGGGCCTGCAGCGCTGGCACAGTGGGGAAGCCAGCAGGCCCCCCTCTTCACTAATATGGGGCCCAGCTCATTCCGGGACATTACATTGTCCATGAATGAAGGTGCCGGAGACCCAGGGACAGACCCACAAAATGCGGGACTGTCCTGGACGATCTGGGACATGTGGGCACCCTTGATTAGCTCTGACACAGCACTCGGTTCGTGAGAGGACACGGATAATTGTAGTCTGTGTGTGTATTCAACAGTCAGTCTGTGAGTATTTTCAGCAGTCTGTCTGTGTATTAGCCGGGGGCCTATAATGCACTGCTTTGGTGGGGGACCTATAATGCTGTTAAGACGGCCCTGTGTATACTCCCATGTTTTGGAGCCTAGCAATGGCTCCTAGGATATAACATGGAGTGCTATGATCTCCACTCTTAGGATGTGTAGGTAGTGCACATCCACTCTGTAAACAAAAAGAGAATAAACAATATAGTGCAATAAAATAGGAGTGTAAAACCAAATAAAAACTTATTTACATGGAAAAAAGCAATATACGGTTTACTAAGTCCTAGGTGTGTAGGTGGTATTTATCTCCATCAAGGACATTATCTCCACCAGGAGTCAAGCTGCAGAGTGGTAAGGTCCAGAATAAAAAAAGTACTTTATTGGAAATAAAACTGTAGTAAAAAAACAGAATAAAAATAAATAAAACCAATGCCTGCAATACACAAAGGCGTTTCACTGTATAATAAGCTTTTTCAAACTTTTCTAACTTTCCACTCTCCCTCTGAGCATCAACATGTAAAGGAACGTGACATGTTGGTGGGGGTTGCAAAATACCAGGCCCACTTTAAATTACAAATTGGACAAATGCACAATATGTTTTATGTGTTATTGTTGGGTGTTTTGTTTTGGGTTTTTTTGTTAGTTTTTTTACATTCATACTTTCAAATTACGTTGACATGATTTCTAGGCCAACTTACTGTAAGCAACTCCTCCTTGAATATTTTTTTGTAATTACTTTAGGAGAAATAATTAATGTTATTGATCAGGAAGGCTTGGTGAACAATACAGTAACTTATTTTACTTCTGATCACGGAGCATATTTGGAAGGCATGGAAACGAGTTATGATCTTACAGGATATAATGGAATTTATAGAGGTAAGTACTTGATACATATATACTTACAAGTCATGTTGTTGTTTGCTATGTTGTTTATGTTCCTATACTTATGCAGTAAGTATGATGGCAAAGCATAATATAACTTTGACACTTTGATAAATTGTATACGTCTCAGTGTGAAGGTGGACTGAGAAAGGGTAGGGAAGGGCATAGCTAAATTTAGGGCATGTCAGAGATGAAAATTAGAAGGGAAATGGAAACTGCAACTGCATGCTTTCCAGTCAACTGGGATTAACTCTTTAAAATCAGATTTAAAATATAACGGTTGTGCCAGTGATGAACATAGACAGGTACAACCAAAAACGTAGAGTGTCAACATGCATATGAACTTGATAGTCCTGCAAGACCCAGATCAGAGCTGCCTATGTGCAGGACACATTTTTGCCTGGACTGAAATCTCCTGTAATGATCTAACCCAGATCAAGACTACTGTGGAAAAACCGGGATACTAGAAAAGGATTCTAGAACCTGAGTCAAGAAACATCCCAAGTACTTTGCAGTATTGGCACACGACCAAACTTGCAGTCTTTCTAATGAGTGGACTGATGCTTCTAATGCTTAGTACAAATGAAGCAGGCATTCCTTTGGATGCTCCAACGCAATAGTCTTCCCCACACATCACAGATATAAGAAGCAAATAGCAAGAATAAGGACCCAAAAAGTGCATGGACCACAGCAACACTTAATTCAACCCAGGAAAATTAGAAAATCTTCCAGCACAAAACTTCTACAAAACAGGTGTTCCTGCTGAAGTGCCAAATCAAATGGGTGACGTTTTGGCCCCTAAGAGCCAAAGAGTAGTTTGATAAAGGCTCTTAGGGTGCAAAACGTCAACCATTTGACTTGGTACTTCCCTGTTTTGTATAGGGAAGTTGGAAGATTGAACTATTTTCACAGATATAAATAGCAACATGCAGACAACGTCAGATCTACTGGCCAAGCAATCCATTAACAGGTCACTCAAAACCCCTAAAACTAGTTTAGTTTCCTGAAATGCTGTAGGGATTAACTGCATGCCCTCTTGTTAAGAATGTTGAATGGATTTATAATGTTGGTGTGTTCCTATAAAGTGGGGTTTACTTACTTATTGGTAAATATTGTTAATTTAAGCACTTTATTTCAGCAACTGTATTACTCGAAATTACTTTTATCATTATATATATCTTTATTGATTGATTTTTATTGATTTTTTTTACTGCAGTTTTGACCTGTATTATATTTTCACCATGGTAACACAATACACAAAAACAAGAGTATGTGTGGTAGGCACAAAGCTATCTAGGAGAAATCATTAATAAGAATATTGCCAAATAGGTCAATTGATTCTAGCATTTTACAGTCTTTCCGTATATTAATATTAGTCTTTACATTATAGGTGGGAAAGGCATGGGAGGCCTAGAAGGTGGTATAAGGGTTCCAGGAATATTTCGATGGCCAGGAGTTTTGCCAGCCAAGACTATGGTAGATCAACCTACGAGTCTCATGGATGTATTTACCACGGTCATCACACTCACCGGAGGCAAGGTGCCACAGGACAGGTAGGATTAAACTTGGACTTATGTTTATTACAGCTTCTATGAATACTATGGATTTTATTATTTATCATATTGTCATTGTAGACCAGGTCAAACATCCTTGAATAGTGCTTTATTTACACTTCTATTACAATAATCAGTTTTAAACCTATATTTCAACTCTATATAATGTATCTAAAATTTGAGAATACATTGTATATGTAATCCTGTTTAACAACCTTTTTTTTCAAGTATTGTATTGTCTACAATTTAAATTTTTTTTATTTAATTTGATTTTAAGGGAAACTATAGACACCAGCACAACTACAGTTCTGGTGAGTGGAATCATTACCTTCAGGCTTTTTGCTGTAAACACTGTCTTTTCAGAGAAAATGCAGTGTTTACAATACAGCCTATTGATAACTTCACTGGCCACTCCTCAGATGGCTGTTAGAGATCCTTCCTGCGTCATGGCTGCCTAAAATGCATCCGAACATTCAGTGTCTCCTGCCTCTGCATGCAGACACTGAACTTTCCTCATAAAGATTCATTGATTCAATTAATCTCTATGAGGAGATGTTGATTGGCCAGGGCTGTGTTTGAATTGTGCTGACTCTGCCCCTGATCTGCCTCTTTGCCAGTCTCAGCCAATTCTATGGAGAAGCACTGTGATTGGATCAGGCCACCACTTCTGATTATGTCAACAGACAGCTTGTTTTTCTGAGGCAAACAGCATGCAGAGCTACAGCTTCAGGCTTGAACACAAGTAAGATTTTGATATATTTAGGGAGGCATGAGAGGCCCAGGAGGGCTAGATTGTGGTTTTAACAATATAGGGTCAGGAATACATGTTTGTGTTCCTGACCCTATAGTGTCCCTTTAATATAAACAACTAAGAACTAAACAAGTTTATAGGAAAGCAAGTTATTCTCTTTCATACAGGTATAAAATACATGATCTGCAGAATAAAGCAAAATATGATTATATTGGTGTTAAAGGAACACTATAGTCACCTAAATTACTTTAGCTAAATAAAGCAGTTTTAGTGTATTGATCATTCCCCTGCAATTTCACTGCTCAATTCACTGTCATTTAGGAGTTAAATCACTTTGTTTCTGTTTATGCAGCCCTAGCAACACCTCCCCTGGCTATGATTGACAGAGTCTGCATGAAAAAAAACTGGTTTCACTTTCAAACAGATGTAATTTACCTTAAATAATTGTATCTCAATCTCTAAATTGAACTTTAATCACATACAGGAGGCTCTTGCAGGGTCTAGCAAGGTATTAACATAGCAGGGGATAAGAAAATCTTAATTAAACAGAACTTGCAATAAAGAAAGCCTAAATAGGACTCTCTTTACAGGAAGTGTTTATGGAAGGCTGTGCAAGTCACATGCAGGGAGGTGTGACTAGGGTTCATAAACAAAGGGATTTAACTCCTACATGGCAGAGGATTGAGCAGTGAGGCGGCAGGGGCATGTTCTATACACCAAAACTGCTTCATTAAGCTAAAGTTGTTGAGGTGACTATAGTGTCCCTTTAAGCACTGTGAATGAGATCTTAAAAAAAAAAAAAATTGCAAATTATACATAATATTTATGTAGTTTTGCAGCAGTATTGCACTTAAAACCACTTAATATAATTGAAGTAATTTTGGTGCATATACCCTGTCCCTTTTTTTTGGGGACAGGGTAAAAACATTGATATTTCAGTGAAATTGTAATGTTTACATTTGATTGAAACCACATCTCTAGTAGCTGACAAATTGACAGCCACTAAAGGTCTTCACGTTGACGACATCACACCCAGTTTTATGACGTCAAACAATCTTAATGTTTCTCCATGAGTATTATCTATTGGACAGTGTGTGGCAATTGCCAAGCATGCACTCTATGTCCCCAATGCTTCTCTGTGGAAGTGGGGCAGCTACTCCAAGGAGACTAACCCATCCTTAGAATAAAGGTGAGTTTTAAGACTGTAATTGAGTTGGGGGTTGTAAATTGTAGCCCCTATGATACTGACTAGAATATATATTGGCAACCACACCAATAAATCGTATTAGGACCTGTGCTGGACCTGTTTTTCTTCTTTTACAAGAGGTCACATAGTCTGTACAAAGTATGAACCTTTTCACATGCAAAAAGGATGTGTATGTAGTAATAAACATCAGTTGTAGAGTATAGAAATTCTCTGACGTCTTGACATCCAAATAAACAGGCAACGTTTCGACACGATGTGTGTCTTTATCAAGCCATAATGACATGCATTTTACAAAGGTTTATATCAATGGTAATCTACTTGAAAAAAACAATCAAAATAAAGTGCAAATAACATGTGCAAAGAGTGACTAATAATATAAAGTGTTAACTCTCTCATTCCTGATTTTATAAAGAATAATGGTGAAACAAGAAAAAATGTGTTTTGCATCTTAAAGGGTTATATTCCAAATAACTTTTTTTTTTTATTAAAAACGAAAGATCCTATAAATATATAAAGTATTTTATGAAAATTCATTCACCTAAACTATATTTATGTATCTAAACAATGATGTAATATGAAAGCAACAATACAAGACAAAACAAGAATAAAAATTAATAATTGTGGTATTGCATTGTATGAAGAGACAAACCATGTCAGGCTCTAAAATGCTGTAGCATGAAGTTCCTAAACTGTATATATACCTCTCTGAGCAGCCAGAAATGCGTTCTTCTGTACCTCCAATCTCTAACTAGGCAACTGTATTCAAACAAAAACTATGTTTGACTAGATGATCTGGGGTCGCATTGTACCTTTGTTACACTAGGTATCTATTTAATGGCATTGTCTTTAAAACGCACCCCTGGCATCTCTATACTACAGCGATTCTGGATTGATATGTTCATTGAGTTCATAGGAAGCCATTTATTTTCCATTGGGTTTCTAGTAGTGTTACTGCAACCTGATTATTCACTTGAAATTGTTGGAGTTGACCACGGAGTTTCAAATCTCAAGATAAAATAGTCAAATGGGAAAACCTTTTAAAACTCTGCTAATTTTCTAGTTTGTATTTGGCCTAATATTTGCGATTGCCAAGACAATCCCTGGTTTAGTGGATAACCATGTGTGTCTTGTAAGAATATTACTGTAATAACTTATTTTATATATTGTTTTCTCACTTTTATGTTTAATATAGCTATAAAACACTAGAATAGAGAATGGCAATGCTACAGATTGACACTTTTGTTTGATAGAACAAAGAAACCGCTACACTAGCTTTAGGTGTTATGCATATTAAAATAGTAGTTCACTGTATGCATATTTGAAGTGTAATATCTTATTCTTTTTCATCGATCAGGATAATTGATGGTAAGGATCTGATGCCTTTGATGCAAGGACTGGGTCCTCACAAACACCATGAGTTCATGTTCCACTACTGTATGGAGCACCTACACGCTGCGCGATGGCATGATCAGAGCAGTAAGTATGTCAGCTGGCAGAGGATACAAGGGGACTTGTTAAGTTATTAGAAGCATTGTTTGTTTGTACTGCTCTCTCTGTGCTGTCTGACATAGAACATTGACTAACACCAAGCCTAGAAGGAGATGCTCAGGTCCATGATCGAGGTAAATACAGAGATGTAAATTTTCACTTTAAGTTTTGGTTTTCTGGTCACAAACGTATTTTTTTAATCTAATTTTTTAAACGTAGGGGTTAAGAATACATGTACTGTATGTCCTTTCTGGCTCTCTGTTGTGAGACTGATTAGTGTGATACTTTGTGTCTCTGTGAAAAACAAGTGGAATAAAGTAGCAACACCTAGTTTTAAAGGACCACTCTAGTGCCAGGAAAACATACTCGTTTTCCTGGCACTAGAGTGCCCTGAGGGTGCCCCCACCCTCAGGGACCCCCTCCCGCCCGGCTCTGGAAAGGGGAAAGGGGTTAAATCTTACCTTTTTCCAGCGCTTGGCGGAGAGCTCACCTCCTGCTCTCCTCCTCCGATCCACCTCTTCTCCTCCCCGTCGGCTGAATGCGCACGCGCGGCAAGAGCTGCGCGCACATTCAGCCGGTCACATAGGAAAGCATTCATAATGCTTTCCTATGGACGCTGGCGTGCTCTCACTGTGAAAATCACAGTGAGAAGCACGCAAGCGCCTCTAGCGGCTGTCAATGAGACAGCCACTAGAGGACATAGGGGGAAGGCTTAACCCATTCATAAACATAGCAGTTTCTCTGAAACTGCTATGTTTATGAAAAAATGGGTTAACCCTAGCTGGACCTGGCACCCAGACCACTTCATTAAGCTGAAGTGGTCTGGGTGCCTAGAGTGGTCCTTTAACAAACTTTCCCAGAATTAACTCTTAATCCTTGCTTATTTGGTTTTGCCTTTATGGATTCATTTTTATTTATTTATTATTTTTACAACCCTTTAGGGGCTATATTTTTTTTTCCATTAAATGGTTACTATTTTGGTGATTTAGTTTGGTTGGGCGGGAAACTGGGTAGCTTAGCTGTAAGGTAATTAAGTGTTAAAATAAACCTTTTAAAAGATAGTTTACAACATTAAAGTTTTTGTGTAAAAGTTAAAAATGCATAGGAAGTTCAGTGTTAGAATTCTGACTCCTGACTTGGCGACAGACTGTGCCCCAGAGTTTGAGCAGCTGAATGTATGATTATTTTACTGATTCTGCAGGGCCCAAATGCATGATTCTCCAAGCACTGCATGTGACACAGATTAATGGGTACCCCCTGATAATTTTTGCACTAAGCATTCCCTCTTTCATAGCAACTGCTGGCATACACGTTGACATGTCCAAATGTAGTCCACTGGAGATTATATAGCTGTTCCTGGGGATGATATTTTAGGGACGTTTGTCACCCAGACAAACATTTTAAGCCAAACAATTTCTTGCCCATAATCCAATTTTTTTTTTACAGCAAGAAAATGACATGGTTGAACACACGCACATAGCAAAAATGATGTTCCTGAAATCCTTTTTACATCACCCTCAAGGTTCATTATTTGAATCAGCAAACCAATAGACAAAATGTTTTAACATATAAGAATTGTTTTTTCAATGATGTAATAATAAAAGGACTAACTCTGCTATATCACACATACACTGGAAACATGATATAGAGAAGATTGTGAGATGTTTGTCACAAAAAAAAACCCTTTAAAAATGTTATTTTATTGAAAATACCTTTAAAAAGTACCAGACAATAATTGAGTAAATGTTTCTAATCCCACTAAACGTTATAACTTTTTTTTTCCACTGATGATTCTGTAAGCCTGTGTGACATACCACAGATCTAGAAAAACACTTTTATCACATGTAATGCACACAGAGAACAAACACTTAGTTTAACATTATTTCATATAAGCATGCTATTCAAATGTATGTGCTGTTCAAATTAAGTGTCTTTATATAATTGTGTCATGTGTTCTTAATTGCAGATGACATAATAATAATTAAATCTTCTTGTGATACTTTATCATTTTTTATTAGGTGATACTGTTTGGAAGGTACACTACATTTCACCAAAATTTTCTCCAGAAGGATCAGGAATGTGTCGTGGAGCAAAATTGTGCTCATGTTCGGGAAATGATGTTATTTACCACGTTCCACCATTACTTTTTAACCTCACGAGTGATCCCTCTGAGAAATTTCCTATTTCACATGAAATGGCACCCTACAGTCAAGTGCTGCATAAAATACAAAGTGCTGTTGCGGAGCATAACATGACTTTAAGCCAAGTTCCTCAGCAATTGTATGGGTCAAATAACAGATGGCTACCTAGTTTACAAGTGTGCTGTGGAGTATTTCCATTTTGCTCATGTAACAAAGAAGATAATATGTAACATTCTACAACAGTAACACAACCTGTAGCTATATTGGGTAAGACAAATGACAGTCTGTTATATTAATCTGGTTTTGTATTCCAAAACTGAATGTCAGTCACTTTAAAACAGGACTCTACACAATGACAGTGCCAAATTCGAACATTTCATGCAGGCATAAGGCCTATAGGGACCAGATTGTAATGGCAGCAAACAATATGTGTTAGTTAAGGAGGAACGGGTAGTAAAGCTATTGATAAACAACGATTTTTACTGAATCTGAAGAAACTTTTTTTTTTAATGAGATATCTACTTCCTATCTGCTGATTGAACTGAAAATTCTGATGAAGGGCAGGAAAAATGTGGGTAATTTTATAAAGAACTGTTGTGATTCAAGGATCCAGAGGCAGATATTTCAGTTGAAATTATGGTGAATTAGGTCTTCATCAATTAATCCCTTAATCACCTGATATCTCTGTCTACTTGGGTTAGAATTAGTGACCCCACATTGACCGACGAGCGGTGTGCAGTGCACACTGCCTTATAAATTGCCTTTGTTTAACGTCTGCATTCAACCACAGACCAGTGATGCTTTTAGTCAGGTCACCAGGAATTCATTTGAATCCATATTGGGTCTCCCTCTGAAGAGTGTAATCGGCATTGGATTATGCACTGTTTGTTATCAGGCATTCAGAATGTTTTAAATCATATGACAACTTGTCACAGGATGATTTAGCAGCTGAGAGTAAATTATACCATCCCAGGGCCGCAATGGCCCACCAGGATACCGGAAAATTTCCGGTGGGCCGTGGCACCTGGGGCTGGGCTGACAGCCCTAATCATCAGGCACATAATGTAATTTACATGATTCTTCCCTCGGACTGTGCCAGCCTGTGTCAGTCCAAGGGAAGTAATGAGGGAGGAGCTGGGGGCTGGAGGCCAGCGGCCGGAGGGAGACCTGTCAGTCTCCCAGCACAGTGTACAGCAATTACGGCCGCATACCCCACCCCCATGCCTCCGAAAACAAACCCCTCCCCCAGGCAGAAGCTGCTGACTACGCTGGAATAAAGAGGCCACACAATCAGTGGTGTATTTAGGATGTGTGTTGCCCCCCAATTTAAATTTTCCCCACCCCTTCCTGTCAAGGCCGCACTTTGACTGACAGACGCTCACTCACTGACAGACGCACACACTCACTGATAGATGCATACACTTATTGACACACACTCTCATATACACTGACAAACAATGACATACACACACACTCACTGATTTGACACACTGATAGACAGATACACAGTATTACTCGGGCACACACTAACAGACTCACACTCACTGACAGACTCACTGACAGACGCACACTCTCACTGACAGACGCATGCACTGACAGATGCACGCACTCACTAACCGACATACACACTCACTGATCGACACACACACACATTCACTGACCGACACACACACATTCACTGACAGACACACATTCACTGACAGACACACACTCACTGACAGACGCACACTCTCACTGACAGACGCATGCACTCACTGACCGACACACACACACATTCACTGACCGACACACACACATTCACTCACAGACACACACACACACACACATTCACATAGATACACACAATTACAGACACACACACATACACACTTACAGACACACACACATACACACACACATTCACTCACAGACACACACACATTTCCACCAACACTCACAAATTATTATTATTTTTTTAATTTTATTTTAAATCTACCCAGCCTACCTGGGAGAGCTGGAGTGGATTGCTTACCTGCGGTCCAATGGGGCTGCTGCGCGGGCAGGCAGGTGGCGGACAGGCTGAGTAGGCGGCTAGGGAGCTTTAATCTCCCTGCTCAACTCTCTCGCGCGCTGCTTAGTGATGCCTGGAGCCTGAGTGATGTCATATTCCGGCTCCAGGCTTCATTAAGCAGTGCACAAGGGAGCTGAGCAGGAAGAGCTCAGGTGAGCATGCTCCCTCGCTGCCCGCCACCCGCCTCAGGGGGGGGGGCTCAAAAGTGGCCAGCCGGCCAGCTCTTGAGCCCTCCAGGACACGAGGCAAACAAGGCATTTGGGGCGGCCTTTTTTGCCACCCCCTGCAAATTGCCGCCCAAGTCAGATGCCTTGTTTGCCTCGTGTAAGATACACCCCTGCAGACAATAACACCTTCACCTACCAGTGCCATGTAAGCTTTGTGTGTGTGCTAGTGAGTGAGCTTCTGTGTGTGTGTTTGCATCGGCTAGTGAGTGAATGTGTGTGCATCTGCTAGTGAGTTAGCTTCTGTGTGTGTGTGTGTGTGTGTGTGTACCTGCTAGTGAGTGAGCTTCTTTGTGTGTGTGTGTGTGTGTGTGTGTGTGCCTGCTAGTGAGTGAACTTTGTTTGTCTGCTAGTGAGTGAGCTTGTATTTTTGTCAGTGAGCTTGTCTGTACTGATCATATGTGTGTGTTAGTGAGCTTGTCTGTATGGAGCATGAGTGTGTCTGAGTTTGTCTGTGGTGAGCATGTGTGTGCAGTGAGCTTGTCTGTAGTAAGCATGTGTGTGACCGTAAGCTTGTCTGTAGTGACCATGTGTGTGTCAGTGAGCTTGTCTGTAGTGAATCTGTGTGTTAGTGAGCTCTTCTGTAGGGAGCATGTGTGTGTCAATGGATTTGTCTGTAGGGTGAGTGTGTGCGCATCAGTGAGCTTGTCTGTAGTGAGAGTGTGTGTGTGACAGTGAGCTTGTCTGTAGTAAGCTTGTGTGTGTATCAGAGTTGGTCTGTACTAAATTTGTGTGTGTATACCATTAAGCTTGTCTGTGTGTCATTGAGATTGTCTGTCAATAAGCCTATTTGTGTGCAGCAGTGAGCTTGTGTTTTTATGTCAATTAGCTTATGTATATCAGTGAGATTGTCTGTGAGTCTGTGTATCAATGAGCTTGTGCCAGTAAGATTGTCTGTGTCTGCATGTGGGTATGCTTACTGTATAATTTAATTACCCTGAAAGGACTCATATTTTGAGTTAGAAAAATAATTATACCAATATATATATATATTGGTATAATTATTTTTCTAACTCAAAATATGAGTCCTTTCAGGGTAATATATATATATATATAATTATTTTTTTTCCAGGCCTATACCCTCCTATGCTACAATTCCCTCTGCAGTGTAGGGAAATATCTCTGCTGATGTTGGCAGTGGCCCAATTTGGAGAAATCCCTCTTATCGCAGTCCAGTAGGGTTAGTGTATTTAGTATACAAAGACACCCATTAGTCAGAACAAATAAATTAACTAATTTTAAAGTATTTTTCTTTCTATTTATAAATGTAGGCAAAACTTAAATATGGATTTGTTTTCCATTTTTTTCATAATTAATTCTGATTGAATCACAGCTTCCTGAAATGCCTGAAAGCAATCCCCTTAAATGTGCCATAAATACCTAAATTTCAGCTAATGTTCTCATGTGTAATGTATTTTTCTGATTTCATTGTAAAAATAACTGCCTGTATGTACTGTATCATTTATGAAACATTTAACTAGATTTAATGGCAGAGCAAGGTGAAAAATATATTTTAAAAAAATCATGTTTTGGATTATAATAATAAACTAAATAAAGATAAAATGTTTTAAGGATTTAATTTACATTTGCAATTTGTCTGAATCATGGTATTTGATATATTAATTACATTGTGCCTTTTTAAATGATAATATGGCCTTAGCAATCAGGGGTGTTGCTAGGCTCCAGAAATACCTGTGTCTTGAGCTGAAAGGACAACTCTGTGACCCCTACACTAAGATAGGTGGGAATATGTAATATGACAGTCCATTAAAGCATAGTCAGATTTTTCACTGCAATTCTACCATACTACTGGAGGGATGTTCAGCAAACTTCTATTTGCCCAGTACCTCCACCCACCAGTCACCTGGGAGGCACCATCCCCTCCCCCTTAGTAGCCTGGAAGAGAATTATAGTGATTTTTCTTTATAGGAGGTGGCTGCAGAAAAACAAATATTCTTCTGCTAACGCCAACAACTGTATGGTTTTGTGGCTAAAAAGTCTCCGATACGGGGCCGTTCCTATGTTAGCAATGCAGTGTGATATGTGCAAAAATTTGGATGGTTCACATGTTCCACCCTTTCTGCACTCCTTTCCACAGGGCTTATTTCCAACGTGTTGTGTGTTTCTACCACCTCCTTTCTTATTTCAACTACCCAAAGTTTGTGTTCTCTCCCTACATCCATAGAGAGAATGGAGATGCTGAAACCTGGGCCACTAGTAATATCAGTCTTACAGTATGCTACAAGGCAAGAAATGTTTTGTTTTTTCTATAATCCATACAGGTGGCAAACTATAAAAATCTATAAATATTAACACATATTCTAAAACCACAAAAGATTGTATAGAGCAGTCTAACAACAGTTTTTCCTCCATGCTCCATGGTCCTAATCAGGGGTCTTGCTTGGTTCTAGAAAAGTCCGGGGCTTGATCCCAAAGGAAAACCCAATGGCCCCTACACTATGTTGTGTTTTCTCCTATCTACTCATGAACAACTTGCTGCTGATGCATCTCAGTCAATAAACAGCAGCTTTGAGAAGCAACTGACTGATGTAAAATAAAATAAAAACATGAATATCCTCCAGCCCCCTCTATTACCTGTAGATATATGCGGCTAAAGAGCTCCAAAAAGCATCCCCTAGCAACACTTACGTTCCTAATACTCTTTGGATTACTTTGAGCAGTTTTCTGATAAAATAGACAAATGCTAATTATCAAATACATTTTACCCTCAATGAGCATGTTTAATGCAAAAAGAAAAAGTGTTTACTTAACCCCTTAACGACGAGTGACGGACGAGGTCCGTCACTCAGGGGAATGCGTTAATGACGAGTGACGGACCTCGTCCGTCACGCGTTAAAATTAACGCCGCGATCGCGCAGTGCCAGCGATCGCGGGGTTAATGCTGTTGCTGGGTCCCTCCGAGTCAGGGGCAGACCGGCAGCAGCAAATCCGGATATCCCAGCCCATGTGATCGCTGTGATAGCCAGTCACAGCGGTCACAATGCTGCTGGGATATCTGATCCGCCTCCCTCCACCTCGTGTGGGTTTGTGAAGTGGAGAGAGACGGATCGGTGCTACATTGTGTCCCTGATTTATTGCAGAGTTATACTTAAGTATAAAATTCACTTTTGTGGAGTTAAAAAAAAAATTAACCCTTTCCCTGCTGCTTGATCACTGCTAGCAGTGATCAATATACAGGTCACAGTACTCTACTGTGATCTATTTTTTTTTTTTTACTTTCAAGGGTTAATTTTTAGTTTTTTTGTAACCCTAAGGGGGTTAAATTTTATTATTTGATTTTATTAATTTGTGATTTAGTTATTTTGGTGGGTGGAATTTAGTGGGAATTAGGGTATAAAAAAAAAAAAAAAAAAAAATTTTTTTGTTTTGTTAGAGTTTTGTTAGCTGTGTTAGCTGTATTAACAATGTTTAGAAAGTATAGCGCGGAGGAGGCTTATGCCCTGTTAGCGGCAGACTCAGAGGCGACTGACACTGCCTCAGAGAGTGAAGCAGGGAGTGACGCAGGGGATGCAGGGGACATGGACTATGTGCCAGATACTGCAGGACCATCAGGAGAAATCGACGATTCCCCTAATGCTGACCATGGCGCAGATGACTGGGTACCCCCTAATAATTTTTCCCCAGACATCCCAGTGTTTACAGGCAATCCTGGCATACAGGCGGACCTGTCTGCCTATAGTGCGCTGGATGTTATGCAGCTGTTCTTGGGGGATGAGATTTTTGGGGAGATAGTCACCCAGACTAATCTCTATGCGGAGCAATATCTGGCACGCAATCCAGACTCTCTTATCTCTAGGAAAGAGAGATGGTACCCAACCAGTGTGCCAGAATTTAAACAATTCTGGGCACTGACCATGTTAATGGGGCTAATTAAAAAGCCCACAATTAGGATGTATTGGGCTAAACATCCTATTTGCAATACTCCTATTTTTGCCGAGACAATGACAAGGGAAAGATATGAAGACATACTAAGATTTATGCACTTTAGTGATAACAACAAGTGCCCCCCAAAAGGTGATCCGCAGTATGATCTTCTTTACAAACTACGCCCTTTAATTGCCCACTTTAACAGTAAATTTGCCGCTATATATACCCCCAATAAAAACATTTCCATTGACGAGTCCCTAATGAAGTTTAAGGGAAGACTGGGGTTTAGACAATATATCCCATCCAAAAGATCCCGATATGGGATCAAATTTTATAAACTATGTGAAAGTGGCAGTGGCTACGTATACACCTTCCGTGTATACGAAGGAAGGGATAGCCACCTTGATCCCCCAGGTTGCCCAGATACAGTAGGGACAAGTGGAAAAATTGTCTGGGACTTAATAATGCCACTACTTAATAAAGGTTATCATCTATACATCGATAACTTTTATAATAGCATCCCACTGTTACAAATGTTGTATTGCTTCGAGACCGTGGCCTGTGGCACTATTCGGAAGAGTCGCACAGGTTTCCCAAAGGCTCTAGCGAACAAAAAAATGAAAAGGGGGGAAACAGCAGCTCTCTGCCAGAATGAACTGCTGGCACTCAAGTACAGGGATAAAAAGGA
The DNA here is from genome assembly GCF_036172605.1 of Pelobates fuscus. Lineage (NCBI taxonomy): Eukaryota > Metazoa > Chordata > Amphibia > Anura > Pelobatidae > Pelobates > Pelobates fuscus. The sequence continues at coordinate 114,249,566 of NC_086317.1, forward strand.
TGTTTTCATCTTAACCACCATCCATGATGAAAACACTCGGAGGGTCGCAGTTCGTGGCAGAGACGAATATAAACGGGTGCCAGTCTGCATACGGCAATATAATCGGCATATGGGGGGCGTTGACCTGTCCGATCAACTGATGCAGCCATATTTGATCATGAGAAAGACCAGGGCATGGTATAAAAAAGTGGGCATATACCTTTTGCAGATGGCAATCCACAATGCCTTTGTTATTTTTAAAAAGGCAAATGCTGGGCTGAAAAGCACTTTTCTTTCTTTCCAGTTTGAGCTAATTTCTAAGCTGCTAGAATGCCACACAAGGAGACCATCAGTGGAGCCTAGCAGAAGAATGGAGGCAGGTCACTTCTGCTTTAAGATTCCACCAACCCCTAAAAAACAAAACCCCCAGAAAAGGTGCAGGGTGTGTTACAAGAGGGGCGTAAGAGTTGAGACCAGCTATTACTGCCCTGATTGCCCCTCTCAGCCCGGCCTATGTATTGGCCATTGTTTTAAAATTTTTCACACCCAGGCCGAATAAGTAGACCAGTTTTGGGGTGTGATTTTTGGTTACCGAATCTTGGCTTTGTCTACCGTTTATCCTGTCTTCTCTGATCCTTGACCTCGGCTTGTCCTATCGTTGTTCCGTTTCTCTTTACTCCTTTGACCTCGGCTTGTACCTTGACAATTCTCTGCTTGTATAGCCCGGCCATTCTAAGGACCGGTATTACAAGTTTCTCTCTCTGTGTTCTCTCTCTTTGTGGTCTGTCTGTGTTTTGGTTTCGGAATCCATGACAGCTTTGCCCGGGACGCAGATAACTGTGTACTACCCCCGGATAAGTTTACCCCAACTATTCTGTATATGGGGGTATCATTGCACTAAGATGACATAGCTGAGCAACATATTAGGTGTTATACTGCCGTAGCACACATAAGGATAGCAAAATATACAGTAACATCTCCAAGTGTGTGTCAAAAAGGCAGAAAAAATGCTAATTGCAACTAGACTTGGTACAAACTAACAAAAAAATGATCCTACACTAAGGTTTAGAATATACCTTTTGAAATACCCTGGGGTGTCTACTTTAAGAAATGGTAGGCCTTTGTGGGGTAGTTTGAATTTAATACCTGCTAAGATGCTTGGAAATTGCACATAGGCCCAGCGTCAAAATTCAAAGTTCGGTAAAAACTGATATGGCTTGGTCTCCTATATGGCACTGTAGCTTCACAAAATAGTCCCAAAGACATACAATAGGGGTGTCATTTTACTCAGAAGACTTAGCTGAACCTAATTTGGGGGGTATGAACTTAGTGGCACATGTGAAATATACAAAATGCCCAGCACAAATGCAATCCATATGTAAAAAACGCACAAAATAATTTTATACCACATACTTTGGCATCTATTGGTGAAAAAATGGGGGCATGTTAAGGCACAATATGCACCTTATGAGATACCCTGGAGTGTCTACTTTAAGAAATGGTAGGCCTTTGTGGGGTAGTTTGAATTTAAAACATGCTAAGATGCTTGGAAATTGCACATAGGCCCAGCGTCAAAATTCAAAGTTCGGTAAAAACTGATATGGCTTGGTCTCCTATATGGCACTGTAGCTTCACAAAATAGTCCCAAAGACATACAATAGGGGTGTCATTTTACTCAGAAGACTTAGCTGAACATAATTTGGGGGGTATGAACTTAGTGGCACATGTGAAATATACAAAATGCCCAGCACAAATGCAATCCATATGTAAAAAACGCACAAAATAATTTTATACCACATACTTTGGCATCTATTGGTGAAAAAATGGGGGCATGTTAAGGCACAATATGCACCTTATGAGATACCCTGGAGTGTCTACTTTTACAAATGGTAGGCCTTTGTGGGTTTTTTTTGAACAGTCAAACTGTTATAATACCCCAAATGGAAGCATAGGCTCATTAAATCCGTCTCTCAAAATTCTACTGTGAGTACTGAAAAGGACAGGTCTCCTATATGGCACTGTAGCTTCACGAACTAGTGCCAAAGACATACAATGGGGGTGTCATTTTACTCAGAAGACTTAGCTGAACATAATTTGGGGGGTTTGAACTTAGTGGCACATGTGAAATATACAAAATGCCCAGCACAAATGCAATCCATATGTAAAAAACGCACAAAATTATTTTTTACCACATACTTTGGCATCTATTGGTGAAAAAATGGGGGCATGTTAAGGCACAATATGCACCTTATGAGATACCCTGGAGTGTCTACTTTTACAAATGGTAGGCCTTTGTGGGTTTTTTTTGAACAGTCAAACTGTTATAATACCCCAAATGGAAGCATAGGCTCATTAAATCCGTCTCTCAAAATTCTACTGTGAGTACTGAAAAGGACAGGTCTCCTATATGGCACTGTAGCTTCACGAACTAGTGCCAAAGACATACAATGGGGGTGTCATTTTACTCAGAAGACTTAGCTGAACATAATTTGGGGGGTTTGAACTTAGTGGCACATGTGAAATATACAAAATGCCCAGCACAAATGCAATCCATATGTAAAAAACGCACAAAATTATTTTTTACCACATACTTTGGCATCTATTGGTGAAAAAATGGGGGCATGTTAAGGCACAATATGCACCTTATGAGATACCCTGGAGTGTCTACTTTTACAAATGGTAGGCCTTTGGGTTTTTTTTTCGAACAGACAGACTGTTATAATACCCCAAATGGAAGCATAGGCTCATTAAATCCGTCTCTCAAAATTCTACTGTGAATACTGAAAAGGACAGGTCTCCTATATGGCACTGTAGCTTCACGAAATAGTGCCAAAGACATACAATGGGGGTACCGTTGTACTCAGCAGAAGTAACTGAACACATAATAAAACTTTGTACAGGAATAGCACACACCAACTTTACAAAATACACATGAGAAGTTCTTTGTTATAAGTTTGTGTGCGAAAACCCCCAAAAAACACAATTTTACTCCAATATTTAGCAGAGGTTGGCGGTAAAATGGCTACGTAGAAAGTGTCAAAACAACCTTAGGTAAATAGCCTGTGGTGTCTACTTTATATAAATATATACTTTTGTGTGGCAATTTTGTTTTCTTTTATGGCTATTAGGCTTACAAGACAAACATACCAAATTCTAAAATCGCTCCACATAAAAAGTGTATTTTACTCCTTGTGCTTTGTGACCTGTAACTACCAAAAAAACCTGAAAATCCCAGACACATTATATATTCTGTAATTCAGAACAACTAAATGAATTTATTTTTAATTACTTTCCTTAACCTGCACTAATTATGTACACATTATTATTGCAAAAACTGTAAAAAAAAACACACAAAAATTCATTTTTTTGCATATTTCTGTATTTTTTTAATAATAAATAAGCATTTATATATATATGTGTTACATCAAATTAAAGCCCTTTCTGTCCTTTAAAAAACGGTATATAATATGTGTCGGTGTAATGAATAAGTAAAAAGCAAATTGCAGTTGAACGCAAATAGCAAAAAATGCAAAAAATGCCGTTGTCATTAAGTGAAAGACAAGCTTCTGAAGCTCTGTCCTTAAGGGGTTAAACAATTATTAAAATCCATATCAATATTTACTAATTTTTAGAGAAAAGGCAGTGTGGATTTTAAGAAGGCGGCTTGGGAGAGGATATGGCAGAATCAGTATAGAAGAAAATAAAGGAGAAATTACCTTTATGTATCATATTGCAAATTTGAAAGTGACAATTACATACAAGAACATACTAGTAAACTTTTAGAAATGCACTCCACATACACAGTAGGGACGTTAAACTGCAGATTTTCCTTCTTTTTCTTTTCTTTAAAAAGTTCCAGAAGGGCTTAATAAAACTACAATTATATTTACTGTGAAACCATGGAATAAAAACATTTTGGTTAAAATCCTACTGAGTCGCTGGAGACATTGTAACCATTACCCATATACAAGTATCAGGGCTGCCTTTAGCTGCTAATGCTAAATATGCAGGACAATTAAAATAAGCAAGGCAGATCAAGACAATTCACTGTGGCATATGGTGTTCAGTGACTAGATTGTGCATATCAGAAATGCAATTGGTCCTTATGAGATTAACACTCAACTAGCTGAAAATAAATAAATAAAAAGGCAAGTCCAAAGTTATCTGATTTAAGAAACACAGTGGTATAATATAGCTGAAACTGCAAAGTTATTATTCCAGGCTGGTCAGCTGACACTCAGAAACCAATCAGCAGCTGAAAAAGATAATACAGGAAGCAGAGCAGCAAGGAAAACTCTAAAGTACGTAAACATCTGGCACAACGTCTGAATCTCTTATTAGCTTGCTTTTTAACCCCTTAAGGACACATGACGTGTGACATGTCATGATTCCCTTTTATTCCAGAAGTTTGGTCCTTAAGGGGTTAATCTTGTTAGACCATGGTCTCTTATTTCCTGCAATATTGTATTTAGTAGTGGCGTTCCGCTTATCAGTTTAATAGTTTAACAGTTGCATACTGTCCTTCAGATTGGAACATTTTTGTTATTAAGTTACATTATGAAGTTGTTCTATCAATTTATTAAATGTTTTGAAATCTTGATTACTTATTTGTCAGTGTTTGCGCAAACATTAGCTGTGGCTTAACTAGAAAAAGATACAGAAGATTACTTTTGCAATTATATTTGCTGTATTTCAGAGTAAAGATGGAGCTGACAAGTATATGGAGGTAAGTAAACTGATATGTTTCATGTCAGTATAAAGGACAACACACCACTGATTTTAAGATTTACTCTTTATTTTGCAAAAAAAAGCTACAGGTATTATTGAGAATGTGTTCATTAAGAATAAGGTATTGTGACAACCCAACCAATTTACATAAAATCTCCAACTCCGCTCACCTACAATACTTTGCTTGTTTTTGGTGAATAAGTCCTATGTAAACATGGTATAAATGGTAGTAGCAATGTAATAACAATTTAAAGGATCCTCTGTAGTGGGTGCCTATGTAAAACACTTATAATGTGCCTCTTTTGAGCTTAGATGGATTGCTAATGGTAGATAGGTGCCTCGAGCCTTGGCCATTGTCTTCTGAAGCCCAGTCAACCTCCTATGTTTCATAACAGAGCTGCAGGAACAGTTATAGAGGTGTAAAATGCATTGCTGTCCCAGCTCATCCAGTGTCAATGTGTGAGGCTGGACAGGAAAATGAAGGGTTCACTTTCCATCTGACTTCTAATGTCTTTGAAACAGGAACTGCCTTGCAGTAGAAGCAGGGACAGCTTTGAGTGATGCACAATGTATAACAGCTCTTGCAGTTCTACTACATACCTCCCAACATTCCAAATGTACAAACAGGGACACTTTCATTTTAGGGGCATGAGTGGATTTTTTTAGATGACTTACTAATAACAATGTATGCAACTATCACGTAATTGAAAACAAGAGCAATGTATTTTATTCACACAGACTGATTTCTAAACATAGTTTGTGGCGGAGCTCCCTGTACCCTGCCTGGGTACCTCCGCCAAGGACCACTTCTTAGCTGGAACCCTGGCTTGACTGGAGTTCTAGTCACCCTGGCTTGACTGGGGTCCTCCTGGAGTCTCTCTGTCGTAGAACAAGATAGGGGACTAGCTCTATTCACTCCCAGTCACACACAGTCCTGGGAGCTGTAGCCCTTACAAGGACTTTCCCCGCTGAATCCTCCATGAGCTGGAACAAGGTGCTGAGTAGTGATTAGCCCCATCCCCTCCCAGTAACTAGATGACACATAGTTCTGGGAGTACAACTGAACTGAACTATTTAATTGAACATGGTATAGCCAAGTTATACACAAACCCCCAGCAGCGGGTCTCCATACAATTACACAAAACTTTCACCAATGGAAATACAGATCAGGTCACAGAGAAAGAAATACAAAGCAACAAAGTGATTCCTTACACTAGTTACCACCTCCACCTGTGCCAACACACCATGACAACAAATGGTTATCTTAGTTGGACCCCCTGTCCCTTCAGAGCAATCTCTGGTTACATCAACACAGTCCTTTGCTGTAGTAGATAGACTTGCTGGCTCGCACAGCATTTGGTCACTCACAGTGCAGCATTTAACTTGAATAACACACAGAATACATTTCACACCTAACTATACTTTATAGTTTATAGAGCTGCTGCCCCCCCTTTGTTGACCCACAGCTGCATATACAAACACACTGCTCCATGTAGAATACAAGTACACAATACAGCAAAATATCTAGATACATGGAAAACAGTCACAAAAATGGCACTGCAAACTTCTGGCTTGCACCAAACAAACCAGGCCACCCATCACATATCTCCCCCCATAGAAATAGACAGGTGCCCCTGCCCCCCGCACCACCCCACCCTTCCCCCCCCCTGCCCAGCCTTCTAAATACACACACAGACACACACACATTCACTGACAGACACGCATACACTAGCTAACAGACATACACACTCACTAACAGACACATACAGTCACTAGCAGAAACACACATTCACTAACAGACACACATACACTCTCACTAACAGACACACACATAGTAACACACCCCCTAACAGACACACTCCCTGACATACACACACTCACTTACAGACACACACTCACACACACTAAAAGACACACACACACACACACACACTAACAGACACACACACACACTCACTCACTAACACACACACACACTAACACACATACACACGCTCACTAACAGATACACACTCACACTCACTAATAGACACACACACAAACAGACAAACACACACTCACTAACAGACACACACACTAACACACACTCACACTCACTTTTTTTTTTATTCAACCCCCCCAGCCTCCTTACCTTTGGGAATGCTGGGGGGTTCTCCCTTTCCCTGGGGTCCAGTGGCTGCTGGGCGGGCGTCATATTCCGGCTCCCGGCATCACTCTGCGGGTACGAGGATGCTGAGCAGAGAGTTCAGGGGAAAGTGCTCCCTCGCCAGCGCCGCCCGCCGGACCGACTGGATTTTCAGTTAGCCGCAAGCCTAACAAGACATTTGCCCTGGGCATTTAGGGGGGCTTTTTTTGCCGACCCCTGGAAAATGCCGCCCAAGGCAAATGCATTGTTTACCTCGCGGCTAATACGTCCCTGGGAGTCAGGGAGGAATAGGTGGAAGTGATGGGGGATGGGTGAAAGTGATGGGTAGAGATGAAGACAGGGCTCCGCATATAAAAAAAAAAGATTTAGAACTGTGGTGCTCTGTGCATTGTTTTAATACATATTATAACAATTCTAATTAAAAACACTGCTGCCTACCATTGGTGGTGTAACTAGGGATAGACTATAATCAGAGCCGGATTAAGGTTGCCCAGGGTCCTCGGCAAGGTGCCAGAGGGAGGTTGTGTGTCTCTATTGGCTGAGCTTTGTGTGTGGAGGAGGCTGAGATCTATATGGGAAGAGCTGAGTGTGTCTAGAAGTATGTACCTGTGTATGTGCCTGAGAAAGTGTATGCATTTCTGACTGAGTGTGTATGTGTCTTTGGCATTATGTACATGTGTATGTGCATGCAAGTGTGTGTGTGTTCAATTCTGACTAAGACTGTCTGTGGCTCTGGCATTTTGTACCTGTGTATGTGCCTGAACATCCTGGGGGGAATATAGCAGGTTAAGCGGGTGTGAGTATTACAACTTTAGAAGGGTGAGTGTGAGAGTTTGGGGCATGTGAGTGTGACAGAGTTAGTTGGTTAATGTGACAGGGTGTGTGGCAGGGTGAGAGGTGGTATAAGCGACAGGGTTGAGGGGTGTGTGTTACAGGGTTAGTGTGGCACGGTGTTGAGTGTGACAAGGTTGGAGGTTAGTGTGAGAGAGGGGTAGTGATTGTGACAATGTGATGGATGGTGAGTGTGACAAGCTTGGGGGATGAGTGATGGTGGCAGGTTGAGTGAGGGGGTGGCAGTATATGAGGACTGAGTGTGTAAGGGGAATGATAATATGTGTGCAGGCTATGGTGACCACAGTCTCCCTGCAAAGTGAGGCCCGTTATTGTTAGATTTTTTACTTTCCTCTACTGCTTACCTCCTGTGTAATAATACACCCCTTAGTGGTTCAGTGGGCCCTTGGTTGTCCTCTGGACTGCTGATGGATTCTGTGGTGGGTCAGTAGGTCCATTATAATCCTCTGAGCTGCTGGTGGATTCCTAGTGGTCCAGAAGGGCCCTGGTGGTCACTCATAGATTCCCTGGTGGCCCAGTAAGGCCCCAATGGGCTGCTGATGGGCCCCCTTTTGGTCCACTGGGCTACTTGTGCAGCTGCAATCCTCTCAGTCGATTGCTTTGTGATGACATCAGAGCACAGGCTGGGAAACCTAGAGCCAGCACTCTGACTCCCTCACAGAGTGCCGTAACCATGAGGGAATGCCGTCCCACCATAGACCATTAGGCAGGGAAATCTTTTTATCTTTTTGCTAGGACTTTTTCAAGTTTGATTGTGCCACTGTAATGAAGCCCCCCATGTTATGCTCAGCAAGATTTGATGGACCTATTCTGCATTTGGGGGTATTGTAGCAGTTTGACTTTTAAAACTTATCCATAAATACATCCATTTGTGAAAGTAGACACCACAGGGTAAGTCATATGGTATTTTTCTAAACCTTATTATACAGCTATTTTAGCACCAATTTCATTTATGGTATTAATTTATTTTCACACTTTTACATGCACAATGCAATTTAGCAGTTTACTTTGTAAATGTGATATGTTCTACGATAACAAACCTCACTAAATAGTACTCAGCTATATCTCCTGAGTCCAGAACAACCTCCTTTGCATAAGTCAAGGTATTGTGAAAACAGGGTTCAATTTATAACATTTCCAGTGCAGTTTTCAAATGGCATATTGAAGATGGACCTATGATACATTTTGGGGAATTTTAATAGCTGACATATTTAAATTACTCCATAAATATATACCATTAATACAAATGGGCACCATGGGGACTCTCGGCACTAGAAACATGCAGAGAGACCTTTAGCAATTTAGACCACAATAGAGATTCTAAATGTAATAAGAAATGTTTCAGTCAGCTACATTTTGAAGTTATAAGCTAGCCCCAATTAAATGTTAAAGGAACACTATAGGGTCAGGAACACAAAAATGTATTCCTGATCATATAGTGTAAACAAAAAAACAGTGTCTTGATGCCAAGGGTGGAGCCACTGAATGGCAGCACTGGCCCATGATGCACCTCTAGTAGCCATCTGAGGAGTGGCCAGTATCCATAGGCTGTAATGTAAACACTGCCTTTTCTCTGTTTTACTGCAAAAAGCCTGAAGGGACTCATTATACTAACCAGAAAAAATACAATAAGCATAGTTGTTCTGGTGACTTCAGTGTCCCTTTAAATAAATAATCCATGTAGTGTATCTTTATCCCTCGAGAACTGAAGTTGGACTGTATTTTAGATAGGTTCCATCCTTTTGGGTGGAATCAGTCTGATATGCAACCACCGAAGGGCAGGCTATTTGAGCTGTTGTCAGGGGCGGACTGACAGTGTCCTGGGCCCCCGGGCAAAATTAGGACCTGGGCCCCCTGCAGATATAGATATAGAGAAAGAGATATATTTAATACAATATTAAACAAAAATCTGCACACGAGTACGGGGGCTGTAGTGGGTAGGGGGATATAGGGGCTGTACTGAGTGGAAGGTATAGGGGGTCCTGCTGGGGGTAGAGGGGCTGTAGTGGGTAGGGGGATATAGGGGCTACTGGGGTATAGGAATATAGAGGCTGTAGTATAGAGGCTGTAGTGGGTAGAGGGGCTGCTGTGGGTAGGGGTATATAGGGGCTACTGGGGTATAGGAATAGAGGGACTGTAGTGGGTAGGGAATATATGGACTGCTGGGGTAAAGGGATATAGGGGCTGTAGTGGGTAGAGGGGCTGCTGTGGGTAGGGGTATATAGGGGCTACTGGGGTATAGGAATAGAGGGGCTGTAGTGGGTAGGGAATATATGGACTGCTGGGGTAAAGGGATATAGGGGCTGTAGTGGGTAGAGGGGCTGTAATGGGTAAAGGTATATAGGGGCTGTAGTGGGTAGAAGGTATAGGGGCTTGCTGTTGGTAGAGGGGCTGTAGTGGGTAGGGGGATATAGGGGCTGCTGGGTGTAGAGGGGCTGTAGTTGGTAGGGGGATATAGGGGCTGCTGGGGGTAAAGGGATAAAGGGGCTGTGCTGGGTAGGAGGTATAGGGGCTGCTGGGGGGTAAAGGGATATAGGGGCTGTACTTGGTAGGAGGTATAGGGGATGTTGGGGGTGGAGGGGCTGAAGTGGGTAGGGGGATATATAGGCTTCTGGGGGAAGAGGAATATAGGGGCTGTAGTGGGTAGGGAAATATAGGGGTTGCTGGGGGTAGAGGAGCTGTAGTGGGTAGGGGAATATAGGGGCTGCTGGGGTAGAGGGGCTGTAGTTGGTAGGGGGATATTAGGGCTGATGGTGGTAAAGGGATATAGGGCTGTACTGGGTAGGGGGATATAGGGGCTGCTGGGGGTAAAGGGATATAGGGACTGTACTTAGTAGGAGGTATAGGGGCTGCTGGGGGTAGAGGGGCTGTAGTGGGTAGGGGGATATAGGGGCTGTAGTGGGTAGGGGATAGAGGGGCTGCTGGGGATATAGGGGCTGCTGGGGATAGAGGGGCTGTAGTGGGTAGGGGAATATAGGGGCTGCTGGGGTAGAGGGGCTGTAGTGGGTAGGGGGATATAGGGGCTGCTGGGGATAGAGGGGCTGTAGTGGGTAGGGGAATATAGGGGCTGCTGGGGGTAGAGGGGCTATAGTAGGTAGGGGGATATAGGGGCTGCTGGGGGTAGAGGGGCTGTAGTAGGTAGGGGGTTATAGGGGCTGCTGGGGATATAGGGGCTGTAGTAGGTAGGGGATATAGGGGCTGCTGGGGGTAGAGGGGCTGTAGTAGGTAGGGGGATATAGGGGCTTCTGGGGGTAGAGGGGCTGTAGTGGGTAGGTGGATATAGGGGCTGCTGGGGGTAGAGGGGCTGTAGTGGGTAGGGGGATATAGGGGCTGCTGGGGATATAGTGGCTGCTGGGGGTAAAGGGGCTGTAGTGGGTAGGGGAATATACGGGCTGCTGGGGGTAGAGGGGCTGTAGTGGGTAGGGGGATATAGGGGCTGCTGGGGGTAGAGGGATATAGGGCCTGTAGAAGGTAGAGGGGCTGAGCCTTACCTTTAGCCAAAAAAGCTCTGATGGTCCTGAAGTGCTGCCTCTAACACAGATCAGGCAGCTCCGCATGGCTCCCTGAACTTTTGACACATGATGTCATTTCCTTTCTAACGAGCTGCACGGAGCTGCCTGATCAGCACTACAGACAGCTCTCCTGCTCCGCTCACCAGTCAGGCACAGTGAGAGACAGCATAGTGGGTCTTTAGGAGGGCCCTTTAGCTGTCTCTCACTGTGCCTGCCCGAACAAGGGGGAAATGTAACTGGGGCCCGCGGAGTTCCGTGCGGGCCCCTGACTGACTGCATGCTGGCTGGGGAGATTGTTTAACTCCCCAGCCAGCTGTTCCTTTCCTGCTCAGCGGGCGGGCCCCCAAGAGCCTCGGGCCCTCGGTCCATGACCGATTTGCCCGAGTGCTCAGTCCACCCCTGGCTGTTGTCCATTCTCAGTATTCTTTTGCACCCTGTTTTTTGCTCTCCCGAAGTTGGACTGTAACCTCAGTTATCTATATGGGACACCATGTTTACAAAATATTGTTTGATCAATTGAGAAAATTACAATGTATATGAAAAACACATGGTGTCCTGAGTATACAACCTTGTCATTTCAGGTTCATAACAGTAACATTGTGTTCAATAACATTTCCAGTTACAAACACAATACACTCCAAGCCCAACTTTGTGCTACTCATGGCTGATGATCTAGGGATTGGAGATATCGGTTGCTTTGGCAATGACACAATAAGGTAAAACAATTGTTAATTGTAACATCTGCCATACCATGGAGCACATAAGAGATTGAGCTACTCCCTCACTCTAATCAAGGTGCAATGCTAAAGTGAACTTGTCATGGTAGATATATGTTTGGTGTCTTCTAACTATCTGGCTTGACTCGTTCACAGACTTGCTTCCCATAACAGATTAAAAGTCGCAAACACTCTATGTAGGCTTTGTATAAATAAAATGTGCCTGTTCTCTCTCTCCATTCTCAGATTGTCTGTCCAAAGCTGCTGCAATCATTTATTCTGGCTGTTTCTTTCCTCTCTCCATGCTGGTGCTGCTGTGACAAAGAGCCTTCCCCTCTGCCCTACTTCCCCTTGCAGGCATTGCTTTTTCTTAGGCTGAATTTAAGCATGAGACAAGCCTAAAGGAGGATTTCCCTGGTAGCAGTCCAAAGCATAGTATTCTTATCTCTGATCCATTGGCACAAATTAAACTGACTGAGAGGAGAGGGGGAATCTAGACATGTGCTTGCTGATTCTTAATCATTTAAGATTAAGCAATATTTGTCATGACCAGTACCTGTTACCACTACAGGTCCATTGATAAATTTGCTCCTAAACAAACAAAATATAGAACCTTTGAGAACTGATTGGAAATTTTCAGCAAGCTGGTAGGAGCTCTTAATAAGGTAAAACAAATGTAATAAGGTAAAAAAATTTCTGTAGTAAATGTATTTTTTCTGTGTGGCAGAAATGCCTCTGCCACATGTTCTTGGAGGGGCCTGCTTTCCAGCCTCCTGCCTCAGGACTATGGCCCCCTGCAATAGACCTGGCTAAAATACTGTAAAAGGTCTCTGTTCGTGCAATTGGGATTATATCGTTCGGGTCCCGAACAGCCGCACAAACCAGAGAGAGACCACCCGGGAGCTTGTTAAGCCTAATTGACAATTTGTAACACTTTCCACCGCAGTGTTCTTAGTGTTCATCTGGGTGTCCGCTGCTCGCATGAATGACCACAAGCTGGCGGCCATCTTGTTCCAGCAAAAACAGGCAGCATTATTTGGTCGTTGAGTTCATGGAACTGTTTTTGGACACTGAAACTCCCGAACATCGCTGGACTTCCAGGATCACCTGCGTTTGGTTCTACACAACTTAGAAGGGCACTGTATGGTGGAAACGTTCCCACGAACAAGGTGAACAAGCTCCAGGGTCAGAACATTGATTATGTTCGATAGTATGTTCGGTTTGTAAAATACCGAACTAGGCCAACCGCAGTTCCTGATTCTCTGGAACTTTTTTGGGCATGGGACCATGCGTGTGGTCAGTCAAATTATGACTTCCAGGAAATTCCCAAACCCCTGAACTGATCTGGGTGATTTTTGGATATGTTGGTCACCCAGATCAGTGGATGGGGGGGTTTTGTGTGTTTAAAGGTATATTGGGGGTTTTGTAAAAATTTATGTTTTCTGTGCCTGGAGATAATTGAGTTTAATACAGTGCTTGAATCTTAATAGATTCAAGCACTGTATTAAACTCAATTATCTCCAGGCACAGAGGAGGGATTATCTTGTTTTATGTGGGAGTGTCCTGGACAATGTAATATTGTGTATGTTTTTACTGTAGTCTACTCTCAGGTGCAGGGGGAGTGCCCCTTGCATGGGGACCTGCATATGAGGCCAGTTGTGGCTGCCAATAAAGAGTTCCTCTTCACCCTCAACATAGAGCTTCATCTCATGTGTGGAGGGGACAACTATATTCACTCTGGGAATTGCTATACTCTTATGCTCCCTTGGATTATAATCCATAGCTCTTGTAAGAGCTACACTGCTATACCTGCTATACTCTCTTGGAGGAGAGGTCTTCTCACTGGGAGCTGGATCCAGGAGTTTGGTGCAGGGTGAGAAGGGACGGAGAGACCCTAGCCAAGCTGCGGCGGCTAAGGGGCTACGGTGCTTATGATGTCTGGTGCGGTGCTTATGGTACTCGGCGACAGATAGGAAGTAGCGATTGGTGGAGGCACCCAGTCGGGGTCCCAGGCAGTCCGTCACATTCTCTTTTTAGGACTTTTAACAGTAAATATTATTTTTTTCTTGCCAAATATGTTACTGTCTTTTTGCAGTTCTTCAAGAATAATAATCCTAATAATTATAACAGCAATAATGACGTTGTTTAAAAAAATGATACATATAGCATTGGATTATTTTAAGTCCTGAAGTACAGATGATAATATTATAAGATAACGCATAGAACATATTTATTTTTATTGACCATGAATGAATTGCTGAGATTACTCTGCCAAAAAATCAAATCTGTGATAATGAGGCTTATATAATACAGCTGCATCACTAAGCAAATAACTACCTTATTGACTTTTCAAACTATTTATAATTCAAACCGTAAAAAAACAAGGCTAGAAAAGGGGGAGTCACAAATGGTAATCCATAGGAAAAGTAACAGCTATCTAACTGACTGTGTGCCAAAGCTGGCATTTAAATACCTCTGAGAATATAGACTTCCAAGATTAATTGCTACTCTGCAGCAGGAACTGAATAGATAGTGTCATCTTAGCTGACTCATCCATGACAGTCAGAGCTAACATCACCACACATCAAGCACCAAATCATTATGAATAGGCAGCATCCCTGATAGGGATACTATCCCTAAAAAGGGAACATTTATCAGAAAAACAAATAAGACAATTTAACCAGACAACTGTTACAGATGATAGGAAAAAGCATTTCTGTATGTAAAGAGGTGAATTGGAAAGTAAGGTGAAAAAATGCAAACGTAAAGAAGAGGATATGGATATGAGAATAGGGGAGAACGGAACAAATTGAGAAAAAGAGAACCTCAAATGTAATATTGCTTTGTGTCTGCAGAAGACTAGTGGCTTGGGTTCGAAACATTCACTATTACTATCATAGTATCAGTTAGTATAAGTTATATCAGCTCCAGTGACAGTGAAGTGCACTCTGCAGAATAATATCATGGTTTTGAAAATATAAATGCAAAAAAATGACTATGCCTTCAGTGGACTGATGCATCCATTCACTTAGATTTCATTTATTTTCTATATATTTTGTGGATATTTGAATATAGATATTTGTATTAACTCAATACTAACAGTAACAATTTCCAGGGGTACTACAGATAGTTGGCTAACCAAATGAAACTATTTATTTTACATAATTCATACGACAATTAAGGTACTCAAATAAATCAGAACACCTCATTTGAGTATTTCCAGTCATGGTTCAACCAGGGCCAGTGCTAGGATTCTTGCCGCCCCATGCAACAATCCATTTTGCCGTCCCCTCATGAAGGCAACTACATTCTCTCACAGGTTTATTCACTAAATTCTGAATTGCAACGAAGAGACATTTAGGGAAGAAAACACACTGCGTAGACACACTCATCCAGTATTTGCATCCATATACACACACTGCCCAATACATCCATCCACACAGACTGCCTATTCAATGCAATCAATTATACGAACACAGCCCGATACATAAATACACACACACGCACTGCCTAATACATACATACATTCATACATTCATACTGCCTAATACATACATTCATACACTTACATTGCCCAATACATACAGTATCATTTATACACTCATACTGCATAATGCATAGATCAATACACACCTACTGCCTAATGCATACATCAACGCATATATCCATACACTCTTTTTCAATGCATTTGGTAGTATTTACATTGTAATAATATTGGGATTTAATTTATGTTACTGTGAAAATTATTTCGGTTTAATATAGCATTCTATACATCAACTTTTTGCCCTCTTTTTTTACAGGCCTACCCCATACATCGGTACCAGCACACCACAACCGACTAGTGCTTACTTCTTATTATATTATTATTGGTATTTCTTATTATAACAGCTTATGTCCCCAACTACAAATAAAAAGACGTAGCCTGTAATTGTGGGAGGGGTTACCCGGCTATAAAAACTCGGGCCCCCTCTATGACAGTACCATCAACGCTGGGTTCACCCCTACCATCTCTTACCTTTTATTTAAATTCAATAAATATAAAAATTTTATTACAGGCCTACCCCATGAGTTGGTTCCGACACACCACAACCTACTGGTTCTTACGTTTTATTATATTATTATTGGTATTTCTTATTATAACGGCTTATGTCCCCGAATACATATAGATATATATATATTGAAAACCTTGAATATATGTATATACACTGCTCAAAAAAATAAATGGAGCACAAAAATAACACATCCTAGATCTGACTGAAATAAATATTCTTCTGAAATACTTTGTTCTTTACATAGTTGAATGCGCTGACAACAAAATCACACAAAAATGTAAAAATGGAAATCACATTTTTCAACCCATGGAGGTCTGGATTTGGAGTCACACTCAAAATGAAAGTGGAAAAACACACTACAGGCTGATCCAACTTTGATGTAATGTCCTTAAAACAAGTCAAAATGAGGCTCAGTAGTGTGTGTGGCCTCCACGTGCCTGTATGACCTCCCTACAACGCCTGTGCATGCTCCTTATGAGGTGGTGGATGGTCTCCTGAGGGATCTCCTCCCAGACCTGGACTAAAGCATCTGCCAACTCCTGGACAGTCTGTGGTGTAACGTGACGTTGGTGGATGGAGCGAGACATGATGTCCCAGATGTGCTCAATTCGATTCAGGTCTGGGGAACGGGCGGGCCAGTCCATAGCATATACCTTCGTCTTGCAGGAACTGCTGACACACTCCAGCCACATGAGGTCTAGCATTGTCTTGCATTAGGAGGAACCCAGGGCCAACCGCACCAGCATATGGTCTCACAAGCGGTCTGAGGAGCTCATCTCGGTACCTAATGGCAGTCAGGCTACCTCTGGCGAGCACATGGAGGGCTGTGCGGCCCCCCAAAGAAATACCACCCCACTGCCAAACCGGTCATGCTGGAGGATGTTGCAGGCAGGAGAACGTTCTCCACAGCGTCTCCAGACTCTGTCACGTCTGTCACATGTGCTCAGTGTGAACCTGCTTTCATCTGTGAAGAGCACAGGGCGCCAGTGGAATTTGCCAAACTTGGTGTTCTCTGGCAAATGCCAAACGTCCTGCACGGTGTTGGGCGGTAAGCACTGTCGGTTTACCTGTGGACTTCGGGCCCTCATAGAGTCTGTTTCTGACCGTTTGAGCAGACACATGCACATTTGTGGCCTGCTGGAGGTCATTTTGCAGGGCTCTGGTAGGGCTCCTCCTGTTCCTCCTTGCTCAAAGGCGGAGGTAGCGGTCCTGCTGCTGGGTTGTTGCCCTCCTATGGCCACCTCCAAGTCTCCTGATGTACTGGCCTGTCTCCTGGTAGCGCCCCCATGCTCTGGACACTACGCTGACAGACACAGCAAACCTTCATGCCACAGCTCGCATTGATATGCTATCCTGGATGAGCTGCACTACCTGAGCCACTTGTGTGGCTTGTAGACTCCGTCTCATGCTACCACTAGAGTGAAAGCACCGCCAGCATTCAAAAGTGACCAAAACATCAGCCAGGAAGCATAGGAACTGAGAAGTGGTCTGTGGTCAGCACCTGCAGAACCACTCCTTTATTAGGGGTGTCTTGCTAATTGCCTATAATTTCCACCTGTTGTCTATCCCATTTGCACAATATTCAAAAACTTGTAGGTGCACTCACAGGTCTTTTTTAAAGTGATTCTTTTATTCTTATTACATAAAAAATAAGTCTGTCCCGATCAACGTTTTTCGACCTGTGTCCCGTCAATCAGGACATATTTATTTTGTATGTAATAAGAATAAAAGAATCAGGGGGCGCGGCTTGACCGCCGAGAGTTATGGCTGCTTAGGCAGAGTGCTCCGCGCCCTGCACGATCCGAAACGCCATGCAATCAGCAACTCACCCCTGCCAACGCTCCTAAAATCCTCTCACTACCAGAGGGAAGGGCCAGGAAATGGCAGCAAACAAAAAATCCGGCAAGAAGCCGAGGGAAGGTACCCCATCCGTCGCCGACCTGCTCACGACGCCTAGGCCGCACGCGGCTAAAGATGGCGGCGGCCATATGAGCGCGGGCTCCCCCGTGCACCGGAGATCACAGTCGCCAACCGCAACAGGCAAATAATGTGGAAATACTACAATCTCTCGCAGAGGTGAGACATTACCTGGCGGGGGAGATAGAGAGATCCGCAAGAGAAGTCAAGGCAGAGATACAAACAGTGGGCCAACACACAGAGGCCTTGGAATGGAGGATGGATCACGTGGTGGCAGCCCACAATGAAGCAGCCTCCACTACCAACCACCTTATCACAAAAGTAGCTGAATTAGAAGCTGAAATAGAAGATGCCTCTAATAGGTCTCGCAGAAACAACTAAGGATAAAAGGCCTGACGGAAAGAATAAAAGATTCAGAAATACAGAGGGTGCTCCTAAGTCTGTTTAAAGAGCAATTACGTGCAATACCAGAACATCTGTGGACCATAGATAGGGCACACAGGGCACTGAGAGCAAGAGCCCCCCCCGGGACGGCCCACCACGGGATGTAATAATGCGATGGCACTTTTTCTCCACCAAAGAAGCCATCATCAAAAGCGCACGCCACCACACTTACTCATTTGAAGGCTCCACAATTCACCTGTATCAAGACATAGCGCCTGCCACGTTAGCCAGAAGAAGGGAATGGAAACCCATTGCCGACCTAGTCAGAGCCAAAGGCCTTAATTTCGCATGGGGACACCCCTTCAAAATTCTGGTATTCAATGGACCGAGGCCAGCCGTACTCCTGCCCACAGCAGACCCAAAGGCCTTCCTCCACGGCTTAGGCATAGAAGTCCCAGAAGATTTCCGACTCCCCCACAGAGGCACCCAGGCACTGGGGCAATAGCCCAGAGAGGACGCAGCACAGGACGGCGGTGCTCCTTGAAGGGCCTGAAAGGACCTTCCTCCCAGCAGACTAACAATATATAACGGACAGAAACTAACTACCAAGACCCAACCCAAACAGACCTAAACACCTGGAATACAAGTCCAAGAGACAGACGGAACAATAAACAACAACAACAATAACGAAAAAAAGGGAATAAAACAGAGAACAGACAAAAAGAAGACGAAAAAGAAAAAAAAAAAGGAAAAAAGAGAAGGGGAAAAAAACTAGAAAAACTATTGAAAAAACACATAAAAAAACAAAAACATCAAAACACAAACCATAACCAAGACGCTGTGCCAGAGATGACGGAACAAGAAGACAAGAGAATGAACATGTCAAGACGAGACACATGACCGGACAAAAAGAGAACTAAACACAAAACAACGAACTCTGACTTTACCACTGAACATTTGAAAACCTGACAGCACCAGTGAAAACCGTGGAATGGGGCTGTGTCCCGTTGTAAATATCTAAACTGATAGAAACCGAATTGGGCTACAGTGATCACCGCAAACACGACCAGACACGCAAGTGTAAACCCCTTTCCTCCCCCACCCCCCCATGCTGTGCATTAGATTAAAAAACAACCTATGGGCAAGGAAATAGCCAGGTACCCCAAAACGGGACCAGTAATCTAATACCTGCTAACGATTAACATCTAACATTAGGGTCTCAGGCCTGTTCACACCCAGCCATATACGCCCCCCTCCCCACCACCACCTTACTGGACATGGGACGAGAGGGTAAGATCTCCAGCAGATCCGACACTGACTGGACGACATCCCCTCTCCTTCCTCAACCCCCACCCTGAAGACCCCAAGAGGTACCCAAGATAATGTAAGGAAGTGAGGGAAAACCACGAACTGCAGACAGCTTGGGTAGCTGGGCAGCCGAAACTTCGGGGTAAACCGGCCCTTCAATATTAACAAAAAGGTAGACCTAGGTGGAAAAGAGGAAACTCCTCCTCCCTGCACTAAGTCGACCCAATAGGAGGCCCCTCCCTTCGGTAATGCTTCAAGATAAAACTTAACTTTTAATGTAATTTATCAAAAATAAAAAATGATCATGCAAACACAAACAAAAAATAATAAAAGGTAAAAAAAAAGAAGAAAAAAATATAATGATAATGGGGAGAGCCACAAAAATAACTGTGGGTGTGGACAATAATCAATAGTATAATATATATATAGTCCTATCAAAAACACCCCCAGATAGAGGTCCAGCAAAAAAGCTCAATAGCTAGCTAGGGTGAGGTATAGGGAGGAGAGAAAAAGGGGAGGGGAGAGAGTTAAATAATACTGGGACTTGAATAGGTACAGAATCCTGGTGTACTTGGTTACAAAAGTAGAAACAAATTGTATCAAGTGCACATTGATACTCAGTTGCTCTTAGATCCCTGTATAGTGGGATGTTGAACTAAATCATGTTGTCACTAAGAGTCAATAGAGCTGAATTTGCAAACTTGTCCAAGCTCAGTAATGGAGCTAGACCATTCAAAGTCCCTCTCTCAAGAAATGCCCCTCTCAAACCCCCAGATCACAAGAAGAAAGCTTGAACATCCAAAGACCGGGGCGATCCCCCACTTCCCCCCACCAAACCCTTCAATCCTCCCCTCCAATTCCCCCCCCCATCTCAACCTCGCACAAAGAACAGGCCCGGGGCTCATACGCGGGCTCACCGGGCCCCATAAAACCTTTGGAGGGGCCGCGGGGGCAACGTGTCCTCCTAAACTAGTAAAACCTCCCTAAAGAGGTGCCCCCCCTCCTTTTTTAAAAAAAAATATGTTTAAGTTTTTAATTTTCTCACACCACACCTCGGAGGGGCGTGCAGCGGACAGATCTGACACTAACGTAAACAGGGCCGGCAGAACTTGAAACAGAGCATGGCCACACTTAAAATAACCTCCCTAAACGTCAACGGCCTTAATACGCTGACCAAAAGGCGACTGTTAATGAGGGAACTAAAAAGACAAAAGACGGACATAGCCGTCGTACAAGAATCACATATGCTGCGCTCAGCCCAGATTCAGCTCACTGATCACCTGTACACCAGGGCATACTCTTCCAGAGCTCTAGTGAAGAAAAACAGAGTAGAAATACTCCTGCACAAAAAATGCCCTTTTGTCACCCAAACAGCACAGACCGACACCACGGGCAGGTATGTCATCCTTACAGGGACCATATACACCACTACATACCACCTGATTAACATATATGCACCAACCAACCAGACCCAGACTTCTGGGAGAAGTTACACAACTTAATCCACACACTGCCACATGGAATAATAGTGCTGGGGGGCGACCTTAATGCGACTCCCAGCCCACCAGTTGACCGTAGCACACCAATGGGAGGCCAGAGGGCACCAAGGACCGGGGGACAAGATAAGCTGCTAACCGAGTTCATACAAAAGACGAAATTGCTAGACCCCTGGAGGCTGCGACACCCAGGACAGAGGGACTACACATTCTTCTCGGCGGCACACTCCACATATTCCCGCATAGACATATTTCTGGTCAACCAGAGAGGGATCCCATGGATCCAATCTGCACGAATAAACCTCATTACGTAGTCAGACCACGCTGACATAGAGCTCATAATAAGAATCCCAGGGCCCAAACCACCATGGAAATGGAGGTTGAACAGCACACTCATAAAAGATCCCGAGGTGACGAAGCTAATTCAGGACGAACTGCCGACCTATTTCGATACAAATGACACGCCGGAATTAACACCATCCACGATATGGGCCGCTCATAAGGCGGTCATCAGGGGCACCCTCATCAAACTAGCAACCCGGCGGAAAAGACAGAGAGCGGAAACCCTCTTCAAGCTCCAAAAGGCGCTGAGGAGGGCCGAAGCCAGACACAAACAAACCCCCACAACACAGGGACTCCAGGACCTTAGGGCACTCCGCCACAAAATAAGGGCCATGGCGGTAGAGGATCTCGGCAGAGATCTGGTCCGCAAAAAACGCCTCTACTACGAACGCGCTAATAAGATGGACACCCACTTGGCCAGGGCACTAAACCCCAAACAGCAATTCAAAGCCATAACGGCTATCCGGGACAAAAAAGGGCAGATGACCCACAATCCCATGGAGATCAATCAGATCTTCACGGAGCTCCTAGCCGACATCTATAATCACTCCCCAGAATTAGACGGAAACAATAAGACATATGCACTAGCGGTCGCAGATTTCGTAGCTAAAACAAATATGCCACGAGTCCGGAAGCCATACAAACCTTGTGAGCACCTATAGAGGAGGAAGAGGTGAACGGGGCAATCACAGCCCTCAAAGGGAACAAAGCCCCGGGCCCAGACGGCTACGACAGCTCCTACTATAAAATCCTTAGAGACACGTTGATCCCAAGGCTGGTGAAGGTGTACACGGAATGGATGGACGGAGGACATCCTAATCCAGAAACACTCATGGCAGATATCACACTCATCCCCAAGCCAGGTAAAGACCCAACAGAGGCGGGGAATTATAGGCCCATCTCACTGATAAATTTTGACGTAAAAGTGTTTGCAAAAATCTTAGCGACGCGGCTGAACCCACTACTGGGAACGCTGGTCCACCCGGATCAGGTCGGCTTCGTACCATCTCGGCAACTGTATGAAAACACCAGGAGGGAGCGGATGTCATTTGGTGGGCGTTGAGGACTCGGACGCCTTCTCTGATTCTATCCTTGGACGCGGAGAAGGCGTTCGATAGGGTCCAGTGGCACTACCTTTTCTCAATTTTGGGGCATCTACGAATGCCAGAAACATTCATCGAAGGCTTAAAAGCCATGTACACAGAACCGCGGGCGCAAACCGCAGTGCCAGGAACAGCTCCGACCCCATTCAAGCCCGCTAACGGCACCAGACAGGGATGCCCCCTTTCCCCCCTGCTGTTCGTCCTAGCACTAGAGCCACTCCTGCAAAGGATAAGGGAGGATGGGAACATAACAGGCATACGGGCGAGAGGGGAGGAATACAAAGTCTCTGCATATGCAGATGATGTCATGGTCACACTTACCGACCCCCAGATATCCCTACCCCACCTACTCTCCCTCCTAAAGGAATATGGACGTGTCTCAGGCTATAAAATTAATTTAGAAAAATCGGTGGCCATGCCATTGGAAATGGATACGGCGGAGATTAACACCATAAAAGCCAACCACTCCCTCAAAGTCACAAGAACTGACATTAAATATCTAGGTATTAAACTCACTGCAGAACCAGGGAAACTGTATGAAGCGAATTACACACCCACTTTGCAAGCACTCTGCCGGGATATAGAAAAATGGCAAGAAAAAACAATCTCATGGATAGGGAGACTACATGCAATAAAAATGACGTTGCTACCTCGCCTACTGTTCCTGTTCCAGGCCCTACCGATCAAAGTTACTAAGCAAGACCTAACGACATTACAAAGACACACAGATAACTTTATATGGGCACAAAGACGACACAGAGTAGCTAGACAAGTACTGTACCGACCGAAATCAAGGGGAGGACTGGGTCTCCCAAACCTGTACCAGTACTACTTGGAGGCTCAGTTAGCCCAAATAGTAGCTTGGCATGCACCAGAGGGCTCACACCGGTGGGTCGACCTAGAAACGAAGCTAATGGGCACGGATCTGCCACAATTCTGGATATGGGTACCCAAACAAGACAGACCATCCCTTCAAACCACTTGCCCGGCAATCCTTAATTCCATACGTATATGGGACAAGACAGCCACCAAATATGCACTTAAACACACACCCTCACCACTGACTCCGTACCTGAGAAATAAAGCGTTTGAACCCGGGCTGAGTGCACAACACTTTCGGGGCATAGAGAGTACGGGGATGCAGAGATATGGCTACATGTATGATGGGGAATCCTTTAGAACGTTTGATAGTTTGAAAACCTTAGCACCCCCAACTACAAAAGACGTATTTCGACATATACAACTGCGAGACTTCGCCAAAAACCCAGAGGTTAGAAAAGCAGCTCACACCCCAATGACGTTCTATGAACAGCTATGTAATGCCGAAACCATGCAAAAGGGCTTAATAACAGCCATATACGCACAACTCAGCACCCTGACAAAGACGCTAAAGACCCACGATGCATTGGCCAGTGGGAGACAGACCTGGGAGGGGTACTGGAAGGAGAGGACTGGGTGGACATATGGAAAGCGACAGCTAAGACATCGATATGTGTACTGCACCAAGAACAATCCCACAAAATGCTCATGAAATGGTACACCACGCCAGTGCAACTACACAGAATGGGGAAAACCACGACGGACACATGTTGGAAGGGTTGCGGCTGTAAAGGCACCTTCGTGCACATGTGATGGGAATGCCCAGAAATAAACAAATATTGGAAGCGCATACAGACACTACTGACC
Source organism: Pelobates fuscus (assembly GCF_036172605.1). NCBI lineage: Eukaryota > Metazoa > Chordata > Amphibia > Anura > Pelobatidae > Pelobates > Pelobates fuscus. The sequence continues at coordinate 114,273,787 of NC_086317.1, forward strand.
GACGTACTGGTGAACCACACAGATTTAGACCCATGGTCGGTCCTATTGTCCAAACCCATAGACGGCCTCCCCAGGAAAGAACAACAACTCTTTAATAAAATCACACTGGCGGCCAGAAGGGCCCTAGCCCAGTCGTGGCTGAAGCCCACGATACCCACAGATAATGACGTGATAGTAAAGATCAAAGATACATATAGAAACACAGAACAATCATTCCATAAAATATGGCAACCATGGGAAGACTATATTGACGAATAAACCCCCATGAGCTAGACAAAGACAGAGGCTCCAGAAGGGGCCTAGATCCTCCGTGCGCCCCAACGAACAGCGTACCCCCCCTCCGCCCCGCCGCCTGGCTCCATCCCCACCCCCACCCCCCCATCACCCTCCCTCCAACCAAAGGGAGAGCGGATAAAGACAGCAAACACTTCATCTAAAACCCCTTAGAACCACAAGCAAGCCAATAAGAAGGATCCACATAGATGGCAGACCAAAAGGTAGCACCACACCAATAAGCTGGTATCGAGAATTATAAGAGAGGCACTACGACCACCCTAAGCTCACGACCCGGCACTAGGGTCTATTTAGGATAATCCCCACGGCCCTAAAAAAGAACCCGACAGGGCACTACAACCCGTGACCAAAACGAACCTCTGAATAGGGTGGCACATAGGACGGGTAGACACTAGACGCAACTGCCAGGAACGAACCTACACGACTTTAAAAACCACTATGGCATAACTCCAACTCACACACAGCATCGGACATAGAATACAGCCGACAGCACAAAAGTCCGAACTGCTTTACGCAGGAAAAATGACCGATGTGACCACTGTGAATCTGTTGGAAAGTGTCTCGAGTCACATATTGTACTCTTACAGTTTAACCCCTTAAGGACCAAACTTCTGAAATAAAAGGGAATTATAACATGTCACACATGTCATGTGTCCTTAAGGGGTTAATGTATTTTATTGTATTGTTGTGTTCTTTTTATTTTTCTGAATGGGCAAGACATGCCCTCCAAAGTTAAAAAAAGCGACACTGAGCGGCAAAACACAAATGTCATATAATCTGAAAAACCACCTATCTACTGTTACATACCATGTAAAAATTATTGGTAATCGGCCCCTGCGTGAGCCAATGTATATCGCTATGTCGAACTCCATGTCGACACAAAAATAAAGAATTTTAAAAAAAGAATAAAATAATCAGTTTGAAAAAAGACCTGTGAGTGCACCTTCAAGTTTTTGAATATATATCAGTACGCAAGGGTTGCACCAAGGCAAGAAAATACTGAAGACATTGAAAGGGGTGAGTGCCAAGGTTACAAGTAATGTATATATAAATCATTACTGACACCAGTAATGCTTCTTTTCTCCAAGAAGTGTTGAAATCAGTCCTTCTCTATAAGGAACACTCACTCTGGCTTTGAATACAGTTTAAAGTGAATGGGGCAGTGTAGCAAGAGTGAACTTTTCAGAGTAATTAATACATGAAATGCCTACAGCAGGGGTTCCCAATTAATTTTTCCATGGAACCCTTTGACATTGTGTATCAACATCGTGAAACCCCACCCCAGAAAAAAAATAATAAATTGTGCCGTTTATTGTATTTGCCGGTGTGTCTGTGTGTCAAGGTGTGTGTATCTGTGTTTGTATGTGCTAGCGTGTGTGTGTATGTATGTATCTAACACACAGATACACACACACTGGCTCATAGTGGTACACAGATACACACACTGACACACAGAAACACACCTTGACACACAGTGTGTGTGTGTGTGTGTGTGTGTCAAGGTGTGTGTATATGTGTGTGTATGTTCTGATGTGTGTATCTGTTTGCCACTATGTTCCAGTGTGTGTGTAGCTGTGTGTATCTGTCTGTGTCTGTGTGTATGTATCTGACACAGATACAAACACTGGCATACAGGTACACCCACTCAAATACACATACACACACTCAGATGCACACAGGGACACATTGTCAGGGTACCTGTGGTCTCTACCTCCGAAAGAGGTAGAGACTTAGCTGTTCCTCCATCCAGACGGTCTGATGGCTCCCTTCCCCGCGGTCTATCCGGTCATGCTAGGCCGGCCGCGAGGGAGTGACTGCCTTTTACAGCATCTAGGCAGGAAGTAGTCATCAGGACACTCCCCCGGAACGACCTGTCAGTCAATTGCTGCAGGACCAATCAGGACGCCTCGGAGGCGTGGTTACTGCTCTGAACAGGGTATTTAACAGAGCTTCTTTCATTAGCTCATTGCCCTGTCGTGGTTCTAGCTTGTTCTAGTCACTCAGTGCTTGTGTATTCTATTATCCCTTTTGGTTTTGACCCGGCTTGTTTACCTTACTCTGCTTATCTCTGTTTCCCTTGATTCGGCTTGTCTCTCGCTTACCTGTCTTCTGTTACCCTCGACCTCGGCTTGTCTTTGACCATTCTATACTGTACTACTTACGTTAGTCCGGCCATTCTAAGGTCCGGTATACGTATCTGGCTACTGTTTGTACTCTGCGTGTTGGATCCCTGTCCCGATCCTGACATTACGACAGGGCCAATGGATCCTGCAAGTACAAACAGTAAGCTGGCTGCTCCTGATCCTAGGTTTGAAGCCATGGATCACAGAATGGATCAGATGGCGCTTGCGCTACAGGCTCTATTAGCTTGTGCCAATAACCCACCAGAGGAGATACGTAATACCCCTGTTTCTCCTGTCGGTTCAGGTCTAGAGGTAGCCACAGTGGGTGCTTCTTCTCACATTACCCCCCCGGTACGCTATGGTGGGGCTCCTGAGAAGTGTCGTGGTTTTTTAAACCAAATTAGTATCCACTTTGAATTGCAACCTCGCTCTTATCCTACAGATAGGGCAAAAGTAGGATTTATTATCACCCTACTCATTGAGAAAGCTCTGAGATGGGCCAACCCACTATGGGAGAACGATAACCCATTAGTTTATAACTATAACGCATTTGTAGCTGCTTTTAGAAGAACATTTGACCCTCCAGGTAGAAAGGTTAATGCAGCCAGATTACTGTTGCGCCTAAGACAGGAGAACCGAACACTGGTGGATTATGCACTAGAGTTCAGGTCTCTGGCGGCAGAAATCAAGTGGAATGAGCAGGCGTATATGGATGTATTTTTGAATGGCCTATCTGATGTAATCCTTGATGAGGTTGCTACCAGAGAACTCCCTGAGAATTTAGAGGATTTAATTTCGTTCATCTCTCGTATAGATGAACGTCTAAGAGAGAGACAGAACACTCGAGAGAGGAACCAGAGACCTTCTTTTAGGTTAGCTCCCGCTTTTCCAAGTCCTGACTCCACGATATCTTTGTTTACTGAACCTATGCAGATAGGGTATACCCGCCTCTCTGAGGAGGAAAGACAGCACAGGAGAAGAGAGGGTTTGTGTATGTATTGTGGAGCCAAGGGTCATTTACTCTCGAACTGTTCTAACCGCCCGGGAAACGCTCGCACCTAAGTCTCTCTAGAGGACAGGCCTTGGGTGTTTCTATTTTGTCCTCTACTCCTAATTATAAAGATCACAGGCTTCTGCTACCAGTTTCCTTAACTTGGGGGAAGGAAGTAGTAAGGGCTATGGCATTGATAGATTCCGGTGCTGCTGAGAATTTTATCGACCAAGCCTTTGCTAGTAAGAACAATTTCCCATCCCAGCTAACGGAGACACCTTTGGCCGTTGAGGCCATAGATGGTAGACCACTACTAGACCCTGTTATCTTTCGTGAGACCATACCCATTGATTTAAATGTTGGTATCCTACACGTGGAGAAATTATCTCTTATGCTCATTTCGTCTCCTTCCGTTCCCATAGTTCTGGGGTACCCATGGTTGAAAAAACATAACCCTATTATCGATTGGGAGTTAGGAGAGATACTCTCGTGGGGCCAGGGCTGCCAGGATCGGTGTTTGTGCAAGGTTTCTCCATTAGCTAATATTAACATACCGGAGAATCCTACTCAGTCCACAGAAAGACAAATACCAGACCTTTACCTAGACTTAAGGGCAGTGTTTGACAAGAAGAATGCCGATTCTTTGCCTCCACACAGGTCATTTGACTGTAAGATTAAGCTTCTACCCGGCACTATGCCTCCGAGGGGCCATGTATATCCTTTGTCTGTTCAGGAAAACTCGGTTCTAGAGGAGTATATTCGGGAGAATTTAGAAAAGGGATTCATCAGGAGTTCTTCTTCTCCGGCCGGGGCTGGGTTCTTTTTCATTAAGAAGAAGGATGGCACGCTGAGACCTTGTATCGATTACCGAGGCTTGAATAAAATAACTGTCAGAAATGCCTATCCTATCCCACTAATTACCGAGTTATTTGATCGTCTTAAGGGCTCCAAAATCTTCACCAAGTTAGATCTCAGAGGGGCTTACAATTTGGTGAGAATCCAGCAAGGTCACGAGTGGATGACGGCATTCAATACCCGGTATGGCCATTACGAATACACTGTTATGCCATTTGGACTATGCAATGCTCCAGCAGTATTTCAAGATTTGATTAATGAGGTACTTAGGCAGTTTCAGCATGATTGTGTTATTGTTTACCTGGACGACATACTAATACACTCTAAGGAGATTGAGACTCACCATAGACAGGTCAGAAAGGTATTACACAAGCTGCTGCAACATGGTCTATATTGCAAATTGGAGAAGTGCAGTTTTGATCAGTCTCAGGTAGACTTTCTTGGATACGTGATTTCTGGGGAAGGTTTTAAAATGGATCCTGTAAAACTCCAATCCATTTTAGACTGGCCCTTGCCCAAAGGACTCAAGGCTATCCAAAGGTTTATTGGTTTTTCCAACTACTATAGGCGCTTCATTAAAGGATACTCCTCTATCATTGCGCCTATTACCAATATGACCAAACAAGGGGCTGATACTAAGTTCTGGTCTAAGGAAGCTCTTGGTGCTTTCAAGACTCTCAAGGAACTTTTTGCCTCGGCTCCCATTCTAGTCCATCCTGATACGACTCTGCCTTTCTTGCTTGAGGTCGATGCCTCTGAGACAGCAGTTGGGGCTGTTCTGTCTCAAAGGTTAGGGGTGGATAAACCGTTACACCCTTGTGGTTTCTTCTCTAAGAAATTTTCTGGGCCTGAAAGCAGATATGACATCGGGGAAAGGGAACTGTTAGCAGTCATTAAAGCCTTAAAGGAGTGGAGACATTTGTTGGAGGGGACCCTACACCCTATTACGATTTTGACGGACCACAAAAACTTGTCCTATATTGGGGAGGCTAAGCGCTTATCCTCTAGACAAGCTCGTTGGTCCTTATTCCTGACTCACTTCAATTATGTACTGACTTACAGACCTGGTTCCAAAAACTCTAAAGCCGATGCATTATCTCGCCAATATGAACCTTTTACTGTACCTGAACCAGTTCTTTCTTCTATAGTTCCGAAATGCAATATCATTGCTAATACGAATCTCAGGATTCATTCTCCATTACTGGCCGAGATCATTAAGTTGCAACATCTAGCACCTAAACAGACTCCTGCGGGCCGTCATTTCATTCCTCCTGCTCTTCAACTGGAACTTTTACAGTGTTTACATAATAGCAAGATGGCGGGACATCCTGGTATTCGCAAAACTTACGCGTTGATCTCTAAGGACTTCTGGTGGCCTGCTTTACGGAGGGATATTGAGGAGTTCATCGCTGCATGTGAAGTTTGTACTAAAACCAAACAACCCCATACGCTTCCATGTGGATTCCTGCACCCCTTGGAGGTTCCAGAAAAACCATGGTCCTGTTTGGCCATGGACTTTATTGTCGATCTACCTATCTCTAAAAGACAGACTGTTATCCTCACCGTGGTTGACAGGTTTACTAAGATGGCACACTTCATTCCCCTGCCTAAACTCCCGTCTTCTCCCGAATTGGCAGAGATATTCGCTAAGGAGATTTTTCGCCTACATGGGATACCCTCTCAAATTGTATCGGACAGAGGCTCCCAATTTGTTTCCCGCTTTTGGAGGTCCTTCTGCTCTCAACTTGGTATTAAATTAAACTTTTCTTCTGCCTATCATCCTCAGTCTAACGGAGCTGCTGAACGTACCAACCAGAAAATTGAACAATATTTACGATGCTTTGTTTCTGAACACCAGGATGATTGGGTCGGTTTGATTCCTTGGGCGGAGTTTGCACACAACAATCTCGTTTGTGATTCTACTCATTCAAGCCCCTTCTTCATGAATTATGGTTTTCATCCGTCTATTCTTCCTTCGGATTCTCCTTCCCAGGGGGTGCCGTCGGTTGATGTTCATGTTGCCAATTTGAGGAAGTTGTGGGATCAAACTCGACAAATCCTTGTGCACAACTCTATGTTGGTCAAGAAACACGCTGATAAACGTAGAAGGGCGGCTCCGATCTTTGTTCCAGGTGATAGGGTATGGCTGAGCACGAGGAACATCCGTTTAAAAGTGCCCTCCATGAAGTTCGCTCCTCGTTATATTGGACCCTACAGGGTGCTGACCCGTATCAATCCAGTTGCGTATCGTTTAGCTCTTCCTAATACCTTACGCATCCCGAACTCGTTTCACGTTTCATTGCTGAAACCACTCATATGTAACAGATTTTCCTCCACAATAGCCCCTCCTCGCTCCATTCAGGTGGAGGGTCAGGAGGAGTATGAGGTTAACTCTATTATTGATTCTCGAATCTCCCGGGGGAGAGTACAATATCTGGTTGATTGGAAGGGATATGGTCCTGAGGAGAGGAGTTGGGTACCTCAGGAGGATGTTCATGCTCCCCGTCTCCGCAGGGCGTATCACTCTCGCTTCCCATCTCGTCCCGGTTCATTCCGCCCGGTGGGCGTATCTGAGAGGGGGGGTACTGTCAGGGTACCTGTGGTCTCTACCTCCGAAAGAGGTAGAGACTTAGCTGTTCCTCCATCCAGACGGTCTGATGGCTCCCTTCCCCGCGGTCTATCCGGTCATGCTAGGCCGGCCGCGAGGGAGTGACTGCCTTTTACAGCATCTAGGCAGGAAGTAGTCATCAGGACACTCCCCCGGAACGACCTGTCAGTCAATTGCTGCAGGACCAATCAGGACGCCTCGGAGGCGTGGTTACTGCTCTGAACAGGGTATTTAACAGACTTCTTTCATTAGCTCATTGCCCTGTCGTGGTTCTAGCTTGTTCTAGTCACTCAGTGCTTGTGTATTCTATTATCCCTTTTGGTTTTGACCCGGCTTGTTTACCTTACTCTGCTTATCTCTGTTTCCCTTGATTCGGCTTGTCTCTCGCTTACCTGTCTTCTGTTACCCTCGACCTCGGCTTGTCTTTGACCATTCTATACTGTACTACTTACGTTAGTCCGGCCATTCTAAGGTCCGGTATACGTATCTGGCTACTGTTTGTACTCTGCGTGTTGGATCCCTGTCCCGATCCTGACACACATACACACACTTGCACCCACAGATACATACACTGGCACATACACACACTCAGATATACACACACACTTACATACACACACACATAGGCACATACAAACACACTGATATACACTGGCACATACACACACACACCAATACACACATACTGACACACACACACACTCAGATACACACAGTGACACATACACAAACCTTGACACACAGATACACACACTGACACACTCAGACACACATACTGTTTGACAGACACATACAAACACATATACATTCTCACTGACAAGCACACATAGATTCTTACTGACAAACACATACACACTCACACACTCACTGACAAACACACATACACACACACTGACTGACAAGCACACATACACTCTCACTGACAAATACACATACACACACACTCACTGACAAACACACATACAAAATCCTTAACAGACACACACACAATTTAATTATTTTTTAAAATTTCACTCCACCCAGCCTCCCTACCTTTGGGAGTGCTGGCATAAAGTCTCTATTTCCCTGGGGTCCAGTGGGGCTGCTGGGCTGAGCGGCTGGAATGCAGTCCCTGGGTACCAGTTTGGCTGCAGGGCTGAGCGGCTGGCATGCAGTCCCTGGGGTCCAGCGGGGCTGCTGGGCTGAGCGGCTGGCGTGCAGGAGGCAAGGGAGAGGTGATCTTCCTGCTCAGCTCTCTCTCGCACCTCTTAGGTATGGTAAAGCCGGAGTGACATCATATTCCAGCTCCGACATCACTGCTGTGCATGCCTCGATAATGGCCGGCGCGATAATTGAGGCAAGCAGCGAGGGAGCACTTTCCCTTGCTCAGCTCCCTTGCCGCCTGCCTGAATTATTGCAGCGGCCATTATGTTTCCCGAATGTTCAGGTGACTATAGTGTCCATTTAACACTTTGCCCCAGAAGAGCACCTGTTTTTACCTTGATAAAGGGGCTGTCCCCTTGTCAGCCCCTGTCCCCTCCTCAGCCCCTGTCACCCCTCCTCAGCCCCTTTCCCAAATTGTAGCCATCAACCTACTTCAGCCCCTATCCTCCCTACATTTCCTAAACCCCCAATTACAGCGTATACCCTCCACTACAGCCCCTGTCCCCCCACTACAGCCCGGTCCCCTTACTCAGCCCCTGTCTACTGGTTTTAAAAGTGTAAAGTGTGTGTGTGTGTGTGTGTGTGCACCAGTATGTGTGTGTATGTGTGTGTGTGTGTGTGTGTGTGTGTGTGCGCCAGTGTGTGTGTGTGCGCCAGTATGTGTGTGTGCCGTATGTATGTCTCTGTGTGTGTGTGTCAGCCAATATGCCTGTGTGTGTCAGTATGTCTGTCTGTCTGAGTCAGTATGCCTGTAACAGTGTCTTTCTGTGTGTGTGTCTGTGTGTGTGCCTGTCTGTGTGTGTGCCAGTCTGTCTGTCTGTGTGTGCCAGTCTGTCTGTCTGTGTGTGCCAGTTTGTCTGTGTGTGTGTGAGCCAGTATGCGTGTGTGTGTCAGTATGTCTGTCTGAGTCAGTATGCCTGTAACAGTGTGTCTTTCTGTGTGTGCGTGTGCGTTTTTTAGTGTGTGCCAAATCAGCAAGTGTGTGTGTGCCTGTCATTGAGGCGACTGCCCCACCCCTCCTTTCAATCACATGGGAAAGGTGTTTACTCTCCTCTTGGTGCAATGGGCCACTTGACTGGATTTGCCCCCCAGGCCTAAGGCTGCCATCCCTCCCCTGTACAGGAGGCTCTCGCAGGGTCTAGCAAGCTATTAACATAGCAGGGGATAAGAAAATCTTAATTAAACAGAACTTGCAATAAAGAAAGCCTAAATAGGGCTCTCTTTACAGGAAGTGTTTATGGAAGGCTGTGCAAGTCACATGGGAGGTGTGACTAGGGTTCATAAACAAAGGGATTTAACTCCTAAATGGCAGAGGATTGAGCAGTGAGGCTGCAGGGGCATGTTCTATACACCAAAACTGCTTCATTAAGCTAAGGTTGTTCAGGTGACTATAGTGTCCCTTTAACACTTTGCCCCAGAATAGCACCTGTTTTTACCTTGATAAATAATGTCATCATTCCAGTGCTGTTGGCAACACTAATGTCAGGCTTGTGACAAGTTAATAAATCTATATTTATATTTATTTTTATATTTATTTTTACCTTATACCGATACATAGACAAAAGAGGCATATTTTCTATTGTTTAATATTATTATTATTATTATTATTTTTTAATCTCCAATCTACTGAAATTTAAAGATGAATTTAAAAGTGCTTTTTGTTTTCAAGGACACCTAATATTGACAAACTTGCTAAGGAAGGTGTAAAATTAACGCAGCACATAGCAGCGGCACCAATCTGTACTCCAAGTAGAGCTGCTTTCTTGACAGGACGATATCCTATGAGATCTGGTATGTACAAATGATACACTTTATCTTTTAAAGCAGCAGTGTTGTGCCAAACATACCTGTCCCCAATCGCTTAGTCTTTTCTTTCTCTCTCAAGATCTGTTCTTTTTTTCCTATCTGATCTAGTTTTCTTTTAAACATAACACAAAGTAGGGACTGTATTATTCCTATGCTTGACCTTCTTTAAACAAAGGAGGAGCTTAAGTCTGCTCCATTTTCTGTGGTCAAAGACATTTTCCCACAGTACTCCACTCTCCTCCACACTTAGTGTCCCCTCTCTGGCCCCCACTCATGAGCCTTTTTGTCACTGAAGGGCCGCTGCCCATGGGTGGGGGCCAGGCGTTGAGACTGTAGGTCACACCTTTTGCCACTTAAGGGCCCACACCCCCTGGCCCTAACCCATGGGCAGCAGCCCTTCAGTGACAAAAAGGGGTAGGACCTAATGTCTCCTCCACTCTAGCAACCACCAATGAGCGGCGGGTGGGGGCTCTTAAATGACAAAAGGGGAGACCTACTGTCTCCAACACTCCGGCTCTCAGCCATAAGAGTCCCCACAGTAGGTCTCCCCCTTTTGTCATTTAATGGCCCCCATCTACCGCCCATGGGTGGGGGCCGGACTAGAGGGGGGGTTGGTTTTTGTCACTGCCGTCATGGATGGAAACGAGACAATAGGTTCCCCCTTTTGGTACTGAAGGGCCCCTACCCACCGCTTATGGGGTGGGCTGAAGGGGGGGAAACAGTAGGTCCCCCTCCTTCTGTAATTTAAGGGCCCCCACCCGCTGCTCATAGGTGGGGGCTGTGAGGGAAACAGTAGGCCCAGTTCTTTGTCACAGTAGGGCCCCCACCCGTCGCCCATCGGTCAGAACCTTTGGGGGAAAACAGAAGGTCCCCCCTTTTGCCACTTAAGGGCCCCCACCCGCCTAAGGGAACACTAGGTCCCCTGTTTAGTTTAGTGACCCCCATTCACTTTACACAAGTGGGGGCTCGAGGTGGACACTATGTCCCCCCCCCTGTTAATTATTTTATTAGATTTGTAGAGTGTTTTGGTTTTTTTTAAAACAATGAGCAGTCTGTTTAGTAGACATGCCTCTATTGCCTCTACGGCATATTGACACCCATAGAATAAGGAGGGCATTAGAGGGGGTTAGGAAGTGTCAGGGAGCACAGCTCCCCACCACTTCTATTTTTACATATTGCAAAAAGGGAGCCGCGAGCCAGTAGCTCCCTCCTTATAATAAACTGAACGAACGGTCTTCGAAGACGATTTGTTCTTCGGAATTTGTATTCTTTCGTTCTTCTTTCTTATGAATGAACGAATAGCCGAAATATCCATCCGAATTTTGGACAATAGTGAATGCCCAAGTTAAACTGGGCATGGGTGGGAATTTCACCATGCTATCTAGTGTGGGCAGGTGACGTGTCCCACAGGGCCTTCATCTGCCTACACTAAGTGCACCAAGGGTCAGTGCAAGGATTCCTGCTGCCCTAGTCAAAGATCCATTTTGCCACCCCCTCTCTAATGCAACTACATTCCTTTAGAAGTTTATTCAGTAAACTCTGAATGCCAGTGAATTGGAAACCGAATTGCATAGTTTAAGCAAAAACAGCTGAACTTTGTCAGTAGCTGAGTTGGAGAAGTCTTCTAAATCACCTATTTTGGCCTAAATTTTGCCATTTGCTTTTTAATTAGGTCTGATTAGCTGTCCCTTTCCTCCACAGTGTCTAAGGGAAAGCAGAGACACCAGTGAGAAATACTAGATACACACTCACTTACACACTCTCACTGACAAACACACACAATGTTACTTACACACTCTCACTAACACACACTTTCTCGATGACATATACACAATGTCACTTACACACTCTCACTAACACACAATCTTACTGATATACACACAATGTCACTTACACACGCTCACTAACACACACTCTGACATACACACACACAATGTTACTTACACACTCTCACTAATACACACACTCTCGCTGACATACACACACACACAATGTCACTTACACACTCTCACACACACACACACACACACAATGTCACTCACACCAGTTTACATATAGTCACAATTTATTAAAACACACACCCACAAACTTAACACACCAATTTTCCAACATACACACAATAACCAGCCCCGCTTATCCTCCAGATATGCCATACCTATGCTAGTGATGTGGCTGGAGGAGAAGGGGTCCAGACTCCAGCCTGCAGTTTGCTGTCCTTGTTCCTGGGGGAGCAGAAGAGCTGTGCACTGTGAGCACAGCCTGCTTCTTGCTCCTTCCAGAATGCTCCTGTGTTCACAGGCAGGGGGCAGCTGGGATACCATGTCACATCCCACCTCCCCCTGCCTGCAGCAAGCAGTGTTCTCTGCTCGGGAGCTGGGTGTAGCAGATGGTACCAGGGCTGTCGTAAAAGACTAAGAATATTGCAATTCGTGTGTTGTTTCTGTTTCTATGGTTAAAATGTATGTGGGATTCGTATGATTGTTCGGTAGTTTCCATCCGTACTCCATACGAATGTAAACTACCGAACCAATAGACCACCCCAGAGAGAAGTGTGTACCTTATTAAGCGTTCACACTTCTCTAACCGCAGGTTAATCAGTATTTTAGGGATGTATCTGGGTGTCCGCCGTTCGGTATACGAACACGTGGCGGCAGCCATCTTACGCACGGAAATCTCAGCGGTGTTTGGTCGTCGAGTGTCTGGGACTCAAATCGGACACTCGATTACCCGAACACCGTTGAGACCTCCATGGCTCCGTAACTCCCGAACGGGAAGGCTAATCAGCCTCCCGTTCGGTAGGTTCAAAGTACTGAACAAGGGGAATCATACAAATACAAGATTAATCGTGGATGGCAGTATTTGATGTGTGTTTTACCTCCCGAACGAAGACCGACCGCAGGGCCAAAACCCATGGAACTCTTTTCGGATACCACCTCGTGTGCGGTCGGTCAAATTACACCCTCCACCTAACTCCCGAACCCCTGGTCCGATCTGGGTGATTTTTGGATATGTTAGTCACCCAGATCAGGGCTACCAGGGGGTACCCCCAGTATTATTGTAACTGATGGTTTGGGGGTACATTCAGAACTCAGGGAAAACTACAGTATGTATAATGGGATTAAGTGTCATACGGATGGGAGGAGATGTGTGGGAGGTAACGGTTACACTATTGGATACTGTACTGTTTAATGTGAATCCCTCCCTTGCATGGGAGAATGCTTTATAAGGAGACTGTGTGGATTAAAAGTTAGTTCTGCTCCTGATGCTGTGTGTCGTCCAGTCATTGGGATCTGCATGGGGATATTCGTGGATTACTTTGCTGGAATTACTGCTTCATGGTGTTTTTACTACTTGTTCCTGAGCCTCACTGGTGTCTATAGTGGAGTTAACCTGTGGAATATCAGGCCTCCGCTACACTGGGGATTCAGCAAACCCCTCTCCCTGTGCAGGGGGTGGCTAAACTCACTCGGCACTGCGGCCCCAGGCTGGAGCAGCCCACCCACAGGATCAGCCAACCCAGAAAGATCCCGGTACGTGCCCCCTGCAGGTCGGGGCAACAGGCGATTGCCTTATTCGCCTTAGGGTAGCGCCAGCCATGATGCGCCCAGGACCTAAGTCTGGGCAAGAAACGAACAGGTAAAAAAGGGTGAAATGGGGGATTTAGGGGCATTTGGGGGTGACTAGGGGGACAACGAAATGTAGCGTAGTCAGAAGGGGGGGGGGGGGAAACAACAAATGCGGCCATGACAGTGCCGCTTTAAGTTAAAATATTTCACAAATTTTTAAATAAATGCATACCAGTATGTATAACTGTAGATCACTGTGTTTTAATCTTTGTTCTATGTGATCATTTAACCTGCCTTGGATTCTGTATATCTATAACATTTGGTGAAATATATTAGCATATGGTAGGCACACATTACATTTCTGTAATTTCTCAGAAATCCACAGGATTTTATTTGATAATCTGTGCATCACAAATCAACAAATACAGCACTTTACATACCTTATAGCAGTGGCTACATGATGGTATGCACTGGGAGATACAGTAAGCATAATGTTGTATAGCCGTGTCTACTATTCGGAGTGCAATCACTGAATTGGTCTGTTTTTCTTATGCTAGAGATGTATTAACAGTTGTTCTACATTGCTAGGGATGGATTTTTCTGGTGCAGGCCGTGCTTTAATGTGGCTAAGTGCATCTGGTGGACTTCCTCCCAATGAAACAACTTTTGCAAAAATACTACAAGCAAATGGGTATTCTACTGGAATCATAGGTAAGCAACTGACTTCTAATGAACAGTGCTTTAACTAATGCAGGGCTTGACAAATTTGCTTTGAATCTAGAAGCCAGAAAAAAAAAGAGCCAGCTTTGGAAGCAACAACAAAAATGTTTTTTTTTTTTTGTTTGTTTTTTAAAGGGACACTATAGTCACCAGAACCACTACAGTTTAATATAGTGACTCTGGTGTGTATAGCCTGCCCCTGCATGCTTTTCAATGTAAACACTGCCTTTTCAGAGAAAAAGCAATGTGTACATTGCTGTCTAGTAACACATAAAGTGACAGTCACTCAGACAGACACTAGAGGTGCTTCCTAGTTCATGGTTGCCTACATGCAAGCTTTCTACGCTCTGCATGGAGGCGCTGAACGTTCCTTATAGAGATGAGGAGATGATGATTGACGCAGCACTGCGTTTTCCACACGTGTAATAGCTGCCTGTGGGAAAGCATTGAATTGGCTGAGATCATCAAGATTGATATCAGCCATGAAGGTCAGCCGTGGTGAGAAAGGTGAGTAAAATCAACCACTAATATCAGGCAGCTTGCGTCAATCTAAATATGTCAATCCTAATTCCATTCTACCAAAAATAGACAACAGCTAAGTAACCCTGTTTAATATTTAGAACAGAGGTAGGTCTACAAACAAGACACAAAAAGATAGTAAACTCTCCTTTTGTTTCAAACAGTGTCTCATATCTTTGCTAACTTAATGCTGTGCCAATCCAAATATGTCAATCCTAATTCCATTCTACCAAAAATTGACAAGTCAATTTGCAAGCAGACCATGCCCAGATCATTCTTACAGTTTACATGCTTACCATATCCTTTATACATATCTAATTTTAATCACTGAAGGCAAATTATCTCTGTCCTACAATCAATTTAACAAATTATCTTTGCCTAGGTTTGATTTTTTTTTCTTTTTGTACATAAATGTTTTTGCTTAGAATGTATTTACGATTACTATTTTCATAAACTGATACTGTAAGCAAATCACAGCTTCATTACAAAGTATACACTTAATTTGGCATTTGTTAAATTTTTTTTGCCATTTTGTATATTTCATTTGTTTTTTATTTATATTTCAGGAAAATGGCACCAAGGTCTGAACTGTGAAACACGTGGTGATCACTGTCATCATCCTCTAAGTCATGGTTTTAATTGTTTTTATGGCATGCCATTTACGCTTTTCCGAGAATGTCAAACAGAATTCTGTAAAACATTTTATGCACATTTTCCATCTCACCTTAGCTTATACAGTCAAGTTATAGCAATCCCAGCAGTAACTTTAATAGCAGTTAAATATACTAACCTGGGAATCAGGCCACTAAAGTTAATGATTTGTTGTGTATTATTTAGCCTCTTGTATTTCCTTAGCTGGTATATACCTTTAGGATTTACTCATTACTGGAACTGCATAGTCATGAGAAATCATGAAATAGTACAGCAACCAATGAATATACAAAGGACAACACATGAAATATTGCAAGAATCGCATCAATTCATTGAAAGGTATAGTAACAATATTCTGACAAACTAGGTATAATTATAAAGTAATTGCTTCCTATTATGAGTGACACAATGTAAGTGGACTTAGGCTTCCATTTTGTTATCTTTTTCCTAGAACCAGTACCAATGCCTGGGGGTTCTCAATGGGTTTATTCACAAAAGATGAAATTGCAAAGCATTCCATTGTCAACTGCAAATGTGTTTTTTTTTTTTTTTTTGTAAAGTTACTTTTTATTGTGTTCAGTTGACAAAATAAAGGAACAAGCATGTTTATCAAACATTGTAGCGGTGGGACTCGCAGGTCTCCAAGTACGTCATATCAGCAATAGGGATGAAGGATACGCAGATCCACGTCAGAAAGGCTTATGAGTGAATAGAACGTGAGAATGTCCATTTTGCTTTGTTTGTTCCTGGTGTGCATAAGAACCAGTCAATCCTAATACATATACATTAACAGTTAAGAACAATATAATTTTCAGTAGA
The DNA here is from genome assembly GCF_036172605.1 of Pelobates fuscus. Taxonomy (NCBI): domain Eukaryota; kingdom Metazoa; phylum Chordata; class Amphibia; order Anura; family Pelobatidae; genus Pelobates; species Pelobates fuscus. Next base: position 114,289,882 of record NC_086317.1, read on the forward strand.
CTACGGGACCCGTGGGTCCCCACGAGTATGGGTCAACATAGCTACAGTATGAGAATCGTGGCATTGGGAAAGAATATTTCAATAGCAAATTCAATGTCTAAGCATTAGTTTAAACGTGTATGCTTGTCGGTGTCAGCATAGGTGATATGATGAGCTTGGTGTCTTGTATGGCGTTGTCGCCAGTTATGATAGTCAGTGTGTGTGGTGTCGTGTCTGAGGAGCGGTAAGTCTTGTGGGGCGTCTTCACCCTCCACTAGGTATCCCCTCTTCGTTCAATTATCAGGGTAGGCGGGCATCCTAGCCCCCACAAGTGGGGGGGGGGGGGAGGAAGGGGGGGGTGGGTAGGTTTGGGTCTGTCTCGGGTGTCTAGTCCTCTTCCTGATCTCTAGTGCACACCTGTGACATACAGCTATGTAGGTATGTGAGTAATCATGGGGCTGATGTTATGCCTGGTGAGGCAGGGTGTATGTTTCGCAAGCTAGTGGGGCCCTTCATTATAAAGGTCTCAGGAGCAGGGATGGGATCGTGGGAGTGGGAGTGCGCCTGAGTGGTGTTCGCTTTGGTGGCTAGGAGCTTCGTCTCCCGGTCTCCGCCCAAGGGCCCTGATATGTCCCTGCTGTCAGTGTTGGGGTTTTATTTAGTTACCCCTGTGAAAGGTATGTTGGGCGTGAACCCCCCTAGGCCCCCAGTGCGACTTCAGCAGTAGGTGTCAGGGGTTCTGGATGCGACCCGGGGGGCTGTATCCGGCGATTCTGGGCGTATCTGTACCCCCCCATCGGCAGATCGGCAGATCGGTCCCCCAGCCAGGTGATAGTCAGGGCCTATGAGCAGTATAGATACCATGGCGCCCATTGTTCTGCGTGTTTCTCCTGTCTCCCCATCAGGCAGGCTATTGTAGATTCAGCTCTGTGGATATCCTCTACCTTGAGTCTCCATTGTCCGATGGTCGGACGGGTCCGTGTTTTCCACAGCAGCGGTATCAGGGCTTTAGCCGCATTCAGCAGGTGTCTGAGGATCGATCTCTTATAAGTCGACAGTGAGCTTTCCGTGTGGTGTAATAGTGTTAGACACGCCGTTAGGGTTGCAGGTTCTCCCAGAATTTCACGTATCTCCATTTCGAGTTCGTTCCAGAACGGCCTGATCTCAGTACAGTCCCACCAGATATGTTTTATGGTTCCCACTCCTGATTCGCATCTCCAGCAGGTGTCCGGTATGTTTGGGTTAATTCGATGGAGGAGGGATGGCGTACGGTACCAATGGGATAGTAACTTATAGTTCATTTCTTGGTAGGCTGTGTTGGATGAGCTCTTGTGCTGCCGCAGTAGGATCTGTGCCCATTGATCTTCCGAGAATGAAGTGTCCAGCAGATCCTCCCATTGCCTTTTGAACAGATCGTTTATGTCTTTTCCTCCCGTGATCAGTTTTTGGTATATAACCGAGACCGAGCCGTTCGTTTCAGGCGTCAGGAGGCAGAGGTTTTCAAACCAGGTTAGGTCTCTGTGTAGTTTGATTCTGTTCGGGAGATTATGGTAGAAGTGCCTGAGTTGCGCATAATGGAATTGGTGTAGTGGAGTGGTGTCCCGTTCGGTCGATAGATCTCGCATGGTTCGCAAGCCAGACTCTGTTAGCGCCAGTTGCAACGGGATGTAGCCGTTATGGGCCTCCAACGGCCACGCTGATGGCGGGAGGTTATCTCCTATATGTGAGTTATGGGTAATGGGGATCAGTGGGCTGGGGGTGGGGGAGATGTGGGGTGTCCTCCTCAGTCTGTTCCATGGTTGGAGCATATGGGTGATGGGGGATTCATCGTCCTTCGGTGTTGTGGCATCGCGTCCGTCGTGCCAGATGTATTGAGGCAGCCTGTTATGGGTGAGGTCTCTACAAAGTGTGGTCCATCGTTTCTGAGGGGTGGCTACATGGAGTTCCCTAATACGTTGCAGCACCGTTGCTTGGTGGTATGTGTTGAAGTCGGGCAGGGCGAGTCCCCCCCACGACTTGGGAAGGCTCAGCCTACTGTGAGCTATCCTGGCTCTATCCCCTTTCCATATGTATTTGAGTATCGCTGACCGGAGCGTTTTAAAGAAGGTTTGGGGTACGGGGCATGGGAGCGTGTGGAAGATGTAGAGTATCCTGGGGAGGATATTCATCTTCACCACTGCGATTCGCCCCTGCCAGGAGATGTGGTTGTAGTTCCATCTCCCAAGGTCCTTTAATATAGTGGACAGGAGGGGCGTGTAGTTGCGTGCGTATAGATCTTTCGCTGCGGGGGTAACCTGAAGTCCCAGGTATTGCATACTATCTGCGCACCAGTGGAACGGGAATTGTTGTTTTAGTTGCCCACATTACTCCTCCGGCACCGTCACATTTAGGATCTCGCACTTGGGCATATTAAGTTTGAGCCCTGATAGAGCTCCGTACGTCTGAAATTCCTCCAGAAGATGAGGGATTGATTCAAGGGGTTCAGCCAGGAAAAACATCATGTCGTCTGCATACGCAGCGACCTTGTGTTCCTGCGTCCCACATCTAAGGCCAAGAATTCTGGGGTTTTTACGTATTTTGTCCAAGAGCGGTTCCAAGGTGAGGGCAAAGAGAAGCGGTGAGAGTGGGCAGCCTTGTCTGGTCCCGTTTCGTATGTGAAAGCTCTCCGTGAGTGCCCCATTCACTCGTACTTTAGCGTTCGGCCGGTGGTATAGCGTCCCGATCCAGTGTCTCATTTGGTCACCAATGCCTGTTCTCCTTAGTGTCTCTATCATGAAACTCCAGTCTACTCTATCGAAAGCTTTCTCTGCATCTGTAGATAGCAGAAGTAGCTTCTTCCGATAGAGTTTCGCCGCATGTTGGACCACGAAGAGCCGGAGGGTGCTATCCCTGGCTTCCCGGCCTGGGATGAATCCCGTTTGGTCCGGGTGGACCAGTCGCGGCACGTACTGTCGTAGTCGAGAGGATAGGACTTTAGAGAAGAGTTTGATGTCAGCATTGATAAGCGAGATCGGGCGATAGTTGCCGACCTGTTCCGGGTTTTTTCCCGGTTTCGGGATCACCGTTATCGTTGCTGCCAGGGACTCCTTGTGAAAGGATGCGCCCTCCCGGAGGCTGTTCAAGGCGTCGACCAGCTTCGGGACCAATTCCTCCCCGAATTTCTTATAATATTCCACTGGAAAGCCATCCGGGCCTGGCGCTTTACCATTCTTGGCCACCTTGAGGGCGAGTTTGACCTCTTCTTCGGTGATCGGTGTGTCGAGTGATTCAGCTTCCTCGGGGGTGAGTGCATCAGGGTTGAAGTCCTTCAGGTACTCTATGGTAGTCCTTAGTTTGCTGGAAGCAGCGGGGCCCTCGGGTGAGTCGTCCAAGTTATAGAGGTTTGTATAGAAGATCTCAAATTCCTTTGCGATAGCCTCGGGGAATTGCGTCAGTACTCCTTGTCTGGTGCGCAGAGAGTGGACTTGGGCTCGATTTTGTGGGCCTCTTAGCATTTGGGCCAGCAGTTTACCTCCTTTGTTTGCATGCCTGTAGAAGAAAACTTTGGAGCGTTGTAACTGTCTCGTATATTTGCGTTCTAGGATGTCAGTTAGTTTTCTTCTATGTGTGACAAGATCTTTATAAGTTTGATCCTGTGGAGATCTTTTATGGCTTTGCTCTAAGGCCGCTATCTGTTCGGTAAGGGCGCGTATAAGTTGTCCCTCTTCCCTTTTCTTCCGTGCTGCTATTCGGATTAGGTGACCTCTGAGGACACTCTTGTGCGCTTCCCATATCGTCAGGTCCGTTAATTCCTCGGTTGCGTTCTCCTCAAAGAATTGACGGATGTGCCCCGCAATTTGCAGTCTCGTCGGTTCGTCTAAGAGCAAGGCATCGTTTAGTCTCCATGTCCTTTTTGTCGGGCGGTATAAGGGTGACTCCATCTCCACTTTTACTGCACTGTGATCTGACCATGGAGTAGTTTGGATGGCAGCTGACCTCAGGTAGGTCAGTCCTTCCTGCTGTACGCAGATATAGTCGATTCTGGAGTATCGACGGTGCAGCGTGGAGTAATACGTGAAGTCCCTCTCCATCGGGTGTAGTGCTCGCCACGCGTCCATGAGTCGAAGGTCTCTGAGGGCTTTCAGGATGGTCCTGATCGTCGAGCTAGGCACACTGCTCCGTCCCGTGGATGTGTCAATTAGGGGGTCCAGCGGGACATTGAAGTCACCCCCTAGGATCAGGACTCCCTCTACAAATTTGGTTAGCTTCAAGAGTGTCCTGCGAATAAAGCTCGCCTGTCCTGCATTCGGAGCGTAGATGTTCGCGAGCGTGTATTTTTTCCCTGTTATCTCCCCTTTCACGAACAGAAATCTACCGTCGGCATCCGCTATCTGGTCGGAGACCGTGAATTGAAGATCGGCCGCGATCAGTATAGCTGTGCCTGCCTTTCTCGTGGAGGGGTGGTTGCTGTAAAAGTTGTTCGGGTAGTACCTGCTCCTGAGTAGGGGATTCGTCGCCGCTCTTAGGTGGGTTTCCTGTAAGAGCGCGATGGAGATGCGTTGGCTCCTGAGGGTCTTCAAAAGATGGGACCTCTTTTCCGGGGCATTGAGTCCCCTGCAGTTCTGCGTGAGAACGGTTAAGGGTGATGGGGAGTAGGCCATCGTGGGAGGGGGGGGGTGTCGACCTCGATCCGTCAATGCACGGGCCAGGCGCCCAGCCCCGCCGGACCACCAGCCGCACAGGAAGACTGAGGGAAAAAAAAAAGGGGGGGGGGAGTGGTGTTCACGGGGGGGGGGGGGGGGATAGCGGTCGCCTGGGGGCCCAGGAGGGGAGGGTGTGAGGCGAAGGTGTGTGTGTCGGTTCTCTACCAGAAACTACAATGCTCTCTGTGTGTTAGTATCCTAGTGTGTGTTAAGGAGTGAGGGTATTCACCCCAGAGTATCCCAACGTGTGGGGTCAGTACTGCCTTCGTTAGGCAGAGTCCCTTGTAACTGGGTGGGCGGCCTACGCTGTACCACTACACGGTGAATACCGGAGCGGCAGCAAGCGCGGATCCCCCAGTAGTCTTGGTGTACTCGGGTCTAGGTCGGGTCGTGGCTCTCGCCTAGTGGCGACGGTCAAGTGTGTGTATGGGTTGGGTCGGGTTCCTGTTCCGCTTAGCCTGAGTCAGTAGGTGTGCACATAGCGATCGGGTCTGGCGCCTATGCGTACTCTCCAGTTGGGGTCTGAGTTGTCCGTCAGGTGTGTCTCGCCCCAGTGTGGTCCCCCTGTCCCCCGTAGTACGGGCTTTCGGCGTGTTAGCTGGTGGGGTCATCTAAGTATACAGATAAGGTAGGGAGCCTGTCAGTCGGGGGGCAGAGGGGTATCGGGGGGGGCATGGTTTACCTTCCCGCAGTGCAACATTGTAAGCAACAGAAATATATGAACCAAGGTACATAAACATGAATATAAATAACAATAACCCCCCCCCCCACCCCCCACCCAGCCCAGTCAAACAACCCCGATCGCCCGTCTGGCGAAGAATCATGCATATATATAGGGCAAATTATAACGATCAGTATTGTGAACCAAACAATTCAACATAATCGGCATGACAATCGACACTTTTGTTCCCATTATAGTAGGGCCCCACCCCTCCCAACATGTGCCCCCACCCAACGATGTCATGGTTCTTGTGCAAACCGTTGATACAGCCATCAGTATGTGTGGCCCACCGTAAATCTTCTGCTTTACTGTGGCAAAGCTGAAATAGTTAGGGTCCCTGAAGAACACCCCCCACTCAGCTCAGTGCCCCGTCTCCATGCGGGAATCCCCAGTCCCCCCTCCCAAAGTATCCACATGGCATTACAATGTTCCTTAGTGTGTGTGTGTCCATCAAAAGCTATGCCCCATGGTGGAGAGAGTCCCCGGAGGGGATGAGTCACTTTCACGAGTGTGAGGGTGGCAGTTGGTATACGACTCATTATGGGTGGTGGAAAGTGCTCATCCACGGCTATACAGTGTGTGGTGTCACCATTGTCGTAGCTGCAACTATGGGTGTGGTGCATGCTACCAGTGGAGGCCTTACCTCACGGTGGGCTAGGTCCCGGGAGGGACGAGTGTATGTCTATCGCAGAAAATTAACAGTCAGTGTGCGGCCCAAAATGGGGGTGGTGGAGAGTACTTATCTGTTTCTGGGCGAGGAATGTCAACTGGGTCCCGTAATCGGGTGCGGCATCAACCCCGGTTCATCGGGCAGGGGGGGGAGAGACACACCTGTCAAGCTAGGCCGCCCGGCTAGTCCTCAGCATGCGGGGCCGGGTTGCGCGGCCTGTGTGCTGGGGATCTGCGTGGTGAGTCCTCTCTGCGTCTCCTAGCGGCTCTCTGAGCGGCGGGACCTGGTCGCTGTTCTAGGGGTCCCAGTATCCAGTCCGCAACTTCGGTCGGTGGTAGGCCTAGTCTCCTCAGGAACACGGGGACCTCGTCTGGCCACCTCACAGGTACCCATTCGTTGTCATGGCGAGCTAGCAAGCTAAAGGGGAATCCCCATTTATATGGTATATTTCTACTTCTGAGCAATTGCGTAACAGGTCGTAGAGCTCTGCGGGCTTCTAGTGTGAGGGGTGAGAGGTCCTGGTAGAGTGCGACTTCGGCTCCTTGAAATAGCCATGTTTGTTTGGTTCTTGCTTTTGACATTATGAGATCTTTCACCTTAAATTCGTGTAGGCAGCAAATTATATCTCTGGGCGAGTTGTCTGCATTGCGGGGTCGGAGTGCTCTGTGTGCCCTGTCGAATTGGAAGGTCGGCGGGGAGTCAGGGCCCAAAATTTCCCTGAATAGGGCAGTGAGAGTGGCTTCCACGTTTTCTTCGTTGCGTGGTTCAGGGAGGTTACGTACCCTGATGTTAGACCTGCGGCCCCTGTTGTCCAGGTCTTCCGCCTGTCTCCTAAGGTGCAATAGGATGGTACCTTGTCTGCTTATAGCCAGGTTGTTTGCTTCGATGCGTCCTGACATCGTTTGCTCCGCTGTTTCCAGGGCCTGTATACGGGTGCCCTGTGCTGCTAGTTCATTCCCCAGTGTTGCGACCTCGGCACGAATAGCCTCATGTAAGGTATCTGATGAGGCCTTTAGGTCTGCTTTAGTGACCATGCTGGCAGTCAGAGTAGTCAGGGCTCTTATGTCCGCCCTGATGTCTGCTAGTGAGAGGGTCTCACCCTCCGGTGGCGTGGTCGGCCCGTCCGCCATCTTGGGGCTTTGGTCAGCTTGGGGCGGTCGCAACGGAGTGCGGAGGTATCCGTCCAGCGGTCCGCTCTGTGAAGCGGGTAACTGTCCCCTGGGTGTCTGTGGAGCGTCTGGGCGTTTGGTGCGCCCCATTTGGAGAGTCTGTGCTTCGGATTGTGCCCTTATTATCGCTGCGCGGGTCGGAGCTCCGAAATCAAGCGGCCGGCGCCATCAGCGTTCAAGCCACGCCCCCAACTGCAATTGTGTTGTCATCTCAATAATAACAGTTTAACGAATAAACCTTAATCTAAACTAGCTATTAATTCTTGTTATACAAGCAAAATCACCAATATGGGATTTATTCACTTAATTCTGAATTGACAAAATTAATATATAATGTAATTCTTAAGAAAATTGTCTTGTATACAGTTGCAAGAAAAAGTATGTGAACCCTTTGGAATGATATGGATTTCTGCACAAATTGGTTATAAAATGTGATCTTATCATCATCTAAGTCACAACAATAGACAATCACAGTCTGCTTAAACTAATAACACACAAAGAATGAAATGTTGCCATGTTTTTATTGAACACACCATGTAAACATTCACAGTGCAGGTGGAAAAAGTATGTGAACCCCTAGACTAATGACATCTCCAAGAGCTAATTGGAGTGAGATGTCAGCCAACTGGAGTCCAATCAATGAGATGAGATTGGAGGTGTTGGTTACAGCTGCCCTGCCCTATAAAAAAAACACACCAGTTCTGGGTTTGCTTTTCACAAGAAGCATTGCCTGATGTGAATGATGCCTCGCACAAAAGAGCTCTCAGAAGACCTACGATTAAGAATTGTTGACTTGCATAAAGCTGCAAAGGGTTATAAAATTATCTCCAAAAGCCTTGCTGTTCATCAGTCCACGGTAAGGCAAATTGTCTATAAATGGAGAAAGTTCAGCACTGCTGCTACTCTCCCTAGGAGTGGCCGTCCTGTAAAGATGACTGCAAGAGCACAGCGCAGACTGCTCAATTAGGTGAAGAAGAATCCTAGAGTGTCAGCTAAAGACTTACAAAAGTCACTGGCAAATGCCAACATCCCTGTTAGCGAATCTACAATACGTAAAACACTAAACAAGAATGGATTTCATGGGAGGATACCACAGAGGAAGCCACTGCTGTCCAAACAAAACATTGCTGCACGTTTACAGTTTGCACAATAGCACCTGGATGTTCCACAGCAGTACTGGCAAAATATTCTGTGGACAGATGAAACCAAAGTTGAGTTGTTTGGAAGAAACACATAACACTATGTGTGGTGAAAAAGAGGCACAGCACACCAACATCAAAACCTCATCCCAACTGTGAAGTATGGTAGTTTGGGGCTGCTTTGCTGCATCAGGGTCTGGACGGATTGCTATCATCGAAGGAAAAATGAATTCCCAAGTTTATCAAGACATTTTGCAGGAGAACTTAAGGCCATCTGTCTACCAGCTGAAGCTCAACAGAAGATGGGTGTTGCAACAGGACAATGACCCAAAGCATAGAAGTAAATCAACAACAGAATGGCTTGAACAGAAGAAAATACGCCTTTTGAAGTGGCCCAGTCAGAGTCCTGACCTCAACCCGATTGAGATGCTTTTACATGACCTCAAGAAAGCGATTCACACCAGACATCCCAAGAATATTGCTGAACTGAAACAGTTCTGTAAAGAGGAATGGTCAAGAATTACTCCTGACCGTTGTGCACGTCTAATCTGCAATTACAGGAAACGTTTGGTTGAAGTTATTGCTGCCAAAGTTATTAAAAGTTATTAAATCCAAGGGTTCACATACTTTTTCCACCTGCACTGTGAATGTTTACATGGTGTGTTCAATAAAAACATGGCAACATTTCATTCTTTGTGTTATTAGTTTAAGCAGACTGTGATTGTCTATTGTTGTGACTTAGATGATGATCAGATCACATTTTATGACCAATTTGTGCAGAAATCCATATCATTCCAAAGGGTTCGCATACTTTTTCTTGCAACTGTATGTTTGAATCAGATCAAATATTAGAGAGAGATTCTGCAATAGTCCTTTAGTTAGATTACAATAAAGAATCTACACCAAGCATGTCAAACATGCAGCCCACAGTGAATATATTTGCAGCCTGTCTGCCATGGGGCCGCTATCAGCTGTGGCTGCGACCAGCAAGACAGGAAAAATATTTCCTGATTCTTGCTCTCCCGGCCACAAGAGGGCGTAGTGGCTGTGTGTGTGCCGAGGGAGGGAGCACTGTATTAATTTGGGGGAGGGGACCAGTGTATGTATTTGAGGGAGGGAGGGCAGTGTATTAATTTGAAGGAGGGAGGGGGCACTCTATTAATTTGAGGGTGGGAGGGGGCACTATTAATTTGGGGGAGGGGGCCAGTGTATTAATTTGAGGGAGGGGACCATTGTGTTAAATTGGGTGGGGAGGGCAGTGCAGGGTGGTGGTGGTGTTGGGGGCAGTGTATTATCCTGGGAAAGGGAGGGGTCAGTGTAATAAATTGGGGAGTGGTATTGGTGTATTAATGGGAGGGAGGATGCAGTGTATTAATTTGGGGAAGTCAGGGGGCATTGTATTAAATTGGGGAAGGGGGCAGTGTATTTATTTGAGGGAGGGAGGGGTCAGTGTATTAGAGTGGTGGCGGGGCAGTGTGTTAAATTGGGGAGAGGGAGGGCAGTGTATTAAAGTAGAGTGGTTGGAGTGCGGGCAGTTTATTCAATTAGAGTGGAGGGAGTAGGGGCAGTGTATTAGATTGGGTGAAGAGGGCAGTGTATGGTGGAGTGGATGAGTGGAGGGAGGAGGGGCAGTGTGATGGATTTGGGGGCAATGTATTAGAGTGGGTCTGCATGGAGGCGCTGAACGCTCCCCATGGAGATGCTGATTGGCCATGCAGCTTTTTGCCACACATGCACAGTAGCCTCCCAATGCTTTCCTATGTGAAAGCATTGGATTGGCTGAGATCATCAAGTTTGACAACACACAGCTCCTGCCTTACACTCACAGCCTCCTGACAGCCATGGGCATTACCAACAACCCCAACTTACCACAGGTCACTTCGGCATTCAGAGTACAGAAGTCTGCGGCAGCACCCAACGCAGCACCCAGAGACGTAATTGTGCTGACCCGAGACATCTCCGTGAGATCTGAAGAACACACTCATAGAACTTCAAAATCAACAAGATAACGTAATTTGTTTTTTACAGCTGTGCAACAGCATACATTCACCATTTCAGTCCCATTACCAAACATTTCTTAATATGTCAAGGTAGTTGGACTGAAACGTTGTTTATATGCAAATGCATTTCTTAAAATAAATTTGCCCTTTTGTTTATTTTGAAGCCCTACAAGCGCAAGGACGTCCAGTGTCAGTTAGGCAACTTTTTTTATACTGTACTTTTCTAAATAAACCTATGTTTCTATGGAAACTGAAGTTTGTTCGTTTTTGCGGCCCATAAAAACGTAAATCTTGTTTATTTGACCCGTCTTAGCCTTTTGACATGCTTGATCTACACCTATCAGCCAAAACAATAACAACACAATGGACAAGTGAGTGAATAACAAGTGAATAGTCAGTTCTTGAATTCCATGTGTTGGAAGCAAGAAAAATGGTCAAGAAAAAAGATCTGTGTGAGTTTGAAAAGGCCCAAATAGTGATGGCAAGAAACCAGTCAGTGCATCTCCAAAATGGCAGAAAAAGAAAAGCTACTGTAGCTCAAATTGCTGAAAAACGCATACGTCATTACAAAGTATAGAAAGGTGTTAGAACACAGTGCACTGCAGTATGCTGTGCAAGGGGTTACATAGCGACAGACCTGTCATAGTGCACATGATGATCCCTGTCCCATGCCAAAAAAATCCTTTAATAGTGGTATGAGCACCAGAACTGGACCATGGAGCAATGGAATAAGATTGCCTGGTCTGATTAATCATGTTTTCTTTTAGATCTGGTGGTCGTGTACATTGCACAACTGTTAGGAGACAGCCCAGTGGAGACAGTGTTATCCTCTGGGCAAAGTTCTGCTAACAAACCTTGGGTCCTGGCATACATGTGGATGTTACCTTGACACATACCACCTACCTTGAAATTGATGCAGTCCACATACACCACTTCAAGGTAATGGTGTTCCCTAATGGCTGTGGCTGCTTTCAGCAGGATAATGCACTCTGCCACACTGCAAAAACCATTCAGGAATGGTTTGAGGAACATAACAAAGAGTTCCATGTGTTGCCTTGGCCTCCAAATTCCCCAGATCTTAATCAGATTAAACATCTGTGGGATGTGCTAGAGCAACAAATCCAATCAATGGATTTCCCACCTCACTACTTGCAGGACTTAACGGATCTACTGCTAATGTCTTGGTTCCAGATACCACAGGACATGCAGGGCCGGTGCCACGGTAAGGCAAACTAGGCGTTCGCCTAGGGCGCCGGCCTGCTGGGGGTGCCCACTGGGATATTTCCTGATAGGCTCCCCCTGTATTGGGCCGCAGCGCTGGGCGAGCAGCTCTAGCCCACAGGAGCCCTGTCACAGTATGGCAAAGCAGGCACCTTCTTACCTTGATGACAGTTGCCTGCTCTGCCATCAAATGCCGGTGACCGGAGGAGAGGGGAATGGAGCAGGCAGGCCACGAGGGAGGCTCTTCTTGCAGCCTCTCACTCCTCCCTCGCGCGCCCTCTGTGATGCCGGGAGCTGGAATATGACGTCATTCCGGCTCGGCATACTAAACGGCGGGTGGGAGGAGTGAGGAGCAGCTGCCCCAGGGAGGTGAGTGTTTGTCAGTGAGTGAGTGTCTGTGTGAGTGTATGTCTGTCAGTGAGTGTGTGTGTGCGTGTCTGTCAGTGAGTGTATGTCTGTCAGTGAGTGTCTGTCTGTGTCTGTCTGTGTCTGTCTGTGAGTGAGTTTCTGTGTGGGTGTGTGTATGTCTGTCAGTGAGTGTATGTGTGTGTGTGTGTGTGTGTGTGTGTTTGTCAGTTACTGAGTGTATGTCTGTCAGTGAGTGTCAGTGAATGTGTGTCTGTCTGTCTAGTAATTGAAAAAAAATAGATAAAATACACATACAGTGATTGAGTGTATGTCTGTCAGTGAGTTTCTGTGTGTGTGTATGTGTGTCAGCGTGTGTGTCTGTCAGTGAGTGAGTGACATGAAGGGGCGGCAAAATGGATCTTTGCCTAGGGCGGCACAAATCCCTGCACCAGCCCTGAGGACACGTTCAGAGTTCTAGTGGAGTCCATAGCTCTACACATCAGAGTTGATTTGGCAGCATGAGGGGGGCCTACACAATATTAGGCAGATGGTCTTAATGTTGTGGCTTATGTGCATATAGTATATTGTAATGTGTGAGGACCAGCATGTCTGGTAGATGATACTTTTCTTCCAAATCTAAACCTGTTACTACACTCACTATGCTATTTGAAGCATGGGTTTGTCTTCATAGTACAACAAATCATTGAGGATTAGATTATTAAAAGACTAAAGGGATTGACTCTGAATGTGTATGCGTTGCTTCAACCCCCTGTGTTAATTTCAGCAGGAGGAACAAAAGCAAAAAATTAACCTTCAAAGTTGTTGAAATGCGTTACTATATGAAACTGCCTCCAAAGGTCAATGGAATAAGACATGGGGTGTTTGGCACCCCTATCACTGTTTCCTCTTGGAGTAAAGGTGTATAGGAGTTTGAAAAGAAAAGGGGCAAAGTGATTAGCCAGGATATTTGCATATTACTTGCATTGTCTGCCTTCTCTGCACAACCTGCTTTAACCCCTTAACCCCTTAAGGACCAAACTTCTGGAATAAAAGGGAATCATGACATGTCACACATGTCATGTGTCCTTAAGGGGTTAAGGACACACGACGTGTGTGACATGTCATGATTCCCTTTTATTCCTGAAGTTTGGTCCTTAAGGGGTTAAAATATATACTCAAACTGTGTGTTTTTGAATTTTTATCTGTGTCAGGTAGTGTGTTTCTAGATGTTTATCGTTGTGTTCTTTTGTGAATATGTATCTGAAAGGGTGAATCCATGTGTATGCGTATTACTCTTGGAGTATGTATAAGTGTGTTTGGGAGTATTCATCTGCATATGTTTTGGATTATGTATCTGTATGTGCATTTGTCCGGGATTGTCGATCCCAAGTTTGATCTCAACCATATATAACAGACTTGCCTTTGTTAGACTCCTTTCACTAATTATAAGGCCCTTGCCACCTCTACGTCCCTTAGTCTAAATTACTCTAAAAATGCCAAAGACATAAAAAAAAACTATAGAATGGCTATATTGTAGTTATTGTCTACTTCAAAGGTGTCAATTTCATAATGTATTAATCAAACCTAAGATAGAAAGTATGTGTTACCCCTCTTCAGTTTCTAGAGTAATCTTAGCAATCACTGGCTAATACAGACTATTAAAATGAACAATGTTATTATTTGTTTTTATTTTCTTTACAGAAATAAGAATATTCCTTTTTTGCTTTTTGTGTCTTTCTTACACGTTCACACTCCGCTAGTTTCCACAAAACGATTTATGGGAAACAGCAGACATGGAATATATGGTGACAATGTGGAGGAAATGGACTTTATGGTTGGTGAGTGACAATAAAATACAAGTTTTAAAAGCATCTTTTAACAACAACAAAAAATTATTACAGATTACATAGTTGTGTGCTGAATTAAACCCTAGTCAAGTTACTAGTTCAGTTTTATTTTAAAGTTTGAAATCTCAGAGGTTGATAGAGGGATCAGCAATTATTTATTATTGGTATCATGCAGTGGCTTCTGAACTAAGAACAAAAATCAGTGTCTACATTTACTTGTGATTTAAAGGAATACTACAGGCATCAAAACAACTTTAGCTTAATGAAGCAGTTTGGTCATACCTCCAACTCTGGCGTCCTGAGAATCAGGATGCTGGTGGGAGGGAGTAAAGGGGGTGATTCAGTGATGCATTTGTGTCACTGGCTCCACCCCCAAAGGGGACAGACACACCTAGAATGAGCCTGATATGAACACACTCCAGGCTGCCTGTCCATCAGTCCATCAGTGCTCCCTGCAGAGTCCCAGTGCCCTAAACATAGCACAAGTATGTTTTATGTTGCGCTCAATTGCTGGGTACAGTTTTCTTTTGTCCCCAAAAGCTGGACAACCGGGAACTAAGGCAGGACAGGAGCTATAAATTGGGACTATCCCACTGAAATCGGTATGCTTGGAGGAATAGTTTGGGTGTATAGATAATGCCCCTGCAATTTACTTTTGTTTCTGTTCATGCAGCCTTACCCACACATCCCCTGGCTGTGACTGACACAGCCTACATGAAAACAAAATTGGTTTCTTTTCAATCTGATGTTAATTTGCTTTAGAAGTTTTTATCTCCTGCTCTGTAAATTGAACTTTAATCACACACACAGAAGTGGTGGGTCTTAGCTGCTAATATCAGAGCAGGAGATAGGAAATTCTAGATTAAACAGCTTGGTGTTTAGGAAGGCTGTGAAAGTAACAGGTATGGAGGTGTAACTTGAGCTATATAAACAAAGTGATTTAACTCCTAAATGTCAGATTATTGTTCCGTGAGACTGCAGGGGCATGATCTATACACCAAAACTGCTTTATTAAGTTAAAGTTGTTTTGGTGACTATAGTGTTTCTTTAATATAAAATACATTAACAATGAAACACTGCTTGCAGGGCAAATACCTGGGTTGCCAGTATGTCCCCCTGATCGGGATTGCCAGGGCTGCAAACCATTACTATGCCACCGTAAAGCCCACTTGTGCGGCTTGGCATAGTACAAGGAGTTAATGACGTAAGTCAATATAAAATATCTTAGTACCTTCTTTGTCTCCAGAGCAATTGTCTGTATTATTTGATAAGGATTTAACACTTTTGAAAACATTGTTTAGTAATTGTAGATTTGTTAGCTGCACATTCATGCTGTGAATCCCTAAAGTACTCTATTGAAGTGAGTTTTGGAGTACAATGAACTCATTGTCATGATGTGGAAACAGCTTGATAAGATGTGTGCTTTGTGACATGGTAACTTATCATGTTGGAAGTAGCTATTAGAAGATGGGTCAATTGCTAGGTAGGCAGTTGCATTCTAACAATGCCACATTGATATAAGGAGCCTAATGTGAGCTAACAAAATATTTCCCTTCTTATATAGATTGTAAGCTTTTTCAAGCAGGGTCCTTATCTACCTATTGTTTCTGTAATAATTTGTAATCGTATCATTTGTTGTTAAATTCCCCAAATTATAATATTGTAAAACGCTGTTTAATAAGTTTGCGCTATATAAATGCCAATAATAATAGGTCGTTTATTGATGTAATTTTACCTCTATATTCCCAGGTTCAATAGTGGATGCCATTGATAATAAAGGACTGAAAAACAACACCCTGATTTACTTTACCTCAGATCATGGAGGACACTTGGAGGACACATATGTAAACACCCAAGTTGGTGGATGGAATGGAATTTATAAAGGTAAAATAAAAACAATACAAAAAAATGCTTTTTAGCACTGCAACACATAAAGGATCAGATTCATTATTGCATTTTATTTAAAATGTGTTTATTCAACATTACGTTCCTTTTTTTTTATTATTATTATTTACTACACCTATATATGTTATTAACAGTTTTTAAAGGATAACTTTGAAAGCATAATTAGTTTTTGAAACTCATAAATTCATAAAAGGAAACAAAGTTTCTAGCCCGAATATGTTGATAAAATGTAGCTTTTGTTTGGACGCAAGTTAGCCCTGGACGTCTTTCACAAACGCCAGGACAATAAAACTGCAACAGAAATGGGTTTAACCCCACAAGATCTTACCGCTGTTCATACTCTGAAAGAACTACTGGCAGAACAAGATCCACTCCAACCAATGACACGGCTAAAACCCAATAGTTGGATCATACCTAAACTTAAAGACGTTTCACATGTGGATCTATTCGTCCAGCTAACCACTGAGGAACTGGAGAATAGTATGAACAACAAGGCTCCTATACAAAATCTATCCTGGAATGAACGCAAAGCTCTGAAGGAACTCAAAGATGCTAATGATACCATAATAAAACCTGCTGACAAGGGTGGGAACATTGTATTGTTAAAAAGAAACAATTACATAAGAATGTGCATGGAAAATCTTAATGACAGAAAGACATATCAACCACTAACTGCAGACCCCCACTATTAAGTTCCTATCGGAATTGAAAACTCTGATCTCAGATGCCTTTGACAAAAAGCTAATCAGCCCTCAAGAGTTTAAGTATCTGCTACCTAACTATAATCCCACGGTTGCCACATTCTACTGTCTGTCTAAGGTTCATAAGAACATTTTTGATCCTTCAGGCAGACCGATAGTCTCTGGCAACAATTGCCTTATGGAGAGACTAAGCAAGTATGTGGATAGTATTTTACATCCGCTAGTCAAACAGCTACCATCTTACCTGCAAGAAACCAAAGACACTCTACTTGCACTAGAAAACCTAGATGTTCCACCGTACATCCTTTTGGCCAGTCTTGATGTTGTGTATTTATATAGTAATATATCGCATGATAAAGGCATGCAAATTTTTCTTAGACTGCACAACATATAATCAACCTCAAAAAGATTTTATTCTGTCCATCCTTACATTCGTTTTGACCCACAATTATTTCATTTTTAATGGCAAACTTTATCTTCAGGCTACCAGCACTTCTATGGGCACAGCTTATGCCCCTAGCTTTGCCAACCTCTTCTTAGGGTGTTGGGAGCAGTGTGTTGTCAGTTTATCCACCCATGATATGTACCAACATCATATCCTACGTTAGTACAGCAACATAGATGGCATACTGCCCTTATGGACACTCATGAGAGTGAAATGATCTTTCTGGATCTGAAAATTATACTGTCCTTAGATAGCACCCTTCATACACAACTGTACCGAAAAGAGACCTCCACTAATAGTTTCTTCACTGGCAAAGCCATAACCCTGCTAGACTTAAATCCTCCATCCCATATGGTCAGGATTTAAGGGCTCGCAGAAATTGTTCAGACGACACCGACTTCTTTGAGGAATGCCGCGAATTAAGACATATATTCCGGTCCCTTAGATACCCCAACAGGGTACTCAAAAAAGCATTCCATAAAGTATGTCAAACCGTTAGAGTATACAGTCTAAGAACTAAAAGACCTCCATTGAAGAAAACAATCCGATGTATAGCCAAATTTGATGGTGGCTGGCCAACTATGACCAACACACTAAATTTTTTTTCAAAAACTCTGGCCAATACTCACACACAATCAAGACCTCAAAGAATCCCTAACAGCGTATCCAGCTATCACAGCACTATGTTCCAAGAATCTCCATGACCTACTAGTTAGTGCATAGTCACCTTGAAAACAAACCTGTGGATCCACTATGGCTTACCCCTACCAAAGGCACCTACTGGTGCGGTCACTGCAAGGCTAATCAATCCACTAC
Source organism: Pelobates fuscus (assembly GCF_036172605.1). NCBI lineage: Eukaryota > Metazoa > Chordata > Amphibia > Anura > Pelobatidae > Pelobates > Pelobates fuscus. The sequence continues at coordinate 114,307,525 of NC_086317.1, forward strand.
ATCTAATCAAACAAATATAACAGTCAACACCGACGACTTTGTAAATAGCAGCACGACTAAAGTAATATGTTCTTGCAAAAAATAATATATAGACAAAACTTACCAAGAATTTAGATGTCGCATATTCCAGCATGTCAATTCAAATAATAGTTCTGGTAACCTCACACCTATTGCCAGACACCTCATCAATTTTCACCATGCAGATCCCAATCATCAGCGATTTCATGCGATTGGAAAATTAATCTCTACCTCACACAGAGGCAATTTTAACCTCAAACTACTTCAAAGAGAATCTAGATTAATTTACAAATTCCAAACCATGAAACCAAAAGGGATAAATGAAGAATTTAATTATACCCCATTTATCCACTCTTAATGCAAGCTCTCTCTACTTCTCAACAATCTTCAACTCTAAACTAATCTATAATCAGATTAATTTATCTAGAAATAATATAATATTAACCACTCTAGAATAACTAACAAAATACCTATTATCTACATATGCTATAATGAACTAAGACATTTGTCATAATATCAATAGGGCAGATCACTCTCATTTACTCCCCATCACTCTTTATCATTATTATGTCTTGTGTACAATCCACCTAATAACAGCTCGGATTTCCTTTTGAAATTTTCTAGTTGTTTATCCCCACCTTGTGTACACTACATTAACTATCAACACTATAGGACAACTTCATTGACAAAACTGTCCCTTGATCTCAACACACCCTGGACATCAATTAAATGAGAAGCCCCTACATAAATATTTTATGTCTTTTTCTATTTTGACATACAACTAACATCAACCATGTACATATGCACCACTCTAGACTGTGGATCTATACAAACAATAAGCTACAATGTTACAATGTATCCAGACAAGTAGAACTTTAAAACAAATCCAGTCAGTTTTTTTGTGTCACTTACCCAGACATTGCAATACTAAGGACCACACTAATTGGTCGACCAATCTGTCAATCAACATTACAAACTCTTCTGATTGGATATGCTTTAGCCAATTAAAAGGCTCAGTTAGATATTTAAAACCTCTGTCCACAGAGGTTCTTTTCCCCCTGAAGAGCCGCCCTACTGGCGAAACGCGTGTCAGGGTTTCATCCAGTACTTGTGGCTAACCTGCAGACCAAAAGCAGATTCTCTGATTCATCTCTCTGTGCAACCTGCACATCTAACAGGCCTCCGACAATTGTATCTTACAGATGCAGGCGAACCCGAGCACACAGGCCAACATATACTACTCTAATAGCTACAGCAAGTTAACTTTAAACTTTAACTATAATAGGTGCCCTTGAAGGCACAGAATAGTTTAAATATCATAGACAGGCATTATACGGTTCTATTGGTGACAGTAAGTTAACTCTTTTCAGCATAGGCGCCCTTTAAGGCACAGAACAGTTTACAATACCAAGCAACTTGATTCATCTTTTTAAAGCACTTACGTACTGCTTAATAGTGACAGCTAGATTATGTTTACCTTAGGTAAACACAGGTGCCCTCGAAGGCACATATCAGCTAAAGACTAGCAGCAGTATCAACTTGTACTTTGGTAGGAAAACAGTGATCTAGGACACTTATAAGAGATAGCAATCTTTACCTCTATAGACTCCGGACAGGAGCCTTAGAAAGCACTGCTCAGACTTTTGGCTTATCAGCTTCCTGACTTCCTACCTGTCACCGTTCCCGGTTCACTCCTTAGGTGATATTCCCTTTTGCAGTACCATTGATCAGAACTCTCCCTGTTTGGTGCTATTCCCTACTTCTTGGAACACTAAGCACTTCAGCTGGCCCTTGTTAGGCACCTTTATAGTTTGGCCTCACTCTTCCCTCAGGACTAGATCATTGTTTCTTTGTTCCTGTGGCAGTATAGACTCTGCATCCTGCTGCCTTGTATCCTGTGACTTTGGCCTTGCATCCTGTGGCCTTGTATCCTGTGACTCTGACCTAGCACTTGCATCCCGTTGCCTTGTATCCTGTGGCCTTGTATTCTGTGACTGTGGCCTTGCATCCTGTGACTCTGACCTTGCACTTGCATCCTGTGGCCTTGTATCCTGTGGCCTTGTATCCTGTGACTCTGGCCTTGCATCCTGTGATTCTGACCTTCCATCCTTTTGGCTCTAACTGTACATTCTGTGGCTCTGGACCTGAGTCCTGTCTATCTTCTATGATACTCACCTGGTCCTGCCCAGCGTACTCTACTTAATCTAGAAAGACTGTACCCTGATACTCTACCTGCACCTCCTGTGCTAGACCTAGGTCTAATGTTTGTTTTATATTGGCATTGTAGTTATACTGTATTTTGCTTGGTTATCTTGTATCATATTTGTTTATTTCGTAATATTCATATTTTTACGCTCATTCCTTGGGATTGTCATTTTCTCTGCATATTGGGTTCCTGCTCTTGAAGGGATATTGCTGTCTTAGGGCAGCACCCCTTCCTACCCTGTCACTACCACTATCTCATATACCTTACTATAACATATTAGTGCTTCATTGGTTTATTTATACCACTCAGTCCTTTTTAGGACTCTTCTGTACATACCTCTAGTAGCCACACATAGAGCTTGAGCACTGTTTAGCCGAGGGCTCAGTGGCGGATACAGAAGCTAATCTCGGGAGAGGCACTGGCAGATCATTTTATGAAACAATTCAGGCACAATAACCACTAAAGCCTTCTGTAGTGGTTTTGGTGCCAGGATTTGCTGTGGTTCCCTCCCAGAGTAAGTAGTCAAACCATTTAAAAAAACGTTTGATAACTTACCCAGGGTCTGCTGGGATAGGGGCTGTAGTGTGTGTGTGTGTGTGTGTGTGTGTGAGGGTCGCAGTATGTGTATGGAGGGGTAGTGCGTGTGTGACAGGGGTGCAGTGTATGTATGGGGTAGTAATTTGTATATTGGGAGCAGTGTGTTTATGTGTGAGTGGGGCTGTGTGTGTGTGTATTGGGGCTATGTGTGTAAGGGGGAGGCAGTGTGTGTGAAGAGGGGCTGTGTGTGTAAGGGAGACTGTATATTTGTGTGTCGTGCAGTGTGTAGGGGGTTATAGTTTGTGAGGGGATAGGGGGGCTGTGTGTGTGAAGGGGGGATGAGTGTTTAACCTCTTAAGGACACATGACATGTCATGATTCCCTTTTATTCCAGAAGTTTGCCCCTTAAGGGGTAAGGGGGGGCTGTGTGTGTGTGTAAGGGGGGGCTGTGTGTGTGTAAGGGGGGCTGATTGTGTGTAAGGGGGGGCTGTATAAATGTGTGTGCTGCAGTGTGTAGAGGGTTATAGTTTGTGTGAGGTAAGGGGGGGCTGTATGTGGTGCAGTGTGTGAGGGGGTAGGGGGGCAGATTAAAGATTTTTTTTTATTATTATTAAATAGATATAGCTAATGTCCCCCCTCCCTTGTTACCTTTGCTGAGGAAGGGGGAGACATTGCTTTCTTTCCAGTCCCTGGTGGTTCTAGTGGGGGAGTGAACTCTAACCTGCAGCTCAGGCTAGAGTTCACGCTCGCGAGAACGGAGCTTTGCCATGGTAACCGCGGCAATGCTCCATGATCACGAGAAGAGAACCCGGTGGAACTGCAGGTAAGAGCTCCCTGGGTTCTCTCTCCCTCGCACCTCTCCTGCCGGCTGCCGGTAATGTGCCTGTGGGCCGGGGAGGGAGATCTCAGATAGCTTGGATAGCTCCAGCCCTGCATGAGCAGGCAGGGGAGAGCCTCGGACTCACTATTTTCTTAGGGGGGGGGGAGGGGGGGTAATTGCCCCGTTGCCCCCTCCCCCCCCCCCCCCCTGGATCCACCAATGCGAAGGGTTCCCCTGGCACTCATAGCAACTAAGACAATACGGTATTACATATTTTTATAGTGGCACCTCTTACTCTCCTGTTGCAACTCAGCTCTAGCGCTACCACTATATGTACATATGTATATTTTCTATTTCTCCTCCGCCCCCCTTTTTTGCCCATGTTTAGCACTGTATATATTGAGGGATTAATCACTTAGCAACATTTAGTCAGATTTTTTTTTTATTTATTTTAGTGTGGTTATACTGCCACCTCCTGGCCATACTATAACCAAATTTACTGACTGCTGCAATAAAAGTTACGTTTTATCAACATATTTGGGCTAGAAACTTTTTCTTTTTTCTAAGTTACTTACTCGTGGGTTCATGCCCTACCTTCTTAGCCTACAGACTCCTTATTGATTCTTCCACCCCCTCCCTCTTTCATAAATTCATAATCCTTATCCAGCATGAATAAAATATCAGTTACAGACCACATTTAACAAGAAGTGCATTACTGTTTCATCTAAACATTTCTGTTACATGCACTAATTCCAGTGACGGAATAAAAAGCTTGACATGTTCTGCTACATTAAAAAATAAATTGTGCTCCCTAAATTCACTTCCCCTTTCTACACAGCAACTCAGTTTTCACAGTCAACGTATCCTTAAATTAAATTCACCATTCAACCCAGCAAACTCCATTTTTATCTGCAATTAATCCTTTAACCCCTTCAGGACGGAGTCAATAGTACACGTTCTGATCAAAACAAAACGTAAACAAAAACTGGAATTTGCGCTATATGTCTGTTCACCCGTAGTTCCCCTCTTTCATATTAAATGCACCCACACTTATTATATATCATTTTGTTCAGGAGAAACAGGGCTTTCATTTCATATAAAATATTTGTATTTGAAACAATTTATTATGAATAAAATTAAAAAAAACTGTGAGAAATTTGATTTTTTTTTTTAAATTTGTAGTTCCGCCTCACATTTTAGCTGTAAATGTCATAATACTGTTAGGTTTTACTGCACAAAAATGCACATATTTGTAATCAGCGATGTCTCACGAGTACAACAGTACCCCCCATTAACAGGTTTTATGGTGTTTTGGAAAGTTACAGGGTCAAATATAGAACGTTCCATTTTCAAATTGAAATTTAAGAAAATGTTACTTGCGCTTTTTCCTTAATCCCTATGTATATTTAGACAAATGGAGGTCATTTAGTTGCTCCAATGGCCATTGGAGGGATGCCCGCCTGCCAACGTCAAGGCAGACCCCCCCTAAGCGGGTCCTAACACTGACCCTTCAGCCTGCTTCCTTGAGCTTCTGGCAAAGATATCTCTAATGAGACAGAAAGGGGTATTTTTTATATACACCCCTTTACTTATTAACCCTTAATAGGGAACACATGGGATGGGTAGCAGCATTGTAACCAGGCTGTGTGATACAAAGTAAATACAAATACAAAAAGAGAAGTCCTGCGCTTAAGCAGCAAGGACTACAACACACATCAGCCCCAATATATAGTAAAAACCAAAGAAAAGAAAATGTTACTTGCGCTTTTTCCTTAATCCCTATGTATATTTAGACAAATGGAGGTCATTTAGTTGCTCCAATGGCCATTGGAGGGATGCCCGCCTGCCAACGTCAAGGCAGACCCCCCCTAAGCGGGTCCTAACACTGACCCTTCAGCCTGCTTCCTTGAGCTTCTGGCAAAGATATCTCTAATGAGACAGAAAGGGGTATTTTTTATATACACCCCTTTACTTATTAACCCTTAATAGGGAACACATGGGATGGGTAGCAGCATTGTAACCAGGCTGTGTGATACAAAGTAAATACAAATACAAAAAGAGAAGTCCTGCGCTTAAGCAGCAAGGACTACAACACACATCAGCCCCAATATATAGTAAAAACCAAAGAAAAGAAAATGTTACTTGCGCTTTTTCCTTAATCCCTATGTATATTTAGACAAATGGAGGTCATTTAGTTGCTCCAATGGCCATTGGAGGGATGCCCGCCTTAGGGGGGGTCTGCCTTGACGTTGGCAGGCGGGCATCCCTCCAATGGCCATTGGAGCAACTAAATGACCTCCATTTGTCTAAATATACATAGGGATTAAGGAAAAAGCGCAAGTAACATTTTCTTTTCTTTGGTTTTTACTATATATTGGGGCTGATGTGTGTTGTAGTCCTTGCTGCTTAAGCGCAGGACTTCTCTTTTTGTATTTGTATTTACTTTGTATCACACAGCCTGGTTACAATGCTGCTACCCATCCCATGTGTTCCCTATTAAGGGTTAATAAGTAAAGGGGTGTATATAAAAAATACCCCTTTCTGTCTCATTAGAGATATCTTTGCCAGAAGCTCAAGGAAGCAGGCTGAAGGGTCAGTGTTAGGACCCGCTTAGGGGGGGTCTGCCTTGACGTTGGCAGGCGGGCATCCCTCCAATGGCCATTGGAGCAACTAAATGACCTCCATTTGTCTAAATATACATAGGGATTAAGGAAAAAGCGCAAGTAACATTTTCTTTTCTTTGGTTTTTACTATATATTGGGGCTGATGTGTGTTGTAGTCCTTGCTGCTTAAGCGCAGGACTTCTCTTTTTGTATTCAAATTGAAATTTGCCAGATTAGTAATGTTACCTTTGAGACGGTGTGGTAGCCCAGGAATGAGAATTACCCCCATAATGGCATACCATTTGAAAAAGTAGACAACCCAAGGTATTGAACGTGGGGTATGTTTAGTTTTTTTTAGTAGCCACTTAGTCACAAACACTGGCCAAAGTTAGCGTTCATATTTGTTTTTGTGTGAAAAAAGCAAAAAACTAATATTTGGCCAGTGTTTGTGACTAAGTGGCTACTAAAAATGACTGGACATACCCCATTTGCAATACCTTGGGTTGTCTACTTTTGCAAATGGTATGCCATCATGGGGGTAATTCTTATTCCTGGGCTACCATACGGTCTCAAAGGCAACATAACTAATCTGGCAAATTTCAATGTCAAAAAAATGAAATGCAAGCCTTATATGTGACTCTCTAACTTTCCAAAACACCATAAAACCTGTACATGTGGGGTACTGTTATTCTCGGGAGATTTCACTAAACACAAATATTAGTGTTTTAAAACAGTAAAACATATTACAACAATAATATAGTCCATAAAAGTGCCGTTTGTTTGTAAAAAATGCAAAAAACGTCACTTTTACTTAAAATATCATCGTTGTAATACAATTTACCAGTTTTAAACACTAATATTTGAGTTCAGCGAAGTCTCCCGAGTAAAACAGTACCCCCTATGTACAGGTTTTATGGTGTCTTGGAGAGTTACAGGGTCTAATATAGTGCATGCAAATTAAATTCTCTGCACTTTCTCCCTGTGTTGTCAGGCATGTCAATCAAATTTTAATTAATCAAATGACATAATTATGTTAAAAAATTACTTAAATATACACGTAGAATTTTAATATATATGCATTTATAGGTATATAAATTCTACGTGTATACTAATGTAATCTTTTATGTAATTATATGTATTTATCTCTATATATATTTGCGGTTATTTGTATTTTATATATAGATAGATATATATAGAATGTCATTCTAAGTGTATTCTGTTTCCAATATATATATATTAATAACAAAATACAGTTAGAATGAAATTACATATGAATATATAATTTATTTTATATTTTGTTTCAATATTTTATTTATTTATTTAATTATTTTATTTATTTATTATTGTAATTATGCGTATATATATATAATATATATATGTAGATCTATTATATATATAATATATATACATATTATATATATGTAACGTCATTCTAAGTGTATTTTAATATTAATATATATACTAATATTAATATTAAAATACATTACGTATGACGTTACATATATATAATATGTATATATATTATATATATAATATATATACATATTATATATATATAAAAAGGCATTTAATTTATTTTATAACATTTTAATATTTTTTTTTTACACTACCTACCAGCAGGGGGACTGTCTAATATTTTAAACAGTCCCCCTGCTGGCAGATCCATAGCCAGCTATAGGGGGCCATGTGATCGCTCTTTGAGAGCGATCACATGGCCCCCGGGGGCCTCATTTGCCGGAGGGGGGCTGCCTGGGCTCTCAGACAGCCCCCCAGAAGAGGATCGCGGCGGAGGTGAGTACACCTCTGCTCCTGGGGCTGCAAGCCGTTACGGCGTTCTATGCTGCCGCAACGGCTTTAAAGCCCTTTAAAGCCGCGACGGCATAGAACGCCGTAACGGCGTTAAGGGGTTAATTGACTTTAGCTTTTATTTAATTTACATTGCAGCGGCAACGCTCCGACCTCACGAGAGGAACCCGGTGGAGCTGCTGGCTCAAGCTCCCCGGGTACCCGCCTGCCTCCCTCCCTGCCTGTGGGCCGGTGAGGAAGATCTATTATCTCCCTCACCGGCCCATGGAGGCACACCCCATGTGCATGCTTATGGGTCTTAGGCGACCCCTGTGAAAGGGTCGTTCAACCCCCAAGGGGTCGCGACACATAGGTTGAGAACCGCTGAACTAGATCATTATATTCATCAAGTATTTTCCTACTAGCCCTCCCTTAACTCTACATTTACAGCATACCTCTCCAAGTGCTTTAATTGTCTCCTAATATCCACTTAAATGGACGTGGACCTCATGTGCGGGAGACGGCAGGATGAGGGGAAGACATGGGCGGCACAGATGGGGAGGCTGTGCCACTAATGGCCATCACCAGCATGCTGTGCTTGCAGTCAATGGATGCCAAATTTGCACAGAATTTACATTAGCCATCCCTGATTTCTTGTTCCAGGCTGGCTAATGATGGCCAAGCGATGCTACTGAAGAGGGAATTACACCTTCTGCAGAAGAGGGATTAACCTCTCTGTATGTGCTGCATTTCACTACTTTGTGCATATGTTGTATTAGCTCAAAAAACTAGCAACATAAGGAGTAACAAAATATGTTTGTTAGGATCTTATTCTCATTATATATATATAACCAAGAGGGCTGCAATCACCTGAACATGCATACACTATAGGGTGCTGCTGGAGCCAGTCCACACAACACACAAAATTCAGCGCACTCACTCATTCACTAAACAGCGATTTCAAGTCTCACAGACCTGCAGAGAGTCCCAGGAGAACGTATTTCCCAAGTAAGTGGATTCGTCTCATAAGTGCAGACTTTAGATTGCTAGAGTAGGACCTGCCGAGAATGGGGCACATTGACGTTGTGGCAGGCTTATGCAATGTAATGCAATTTTTGACTAGGTGAGGTGTTTTTAAATAAAACTATTACAATCTGTGAGATTTGAAATTTAGTGAATTTCAAATCTCATTCGCTGTTTAGTGAATAAGCGAGTGCGCTGGATTTTTTGTGTGTTGTGTGTGTATATATATATATATATATATATATATATATATATATATATGTGCAGTATCTCACAAAAGTGAGATCCCACCCAGGACATACTTGAAAATGAGAAAAATCTCAATGTATCCTTCCTGGTAAAATATTTTATATATAAATAAAAAGTAAGTACACCCCTCACATTTTTGAAAATATTTTATTATATCTTTTCATGTGTCAAAACTGAAGAAATTACACTCTGCTACAATGTAAAATAGTAAGTGTACAGCCTGTATAACAGTGTAAATTTGCTGTCCACTCAAAATAACTCAAGACACAGCCATTAATGTCTAAACACATGCTTGACACCATATGAACCAAATAAGTTTATCTTCCAGTAATCCATGTCCTTAGTCTGCTTGTCTTCAGCAAAATGTTAGCGGGCTCTCTTGTGCATCATCTTTAGAAGAGGCTTCCTTCTTGGATGACAGCCATACAGACCAATTTGATGCAGTGTGTGGCGTATGGTCTGAGCACTGACAGGCTGCCTCCACCCCACCCTTTGCAGCAATGCTGGCAGCACTCATATGTCTATTTCCCAAAGACAACCTCTGGATATGACACTGAGCACATGCATTTAACTTCTTTGGTCGACCATGACGAGGCCTGTTCTGAGTGGAACCTGTGCTGTGAAACCAGGGCAGCCATCAGGGGGTGACAACCGTAATGGGGATGACAACCGTGACGGTTGTCATGGGCCCGGCGGCCCTGGGGGGCCCGGCCGCCCTGGCCCCACGTGTGGGGCCCATCGGGTGGCCCACACACTTAGCCCGGTCAGCGCTGTGGCCGTTGTATAGCGCGACTGGGCCCGTTTAAAAAAAAAAAAAAGCAGCCACAAGTGCTGCTGGGAGGAAGTGGTCACCACTTCCTCCCAGCACACTCCGCGCGGGAGGAGCACGCACGCAAGTGAAGAGGGAGTCACGCCGACTCCCATCATCCCCAGCCACCCTCCTGCAAAGGTAAGAGACAGGAGGGTGGCTAGAAAATGAGTACTGTGTATGTGTGTCTTTCTCTGTATGTATGTCTGTCTGTATGTCTGTATACATGTATGTGTCTGTCTGTGTATGTCTATGTATGTGTCTGTCTGTAAGTCTGTGTATGTCTGTATACATGTATGTGTATGTATGTATGTATGTCTATGTATGTATCTGTCTGTCTGTATGTGTGTCTGTATGTATGTATGTATGTGGCTGTCTGTATGTATGTCTATGTATGTGTCTGTATGTATGTGTATGCATGTATGTCTGTCTGTCTGTGTATGTATGTATTTATGTCTGTCTGTATGCATGTATGTATGTCTATGTATGTGTCTGTCTGTAAGTCTGTGTATGTATGTATGTCTGTATGTATGTATACATGTATGTGTCTGTCTGTGTCTGTATGTCTGTGTCTGTATGTATGTATGTATGCATGTATGTCTATGCATGTATGTCTGTATGTCTATATGCATGTGTGTCTGTCTGTATGCATGCATGTATGTCTGTGTATGTATGTCTGTCTGTATGTATGTGTATGCCTAACTGTATGTATGTATATGTATGTACATATGTATGTATGCGCGTATGTCTATGTATGTCTGTATGTATGTCTGTGTATGTATGTATGTCTATGTATGTATGTGTCTGTCTGTAAGTCTGTGTATGTATGTCTGTATACATGTATGTGTATGTATGTATGTCTATGTATGACTATGTCTATGTAAGACTGATTTTTCTAAGGTTTTATGGACTGATGAAATGAGAGTGAGTCTTGATGGGCCAGATGGATGGGCCCGTGCTGGATTGATAAAGGGCAGAGAGCTCCAGTCCGACTCAGACGCCAGCAAGGTGGAGGTGGAGTACTGGTTTGGGCTGGTATCATCAAAGATGAGCTTGTGGGGCCTTTTCGGGTTGAGGATGGAGTCAAGCTCAACTCCCAGTCCTACTGCCAGTTTCTGGAAGACACCTTCTTCAAGCAGTGGTACAGGAAGAAGTCTGCATCCTTCAAGAAAAACATGATTTTCATGCAGGACAATGCTCCATCACACGCGTCCAAGTACTCCACAGCGTGGCTGGCAAGAAAGGGTATGAAAGAAGAAAATCTAATGACATGGCCTCCTTGTTCACCTGATCTGAACCCCATTGAGAACCTGTGGTCCATCATCAAATGTGAGATTTACAAGGAGGGAAAACAGTACACCTCTCTGAACAGTGTCTGGGAGGCTGTGGTTGCTGCTGCACGCAATGTTGATGGTGAACAGATCAAAACACTGACAGAATCCATGGATGGCAGGCTTTTGAGTGTCCTTGCAAAGAAAGGTGGCTATATTGGTCACTGATTTGTTTTTGTTTTGTTTTTGAATGTCAGAAATGTATATTTGTGAATGTTGAGATGTTATATTGGTTTCACTGGTAAAAATAAATAATTGAAATGGGTATATATTTGTTTTTTGTTAATTTGCCTAATAATTATGCACAGTAATAGTCACCTGCACACACAGATATCCCCCTAAAATAGCTATAACTAAAAACAAACTAAAAACTACTTCCAAAAATATTCAGCTTTGATATTAATGAGTTTTTTGGGTTCATTGAGAACATGGTTGATGTTCAATAATAAAATTAATCCTCAAAAATACAACTTGCCTAATAATTCTACACTCCCTGTATGTATGTATGTGTGTCTGTCTGGATGCATGCATGCATGTATGTATGTCTATGTCTGTCTGTCTGACTGCATGTATGTCTATGTATGTATGTCTGTCTGTATGTATGTATGTATATGTGTGTGTATGTATGTATGTATGTCTGTATGTCCGTATGAATGTATGTCTGCATATCATTATAAACGTATGTCTGTGTGTATGGATGTCTGTATGCATGTATGTCTGTCAGTAGGTCTGTATGTATGCATGTATGTCAGTTTGTATGTATGAATGTATGTCTGTATGTGTGTATGGATGTCAGTGTCTGTATGTATGAATGTGTCTTTATGTCTTCATGCATGTGTGTCTGTATGTATGTATGTTAGTATGTGTCTGTCTTTTAATATGTATGCCTGTGTGTATGTCTCAGTATGTGTGTGTCAGTATGTATGCCTGTATGCGTGTATGTCTGTTTCAGTATGTGTGTCTGTTAGTATGTATCTGTGTCCTTTTGTATCAGTGTGTGTGTTTGTGTCTGTGTTGTATTCCTGTAGGTGGTATTTGGAGGTGGACCCAGTGGGCGGTATTTGGAGGCGGGCCCCTGGGGGCCCAGACCCTGAGCTGAGTTAGGGGCCCCAAAATTTCTGGTGGCGGCCCTGTGTGAAACCACTGTATGGCCTTGCTCACCGTGCTGCAGCTCAGTTTCAGGGTCTTGGCAATCTTCTTATAGCCTAGGCCATCTTTATGTAGAGCAACAATACTTTTTTTAATTTGGACATTACCAATTAGGGGTATACTCACTTTTGTTTCCAATGGTTTAGACATTAATGGCTGTGTCTTAAAATAAGAAACAGTGGGAAAAATATGTTTTAAAAATTATAAACCATGTGTGAAACTAAAAATAAATAAAAATAAATATAGAAAATAAATAAAAATAAAAATAAAAAAAATAAAAAAAATAAAAATAAAAATGAAAAAATAAATAAAAATCCAACAAATAATAGTCCAGAATCAGATGTGGAAAAATGCCACTATCAGAAATCCAAAGTACAATAAAAAGGAGATGTGAATCCTGCACCAAAATCCCAATGTGTAATGGAGGGTAGGGGTCCAGATGTACGGAAATACCTTAGATAGAAGGGAAAACAGAAACGGTATATGGTGTAAATCCGTAACACAATTTATTTCTGGTATAAAATCCCCCCCTACATAAATACTCTTACACGAAAAAAGAGATACTCATCATTTAGCAGAACGCTTCCATGCCCAGTCGTTTGTTTAGATGAAACTGTAATTCCTCCAAGAAGACAGAAACTGCCCGGTGCACTCGGGAAAAAATGTCTTTGATACTGGCAGGAAAACAACGAACTTGCGGCAAATGCGGCTTGAGTTAGAAGCCGGTAAAGCAGGGAATGCTGCAGATGAAGTCTCGGTAGACACCTGATCAACGCGTTTCGCCCTTTCTACGAGGGCTTTCTCAAGATAGGTGTCTCATGCCTGGCTTGGCAGTTATATACTTTTGCCGGGCAAAAATCATTTAAAATCTTAAAGGTATAGCTTCAAACAAATAAAAACTTTTTCAACCAACATAAACATTTCGTATCAATTAAAAGGCTGCAACTTGAAATATACAAATAATTGTACCAATAATTAAGATTGTGATGTCTAAGCATCTTAACACATAAAATCTGAAATATATCATAGCAACAATTGGAAAAAGTTACAAATGTTACATCTGTGTGTCGTTTTCCAATGTAGCAACATCTTAGTGAATATTCCGTATAATGGCAACATATATATACTTCTTTTCTACTTGAAGGGCCACAATTTGTTGATACTATTAAGGGGCAATGATTTGGATATTATGCCCTAATCGCACCAACACTATAAAGTGTCCTATCAGACATAAAATCGAATGGGAAAAATATATATAATATAGTACATACATAAAATGGAATGAAATAAAAAAGAATAGTAAAATAAATGTCTTATCCTGTATCGGAGCTTGGACCTAAGTCGTAGTATATGGCAGTGACAGATGTTATATAAATCACAGTATCTGTTAGGCCATATTTGAACCCCAACAGAAATAGGGGTATATCTTCTAAACCCTTTTGGGACCAAAATCATAAAAAAACGTTTTGGGTGTAATAAACCGATAACTATAGTATATTCATTAATTCCAGCTCTGCATTTAGGCCCCAGGGGACAAGGGTCTTCAAATTGTAGATCCAGAACATTTCTCGATATGTTAACATTCTACTCAGTTCTCCTCCCCTCCATGGCACTTCTATTTTTTCAATGCCGCAATATGATAGGAGTGTGGGATCACGATTATGATGTGTATTGAAGTGATTTGAGAGTGTATGTTTATCAAATCCTCTTTTTATATTATACACATGTTCCCTGAGCCTGGTTTTTAATGTTCTTTTGGTTTGACCTATATACTGGAGGCCACACGGGCACTCCAACTTGTATATGACCTGTTTTGTATTGCACGTAATACAGTTCTTAATCTGGAATGTTTGTTTGGTTGTTGAGGACTGAAAGGTGGTACAATTTTTTCCTATAGTGCTTAATTTGCATATGTGGCAACTGCCACATTTGTAGTACCCCTTTTGGCCATTTAAAAAATGATTAGGTCTAGATGGCTTATTATAGCTATGTACTAATCTGTTGCGTAACGTGGGAGCCCCCCTAAAGATAACTCTAGGTTTAACTGGTAAAAGCGTAGCCAAAGCTGCATCTTGGCGAAGTAGGTGCCAATGTTTCTGTATGCTGTTTTTAATCTTATATGCTTGGGCACTATAGTTAAACACTAAAGGACATAAATCTTCAGTATTCTTGTTTGACTCTGCACTTTTTTGCTTCTTGTGTAGGATGTTTACACGCTCTATATTTGTCACTTTTTCGAGAGCTGTATCTAGTGCTTTCTCGTCATATCTTTTTTCTATGAACTGGTGTTTCACTTTTTGGAGTTGTTGGTTACATATTTCAGGGTCAGAACAATTTTTCTTGACCCTTAGGAATTGTCCAAAGGGGACACCTGAGAGCCAAGTTGGATAATGGCAACTAGAAGTTAGAATGTAACTGTTGACGTCTACACTCTTGAAGAAGGTTTTGGACTTGAGGGTGCTATGTTGATCCGTGTATAGGACCAGGTCCAGGAAATCTATGCTGCTGGAACTATACTTGTATGTAAAGGATAGGTTGTATTCGTTCCTGTTGATATATGCTAGAAACTCTAGCATATAGCAGAATATAAATTCTGTCTATAGAAGACCAGGTTCGCCCCCCACTGGTGTCCTTGCCAGATGAACAAGTTTTCCCAGTAGGCCATAAAGATGTTCGCATAGCTTGGGGCGAACCTGGTCCCCATAGCGGTACCGTTGATCTGCAGATAGATATCGTTACCATGCCAAAAGAAATTATTGTTGAGTATGAAATCAATGCATTCTATCAAGAATTCTACTTGTTCCACCAACATGGTGGGGTCCTCATATAGAGTTTTTCTCACTGCTTTTAATCCCTGGTCATGTTTGATAACAGTATACAATGACGTAACGTCGCATGTAACCATTATGTAATTCTGCTCCCATTTCAGACTTTCTATATTTATAAGCAGATCCCCACTATCTTTTAAGTATGATTTCGCCTTTTTAACAAAGGGTTGTAATATGACATCTATATACTGGGATAGGTTACATGTTAAAGACCCTATCCCAGAAATAATGGGTCTCCCTGGGGGCTTTTCGAGACTCTTGTGGATTTTCGGTAGTTGGTAAAATACTGTTTTTTGGGGGTAAACCACCATAACATACTCTAGTTCTTTTTTGTCCAATATATTTAGATAGCTACCTCTCTCCAATATACTGAACAAGTGTTTTTTTATGTCAGACGTGGGGTCTCCTCTTATCTGCTTATATGTGAGGGGATCATCCAAAATTCTCTTACATTCTGTGTTGTAATCCTCAGTATTTAGGACCACAATTCCCCCCCCCCCTTGTCCGCTGGCTTTATAGTGATGTCTTTATTGTCACTCAGCTCTTTAAGTGCTTTGTTTTCCCATACGCTTAAATTATGTTGGTGTTTAGCTACTTTTTTGGGTAGCTTCTCTATATCTGCCGCTACTGCCAGATTGAAAGCTGTCATGGGTCCACTTATTTGATTGGTTGGACAAAAGGAAGACTTATTTCTCAGGGCTGTATGTTGGAAGATAGTTTTTTCCGGTTTTTGTATCGCCGGGATGGGATTGTTTAAGAAAAATTTCTTTAGAGTTAATTTCCTGATATATTTTTGTACATCTAGATATGCTACAAAAGGGTCTGATGTAGTTGTGGGAGCATATTTTAAGCCTCTGTTAAGGACTTTAATTTGATGTTTGGATAAATTAACATTAGATAAATTGAAAATTCCCATTAGATCTACCTTCTCATTTTCTTTTCTCCTACGGTATCTCTCCCCCCCCCCCCCTGCATCCTCTAGCAGAGGTCTTTTTTTGGTATTTGATTGTTGGGGCTCTATTTGGTACCGACTGAGGTATTTCCCTCTTGGTCCTAAAAAATCCTCATTGTCTTTGGGATACATTCGATTCTTAGGTTCAGCCTCATGGTTAGTTGCCTCTCGGTTGAGTACATCGAACCTATTGTGAGAACGCCAGTTTTGGTTTAGTTGGTTTGCCCTTGGTGATTCTAAATGTTGGTTGCTCTGTGGTCTATTGGGGTTCCTTCTTTTGTGGGTGACCCTAGTCCACTCATTGTTGTATACCCTCTGAGGCTGAGGTGTGTGATATCTCTGTCTATGGTCCCCTCTTTCCATATGATTATGGTCTGGTGGATTAATGGCAGTTTTATCATATTTGGATTTATTGGAGGTGTCGTATTTTTTACCCCTTGATACATGTTTATAGGATCTCTCATTGGGGGTTCTCTTATAGTTCCTCACTTTATTTTCTCTAAAGTCCTCCTGGTCCCTCTCAAACTTTCGTTTTTTTAAAGATATAGTATCCTCAAATGCAGAACTCAACTTTCCTTTGATTTTGTCCATTAATTGTATGCACTCCGGTAGTGCCAGATGGGGAGACAACACTTCTTTCAAATTATTAATCTCCTCATCCAGGACCGCCAGCATACGTTTTCTTTTGCATATAATATGGCTCATAAGCTCATATGAACAATGGTCTAGAATCCTGTCCCAAACAGTATTGAAATCCTCATCCTCTTTATCTGTGGCTGATTTCAGCATAATACGCAAACCTCTAGGGATAATGCGTTTCTCCCAGTATTGTTCTAGGGAGGCAATTTCTAACTTCAGCTTCATTTCTTTAATTATAAGTTTCTCAAGCTGAAATACTTGTTTTCTCCAATGTGTGTCCTGCCTAATGATACATTCATTACTATCATTGTTCAAGGCAAGATCAATTTTACATTGTTCTCTAAACGTAAATAGGGACATGTTTAAATTGTACTGTGCTGCTACTCTTATATAGGGAAAAACGGAATACAATATATAAGAAAAAGAGAGCGCTAGTACTGAATGGTTAACTGGCTAGCGTAATAACCCCAAAAAAAATCTAAACAGTATATGAAATATGATACCGATACCGTAAGTAGATAAGCTGCTAAAACAAAAGAAAATCCCAATTTCTAATAAAAATACATATATGAAATTTCAGCGCTTAATAGATAATCCCCTTATATATAATAAGGGTCTTAAAATAAGAAACAGTGGGAAAAATATGTTGTAAAAATTATAAACCATGTGTGAAACTAAAAATAAATAAAAATAAATATAGAAAATAAATAAAAATAAAAATAAAAAAAATAAAAAAAAATAAAAATAAAAATGAAAAAATAAATAAAAATCCAACAAATAATAGTCCAGAATCAGATGTGGAAAAATGCCACTATCAGAAATCCAAAGTACAATAAAAAGGAGATGTGAATCCTGCACCAAAATCCCAATGTGTAATAGAGGGTAGGGGTCCAGATGTACGGAAATACCTTAGATAGAAGGGAAAACAGAAACGGTATATGGTGTAAATCCGTAACACAATTTATTTCTGGTATAAAATCCCCCCCTACATAAATACACTTACACGAAAAAAGAGATACTCATCATTTAGCAGAACGCTTCCATGCCCAGTCGTTTGTTTAGATGAAACTGCAATTCCTCCAAGAAGACAGAAACTGCCCGGTGCACTCGGGAAAAAATGTCTTTGATACTGGCAGGAAAACAACGAACTTGCGGCAAATGCGGCTTGAGTTAGAAGCCGGTAAAGCAGGGAATGCTGCAGATGAAGTCTCGGTAGACACCTGATCAACGCGTTTCGCCCTTTCTACGAGGGCTTTCTCAAGATAGGTGTCTCATGCCTGGCTTGAGAAAGCCCTCGTAGAAAGGGCGAAACGCGTTGATCAGGTGTCTACCGAGACTTCATCTGCAGCATTCCCTGCTTTACCGGCTTCTAACTCAAGCCGCATTTGCCGCAAGTTCGTTGTTTTCCTGCCAGTATCAAAGACATTTTTTCCCGAGTGCACCGGGCAGTTTCTGTCTTCTTGGAGGAATTACAGTTTCATCTAAACAAACGACTGGGCATGGAAGCGTTCTGCTAAATGATGAGTATCTCTTTTTTCGTGTAAGAGTATTTATGTAGGGGGGGATTTTATACCAGAAATAAATTGTGTTACGGATTTACACCATATACCGTTTCTGTTTTCCCTTCTATCTAAGGTATTTCCGTACATCTGGACCCCTACCCTCCATTACACATTGGGATTTTGGTGCAGGATTCACATCTCCTTTTTATTGTACTTTGGATTTCTGATAGTGGCATTTTTCCACATCTGATTCTGGACTATTATTTGTTGGATTTTTATTTATTTTTTCATTTTTATTTTTATTTTTTTTATTTTTTTTACTTTTATTTTTATTTATTTTCTATATTTATTTTTATTTATTTTTAGTTTCACACATGGTTTATAATTTTTACAACATATTTTTCCCACTGTTTCTTATTTTAAGACCCTTATTATATATAAGGGGATTATCTATTAAGCGCTGAAATTTCATATATGTATTTTTATTAGAAATTGGGATTTTCTTTTGTTTTAGCAGCTTATCTACTTACGGTATCGGTATCATATTTCATATACTGTTTAGATTTTTTTTTGGTTATTACGCTAGCCAGTTAACCATTCAGTACTAGCGCTCTCTTTTTCTTATATATTGTATTCCGTTTTTCCCTATATAAGAGTAGCAGCACAGTACAATTTAAACATGTCCCTATTTACGTTTAGAGAACAATGTAAAATTGATCTTGCCTTGAACAATGATAGTAATGAATGTATCATTAGGCAGGACACACATTGGAGAAAACAAGTATTTCAGCTTGAGAAACTTATAATCAAAGAAATGAAGCTGAAGTTAGAAATTGCCTCCCTAGAACAATACTGGGAGAAACGCATTATCCCTAGAGGTTTGCGTATTATGCTGAAATCAGCCACAGATAAAGAGGATGAGGATTTCAATACTGTTTGGGACAGGATTCTAGACCATTGTTCATATGAGCTTATGAGCCATATTATATGCAAAAGAAAACGTATGCTGGCGGTCCTGGATGAGGAGATTAATAATTTGAAAGAAGTGTTGTCTCCCCATCTGGCACTACCGGAGTGCATACAATTAATGGACAAAATCAAAGGAAAGTTGAGTTCTGCATTTGAGGATACTATATCTTTAAAAAAACGAAAGTTTGAGAGGGACCAGGAGGACTTTAGAGAAAATAAAGTGAGGAACTATAAGAGAACCCCCAATGAGAGATCCTATAAACATGTATCAAGGGGTAAAAAATACGACACCTCCAATAAATCCAAATATGATAAAACTGCCATTAATCCACCAGACCATAATCATATGGAAAGAGGGGACCATAGACAGAGATATCACACACCTCAGCCTCAGAGGGTATACAACAATGAGTGGACTAGGGTCACCCACAAAAGAAGGAACCCCAATAGACCACAGAGCAACCAACATTTAGAATCACCAAGGGCAAACCAACTAAACCAAAACTGGCGTTCTCACAATAGGTTCGATGTACTCAACCGAGAGGCAACTAACCATGAGGCTGAACCTAAGAATCGAATGTATCCCAAAGACAATGAGGATTTTTTAGGACCAAGAGGGAAATACCTCAGTCGGTACCAAATAGAGCCCCAACAATCAAATACCAAAAAAAGACCTCTGCTAGAGGATGCAGGGGGGGGGGGAGAGATACCGTAGGAGAAAAGAAAATGAGAAGGTAGATCTAATGGGAATTTTCAATTTATCTAATGTTAATTTATCCAAACATCAAATTAAAGTCCTTAACAGAGGCTTAAAATATGCTCCCACAACTACATCAGACCCTTTTGTAGCATATCTAGATGTACAAAAATATATCAGGAAATTAACTCTAAAGAAATTTTTCTTAAACAATCCCATCCCGGCGATACAAAAACCGGAAAAAACTATCTTCCAACATACAGCCCTGAGAAATAAGTCTTCCTTTTGTCCAACCAATCAAATAAGTGGACCCATGACAGCTTTCAATCTGGCAGTAGCGGCAGATATAGAGAAGCTACCCAAAAAAGTAGCTAAACACCAACATAATTTAAGCGTATGGGAAAACAAAGCACTTAAAGAGCTGAGTGACAATAAAGACATCACTATAAAGCCAGCGGACAAGGGGGGGGGGGGGAATTGTGGTCCTAAATACTGAGGATTACAACACAGAATGTAAGAGAATTTTGGATGATCCCCTCACATATAAGCAGATAAGAGGAGACCCCACGTCTGACATAAAAAAACACTTGTTCAGTATATTGGAGAGAGGTAGCTATCTAAATATATTGGACAAAAAAGAACTAGAGTATGTTATGGTGGTTTACCCCCAAAAAACAGTATTTTACCAACTACCGAAAATCCACAAGAGTCTCGAAAAGCCCCCAGGGAGACCCATTATTTCTGGGATAGGGTCTTTAACATGTAACCTATCCCAGTATATAGATGTCATATTACAACCCTTTGTTAAAAAGGCGAAATCATACTTAAAAGATAGTGGGGATCTGCTTATAAATATAGAAAGTCTGAAATGGGAGCAGAATTACATAATGGTTACATGCGACGTTACGTCATTGTATACTGTTATCAAACATGACCAGGGATTAAAAGCAGTGAGAAAAACTCTATATGAGGACCCCACCATGTTGGTGAAACAAGTAGAATTCTTGATAGAATGCATTGATTTCATACTCAACAATAATTTCTTTTGGCATGGTAACGATATCTATCTGCAGATCAACGGTACCGCTATGGGGACCAGGTTCGCCCCAAGCTATGCGAACATCTTTATGGCCTACTGGGAAAACTTGTTCATCTGGCAAGGACACCAGTGGGGGGCGAACCTGGTCTTCTATAGACAGAATTATTAGAGTTTCTAGCATATATCAACAGGAACGAATACAACCTATCCTTTACATACAAGTATAGTTCCAGCAGCATAGATTTCCTGGACCTGGTCCTATACACGGATCAACATAGCACCCTCAAGTCCAAAACCTTCTTCAAGAGTGTAGACGTCAACAGTTACATTCTAACTTCTAGTTGCCATTATCCAACTTGGCTCTCAGGTGTCCCCTTTGGACAATTCCTAAGGGTCAAGAAAAATTGTTCTGACCCTGAAATATGTAACCAACAACTCCAAAAAGTGAAACACCAGTTCATAGAAAAAAGATATGACGAGAAAGCACTAGATACAGCTCTCGAAAAAGTGACAAATATAGAGCGTGTAAACATCCTACACAAGAAGCAAAAAAGTGCAGAGTCAAACAAGAATACTGAAGATTTATGTCCTTTAGTGTTTAACTATAGTGCCCAAGCATATAAGATTAAAAACAGCATACAGAAACATTGGCACCTACTTCGCCAAGATGCAGCTTTGGCTACGCTTTTACCAGTTAAACCTAGAGTTATCTTTAGGGGGGCTCCCACGTTACGCAACAGATTAGTACATAGCTATAATAAGCCATCTAGATCTAATCATTTTTTAAATGGCCAAAAGGGGTACTACAAATGTGGCAGTTGCCACATATGCAAATTAAGCACTATAGGAAAAAATTGTACCACCTTTCAGTCCTCAACAACCAAACAAACATTCCAGATTAAGAACTGTATTACGTGCAATACAAAACAGGTCATATACAAGTTGGAGTGCCCGTGTGGCCTCCAGTATATAGGTCAAACCAAAAGAACATTAAAAACCAGGCTCAGGGAACATGTGTATAATATAAAAAGAGGATTTGATAAACATACACTCTCAAATCACTTCAATACACATCATAATCGTGATCCCACACTCCTATCATATTGCGGCATTGAAAAAATAGAAGTGCCATGGAGGGGAGGAGAACTGAGTAGAATGTTAACATATCGAGAAATGTTCTGGATCTACAATTTGAAGACCCTTGTCCCCTGGGGCCTAAATGCAGAGCTGGAATTAATGAATATACTATAGTTATCGGTTTATTACACCCAAAACGTTTTTTTATGATTTTGGTCCCAAAAGGGTTTAGAAGATATACCCCTATTTCTGTTGGGGTTCAAATATGGCCTAACAGATACTGTGATTTATATAACATCTGTCACTGCCATATACTACGACTTAGGTCCAAGCTCCGATACAGGATAAGACATTTATTTTACTATTCTATTTTATTTAATTCCATTTTATGTATGTACTATATTATATATATTTTTCCCATTCGATTTTATGTCTGATAGGACACTTTATAGTGTTGGTGCGATTAGGGCATAATATCCAAATCATTGCCCCTTAATAGTATCAACAAATTGTGGCCCTTCAAGTAGAAAAGAAGTATATATATGTTGCCATTATACGGAATATTCACTAAGATGTTGCTACATTGGAAAACGACACACAGATGTAACATTTGTAACTTTTTCCAATTGTTGCTATGATATATTTCAGATTTTATGTGTTAAGATGCTTAGACATCACAATCTTAATTATTGGTACAATTATTTGTATATTTCAAGTTGCAGCCTTTTAATTGATACGAAATGTTTATGTTGGTTGAAAAAGTTTTTATTTGTTTGAAGCTATACCTTTAAGATTTTAAATGATTTTTGCCCGGCAAAAGTATATAACTGCCAAGCCAGGCATGAGACACCTATCTTGAGAAAGCCCTCGTAGAAAGGGCGAAACGCGTTGATCAGGTGTCTACCGAGACTTCATCTGCAGCATTCCCTGCTTTACCGGCTTCTAACTCAAGCCGCATTTGCCGCAAGTTCGTTGTTTTCCTGCCAGTATCAAAGACATTTTTTCCCGAGTGCATCGGGCAGTTTCTGTCTTCTTGGAGGAATTACAGTTTCATCTAAACAAACGACTAGGCATGGAAGCGTTCTGCTAAATGATGAGTATCTCTTTTTTCGTGTAAGAGTATTTATGTAGGGGGGGATTTTATACCAGAAATAAATTGTGTTACGGATTTACACCATATACCGTTTCTGTTTTCCCTTCTATCTAAGGTATTTCCGTACATCTGGACCCCTACCCTCCATTACACATTGGGATTTTGGTGCAGGATTCACATCTCCTTTTTATTGTACTTTGGATTTCTGATAGTGGCATTTTTCCACATCTGATTCTGGACTATTATTTGTTGGATTTTTATTTATTTTTTCATTTTTATTTTTATTTTTTTTATTTTTTTTATTTTTATTTTTATTTATTTTCTATATTTATTTTTATTTATTTTTAGTTTCACACATGGTTTATAATTTATAATTACAACATATTTTTCCCACTGTTTCTTATTTTAAGACCCTTATTATATATAAGGGGATTATCTATTAAGCGCTGAAATTTCATATATGTATTTTTATTAGAAATTGGGATTTTCTTTTGTTTTAGCAGCTTATCTACTTACGGTATCGGTATCATATTTCATATACTGTTTAGATTTTTTTTGGTTATTACGCTAGCCAGTTAACCATTCAGTACTAGCGCTCTCTTTTTCTTATATATTAATGGCTGTGTGTTGTTATTTTGGGGGGATAGCAAATTTACACTGTTATACAGGATGTACACTCACTACTTTACATTGTAGCAGAGTGTCATTTCTTCAGTGTAAACACATGAAAAGATATAATAAAATATTTACAAAAATGTGAGGGCTGTACTGTGTGTGTGTGTATGTATGTATATATATATATATATATATATATATATAGAAGGCTTGGCCTGTAATTGTGGGAGGTACATTATTCCCTATTTAAACGCAGCTTACCTGTCGTCAACGTTCCCGGAAGTGCATCGCTTTACTTCCGGTTCACAGGACCCAATAATTTTCCCGGCCGCCGGCAGTCAGCCTTTCAATTCTGTCACTATCTAACGTGTTCGTAAGTATTACTAACACACGAACGGCTAATCCGTGAGTAATACTCGATCATTCGTACGTTCCATATTCTTATCTGCAATTACACCTTCGGTAATCGTTTGTCTAATTATTACAGCAATGCATGTGGTCTTGCATTCATTTAAACTATCTATAACAATCATGTAAAGTCCCAAGTCCATTTGCATAAATCCATACTAATCTTCGTTAGTTATTATGTAAATCCACTGTTATACCATTACGTTCAATACAAGGTATACATTAATAGTTATGTCTATTTTAAGCATATTTGTAATCTAACTTATTGTATAGAGATAAATATCAATCAAAGCATTTTACACTTGTTAAATAATACACTTTAGGTTTCAATAAATCAAACGGTTGATTACAGTAAACTCGACGACCTGATATAAAACTAATCTAACTTATTCAGCATTAGGAATATAAATATTCTGTTTATAAACTCTGCTAATGCGATAATCCTCCGTTTATCTTACACATGCCGCTACAATTCGTGCAATCAGGCATTTCGGGTTAACCCCTTAACCCCTTAAGGACCAAACTTCTGGAATAAAAGGGAATCATGACATGTCACACATGTCATGTGTCCTTAAGGGGTTAAAAATTCACCTACTCAGTGGGTTATTAGGTATCCGTTCACATTAATGCGGTTAATTAACCCTTTCGTTACATACAAATAGCCGAACATATAAACACTTCATAACAGGTTTTCGGTTGTTTTATGCAAACTCAGTTATAAAGCTCCGTTCGTGCAAACTAGCATTTCGTGTGATATAAACTGTCATTGGTTCAAGCTGGCATTTCACTCACATATTGCAGTAGTAGTTAAACTTTGTTTAAATTAAGATTCCATGCTGTCAATTTGAATTTACTACGACGGCTCCATTTAGTTAAACTTGTATATATTGTCAATTATATGCTGAGTAGCCTGGTTGGTTTTGGCTTTGTCACCACCTTGTGGTTTGACAAGGTTGAGCGGCAAAATTCGGTTAATATGCTTATTATATATATATATATATATATATATAGAGAGAGAGAGAGAGAGAGAGGTTCTTTACTCTGTACCTTCATTTGGGGTACATTAAGTGTCAGTGTTTAACTACGGACAAATAATTCACGGTCTCATGCATTTCTTGTTACTAACTACACTATTCAGTATTGTTTAGATGACATAGTTTTATATGTTGTTTCTCCCCTCTGTTAAGATAACACTATTCATGACACAGAGTACAAACGGGCCTTATTGGTTAAACGCAACCACTACATTATAAGAGTTCTGGTTATCCCCCGCCAAATCTTCTTACATCTTTTTTGACGTATACGGTTAGTATATAACCTTTTGGTTGGAGGGGAAAATTTCTACGGCTTCTCCCAGGGATTAGGTTGTAACTTAAATTTGTGACATGGTTTAGGTTCAAGTAAGGATTGTTCTTTCCACTTCAGTATACGTCATACAAGTCAATCATCAGGTATGTAAACCGGTCAAACCCAGGCAGGGTTACGAGTAGGTTTAAGCTCTCGCCAAGTTAGGTACGGTCCCATAGGCCTCTTCGTCTAGCAGTCAAGTGGTCCCGCAAGGCATACTATCAACCATTACGTTCAGAGGTTCATGCCCAATCGTCTCAGTTCATAGTTAGAGCCTTGCACCAACTCATGGGTAGGGCCTCACCCATCACGGCCAATCATTATTACATCCTGTTACGTGTCACCGAGAGACCAATACCCCGCCACCCACCTCAGTGGCACAAAGGCCCCACGAGCCAAATCATAGGTAGCGCCTGTCATAGCCACTTGGCAAGTAGTCAGGGCTTCACCTGTCACCAACCTAAGCTAGTTAATACAATTTCGCCAGTAGGCACTAGCCTAGTAAGCTGGGTCAGTACCGATCTATACGGTACCATACTAACCTTGTCCATCTGCCTTACTTCCGTAGCATGTCTAATGATTCTACACAAGGAGATGATTTGTCGGTTGCCAGCACCCCACTCAGATCAGGCTCGCAGAGACGACCCAATCCACCAAGTCCAGCTTCCAGCTATCGTTCCTGGACTATCCCTAAGATCACCTCAGAACTTAAAAAGAGGAATATTCCTTTCCCGGCTACAGCCAGGAAAGCCGAACTGTTTAGGGTATTAAATATTACTGAAGACAACGAAAGGCCAGGCCCTAGTTCTGATTTCAATGTGCAAAATAGCCTTGCAGAATTACACGTCATGATGGCCTCCCTTGTTTCTTCACTAGCAACTATTAATAATAGATTGGATAATCTGGAGTCAAACAATATTACAACCGTTACAGAGATTCCAGTGCCCGTGGCTCAGCCCACACCTAACTCAGGAGGTAAAGATAACCCTCTACCAGCCAATAGAGCTACCAATATCATAAACCCCATTCACCTCATTCCTCAGTCTCTAAGACGTGACATTATAGAAGGGAAGGACATAAACTTGGCATCACTACTGATAGCATCTCAAGACGTGGTAGAGAACAGGGCTTATACCTTCAAGGATCTGTCAGTAATGATGAAGTCTAGAGATCCTAGACTAAATAGGAAACTCAACATCCCCGAATTTGTCCTCGCATTCGGTTTGTACAGAGATGTGATCTGTACAGCTTTCCCACTCCGTAGAGAGGAACTTGACTTATACCTACACAAAGTGATAGAGTTAGCATACAAGTACGGGGGCTATGCATTTTATGATTATCATAAGTCATTCGCTTCCAGATCCGCAGCATCACTCTCCCAGTACAATACCATTACTGATTGGGAACAGCTAGACACAGTATTGTTTCTTATGCATTTTGCAGGCCTTAAAACCCCTTCCTGTGCTATTTGCTCGTCTGCTGCTAATTCAGTCAATTTCTGTCCTGAAAACGTAGCGTCCCCTTTTACCAGTAGGGCCAATATTGGTTACCAATCCAACACAACACAGAGGGAAGGCCAATAGGCAGGCCAATTGTTTTTCTAGGTAAAGCACAAGTCTGCAACAATTTCAATGCTGGTGGTTGCAGTTATAGTGCTTTTAGACTGTTGCACGTGTGCTCACAAATCTTCCACACCAATAAACGTACCTAAGTTGCAACGCTACCTGTGTAATCATCCTTCTGTTCATTTTGTGGAATTTCTCATGGCTGGTTTCACTAATGGGTTCCACACAGGGTTCGTGTCACTCCCCACAGGTGTTTTGGAATGCCCCAACTTACAGTCGGCACTCACAGATCCAGACAGCATACGAGAACTATTACAGAAAGAAATCACCAATGGTTTCATGATAGGTCCTTTCTCTACTCTTCCTTTCACTTCCTGGAGGACAAACCCTCTAGGAATCGCCACAGGGAAATACAACAATAAAAAGAGACTGATTATTGACCTTTCTGCACCTCACTCATCCCCTACACCTAGCCTTAATGCTCTGATCCCGTCAGGAGACTTTTCCCTGCAATACGCCAGAATTGACTATGCCATCCAAGCAATCATTCATGCCAGGAAGGCTGCTTGGTTAAGTAAATCTGACATCACAAACGCCTTTAACCCCTTGAGGACCAAACTTCTGGAATAAAAGGAATCATGACATGTCACATACGTCATGTGTCCTTAAGGGGTTAAACTGCTTCCCATCCATCAGTCACTCTGGCATCTGCATGGAGTTAAGTGGCAAGACCGCTACTATTTTGCTACAAGACTGACCTTCGGATCCAAAAGTAGCCCTAAGTTATTCGATATACATTTGCCGAAACTTTAACCTGGCTCCTACTGAACTCTTGCAGATGTCCAGTAGTCATAGATTACTTAGACGACTTCCTCACCATTGAACCTCACCAACACACACCCCACAGCCTTAATCACATGCTCACTCTGTTCAAAGACTTAGGAGTCCCTGTAGCCCAAGACAAAACAGAAGGTCCCAACACGGTGATTACGTTCCTGGGAATTACACTCAATTCCGTCTCTATGCAGGCCAGCCTGCTTCAAGAGAAAGTAGACCGGATTCTTTCTTACATAAACACTTACATGTCACAAAGCACTTGCGCAAGGAAAAAACTACAGTCACTACTCGGTTCACTAAATTTTGCTATGAGAATAATTCCTCAGGGTAGGTTTCTCATTTCCAGAATCCTCTCACTATTGCACGGCCTCCCCGATGATGACTCCACAACTTCCCTAGACGAATCAGCTAGAGCTGATCTACAAATGTGGCAGCTGTTCCTATCATCTTGGAATGGCAGGTCGCTATTTGTTTCACCCATATCTTACGATTACCCTGTAATTTGGACCGATGCTTCAGGTACATTAGGGTATGCAGCCATTTTCGGTGATGAGTGGCTATACGACTCTTGGCCAGTTGAGACCACCTCACTCGAAAATGTCAATACCACCTCAGCTCTATTTGAAATTTATCCTATAGTAGCAGCTGCACACGTCTGGGGTAAAGAATGGAGTGGACAATCTGTCAGATGCTTTTCAGATAACATAGCTACCTGTAATATAGTTAACAAAGGCCGCTCTCAGTCCCTCACGATTATGAATTTAATAAGGAGACTGACCTGGCTAGCCGCTAATCTGCAATTCTGCATAACATGTATTCACGTTTCGGGTGTTCAAAATGACGCTGCTGATGCTCTCTCACGCTTGAATTTGCAGGAATTTTTCAGGTTTCATCCATCAGCAAACCCGCAACCCAGGGAATCTCCAAGCTTCACAGAACTAATTATGCTTTAAGTTCTCTATTACAACATAACAGATCTCTCGCACAAGCAGGCTTGTCCCCTAATACAAGGAAAGCCTACTTCAGAGCATACAAGTTGTTTAAAAGTTTTGTTCGTGATTTTCATATAATAAATGTTTTTTCTGTTGAAACTGTTGTTGCATTCACAATTTTTTGCCACATTTCTCTTAATTTAGCCTACAACACTATCAAACTCTACTTAACAGGCATACAACACTACATGTTGACCAGCTATCCCAACAAAACTCCATTCCTAACGTCCTACCCAGTAAAAAGTGCCCTAAGAGGTGTTCACAGATTATCAGTACACAATCCCATCAAGAGACTTCCCATAGACAGTAAGCTCTTTAAAAGTATCTGCGATATCCTCGACACATCCCCTTTTGAACACACCACAAACCTAATTATAAAGTCCGCGGCTTACTTAGCCTTCTATGGTTTTTTGAGACCCAAATAATTTTCAGTGGAGAAAGCAACCGATTCTAAGCTTTGCCCCTAGAAGAAACACCTAAACAAAAAACAGGACCACTACATCTTATCTATTACCCATACCAAAACAAGCCAAACAGGTCCTCCGGTAGAAATTAAATACTATCCTACCTCTACCAAATGGTGTCCTATCCTAGTTTTAGATAAACTATTGATGTCCCAAATCACTTCCACCCCGGATTGTGCACTATTCAAGGGAAACCCCTAACCACTAAACAATTTCTGTATTACATTCATACATTATTACTCCGGCTAGGACATAACCCACACGCCTTCACGGGCCATTCCTTCCGCATTTGAGCAGCTTCAGCTGCCTCAGGTAACCATGTACCAACTCACATCTTCAAAAATATGGGTAGATGGAAATCATCCACATAAAATAGGTACATTCCTGACCCTGAAAAAGAAATAAGAATGGCTTTCCATGACATGTCTAAATAATGTTTGTGCTTAAATAAACTGATATGTATTTTGAGAAATCGCTTCTTATATTTTGCCCTCTTTTACAGGCCTAAATTCACATCACTTTCGGCACACGTCAACTGACTTTGCTATTACTAATACTGCTTTCGTTATTATTGTTGCCTTACGTCCTCGTAATGTGCCGTACACAAATAGAAGGCTTGTCCTGTAATTGTGGGAGGTACATTATTCCCTATTTAAACGCAGTAAGCCCAGCTTACCTGTCGTTGACGTCCCCGGAAGTGCCCCTCCCACCACACCCTCAAATTCTATAACATTTCACCTAGGTGGGCCCTCTTTTACAGGCCTAACCTCACGTCAGTTTCGGCACACCTCAACGGTCTTTGCTATTCCTAATACTGCTTTCTTTATTATTGTTGCCTTACGTCCTCGTAATGTGCCGTACACAAATATATATATATATATATATATATATATATATATATATTTAGGCAATGGCTTTTTTTTTTATGTATCCAACTTAGGTGGAAAAGGCATGGCTGGTTGGGAAGGTGGCATTCGAGTTCCAGGAATAATCCGATGGACAAATATTGTTCGTCCTGACACGATTATTGATGAACCAACAAGTCTAATGGATATTTATCCCACTGTGGTGCAGCTTGGAGGTGGAGAATTACCAAATGACAGGTAAATACAGTTTCTACTAGGGGTGCAGGACAGCAGACGTCTTTATGATTTGTGTTTGCATTGACAGCAAAAAGGTATGAAAGTATTGCCCCAGAAGAGTGTTTGGGAGACGACCCATGACCATTTTTATATTGCAAACATAAAGATACTTTCACTTTACTTTTTTACTAACAGGATAATAGATGGTCGGAGTCTAGTCCCGTTACTAAAAAATCAAGCAACTCACTCAGAACATGAGTTTTTGTTTCATTATTGTGGAAGAAATTTACATGCTGTTCGCTGGCACCAAAAAGACAGTAAGTATGAAAAACTAAATCAGCATTCTAATACAATTTTTTTTGGGTTTAGATCATATACTACACAGGATAAAATCTATTAACCTGGTCATTGACCAATATACGACATCAGAGGGGTTAATCTGCATATGTTCAGCAAGTTCAAAGAACGACTCCATGCACCATGATCACTTCAAATCATTGAAGTAACCCTTTAACTTCTCATGTGCTGTAAAAAGTCATTACAACTAGAAGCAATTACTGCATAAATGTACTAATAAGCACTGGACTCAATTTAACCCCTTAAGGACCAAACTTCTGGAATAAAAGGGAATCATGACATGTCACACATGTCATGTGTCCTTAAGGGGTTAAACCCTGCATTATGAAGAAAACTTGGTGGGTTTTGACAGTGGGTAGGTAACCTTTGGCACTCCAGATGTTGTTGACTACATCCTCCATTAAAGTTATAACTTTATAATACTGGCACAGCATCTGGGGAGATGTAGTCCACAACATATGGAATTCCAAAGGCCTGAAAATGAGGGAGTGGTGGCAGTTTAGAAATCATGTCCTGATTTTTCAGCTTTTGTCAGCTCCCACTCTAGTTTTGAACATTTCACCATTCATTCCTATGGGACCAATTTCAACACAAACACGATAATATTTCGTGAGCCATTTGGCGAAACGTTACACAAAGTAATAGCACACCAATTGGGAACAATCTGCACGTTTCGGTATATTACGGTCTATGCGTAGTATAAAAACTGTGGGAGTAGTTAGGGTGGTAAATTTGGCTATAATAATAAGAATAATATTTATGTGAGATAACAGTAAGTGGTCTTGCTATGCAAGAACACTTAATAAGCTATCCTCACTCATTCAGATACATTGAACTAAAGCTGTGCCAAGCTCTTTGTCCTGGTGACATCAGGTCATGTGAGGTAGATGTCCTTGTTATCACAAGCAGAAGAGTGTGGACAAAGAAATTTAACAAATCTTAACAAGCTAAACCCAATAGTAAAAATAGCACAATCCAGGCTAAAAGGAGTTTGGTACCTTCACTGTTCTGACATGGTGTTGATGAATTGCTTAATGTTCCAGGGCAGATTTCTGAACAGAAATAATTAACATAATGTTAAAATATTGAAATTCCAAAATGATCAACCATGATTGTATATGTAACAAGTGATTGCCTAAGACCTTTGTTTGCCTGTTTTTCAGGTGGCACCATTTGGAAAGCTCATTATATGACACCAATCTTTTATCCAGAAGGTGCAGTGGGATGCTATGATACAATACTTTGTAACTGTGAAGGGGAACACGTTAGGCTTCATAATCCTCCGTTGTTATTTAAACGGTCAGAAGACCCTTCAGAATCCAAACAACTGCAGCCTTCTGATACACGTTTTGAGGCAGTGATTAGTAAGATTGACCTAGCAGTAGCTGAACATCGAAAAACCATTAGTACTGTACCACAACAGTTGTCACTTTCAAAGAACAGGTGGAAGCCATGGTTACAGCCATGCTGTGGGACATTTCCATTCTGCTGGTGTAACAAAGACAACACTAATGTCACCTCACTAATATGAAATAATCCTTAAAGGGACACTCCACTGCCAAAATACAAAGAAAAATCATTCTTGAATGGAGCAATTTAAAACATGCATGCATTTAACTATTTATCTAAAAACTGCTTGCAAAAACCTTCAGTTCTCTTTTCTGCTGCCTTCGCAAGACCTCCCCCCCTTCTTCCCTAGCCCATACTTTCTGTGGCTTTCCAATCACAGACTTCCCAATGCTGCTTAATGAGTAGTCTTTGCTAGAAAGGTGCTCTGGGCAATTGCTGCCTCTTGAGCTCCACTACATTAAATAAACCAGCAAGTAACCAGATTGGTTATCTGCTTGAAAGCCAGGGTGTGTAACTAGATACTTCACAGAAAGCTTTTAGGGGCCTGGAGAGTCCCTTGAAGCAATAATATGCTAAAATCCGATTCCTTTAATTTCTCCTGGCAGAAAAAAAAATTATTCTTCGAATCAGTTAGGATAGTCATACAAGTTAACAAAAATTCTAGTGTTTTACTTAAAGTCTTAATTAAAAGCAATGTTTGTCAGAATAGGTTTTGCTCCAATGGCAGTTTCAATGTCCTTGATTTAATTTTTTTTGGCCTTACTTCGAAAATCGGTTAGAATTTTTTTTCAAAATGGTTTAAGTGAATTTTTTTTTTTTTTTTTTAAGATAAATTTTAAAAAGCAAACAAAATTTTTTTTATAACAGATTGTGATTAATTACAAAGATCATCCATAAGAATTAAAATGTAGGCCTGTGTGTCATTTTCAGAGAGAAGCACAGAACATTCAGTGATGCTGAAAGTAACATGGCCAAGACGCGGTAGGGTCTCTTCTGTATCCTCTTCCCAGTCTGACAGGTAGTGCTCACTGAGAGTACTGACCAGCTTCCTGTCAGCCTAAGTACAGGAAACAGAAGATCCTCCACGACAGTGCGGAGCTCGACAACAATGTCACATGTAGTGAGGCAAGCTCAGATTTCTTCTGTCAGGCTTCCTGCCCGCTTACCTCATAGTGCCGCAATTCCCTCCGGAATTCCGTCCGACGCTGCACGCTAGCGTGCATAAGTATGCGCCCGAATAAACTACTGAATTCTGCATTCGCCAAACCGAACGCGGAATTCTGTGCATGAAAATGTCATAAGTCAGATTATGAAGGTCAAGTACCTTCCACGAATAGTGGTCAAATCCAAACTGAAAAGGACCAATCAGGTTAAGTGATTATATATACACACACACCTCACCCATTCCTTGTTGCCCTGTTGTGGTTTCTTGAAAGCCCAATAGCACATTCCTCTGGTATTTCTTGGTATATTGTTCTTGCTTTCAGCTAAGTTTATCCTGTCCTCTTATTGACCTTGGCTTGTTTAATCATATTCTCTGATCTCTGTACTCCTTTGACTCCGGCTTGCTATACTGACTGTTTGTTCGTTTAACCCATTCTAAGGACCGGTATAACAAACGTATTCCTTTAGTGATTCGGTCTGTGAGTTCAGGTTCCAGGATTCCTGACATCTTCTACCACTCCCAACATCATCTTATAATGCCCAGTCAATCTCTAATATACAAACTGTTGCCATCCAGTATATCAGTCCCATTCCACCCGCCACCTTGTTGCCTAGCATGAGTAGAGAAAAGCAGTGGTAACATTCCAGAAAATGTTAGAGATCCTAGAAATTGGAGGAAGTAGTGAAAAATATACATTCGGTTTTAAACAAATTGCACTTTGTACAAATTTTGTGTGATCAAACATTTAATCGAATCCTGCAACTCTGAATTCTGCACCTTATCAAATGAAGAAAAAAAAAGGCACAACAGCTTGTTTTTTTTTTTTTATTGTTTTGTAATTCGGTGTTGCACATTAAAAGAGGGGGAAAAAAATAATAAAAATTAAGCCTATTGAGTAGGAAGATTGATACTTTAAATGCACCTCACAGTATGGCAAGTGGAACATAAAGTTATTTTTGTGTGCGTACGTCTCCTTAATATGCATTTTGTATAAAATTTTGGTCTACATGAAAGCACCATTGGTGAGAAATTGGATGCAAACTGTGTAGCTCTACCAGATGTAAATTACAACATTTACATAACACAAAAACATACATAATTATCAAATCAATATAGCGACAACTGTAGAGTTTAACTTTTTAATAATGAGTTTTTAATAATGCATAAACAATAGTTAAAAAAAAAAAAAAGAATTTCATTTTTCATCCATTGTCCAATAAGAAACTTTCTTAAATCTGCAACTTACAGTATTTTCTCCTGGAGTAGCACATATGTATAAATACTTCAGAAAATTGATGTTTCACAAATTATTGCTAAATCAAAATTAGTCCACACTAGCCTGTTCTATTTTCTTTAATAATCTAGTTTGACTTTTTTTTCCGCTCCTTTTATAAAATTTGTAAATGTTCCAACTTACTAGTAAATTATCTAACATTTCACAGTCGTTGCCAAAATCTTAAAAAGGCATGGTCATTAGAAATATTAAAAAAAAAAAAAAAAATTATTCAGCAAAAAAAAAATTAAAAAAAAAAAAGCTTACATTGTTAAAATGAGCTTATGGTGGATTTCTGATTAACGTTTAACTTGCAGATTAACCCCTTAAGGACCAAACTTCTGGAATAAAAGGGAATCATGACATGTCACACATGTCATGTGTCCTTAAGGGGTTAAGCAGAGGACCTACTTTGCCCAAGGTACAACGTTTTTACTCTTCCCATTTGGAATGGTGAGAACTATTCAACAAGGATGCGGTCGCATGTTTTCTGCAGCATTTTCTAATTCATAACCATGCTCAAAGGGTAGTTAATTATGATTTAATGAAAAGCGCTTCCACACCAAAAAAAAAAAAAAAAAAAAAAATGCGGTCAGATCCTCAAACTAAATAGAACTAAACAAGAACTAAATAGAGCAGGTTGTTCAGAAAGGAGAAAAAAAAAAAAAAAAAGCAAGTACTTCCAACTAATTCTACGTAGGATTGGAAGCAGACCTTTACCAATTAGTATGAGGTAGTGTAGTCGGTCAAAAGGTAAACAAAAACAAGTTCGGGAAGGAGGCACCTTAATTTAACCCGTTAAGGACACATGACGGAAATATTACGTCATGATTCCCTTTTATTTCTGAAATTGTGTCCTTAAGGGGTTAAGTGCATTAACAAAAAGTAAAAGGGGAAAAAAAAAAAAATAGGTGCCAAGGCATCTGACAATACTTTCTTAGAAGTAGATGACATTTTCAAGCTGTGGTTTCATAGACCATATGTAGTAAACATTGTCCCAGCCAGAGGTAGCACATCTGGTAATCTCTAGAATGTGTGTTGCAGAAAAAAAAATAAAAAATTACATTTTGCACAAGCCTGTTTTGTTTAGATTTGTCAACATACACGTCTATATGGCTAGTGGATAAAATATATTGAATTACATTCTATTTACTGTCAATTTTAGAAAAGAAAACCGTCAAAGTTTAACATTGAATATTTGAATAACAAATACAAAGGAAAAATACAAAATGAATGACAATTTGGACCACGCTAACTACCCATATTAAAGAGATACCAATGTCGACCAGACCACTTTATCTCATTGAAGTGGTCTAGGTGCTGTGTGCCTGCCCACCTTAGTCCTGCAATGTAAAACACTGTGGTGCTAAGATTACCTCCAGTGGCTGTCTACAAAACAGCCACTAGAGGCACTTCTTGCATTTTCATGAAGTTTGACTCTGTTGTTCCAAGTAAGGAAATACTTTTAGCGAGGAACAGTATCCAAAGATTTAGGACTGATATCGGTCTGCTAAGTTGGCAACGGAATGTAAGGTTTTGGCAGGATAACCTAAATCACTAGCAGTTTAGTATCCCCATAGACTGCCAGATAATTCTCTTTTACTTTATTCTACTTTATACAGGGGTCATCCCCCACACGGTGGTACCAGTCATTAAAGGCTCCATCTTTTCTCGTTTCTTTCTTTGTCTAAAATCGAAGCTTTCATATATCCAAGTTTAATAACACAATATCCATCCACTTCAATTGTAAATGATTTAAAGGGACACTCCAGGCACCCAGACCACTTCTGCCCATTGGAGTGGTCTGGGTGCCAACTCCCACTACTCTTTTATAAACTGCAATAATTACCTTGCAGGGTTAACTCCACCTCTAGTGGCTTTAGAGGGCACTTCCTCCTTCATAGCACAGAAAACCTATGCTAGACCTCCAGCATCACTCAATTCCCCATAGGAAAGTATTGAAAAGCATTTTCAATGCTTTCCTATGGGGAGCTCTAATACGCATGCACGGCATTGCCTCGCATTAGGTCTCCCCAGCCGATGGGCAGGATCAGTCTCACCCACCGGCCGACGTAATGCAGAGGAGGAGCGGCGGCAGAGGGAGAAGCAGCAATGTGGGACAGGTCGCTGCCTCTGGTAAGTCACTGAAGGAGTTTTCACCCTTTCAGCAACCAGTAGACAAAAAAAACAAAAAAAAAAAAACTGTACCAAGCTTTTTTTTTTACTATATTTGATTTTCCAGTGTATTCCAATTAATCAATTAATAACTTATTTATACACACACACACACACACACACCTTTTTCATGGAACACTTACATTAAATAGATTTGTAAGTTTTATACTACAGGGTATGAAGTTTAGTTCCACCTTAATACCAATCCTACTGCTTCCAAGTCATACTACATCCATGACCATTGCTTTAAGGAGCTTGCATACAATTATTTTTAACTATTTAAAGGTACACTTCAAGCACCAACATTCGCTTGGTGTAACGAGTTGGTTAGTTTAAAGTTTTAATGAACATTTACCCCCCCCTCCTCAAATAGTCGTAAATTATTTTTGCATATTGTGATTCACGCTTTATGCAATAAAGGGAAAAAAAAAAGAAAAGTTGAGTCACATCCAGCCTAAAGTTCTAAAAGAAGGTTGTCAAACTCCACCCATCCGATGTCAGATGCCAAAATTCCTTGAATCAGACAGAGTAGCAGAGAATTATGGAAATCGTGGTCTGATTAAATCTGGAGGACCAGAGTTTGACAACACGGTTCTAAGATTTTAATGGTTTTGATTTAGATTGTATTTATTTTAAT
This sequence comes from Pelobates fuscus, assembly GCF_036172605.1. Taxonomy (NCBI): domain Eukaryota; kingdom Metazoa; phylum Chordata; class Amphibia; order Anura; family Pelobatidae; genus Pelobates; species Pelobates fuscus. The sequence goes on from NC_086317.1 coordinate 114,345,117, forward strand.
ATACTGGTATTCCTGCCGCTTGCAGTCTCTCAAAGTTAAGTGTCACAAGTGTGATGTTACACTGGATCAAATTCTGCTGCAACTTCTATATAATGCCATAGGCACAACTAATGAGGGATACCTTCATTTATCACTAAAGAACAATAAAGTTTTAATCTGTAAAAATCGCCATTTATAAGCCATCCCATATAAGTACAGATAAACATACACTTATACAAAGCATAAGAAAAGGACAAGCTCCGCACTTTTAAAATATAAATACCACCTGGTTATATAAATAGCATATCTAGAAAAAATATAACTGTACATTGTTATACAGTCAAACAAGAGTGTCAAAACAGGGAGGGGGTGGGGGGAGTGGGAAAACTCAGAAGACATTGGTAAATCCAAGCTTGTCTCCCCAAAGAAGGGGTAAAAATTAGAACTAGAGGGCCCACTGCCCTCCCCCTCCCTCCACTACATATATTCCTGATATTTCCCCATCTCTTTCCTCTTATTTCTCCTAATTTCATGTTTCCTTCTATCTTCTTGTTTTTATCTCTTTGCCCCATGTTTATCAGGGGTTTGACTTTTATTTTTCTCCCAGACATGATTAACCCATTGGAGGAGCAAGGATGCCTAAAGGCAAGTTTAATCCTCAAAAAGATAGGGTTCCTTACTTTTAACAAATTGCCTGAATCCAAGTGAAAAAACCCTTGGCAGGAGGCAAGTCCCAATGGGCCAAGGAATTGGCTTGTATATTGTAAGATGTGGTTGTATACTGTTTTTCTCTCTCTCTCTCTCTTTTTTTTTTTTTTTTAAATGTATTGGCTTCTGCACAAGCCCAAAAGTTTATGTACACTTGCTATACCTATTGAGTGAAAAAAAAAAAGTGGACCTAGAAATGCCTGAACATATTCTTGTAAGTGCAGTTTTAATAATTAGAAGTGTTGTTTTTACTTTATCACGCAATTGGCTTTCCTCCTATTTATAATCTACAGCTGCAAGTTGAAGCACCAGCAGGCGTATTTTTAACCCTTCTTTGGGGAGACAAGCTTGGATTTACTGATGTCTTGTGAGTTTTCTCACTCCCCCTTCCCTCTCCCAGTTTTGCCCCTCGTTTGACTGTATAACACTATGTACAGTTTTTGTTTTTTCTAGATATGCCATTTATATAACCAGGTGGTATTTATCTTTTGAAAGTGTGGGGCTTGTCCTTTTCTTATACGAGTATGTTTATCTTTTTTTAGTGGTGATGTGAGGTTCACCATATGAGCTCCAAACTTATCTAAACAGCTCTGTTGGTAAATCACTTTGTTTTTTGCACTCCATATTAGTACACATGTATATAAGTTGTAAAGAACATTCAGGGTTAAACAGTAAAAATAATGAATTCAAAAAGAATTTCAAAAAGTGGCTATTTTGGCCTTAAATTTGAAATTCAAACTACAAACGAAAAGACAATGTCCGGTTCTGCTACTTTGAAATTCAAATTAAATTAGAAATTTAAGAGCAGACAATTCTCACGTTGGCGAATAACCCCAATTGTTTTTAAAAAATAAATAAAGTAGGTGCTACAAAAGTCACATATCGTTATACTATTGTGAAAGGATATGAAGTACAGTGTTGGCAAATAAAAGCCACCACACTCATTAGTCCCATTGCAATTTTGTAAAGTTTGACCTTCAAGGACTGGTTAGAATATGTAAAGAATTCTCTGTATACAATCTATGGATTTAGATAGCACCTAAATTGCAACCAGTGTCGAAAATGTTAAGCCTCAATTAGAAAAGTGTATGTCTATACCCACCGTAGATTTAAAGGGACACTATAGTCACCAAAACAACTTTAGCTTAATGAAGCCTTTTTGGTGTATAGATCATGCACATGCAGTCTCACTGCTCAATTATCTGCAGTTTAGGAGTTAAATCACTTTGTTTATGTACCATAGTCACACCTCCCTGCATGTGACTTGCACAGCCTTCATAAACACTTCTTGTAAAGAGTCACCTAATGTTTATACTTCCTTTCTCACAAATTAGGTTTAATTTTAAAATTCTTATCCACTGCATTTTTAATAGTTTGCTAGACCCTCCAAAAGCCTCCTGTGTGTGATTAAAGTTCTATTTAGGGAGCAGAAGATACAAACTTTCAAAGTAAGTTACATCTGATTGAAAGAGAAACCATTTTCCTCTTCTCATCCAGGCTGTGTGAGTCACAGCTGGGGAGGTGTGGCTATGGATGCATGGACAGAAACAAAAGTGATTTAACTTCTAAATGGCAGTGAATCTTCACAGGCGTGATCCATACACCAAAACTGCTTCATTAAACTAAAGTTGTTTAGGTGACTATAGTGTTCCTTCAAACTCAGAACTAAGGCACTTTAAACAGGATATCATTACATCACAGACACTTAAGTTACAGTATCAGTACTGAGTAACTCACCAACTAAGATGAATTATAAAAATATATCTGTAAAAATGTTTTAATCAAAGCGAAACCAATATAAAACAGCAAACCTGGTTATGCTTCAGTATGTATGTAAACAAAAGTAATTCTACCAAGTTCTTGTACGTCATCTTAAAAGAACACTATAGTGTTAGGAATACATATGTTAGGAATAAAATATTCCCAACGCTATAGAACCCTAGTCACCATTTAGGTGATTATGGCCCCTTCCGCGGCAAATCAATGGTTAATTAACCATTTATTTGCTTACCTTAATCCTGCGCCGGGCTCCGTCGGCAATGATGACCTCTCCTCCATTGACGTCAGCTCCCGAGTGGAGCCGAATGTGCATGCTTGGCCAGAGGCATTCAAACCAGCCCATAGGAAAGCATTACTCCATGCTTTCCTGTGGGGATGTTTTTGACGCTGGACTCCGTGAGGACATCCAGCGTCAAATAAGTGCGATTTACTCCATGTTAATCACAGAAGCGGCCTCTAGTGGCTGTAAGGAAGACAGCCACTAGAGGCTGGATTAACCCTGCAGTGTAAACATGGCAGTTTCTCTGAAGCCGCTATGTTTTCAACTGCAGTGTTAAAACTAGGATGGACCTGGCACAGAGACCACTTCATTGAGCTGAAGTGGTCTGGGTGCCTATAGTGGTCCTTTAAGCTGGTATGAGAGGGACGTAAATTTGTTGCTTTATATCATACAAGTTTTTCTGACATCGAACGAATATCAAAGCACTTAAATTAGAGAAGTCTATTTAAAAAAATAATACTTTTCAGTGATCACAGAGAGAAAGCAAAGCAAATTACAAAATTCTGGTCACAAATTCAAGATTTGTAATTGAAATGGAAAACCAGAAAGACAAGGCCAGATTTTGCTCAATACGGGATTATTACACTAGATATTTCTTACTCGTATGCTACAATTCATATTTCAATCTGTTTAATGGGAATATTCATACAACCAAACGTCACTGCACAAATAAATAATGAGGGGAAAAAAAGGCTTATTTTGCAAATATTTCAAAAAAAAAAAAAAAAATTATAAAAAAAAAAAAAATAAATAATTAAATTTACTGTAGAAATCTATCCAGTTTCTTTTGGATATTGTCAAAAGAATATTTTCCCATGTAGTCAATGTGTCCCTGCTCCCAATTTCTCCTCTCTTCTTCAGTTCTTAACTTTTCTTCTGCCTCTTGAATGGATAACTCTGAAGCAGTCTGTGCGAGTTGAGCCTAGGAGAGAGCACAGAATGGATGATTAACAAAAGTGTATAGGTAACCAGCACTGGTTTTATGTGGTGAGCGTAGAAGAAAGACCAAATTAAGAGGAGGGGGGGAAAAAGATTGTTACAAGTAAAAACATCCTACATTCAGGAGAAAAAATTTAAAACTAATATTTTTCCTGGTATGGAAGCATGCAGAATTTAAAGATGGTAGTATCTGATGCGGAAGCAATAGCCCAAGCAGCAGTGATAGGCTCAAAGTTGTCAGCTGACATTCTCAGCTGATTACAGTTGCCCATTGTTGGTATTAACTGGAATTGTGCAATACCCGACTTAGCCATAACTCTAGAAGACAGAGTCAGTAGAGGCTGCCCGCAAGGGATTCTCATTCAATGTTAAATTGCTGGGAAATTATTTAACATTGAGCCCATGGATTAGGAGATATCCCACAATGCACAGATTACAATGTTACACACTATTGCAAGAAAAAGAAATAAAAATTCTGAAGGCAAATTGTGTACTTTATACCAACACATTGTTAGGTATTTTAATTAATATTATCATCACCCTTTTCATGTGATAGATATATATAAAAGCATACATAGGGAGGACAAAAATACACATATAAAACATTTTCCCCACACATTGAAAATTAGTGCAAGGAAATACTATCAGTTACTATAAAGGCAGAGCTTTCCCCATCAATTTACCTGTAATGGTGAATTGGGTTCACAGATTTTCATATACAGCGTTGTTCAAACTAGTTAGTTTCTCACATTTTGCCTCAACCGTGTTATATATATATATATTTTATTAATAAAATGTTAAACAAAAATCTGCACACCAGTCAAGCCATAAAGACTTTCTTTTCCCACAGAAATCACAAATCTGCAGTGATGTTACTACCGCAAAGGATTCTGGGTGAGCATATGCAATTTAGTTTAACAAAGAATCACATTTTTGCCTCATTCCAGTATACAGCAAACACAGACTAAAATGAATCCATGTTTAGAATAGAATGAGGCAAAAATGTGATTCTTTGTTAAACTAATTTGCATATGCCCACCCAGAATCCTTTGCGTTAGTAACATCACTGCAGATTTGTGATTTCTGTGGGAAAAGCAAGTCTTATGGCTTGACTGGTGTGCAGATTTTTGTTTAACATTGTATTAACTATCCACCGACTTAAGGTGGAAGGGGTTTTCAATCACAATTTTTCCCCACCATAACCTTTTTGGGGAACGGGAACACACACCCACACACCAAAAAATAAGGGTGCACTTCAAAGGATTTTGATGAAAAAAAAATAAAAAAAAAATTGTGTAATTTATTGCATATAAGCAAAAATGTTCCGACCCTGCTATGGGTCTTTCTCAAGATCAACCGTTGATCTTAAGACACAGAGGGGTCGAAATGTAAATCATGACTTTTACATTTTTGATTGTATGCAATAAATTACACCATTTTTTTTTTTCATCAAAATCCTTTGAAGTGCACCCTTATTTTTTTTTGATTATTTATTAAACGCGGATTGCACCGGGGTATTGAAATTTGAAATACAGGTTACAAGTTAAATGGTGAGTGACAAGCGTTTTGTGTGTGTGTGTGTGTGTGTGTGTGTGTGTGTGTGTGTGTGTGTGTGTGTGTATATATATATAAATTCTCATAATTTCAGACGTACAAACTGCACTAAAAATTATTTCACAAGTCTAGTAATGGTAAATAAATAGTTAATATGTTGAATGAGACAGCTGCAAGAGAAGTCATTATATCACCAGTCAATAATAGCATAAATAAAATGAATTGAAAAAGCATACAGAATGCAGGTAGAAGTTAAGTTCAGTCAGAATTGCTTAATAAGGACAATCTTAAAAACAGATCAGCTTAACGGGAAATTAAAGGTTGGTTGCTCTGTAGTTCATTCTTTTTTTTTTATCAGATCTGAGTATTTTAATTGCCCATTAACAATATGGGGTCTTAGTGTCTAAATGATTAGCCATAATGTGACTCCAAAAGCAAACTTGCTGATTAGGAGGGGAAAAAAAATCATTCAGATTTGGTGGTTTCTTTGATTAGTTCCTAATTACTTTTACAAAATTTCTGACTTTTTTCCTGTTTTCCTATTTTTTTTGGAAGAAAATGAAGAAGCAAACATCAATTAATGAATTGTTACAAGCCAATTAATTATTTTGGAACTAACTCTAGCAAGAAAGCAGTCTCTAAAACTAAATATGAAAAAAAAAAAAAAAAGGGGATTTTTTTTTTTTCTTAACTAAAAAGATACAACCTATGGCAATGTATAAACCAGCTGAGCAAGGCATTGTTGTAATTTGCCATCTATCATTCACTAATTGATGCATAGTAAGAGACAGGTAATGGTCAAGCAAATGAAAAAAAAAAAAATTAGGTACAGGAGATAAAAAGCAGGTGAATGGTGAAAACATCCAGCAAAAATACCGTAGCGAAGTCATCATCCTCCTGAGTTACAGGTTGTTGTATGCTCATTTCTGTAGGTAGCGCAAAATCTTGACCTTGAACTCTGTCATCGAAAGTTTGTTGCTCTGCATTAAAATCTGGTAGTTTGAAAGATTGTTGCTCTGCATTATAATCTGGTAGCTTGAAAGTTTGTTGCTCTGCATTATAATCGGGTAGCTTGAAAGTTTGTTGCTCTGCATTATAATCTGGTAGCTAGAAAAATGGTAGTTAGAGGCATGACCAATAGGATATGGAAACTAAATAGAGAGAATTCACTTGAAATGGCATCAATTTTTGCAATAAAAATAATGTTTAATTAGTGTGATTCTAAACCTCTGTCAGGATTCCACTAATTGAGAGCCAAGCTTAACAACCTACCGTACCCATTATTCAGTTACACAATTTATATACCGGTATTTTACACAGGTTACCAAATACCACGTCCAATTGTTGATTACCATTGTAGCATTTAGCCAAACTATATGGGGAATGTAGAATAGGGACTTATTCATTAAATAAGGAATAGGCAAATTTATAATAAACACCAAGAAAACATTTTAAAAAAAAAAATAATTTTTAAAAAAGTCATACACACACACACACACACTCCCCCCCACCCCCCCACATATTAGAGGGTTGGTTGGAGAAAGTTTCCAACCAAGATATTTTGACCTTCTAAATTGTACCCAACAGGTCAGTTCACCACAATTGTTTGGTGTGAAATGTCTGTGTTGCAATAGAAGCCTTCTTCAAACCACAGCTGTGTCACTAGTAAGGACTATACAAGGGGTCACGTGGCCCTAAAGGCACATTTTGGCCAAGAAAGGCCAGAGTCATGCGAGTGAGCAGTGTTATATATTTAGGTCCTTCTAACCCAAATAAAAAGGGATTTCTTGTAACAACACCTCGTGTAACATGTTCTATCGATATAGGGGTTAATGTGTCCATTAATAAAGATCACCAGACACAATCAATCTCTATTTTATCTTCCAGTTATGAACAGTGATAAGTGACCGGCTTCCTTACTTGTAAGACTGACACACACACACTGACAAAAATAGCTATACTTTTCCCAAATATAATCCTAGCCTAACGTTATCACACAGTGCAGGCAAAGGGGTTTATTCACCAAGCCCCTAAAGCAGTCGGGATGGAGAAAACGGAATAAAAATGACTGACTGCATTTGCCATATTCATACATACTAATGCCAAGTCCTGTCAATATTTGACTATTTCAACTGAATAAGCATCGCCCAGTTGATGCTTTCATAATCATCTTTAAAAACACTGCTTTTCACATCTGAATCCTATATATATATATATAATATACAATCCAGAAATGTAAAAAGTACCAATTACCAAAGTACCAGTTTTAAAGAAAGATTAGACCAAATTAATCTGTTAGAAAGCCTATTGTCAAGTCATTAGCATTCACTTGTCTTTTGGAATTAAAATAAACAAATACATTTAAACAAACAAAACCCAATCCCTCTACAAAAAGGAGCTTCTTAATCTATTTAGTTAAAGCAACATCTAATAAAATGTTACATACATAAACTTTTTAAAATATGAGTGTTCCTTTAAACTATGTTATTTTACGACTGATTTTCTTTAACACTTAGACATCTGACTGAAAACAGTAAGTTCTGTAATAAAAGTAAAAAAAACATTTTCACTATAGGATGTGTGCAGAAAATAGTGGGAAAAAAATAAATAAATCCCACATGTGCGAAGACTGAAATGAGTAACCTCTACGTCAAAAGAACATAATATAACCAAAAAAAAGACCAAAGAAATATACCTTATACAATTGCACTTTCATATAAGGAAACTTATCAATAGTTGGTGAATACAGCCTCCCTCAGATCGCTCCCAGCTGGCAATCTACTTGACCACAAGAGAATATAAAATATATATTATATATACACACATACATACATATATACATATACATATATACACACATACACACACACACACACACGAGGGAACCGGGTGATTATCTAAATAAAAATATACAAAAGAAATATAGTGTAATACTGTTGTACAATTTTCAGACTGCGCAATTTGAAATGCACTCACAGGATCTTGTATGATTCAAGCATTTGTGGTGCCTCCCCTGATGATATGGGGGGCCTGGGAGATTCCCCTGGATACTTCCACTCAAGTACAGGTTGAAGGTTGAAGAAAAAAAAACAGCGGCTTTAATAATATATAAAATAAATATAAACAATGGTCCTACGCGTTTCGTCCCTTCTACAGAATATGGGAATAAGCAGCTTTTTTGACTGCACTGTATGGTTTGATTGTTTTTAACAATAGTAACCAGACACATACCCTCCTCCCCCTTTTTTTCTGCTTTGCATTAACGGATTACATGTTTGAAAAGGTTCTCTATTTTGGATATTTTTTGGTTTAATATAAACATATATTATGCAATAGATTTGTAATTACTCAGAGTGAAGTTCAGACCGTCACTCTCTTCCCTCCCTACACCCCCGGACAAGCTTACTTTTTAATGCTCCTTTCTAGTGTCCCTATTTGTTTGTAAATATATTTTTCTTTTTAAACCTTTAGGTGTTTTTTTTTCCTTTTTTGTATATTATATTCAAAAAGAACATGGTTATTCATTTAAAGGTATACTATGTATTGTAAATTATATACAGGGAGTGCAGAATTATTAGGCAAGTTGTATTTTTGAGGATTAATTTTATTATTGAACAACAACCATGTTCTCAATGAACCCAAAAAACTCATTAATATCAAAGCTGAATATTTTTGGAAGTAGTTTTTAGTTTGTTTTTAGTTTTAGCTATTTTAGGGGGATATCTGTGTGTGCAGGTGACTATTACTGTGCATAATTATTAGGCAACTTAACAAAAAACAAATATATACCCATTTCAATTATTTATTTTTACCAGTGAAACCAATATAACATCTCAACATTCACAAATATACATTTCTGACATTCAAAAACAAAACAAAAACAAATCAGTGACCAATATAGCCACCTTTCTTTGCAAGGACACTCAAAAGCCTGCCATCCATGGATTCTGTCAGTGTTTTGATCTGTTCACCATCAACATTGCGTGCAGCAGCAACCACAGCCTCCCAGACACTGTTCAGAGAGGTGTAATGTTTTCCCTCCTTTTAAATCTCACATTTGATGATGGACTACAGGTTCTCAATGGGGTTCAGATCAGGTGAACAAGGAGGCCATGTCATTAGATTTTCTTCTTTTATACCCTTTCTTGCCAGCCACGCTGTGGAGTACTTGGACGCGTGTGATGGAGCATTGTCCTGCATGAAAATCATGTTTTTCTTGAAGGATGCAGACTTCTTCCTGTACCACTGCTTGAAGAAGGTGTCTTCCAGAAACTGGCAGTAGGACTGGGAGTTGAGCTTGACTCCATCCTCAACCCGAAAAGGCCCCACAAGCTCATCTTTGATGATACCAGCCCAAACCAGTACTCCACCTCCACCTTGCTGGCGTCTGAGTCGGACTGGAGCTCTCTGCCCTTTATCAATCCAGCCACGGGCCCATCCATCTGGCCCATCAAGACTCGCTCTCATTTCATCAGTCCATAAAACCTTAGAAAAATCAGTCTTGAGATATTTCTTGGCCCAGTCTTGACGTTTCAGCTTGTGTGTCTTGTTCAGTGGTGGTCGTCTTTCAGCCTTTCTTACCTTGGCCATGTCTCTGAGTATTGCACACCTTGTGCTTTTGGGCACTCCAGTGATGTTGCAGCTCTGAAATATGGCCAAACTGGTGGCAAGTGGCATCTTGGCAGCTGCATGCTTGACTTTTCTCAGTTCATGGGCAGTTATTTTGCGCCTTGGTTTCTCCACACGCTTCTTGCGACCCTGTTGACTATTTTGAATGAAACGCTTGATTGTTCGATGATCACGCTTCAGAAGCTTTGCAATTTTAAGAGTGCTGCATCCCTCTGCAAGATATCTCACTATGTTTTACTTTTCTGAGCCTGTCAAGTCCTTCTTTTGACCCATTTTGCCAAAGGAAAGGAAGTTGCCTAATAATTATGCACACCTGATATAGGGTGTTGATGTCATTAGACCACACCCCTTCTCATTACAGAGATGCACATCACCTAATATGCTTAATTGGTAGTAGGCTTTCGAGCCTATACAGCTTGGAGTAAGACAACTTGCATAAAGAGGATGATGTGGTCAAAATACTCATTTGCCTAATAATTCTGCTGTGCTGTGTGTCTTCGTATACCAGTGGCCTTACTTTTACTTGACCTTGACTGACTACATTTGATTCTCTTGTGGTTGTAGTGTTTCGGGTTCCCATGTTTTGACCATTACAGGACCTATTAACACATAATCATGTTAAAATTGATATCTTATAGCATGTGGTGTCTGTACACACCCCACAAGAGAATATTGTTTAAGGAGGTCGGAGCTTTGAAGTCAGACCTTGTGTGCACACAGGAGACGCTTCAAAGATGGTACTGTCCCAAGCTTGATGATGAACCATACAGTTCCACACCATCTATAAAATTAAGCCAAGAAGGGTTTCGATTTTGTTTAAAGGAAAGGTGGCATGCCATACTTTGAAAGTGTTAAATGATTCAGCAGGTGGATTTGTAATACGGATTGGGGAAATTAATATAGATTATACAATTGTGAATGTATATTTTCCAAAATTGTGTCAACTTACATTTTTGAAGAATATTGTGAAGAAGCTTTTGGAGTGAAAGCAAATGGAAATTGGTCATCTGTGGGGATACCAATTTTGTTCTAGGTCAGGAAATAGACATAGTGAGAGAGAATGTTTCTCTGTCTGATAGGAATGCAAATGAAAGTTTGGCAAATAGGTGTTCACATCAACTTTTTTCTGCAAGGGCTTTATGATGCATGGAGAGTGAATCGTTAAGGTGAGAAGGATTATTTATCACTCCACAAAAAACATGTATTCGCGTATTGACAGATTCTTGGTGGGCAAAGTAACATAACCATATATTTTACAATCTTAAATTTTAAGTATTAGTTTGTCAGATCATGCCCCTATAGTTTTACATCTGTCTGAGTCTTTCGCTGACAGGTCATGGAATTTAAGCTATAATCTGTGTTGGAAATGGAAAATAAACTACTAGCGGAGAATATGCCTAATTAACATGCTTTGGAACACTCAAAGCAGAAATGCAAGGGTGTTTTAGTCAGTGGTCATCTTATCTGAAAATAATCAGAAATTTAAAACCCTAGAGAAGGAATTTTATAATCTGAATCAAATGATTTGGCCCATCAACCTCATTATTGGCTATGATAAAAAGACATCAAATAAAATTGACACCATCCAATTGAAACATAAGAGCTTGATGTTTAACCCCATGTGTGACATGTCATGATTCCCTTTTATTCCAGAAGTTTGGTCCTTAAAGGGTTAAGCATTAAAAAAAAAAATTAAAAAAATAATTCTATTCCAAAGTAAACGCGGCCTCTTCTTTCTTTTTAGCTTCTAAATTGAGGCATAGACCCTCACAATCTCAGATTGAACACCTTATAAGCGATATTCGTGATCAACCCACGACACAAAGATCAGCATCTTGTGTGCTGAATATTTGAAATTCTTATACAATTTGAACTCTGACCCCAATATTGGTTAACCCACTTAGAAGAAAAATGTACTCTTTCCTGGACAAAATTAACTTCACAAAATTCCTTCAAATAAATCGGAAGCTCTGAATTTGGCCAAGAAGAAGCGCATGTTGCGATTAAAAATACTACAGGGGGGCAGAACCAGGCAGCACACTGAGGCAGATGCCATTAAGAACAGCTCCAGCCAGATAAACTACAAAACCCACATTTCTAGTGGGAAAAACTCGCCAAACAAAGATACAAACGCTACACCCGGAAGAACTCACCGAATCCGCAGGTGCCCTTTCTGTTCCCGGCGACCACTAAAACCTGGCACCGAGGATCTCAGGCTTACCACGCAGGAGGCCCACGGCTGACTTGAGAAGGCAGCTTCGAATCAACCCTCGACTTCTTCACCAAGAACATACTAGGTGAATCCCCTCCCCCCAATGACACAATGGGTCGCAAAAACCCACGGCTAAGCCAGCGACAGCCAGAACATCGGGCAAATGCTTACCTTGGTGCCGCGCACAAAAGCAATGGCGCCCTCACGGCCTGAGGCCCAACTCACTCCACCTGATGAAAGTATCCCAGATCTAGGGTCTCTGCTGCTATCAAAGGACAGCGATGCTCTGTCCACAAAGGGGGACAAAAATACAATCTGTTTCTTCACATGCAGAAGCTGTTTACAACTGATATCACAGCAGTGAAATCTGAGATACAAAAAAGGTAACCACCAAGCTACACACCTCAGAGGCAGACAAACAATCTGAAACAGGGCATGGATAACCTTGGGGACACTGTCCAACACCTCAGCGCCTCTTACTCCCACTTGTTGAGCCGAATGGAGCAACTAGAGGACAGAAGAAGGAACAAAAACATCAAGATAAGGGGAGTTGCGGACACGCTCCCCCCGAAGGAACTTCCACATTTCGTCAGGCGCCTGATCGCCTTTCTATTACCAACAAGACCGACCAAACAATTCTCCTTTGAGAGAGTGTACCACATTGCCAAGTCTCCCAAAGCGCCAGTCGCCTCGACCCGAGACATCATACTATGCAGTCACTCCTATGCCGATAAACAAAACATTTTCACAGCCCTGAAGGGGCAAACGCCACTGCAATTCAAATCATTCTCGCTTACCTTCTTCTAAGATCTCTGCAGAGCCACGTTACTCTGTAGAAAATCCATGCAACCGATCACCAGAGCCCTTCAAAGTGCGGGACTGGCATACCGATGGTCTTACCCCAGAGCCATCACAGCGACTAAGAATGGGAAACACTACAAGGCCTCTAGTCCATTGGACTGTATAGACTTTCTACAGGCACTGGACCTACCAGAAGTGCAAGCCACGCCGCCATCACCAGCTAATTGGAACGTGAACAACATCACCCCTTTTGTACCAGGGACCAGGCGGGACACTGACACTTGACTGTCAACATCTACCCCTACTTCCTAAGTTGTCGTTTCTCTTTTCTTTTCAACTTCGGGCCATTTTAGCACTCGCAGAAAATAGGTTTATAATGTAGATTACAGTTTTATGTTGAATCCAGATCTTAAGCATTGTCATTTTATTTTTCATGTACCAATGGACGCATATCTGCTCCCTTTTAAGCCACATTGGTCTGAGCTCTGCGGAGCACATGTAACTCCTCTAACCGAGAGATCCTAGCCTCCCCCACTATTATTCCAAAGTCTGTTTACTGTGCTGCCAAACTTTGCAATATAGCTCTCTCCCCCTCTCCCTCTGCCGCTCCCTCTCCCTCTCCCTCTCCCGCTCCAGACTGTCACCCTTCCCAAACCAGGTAAGGATCCAAAACGGGGCTTAAAATTTTAGGCTCATTTCTTTATTAAACATTGATACTAAGCTGTAGCCAAGATATTGGCCCAAATAATCCATAGTATAAAGAAAAATCAAGTATGATTTGTATTAGACAGAAAACAGATGGAACAAGAAGATATATCAACTTAATACACCAAATTAAATCATATTGCGCCTTGCTTTTATGTAGAGAAGGCGTTCAATAGAGTACATTAGTTTTGGCCTAGCTATACCATTTGTTAATGTAGTTTTTGTATTCGATCATTATACCGCTCCCAAAATTTCAGAACTTTCTTCTCACAAATGGAACAAGATAGGGTTGTCCTTCGTCCCCACTTATTTGTTCGAACGATGGAACCATGGCTGAAATATTTAGTACTCCGGATATAGAAGGTATTGGAGTCAAGGACACTACTCACAAATTTGTCTTGTTTACAGACGATATAATATCCTTGAGTAATCCTGACTCCTCTCTTGGACCTCTTATGTTAATTTTATAACATTTTGAAGATCTTTTATGTTATAAACCTAGTACCACAAGACACAAGCTCAACCTTTCTATACTCAATATTCAAAAATGCATGCGTATAATTTAGCTAGAATGCGCCTGAGTTAAAGAAATGCAAATATGGAGTAATTTGGAGGTATCTTGGTTAGTTGGAAAGAAATCCTTGCAAATAAATTACCTCCCACAAATGTTATCCGTTTAACGATCTCTTTGTTCTTTTGCTGTAAAGTTAATTCTGATATGTTATCTTATACTTGGAAAATATATCCTGCAAAATCTTCGTGTTATTCGTGGCATAGGAATACCCGATTTCAAGTACTATCATGCTGCAAATGCAGCCTCTGCTTTTAAATTTAATATGGATGTTAATTTCCTCTGATGGTTGCACATTGAAAAAGAAAACCCAATCTCCACACGTATAAAAAAAATATTATGGTTGTCACCAAACATGTTAACTTCTAACAAAAAATAATAATTATACATATACATACATACACACACACACCTATCTCAAGGAAATCAAAAAGGCATCAATTTGGTCTACGGCTATGCCTTTATTCATACTCAAATATGATGGACACCAAGCATAGATTTAGATTTTTGGTAGTCCCAATCTCAGAATAATCAAGTTTTGTTTTTATTTTTTTTAAACTTTTACTGTACTCTTATCCTAATTTGGATATTTTGTCTGCCCCCAAATAGGAAATTATAATGAAAGGGATACTAGAGTCAGCAGAACAACTAGAGCTTATTGTATTTGTTCTGGTAAAATCATTCCCTTCAGGCTTTTTGCAGTCAACGCTGTCTTTTCAGAGAAAATGCAGTATTTACATTACAACTTAGGGATTCCTCCACTTGTAACTCCTCATTTGGCTACTAGAGGGGCTTCCTGGGGCATTCAGCGTCTCTACCCTTTGCATGGATACACTGAACTTTCCACATAGAGATGCACTGATTCAATGCAACCCCTGGAGGAGAGGCTGATTGGCTAGGGCTGCGTTTGACTTGTGCTGGCACTGTCCCTGGTCTGCCTCCTTGACAGTCTCAGCCAATCCAATGCTTTCCTGTGGAATAATTTTTGATGTCAGACAAGCAGGCATATTAGCGATATAGCCAGCAGCAGCAGACTGGAATAAAAGAAATATTTTACTATATTTAGGGTGGCAGGGCCCTATATTGTTCCTTTAACCCCTTAAGGACCAAACTTCTGGAATAAAAGGGAATCATGACATGTCACACATGTCATGTGTCCTTAAGGGGTTAACAGAGTTGGAGACATTTGAAGCTTCTGAGCTAGATCACAAGTACAACTACTTAGAAAACTTGCAGTTTGAAAGAAATTATCTTGAGGACCCAGATGACCAATATCCATGGAAAAAAAACCAAAAAAAAAACAATTTCCCTATGCAATACCTTCGAATAAATTAGATCTTATGGAAGCATGGTAAATGGATTTGCAAAGATGTATTAAATTAAATTTGATGAATGGTTGGGTATTACGTTAAATCTGAATGGTTTGACAATGCGATACCCATATAGAAAATCACTAGAAAGCAAATCTATAGATGGTATTTAACCCTGTCTAGGCTACACAAAATGTAAGCAAATCTCCCAAACACATGTTGGCGTGGTTGTGGCCAGGCAAGGACTTACTCTCACACTTTATGGTATTGCTCTCAATCAAACGATTCTGCAAAAATACTCATAAAACTGATAACATATTGATCCTTCTATAGAGAGTCTTAAGTCAGAGCTTTGTCTATTTAAGAGATTCTCTGACAGTTTATATCAAGTGGACCAAATAAGGATAGATCATATCTTGATTGCTGCCACCATATCTATTATATTGGAAAATAGGGCTACTTAAGCATTTAATGAAGTGTTATACTTCGTCTTCAATAGTAAGCGTCATGAACTGGCTCTTTAACATGCATCTAGTACAGTTGATATAGTGAAACATTATTGGACTGTATGGGAAGATAAAATTAAACGTGTGTTTTCTTTATTATCAAGAGTTCATTTCGACCATCTGTCTGTCAGTCTTACATTATATTGTTAATGTGAAATATAATTTATATTACCAGCACTTCTATATTTAAATAATTATTACTATACGCTTTATTTGCGATTGTTTAAATTGATGATATTGTATTAAAATAGTTCCCCGGTTTTATTTTGTGAATAATTTACGGTTTGTTGATACCGTATATACTCGAGTATAAGCCGAGTTTTTCAGCCCATTTTTTGGGCTGAAAAACCCCAACTCGGCTTATACTCGAGTCAGAGTCTGTATTATGGCAATTTGCATTGCCATAATACAGACTGGGGGGAGAGGGGGGCTGGCAGAGCTGTACTTACCTGTTCTGCAGCTCCTGTCAGCTCTCTCCTCCTCCGCGCCGTCCGGTCAGCACCTCGTCAGCTCCCAGTGTAAATCTCGCGAGAGCCGCGGCTCTCGCGAGACTTACAGTGTGAGCTGATAGAAGGAGCTGCACGGACGGCGCGGAGGAGGAGAGAGCTGACAGGAGCTGCAGAACAGGTAAGTACAGCTCTGCCAGCCCCCCTCTCCCCCCCACTGAACTGCCACTGGACCACCAGGGAAGGAGAGCCCCCCTCCCTGCCATGTATCAAGCAGGGAGGGGGGACTAAAAATATAAATAAAATAAGAAATAATAATCAAAAAAGAATAATAATAAAATAAAAATTAATAACAACAAAAAAAAGGGGTATAAGGACCACTATGGGAGGGGGGGGTGGGTTAAGGACCACTATGGGAGGGAGGGGGGTATAAGGACCACTATGGGAGGGAGGGGGGTATAAGGACCACTATGGGAGGGGGGGTGGGTTAAGGACCACTATGGGAGGGAGGGGGGTATAAGGACCACTATGGGAGGGGGGGGGGTATAAGGACCACTATGGGACGGGGGGGGGGGGGGTATAAGGACCACTATGGGAGGGAGGTGGGTATAAGGACCACTATGGGAGGGAGGTGGGTATAAGGACCACTATGGGAGGGAGGGGGGTATAAGGACCACTATGGGAGGGGGGGGGGTATAAGGACCACTATGGGAGGGGGGGGGGGTATAAGGACCACTATGGGAGGGAGGTGGGTATAAGGACCACTATGGGAGGGAGGTGGGTATAAGGACCGCTATGGGAGGGAGGTGGGTATAAGGACCGCTATGGGAGGGAGGGGGGGGGTATATGGACCACTATGGGAGGGAGGGGGGGGGTATATGGACCACTATGGGAGGGAGGGGGGGGTATATGGACCACTATGGGAGGGAGGGGGGGGTATATGGACCACTATGGGAGGGAGGGGGGGGTATATGGACCACTATGGGAGGGATGGGGGGGGGGGATAAGGAACACTATGAGAGGGAGGGGGTGGGATAAGGACCACTAGGGGAGGGGAGGGTAAGGACCACTAGGGGAGTGGTGAGTCAGGACCACTGGGGGGGGGGGTGAAGGAACACGGGGGTGGGGAGGTAAGGACCACTGAGGGAGGAGGAGGGGAAGTCAGGACATATGGGGGGGGGGGGAGGGGGCGGCAAAATGTTTTTTGCCTACGGCGGCAAATGTCCTTGCACCGGCCCTGCACACACTGCATTCACACACACACTGCATTCATGCACACACACACTGCACTCATACACACACACACTGCACTCATACACACACACACTGCACTCATACACACACACACTGCACTCATACACACACACTGCACTCATACACACACACTGCACTCATACACACACACTGCACTCATACACACACACTGCACTCATACACACACATACGCACACACTGCATTCATTATACACACACTGTAAATAAATATTCAATTAATATATTTTTTTAGGATCTAATTTTATTTAGAAATTTACCAGTAGCTGCTGCATTTCCCACCCTAGTCTTATACTCGAGTCAATAAGTTTTCCCAGTTTTTTGGGATAAAATTAGGGGCCTCGGCTTATATTCGGGTCGGCTTATACTCGAGTATATACGGTATATTTATTTTTAAAATTCTTTACTAAAAATGATTGGACCAAAATGTAGTAAGATGTACATCAAAAAGTTTTTCGGCTATAGCACCGTGTGTGGCTTCTCTTCCTTTCGTGAGAATCGATTGGGATTTTATGGTTGTAATATTTCCTGAAATTTCCATACTGAACACAGTTTACGACACATGACAAAAGAAATTATAAATTATAGGAACTAGAAATTATAGAATATATTCACTTTTTTTTTTAAAAAACAAATTTGTTACAAAAGATTGACATTGTATATTAAACCTCAAAAAACGCATTTGTTTTTGAGGAGGCATTCCAAAAGAATTTAATAAACCCTGTGGTAATAAAAATTATTAAAAAGGGGCGGGGCCGGACCGCCTGGCTGGACGGTCGCAGGCAAAAGGAGCTCCTGCTACAAATCTCCAAAAACGATTAAAAAGGCGATTTCTTCCACCAGCAAAACCTACCGACAGCAACACTGCCCAAAGCAGAAGGCCGGCTGAAACCAGGGTGAGGCTGGCTTATCAAGCTGCAGTCCCCTGGCGGAGAAAACTTCGTGGTCCCATTTGGGGCCTTCTCCGGCGGTGAGTGGGGCGGACGGCCGCCGCCCCACTATCCTGCGATACAGCGCCTAGCCTGGGGCATGAACCTGGGCGGACCCGGCCCCGTTCCCCCCCATGGGCCGGGGGGGTGATCCCGGTCCCCACCCGGAGACCAGACCACTGGAGCTCAAAGATGCTGCAACCAAACTCGAGGGCCCGACTGCATCACCTAAGATGGCGGCTGCCGCGTGCGCCGGAGTCCTCAGAGGGGCCTACCTTTCGGCGGAGCTCAAAACACTCAGCGAGACTGCTAAGCAGGGGTGCATGGGATCAGAGGAGCTGGTGGCTCTACCTCACCGCTGCCCAACAGGCAATCTCAAAACTGCACACGCCACGGAACAAGCGATCAGCAGCGGAGGCCTAAACGGAAGCCTGCCTCGAGCCATACACGCCGCCGCTTACCACATGACCTACAGCAAGGACCACCAACCCTGCAACAGCCCGGGAAGACGGCGGAGAATCGAACTGCCCTTCTACCGGCACAGAACGGCGACACAAACACTGCAGCCGAAACAAAGAGCCAGAAAGCAGCCATACCTCGGCTTGAAGACCCACCTCAACAACTCCCATCACGCTCAGAGATCCACTGCATCGAACCCCTGCCGCAAGACTCTGACAACTGGCCATAGTATGACCTGCTGGCGACGAGAAATAGATGACCACAGGACTCTGGGCACAAGGCTAAGCCCGCTAATAAGCACACATATTCTGCAGCCGGTGGACTTTCTCTGGGTGGTAATACCCTCATGTATCCTGTGACTATGGTCTCCTGCAAGGCTAAGTCCCAATGCATATGTGTATAATCTGTTCTTAGTTAGACTAGGTATCTGTCAAGATTAAGCTTAGCGCAACATGTAATCAATCACACACACTATGCCTAGTCAGACTAGAAATATGTTGCTAAAAAGTGTAATCAGAAACGTGTAATCAGACAGCTCTGGTCATACAATGTTAATATCTGCCAAGTTGCACCATATTGTCCTTCCTCGTTTAATCATACCTAACCTGACCGTATGCCGTACCAGCATGTTCACTCTGATATTATTCAAATGTTAAACTATAAAAACAAAATGTGCTGCTCATCTGACATGTAATGTATGCTACTGGATAATATTCTGAAACCAATTGCAATGTCTCTGTAAACCTGTACGTATCCCAAAGCACCACAAAAATAAAGAATAAAAAAAAAAAAAAAAAAAAAAAATTAAATTTTTATTTTTTTATTTTTGCGTGATTCAGTAAACCACATTCAGTTTATACACTGCAGTGATTATTATTCACTAGCGCAGCATTACTGCAAAGCTTTTTAAAGAGGTTATTCTGTAAAGTCAGGCAGAGTTTCAAGAACATCGAATGTGAGGTTTGAACTTACGGTCTTCTCAGCAATGTCATTAGGAGCTTCTGGAGAGCAGACAGGGGGAGGGTTTTCATTCTTCATTACTAGCTCAATCCTTCCAAAGTTGTGCTGTTTATCAGAAAAGACAAAGTCTGTAGTAAATTTCCATTCGCATTCCCCCTCCCCACAATAACATGTCTAGTCTTTAAACAATCGAACTGCTGCGCTTTCACCCAACAATTTTACAGCATATTAAATGAAGATAAAATAACATCTTAAACGTGGGGAAAAAGCAGTTTTCACAGAATTATGGTGTAGCCCATTATGGTGTTTGCATTAACCCCTTAATGACAGCTTCAGAAGCTGGACATACACTTCAGGACACAAGCAAATTTTGCGGTTTGTGTCAACCTCAATTTTCTTATTTATTGCACAAACACATTATATACACCTTTTTTAAAAGGAAAGGGGGGCTTTAATTAGAGGTGACACATACATATACAATTTCTCATTTATGATTATAAAAATTAAAAAAAAAAAAATCTTTTCCCCCACACACACAACGGTCAGCAGTTGTAGACATCGGGTCAGTTTGTCCCAGAAGTTAGCGAAGATCTGATCTAAGGTGCAGGGATTCCCAGCCTGGTCTCCATTACTGTCAGTTTGACATAAGACATCCACCATTTTAGGGAGAGGAGTCCCCCTCTGCTAAGCAAATGTTATCATTTGTTGCAGGAGGGCCAGCAAGGCGAGGACCGGGATCACACCCACTGGTCCAAAAAAGGAGGGTGGGGGGGGGAAATAAAATGAGGCCAGTACCATATTGTGCCAAAGGTTCGTCTTGCAGCAGCTAGGTAGAATAGCGGGACAGCGGCCATCTACATTTCTTAAAGAAGGCATATTATGAACCTTAGCGAGGGATCATTTTTTTGCTAATTTGTACCAAGCATTTTTTGCGATTTTTTTCCCCCCCAATTTTAACCGCTAATTAGCCTAACAGTAAATCCCCCATTCCCTATAACTTCCACCCACCCCAACTAAATAATTAAAAAAAAAAAATTTAAATTAGCAGCCCCTCTCCACACACTAAACCCAGCTGATCTACTCCAACTACTCTGCCCTCCACACCTCATGTTACAATTTTAAAATATAAATTTGAAAAGCAATTCTGCTACCACAATGTATACCTTAAATTTGCTCTGTTATGTTACGTTACGTTACACTTATAAGAATTCGGAGTCAGTCTCTTTGCCCCAGAACTCCTACATTAAACTGCTTTGGTTCTGCTGCTTATGGAGTGTCCCTTTTTAAAAAATGCATTTACACAATAAAAAAAAAAAATAAATAAATAAAATTCAGAATATCACTTTTTATAAGCATTTAGTGCAAGGCTGAAAACCAATATGCATCTAGATAAAACAATAACAAAAAGGAAACACTTACCTGTTCACTAGTTGAACCCTCGGATACCGCTGTTTCTGTTAGAAACGGCAGAACATCAGAAATATAAATCTCCCACCAGAGGACAAGGAATGACAGATTATGTTGTCCACTTAAGGATTCATCTTCCACAACAGACTTGGTCTGTGGGTTATATTTTAAGTTCCATGGTTTTGGAGTCCCAATAAAATGAACCACCTTTGCTTCAGATCCAAACCTGTATAAATATGAAAATAAAATATTAGAAATACACTTTTAAGTGACATCACACAATGATTCCTTGCACCGTGAACACTACAAAAAGCTTTAGTGGTTATGGTATACAGAGTGTCTTTTAAACAGTTAGTGGAAAATATAAAGATTTTGCAGGATGAATTAAAAGCCTTGAATTAATACACTTTTACAAAATAGTATTTATAAGGTGTGAAAAATAAAACTACATATAGAAATCCACAAAACTTTCTCCTTCTCATTTGCAATGTGTTGTATATAGAGAATAGGAATGACTTACGGAGCAAAATTATATTTCATAAAAAAAATAAAAAATAATATAAATAAATGTGTGTGTGTATATATATATTTTCTAAAAACACATACTCCATATTGCAAAGCCAAATTAACCTACACATTGTACCCATATATGGGGGTCCTGGTGTCTTCATTTATGCCTGCACAAATGTCAGTCATCCTTTATCTTGTAAGTAGGTTTCAGTGGAGCCTTCTCTGCCTCTAGTCCTGTACTTGCCTTTTAAAATGTAATTTATATTTATCCACCTATTGAACAGTCTTGTGGAATATGTTGAATCCATTACTAAAGGGATTCTACAGTGTTAGAAATACAAATCTGTATTCCCAACACTACAGAGCCCTCTGGTAGACCCCTCAGTATAACAAAATAAATAAAAAAAAAAAAAACAACACACCGGATTTCAGTGCTGATGTCTCCTAGGCCTCCTAGGCCTACTGCACCCAGACCACTTTAATGTTCAAGTGGCCTAAACCACTATATTGTCTCTTTAAGCACAAAGGCCACTTAAATGATTTGAAGGCATCATGGTGCTTGGAATTTGCAGTATTTCACTTTGAAATAGTACACACAGGTGTAGAGCTCTGGGATGGCTAGTGTCAAAATTATGCAACTTTCATTGCACAGAATGTAATTTCCTGAAAACAGTCAACTGATGCTCTCAACCAAATAATCGCATGGCTGTTGCTTCCGTAGCTCTGCAGAAGCGTGTCACTGGACCACCAGGCAGGGCCGGCGCTACCTGTTAGGTGGACTAGGCAGCCGCCTAGGGCGCCCCATGGGAAGGGGTGGCGCCAGGAGCACCGGCCCCCCTTATGCTGCAGCCGCCCGAGCGCTCTGTAGAGAGCCTCAGGCGGCTGCAGCTTTGCCCAGGCTGGTGCGTCCATGAGGGCGCAGCACCCGGGCGCAGCCAGAGGAGAGGGGCTGTCAGGAGGGAAGCGCTCAGCGCTCCCTCCTGTCACTCCCTCACTGTAGCGTGGCTGAGCCCTGTATGGTCAGCGGGTACAGGGAGCATCTGTCTCCTGTACCCGGCCGGACTAACAGGAAGTGAACACTGAGTGTGCACTTCCTTTTAGTCTGGCCAGGTACAGGAAACAAAAGCTCCCTGTACCTGCGTACCATACAGGGCTTGGCCACGCTACAATAGAGGTGGGGGGGGAATACATTGACATGGAGGGTGGGGGGAGAAATTGACAGGGAGGGGAATTGACGGGGATGGAGGGGGAGAAGAGAGTGACAAGGTAGGGGGGAGAAGAGAGTGACAAGGTAGGGGGGAGAAGAGAGTGACAAGGTAGGGGGGAGAAGAGAGTGACAAGGTAGGGGGGAGAAGAGAGTGACAAGGGGGGGGGGGGAGAAGAGAGTGACAAGGGAGGGGGGGGGGGGAGAAGAGAGTGACAAGGGAGGGGGGGAGAAGAGAGTGACAAGGGAGGGGGGGAGAAGAGAGTGACAAGGGAGGGGGGGAGAAGAGAGTGACAAGGGAGGGGGGGGAGAAGAGAGTGACAAGGGAGGGGGGGGAGAAGAGAGTGACAAGGGAGGGGGGGGGGAGAAGAGAGTGACAAGGGAGGGGGGGGGGGAGAAGAGAGTGACAAGGGAGGGGGGGGAGAAGAGAGTGACAAGGGAGGGGGGGAGAAGAGAGTGACAAGGGAGGGGGGGAGAAGAGAGTGACAAGGGAGGGGGGGAGAAGAGAGTGACAAGGGAGGGGGGGGAGAAGAGAGTGACAAGGGAGGGGGGGGAGAAGAGAGTGACAAGGGAGGGGGGGAGAAGAGAGTGACAAGGGAGGGGGGGGGGAAAGAGAGTGACAAGGGAGGGGGGGAGAAGAGCGTGACAAGGGAGGGGGGGAGAAGAGAGTGACAAGGGAGGGGGGAGAGAAGAGAGAGTGACAAGGGAGGGGGGAGAGAAGAGAGAGTGACAAGGGAGGGGGGGGAGAAGAGAGAGTGACAAGGGAGGGGGGGGAGAAGAGAGTGACAAGGGAGGGGGGGGAGAAGAGAGTGACAAGGGAGGGGGGGAGAAGAGAGTGACAAGGGAGGGGGGGGAGAAGAGAGTGACAAGGGAGGGGGGGGAGAAGAGAGTGACAAGGGAGGGGGGGGAGAAGAGAGTGACAAGGGAGGGGGGGGAGAAGAGAGTGACAAGGGAGGGGGGGGAGAAGAGAGTGACAAGGGAGGGGGGGAGAAGAGAGTGACAAGGGAGGGGGGAGAAGAGAGTGACAAGGGAGGGGGGGAGAAGAGAGTGACAAGGGAGGGGGGGAGAAGAGAGTGACAAGGGAGGGGGGGAGAAGAGAGTGACAAGGGAGGGGGGGGAGAAGAGAGTGACAAGGGAGGGGGGGAGAAGAGAGTGACAAGGGAGGGGGGGAGAAGAGAGTGACAAGGGAGGGGGGGGAGAAGAGAGTGACAAGGGAGGGGGGGGAGAAGAGAGTGACAAGGGAGGGGGGAGAAGAGAGTGACAAGGGGGGGGGAGAAGAGAGTGACAAGGGAGGGGGGGGAGAAGAGAGTGACAAGGGAGGGGGGGGAGAAGAGAGTGACAAGGGAGGGGGGGGAGAAGAGAGTGACAAGGGAGGGGGGAGAAGAGAGTGACAAGGGAGGGGGGGGAGAAGAGAGTGACAAGGGAGGGGGGGGAGAAGAGAGTGACAAGGGGTGGGGGGGAAAGAGTGACATCCATCACACACACACAAAATGCACCCCTTACACACAAAGACAATGCACCCCTTACACACAAAGACAATGCACCCCTTACACACAAAGACAATGCACCCCTTACACACAAAGACAATGCACCCCTTACACACAAAGACAATGCACCCCTTGCACACAGAAAAACACAGACACACAAGCAATGCACCCCTTACACACACACACAATGTACATACACAGAAACACACCTTGCAGCCCTTACACATACAAACACAGATTCACACAATGCATTCCTTACACACATATCAGCACATCCCCTACTCCACCCCCTGTGAACAAACTCATTGGTGGAACATGAAGGTGGACCCTGGGACCCAGACCTTGAGCTGTGTAAATGGCCCCCAAAAAATGGAGCTGCTTCCAGTTTTCCCAGAACATTGATTTTTGTGACCAGTTACAAACAGCCTCCAGAGAGCCTGTTCTCTACACCAGACCAGTGGAGCCAGACTGCAGCTAGAGCCCATCATCATCCTCATCTGGTTGTAAGTAGGCAATCTAGTATATTATTTGTGGCACTAATCTCTAATTGACCTCACATTAAAGAAACACTATAGTCACCAGAACCACTGCAGCTTAATGTAGTGGTTCTGGTGTCTATAGCCTGTCCCTGCAGGCCTTCTAATGTAAACACGGTGGCACTGCAGCACTGGCGTTAGTTAACATGGCAGATCATATGGGTGGGGCATTGTGATGTCACATGGGGGGGGCAGCAAACTTTACTTTTGCCTAGGGCGGCAAATATCCTTGCACCGGCCCTGCCACCAGGGAGCAGGCATCCAGCTTAGGAGGGCAAACCATTGCCAACACTTTGACTAGGAAGCCAGGCCTTGCTACTTCAGGCATCAGAACCACAGCACTCTTGTGGTTATGATGCTTGAAGTAACACTTTAAAATGGCACTCAACTGGATAACTGCTAGAGACTATACAGAGTGTCTCAGTTGGGAAGCAGCCCAACTCCTCATTTAGTAAATGAAACCTTTTTTGTTTGTTTATTGTTAATTATACTTACTGTTTAAAAGCAGGACTATAGGTGTAAACAGAGCTTATGCTCAGGTTATAGATAAATGGTAAGTGTTTATGGATATCGGAGACTGCCCAGTTATTGAAGAAACTATTCAATAATCCTTGGTCACCTCCTGAAAGAAAAGAAAAAATAAAATGGATTGGTAAGAGAGTGAGTGAGTGAGTGAGTGTGTGTATGGTCTTGAAGAAACGTACTTAATATAAAGTAAGCTGATTTTTTTTTTTTTTTTTTTTTTTTTTTTTAACAGGATAAACAATTTAACAGAAGCAATGCAGGTACCTTTAACTTGGAAATAAAAAGATATATGGCTTTATATTCCAAACCGTGAAATGTAAACCTAGTTTAGTTAAGATTTCCATTAACTACCATCTAATGTTTAGTAAATTAACTAAATTAAAATGTGGAGCTTTGGGAGAGCCACTGATGCAGGACAGGTTGGACTGCAGTGTGGAAGTAAAGCAGCAAACAATCTTTATAGAATGGCCTTGAGACCTCCTATTTTTAGCTTTTCTGTAGAGTGTGTTCTTGGTAATCTGCCTCTCTTATTTAAGCAACTACTTGTCTCCAGTCCAGTGCGGCTGCTTCCTTTACCATGCAGGGTGTATGGATGTTACATCAATGCATGACCCATCACCTGCTCATGTCCTGTTCGGGAACACTACCATTGTAGCAGACAGGTGCAATGAAGGCAAAGTGTGAGAAGTGCTCACCAATAGGGGGCAGTGCGGATAATTATAATGTGCTGCCCTTGTAGAATAGCCGAATGTTGTCTATTCTTGGCCTATATAAAGTTACAATATTCTATACTAGAAATGTATTGATAGGTGAGGGACCATATATTGAATCCATTAAGGACAATCGTATGGTTAAATGATTAGTTTATTAAATTTTCATATAAGCTAGTTTGTTAGGATTTATTCAGTCACTTGTCTTTAGAGTTTTTAAACGGCACTGTCATGCCGAACTTGCCTTCAGTCTTCTCTCCCTCTGTCAGGAACTGTTCTTCATTTCTTCCAGTCCGCTCTAGTTTTCTTTAAAACATAAGACAAAGTAGGGAATATTTGTCTTATGGAGGTTTCCTATGCCTGACCATCTATGACTAGCGGAGGAGCAAAGTGTGCTTCATTTCCGGTGGTCAGAGCAATTTTGCCACAATTCTCACCTTTCCTCCGTGTTCCCACGAAGCCTTCTTTCACTTTTCCAGAACATCAGCAAAACTACGAGTTGCGTCCTAACAGAATGAGAACAGTTTCTCCATTTGTGTTAGGACACAATTTGGTACCTTAAGAAAAAAAAAAAAAAAAAAAAAGAAGAGGAGATGGTTTTCAGGCAGTAATATTTATAGCCAATACCAGAGGTGGGTGACCTTTGGCACCCCAGATTTTGTGAACTATATCTCTCATAATGCTCTTACAGCCATAATGCTGGCAAAGCATGAAGTGCCGAATGTTGCCTAAAATAAAGCCGAACAATATAGGATATACACATTTCAAATGAGATGTTTTTAGGTTAGTGGAAACGTTGTGTTTAGCGATACATATCAGATAATAGGTACTCACCATCAAAGCTTCCATGATTATCTGCAAACTGGAGAAGACTGTTGAAAGTTTCAACAGATGGCTTAAAGACAAACACACCACTGTTAAAACAATCAGGCCACCCAGAATCAGGAGCCGCTGAGAGTTCATCCCGGTCAAAAAGTTCATCAATATTACAAAGGACCTTGAAAGCAAATAAGTTACAGTTTCAGTATTTTATTTAGTAACGGCAAATACAATGTATGAAACCATTGCACATTCCATGTAATGGAGGCAGACATATTGATGAATATGTAAACCATAGTATCCACAGAGGAGACCAATCTAAAAATACATTCTATAGACATTTACGGATCACTTTGTAAAATATTAGACATTGAAAGAAAATGCAGGACAAGTTGGAAATATATTTCTTTTTAACATACAAAATGTATTTTTTTGTAATATTAAACAAATTGTAGTTTTCTCAGTGGATGAAGTGTGCAGCAGAAGCAGGCAGTACATGCTACCAAGATACAATTATTAGCAGAATGAGGATACAATGCTTCCCCCAAGAGGAGCAACATCACAGAGGAGAGTCTACTTGCTATGGGTTTAATGTAAAATACAGAACGAACACATTATGGAATTAAATAAAGACATTGTACTTACAGCTTCATAGCACCATAACAGCTACTATAAGCTGTTGAGGAAATAGTGATTGAATTTAATTTAAAACGGTCAATCCTAAAAAGGATGATAACTTACTCCATGGAGTTTTGAAAACTAAATGTATACAGGTACAGGAAAAAATAAAAAATAAAAAATAAAATAATTATTTTCTTCCTTTTTTTTGGAAAAGCCTTACCCCTTCAATTAAAAAATTTTTTTTAAAAAAAATTGGTTGATTGTTACAACCCTCTGCATTAATGGTAGCATTGGGAGTCCGAGTAAAAGCACAATATGCTGTTTAACATTTTCCAGGTACATCACGCTTTAAGAATTATACAAAATCTTAGAATTCTAATAAGGTTAGCCAAATAGCCATAAACTAAATAGCAAACTGATATTTTACCATTTCTCTCAATGTCTATGCTGCCATTGCACATTAGTACTAGAGCATAACAAAGTAAAAAAATATTTTACATGACATCCCAATAGCATGTTTCCTAAATTGCGGTTTTAAAGTATTGCATGCTGGATTTATGAATATTCCACATGTAAATCATGGTCCTCTTTTAAAGGAACCTTTTTTCTAGAATTGTATAGTAAATGATTCTGATAGTTTGCTACCATATTTGTTAGTTAGTAAGTTTGTTTCTTGGATTGTTCCACTAGTTATCCATGACAGGATCCAATAATTTAATTAAAGGACTTCTTCAAAAGGAATTAAAGACTTGCCAATTAGCCTTTGAGCATACAAAGATACACACAACACACTAATCCTTTGTATTCCATAAACAATCATTTATTGAAGAAATAAATTAAATGAAAAAGTATTCCCTTTAAAATGTACTCTCAAAACAGAATAACTTGCTCTTTTGGATTAAGACACAACACAGGAATATGGAGGTAGGAATGCATATAGGTGTGGTTGGTTGGGTTTCTCGAAAGCAGTGGTTCCCAAACTAGTCCTTGTGACCCAGTAACAATGTTCTGTCACTATCCCTAGTGGAATAAAAAAAAAGGAAATAATAAATCGTAGATTGTTGGTGGGCTATAAAAACTTTAGAGCAGGGCTTCTCTGAAGACAACCAACACCCGAGCACATCTCAATGGGCATAGTCACATTTGGTCACAACCCACACAACATAAGAGTTTACTTACAATTGTATCTGCATCCATGTACACACACTTTGTGTACCGAGTAAGAGTCCAGCACTGAAGCTTAGTGAATGTAATTCCAAGTTCTGGTCTCCTCAGTAAAGCCAAACGAACAGAATCGGCACTGTTCAAAGCATCCACCTCAACAACTTCATCAAAAATGTGTGCTAGGACTCCCCTGAAGGAAAAAATACAGGATGTAGGTTGAATATTGTCATAGTTTATACATTCAGGAAATAAACCATATTAAAAAGTACAAAATAAACAGATGTTTAAGTTTGTATAATGCACATGCATTTGTTATATAAAAATGAAAGGGCATGAATGCGGTTTAAGAAGTTTGATGCATCTTTTTTTGCCCCCAGCTTGCAGATCTTGACAATTCAAGGAGGCATTAATGTGCACACATGATTTCGTGTAAGTTTACTTCTTAAGACTGCCAAGTACTTTTGAAAATTTTAAAAAAGGTTTAGTGAAAGTTGTACCTAACCAAAAAAAATAAAAAAATAAAATCAGGATATTCATACTCACCATTATTTTCTTTTCCTGCATACATCCATGGCAGAAGCACTAATAGGTAGCCCCCTTCCATTTTGGCCAATTAAACATGAGATATAAATCAGTATTTTAAAATAAAACTTAATCCCTTATGTAAGAGCCATGGAAGCAGAGGGACACTATAACATTACTAGTTCCAAGCTATTTATTGTAGTCCCAATGCCATTGTGTTCCTGGGTGCTCTACAGCTGTCCATAAAAGGTACAAAAAAAAAAAAAAAAAGCCCTAGACGCATAAGCTACCCAGGAACTGAAACACCTTGAGCCTCATACACCTTTGATATCACTGTCACTATCCAGCAACTCTGTGGAGAGAGCTACTTCCTTAACGCACAACAGAGTCTTGAAAAGAAAATAGACAAACTTTCAGGGCATGCCAAGCTTGTTGCTCAGGCATTTCAGAACTCTTAAAATAAATAAGTAAAAAAAAAACATTTTCCTTACCAAGTTAAAATTGAAACAAACTTTGGATGTTACTCAGAAACCGTGTGCATAATCTCCTTATTATTAGGAGGAGGAGGAGGAGGAGGAGGGGGGAGAGAAAAGACTCTGCAAATATTTCTTGGCTTTAAAGGGTATGGATCTCAGACACTATCTTTAGATAGATGTCAAGGGAACAATAAAAATGTATATCGCCTTAAGGTGCCTCCCCTGATTTTGATGGGGGGCTGATACGAATCAACCGCAATAAGAATATAAAGTAACTTCTGTTTTAATTATAAAAATTAGTGTGTAAATACACAATATAAAAAAAAATACATACATACTAGAGTATAAGCCGACCCGAACATAAGCCGAGGCCCCTAATTTTACCCAAAAAAACTGGGAAAACTTATTGACTAGAGTATAAGACTAGGGTGGGAAATGCAGCAGCTACTGGTAAATTTCTAAATAATATTAGATCCTAAAAAAATTATATTAATTTAATATTTATTTACAGTGTGTTTGTGTGTGTGTATGAATGCAGTGTATGTATGAGTGCAGTGTGTGTGAGTGCAGTGTGTGTGTGATGCGTTGCAGAGCCTTGGTGGGGGGTGGGCATTTTTTATTATTATTTTAATAATGGTTATTGTTATATATATATATATATATATATATATATATATATATATATATATTTTTTTTTTTTTTTTTTTTTTTTAATTATTAATATTTTATTTTTTATATATTTTTTTTTTTTCGTCCCCCCTCCCTGCTTGATACATGGCAGTGAGGGGGGCTCTCACTCCCTGGTGGTCCAATGGCATTGGCAGTTCAGTGGAGGGGGCTGGCAGAGAGCGCTTACCTCTCCTGCCAGCTCCCTTCTCCTCCGCACCGGTCAGCTCCCTCTGCAAGTCCCACTGTAAGTCTCGCGAGAGCCGCGGGGTCATAGCTTCCTGCCAGCCCCCCCTTCTACACAGCCCCTTGTCTGTATTATGGCAATGTAAATTGCCATAATAGACATTGACTCGAAAATATATATATATATATATATAAATATATATATATATATATATATATATATATATATATATATATATATATATCTATATCTATATCTATATCTATATCTATATCTATATCTATATCTATATCTATATCTATATCTATATCTATATCTCTCTCTCTCTCATATTGCTATAGCATATAAATTAGATCACCCCCTTACCTTGGCTGAGGTCAATGGAAAGAGAGCGAGCGTGAGCGAGTGCGAAATATAAAAAAAAAAAAAAAAAAAAAAAAAAACAAGGGTAAGAGCCCTGGTCCAGACAGTCCCACAATGGTATGCTATAAGACCTTTTTAGATTTATGAAGTCACAATTTTGTTAAAATGTTCAACTCTTTTAACGGAGGGCAGTTATTTACCTACTCATACACAAGAAGCACATATAATAGTTATACCCAAACCTGGTAAAGATGAAGAACTATGTTCAAGTCACAGACCAATATCACTACTTAATTGCGATATAAAGATATTGGCAAAAATTTTAAGCAAGAGAATTAAACCAGTCTTGCTAAATTAATAAGAATAGACCAAGTGGGTTTTGTTCCCAAAAGTAATGTGTTTGTTATATGAGTCAATGAGAGGGAGCACCCCAGCTTTGTTGCTACCTTCTGATGCCGAGAAGGCATTTGACAGGGCGAGTTGGTCTTTTATATTAGACGTATTGGACCACATATTATAAGATGGATAAAGGCTGTATATCATAGGCCAACAGCTAGGATTAGCATAAATGGCTCTGTTTCCAGATCAATTCCCCTGTCGAATGGAACCATGAAGGGGTGCCCTCTCTCTCTGATATTATTTGAGCTAAAGTTTGAGCCCTTCCTCTGTGCCATACAACATAACTGACATTACAGTAAAGGATAAACATAAGTTATCGGTTTTTGCTGATGTTTTATTACAAACTCTCAAATCTCTCTTCCGAACATAATGAAATAATTATTCTATGGGAAAATGTCTAACTTTAAAGTTAATCAATCCAAGTCAGATTTTAAAT
This sequence comes from Pelobates fuscus, assembly GCF_036172605.1. NCBI lineage: Eukaryota > Metazoa > Chordata > Amphibia > Anura > Pelobatidae > Pelobates > Pelobates fuscus. The sequence goes on from NC_086317.1 coordinate 114,377,188, forward strand.
TTCTCAATTATGAATAATATAAAGATCCTACAGGACAATTTTCCATTTAGTTGGACCTGAAACAAACTTAAATACGTGGGAATTTATCTCTAATAACTTACAAAAATTACACGAACTTAAGCATCTTCAATTATTGGGGGAGATCAAGATAGATGTTCAAAAATGGTCCAAATTGAACATTTCTTGGTTTGGCCGAGTTAATGTTACTAAGATCAATTTTATACCTAGAATTCTTTATATTTTATAAAAAAAACTTCTTGGTTTCATATAAGGAAATAATTCAGAAATTCATATGGAAAGGGAAGAAAGCTAGATTAAGCTATTCCTATTTAACCATGCCAAAAATTAGGTAGAACGGGCTTACCAGACCTAGAAAATTATTACAGATCCATACATTTGTCTTGGGTAGTAACATGGACCAACTCGAATAAAGCATGGCCAGAACACACAGTCCCAATAGCAGAAGCTCCTTGGTTATGCAATATCCAACCAGTTATAAAAGATAATAAACACCCCACTGTAGGATGTACATGCAAAGTACTGAAGGAAATGTGTAAGAAAGGTGCACTAATACACAAGTACTCCCCAATGACGCCTCTAACTTTCAATAGAGAGTTTCCCGGTTAGGAGAAAGGAAAAGTAGAGACAAAATTTTCCTCAAGAAAACACTCACTGAGCCTGTATTGGTTGCGGAGTAATTAAAAGGGGATGAATATCAGAAGAAAGAAAATCGGAACGAGACTTCCAAAAAGAAAGGCCTAGAACCAATACAATTACTGACAGAATTTGAGTATTACCAATTGAACAATGTAGGGATTAATGTTAAAAGATGCTTATAATTTAAAATGGTACTTCTTTATTAGATCCCATGTAGGGAAAACACACTCACTCAGCAGAAAAAAAAAGTGAAAAAACATGTGTGAAGTGAAAAATCATTAAAATTGGTTAAATACAGAGAATGTTTATAGATTAGGAAGAGACAAATCTATCTAGGCTAATACACACAACCCTGTGCCAAATGACAATGTTTCAAAACCTCGTAGCTCCTTTATTTATTGAAAAAGTGTACATACCAGAGTATTGTTGCAATTTAGATGGCTATAGATATTAAAATGTGGTTACATATCATAATAAAATGTGCAGAGTTAGAGTTTTATTACACACACACACACTTATATAAATAAAAAAAAAACCAGATACAATTTGTACCTTGTAATACCTTTTTTATTGGACTAACAGAATTTTTTTACTGATAAGCTTTCGAGAGAACCTCCTTTTCTCAAGTCTGAAGCATTACACATAGAATTCAAAGTCGAGTTGTGAAACAGGGGTTAAAGCAACAGGAGTGCAGATAAGACACAGGTTTGTTAGAAAATACACCCCATTTTTGCAGAGGGTCATAAATATCATCCTGAAGAGCAGAGTGAGGGAGAAGAAAAACAATGCTTCAGACTTGAGAAAGGGAGGTTCTCCCGAAAGCTTGTCATTAAAAAATTATGTTAGTCCAATAAAAAAAAGGTATTACAAGATACAAATTTTAACTGGTTTTTTTTTGTTTGTTTTTTTACATACAAACATATCTATATACATACATACACACCCCCACACACAGGTTTGAACGGTAAAGACTGAAATTAGAACCCAAACGGATTCACCCCTAAAGAAAATAGACTCCTGGTCTATTAAAGCCCTAGTCCAATACTGAAAAGGCACCCCAATCTAGGTAACCCCCGTTAGATGCCTTACAGGAGAAGGTCACTACCTTGAACTAGAAACGGAACCCAGGCAGATTAGCCCCCCAAGGTAAGTTCTCTGTCTATAATAGCCCTACTCTGCTGCTTTGAGGCAGCCCCTGATCTACAAATCCACTAGTATCCCCTGCTGGCCAGCCTCTTACCCCAGGACTATGGGCCCCTGCAATAGACCTGGGCTAATAGACTTTAAAAAGGCTCTGTTTGTGCAATTGGGATTATGTGGTTTGGGAACTGAACAGTCGCACTAGCCAGAGACCACCCGGGAGCTTGTTAATCCCTATTAACACTTGGTAATGATTCTAACCGCAGTGTTCCAATTGATTGTTGTCCGCATAAACGACCACGAGGTGGTGGCTATCTTGTTCGCATGAATGCAGGCAGCAGTGTTTGGTCGTCGAGTTCCTGGAACTAAAAATCAGACACGGAAACTCCCGAACACCGCCGGACTTCAATCATCTCCTGCGTTCGGTTCTACACAACTTAGAAGGGCACTGTTCAGTGGAATCGTTCGTCTGCATGAGGGGGAACAAGCTCCAAGGTAAGACTATTGACTAGGTTTGTTCGGTTTTTAAAACACCGAACTAGACCAACCGCAAGCCCTGGTTCTCTGGAACGGTTTTGAGCAGGAGCCTCGTGTGAGGTCGGTTTAATTATGACTTCCATGGAAATCCCGAACCCCTGAACCGATTTGGGTGATTTTTTTTTTTTATATGTTGTTCTCCCAGATCAGGGCTATCAGAGGATATGATATGATAAACATATTCATTGCCAAATGCAATGAGGAAGACACCTTTCTTGATTTCCTTCATTATCACTGCATAATACATCAACAAACCCCACGTGCGTAAATGCTGTACGTGAAAGAGGTCATGATAGTGATCCTAAGAATCATCTGTTAAATTTGTAGATGGTCACTTCAGAGATGGCTGTTTCGTACTTATTTGGATGAAGCTGACTGCAATCATACACATCTCTTGCTGCAGACAGATTTCTGATGGTTGGAGTAGGGGCAAATTCTTGCAAAGATTTTACAAGCTTCTGCCTGAGATCAAAGAGTTTCTCGAATCTACACAAAAGGCAGAATACAAACAATTGGAGGATGAAGAATGATTTTTAGATTTGTCTTTTTTGACTGACCTGACAAACCTGCTGAACAATCTAAATTTAGAGCTGCAAGGTAAATAGAAGACGTTCAACATTATCAGTTCAGTTAATGCCTTCAAAAGAAAACTAGTTACTCACATCCAAGCTGCAGCGCCAGGAATTAGGAAGATTCCAAAACATTGAATCTGAGCTGGATAACCAAGGGAAGGAGCATGCACAACTTGACAGTAAGCGGTACATTGAGCTAATTGAAATGGTCAGCTCAGACTTTGAGAGACATTTTCAAGACTTTGCTTTACTTGAGTCAAATCACTACATTTATATGCTTTCCATTTGGAGATGATCACGAGGATGATTCCATGGCTTCAAGGAAAGCCTTTTCAGAGGATTCCATCAGCGTTGCATGTGGAGTTTTTAGCACTGTTGTTAGACATGGAGGTAAAAGCAAGGGCCTTTCATGGACAGTTTTGTCACTTTCTTGAAGGACAGAACTATTAAATTTAAGAAATTGTGCCACCTCAACGACAGCTTTGTTTGACTCAATTTATTTTATTTAATCAGCCTATTCCATATGAAGATTATTAAATAAAAACAGTCCACCATGACTAAACGGTTTGGAAAATCGTTTGAGGCCAACTACTAGAAGTCATCAGAATAAGGTAAAAGCCTGGATATCATCAGCAGGATATACAACTTGAAATGACCCCTTGCAGATCTCATCCTGGAAAGAAACCTACACTTACATATAGTCAACACGACACTTGAGCATGGAAGGACCACAATGTAAGACACAGCCAACCTCAAGGCAGTACACAATGACATCCAAGCAATGATTAAGAAAAACATTAAATGCAATGCATTATGCGCACAACTAACTCAAAAACAACAACATTAGCGGGCTGATGTCAGTCTCTTACGCAGATCCCCACTTCCCCACATCAACTACCATAACTATGCTTAGAAGAGATGCTTAACAGAAAACCCACTCAAACCATGAATGGACACAGCCACGGCTTATGACTGTGGGTTATAGGCTGCAGAGCCTACCTAACCAAAATCTGCACCAGACCATTACAGCAAACTCATTGCCATGAACATGGTCCTCCTGGTAGCACAGTCACAAAGCAGCAATGGCCATTACATGAAATTATTTATTAAGACAACTTGAGTTCACTCCCAGTTGATGCCAATACCAGAGCTCTGCAGTTCACTGGCCATATATATCAGAACAAACAAGGACCATTCCACAAGAAATGCAAGATATTGATCTTCAGCAAATCTTTTCTATGTCAGAATCCTTGTTGCCTAGGGTTTAGTGCCAACTGTGAATGTGCATAAAGCACATTAATAATTAGAGAACATCCAAGGATTTTGTGACGTCCCCGATTATGCCGCAAAATTGTTAAATTGCACAGGGAGAAAATAAAAAAAACACACACCTGTGAAACAAGTTTCTCATTCAAAGGCAGGTAATGACAAATACAACTTAATCTTAAATGACAGAGAATCAAATTGAATCACTAGCAGAATTGTTATCAAAGAACTATATTTCTCTAAAATCATTTTCCTCCGTCTCCAGATTTACCATGCAGCTATTCTCCGCAAACAATTTAAATGTGATGCACCATATTCGACAGACATTTTAAAGGTACACTTCATATCAAAATTGAAAGCCATGATATTTTGTGCATATTTTTAAGTTAATAATCCTAAAACTATTAATATCTCTCTTGTACCAACTTTAAAAAGGATTTGCCATCACTACCCACCCTTGCTCTACCTTTCTTTATTACATGATCCTGCGCCAGTCTCTAATTTTAGCTATTACCTCACAAGTACACTTTTTTGCAGGTTTCTCCTGATCTACATTACTTCAAATACGCCTCGCAACCTTATGTGTCAACTCTCCATGTTTACCTTTAGATTGCAAGGCATATTGTTTAAAAGTACTGTATTTGCTAGAATGTAGGCCAGGATCTTACGTTCCTTTTGGATCAGTACATGTTCATTATTTGCCTGTACAGCCCTGCGTAATATGTTGGTACTATATAAATACATATATAATAATTTTATTTAAAAACTAAAAATTTTAAAACAGCACTTCCCCCTCAGGTCAGTCTGTTCTCTACAGGTTTTTAATAAGGAAAGCCCTTCTCTGGGAGTCTAGTCTGTTTGCTTTTAGCCTAAGAGAAAGCAATGCCTGCAAGGGGAGAGAGAGGATCATGCTCAGTGTGGGAGAGGCAGGGTGGAAAGAAACACGATTGATTTATTGCAGGAGAGAGGCAGAGGTTGTACTTTTCACCTGTTGGAGAGGGGGGGGGGGGGGATCTGTACTTCCCAAACAAGTATACTATAGTAAAGGAGCAACACACACAAACAAAATATATAATATTAATAAACAGGAGACAGGGGTAATAGAAATGCATTGTAATAACTTAAAATTAGCTTTTCATTGTATTAACGAGACACTATAGGCACCCATACAACTTCAGCTCATTGAAGTGGTCTGGGTGCAGTGTCCCAGGTAATTTAACCCTGAAAAGGTAATTATTGCAGTTTTTAAGAAACTGCAATAATTACCTGCTAGGGTTAACTCCACCTCTAGTGGCTGGTTACTAGACTAGACTTCTGGGTGGTTAGGCGACTTTTGGTCGCCTAACTAATGCTGGACGTCCTCACGCTATGCATGTGGACACCGTGGTTGAAGGCCACTAGATAGTAGGGCACTACAGGGAACTATAGTGCCAGGAAAATAACCTTATTTTTGTTCCCTTAAAAGGAAACTATAGTGCCAGGAAATAATTATACAACATGATGCAAGCCAGAAAACTGCAAACCAATATCGGTCATGACAGGTTCACTTTAAATTTCACTTTTGATTGGGAGCAGGTTTTGCAAACAGCTCCATTTGAGCAAATTAATAAACTCAATATAAAATTCTGTATTCCTTACCTCATCCGACTTGTGACATGAGAGGTTATCATTACCACCAGTTTTCGGGATGTACTGTGGTTCCTTAAAGATTTTCCAAGTACCAGAGCTCCTTGACAGTATATATCATTTGTGACAAGGGTCACAAAGGCTTGGTCTGTTACTAAAAGGTAATGAAAAAAAAAAAAAAAAAAAAATCACAATCAATTTTGCAAGATTATAAAATACCAGATTATGGTCAGAATATGGATTATTAAACATTCACTATAATCTAAAAGGCCAATGTACGTTATTTAATATAAATGTATATTTGAAGTCAGATGTGTTTCACTAAGCGGTGAGGGGGATGGATCAAATATAGCTATAATAATAACATCTTGAAGGAGGAAGAGGCAAATAGGAGTATAAATGAAAAAAAAAAAAAAAATGATAATTAGTCTGATGAACAGTCCCCGGAGTGAGGAGATCAGAATATAAATAATTGGTAAATGTGACGGAGCTCCAGCACTCCAACCGAGTACCTCCGCCAAGTCAGCTTCCTCGTAGCCATCAGGGACGCTGGAGCACTTCAGACCCAGTCGACGAGGTTTGTCTGGGATCACGGAGGGCCTTTTTACACCCTGGACCAAACACCAGACGACACTTGGTGAAGGTTAAATCAACAACTAACTTTGCTAGACATAGCACACGTTTTAAGCCCCCAACAGCATAATTTACATACAATGGTGCATAAAGCACTATAGTACTTTTAACATACCCTGCACCAATAATGGGCACAGGGTGACCAAAACACAAAAGTAATCTGGGGACCCACACATAGTGTCTCTCTTCCATCCCCAGTGACGCTGATTACCGTCACAGTAATGATAGAATAAAGTATGCAAGTAGAAGAACAGGATATTTTCTGCCCAAAAGCTTGATGATATACTTGATCCAAAACTAAAGCCTGAAGCCTATGGAGTGTCCTTTTTCCAGATTATGCGGTACATTTTGTCGTAAACTGTACATTTTTACACACTGACTTCAGTGATCCAAAATTACTTCAGACTCCACAGGCCTGGTATATAGGCCTATGGCCATAATTCATATACTAAACTTACTTTTTCCATTTTAAAGGGTTACAAAAGCACTTTGTAGTGGATATGATGCGAGAAGTAGCCTGGAACTTTTCCCTAGTCAAGGAGTAAACCACTTTGCAATGGATTGCCCTCTTACCTGGGTCCTGATGGGAGATGTGCATCGGAATTACGCAGAGCTTAAGAAGCCAGATGCTGATCCCGCTGGTCATTTACTGGTCGAGAGCATAATGAACTGAGCACTCTCAGGGAATGAATGACCCCCTGTGCAAGGAATATGCACAAAACTGACATTTGACACCCCAGAGTTTTCCCATCTACATTGGCTAATTGGGCTGCCAAAAGGTGGAGTTACAGCTACAGCAGCTAGTCTAAATATTTCAGTATGCACAGCAGGTTTACTGAAACACAGCACATACAGACTCCAAGCACCATGACTACTTCCAAACAATGAGGAAAGGGATCATGATGCTTTGAGAAAATCTTAAGGTTGCCATAATGTTAATGTGTGTGTGCCACCTCAGCATAGAGCCAGCAGAAAAAAACAAGGGCAGTGATGTTTGGCAACGTCAGTCAACAGAAACTCACTCAGTTAAAGTATTATTAGATACCATCTTTGTACCTTAAGCAGCATCCATAAATAGGACTTCACGAGAACATGTCACGAATACTAGTCTGGAATTTCTCATGTGAATTATACCAAATAACTACCAAGACATAATCCAGTCAAAGTCTTCATGAATAGTAAAATAAAATCTAAGAAACTATGCACATTGAATGCAAACAAACATTTTGCTTGCATTTCTTTTTTTAAATTACATTAGTTGCAGGCCAAGTGTGTTTAATTTTATTTGTACATATGGGGCATACACGAAGGCAAGTATGAAGGTCAAGCATAAGACGTTCACGTGGTTTCAGCACGTCTTTCAGACGTGGCCTATTTTTAGGGAATGTATCATGTGCGTTTCCAAGAATGACATGGCAGTAGTACAAATAATATTTCAAAACAATAGGAACATCTCTGCAATTAATAAATGCAAACATTCAAATTCAAGTCTATTTTGAAGAAAGTTCATGGGTGAATGGAACATGGTAAGCAATATCTCTAGAATGGAAAACAAAGCTGTAAATCTAAAGGCAAAGACAAACTAATTTCACACCGAGCGCAGATTCAGTAATATGAAGTGGTCATGGTGCCTTAAGACCATATGGGCGTTTTACTAAAAAACTTTTTAACAGAAAGCTGTTGGGTGCCATTCCCTGCTTTCACTATATAGTGTCAGGAGAGCGGGAAGCTGGGCCAGGTGGGACAGTGTTTAGCTCACTGGCTAAGAGCAATTAATTGAGTGTTTAGCAAAATTCCCTTCTTAACTCAGAGCTTGTGGAATGAGAGAAAGCTTCAAGGCTCCCCTGTAGCTTTAGTGGAGGGAGGGAGTGGTGCCTGTCAGATGAGTTTGTCTTGCTAGAGGTCCGAGTACTTAAAATGGGAGGGGAACCATAACCACTGCAGCACATTCTAGTGGTTACAGAACACAAAACTGGTATGGCTCTCTAAGGGAGAACAAATGGGAAGCAGTGCATTACCTACGACTTTGTGGTAAAGACCCGCACGCTTCACGTAGTAATATCACAAAGAGAATCCACGAGTTCAACATTTAACTTTCATCATATAGTTTTTACATAGTATACATAAAGTGCAGTATATTTAATAACATACCAATTAATTGGGAAATAATACATAAAATAGTTCAAGGGACAACTCCACAACACACTGAGCGGATGAGGACTACAGCAGGATCTGCCAAGACATCTGGTACATAAGGAATTTAAAGTCATCCAGATTTGTATCTCCAGACATAAATTGTGTCAAAGGATGCTGCATACATGTTTTTGTTTTGTTAATAAATTAGTTAAATAGTCCAGCCATTATAAAGGTTATTGAGAACCAATGCAAAAGCGAAACGTATATTTGCAAGCCTAATTTGGCTTTTTGAACAAAGAGTTTAGTTGGTTTCTTGACTGATATGAAGTCAACTAGAATACACTGGTCTCAAGGATTCCTTTCCTATCACAGTATCAGTCCAATGGAGGGTGACAGTATGACTGAATATTCGTTTAATATAGTACAATACTGCTACATAAAGTTCTTGGGCACAAATAATGTGGCAAAAATGATATCCAGCCAGAACTATAAAGTTCCATGCTCCGTTAGGAAACCTACAGCAAATGGATAGATTTATTTAAAATTTCTCACATAGGATATTTATCAAGGCAAATACAGGTGCTATTCTGGGGTAAGGAGCTAAATGAGGAGCCATTTCCATAGAAAAACAGAATGTGCCTCAACAATTAGCGAACAAAATAGCACTTATAAGTGTTTTCTTCTTGTGGTGGGAAAGCAGCCAACAGGGACATAAAGCACAGATGCTTAACTATTGCTATACAAGCAAAATTACTTTCTTATATATAGTTTTATACTGCATGACAAAACTATGCAAAAAGGTTCTCATTACTTTAGCAATGGTTTGCGGTCTTACTTGGGTGCCACCAGGAATGGAGTCTTTAGGTATGGCTGATGACCACCATCTGACTTCTGCAGAGCTGCAGGCCTGATGTCAATCCCACTGCAGATTTTTTTTTCCTGAGATCATCCAATGAATGATCTCAGCCAATTAATGATGGTCTGTGTAAAGAAATATACACAGACTTGACATTAGTCAGCCCATAACGGTGTGATTCTGCAGGAGAATCACAGGCAGAAAAGACCAAACCTAGAGGGAAAAATGCCTGCATACATCTTGACAGCAGTATTTCATAATGATATGGGTATAAGGATTAGCTAAAATAATGTAACTCTTGTTTACTTAGAGTAAAGTCTTTGGTTTGCAGCACTGCAGAAGGAATTGATTCAAATAGTGAGAACTTTCTCTGGGTAACATCTGGCAAGTGAAATGTTAAAGTTGTGGTCAATGCCCTTTGCCTATGTAAAAGTTATCATAGGTGTTATCTGGGGCAAGGATATTGTAGAGTGGTTTCTAAGGTCACTACACCTAATTATTATGCCCAGTGAAGGTATAGCACTTAATCCAATACAAGAAACCATGCAGTAATACAAGAGACACAGCAACATCAATTCATTTCAGTAGACGTAAATCTTAAAGTGCCGGAGAGCTATACATCACTGGGCTTACCTCCAAAATGATTTAAACCATTTACATTACAGAAGAATTCCACTTGGCAAGAAAAAAATAAATCAGAGAAACAGCAGAAAACTGGGCACAATTCGTACAGGCAGTAGGACGTGCAGTGTATTGTTAAACAAAGTAAGCTCTTAGAAAGCCAAAGAAGAATGGCATAAGCCAAGTAACAATGTTTCAATAAATATTTAATAGCTTCTCCACCTTCCAGTAAACTTTTCAATCCCAGACTTGTTTGATTGCAGGTATTTGTTATTTTAAATACGTATTTGGGGAGGGAGACGGTGGGGAGGATAATACAACAACCTGGAAACCAGAAAATAAAATCTCCCTTTAGTTCATACAGACATCACTGCACACTATTCTGGGTCTCAAGCTACTGAGGTCACTAAAATAAATTCTCTAGTACAAGGGTCAGCAACCAACAGCATTGGAGGTTGCACTCGAGGCTGCCTGAGACAAATAGTCACTGACCTATCAGTAGTCCCACTCGGACTTAAGATATCTGCTAGTGCACACGAAGCTGTGGTTGCAGCACTTCGAGATTTGCAAGTTAATGGAAGGAAAGAGAAAAAATATATATATATATATATATCTCTCGTTTTGTTGTTACTACAGAAATCATTGTGAAGGGTTATAAAACGGTGACCTCTGTGATTTCAATGGTCTCCTAGTTAATTTTCTTTACAGTAACATGTTCCCAGGAGATAATGGCACATTCTAATTACCAACATAAAGTTCTTTAAGTGAACTCTTCTAGTCTTGAGTCCGCCGGCCAAACTGACTTCTGTAGCTGGAATAATTGTGACTTTCTGCAGCCAGAATGTCTCTTCACTGAGCTAATCCTGGCAATGCCAACAAAAGCTCCTAGCAAAAGCTTTTTGCTTTCACTTTTGGCTGCAGAGGGGAAGGAACCAGCACCGAACAGACCACAGGTAAGAAGCTAAAAATGGTAGAAAATGGTTTGATTACTTACTTTGTGGTTTAAGGCACATCCAACACCATAACTACTACAATGCACTATAGTGGATATGGTGCGTTGAGTGTTCCTTTAAGGGTCCAGCAATATATGCAAGGAGACATTTCATTGAAGTGGAATAGTAACTTCTCTGGAAGTGGGGGGGAATTCCATAGCTACATTTGTAGTCTGTTGTACTATGATTTTTTTTTTTTTTTTTTTTTTTTTTTTTTTAACAGCAGAGGACATCAGATACATACATAAAATTAATATGTAAAACAATAAAGCAAACTTCACAAAAAATAAATAATTAACTGCTATTTTCCAGGGTACAATTTGGCTTTAAATAATATGATCTGCGGGGCGGAGCCAACTACCGAGCTGTTCAGACGCCATTTCTGACAGCTCCGACTCCTAACTTTACAATCTCGCCCAAATCACAGTAATCGCAGCAAATTCCATCACCAAAAATACATACCCCAAATCGGGAAAGCACGCCGCATCAATAGATGCCCTTCTTTGCGCAACCAACACCTCCGAAGCGGAAGCGTAGACCCGGGGCCTACTCCACGCACACACTGCCCGCCCTGGAGGCGCTCTTCAGTGGAGCCTACCGAGACCTCTCAAATATCCCAACAACTGGATCTGTTACCGGCCCAGGGACCCACATGCCCGCCATGGGGCGACGCTCCCAGAAAGCCGGAACCCATATGGAAGGGAGAGATATCGGGGCCATGCTCCAGCAACCTGCCAGGCCCAAACAGACATCAGGGGTAAGCCAACCCTCCCCGACCGGAACCAGGTCGGAAACCAGAGACACCGGGGCTGTGCTCCGGCAGCCTAGTGGGCCCCAACAGACCTCAGCGGAACGCCAGCCGCTCCCTACCCAAACAGGCCTGGAGGAACAAGCAGGGGGTAACAGCCGCTGCATACTACCACCAGCGCCCCCAGAGGGATCGCCACCTGCAACAAAACATGACCTGCAAATTCTATTACATGATTTTCACAAAATCCTATCAAAAGAACTGGCAGGACTGAAGGCAGATCTACAAAGCACAAAGGACAGAGTACAGGCCGCAGAGACTGACATAACCGAAGTCTCAACTAATCTAACCAATGTACAAGACTTAGTACAAAAGCTCCAGAAGTCTCACCACAACATGGCACTGCACCTGAATGCCCTTGAGAACAGCCACAGACGCAACAACATCAAAATTAGAGGCATCCCTACCACTGTCGCTGCTGAAGAGCTGCCGCACTACACAAGGAGATTACTAGCATCTATATTACCCCCAGCGACAGCCCGCAAACTGGCAATTGATTGCATATACAGGGTCGTAGGCCCTCCAAGGGCCTCATCACAACCGGCTAGAGATGTTATACTGCGCTGCACATCTTCCTCTGACAAGGGACAAATAATGGCAGCCCTGCGGGGCAAAACCCCACTAGCGTTTGAGAACTCTAGCCTTACCTTTTACCAAGATCTAACGAGGGCAACCCTCCAATGGCGCCGATCGCTTCACCAAGTGACCCAACAACTACGAGCAGCCAACATAACCTACAGGTGGGGGACACCGGGCACGCTCCTATCAACTCATAATGGGACTACCCACACGCTGACCTCGATGGCAGACGCCTCATCCTTCCTTGAATCACTGGGACTTACCGCTGCAGACACACCAACACCAGAAGGACGGGAGGAACCCGAAAGCTGAACCCCACTGGCACCCAGTTCCGGCCCGATTCACCACCTGGCTGATTGTCACACAATTTTTTTTTATTTTCTATTGTTTTCGTGTTAATATGCTGTGTTATTGTAAACGTACATTTCTCGTATACTGTTGAGTAGGTTAAGTTTTCACCCTGAGCGTCAGGGCACTCTGCCCACACCCCCCAAACTAATTGGGAACCCCCATAAGGGCACCCGGACACACCTCAACCATTGCCCACTACGCCTGCACCCACTCAGCCAACCGCGAGACCGCAAACCCCCCCCCGCCCGCCCCTCGGTTAGGGGCACAACCACAACCACCACACTAGGAACGGTGGCCTAGACTAATGACGAAGTGGTATCACGATACAAAAGAATCACCAGGCCTTGGGACCTAGCCGCAAACTCACAACCTGAAGCTCCAATACCCTCCATGAGTACTGACATGCTTAATACACCCTGAAAGGCACTCAGTCAATCCCTGACATGTCCTATCCAACGCTGTAGATACATAAAAAAGTGCTGTATTATCATTTGAAACTATTACTGCTTTTTCTTCTACATATACCTTTGTCACACAAATGTATATCTGTCTATGCCCTCACTCTGCTGTCGTGGCAGGTGAGAAACAAATGTTCAATTTGCGCACAAATAAATAAAGAATAAAAAAAAAAAATAATATGATCTGGACAATTGAAAAACACCAAGTAGATGTTGCACCTTATACATGAGAATATGCTCTTACACAGCAATGTGAGAGGAAAATGTGTCATGATTATACATTATTGTAGTGTTAACCAAAAGCTCACTCTTTATACTCACCTGGCATTGTTTTAAGTTTACTCTGAATTAGGAGTAATTTATTAATTTACACCTTTGCCCTGTGTCTTGGATGGAAAGGTTTGCAGTTTTTCAGAAACACTACATTTGTCTAGAGAAGAAAAAATAAATAAATAGTTAATGATATGGGGGTATTTTCAGAATATACCAAAAAAAAAGAAAATCCTGAATTTGTACTGTATGTATAACATTCATCTGCTAGTTTTTCGCAGACTGACACACTAACCTTTAAAAGGGCAAAGCATATATTTTTTTAAAGCCTTGAAATTATTTTTTTTTAATTATTCAAAAAAAAAATAAAAAATATGGTTAGGGGTGCCAGATCCACCATAAGCACTAACCATGTATATTGGGGTAGGTCATGAAAAGTACAGCTCTGGGATTTATATGGGAGAGGAAATAAGTTAACTACTGTACTGTAAACAAGTGCCTTTGGGATTCCTCCTCAAATCGTTTCTGCAGTATATGATTGCTACATACTCAAGGCCAGCACTTTTCAGAACCCACTGAGACCTGGTAGGTCTTCAATCTCAGCCATAGCAACGCTTCGACCAAAAAGGTCTTTATCAAGCTTTCGCTTCAATCTCAGCCATGGCAGGTCTCAAAAATACAGAGCTTAATTTGTGTAACTGTTCTAGAATATTCGTTACAAAAGTGAACTTAATAATCATTATTTCAAAGCAATTCGGTTTAGTGCAGATCATGGTAAAAATTGTACATTTTTCATTTTTGAAGAGCAACCTAGAGGACAGCATTCCACTTTAGATACAGTCCCCACACATTTAAATGACCTATTCAGTCACCCACCCCTCCTTTAAACATGATTTATTAACCCAATTGTGCCGAAAGGGGAGGTGCAGTAAATAACAAAATATTAAAAATCAACTCACTATTTGCTTTAAACCATACCAGCTCCCACTTTAGACTTTGAAGTTGACTTTACAATTAAATTGCACACCCCCCTCATATAACATTGCAAATGGGCTATAGAGCAAGTGCTACCTGCACCATATTTGTTTCTTTAAATCACATGAGTCCTTAACACTGAATCACCAGCCTAAACAGATTAAATTCTAATTCCATAATACACAACAATCAACCTATGCAAGACCCCCTGCATTGCATTGGGCTCTGTAATTATCCCTGCATTCCAAATAGGAGCTCCAACCCCCAAAATAACAGGGATGATAAAAAAATAAATATACACATATTGAGATATTTAGCTGTATATTTACGCATATAAAACATGCAAATAGATCATTAGTAATAATAGTACCATGGGGGGGTGGGAAGGCTGCAGTATAAATCAACACTCCCAGCCCCTTCACCCCTGATGTTTAATGATTGACTCAGTGACTAGCTAAACATCGGAACACGTTATTTTGGAGCATAATGCTTTTGGACCTGTCTTACAGTAAGTCCTCCAGTTGCCCTTGCCTGCGGTGATCGTTGAGGGGACAGTGACACAGGCTGCAGTTATAAGGCTCCCAGCTAGCACAGAATGCTGTGACGTCAGAGTGAGGGCAGGAGGCAAGGCCTGGTAGAATGGCAAACTCATACCACTTTGGGGGCGTAGCCTAATGGAACGACACTGGGGCGTGGTTCTACGGTGGTAGAAATAGCAGCTGCTGTGCGTGGAATGGAAAGCATGGAATGTTTATTAACAAAACCAGAACATACCGTGTTCTAGTCACTAAATCGAGAAACTTAGGGAATTAAAGCAGAGTAGCAGAGCTGAGGTTAAAATAATTAGATTTGGAAGATTTCTCCTACTCATTAATATTTCCAGCTTACTTGTTTTACTCTAGAATTTGGAGTTTAACAGGTTTAGCTACTAAAGTGTGAACTGTTGGGGGGGGGGAAAAAAAAACAAAGTCTCAAAATTGAAATTCACTAGGAATACAAAATGATATCCCTGAGCGCTGGGTCAGGCTCTACCTTCACTCCTCCTCCCCTGCGGTCAGGAACCTAGTGCGCATGCTCGTCGACCGCTGTTATCGCATGGGGTTTGAATGCTGCATTTTTAAGGATACATAATATAAATAAAAACACAACAACTTCTTCCTTTAACTGTTTATTTACTTATAAATGAAAACATTTGGTGAATGGCGGTGACTTTTATTACGGATTTCACAATTCTTATTTAATATCCATAATCATAATAATAATAACCATAACTTCAAAACCAAATAACCATTAACCATTTCCAGGCTCCGCCCCTAAAGCCAGGAGCCATAAATATATATTTTCCAACCAAATAAACCACATCCACCCTCCTGTGATGCCGGGGAGGGTAACTTATATCCCATCGCCACCGAGGTTCTGGGCAACCAAACACCGTGGCCCCCCCAAAGCCCATGGCAATCTCCACCATAGCCTAAATCCCCAAATTAAATATGTCTGATTCTATGTCTGACAATTGAATTGCATCGCTCTTATAAAAACCTGCGCAACTGCCCTCAATATTGCTATGCCTATATGAATGCATCCCTAACGTTAGCAAAAAGTTCTCTACAGCTCTGTTTAACTTTCTGTGCACCCTCTATAACTGTTTTAAATAGCCTATTTTAAGCCAGCAATGTCTTGCTATGATCGCTGATAAAGCACACCTCTGGACAAATGTGTGCTGCAAAAACCAAATAGTTCTTAATTTCTTGTAACAAGTTCACCGATTTTGTAGCTCCAATGTTGTTACCCCTTAAATCAGGCTTCCTCAAACTCCGGCCATCCAGATGTTGCTGAACTACAACTCCCATGATTCTATGAATTAAATAGATAGGCTAAGAATCATGGGAGGTGTAGTTCAGCAACATCTGGAGGGCCGGAGTTTGGGGAAGCATGCCCTAAATGAACTATAATTAAATCTGGTTAAGGAAAAAAACGCTAAACATTGTTGCCACATTTCCGATAACTGTGACCACTTGATACCACGGGTGCCTTTCCAAAATATTTTTACTGAAGCGCTCTTCAAACCGAGATTTTCTCCATATGTACGCTCCTGTGCCCTCTTCTGGGCCCATACCACAAAAGAGTGACCAATAACCCAGGCAATCGCCGGCTTCTTATTTCCTACCGGAAAAAAAAATATTAATATATACCCCCATTGACTTGAAAACCAATCTTTATGAACCAATTACCATTTACACATGGCATTCCTGGATCACGAACTCCCCGTTTTCTTTTCTTTTTTTTTTTTTAAAACAAATTAGGCCTGACATACAATTGGAATCTGTTAGAATCCCATGTTCCCAGCTTTTGAATGATTCCATCACCTAGACCACACCTCGCCGCCTCAGTTGCAGATCCATTCCTGAATGAATGCGATGAATAACGCTCTTTACCTAAACCTAATTTTGCCAAGCATACCTTAAAAACTTTTTACAATTGAAATTTAGTTAGCGGGCCTTCCACTCTTAGTCGCAGTAATAGATATTCCTCTGTCACTCTCACTGGGCACATGGTTGAACATTGGATGTTAAATAATGACAACCATCTGCTTTTATCTTCTTGGTCAGTTTTTGATTTACTAATAAATATCATAACCTTCCTATTACTAACAATAATATCTTCCCGCTGCAAACCTGATAAACAAAACTTACTTCTAGAAACTAATTCCGCAATCCTTAACGCTGCAAAAAAGGCTATTATAAACGAACATCCAAATAAAACTAACTCAAAGTGTGAATGTGAAGAAACTACATATTTGGTGTGGTCATTTTTGGATTGCATTCGGGGGGACCCTAGTACTGAATCCCTGTTCCCTCCTGGCTTATTTATTTTGACGGGGAACCGAGTTTCACAAGGGCCCTGCTATATGGCCGCTATTCGGATACTGGCTCGACACTTGCTAGAGACAGTGGCAGCAATCTTGTTCCCAGAACACGGACAGTGGAACTTGGTCGGCGAGTGTCTGGTACTCTACGCCAGACACTCGACCGCGCGATTCCCTGGGGCCTCTTTTGTGGGCATCTTCTTGCCTTTTCCTAATTTGCCCGGAGACCGCTATTTGGTGTGGCTGCTCCTAGTACCCCAGTGAGCCAATGCTACTACTGAGACTCAAAGACAGTTAACCTTTTTGGGGTCAATTTGGTGACTTTCAAACTGACCGACCGCGACCACCAAACTTATGGAATTATTGTGTGCATCTGCCTCTTGTGCGGTCGTCGAATCTTTACTTCATTGGCGTTTCCGCTGGGAACCTGGGATCAGGGTGCTATTTTGCCAGATTGGGTGCTCTAGGACCAGCTATCTGTACATATAATATGTATGTGTCAGGACCTACTCTGTCTTGTTCAGAGGTCTGGCCTTGGCTTCTGGTATCCAGTACTCTTTTTACAATTCTTGTTTTGTTTTCCTTGGTTTTTCTGGTTTTCTATTCTGTGTCTGGTTTTCTTTATGCTGGGTTTTCTGGGTTCATTCCGGTATTCCGTTCCTGGAATTCCCAGTCTCTTGGATTCCTTTAAATGTTTGTTTTATGTTGCCACACCTGTTCCTTTTCCATGAATCCTTTTGTTTCAGTTGGTTCCTGCAGGCAGCTGCCACAAGTCCTCTTCCCTTTTCTTGCAGGTAAGTGCTGTGTGTGTTTTATTATTGTTTATTTAGTCATGCATATCTAGGTAGGTAGGACCCACCTTAATTGGAGGACTTTGACGCAGTTGGTGGGCTGCATACATCTTGGCCATTTATGTATGTCTAAATCTCCAATGTTTATTACATATATAGTACTTAGTTTTGCCTCCGCTTGTTTTGCCTATATTATCTATATTATCTTGTCTTGTTTTATTTTGTATTCTCAGTCCATGTACAATCCTTTCCTGCCCCTGTTCTGTTAATGTTTCCCTTATGTATTGTGTACATGTTCTGGGTTAAGCTTTCTATCCTTCTCTGGTTCTGGGTTCTACTAGTTTTGTCTTGTTTTCTTGTTTGGTTTCTATCCTAGCCTTGCCTTGTTTCTAGTACTGGATACATCTCAGCATACTTCTGCTCTGACATACGCTAAGCTGCAACAGGGTTCTGGTTTGTGGCCGCACAAACGCTGGTGCTCAACACCAGGGGGCGTGCGATTACCCTGCACCAGGCCCTACTGATCCTCTTCCACGCTGAAGACTCCTAAACAACTACATCAGGCACAGGGGTCCGGAATACTGAGTGCCTCCCGTGACAGTGTGGGGGGTTGGATATGTTTGCACTGTAATATTTCATATTTTCATAAGTTTGTGTTTTCTGCTGTATCACAGTGACTCAACATCTCATGTGGGCGTGTTGTGGAAGTTTCTGCGGGCGTGTATAATGTACCCTTGACTTGCATAAAAGCCGACCACTTGGCCTAAATAAAGACATTCCTGCTGTACCTTTCATCTAGTTCCGATTGATTTTTGGGTATGCGATTGTTGTGTTGCGGTGTTTTCTCCTCCCTGCTCGCTAGGATTTCGGTAACAGTCAACTCAGCGCTCCAGGCGAACAGGGCTATAATCACAAAGTCCCTAGCTGATTCAGAAGTGTCTGGAAGAACGGGTATTCGGGATACCAGCGTTCTTAACTGTGAATAGCAAACTATTTCTATAACTTTAAATAACTGTGCTAAAACTAGAAATGAAATGGCCTTGCTATTATCCCTAACTTGAAACGTTCTACTGTAACCCTTTAACAGCTGATGGATTATGAAATATTGTTTGATTGGCTTATAATCACACAATTTTCAAAAGAAATCCACCCCTGCTAAATTGCTTGCTTACTTTGATTTTGAAACGCCTTTCTGCATTAACAGAACTACAAATGGCACTGCACTCTCTTTATCCTCCCCCAATGGATTACGCTCAATAGATTTGATAAATTTAAACCACTCGTTCCATGCCCTGACATAAGCTTTCCAAGTAGAAGCGGCCACTGAATTCCTTAAAAAGGCACTTAACTGTCCCGAATCAATCCCCAAAGGGCTGGTGGGAACTGTATTCCTTTCGCCTCCGCTCAAGGTGCCATTTCCCGGAACTCCTGTAATTGCAATCGTGAAAGAGCATCAGCCAGTCTATTCAATTTACCTGGTATGTGCCTGGCTTTTAACCATATGTTTAATTGTAAACACCTTAAAACCAAATGCCTAAGCAAATTGATCACCTGCTTACACTTAGACTGCAATGAATTGATCACCATGACTACACTTAAATTGTCACATATGGCAATCATACACCTATTTCTCCACTCCTCCCTCCAAAGATATATGGCTGCTACTATGGGAAACAGTTCTAACAATGTTAAATTTTTTGTTAATCCTCCTTGTGCCTATGACTCTGGCCATTCTTGCACACACCACTGTCTACTCCAATATATACCGAAACCAATGGCCTCCGCTCCATCTGTGAACAGCTCCAGACTGTGAACTCCCTTTGCCTTAGCAACCTTCCATTAAAATCTTCCACACACAGGTCCTGTTTTACTTCCCTTGTTACTCTGATCTGTGCAGAGGGCGACTTAATGTTTGCCATTGCCATGTCCAATTTCCTAGAAAATGCTCTCCCCATCGGAATTACCCTTGATGCAAATGTCAACACACCCAATAACGACTGTAGCACCTTTAAGATCACTTTTTCACAACCCATTACCTGTTGAATCAGCATCGAATCAATGATTATACCAAGGAATTGTAAATAACAAGTAGGTAATACCGTCTTAACTGCAGCCAAAGGGATACCTAATTTGTGCGTCACCTTCTGAAAACTTTCTAATAAGTGCTTACAATTACCACTATCTTTACAAACAAAAAAATCTTCCAAATAATGCATTATGTGCTTCAACCCTGACTCATACTGAACTATCCACTCAATGAAAGTCGCAAATGCTTCAATGTATGAACAAGACAAAGCACAACCCATTGGTAAACACTTATCGAAACAATACTGCCCTTTAAACTGAAAACCCAATGAGTTAAATGGCTCCGGGTGAATAGGTAACAAGCGAAAAGCAGATTCGATATCCCCCCTTTCGCCATCAATGCTCCCTTTCCGCATGCCCTTACCAGCTTCAATGCTTTTTTAAACGTTGCAGAAGACACTGAACTCTCCTCTTTAGCAATCATGTAATTTAACAAATCACCTTTAGGATATGACAGGTGATGTATTAGCCTATAAGACCCTAGCTCCTTCTTTGGGACTAAGCCTAATGGGGATAACCGAAAAACACTAAAAAGGAGGGGCGTCAAAAGGACCTTCTATTCTACCTAACTTTAACTCTTTAAAAAACTTCTCCCAAGCTATATTTGGCAACTCTAAAACTGATTTTAAATTCTCAACCCAACAACATTGAACCGAACTATAAACAGGCAACTTAAAACCGCTCTCAAATCTTTCCTTAATTAACCTGGCTTTCGCCAAATTTGCGCCAAATAAATTTCGAGGTACAGCAGTAATTTTTCCAACCTCACTGGAGTCTGCGCTTTTTGAAACTGTGTTGTTTGACTGACTTCTTTTGAAACAACGAAAACACCCAAGCACCTAGCGCATTCGTGCCAGAATCTACAATTACTCAACCATTTACAGTGTGCTTCATTAAACGCCCAACAAACTCCTTTCTGCTGTGAAACATTTATACCAACCTGTCTGTTAACATAAGCTGGCTGTCTCTGCGGTAACATCATGCTCACCCATAGCCCTACATCCTTAATACCCTACTTCAAATTACCACGAACCGCTGACTTTTGACGTAAATGTTCATCATAATAAAACCATGCAAAACCCTCAAAATTCTTAGAAGCCTCCAAAATAGCTTCTGCATGCTGGAATAAGCCACAACATAATTCAGGATATTTTTCACCTAATACACTGGAATAAATTAAAAAGGCTTGAAGCCAATTATTAAGTGACCAGGGTATAAATTATTTCTTCTCTTCATCCCCTTTCTCCATATGCGGCTTAGTAAATTATTTCGCTGTAGGTAAAAGCGAGAGGATATCAATGTACTCCCCCTTCCATATCCTATTGTGGTGGAATCTCGGTAAAAATAAATTTAGTAGGCTGAGATTGCCACGTGGTATGTGCACGTGCATATGCTGATGTGTCGGTCGGTTGGTTGCACGTGGCAACGATACAATCACTAGTGTACGGAGCATGTGCAGGAATACAGGATATACAAGTATTCCCCTCCTCCATTGTGCTGGGCAAGCCATGTGGTCAAACAGGAAGTTAGTCTTTGTTCTGTTGATTGGGTTAGAGTACGTGTAGGTGGAACTGATTATAGGAGGAGCTATATGTCTATATAAGGTGCCTACACTGTACGATCAGGGCTCAGATTTTAGCTGTTTTTGGTGACATTAGTCCCTCTGAGTCCCGGTCGGTGAATTGAATAAAGATCTCTTCCTTCCTGAAGAAACCTGTGTCCATCTCTCTGTGCTTGGCTTCCGTCAGTTTCTCCGGTATCATTTGGTGCATTGGCCGGGAATCTCATCATTCAACGGTAGCTGAGAGCAGAGGCGTGAGACGGTCTATCTTTGCCCACGCTCCCTACGGCTGCACCCCTGAACTTTTGCGTGGACCTCCCTTCGTCTCGGCGCCACTGGTCTGTTGTCCAGGAGATCATCGGCCTCTACGTAGTAAGTGCTGGGGTGCCCCCGTCGATGAGTGTGAACTCAGGTTCAGGAACGAGGAGGTAAGACGACTACTGTTTTAGACGGTGGACCCACTAGGGGTATTGGATACCGATTGTGCGGTAGGCCCATAAGGGGTTTGTATTGTGTATGGAATTGGCCCCCTCAGTAGAGGGAAGGAGCGAAGGCGCACTGCTCGTAATTAAACGCCCTGTAGTCAGCCCGTTTAATCCTGGTTTGGAGTCAGGCTGGGTCCTGTGTAAATAGCCCAAGCCGGACACCGGTGTCTTGTCTAGACTAGCGTATCTAGGGTGTATATTTTGTTCGCTAGGTCGGAGGGACCGGGAGACTAAGCGGAGTCTGTTGTATATTCTGTCCGCTAGATCTCAACCTATCTTGGCTAAGTGGGAAGGCGTGTAAATTTGGAACCCACTAGACTATTGATAGAGTAGATAGACTAAGAGGGTTCTGTGTAAATTCCGCCCTCTAGTTCGCTATACGTGGTGCTTAGGCAGCGACGGCTAACCAAAACGGATGTAAATAGTTTTAGGTAGTCCCTCGAGGTACTGGCCAATAGATTAGTTGGGAAACTCTAAATGTGTTAAAAATTATTGTAGTAGAGTGTATATCTTGCTAGATAGCCTGAGCTCTGCCGTCTAGCGAGAGTGTGAATAGTGTGGAACTGTATCATAGCGCACGGTACAATAACCATGTATTATAATTACTGATACTGTAAATAACCACTAATAACTGTCGTTTATGTTGTATGTTAAACATCATAACCACTACTAACTGAACTGTGACTTTAAAAATTGTACTTTAACCAATGCTAACCGTACTATAACTACTGTTTGTAAAGACGATGTTACTAGGGCATGTTATAGACGGGTAATTATTATTTTTTTTTTTTTAATTCTTTATTTTTGTTGTGCAAAAATTTGACAGACATGCTTATTTTGTCACGGTAACATTTAAAGACATTTCACATGCGTTATGCTGTGACATATAAGAACTGCACATTTTTATGTAACTAACAGGATAATAATACAGGTTGTGTCAGAGAATGGAAAGGCAGTAAGCTTGCTTAAAAGTAGTATAGGCTGACATTAACTGTATCAAAGAAAGGAGAGTTATATAACATGCTTATCTATGATTAGCTCTGTATTAACCACTGGGTATTTACGTTTATAGAAAGTAGAAATAGCTTTTTTTTTTTTTTTAATACATGTATAATTTCTAGGCATGGTATTTGCTGGTTATGAACAGTAGGTAACATGCTAAATTATCTTGAGTGACAGAGAAAGATAATGGCGGAGACTAAGGCAGGATCAAAGTGATAAAACAAGGGAAAACTAATATGAAAAGGAAATAAAACTAAAGCACAGTTTCCACTGGTTGTAAATCTGCATTGCCTTAGAGAAAAAACGCAGAGGCATATATCCTGAGCTGATTGTATTACAGGTATGACTGCTGAGGGGTGAAAGTAAAACACAAAAAATAGGAAAAAAAAATACAACAACATAGCCTTGCATTAAAGCTTTGCATTAAGGGGACTATGTGTCTCTGCCAGTGAATGCCTAATCAATGCCTGCTGATGGTAGACTGTCAGCTTTGGGGGACCTGAGTCCATCATTCTGCAAATGAGAGCCCCTTCGGTCCCAGATGCCTGTTTGCTCCTGTTCTGCGCCAATCAACAATCCATCTAGTCCTGTAGCTGGAGCTTGGTCTCTGGGCTTTATCTGTGCTTTTGATCTGCGCTGCCATACGTGGGCCCTGCGACGGAGTAGTTTGGAGCGTCGTGCTGAGAAGCCGCTGCGAGATGGTAGGATGGGGGGTCGTTGTTGGCGTGTCGCCTTGCGGTTCGGTGCCTGGAGGGCCCGCCGGCGGTCCCGTCTGCAGGAGGGGTGTGACTCTGTGTGGGCGCTGGGTCGGTAAGTTGCCGGTTCAGCCTCATTCACCTTCACAGCAAATGGATCTTTGCGGGCGGCTTTATTTTCCATGCGCTTAAAGAATTCCTGGCAGACTCGATCAAATCGAGCTTCAAAGTGCTCTCTCCAGGTCTGGGTCTCAGGGCTTGATCTTGGCTGCAGGGGTTGCTGCTTGGCAGCCATCTTTGGCCCGATCTGAGGTCCCCATTCCGGCAGGTCAGCTATTTCGAGTAGGTTTGTAAGATTCCCCAGCGGGGACCGGGATGACCCCCACCGGTCCAGAGGTGGGGGATGCGGGACGTCAGGAGAGCTGCTGCTTATAGCGGTCCCCAGGGCGGGAGATCGGCCGCCTCCCCCTACCACTAGGCCACTTTCTTCGCTAGGCCGCATTTGTGGAGTGTGTTGTTTCTCGGTAAAAGTTTTAAATCAGGTGTCCACACACCCCTACACGATTCCGAAAGCAGTTATTGTTGAGCAAGACTGCTATTTTTGAGATTTTGGCCAATAATAGCCAATATTAGATTTGTTTGTGTTGGAGCTCTCTGCATGTGCGTCTGGCTAGCTCGGCTGTCGGGCCCCGCCCCCATAGACGGGTAATTTAAATACTGAGAATTATAACGTGGGTGATTGTATAGTTTCACCAAAAGGTACAGTAATAGTTATTTAGTGACTGGTGTAACAGCTGTGTGTGTACGGGAATTCCCTGTATGTTTTGTTGTGTGCGTTTGGCCTAGTAACCGTACCATGTGGTGCTGTTGCCAAGGGGAACGGGTGTGACCATTGGAAGTGTGTTTGTTTTGCTTTTATTGGAGACGACGCTCCGTTGCCAAGTATGGGTGCGTCGGATTCAAAGATCATTGATCCCTTAGAATGCATGTTAAAGAACTTTAAAAAGGGATACAATGTACATCATTTTGGAGTAAAGATGTCCCCAACACGCCTGACTACTTTATGTAGTAGGGAATGGCCTGCCCTGGTGGCTGCATGGCCTCTACGTGGTAGTCTTGATCCTAATCTGGTGCAGCGCGTACACGTGGCTGTATCGGGTAGGCCTGAACTTTACGGCCAGTTTCCGTATATCGATTGTTGGAAACGGGTCGTAAATGACTTGCCAAAATGGATCAGGGTATGCCACGAGGAGCAATCTCGCCTCATGTTGGCCAGAACTCGTTTGTCCACTAAGGCTGTGATTACGCCCATTCTGGACACGCCCCCTGAGTCAGAGATCCCCATGCCGCCCCCTTACTCCTCCTCTACAGGAAGAGGAAGAGGAGGTGCTACTAGTAATAATACTCCCCTTGCTCCGTTGTCTCCACCTACCCCCTCCTCAAGCACAGAGTCTAGCCCACTTGTTTTAAACCCTCCCCTTCCGGTACCTACCCCTATTAACCCCACCTATCCAGATTTGGCATCATTTCTGATTCCTGGTCAGGCTCCTCCCAGCCCGGCCCGGAATATTCTACTTACTGATCTTCCCTTCAGTAAAGAAAAAGCGTCCCCTTCCCCTCATCTTACAACCCCTCGACCGGAACCCATAACTGACCTTCCTCAACGAAGCCCCATACTAACCCGACAATTGACCGGTACTCTCCAACCCCGACATTATCAAATGCCTCTCTGACTGACACCGGGCCCGACACATATTAATGGTGAGGGCCAGTTACAACATGCTGATCCCGTATTTGTCTATGTTCCCTTTACCACTACTGACTTATTCAACTGGAAGACCCATAACTCCTCCTACACAGATAAACCTCAAGCCATGACAGATTTGCTTACCTCTATAATCCAGACGCATAATCCCACTTGGGCTGATTGCCAGCAATTGCTTATGACATTGTTCAATAACGAGGAAAGAACTCAGATAAATCAGATGGCAATTAAAGCGCTTGAAGAAGTGGCCCGTACTCAAAATCAGGCCAACCCGGCAGCATGGGCCGCCGCCCATTATCCAAACGCAGATCCGAATTGGAATGTTAATGGCACAGATATGGCCCGTTTAAGAGCTTACAGGGACGCTATTTTTGCTGGCATGAAAGCCGGAGGGAAAAGGGCGATCAATATGTCAAAGATGGCTGAGGTATTGCAGAAATGTGATGAGTCGCCCAGTGCCTTTTATGATCGATTATTGGACGCATACCGGTTGTATACCCCCTTTAATCCAGAGGCTCCTGAGAATTCCCGGATGGTTAACTCTGCCTTTGTCAGCCAGGCCTATGGAGATTTAAAGAGAAAATTACAAAATTTAATTAAAAAAATTAGAAGGGTTTGTAGGGATGTCTATAACTCAACTAATGGAGATAGCGAATAAGGTTTATATGAATAGGGAGACAGAGACGAAAAAGGAAGAAGAACGAAAGATGAGAAGGAAAGCAGATATGTTAGCAGTAGTTATCGCGGGTGTAGTTAGAAGGGAAAAAAAGGAAGTGTATAGGGGAACTGAGAAAAGCGAGAATAAGTGGAATAGGGAGCCTTTAAGTAGGAACCAATGCGCATACTGTAGGGAAGAAGGGCATTGGAGAAGTGAGTGTCCACAGAGGGAACAATATGAGAGAGATAGAACAAGGGCAGGATATAGTAATAATTATAGAGGCAGAGCGAGAGGAAGAGGAGGCCCTGGAGGAAATGGTGGGAATAATAGAGGAAGCGTTCATGGGGATAGGTATTACCCAGCAGCGCAGAGACCTCGAGAAAGAGAAGATAGAGACTTTGTGGGTTTGGCTGACACTGTCATGGAGGACTATTGATACCGACCGGGCTCCATCCCCCTTGGCCGAGCGGAGCCTATGGTCGATGTAGCAATAGGGGGAAAAAAGAGTTCTTTCATGATCGACACTGGTGCTGAACATTCTGTGGTGACTAACCTAGTCGCTCCTCTTTCAGGAAGAACTATCACTGTAATAGGAGCAACTGGGAGGAGTGCTGCTAAACCGGTACTTAAAAGTCGACTCTAGGGGGCGGGGCTGGACCACCAAGATGGACGGTCGCAGGAAAGATCAGCTCCTGCAATACTCACCATATTAAGCCTAAATACAAGACTTTATGTCGAATTTAACAACCCTCAGCCATGACCCTCAAAGAGCACGGGCCACCGGACCCGAGGAGAGGCTTGCTCCCGGAGTTCTAGTCCCTTGGGGGAGAGATTACCGCTGATCCTGGCGGGACCCTATCCGGCGGTGAGTGGAGCAGACGTCCGCTGCCCCACTATCCTGCCCAACGTGGCCCGATATGCACCCTGAATCGTGGCGGGTCCGGACCTGTTCCCCCCCTCTGGACCGGGGGGGTTATCCCGGTCCCCACAAGCGACAGCCGCAATAAACACTAGACCAGCAGAAAAGTACAGACAAGGCAGAGCTCATTAAGATGGCCGACGACACCCAGCCACGTGCACAATGGCGGAACGAGACGATCACTACCGTGTACCCGTGCCATAGACCCTGAAAGCACCTCTGGATTCCAGCAGGTCCCCCGAACAGCCCACAACACCGCCACCGACAATAATGCAATAAGCCTGGAGGGAAAGAAGCCCGCAAGCCAGAATTTCTGCTGCACACGAAGCGTTAGAATTAAATAATTGCGCTACTGCATTTATTTTTTTGGCTGAAGGGGAAAAAAAAAAAAAGGGCAGGAGAACCTCACCAGCTCCTGAGGCTGTTATACCTGAGGACCTCCTCACAGCACTCAATGCCGCACAACACGCCCGAGGCAGCAAAGAACATACCGATGCACCGCAGAGAAGGTAGGCGGCAGATCAGCGTCGGCACTAAGCACTCCCAAGATCAGCATGAGAAGTGTGAAGCAGGACAGTAGCTCATCGCGTGGAATCTACAGCTGATGCTATTGGCACTGACCAGATGCCTGGAGATCTTGGCTGGCACCACATCGTACCCATGATGGTAGTAGGCTGACCGCATGGCTGAGATTCTTAATATTATGTCAATACATTACAATACAATACATTGCCTATAGATCTCTGTAGTTAACAATCCACCATTATTGCCTGTTTATTAATATCATCTAGTTAAGGAAATCCGACTGTCTGTTGTAACCCAGGATCAGCCTGGGGTGGTATACGTTCTTAAAGTTTCCTTCATGTGGATCTAGCCTGACTATTTAATAGTTTTTTTGTTTTCCCATGTATTCCTAGCTTGTTTATATAAGTCTACTCATGCATACCTCACTCAACTATCTTCATATAAAAATATTGTGCTGTTTCTCTCAAAAAATTTGAAAATGTGCTAAGTTTTTCCACTGCCTAACTGACGTACACCTTTGTTTGGCTCTGCATGCTCTAGCTGTTGTGGCAGGGTGTGCTGTATGTATATTTCCATGCACAAATAAAATAAAGAATTAAAAAAAAAAAAAAAAAGTCGACTCTATACACTGGGAGGTTACGTAGTAAAGCATCAGTTCCTTTACATGCCTGAATGTCCAGTCCAGCTTCTAGGATGAGATTTGTTATCAAAGTTACAAGCACAGATAACATTTCTGCCTAACGGAACGATATCCTTGAAGTTTAATGGACCCTCAGGTATAATGACAATATCAATACCGAAAGAAGAAGAGTGGCGACTTTATACAGTGTTGACCAGCCAAAACCCTAGGAGTGATGAATCCTTGTTTAATATACCAGGAGTGTGGGCAGAGAGTAACCCACCAGGACTTCCTCGCAATATCCCACCTATACGGATTTAACTAAAACTTGGGGTTTATCCAGTGAGCCTAAGACAATACCATATTCCCCAAAAGGCAAAGAAGAAAATACAGTCTTATTTGGATAAGTTCATAAGGTATGGTATCCTAAAATTCTGTACTTCCCCCTGGAACACCCCATTGTTGCCTGTTCAAAAGCCTGGGACAGATGAGTATCGCCCTGTGCAGGACTTGAGAGCAGTCAATGATGCGGTAGTAAGTATACATCCAGTTGTGCCCAATCCATATAACCTGCTTGCCTTAATTCCGGGTGGGGCTACTTACTTTACAGTTTTGGACCTTAAAGATGCCTTCTTTTGCCTACGAATTGCTACAGAAAGCCAGTGTATCTTTGCATTCCAATGGGAAAATGCTGTAACGGGCTCGAAACGCCAGATGACTTGGACAAGATTGCCCCAAGGGTTTAAAAATTCACCTACCCTATTTGGATCAGCTTTAAGTCAGGACTTACTAGACTTCAAGTCCATCCCAGGAGAATGTGTACTATTACAATACGTAGATGATTTGTTGATAGCGGCAGTTACAAAAGAGATGTCAGCAAGCAACATATGATCTACTGCACATTCTTTGGAAGGCAGGATACAAGGTGTCCAGGAAGAAAGCTCAGTTGTGTCAGCCAACTGTCAAGTATCTGGGATTCCATATCTCCGAAGGTCAACGGATAATGGGGCCTGAGAGAAAAGAAGCTGTATGCCAAATACCAACACCCAAGAATAGAAGACAAGTGCGAGAGTTCTTGGGGGCAGCAGGCTTCTGCAGGATATGGATTCCCAGTTATGCGATATTGGCGAAACCCCTCTATGCAGCTATAAAAGGCACAGAACATGATCCCTTCCTGTGGACCATCGAACAGCAGAAGGCATTTGAGGATGTTAAGAAGGCATTGATGAGCGCCCCAGCATTAGGTCTACCTGATCATACACGTCCATTCTACTTATATGTACACGCGCAAAGAAGGATGGCTGTGGGAGTACTGACACAGTACTTGGGATCATGGCAATGACCTGTTGCATATATGTCTAAACAACTGGATGCTGTGGCCAGTGGTCTTCCACCTTGTCTAAGAGCCGTAGCTGCCACGGCCCTGCTGGTAACCGAAGCTGATAAGCTCACTCTGGGTCAGGAACTCTACGTGCGAGTCCCGCACGCAGTACAGACGTTGCTAGACTATAAAGGCAATCATTGGTTTAGCAATAGCCGCATGACTAAGTATCAAGCCATGTTATGTGAGAACCCGAGAGTGCATCTTGAGACTGTCAATACCTTGAATCCCGCTACCCTTTTGCCACAACCTACTAAGAGTCAACATGATTGCCTGGAGGTGATGGATGAAGTGTTCTCAAGCACACCGGACCTTCGTGATTTTCCCATACAGAACCCCGATGTCCAGTACTATATGGACGGCAGTAGTTACGTGAAAGAAGGGATTCGCTATGCAGGATATGCAGTGACAACCATAGACAAGGTGATAGAAGCTCGGCCATTGTCAAAAGGAACATCGGCACAGAAGGCAGAATTAATTGCACTCACACGAGCGTTACAATTGGCTGAAGGATTGAGGGTAAACATCTATACGGACTCAAAGTATGCGTTTTTAACCACTCATGCCCATGGAGCCTTGTATAAAGAAAGAGGACTACTGAACTCCGAGGGTAAAGAAATCAAGTACGCAGCGGAGATATTACAACTATTGGGAGCCGAAGGAAGTTGGTATCATACATTGTCGAGCGCATCTGAAAGGTGATGGTGATGTGGTGAAAGGAAATCGGATGGCAGATAATGCAGCCAAGCGTGCCGCTGAATCGGGACATCAGGAATATGTGGAGTGTATAGCTGCTCTCATACTGACCCCTCTGTCTCAGTGGACTCCAGTATATACAGCTCAAGAAGAAGAGTGGTAAAGACTGAAGCTGGAAAATACTTGGAGAATAATTGGTATCAGTTAGAAGATGGAAGGATAGTTATCCCAGCATCGCTAGCTGTAGAAATTGTCCAGAACTATCACAATGGGACACATTCCGGGAGAGATAGTATGGAAGAATCTCTTAGGAAACATTTCTACATACCAAGATTGTCCAACTTGACTCAAGCCATTGTACGAAGATGTGTGTTATGTGCCAAAAACAACGCAAGGCAAGGTCCAGTGAAACCACCGGGAGTCCAGTACATGGGAGGGCTCCCTATGTCCGATCTCCAAATAGACTACACGGTAATGCCTAAATCCGGCGGACATCGTTACCTACTGGTAGCTGTGTGCACCTACTCAGGATGGGTAGAAGCATGTCCCACTTGTACAGAGAAAGCAGGAGAAGTTGTGCGATTTCTGTTGTGGGAAATAATACCCCGATATGGACTACCATGTTCTATAGGATCAGATAATGGTCCAGCCTTTGTTCACCAGTGCCTACAACAACTGACTCATATGCTTGGTATTAAGTGGAAACTTCATACGGCATATAGGCCTCAGAGTTCTGGGAAAGTGGAAAGGATGAACAGAACTATTAAGAGCCAATTGGCAAAAATGTGTCAAGAAACCCAACTCAAGTGGAATGTTCTTTTGCCAATAGCTCTGTTGCGCATTCGTAGTACACCTACCAGAAGGATGGATCTCTCACCTTTTGAAATTATGTATGGGCGTCCACCTCCCGTACTTAGTAACTTAAGGGAGGATTTGAGTCAGTTGGGAGAAGGAATTACCCGGCAGCAGATTTTAGAGTTGGGTAAAACTATGGAGGAGGTACAGAAATGGGTACAAGATAGGTTACCTGTGAATATTTATCCACCTGTCCATTCTTATCATCCAGGAGACCAAGTTTGGATAAAGGAGTGGAACAGTGTACCGTTGGGACCAAAGTGGAGGGGTCCTTATGTTGTTCTTTTGTCTACCCCAACAGCTATAAAGGTGGCCGAAGTGATTCCGTGGATTCATCACTCCAGGGTTAAACCACCAGCAGCAGATTCTTGGCAAGTTACACCAGATCCTGAGAATCCCTGCAAGATCCAGTTGAAGAGAGTGACCCAGTTGGATTGAAAGTGATTTTTGCGAAGAGTTCTGTTATAAGGGAACATCAACAAGAATCTACAAATAGGTGTTTTGACGGCCACAATAAAGCCTGACCACCTGCCTACGTTTCATAGCCAGAGTGTCTTGAAGGGATCTCTGTGAAGGAAAGTGAGGATCAGAAGGACAACATCCCTGCAGCCCTCACATTCCTGGAAGCTGAGGTGCCATCGCACGGTCGAAGAGTTAGGAAGAAGATGTCAGGAGTGATGTGTTTAATAATGTATACATGTGTGTTTTTAATTATTCAGGAAGGTAGAGGTACCGACACACCAGGCTGCGAGGTTTGCGTTAAGACTACGAAAACAGGCAATCACATTTCCCAGACCCTTATTTGGCATTCACAGTATGAGTGTAAAGGACATGTATCTAAGTGTAGATACTTAGGCATAGATTATAGTGTATGCCATTTAGGAGCAGGAGAACCTAAGTGTTTTAGCCCTGAGTATCAACCCCGTACAATTTGGTTGACTATTCGGAATGGAGACTCACAGGGGACCCTGATAAATAAGACCATACTAGAAACCGTACATTCTCCAGGTGTTTTGCCATTTGATGCATGTAAGGCGATATCAGGTGGTAGAAAACCGTGGAATGTATGTGGCGATCTTAAATGGGAAAGAACGTATGGGTCTAATGATAAGTATATTTGCCCCAGTAGTAAGTATGAATATATAGATCCAAAATGCCCAAATAAAGAATACAATTATTGTCCGTATTGGTCCTGTGTGGGGTGGGCAACCTGGGGACAGACAGTAGATAAGGATATGATCGTCACTAAGTTGCCTACCAAGCCATATTGTAAGTCTAGGGAGTGTAACCCAGTCCATATACTTATCAATGACCCAGAACTATTCATAGATAGGTTTGGGAACTTATTTGGGTTCCAGATATATGGAACAGGTTTGGATCCTGGGACAATATTATTTATAGGAATAGAGACTAGTGATGTACCGAACTGTTCGCTGGCGAATTGTTCCCGGCAAACATAGCATGTTCGCGTCCGCCACCGAGGGCGAACACATGCGGTCCGCCCCCTATTCGTCATCATTGAGTAAACTTTGACCCTGTACCTCACAGTCAGCAGACACATTACAGCCAATCAGCAGCACACCCTCCAGATATGAGTGGCAATGTGCACTGGCAGAGGTTGGGAGAGTACCCGCTGTTGGCCTGACACACGGACGCTTGCAGACAGCTAACTGCTATTCAATCTATAACAGTGAAAAACATTTTTTTGTTTTTAAATGCACGCTATTGTGACACCAGCAGACCCTCCCACCTACTGGACAGCATCCATTTTAGATTAATTCGGAAGCTGCAACCATTTTTTTTTTCAATATATTATTATTATTTTTTTTTTAGTGCATATAAATGTTACAAGCAAATACTCCCCCCAGACACTCTGTATTACTGCAGATACTCCCTCCAGACACCCTGTGTTACTGCAGATACTCCCTCCAGACACCCTGTGTTTCTGCAGATACTCCCCCCAGACACTCTGTGTTACTGCAGATACTGCAGATACTCCCTCCAGACACTGGCACAGAGCAGAATAGGGACTGTTCCCCCTACATAGGGTCACTTGGCAGATATGGATTGACACCTATCCTAAGGATCCCTGATAAACACTGACACGGAGCCCTCCATGGGTGAAGATGGATTAATTTTTTTTGCGCTCGGGTTTTTTATTTTATTTTTAAGTTCGACGGGTATGATGGCTTTTTATTTGGCCTTTTTTGGGGCTGAAAAATGAAGATTTTAGAAAAAAGAAGACGTTGAATAGTAAGTTGAATTTTACTTTACAGGGTAGTAATTTTATTCCCCCCTCACTATTTTTTAGGGTGAGGGGGGTAGGTAGGGGCTTTTTTATTTGGTTGTGTGACTAGGGGCTTGGGAACCTCTAGTCACCTTTGATGGCGGAGGGGGGGATGTTCATTTAGGGCCCCCACCCGCCGCTCTACACACACTATACACACTCTACACACACTATACACACTATACAGACACTGCATACACGCTACACACACTGCAAACACTGCACACACACTATGCACCCACTGCACACACTCTACACACTCTACACACACTGTACACACTATGCACACACTATACACACACTGCACACACTATACACACACTGCACACACTCTACACACACTGCATACACTATACACACTCTGCACACACTACATACACACTGCACACACTGCATACACTATACACACACTGCACTAACTATACACACACTGCACACACTATACACACACTGCATACACCCACTGCATACACACTATACACACACTGCATACACACTATATACACACTATACACACTGAACACACTATACACACACTGCATACACACTATACACACACTGCACACACTATACACACACTGCATACACTGTGCACACACTGCACACTCTATACACACACTGCAAACACTATACACACACTGCACACACTGCATACACTATACACACTATACACACACTATACACACACTGCATACACTGTGCACACACTGCACACTCTATACACACTGCACACACTATACACACACTGCACACACACTGCATACACTATACACACTCTACACACACTGCATACACACTGCATACACTATACACACACTGCACTAACTATACACACACTGCATACACCCTATACACACACTGCATACACACTATACACACACTGCACACACTATACACACAATATACACACTATACGCACACTGTACACACTATGCAAACACTGCATACACTATGCACACACTATACACACACACACACTACACACACTGCATACACACTGCACACAATATACACACACTACACACACTGCATACACACTGCACACACTATACACACTGCACACACTATACACACACTGCACACTCTATACACACACTGCACACTCTATACACACACTGCACACACTGCACACACACTGCATACACTATACACACTCTACACACACTGCATACACCCTATACACACACTGCATACACACTATACACACACTGCATACACACTATATACACACTATACACACTGCACACACTATACACACACTGCATACACACTATACACACACTACACACACTATACACACAATATACACACACTGTACACACTATACACACACTGCACACACTATACACGATATACACACACTATACACACACTGCACACTGTGCACACACTGCACACTCTATACACACACTGCACACACTGCACACACACTGCATACACTATACACACTCTACACACACTGCATACACACTGCACACACTGCATACACTATACACACACTGTATACACCCTATACACACTATACACACACTGCATACACACTATATACACACTATACACACTGCACACACTATACACACACTGCATACACACACTGTACACACTATACACACACTATACACACAATATACACACACACTATACACACACTGTACACACTATGCACACACACTACACACACTGCATACACACTGCACACAATATACACACACTGTACACACTATACACACACTGCATAAACATACATTTAAAACAAATTGCAGCTGTTTTTTACATTTCAAAGTTGGGGAGGGGGGTGCCAAATAAAGGATCCGCCCCGGGTGCCAAATGCTCCAGGTACGCCCCTGTATAGAGGGGAGCCATGTTACTCTGTATATAGAGAGGAGCCATGTTTACACTGTAAATAGAGGGGAGCCATGTTACTCTGTATATAGAGGGAGCCATGTTATTCTGTATATAGAGGGAGCCATGTTTACACTGTATATAGAGGGAGCCATGTTATTCTGTATATAGAGGGAGCCATGTTCCTCTGTATATAGAGGGAGCCATGTTTACACGGTATATAGAGGGAAGCCATGTTACTCTGTATATAGAGGGAGCCATGTTACTCTGTATATAGAGGGAGCCATGTTTACACGGTATATAGAGGGAAGCCATGTTACTCTGTATATAGAGGGAGCCATGTTACTCTGTATATAGAGAGGAGCCATATTTACACTGTATATAGAGGGAGCCATGTTTACACGGTATATAGAGGGAAGCCATGTTACTCTGTATATAGAGGGAGCCATGTTACTCTGTATATAGAGAGGAGCCATATTTACACTGTATATAGAGGGAGCCATGTTTACACGGTATATAGAGGGAAGCCATGTTACTCTGTATATAGAGGGAGCCATGTTATTCTGTATATAGAGGGAGCCATGTTATTCTGTATATAGAGGGAGCCATGTTACTCTGTATATAGAGAGGAGCCATGTTTACACTGTATATAGAGGGAGCCATGTTATTCTGTATATAGAGCGAGCCATGTTACTCTGTATATAGAGGGAACCATGTTACTCTGTATATAGAGAGGAGCCATGTTACTCTGTATATAGAGGGAGCCATGTTACTTTGTATATAGAGGGGAGCCATGTTTACACGGTATATAGAGGGAAGCCATGTTACTCTGTATATAGAGGGAGCCATGTTTACATGGTATATAGAGGGAAGCCATGTTACTCTGTATATAGAGGGAGCCATGTTACTCTGTATATAGAGAGGAGCCGTGTTTACACTGTATATAGAGAGGAGCCATGTTACATGGTATATAGCGAGGAGCCATGTTTACACTGTATATAGAGGGAGCCATCTTACTCTGTATATAGAGAGGAGCCGTGTTTAGACTGTATATAGAGGGGAGCCATGTTACTCTGTATATAGAGGGGAGCCATGTTACACTGTATATAGAGGGAGCCATGTTACTCTGTATATAGAGGGAGCCATGTTTACTCTGTATATAGAGGGAGCCATGTTACTATCTGATTTGGTTAACTATGATTGGCCCTGGCATGTTTGTTAGTCTGGCCTGCATGGTTGTCTGGCATGAATAAAAGTAGCATGTTTCAACTATATTAGTAGTTAGACTAGTTTGCACTAAAACATGTGCAAATGGGGAGTTTGCGGTTGTGTAAATGGACTGTTTGCGGTTGTTTGCGGTGCGTTAAACGGGGAGTTTGGTCTGTCACTGTGAAGCGGGCGTAACCCTTACACTACCTGATCGATACAACATCATACCTGATGTTTTAAAGCACGTTATTCCAAACAATTTACGAATGTTAGGTGATTTCTGCCCTTTATGGATTAAAACCAGACTCTGCATCAACTGTGTAATTTTCCATGGGAGTTTTGTCATGGATCCCCCTCCGGCATGCCACAGTCAAGGTGTTAGTCCCCTTGAAACAACTTAACCATCACTTTTGTGGCCAGAAACAGTCCCTGTGGGTTTTAAAATTTGCCTGCCCATTGAAATTTCGGGTTCGCGACATCACTAATAGAGACCGATACTGTAGCAACCCAGACTCATCAGGTCTTTCATTCCTTCTATGAGGAGATGAGTGTGGAAAATAAGATCCCCCATAATGCGAAAAACTTATTTATAGATCTAGCCGAAAGCATTGCTGGTAGTCTTAATGTAACCAACTGCTATGTGTGTGGAGGTACTAATATGGGAGACCAATGGCCATGGGAAGCAAAGGAGGTAATGTATTCCGGTTCTGAGACAGTTGAACAGTTAATATCTTCTCAAACTGATTATCAAGTGAGTGTTAGAGGTAAATCTGAGTGGCGATTAAAGACCTCCATTATAGGTTATGTTTGCATAGCAAGGAAAGGAATAATGTTTAATACATCTGTAGGAGAATTGACTTGTCTAGGGCAAAAGGCTTATAATGATAGTACAAAAGATACAACTTGGTGGTCAGCTTCAAATGTCTCAGAACCACCTAATCCGTTTGCAATTTATACCAGTTTAAAGGATGTGTGGTTTGACCTATCTGCTATATCTAGTTGGAAAGTCCCAGCAAATTTGTACTGGATCTGTGGTAAGAAAGCCTATTTGGAGTTACCACAGGACTGGGAAGGGGCATGTGTATTAGGTATGCTCAAACCATCCTTCTTCTTGTTGCCAATTGAAACAGGAGAGACTTTGGGAGTTAAAGTGTATGATGTAAATCATAGAAA
Source organism: Pelobates fuscus (assembly GCF_036172605.1). Taxonomy (NCBI): domain Eukaryota; kingdom Metazoa; phylum Chordata; class Amphibia; order Anura; family Pelobatidae; genus Pelobates; species Pelobates fuscus. The sequence continues at coordinate 114,415,079 of NC_086317.1, forward strand.
GAAAAGGGGACCCCTAGAGATAGGTACCTGGGAAGATAATGAATGGCCTCCCCAACGTATTATAGATTATTATGGGCCAGCTACGTGGGCAGAGGATGGTACTTATGGATACAGAACCCCAATATACATGCTCAACCGTATCATAAGATTACAGGCAGTGGTTGAGATAATTACCAATGAAACATCACAAGCGCTTAATCTCCTAGCAAAGCATAACACTAAGATGAGGACAGCCGTTTACCAGAATAGATTAGCCTTGGATTACCTATTGGCAGTAGAGGGAGGTGTATGTGGGAAGTTTAATCTAAGCAATTGTTGTCTTCAAATAGATGATGAAGGGCAAGCAATAGCTGAGCTTACTATCCATATGGTTAAACTAGCACATGTGCCTACTCAAGTATGGAAAGGGTATAATCCGAGTAGTTGGTTTGGTAATTGGTACGAGCAGCTTGGAGGACTCAAGGCACTGGTAGGTGGAGTCATGCTAATCTTGATGCTGTGCCTCCTCCTGCCGTGTCTGATTCCTTTGGTAGTTAGGTCTGTGCAGAGCATTATAGAGAATATAGCAGAGAGAAAGGCCGCTGCACAGATAATGGCTGTTTGCAGGTACGAGGCTCTAAATCAAGGAGAACACGTACAGGAAGAGGAATGCTGAGGGGTTCGTATCTCTAGAGAGTCGCAAAGTCTAGTCTGGTTTATGGCAACTTGAGGTGTAAGCAAACCCCGATTAAGTGATGCATCTGGAATTATGAAATATCAGAAGCATCAAAGGGGGGAATGTGGTGGAATCTTGGTCAAAATAAATTTAGTAGGCCGAGATTGCCACGTGGTATGTGCACGTGCATATGCTGATGTGTCGGTCGGTTGGTTGCACGTGGCAACGATACAATCAGTAGTGTACGGAGCATGTGCAGGAATACAGGATATACGAGTATTCCCCTCCTCCATTGTGCTGGGCAAGCCATGTGGTCAAACAGGAAGTTAGTCTTTGTTCTGTCGATTGGGTTAGAGTACGTGTAGGTGGAACTGATTATAGGAGGAGCTATATGTCTATATAAGGTGCCTACACTGTACGATCAGGGCTCATATTTTAGCTGTTTTTGGTGACATTAGTCCCTCTGAGTCCCGGTCGGTGAATCGAATAAAGATCACTTCCTTCCTGAAGAAACCTGTGTCCATCTCTCTGTGCTTGGCTTCCGTCAGTTTCTCCGGTATCACTATCTCTTATTGATTTACTCAAATGAAAACCCAGAGTGGAGCCGTCACATCCTAACGCTTCCTTCATACACATTGCCATGCGCCTGACACCTTCCTCACGCTACCCCTGAAAATGGACCTATTGATACTTACCGACAAACCCAATCAAACCCCATGAGGCTGCTCCTTATGAATCTGCCCGCCCGACATTAGGACAACTCCATAGGAAAGCATTGTATCAATGCTTTCCTTTAGGCTTTTAGCAGATGCTGGATGTTCTAATGCTTTCGTCCACTGTCAATTAGGTGATCAAAAGTCTCCTAACCACCCGGAATTGCCTCTGGTAGACAGCCATTAGAGTTGGAGTTAACCCTGCAATATAATTATGCCAGTTTCTCATTAACTGCAATAATTACCATTACCATATGCGTGCGCACGGGGTGTGCCAGGTGTGCCTGGGCACACCCTAATCCCCGCGGCCCGCGCTATGTGCCTCCATGGGCCGGTGAGGGAGATCAAAGATCTCCCCACAGGCAGGGAGGGAGGCAGGAGAGGACCCGGGGAGCTCTAGACACGGTGCCGAGGTGATATAGGGACAGATCTATTCATCTGAGCTTTGGTTTGGGGCTGCTGTGGATACTCTTTTGGGGTTCGGCTCCTTATCTTAGCCCTAGTGTCCTTCACCTTTGCATATACCTGAGTTTCGTTTATTAGCTGGCAAATTGTTCATTGTAGGCTTAGACCTCACTAGTAGCTATGTTTTTCTTAGCTTACCTAGCTGGATATCTATAGGTGTCTGTGTAGGTGTTTATGACTACAAGTACACTCATTATACATATACCTCTTTGTCTCTCCCTTTCCAGCTTATATTTCTGTTTTTCCTTAGGACTATTAAAGGTAGGGCCCCCCTTCCCCATAATTTGTGTTACTATCCCTATCAGGACCTCTAGTCCATCCCTGTCTATTTACTATATCCCCAATTTATTCCCCCATTTATTCCCCCATCTCTAGGAGAGTAACATTGGGCATCACCTGGAGCTAATCCACGAGCCCCCAGTACTATTGGGACTTTTATTCAGTTTATTAGTTTATAGTTTGTCATTGCTCATTTTTAATGTGCTACATTACTTAAAGATATACTCTAAGTGCCATACAACTTTAGCTTAAAGGAACACTATAGGATCAGGAATACAAACACTATAAATCCCAGGCCCGCACTCTGTTGAGATTAAAGGTGATTTTACTCACCTTTTCTCCCCACGAGTGGCTAGCCCTTGCTCAATCTTGATAATCTTATTCTTAATCTTATTATCAAAATGCCACGCTGCACCAATCAGCATTTTCTTATAAAGATGCTTTGAATCAATGAATCTCTATGAAGAACGTTCAGCACCTCAATGCATACCGTGGAGACGTTGAATGCAGCCCTGGACTAGAAAGCATCTCTAATGGCCATCTGAGTGACTGCGACTAGATGTATTACTAGTCAGCAATGTAAACATTGCCTTTTCTCTTCTAACACTGCAGGGACATGCTATTGACACTAGATAAGATGTGGTGGTTCTGGTGACTATAGTGTCCCTTTAAAGCCATTGTGCTTGCTGAAATGCCTAATGTGCGTCCTCTTTTTTTCATTTTACAAAAAGTGCAGATTTCAATAGAAATAACCCTTGTGTTTTCGATGGTTTAAAATTCTTTGCCCACTAGCTGCTAGTTCTGCCAGCAGGCAAATCTTTTATATTTTATTTTTTTTAATCCGTGCCCGGACATAATTCATTTGGTCCAAATTTCAGCCATTGGGCAGAGTTCGGTTTGCCTGATTTACAAAATCCAAACGTTGTCGAGATTTTATATTCGAACTTTAGTGAATAACTCTGTAGGCCAAGTCCCTTTGCTATTATTAGGTAGGCTTACCATATTCTGTAAAGTAATAAAGAGGACACCTCCAGGAACAGATTCTAAAACCTAGAATCTAGATAAAAACCTTGTTTTTGCTATAAAGTACTCCAACCATCGTAAGCATTGTAGTGGTTGTAGTGGTTATTATGGTAGCTGTACCCTGGCCCCAATTCCCCTGGTAGTTGAGCAAACCGTTTTCTAACAGTTTGCTGTCTTACCAAGGTCCTGTTGGGCTCTTGTTTTTCTTTGAAGGCAGATTTAAAACAAACCGCTCCTGTAGACCAGCAGAAGCCAGAAGCTGATCCTGATGCCTAATGATTGGCTGAAAACCTAATTTAACTGCTCCCAGCCAAATAAATAGTATCTGTGCAAAGGAATGGAACTCTTGTTTCAGATGACTGATGTCCCAATGCCGCTGCCAGAAGTGAAATTACACTGTTTAGAACGGGTAGTGTTTTCTCAGGTTTTAAACATAGGAGTATTTTCACTCAACTTCAAATTATAATGAATTCGAAATTTGAATGGAAAAGAAATAAAATTAAATGCAATACACTGTTGAACGAATAAATGCAATAGTCTCTAGCTGGAAATGTGATCTTGTTTATTTTATTAGAGATCGCTGTACAAGAGTGTATGTATGAGAAACATATATTCCATTAGCGTATTCCCTATTCTTCTTCAATAGAGGAAAAAGAGTTGGTGCAAGGTGGAAGTGGTCTTTGTTTCCTCATTTATAAAATAATCACTTATTTCACATTATCAAAATAAAATAAATAAGGATGATTCTCTATGAACATGTTATAAGCAAAATATTACTCATGTCTCCACCCTGAATTTTGCATTTAAATATACTTTAATAGTATTAAACATCTCAACTGCAAAGCCCTGCAACTTCACGTTTCACACGATGGACTGATATTAAGACAGTGTTATTGATACAGATCGAAAACAAAGGGCTTTCAATAGAACTTTGACTTACGTTGGGGATGCTAATGGAAAATACACACTGTGCATGCGGCATTAGAATCATTGACACACTATAATATATGCCCCCTTAAAGGTGAACTATAATGAAAAATGTTCTGGTAATATGTACAGTTTGTAGATGTGCTAAATTTCAGTCACACATTGCAGCCTTTGCCTGGGTCAGCGATTCTTATACTTTTTATTTAGTGAGGTCATCTAGATAGGATGGAACATCACCTGGGAACATCAGACAGGACATTCCGCCCGGAAATTCTCATGATGGCATTCTCAGACAATCTGTTCCTGGAAGAGTGCTATGTTGTCAATCTAGCCAGATATAAAATTGAGGGGGATCTAACCCCATCAGTCCCGATTCCAGGTCCACTCATTGCCTCTCATCTGGTGGGTAATGCCACATGACCCCTTTGCTAACTGAGCCACCACATAATACATGTACAGATTAGGAAAATCAAATCCCCCTAAAGATCTGGGATGGTATAAAACCTGCCCGACTATCAGGGCCGGCCCAAGGCATTGTGCTGCCTGGCTCCATAGATGAAATGCTGCCCTCCATCCCCTCCCCCCCCCCCCCCCCAAAAAAAAAACGCTCTCCAAAACACACTTACCACCATTAATGTGTGTAATTAATGAAGTGTCTGAGCTTGTGTATTGTATGCAGAGTGTGCGATGGATGCTGTGTTTGTGTACTGGATACAGTATCTGTGTTTGTGTAGTGAATGCAATGTCTCTGTGTGTAGTGGATGCAGTGTCTGTGTTATGGATGCAGTGCGTGTAGTGGAAGGAGTGTGTATGTTTTTGTAGTGGATGTCTGTGTAGTGAATGCAGTGTTTGTGTAGTGGATGCAGTGTGTGTGTTTATGTAGTGGATGCAGTGTGTGTACGTGTGTTTATAATGGTGTGTAATGGATGTAGTGTATGTGTGTTTGTAGTGGTGTGTACTGGATGTAAAGTATGTGTGTTTATAGTGGTGTGTACTGGATGCATGTATGTGTGTTTGTAGTGGTGTACTGGATGTATGTGTGTTTATGGTGGTGTATACTGGATGTAGTGTATGTGTGTTTGTAGTGGTGTGTACTGGATGTAGTGCATCTTTGTTTGTAGTGGTGTGTACTGGATGTAGAGTATGTGTGTTTATAGTGCTGTGTACTGGATGTATGTATGTGTGTTTGTAGTGGTGTACTGGATGTATGTATGTATGTGTGTTTATAGTGGTGTGTACTGGATGTAGTGTATGTGTGTTTGTAGTGGTGTGTACTGGATGTAGTACATCTGTGTTTCTAGTGGTGTGCACTGGATGTAGTGTATGTGTGTTTGTAGTGGTGTGTACTGGATGTAGTGTATGTGTGTTTGTGGGCTGTGGGGAGGGATGTAGTGTTGTTTTTTTAAATGTATAATAAAATGTCTTCCCCCCCTACCTTCCTCTTACTTGTGGGCAGAAAGGGGGGACCCAATATTTCCTGGTGGTCCAGCAAGGTGTCTTGCGAAGAGGGGGCCCAGAGATCTGATTCTCCATCTCCTGGCTGCTGCGTTCAATGCTCTGGTATGCATTGCGTGCTGTGCAGAACATTCTTCACAGTGCTCAAGTGGATTACCTTTAGAGATTGTATCCGAAGGGGGCCGCTTGACAAAATCCTACATGGTAAGCAAAAATAGGGTGAAATTAGGACTAGCTAGGGTTAGGGAAAGAGTTCAAATTTAAGATTAAATAAATTGAGATTATATGTAGTAGTATACTAAATGTTAGACATTATTACATTTAAAGGAACCGTCCAATTGCCATAACCACTACACTGTAGTGCTTTTAGTGCTTACCCAGAATAATTCGTTTTAGAACGGTTTGAAAACTTACCTGGGCCGTGCTTGGCACTTGTGGCAAGGATAATGCAAGGATAATCTGGTTAGCTCCACTGAGTTAAGCAGGGCTGTGCCTAATTCAAGGGAGATTCAGAGTGGGTGCATAGGAACCCAGGCAAGATGACAAATTACTATGGGAGGGTGCCTGTCATCACATCACTGTAGTGTCTCCTTTGGACCAAAGTCCAGATTCTCGGGACGCCAGAGTAGGGAAGTATGAATTTATCCACTCTACTTATTTAGTCAATTTTGCAACTCTCCCAACATCTTATTGTGTGCATACTTTAGTTTTAGTTGACAAAGGACATATATGAACTTTTCTATTTCAACTTTGCACAAGTTAAATTATGCTTTAAAAGTAATTCTGGGGAACAGTGTGTCAGGATTACAGTTGATCCAGCACGTAGAATAGTATCACACCTAAGACTAAGGAAAACGTCTAACCGCACCTTAGAATGGCCGGGCTTAACGTACCTGAAAATAGTCAAAATACTTACAAATTACAGGGACACAGTGTAACGGACCGTTTCATTTACAAGAGGATAAAACCCAGTTTAGGCGATAATCCCCCTTACAGATGCTCAGGCAGCTACTGCAAACACCATTCTCCCGACTGGAGACACACGAACACTGAATCCGAGAAACCTTTTAAATTCTCCCAAGCATATGAATGCTGTAGACCATTGAATAGGAACCATATGAATAGGCTTGTACTCCTAGCAGTCAACTGGAACAGCATGCAATAAATCCTTCCCCCCAATAATGAGACGACACATCACTTTGAGGGTAAAACAGGAACTCTGGACTGGCTCATCCAGCCTGGCTTTTATTTCCAACTCACACATACAGGCCACACCCAGGGGGAGGCATAAAAGAACCAATGACATAGATGTTAACTCCCACACATCCCCTCCCCTTAGTGTGACACATAATCCCATTATGCATACAGTGTAAAATATACTTTTACACAACTTTCATAACTTTAAAACCATGCATCACATTCACATAAAAATACATATCCACAATCAATCCATTCAGGGGAACAACATATTAAACAATGGCATGAATCCGACCAGGGGTTCAAAAGTTACTAAAAGTATCTTTTGTTCCTTTCTGGCTGGCAGAAAAACATCCCCACAATGCACCCTGGTTTCCTCCCTTCTGCCCTGGAGTTAATTGGAGAAGTAATCCAATTATCCAGGACTAGAGGCAGACTCCATTAACCACATGGTTGCAAAACGACATAAAACACTTTAAAATACATAAAGTCACATTTACACATAACACACAGACATTTCACCTATCCCCAGATAGCTGGGATCTGCGCGCACAAAACTACCGAATAGCGCGCAGATCCTACTCACACAGTACAATTGCCATGGAGCTAAAGTCTTTCCCATAGTCTTTCATTATATGAATAGGCTCCATGGTATAGCTATCTGGGGTATCACATTCCCATAAAGTCTGGTCCATAGTCCAAAGGCAAGAGGCGGGCAATCAGCCCCCTCCAAGGACACGTGGCGAGGTCGGTTTCGCCACACTTCTCCCCTTTACCCCCCAGACTAACAGGGTACTTGACCTCCTGCCGGTCAGTGCCCTTGTTAGTCCAGCAGCCCACCCACAAGACAGAAACAGCAGTACAGCCCACCCACAATAAACCATTACTACACCTGGGTAAGGGAGAATCTTGTCCATGTCCAGGTGCCTTACCACGGCTGTGTGGGGGACTGGTAGGCTGCCTTGGTGGGTTGCTGAGGGTGCAGAGACCAGCGGTACTCTGTCCTGGTGCCAGAACTACCCCGGGAGTAGCCTGGTTGGAGCCTGGTTGCTGGAGATTGACTGTCTCCACTTTGGATATATCTCTCTGTGGCTGGGGGACACGACTGACCGTCCCTACCCCTGGTGCTGTAAGTGCAGAGACTACGGTCCCATCTGCACGGATGTGGGGCTTAACATCTCCCCTTGGTGGGTTAGGCTGCCGCTGGAGAGAGGGTGTAACAAGCTCCTCTCTCTGAACGGTAAACTGCCGCTGGGGAGAGAGGCTAGCAGGCTCCTCTCCCTGCCATTCTCTCTGCTGGTGGAAAGGGAGACCAGCTGTCTCCCCTTTCCTTCTCTTGTCCTGCTGCTGGGGTGCGAGACTGACTGTCTCTGCTCCCTGCAGGACACACTGCCGCTGGGGAGGATGGACGACACCATCAGCTCCCTGGGGTACACACGGCCGCTGGGGAGGAAGGACGGCACCTTCTGCTCCCTGGGGCACCCACTGCCGCTGGGGAGGGAGGACGCTGCTATCCTCTCCCTTCACTTCACACTGCCTTCCTGGCATATCACTTTGCTGCTGGGGGGCAGGAACAACAACCTCTGCCCCCTGTAACTCAGCCTGCCGCTGGGGAGGGAGGACGACACCATCCGCTCCCTGGGTTCCACACTGCCGCTGGGGAGGAAGGACGGCACCTTCTGCTCCCTGGGTTACACACTGCCGCTGGGGAGGAAGGACGGCACCTTCTGCTCCCTGGGTTACACACTGCCGCTGGGGAGGAAGGACGGCACCTTCATCTCCCTGGGACTTACTCTGCTGCTGGGGATCTGGGCCTGCTGCCCACCATCCCGTTGGGCCCAGTGGAGAGACCTCGGTCCCATCTCCACCTGCCTGTTGTGGTTCCTCACAGGACCAATCTATGAGGACCCCTACTTCGGGTTCTTCCTGCCGCCTCAGGGGGGGGCGGCTAACCTCCTCGGATGCAGCCTCTACTCTGCTGCTGTACCACTCTTCCTGCTCATCATACTCTCCGTCCATCTTTGAGTTTTGCTCAGCCATGACCTGGTTCCAGATCCCCTGGAATATGTCCATGGATATATAACCCCCATACTGGGCCACTTGCTGCCTCGCCTTGGCCATAAAATCATCTTCAGCGTCAGAGCCTTCCATACTTGTCTGCTCCAAGTCGCTGGATACCTCTGCTGCCAGGGGCGCTGCACGAGTGCTAACGTTGCCCTCAATTTGTAACTCCAAGGAATTGGTGTTCTGTAGCTGTCCTTCTGGCTGTGGGAACAATCCCGCAGCTTGTTGGTTCCTCTGCGTCGTTCGCAGCATGAGGTACGCCTGTACATCGTTGTAGACCCGGTCTGCCATCTGCTCCGCTCGGGCTGGTGAGAATAGAGCCATCCTGCTCCTATATTCCCTGGCAAACTCGGATTCCTCCTCCTCCCTCGGAGGTGCTGTAGCAGCTGCGACTCTGTCTCCTTCCATTTTCCTGATTTCCTTTGTAGATAGGGTCGCTGTACGGATACTAGCGTTGCCCTCAATTTGTAATCCAGAAATGGTGTTGTCTGTAGCTGTCCCTCTGGTTGTAGGAACGATCCCACCGCTTGCCACCAATTGTAACGGACCGTTTCATTTACAAGAGGATAAAACCCAGTTTAGGCGATAATCCCCTTTACAGATGCTCAGGCAGCTACTGCAAACACCATTCTCCCGACTGGAGACACACGAACACTGAATCCGAGAAACCTTTTAAATTCTCCCAAGCATATGAATGCTGTAGACCATTGAATAGGAACCATACGAATAGGCTTGTACTCCTAGCAGTCAACTGGAACAGCATGCAATAAATCCTTCCCCCCAATAATGAGACGACACATCACTTTGAGGGTAAAACAGGAACTCAGGACTGGCTCATCCAGCCTGGCTTTTATTTCCAACTCACACATACAGGCCACACCCAGGGGCAGGCATAAAAGAACCAATGACATAGATGTTAACTCCCACATATCCCCTCCCCTTAGTGTGACACATAATCCCATTATGCATACAGTGTAAAATATACTTTTACACAACTTTCATAACTTTAAAACCATACATCACATTCACATAAAAATACATATCCACAATCAATCCATTCAGGGGAACAACATATTAAACAATGGCATGAATCCGACCAGGGGTTCAAAAGTTACTAAAAGTATCTTTTGTTCCTTTCTGGCTGGCAGAAAAACATCCCCACAATGCACCCTGGTTTCCTCCCTTCTGCCCTGGAGTTAATTGGAGAAGTAATCCAATTATCCAGGACTAGAGGCAGACTCCATTAACCACATGGTTGCAAAACGACATAAAACACTTTAAAATACATAAAGTCACATTTACACATAACACACAGACATTTCACCTATCCCCAGATAGCTGGGATCTGCGCGCACAAAACTACCGAATAGCGCGCAGATCCTACTCACACAGTACAATTGCCATGGAGCTAAAGTCTTTCCCATAGTCTTTCATTATATGAATAGGCTCCATGGTATAGCTATCTGGGGTATCACATTCCCATAAAGTCTGGTCCATAGTCCAAAGGCAAGAGGCGGGCAATCAGCCCCCTCCAAGGACACGTGGCGAGGTCGGTTTCGCCACACACAGAATGAAACACAACGATGAGGAAAGCCAGAAGTCAAGGATACCAGAAATCAGGGAAGTCAAAACTAAGCCAAAGTCAAATACCAGAAAAACACAATCAGGAACACACTCTTGGATACCCAGCTAGTGGAAACCACGACAGGGCACTGACAAAAAGGTAATTTGGGTTTAAATAACCCTCCTTGGGCTGTAATTGGCTGTCCCTAACCTCACGTTGACGCCATCTTTGATGTGGGCGAAGGTAAGTTTCCTATAAAAATCCGAACCGCAGTGGCCGGCGTTCCTAAGAACCTCGCACCCGCTGAGGACTGGAACAGAGGGAGACCGGGCAGCTGCAAATAGCTCTGTTTGCACGGCTTAGTTTTTGTGCAGCCATGCCGGCAGAGGAGCCAGGAGCTGTGACAGTGGTAAATGTGGAGGAATTATCATGGAATCCAATAAAGTGTTGCTGCTTAATATTTAGAACTTTGCTCAAGAATTGATCATTTATACATACCATTTGTGACAGACCGATTGGCACCCCGACCGGGTACCTCCATCAATCGCTGCTTCCTAGTACTTGCGAGCACCATAAGCACTGTACTGGAACACCACAACCACCGTAAACCCCACAAACCGCCGCAGCTTGGTTGGGGTCTCGCCGTCCTCCACCCATTCTGGACCCAAGGCCAGGATCCAGCTTCCAGTGAGTGAACCCCTCCTGGTCCAAAGAGCGTAGCAGGAACAGCTCTTATAAGAACTAGCAATTATACTCAGTATAGTGATTATAGCAATCCCCAGAGTGAATGTAGTTCTCTAATCCCCCAAACATGAGCCAAGACTTCATGAAGGGGTAAACGAAATCTCTCTTTAATGGGAGCCACACTGGCCTTTTATGCAAGTCCCTTAGCAAGGATTACGCCCATATGGACCTTGTTGGGGACAGGGACACAAACTTACAATCCAATAACACATTGACAATGTAAGGCACTCCCACACATGGCATACAATCCTCCCCTCTGTCTGGGAGATAATGGAGTCAGATACTGCATTAACCCAATTATTTCCAGGCAGAAAAACCACACATTTGTAAAAAGTCCCAAAAGTACCCCCAAACACATAATATCCCCTGATAGCCCTGATCTGGGTGACCAACATATCCAAAAATCACTCAGGTCAGTTCAGGGGTTCAAGAATTTTATGGAAGTCATGTTTATGACCGACCGCAGGCATGGTCCCATGCCCAAAACAGTTCCAGAGAATCAGGGCTTGCGGTCAGTCTAGTTCGGTAGTTTGAAAACAAACATACTACCGAACAGAGTCAATATTCTTACCCTGGAGCTTGTTCCCTTCATCCAGATGAATGATCTCACCAAACTTTCTAAGTTAAATAGAATCAAACGCAGGTGATGATGGAAGTCCAGCGATGTTCGGGAGTTTCTGTATCTGATTTTAGTGGGGTTTGTGGTACTTCTGCGTTACATTCTTGTGCATAAACAGTAATAACATTGTGCCTTTGCACGTTCTACCAAGCCCCCCTATCCTCTGGTCATCTATGCTCTCTGTGTCAATCTTGCCGGTTTCGAGTATGTGCTGACATAGGTGTGGAAGTCGTGGCCCTGGATATTCTCATATCACTTTACCTAGCTTCCTTCCAACGTAAGCAGAAGTCTAACTTTAAAAAAAAAAAAAAGGAACATAAGTATAACTGCAGGACAATTGTTGCCATCGCTCGGGTTAAGCAGTTGAATAGGTTTTGTACGATACTTTTAGCTAGCTCCTGTTACCGCCCCCCATCTCCCCCCCCCCCCGTGTTCAGTGGCGTATGTGGCCGGTCTTCTCGTGTGGTCCGCCTCTTCCCCCTACCCACCATCACACCGCCCTCCCCTCAGGGCCTGTACCTCCCATGGGCAATATTGGAGAATCATCTTTATTCCCCATCCCCTGTAACCATGTGATTCCCAGACTGCCTCTTATTTTGCCCACGTTTGTTCGTATACTCGATTTGTGCTGTTCATTGTGTGCGACATTTCTTAAAATTAGCGTAGATGTGGGAGAGCCCCTATGGGGTCATATGCAATTTCATCCATACTTTATATATCGCCTCCAGTTGGTCTATGCCCCTAGTAGCTGCTTTTGTCTGCATTAGTGCCTGTTTCCATTGATATGTGGTAAATTCCTGGTGAAGCTCGGTTTCCCAATTAATCATATAGATAGAGGTTTCCTGCCTAGCCTACCTCCCACACATAGTGTTCCAAAGTCGCCCATCACAGAGGGGTCTGGCTTTGGGCCTGATAGTTCCCTGAGCATGTGTTTAAGCCTCAGATATGTGAACAGTTCCCTGTTATAGAGTATGTTTACTATTATTAATCTCAATAAATGTATATACATTTTTATAAATCTTAAAAATTGTGTGAAATCTAAATTATCTTAATAAACATACGAGGTTTTAAAAGAATTAAAATTAGTGAGTTAACTCTTAGCTTAAATTAATAAGGAGATACAGTGCCATATCCATTTGATATTCCTAAAATTAACTTGTTTTGATAAATATATTCTCACAGTGTCCAGAGTCCAGGTCTTAGAGGGCCCATGACCATCGATTTTCTTGTTCCTCCCTATGCTAAGAATTAATGGAAAGGGGGAGCAAACTGATCACCTGTCTTGGGTCCTGTGAACTCTTATTCTTGTGCAATACATTAGCTATCTTGGGCTTATTTATTTTTTAAAAATATATTATTCAAGCAGTCATATTTTTTGTAATGCATTAGCATTTACCCCCGCCCCCCCCCGCCCCCCACAAATCAACACCAATAAAAAAACAAAGACCACTTAAAATTTTTTTTATACAAAACACACTTTATTCATTTTTAAAATGGCAAACAACATTTAAAACCAGCTAAACACTGCACTGACAATTTTCACAATACTATTTATGAAAATGCTTTATATACTAAATTTTCACTTCAAAGCAGTTTTATGCAACATTGGCAAATGAAAAAGTGATGAAAAGTATAGACTTTACAACATGACATTTAACAGGGAGAACTGCAGTTTAATGTTGTGATAAATATCTTCAGCTTTACTGTATACACTTCATTTGAATAACTCATCTAATCACATAATAAAAATAATGTGGGAATTGCACCTAAAATGATCAGGGAGTTGTGTATCCAATTTGCATCTTTGTCCAAAACACAGTACACACTGAGCCAAATGAAATACTGATGCTAATTTATATGTTTGTACCCACTAACTTGGTCGCTGTTACCTCTCAAGAACAAGAGAGAGCAGATATTTAGCTTGAAAAGGGTTTTATGCACAATATTTCATTGGGTTATTTATTAAAGGGACAGTATAGGCACCCAGTATAGGCACATAGCCCTGCAATGTAAGAGATTAGTTTCAGGGACAAAAATAATTATATTGCAGGGTTAACTCAACCTTTAGTGGCTTTTTTCCCCCCCAACATCCAATGTTTTTAAATCCCCCATAGGAAAATAATTGATTCAATGGTCGCTGCACATGAGGTTCCCGCTTCACTGTGAGGAGACTTCGCCAGCACGCTGGCAAAAGGTAAGTGTTGGCTATGGGCAGAGGGACACTATAGCGTTAGGGAAAAAGTGTTCCTTTCAAGAGGGATTGGTGCAGAATTGACAATGGAATTATAGTCTTTAATATTAGAGCTAAAATTTCCAGTTGTGTTGTCAGTTCTTCAAAAATTCAGGCCATTAACTCAAATATACAAATTATGAGCCGATTGCAACTGAATGCTACCAAATCATGCTAACACACACAAAATATATATATATATATATATATATATATATTATATACTATATACACACACACACACACACTCTAAAGGCTCAAATACCCACAAAATGTTTAAGATGCATTAAGTGAAAATTATAGAATGGCTCACATCCTCTGGTCTATGGTGATCAAGATAAAGCTAACATAATTAAGCATTTTACAGACCTTTGTATGGTTTTTGACATTCGACTCACCCTGTGCATATGCACTGCAGAAATTTTTAAGGCACACAATTTGTCCATATTTTGTCAATATGTTCTAATCCCTTAACTGTTAGAGTGGCTCAGGGACTCCATGGGAAATCAGTGATGCAATGGCCAGATAAGTGGTTTAATTTCATGCATACATTACTCTGGAATCAAGTAATTTAATTCCAGAAAGTGCCATGCTATTAATGATTAACTGAAGATAATTTTCCCAAAATATTTTCTGGTCATGTGATAGAAAATTCAATAGAGTCAACAAGGAAGTCCTCACCTACATGTATACTTTTATTTACGGTATGTGCAAAACAGTGAAGAACCAAAAAAAAAAAAAAATCTAAGGAACAAACCTCACCCATTAACAATTTTTTGACGTAATTGCAGACTCCACACATTCAAATGCTCCAGAGGGATTTTCTTTTTACGTCATGTCACTATGGGATATATAGGTATGGTAAAGATGGCACAGATGCTTTGTCTGTTAAATTGTTTGGGTGGTAAAACTCATGGGCAGATCAGGTTTTCAATCCCATACTACAAAATGTGTATCATCACTTTGTCCATGAAAAACAGACACATGGTGTGAATGATGCAGTGCCAGGACATAGATGTACTGACCAGTCAGAGAATCTTAGCAGTTACACTCTCAGGCAGCAGTTATTAATTGTAGCTGCTACCGTTAATTCCGTCTTCTCCCACTGGTGATATGTTTGGAAGGGAGCAGAGGATACGAAAACTGGTTCTCTCTTCCCTAGCTCCTGCAGTGGCAAATCATTAAAGGCAACCAGTATGAACTAAAGACTTCAAATACAGGGTTGACAATTATCTCTATATCTCCTATTTTTTAACCATCCTTGTGCGACTGGTGAGAGTTTCACTCCTGAGAAAACTGCTGCTATTTTATTTTAGCAGAAAATAATTTACAATCTCGACTAGGCTTGGATATATCTTTATGGTGCCCTAAAATTTAAGGAATTCTAGCCCTGTCATTTATTTAATAAAATCTAAAAAAAATTTTAAGATATAAGATAGATACAACTAATATGGATAAATAATGCCATTCGACGTTAATCATAATTGACAGGCTTTGGTCTCGTGGTTTATCATGATGTCCTCTTCACCTTTTTCATTGCACTATAATTCTAAAATGCACTCTTTACCTTTGCAAAAAGCCTTGTTCTATCAGTGTAGTAGGTATCAACCTACAACATGCCAATGGCCTGGCTACTAGGTGGTGTGGAAAACCCATGGCAATGAATGTGTAAGGTTTAAAGTATACAGAATAAACATTTAGATCAGGACTCAAACAATGGCCTTCCAAGAAGATGTTTTTCTATTATTGTTACCTTGCAAACAAAGAACTTCTTGCACGACATAGTTGCTTGTTTAACTTGCTCCAAGCAACAAGAACACAGAAGTTATCATTAAATACTCAATTTCTAGTTCAGAAACAAAATCCTAGACCCCACCCAATTAGTGGATAGCTGCTATGCTACGCCTATTGGGATACATACGATTAACAATCTTATCTCTTATATCTCCCTCCCCCATCTCTGTACGGATTATTTGAGCCGATGATGTGGCGTGCCACCCATGCCTTTAGAATGTAAAATGTCTACCAAGAATCTTTTTTCATATTCTTTGTACAAAAAAAATTATGCACTTTGTTTTTAAACTGATGTATGATGTGTACACACCTTCTGAAGATAGCGCCTCTTTAACATTACGTTTAAAACTTACACAACAAATCATTTGAATCTGCTAATGCATTACAAAACAAAAACAATCTAAATGACTAACGGATCCACTGACAGCATTAGAGTTTCACCTTTTATTTCAAAGACGTGGCATGTAAAGGTATGTGACTAACCAGAAGTTTTATATTTGGAGACGAATGGATATAAGACAACAAAACAGAGGTAATAGTACATGTTAATAGATTTAGCATAATGAATGGGCATCCTCTGCTAACAAACTACAGCTAACCTCCCCCACAAAATAAAATTGCTAGCAGCTTACTCTGGTTAATTCGATAAAGTGTGAACTAGGAATTAAAAATTAATTTACAAAAATTTAGTCTAGTAGAACAGACCAATTGAAATTTTTATTTTTACAAATCCAATCCATTCAGCTAGGTTGTCACTTTAGCTATGTTGGCCTAAAAGTTTAAATTCACTAAATTCCAATCAATTCACAATTCAGTGAATGACTGTTTCTGGGAAGTCTAGTTTGCCAAGTATTTGACATTCACTCAGGACTTTTCACTAAAGTGGTAATTGTTGAAACGGTTAGTCTTAAATTTGAAAGTCACTTTGAATTTCCATGAATTAAACTTTCCAATATTTGTACGGGCGCAGTTACACCTTTTGAGAGTACATAATCACATGCTACAGAAATATTAAATGTAAAAAAAAAAATTAAAAAAATTGGATGCCCGGTTACATTTATATGTGTGATGTTGATTGGAATCCTTCTCTACTTTCCATAGTACACCACTGGAGGCATGGTGTCAGATGATTCTTTACAAAAGAAGTATTTTAATGAGCAATGCATCTAGGATTTCAGAACATTCAGCAAATTAAAAAAAAAAAACATACAAATAGCTATGTGTACAGATATAAAGTTAAAAAAGTAACAACAGGTTAGGAAACCGTTTAAAAGCCATAAAAATCATGTAGGGTCTTCTAAAGAATTCAAACGTATAATATGATAATATGCCAATGTTTCGAATTTTTTTGGTGATCTTGTACATATGGGGGATTTGAGGATTGTGGCAACAAGATGGACAAAAACTATTAGGTGTGTTTAAGGTACTTCATCAGTAAAACAAAACAAAATCTTATCAAATACAAGCATTTTAAACAAAGTGACTAGCTCTGATTCACCAGCAGCAAGGGACTAAAAGTATCATGATATTCCACAGGTATCCTGGTGGAACTTTGTGTTAGCTTTAGTTAAAGCAGCTGCAGAGCCAAAGGCAGATAATTTCTTGTTATAACAAAACAAAAAAACTGACTAAAATCCAACAAAAATAAAATTTTAAAAAAGTGCACCTTGCCAGGCTATTTACTAAAATGAGAATTGCTGGAAATTCCAAAATTTAGGTCAAAATAGACAAAAAAAAAATAAAAAATTAATTCTGCTGCCAGTTTAACTATTTGGCCTTAAATTTGAACATCGGTTTGCATTCTCAGCTATTCTCACTTGTCACTTAGTGAATAAACTTGCATATGTCAATGCACGTCCCACGTAGTTTCCAGTATACAGATCTACACCACACAGTGGAGAAGACACATTTACAGAGAAGTCCACAAAATAACTCTGACAACATTGCTAACATTTTTCTTGTGCCTTCCTTTGTGAATTTTCAGGTTTAATTAAAGACTACCATCAAGGATTTTCTTTGTAGTTGCCAGGATTATTTAGGGAGAAGGGTATTTTGTGCTGAAACAAAAAGATTCAGAAATTAGCATAAAAAAATAAAATAAATTAAAAAAACACCCCACAAACAAAATCATTTTGGCAGAAATAGAGGTGTGTGCCCCAATAATACACACCCCTCCCTATTCCACAACCACAAATTAAAGTGAACCTATTATGAATAATTTAACTTGCCTTAAAATCGCTCACATATACATTGAATTCACCATAGATAAAGATGCATGGTGTATTCAATGTTATATATAAAACTAGACTTATTTGTCCTCCTTTCCAGTGCCATCATCTTCATGCTTTGCGGTTATTACTCTTCTGGTAACATGCACCTCCGCACCGTCTGCCACTACTCCTCTGTTCTTCTTTGACTTGCTCTGCCTGGGAGGAATCCCCCAGCAAGGCAAATTTATTTAGTCAGTGACGTCACCAGCATCAGAATACTGGTGACGTCACTGCGCAGGGGTAGGCAACTTGCGACACACCAGATGTTGTGGACTACATCTCCCATAAGGATCTTACTGCCATAAAGATGGGATATCATCATGGGAGGTGTAGTCCTAAACATCTGGAGTATTGAAGGATGCTTTGCCCTGACCTAGCCAGTACTAGAACAACCAGCTAGGGAGTTTCCATAACAAACAGTGCACGTGGTTGAAACACAGATGTCTTCCTGACCATTGCAGTTAAAAAAGCAAAAATAAAGTGGAAACGGCTCATACATTTTGTTAGAATTACAATCTACAAAGTGTGATGCTAAAAAGAATCCTCAGTTCTAGTATCAGCATTTATGTTTCGATTTCAGTCATTTTAACGATATTGGTTACAGTTTTAGGAATAGTCTGTTTCTTGTATTCAGCCCATTTGTCTCCAGCTCTGTTTGTACTCATACAAATTAACTAACTGATCAGCTGTAAGTTTTCATTACTCACCTTGTGGATCTACTTGGTCTCCTTTATTATCCATGTTTACATTTTCTGGGTCTTCTAGAATAAAATAAAATGTAGGGATCTATTAAAGGGTTTGAAATCACTGAATACAAATTATGCATTTTCTACTTAGCAGATCTTCCAGAAAGGGGAGATTGCATATGTTGCCGATCGTAACCTATATTGGTATTCGATAAATCTAGGGGAAAAAAGAGTTATGCTTTCCCCATCTCGCTCTCTACACATACACACAACATTCATGCATTTACAATGGCTCCCTTTGTTTCCTTCTTAGTTCAGCATGATCCAGACTGTTTGATTTTAATGGGAGGCAAATGTTTGGCTGCTGTGACTTGAATTCCAACACTTATTTGATCCTTGTCTCATTGCGGATATTCTGGTTTAGCTGCTATGTTTTTTTATTTATCAATGAGCTACCTCACCTAGCTCACCAGTAAGGCGAGCAGGACAGAATTAATAGCAACTTAGTGACGTAAACCATATTCATCACTCGAAATGTAAATCACTTATTTTTTTCTAAAACTCATACTGTATACACAAAATAGAACATGGCTAAAATAATTGTCTGTATAAGTTATGTGAAGAATCAAGTAGGTCGAAGCAAGTGCCTTAGATTTCTTCAATTTGGCCTGTGTTTTGAACTTTGCTAATCTTCCAAGAGTAAACTTGTATTTGCAAAGAGATTCTTATTTGACCATTACTTTAACCAATCAGTGTACTAATCCCCACATGCTCAAAAAGACAGCATAAAAAAAAAAAAAAAAAATCTATAGCACAACAAACTGTCTATTTCTATTAGACTGCAACTACAACAATACAGGGTACAAGGAAGCACACATTAAAGTATAACATCATTCACTTTTGTTTTATCTGTTTGATTTGTTTATTTTCTATTTTATTTTATTTTATTTTAGGCCAGATGGCTCCAGAATCCACCCCTTTATTCCTCACATCCCTCCTTCCCAACTCCACTCTTTGTCACATATGGATAAAGTGTTTTCATAATATTGGTCATGTAAGAGATGTTTGGATTTTTACAACATTTTTATAATATTGGTTATGTAAGATATGTCTGGATTTGTGTGTTTTTAATACATAGCAAAGTGCTGATAGATAGCTAGGAAGGTCCTGTTAGACCTATAAGTATAATGGTGTTTTATTTTTTGATTTAATCCGTACTGTATTCATTTTTGTGTCTCATGATATATTGGACATCTAATATGTCTTTATTTTCATCTCATTTTATTTCTTTATCTGATTTCTTTATCTTGTTTCCTCGTATGGGTTTTTTCCAATGCCGTTGACGACTGGACGAAGTGGAACGCATGTGCGTTCCAGTGACACACATCCGCTCAGTCTAGGGTGATGCGGGTATTTCCGGGTCTGTGGAACGCACGTGCGTTCCACGAAGGAGAGCCGGAACTCCATATATGGAGCGTATGAACATATGGACAATCAGCTGTTCGGAATTGAAAATTTTGGATCAAAATGTCGGCGGGAAGATTTAAAAGGGATTGGAAGCCCGAGAAGGATTGAAGCACTCCACTACTCCTGAGGAAGTCCGGTGAACCGGACGAAACGCGTAGAGACTGATAGTGATTGCCATTAATTATTTTATTATTTTACTATTGTGTATTGCCTGCCTGAAATTTCAACAAGGACGTTCTGCTCCACTTTTTGATGGGAGGAAAAGACTTGTTCTGATGGGCCTTTTTACAAGAGTTACACTGTAAGTGCAACCATTAAAGCTGTGATTTTATTTACATAACAACGTTACACTATGTCGATTTTTATTATTCTTTACATGTCCAAACTACTACTCTGACCCTGAGGGACTTAAGAATACTCATCTATTTGATGTGCCTGAAAACCACATATATCTCGTGAGTGTGACATAAACATAAGGGGCATCCGTGTGTTTTACGTTAATCCCCTATAAGCGTTTTCTTTTATTTTTCATATGTTTAGGTATATTCTACCCTGTTTCTATTAAAGTATATTGGTCTGGCTATCTACAGCACTACTACAAATTAGTAGGTCTCCCCCGCCAAACACCCAGTTTAATAGTTTAATATTTTTGTCATGTCAGCAACTGTAGTTTTAAGAGGGGTTGCAGTATTTCAAGAGAAGCTAAAGGGGTTTTCTATTAATTCACCATCCAAAATTGATTTAGCATTTATCCATTAGAAGCATCAGAACACTAGTGAAACTGGGGTTTTACATGCCCTGGGAAAGGGGGAACGATGATATACTTAATGTAAACCAATCTGTTTTGTGCATATAGAGAATAAGCATATTGTCATTAGTGTGAGATATTTGCCTGTTTGCACTTCAGCCATATTTTTAGAGGATTACAGTGGAAAATGGCCACATTTCCCTGCTATTTTACAGTTTACCAACCTCAAGAGATCAATTTCTTACACATCTACAATCTTGCATTATATTTGCCACATAAGGCACAGCTTACAAGATGCATTTGAAGAACAGTCAAACTGTCCTTATAGCATATATTTTCACGCACTACTTCAATTTGCATTACAGAGCCTCTTCCAATGTCACCTTTAATATAAGTATTTAAAGCATTTCCAAAGAGTCACACAAATGCAGTTCCTTTTTTTTATTTCCATTTCTGTCTCGTAAGATATTACTCAAGAGTATCACTCAAGGATGCCATAAACACCTGGCAATGAGTAAATCTGTCTATACATAGCATTTTTTTTTCTTTGTATCTTTATTTCACAACAGTATTATATTGGTACCCTTAGCTTGAGAGGTAGGATACAAGACTAATTAACTCGTGGGAGGATAATTATAGCTTTACTGAATCTGTCCTATCTGCTAAAGAAGGAGCTTCCCAATTGTATTACTGTTAAGAAAAAAAAAATCTATGAAGAGAAAATAACTAATTATGGTTAGTTATCCCAATCTTGTACTACTATAAATATATAATAAAAACAATATTAGCATATATGGATATAAACCCCAAACAACCCTCCACCCCTTCAAAATGCATCTGAAAGCCTGAAAAGAATGTGAAAAGCCAACAGGCTCGCACTCTGTTTTCCATTCTATATCTGTCAGAATGTCTCCTAAACAATGGTTAAGGCTGCATGCAGGGGCGGACTGACCGGTCGGGCACTTCGGACATGGTCCGAGGGCCCGGCCGGGAGGGGGGCCCGCCATCAGGGGGCCCGGCCGCCCCTTTAAATGCTGCAGCCGCCTGAGCGCTCTCTTAAGAGCGCTCAGGCGGCTGCAGCTTCTCACCTCCCCTCCCCGTAGCGTGGCCGAGCTGCTCTGCGTCCGCGGTGCCGGCCGGAGTTACAGGAAGGTGCACACACACTGAGTGTGCACCTTCCTGTCAGTCCGGCCGGGTACAGGAAACAGAAACTCCTGTTCCGCGCGGAACAGGAGTTTCTGTTTCCTGTACCCGGCCGGACTGACAGGAAGGTGCACACTCGGTGTGTGTGTGCACCTTCCTATCAATCCGGTCGGCACCGCGGACGCAGAGCCTCTCGGCCACGCTACGGGGAGGGGGTAAAAAGAGAGAGGGAGGGAGGGGAGGGGTGGGGGGGAGTTAAAAGAGAGAGGGAGGGAGGGGAGGGGAGGGGGGGAGTTAAAAGAGAGAGGGAGGGAGGGGAGGGGAGGGGGGGAGTTAAAAGAGAGAGGGAGGGAGGGGAGGGGGGGGGTTAAAAGAGAGAGGGGGGGGAGTTAAAAGAGAGAGGGGGGGTTAAAAGAGAGAGGGAGGGGGCGTTAAAAGAGAGAGGGAGGGGGGGTTAAAAGAGAGAGGGGGGGGTAAAAAGAGAAAGGGAGGGGGTTAAAAGAGAGAGGGAGGGTAAAAAGAGAGAGGATGGGGGTTAAAAGAGAGAGGATGGGGGGTTAAAAGAGAGAGGATGGGGGGTTAAAAGAGAGAGGATGGGGGGTTAAAAGAGAGGGGGGTTGTTAAAAGAGATGGGTTAAAAGAGAGAGGGAGGGGGGTTTAAAAGAGGGAGGGGTTAAAAGAAAGAGGGAGGGGGTTAAAAGAAAGAGGGAGGGGGGGTTAAAAGAGAGAGGGAGGGGGGGTTAAAAGAGAGGGAGGGGGGGTTAAAAGAGAGAGGGAGGGGGGTAAAAAGAGAGAGGGAGGGGGTTAAAAGAGAGGGAGGGGGTTAAAAGAGAGGGGGGGGTAAAAAGAGAGAGGGAGGGGGGTAAAAAGAGAGAGGATGGGGGGTTAAAAGAGAGGGGGGTTGTTAAAAGAGATGGGTTAAAAGAGAGAGGGAGGGGGGTTTAAAAGAGGGAGGGGGTTAAAAGAAAGAGGGAGGGGGGGTTAAAAGAGAGAGGGAGGGGGGGTTAAAAGAGAGAGGGAGGGGGGGTTAAAAGAGAGAGGGAGGGGGGGTTAAAAGAGAGAGGGAGGGGGGTAAAAAGAGAGAGGGAGGGGGTTAAAAGAGAGGGAGGGGGTTAAAAGAGAGAGGGAGGGGGGTTAAAAGAGAGGGGGGGGTAAAAAGAGAGAGGGAGGGGGGTAAAAAGAGAGAGGGAGGGGGGTAAAAAGAGAGAGGATGGGGGGTTAAAAGAGAGAGGATGGGGGGTTAAAAGAGATGGGGGTTGTTAAAAGAGATGGGTTAAAAGAGAGAGGGAGGGGGGTTTAAAAGAGGGAGGGGGTTAAAAGAAAGAGGGAGGGGGGGTTAAAAGAGAGAGGGGAGGTTTAAAGAGAGAGGGGGGTTAAAAAGAGAGAGGGAGGGGGGTAAAAAGAGAGAGGGGGGGGGTAAAAAGAGAGAGGGAGGGGGGTAAAAAGAGAGAGGGGAGTAGGGGGGTAAAAAGAGAGAGGGAGGGGGTAAGAAGAGAGGGGGGTAAGAAGAGGGAGGGGGTAAGAAGAGAGAGAGGGGGTAAGAAGGGAGGGGGGAGTAAAAAGAGGGAGAGTAAAAGAAGAAGGGGGGAGTAAGAAGAGAGGGGGGTAAGAAGAGGGAGGGGGGTAAGAAGAGAGAGAGGGGGTAAGAAGGGAGGGGGGAGTAAAAAGAGGGAGAGTAAAAGAAGAAGGGGGGAGTAAGAAGAGAGGGCGGGAGTAAAGGGGGTAAGAAGAGGGGAGGGGGGAGTAAAAGAGGAAGGGGGAGTAAGAAGAGGGGGAGGGGGTAAGAAGAGGGAGGAGTAAGAAGAGGGAGGAGTAAGAAGAGGTGGGAGTAAGAAGAGGGGGAGGGGGAGTAAGAAGATGGGGAGAGTAAGAAGGGGGAGTAAGGAGAGGGGGAGGGGGGAGTAAGAAAAGGGGAGAGTAAGAATGGGGGTAAGAAGAGAGTGGGAGTAAGAAGGGGGTAAGAAGAGGGGGAGGGGGGAGTAAGAGGAGGGCAATTGCCCCCTCCCCTGTCCGCAGGCACCGTGCGGGCAGCCGGCAGGGGAGGGAGGAAGAGAGGACCCGGGAGCTCAGCCTGCAGCTCCTCTGGGTCCTTCTTGCGCGAGCACAGATCGTTGCCGCGGTTACCACGGCAACGTTACGGCTCTTGCAAGAGTAAACTCTAGCCCTGGAGCTACGGGCTAGAGTTCACTCTCAACACTGTGACCACCAGGTATTCCTGGTGGTCGCAGTGGTGAGAGTGAACTTTAGCCCCATAAACACACTGCCCCCACACCATACACATTCACACACTGCCCCCCATACACACCATACACATTTACACACATTGCCTCACACACACACACATACACTGCCCACCCATACACACACAGCCCCCCATACTAACATTGCCACACACATACACAGCCCCCTCGTACACACATTGCCCCACACACCCTACACATTCACACACTACACCCCCTCACACACACGAACCTTTCACACAGACTGCACCCCTTACACATTGCACCACTGCTCCTATACCCTACTACAGCCTCATATCCCAGCAGACCCCAGGTAAGTTGTCAAACTGTTCTTAAACGGTTTGACTACTTACTCTGGGAGGGGGGCCCGGCCCTCCTGGCACCATAACGACTACACAGAGTAATAGTGGTTATTGTGCATGGATTATTTCTTTAAATAATCTACGAGTGCCCCAGTAGCCAGCAAGCCAGCCAACCCACAGGCCAGCCAGCCCACAGGCTGGCCAGTAGACAGCCAGCCAGCCTACAGGCCACCAGTTAGGCTTAAAGCCAGCAACCCCACAGCCTGCCAACCGCAGCCAGCAAGCCACAGCCTGCCAGCCAGCAAGCCACAGCCTGCCAGCCGCAGCCAGCAAGCCCACAGCCTGCCAGCCGCAGCCAGCAAGCCCACAGCCTGCCAGCCGCAGCCAGCAAGCCCACAGCCTGCCGGCAGTAGCCAGTAAGCCCACAGCCTGCCAGCAAGCCCACAGCCTGCCAGCCGCAGCCAGTAAGCCCACAGCCTTCCAGCAAGCCCACAGCCTGCCAGCCGCAGCCAGCAAGCCCACAGCCTGCCGGCAGTAGCCAGCAAGCCCACAGCCTGCCGGCAGTAGCCAGCAAGCCCACAGCCTGCCGGCAGTAGCCAGCAAGCCCACAGCCTGCCAGCAAGCCCACAGCCTGCCAGCCGCAGCCAGTAAGCCCACAGCCTTCCAGCAAGCCCACAGACTGCCAGCCAGCAACAGTAATTAAGGTAAGAGGAGCCAACTTGGCCTAGGTATCAGCTATGTTGTGTTGCTATATTGTGAATAGGAACCAGAGTGTTGGAGAGACCCCCCTCCAGGCCCCATTAGACTCCATTGTAGTCTCTAATGGGACCTGGAGGAAATTCTTTCTAACACACTCTCTAAAGGACACTGAGATAGCCTCTGCTAGAATGCTCCCCCCCCTCCATGGCCCATTAGCCCTCAATTGTAGTCTCTACTGGGGCCTGGAGGCGACTGTTTCCA
The DNA here is from genome assembly GCF_036172605.1 of Pelobates fuscus. Classification (NCBI taxonomy): domain Eukaryota; kingdom Metazoa; phylum Chordata; class Amphibia; order Anura; family Pelobatidae; genus Pelobates; species Pelobates fuscus. The sequence goes on from NC_086317.1 coordinate 114,440,624, forward strand.
GCAGGGACACTGAGATGGCCTCTGTTAGAAAGACCCCCTTCCAAGCCTGTTAGACTCCATTGTAGTCTCTAATAGGGCCTGGAGGGGATTCTTTCTAACACACTCTCTAAAGGACACTGAGATAGCCTCTGCTAGAAAGACCCCCCTCCATGGCCCATTAGCCCTCAATTGTAGTCTCTACTGGGGCCTTGAAGGGATTATTGCACTTTTGTTCCTTGTGTCTAAAGATTGTGTAGGGTGTGGCTGGAGGCGGTGCATGGAGGCGGGACATGGGTGGCGCTTGCTGCGGAGTATGGGTGGGGCCTGTAAGGGGGCCCTTGATTTATTTTGCCCGGGGGCCCTGAGGGTTCTCAGTCCGCCCCTGGCTGCATGATATTCCATATTGATTAATGATATAGTTGTTCTTTTGTTTGTAAGTTCATTGTTTCAGGTTCCTTGAATTCACTTATGTAAACCCAGCTCTGCAGACGCCCATGGCTCTATAACAGAGTCTAGTTTGTCTGTTTTACTTGTGTGCTTTACAGCCTCTGTCCATGTGTGCTCCAAGTGAAGTGTGCAGTACTTCTGACCTTGCCTCTGGTAACTGGACTACGCTAGTGAAGCATCCTTCTCTATTGCCAAGTGTTTTAAAACCATTTCTCTGTTAAAAACAGTCAAAAAAATAATGAATATTTTAAATCAGATTAATCCACTTACCACTTGCTCCTTTAAAGCAAAGCTTTTTCTTCTGGTAAGCAATGAAACTTGTCACAGCACCAAAAGCAGCCACGCCGACTGCACTCAGTATGCCGGCTATTACATTTGGTTTAGCTATGTGGACCAAAGCAAAAATAAATAAAAGTGAAACGACATTTGCAGTGTAAAAACCATACTACTGAAAGTGATTACAATAAAGATGGCAAAATACACATTGAAATTTGGAAAAAGTAAAATACTGACAATTGCAGTCAAAGATTAAAAAAACAAAACAACATTTTTCTATCAAATTACAACATTTTTCTATCAAATTAGCTGCAATAATGTAACAAAATAAAAATCTCACCCCCTTCATCATTCTGCTGTTCTCCACCTGTAGAAGCAAAAAAAACATAGTAGTCAATGTCCTATCTGACCTCTATCAAATAGACTACATCTAAAAAAGAGGATTAAACATCAAACTAGCATGCACTAAATGAAGCTGAATGCAAAAGCAGCATACACGCACTACAGCTGCACAGTGTGGTTAGAAGACAAACAAGCAGTTAATGGAGTAAATATTGAAATATCCCAGAACCCCAAGAGGCTGAAAACAGAATAAAGTAAACTAAAAAAAAAACAAATCAAGGTAACACCACTGAATGGAAGAAAGGGGGTTATACAATAATAAAAATGCTCTATTCTAGTGTAATTAATTTAGTCTCCAAACTCATGAAGCTCTCTTTCACCATTTACCCAATACTAATGATTTGCTTCCCTTTCACTCTGGTCCATTAGCCTTCTTGCATCACCTATTGCTTTCGTTAGACTCTGATTTTAAGCCACTATATGACTATAGTCAATCACAATGTAATTCAGGCCTCTTCATTCCATACACAAGCCTGGATTACATATTAAAAATTTTATGACATTTGTACTATAACTCCATTGTAAGCGTAGATATGTGGTCTTTTAGGGACATCAATTATTTGTGTAAATACAAAACTACAGCAGTGTCACGCTTTCCATTATGATATACAGTGCCTTGCAAAAGTATTCCCCCCCCCCCCCCCCCCCTTGACTTTTTACCTATTTTGCTACATTACAGCCTTACGTTCAATGTTTTATTAATCTGAATTTTATGTGATGGATCAGAACACAATAGTCTAAGTTGGTGAAGTGAAATGAAATATATACATAAAACTATTTTTTAGAAATAGAACACAGAAAATTGGCATGTTCGGATGTATTCACCAATGTTGTTATGAAGCACATAAAATGCTCTGGTGCAACCAATTACCTTCAGAAGTCACATAATTAGTGAAATGATGTCCACCTGTGTGCAATATAAGTGTCACATGATCTGTCATTACATACACACCTTTTTTGAAAGGCCCCAGAGGCTGCAACACCTAAGCAAGAGGCACCAATAACTAAACACTGCCATGAAGACCAAGGAACTCTCCAAACAAGTAAGGGACAATGTTGTTGAGAAGTACAAGTCAGGGTTAGGCCAGGAGCACCATCAAATCTATCATAACCAAATAGAAAGAACATGGCACAACAGCAAACCTGCCAAGAGACGGCCGCCCACCAAGACTCACGGACTGGGCAAAGAGGGCATTAATCAGATAGGCAGCACAGAGACCCAAGTTAACCCTGGAGGAGCTGCAGAGTTCCACAGCAGAGACTGGAGTATCTGTCCATAGGACGACAATAAGCCGTACGCTCCATAGAGTTGGGCTTTATGGCAGAGTGGCCAGAAGAAAGCCATTACTTTCAGCAATATAACAAAATGGCACATTTTGAGTTTGCGAAAAGGCATGTGGGAGACTCCCAAAATGTATGGAGGAAGGTGCTCTGGTCTGATGAGACTAAAATTTAACTTTTTAACCAAAGAAAACGCTATGTCTGGCACAAACTCATTACATCACCCAAAGAACACCATCCCCCACAGTGAAACATGGTGGTGGCAGCATCATGCTGTGGGGACGTTTTTCAGCAGCTGGGACTGGGAAACTGGTCAGAGTTGAGGGAAATATGGATGGTGCTAAATACAGGGATATTCTTGAGCAAAACCTGTACCACTCTGTGCGTGATTTAAGGCAAAGACGGAGGTTCACCTTCCAGCAGGACAATGACCCCAAACACACTGCTAAAGCAACACTTGAGTGGTTTAAGGGGAAACATGTAAATGTGTTGTAATGGCCTAGTCAAAGCCCAGACCTCAATCCAATAGAAAATCTGTGGTCAGACATAAAGATTGCTGTTCACAAGCGCAAACCATCCAACTTGAAGCAGCTGGAGCAGTTTTGCGAGGAGGAATGGGCACAAATTCCAGTGGTAAGTGGCAAGCTCATCCAAAGCAACTTGGAGCTGTGATTGCCACAAAAGGTGGCTCTACAAAGTATTTACTTTAGGGGGATGAATAGTTATGCACATTGACCTTTTCTGTTATTTTGTCCTATTTGTTGTTTGCTTCAGAATAAAAAAACAAAAAAACAAAAAATCTTCAAAGTTGTGGGCATGTTCTGTAAATTAAATGATGCAAATCCTCAAACAACATATTTTTATTCCAGGTTGTGTGGCAACAAAACACAAAAAATGCCAAGGGGGGTGAATACTTTTGCAAGGCACTGTATATTATATAAAACCATTATATAATCTATTTAAAAGCTCCCAAAAATAAAATCCTTGGTAAACAGGACCTTTTTTCTTCTGTCACAATTTTTGTGAAATCTCTTTCGCAAAAAGGTATGTGGAATGTTCAAATTTTTTTTTACAGCATTTCTGTATTGGGGAACACAGGTTTTTTTTTGTGTGGCGGCTCAGTGCAGTTAAACACCATAATGATCTCATATGGAGAGCCACTGTGCCTTCACACACACTTAAGGAGAGCTACTACTGTAGGAGTATAAAACCAATAGTCTTAATCCCAGGGTTCACTCCTCCCAATGTGTATAAGAGGGAGTATAAATATAACTAAGGATGAATGAAATAAAAGCTTATTTCTGAAAAGATAAATAGACAATACACTCTCAGTAGTATAGTAATGTCCCACTTTTGCAATAAATGTACTGGTTTTAGGAGGACGGCCAACGTAAGTGAACACCAGAGTTTATTTTCACCCCTTTCCTACCAATGTCACTTACCCTTTCCCTACACAAGGCATGAGATACAAGTGACAATTGAATAAAGTGGGGTAAGTGGTCACTCTCTCCACGTCACTATTCCCCTTCCCATTTTATTATTACCCTATCCATCCCCTGCACAAAATTCTTCCTTCCATTCTCTTTGCTCTTTTCATTTAATTCTTCCTTCCATTCTCCTTGCTCTTTTCATTTAATAGTAAAGCCCTCAATTTGCAGAGCATTACCAGCGATTGGGGGTCTCATCAACACAGTCTACTGTCACAGAAACGGTTTAAGTCATAATGGATAATACAGGAGCTGCGCTAGTCCGTATTTGCTAAAGAACAGTTGTGTGGCAAAAAGGTATGCTGCCAGTTTCCCAAGAAGTAGGCAGCTGTGTGTGTAGTATGCAACTGACTGGGGTACAATCTACACTCTAATAGAAAGATGGCATTTAGAATGGAAATTTGTGTAAAAGAGGAAAAACAAATAGAAAGAAGATCACGAACAGTACACAATATTTCAAGAAAAACATACCAGCAGATGCTTTGGATGCACGGCCTATAAGCAAGCAAATTAAATAGAAAGAAAAATATATTTTAGCAGTGAGATCTACTAATAAAAGTAATGGAAGTCAATGATTGAACATGTCAGGGAACCTGAGGGGCAGTCTACGGTACTATACAGGTTGTTAAACAGGGATGACTTCATAATGCGTTAAGTAAATACTGCATTGAATACTTACTTTCTAAACTGGGCAAGTGATAAGCATTAGAGATTTAAAGCAAGCATGGTTCTGAGCACAAGCATTTCTATTTAGTGGTTTTCATTAAACTCAAAAATACTTTCTGTATGGTTTTAAATATTAAAAACAAAGCTGTGAAAAACATGCTTAATTAGCAGTGGCAAGCGTGGCATAAATCAGAATCACTCATTAAAAAGTAGCCATGGCTTACACCTGGTACTGCAGATATTCATGAACTACATAACATGAGGCTGGTAAAACTTCATGGGAAACTGTTCATCAGTATCTGCAGATCCAAGGTGCACCTGAACCACAAAATGCAATCAGTACTATGAAATTTGAACTATAGCTCACTGTACCAATATAATACAACAAATGCAAAACAGACCATGGTCTCATGCGTGTCCAATAAAACAGAAAATATACAGGTCTTACCACTGGGGTTACCATCTTCACCTGGTTGAGGCTCATTTGGTAATTCATTGTCACCTAGAAGATCAGCATCAGAAAAGCTTCCTGAAAAATCAAAAAAATAAAATTGACTGTGACAAGTACGGTTGGTCTCTGACTGTGCCAGCAGACAAATCTTATGGGTTATTTTTGTGTCAACATACAAAAAGTCCTACTACTCTGAAAACAATGTATACAACTTGCATTTTTTAATCTAACTTTATGTAGCGGTCATACAAACTATGTTAAATATATTTTGTTGTGGCATTTAGCTGCAGTGGTCAGAATAATTTGAGAATAAAGTTCGGCAGTGTTTAAGCAGAGAGGAAAACCAGCCTATAGCACAGGATGTTTTAGATTCCAGTGTTTTGGAATATAAAACATGTACTTTATCAGTGTTAATGGATTACTCTTGCAGAAAGTGAACATTTGAATTTTAAATTTTTAAAGTTTCTTAACCTTTTGGTTAGGAAACAAATTCTCATGTGAAGGAGTACATTTCAGTAATTATTAAATTTCTCTTAAAGTTAAACAGAGGTTCAGCACTCTCCAAAAATAATGTAATATTTTTTATTTCTTTAGTTAGTGCATTGCAGAAAGCAAAAACAGATGTTTTGGCTCACATAAGAGCGCTTAAAAGGGCTCTTAGGTGAGCTGAAGTGTTTGTTTGTTGCTTCCTTACTACATTATTTTTGGAGAGTGCTGGACCATGCTTTGTTTGAAATTAGTTACTGGCATAGGCGTGCGCAGCCTATTGTATAAGGGTGTGCACCCTAAAGCACAAACACACACGCCGCGTATGTATGTATGTATGTATGTATGTATGTATGTATGTATGTATGTATGTATGTATGTATACACACACACACACACACACACATATATACATACACATATATATATACATACATACATACACACACACACACACACACACACACACACACATATACATACAAACACACACATACTGCTGTGTGTGTGTGTGTGTGTGTGTAAGGGCGCTGTGTGTGTGTGTAAGGGTGCTGTATGTGTGTGGGTGATATTAGTGTGTGTGTATGTGTAAGGGTGCTGTGTGTGTAAGGGTGCTGTTAGTGTGTGTGTGTTTGTAAGGGTGATGTATGTGTGTAATGTGTGGGGTGGGGGTCTGTTTAGTTAATATCCCCCCTCCCTTCTTACCTTATGTAGGGAGGGGGGACCGTGCTGCTGCCATCCCTGGTGGTCCAGTGGAGAGTGAACTCTAGCCCCAAAGGGGGCTAGAGATCACTCTCGCGAGATCTGAGCGTTGCCGCGGTAACGCTCCGACCTCGCGAGAGGAATCCGGCGGAGCTGCTGGCAAGAGCTCCCCGGGTCCTCTCCTGCCTCCCTCCCTGCCTGTGGTTAGGTGAGGGAGGTCTTTGATCTCCCTCACCAGCCCACGGAGGGAAGCACATAGTGCGTGCCGCGGGGATTAGGGTGTGCCCAGGCACACCCGGTGCGCACGCCTATGGTTACTGGTATGGTGATGTCAGATCTATTCAGCACCCCACTTTAGTAAGTGCTCATCCATTTTGTGTTGTAAGTAGATTTAGTTGCTCTTCCACATGCAAGTTTGTTTCCAGGTTTTCAAAGTAACACTGCAGAGAATTAGATTTTTTTTCTCCTTTTCTAAATATGGTTTAAAGGAAGATTCCACAAATGAATCACGATAACATTGCTATATACATTAATGGGATACTATAGTCACCAGAACACCCACAGATTAATGTAGTTGTTCTAGTGAGTATAGTCAGTTCCTGCCGACTTTATGCAGTAAACATGGTCTTTTCAGAGCAAAGGTAGTGTTTACATTGCAGCCTAGGGACACCTCCAGTGGGCACTCCTCAGATGGCTACTAGAGGTGCTTTCTGGGGCAGTGGTGCACACTGTGCAGCACTGACATTCACAGTCTCTATCCTCTGCATGGAGACACTGAACTTTCCTCATAGAGATGCATTGATCATTGTGGTGCTTGGCTTCGCCCCTGACCCACCTCCTTGGTTGAGATAATCAGAAGTTCTCAGCCAATCCAATGCTTTCCTGTGTTGATTGGCTGATATGACCACTTCTGATGATGTCAGCCAAGGAGGCAGGTCAGGAGCAGAGCCAGCACCAGCAGACTGGAATCTACTATATTTAAGAGGGTATGGGGGGGCTAGATAGTGTTTTTAACACTATGGGGTCATATACACGTTTGTGCTCCTGACCCTAGAGTGTTCCTTTAAGAATAACTGGTGATAAATACATTTGTCTATTCAAGTCTGAGCACTGTTTTGTGGAGAAATAACTGCTAAACAAAACAAAAAAAATATATAAAATGTTCAGACATTTGAGAAAAGAATGGTCTTACCACCACCTGTACCAGGATTTTCTGGCTTAGGTTTTGGAGCTGGTTTCTTGGTAGGATTTGGACCTATATACAAGAAAAAAGAAAATTAAAAAGGAAGTATAATAAATGAATTTAAAATAACTGGGAATTTGACATATATAGTCATTCTAAGGTTCCACAGAAGACCTTCAACATTAGTTTATACCAGGGCCTCAAATTATCAGGCACCTCCTGACAAAATGGTCCAGACTTTGACCACCTCATTTATACTTCTATGTCCAAGATCCTCGCAAGGGGATCTAGGTAAGATTCACGGCAGCACAGGACAAGATGCTGAATGTGGCAGGTCCCCTAGCTCAAATTGTATTCCTGGCGGAGGAGTTCTGTTCTTCGGGTTTCCTCTTGATCCTCAGTGAATTCACTCACCAGAGTGTCCATTTGTTCAAGTATGCAAACGAGGCCCTCTCGCAGCACGGTAGCACTGTTGCATTTGGATCTTGGTATTAAGGAGCTGGGCTTGGATGCTCAACGATTGCTTTTGGGGGTTTCTTTTGTTAGTAGGCTGCATGAGCATGTTACCTTCTCAATGCTGAATAAAGCTAAATCCTCCAACTAAAGATATTCTGGAGTCAGTGTGGTGTTTTTCAGTAGCCGCTGCCTTTCTTCCAGGATTTCCATCAGACTAGGCCAGGCTTCGAGCCATGGCTTGACAGGTCGAGGACGTGTCAAGTATCCCACAGGTAATCACCATTATATAAGGCAATGTGTAAGGCAGTGTGTGGTAATGTTTGAATGTCATTTCTTGGCTGCTATGGCTGGCTGGATTAAACACTCTGCTGAGGCGCGCAGTTGTAGTGGGTTTTAGAAGAGAAGGAGTAGGGTATCATATATCCCTCTAGCATTTTATCAGCAAGCTCCTGTAACTCAAGGGACTGATTTTACAGTTGACAAAGTGTGGTATAGTAGGCTGATGTGGTTTAGGACAGCCACAGTATTGAAAGGTCAATACAGAACCAAGTTGTTTATGGACTGCAGCAGGTTGCGTAGATTTAGGATAGCAAAAGCATTGTACAATCCTGTACACAACTACAATATAAGGTTTGGATTTCCTTTAATTCACAAAGAATATCTATGCCATTACTTTCAGCATTACTTTCCAGTGTTTTGGAATATAAAACATGTACTTTATCAGTGTTAATGGATTACTCTTGCAGAAAGTGAACATTTGAATTTTAAATTTTTAAAGTTTCTTAACCTTTTGGTTAGGAAACAAATTCTCATGTGAAGGAGTACATTTCAGTAATTATTAAATTTCTCTTAAAGTTAAACAGAGGTTCAGCACTCTCCAAAAATAATGTAATATTTTTTATTTCTTTAGTTAGTGCATTGCAGAAAGCAAAAACAGATGTTTTGGCTCACATAAGAGCGCTTAAAAGGGCTCTTAGGTGAGCTGAAGTGTTTGTTTGTTGCTTCCTTACTACATTATTTTTGGAGAGTGCTGGACCATGCTTTGTTTGAAATTAGTTACTGGCATAGGCGTGCGCAGCCTATTGTATAAGGGTGTGCACCCTAAAGCACAAACACACACGCCGCGTATGTATGTATGTATGTATGTATGTATGTATGTATGTATGTATGTATGTATGTATGTATACACACACACACACACACACACATATATACATACACATATATATATATACATACATACATACACACACACACACACACACACACACACACATATATACATACACACACATATACATACAAACACACACATACTGCTGTGTGTGTGTGTGTGTGTGTGTAAGGGCGCTGTGTGTGTGTGTAAGGGTGCTGTATGTGTGTGGGTGATATTAGTGTGTGTGTATGTGTAAGGGTGCTGTGTGTGTAAGGGTGCTGTTAGTGTGTGTGTGTTTGTAAGGGTGATGTATGTGTGTAATGTGTGGGGTGGGGGTCTGTTTAGTTAATATCCCCCCTCCCTTCTTACCTTATGTAGGGAGGGGGGACCGTGCTGCTGCCATCCCTGGTGGTCCAGTGGAGAGTGAACTCTAGCCCCAAAGGGGGCTAGAGATCACTCTCGCGAGATCTGAGCGTTGCCGCGGTAACGCTCCGACCTCGCGAGAGGAATCCGGCGGAGCTGCTGGCAAGAGCTCCCCGGGTCCTCTCCTGCCTCCCTCCCTGCCTGTGGTTAGGTGAGGGAGGTCTTTGATCTCCCTCACCAGCCCACGGAGGGAAGCACATAGTGCGTGCCGCGGGGATTAGGGTGTGCCCAGGCACACCCGGCACACCCCGTGCGCACGCCTATGGTTACTGGTATGGTGATGTCAGATCTATTCAGCACCCCACTTTAGTAAGTGCTCATCCATTTTGTGTTGTAAGTAGATTTAGTTGCTCTTCCACATGCAAGTTTGTTTCCAGGTTTTCAAAGTAACACTGCAGAGAATTAGATTTTTTTTCTCCTTTTCTAAATATGGTTTAAAGGAAGATTCCACAAATGAATCACGATAACATTGCTATATACATTAATGGGATACTATAGTCACCAGAACACCCACAGATTAATGTAGTTGTTCTAGTGAGTATAGTCAGTTCCTGCCGACTTTATGCAGTAAACATGGTCTTTTCAGAGCAAAGGTAGTGTTTACATTGCAGCCTAGGGACACCTCCAGTGGGCACTCCTCAGATGGCTACTAGAGGTGCTTTCTGGGGCAGTGGTGCACACTGTGCAGCACTGACATTCACAGTCTCTATCCTCTGCATGGAGACACTGAACTTTCCTCATAGAGATGCATTGATCATTGTGGTGCTTGGCTTCGCCCCTGACCCACCTCCTTGGTTGAGATAATCAGAAGTTCTCAGCCAATCCAATGCTTTCCTGTGTTGATTGGCTGATATGACCACTTCTGATGATGTCAGCCAAGGAGGCAGGTCAGGAGCAGAGCCAGCACCAGCAGACTGGAATCTACTATATTTAAGAGGGTATGGGGGGGCTAGATAGTGTTTTTAACACTATGGGGTCATATACACGTTTGTGCTCCTGACCCTAGAGTGTTCCTTTAAGAATAACTGGTGATAAATACATTTGTCTATTCAAGTCTGAGCACTGTTTTGTGGAGAAATAACTGCTAAACAAAACAAAAAAAATATATAAAATGTTCAGACATTTGAGAAAAGAATGGTCTTACCACCACCTGTACCAGGATTTTCTGGCTTAGGTTTTGGAGCTGGTTTCTTGGTAGGATTTGGACCTATATACAAGAAAAAAGAAAATTAAAAAGGAAGTATAATAAATGAATTTAAAATAACTGGGAATTTGACATATATAGTCATTCTAAGGTTCCACAGAAGACCTTCAACATTAGTTTATACCAGGGCCTCAAATTATCAGGCACCTCCTGACAAAATGGTCCAGACTTTGACCACCTCATTTATACTTCTATGTCCAAGATCCTCGCAAGGGGATCTAGGTAAGATTCACGGCAGCACAGGACAAGATGCTGAATGTGGCAGGTCCCCTAGCTCAAATTGTATTCCTGGCGGAGGAGTTCTGTTCTTCGGGTTTCCTCTTGATCCTCAGTGAATTCACTCACCAGAGTGTCCATTTGTTCAAGTATGCAAACGAGGCCCTCTCGCAGCACGGTAGCACTGTTGCATTTGGATCTTGGTATTAAGGAGCTGGGCTTGGATGCTCAACGATTGCTTTTGGGGGTTTCTTTTGTTAGTAGGCTGCATGAGCATGTTACCTTCTCAATGCTGAATAAAGCTAAATCCTCCAACTAAAGATATTCTGGAGTCAGTGTGGTGTTTTTCAGTAGCCGCTGCCTTTCTTCCAGGATTTCCATCAGACTAGGCCAGGCTTCGAGCCATGGCTTGACAGGTCGAGGACGTGTCAAGTATCCCACAGGTAATCACCATTATATAAGGCAATGTGTAAGGCAGTGTGTGGTAATGTTTGAATGTCATTTCTTGGCTGCTATGGCTGGCTGGATTAAACACTCTGCTGAGGCGCGCAGTTGTAGTGGGTTTTAGAAGAGAAGGAGTAGGGTATCATATATCCCTCTAGCATTTTATCAGCAAGCTCCTGTAACTCAAGGGACTGATTTTACAGTTGACAAAGTGTGGTATAGTAGGCTGATGTGGTTTAGGACAGCCACAGTATTGAAAGGTCAATACAGAACCAAGTTGTTTATGGACTGCAGCAGGTTGCGTAGATTTAGGATAGCAAAAGCATTGTACAATCCTGTACACAACTACAATATAAGGTTTGGATTTCCTTTAATTCACAAAGAATATCTATGCCATTACTTTCAGCATTACTTTCCAGTGTTTTGGAATATAAAACATGTACTTTATCAGTGTTAATGGATTACTCTTGCAGAAAGTGAACATTTGAATTTTAAATTTTTAAAGTTTCTTAACCTTTTGGTTAGGAAACAAATTCTCATGTGAAGGAGTACATTTCAGTAATTATTAAATTTCTCTTAAAGTTAAACAGAGGTTCAGCACTCTCCAAAAATAATGTAATATTTTTTATTTCTTTAGTTAGTGCATTGCAGAAAGCAAAAACAGATGTTTTGGCTCACATAAGAGCGCTTAAAAGGGCTCTTAGGTGAGCTGAAGTGTTTGTTTGTTGCTTCCTTACTACATTATTTTTGGAGAGTGCTGGACCATGCTTTGTTTGAAATTAGTTACTGGCATAGGCGTGCGCAGCCTATTGTATAAGGGTGTGCACCCTAAAGCACAAACACACACGCCGCGTATGTATGTATGTATGTATGTATGTATGTATGTATGTATGTATGTATGTATGTATGTATACACACACACACACACACACACATATATACATACACATATATATATATACATACATACATACACACACACACACACACACACACACACACATATATACATACACACACATATACATACAAACACACACATACTGCTGTGTGTGTGTGTGTGTGTGTGTAAGGGCGCTGTGTGTGTGTGTAAGGGTGCTGTATGTGTGTGGGTGATATTAGTGTGTGTGTATGTGTAAGGGTGCTGTGTGTGTAAGGGTGCTGTTAGTGTGTGTGTGTTTGTAAGGGTGATGTATGTGTGTAATGTGTGGGGTGGGGGTCTGTTTAGTTAATATCCCCCCTCCCTTCTTACCTTATGTAGGGAGGGGGGACCGTGCTGCTGCCATCCCTGGTGGTCCAGTGGAGAGTGAACTCTAGCCCCAAAGGGGGCTAGAGATCACTCTCGCGAGATCTGAGCGTTGCCGCGGTAACGCTCCGACCTCGCGAGAGGAATCCGGCGGAGCTGCTGGCAAGAGCTCCCCGGGTCCTCTCCTGCCTCCCTCCCTGCCTGTGGTTAGGTGAGGGAGGTCTTTGATCTCCCTCACCAGCCCACGGAGGGAAGCACATAGTGCGTGCCGCGGGGATTAGGGTGTGCCCAGGCACACCCGGCACACCCCGTGCGCACGCCTATGGTTACTGGTATGGTGATGTCAGATCTATTCAGCACCCCACTTTAGTAAGTGCTCATCCATTTTGTGTTGTAAGTAGATTTAGTTGCTCTTCCACATGCAAGTTTGTTTCCAGGTTTTCAAAGTAACACTGCAGAGAATTAGATTTTTTTTCTCCTTTTCTAAATATGGTTTAAAGGAAGATTCCACAAATGAATCACGATAACATTGCTATATACATTAATGGGATACTATAGTCACCAGAACACCCACAGATTAATGTAGTTGTTCTAGTGAGTATAGTCAGTTCCTGCCGACTTTATGCAGTAAACATGGTCTTTTCAGAGCAAAGGTAGTGTTTACATTGCAGCCTAGGGACACCTCCAGTGGGCACTCCTCAGATGGCTACTAGAGGTGCTTTCTGGGGCAGTGGTGCACACTGTGCAGCACTGACATTCACAGTCTCTATCCTCTGCATGGAGACACTGAACTTTCCTCATAGAGATGCATTGATCATTGTGGTGCTTGGCTTCGCCCCTGACCCACCTCCTTGGTTGAGATAATCAGAAGTTCTCAGCCAATCCAATGCTTTCCTGTGTTGATTGGCTGATATGACCACTTCTGATGATGTCAGCCAAGGAGGCAGGTCAGGAGCAGAGCCAGCACCAGCAGACTGGAATCTACTATATTTAAGAGGGTATGGGGGGGCTAGATAGTGTTTTTAACACTATGGGGTCATATACACGTTTGTGCTCCTGACCCTAGAGTGTTCCTTTAAGAATAACTGGTGATAAATACATTTGTCTATTCAAGTCTGAGCACTGTTTTGTGGAGAAATAACTGCTAAACAAAACAAAAAAAATATATAAAATGTTCAGACATTTGAGAAAAGAATGGTCTTACCACCACCTGTACCAGGATTTTCTGGCTTAGGTTTTGGAGCTGGTTTCTTGGTAGGATTTGGACCTATATACAAGAAAAAAGAAAATTAAAAAGGAAGTATAATAAATGAATTTAAAATAACTGGGAATTTGACATATATAGTCATTCTAAGGTTCCACAGAAGACCTTCAACATTAGTTTATACCAGGGCCTCAAATTATCAGGCACCTCCTGACAAAATGGTCCAGACTTTGACCACCTCATTTATACTTCTATGTCCAAGATCCTCGCAAGGGGATCTAGGTAAGATTCACGGCAGCACAGGACAAGATGCTGAATGTGGCAGGTCCCCTAGCTCAAATTGTATTCCTGGCGGAGGAGTTCTGTTCTTCGGGTTTCCTCTTGATCCTCAGTGAATTCACTCACCAGAGTGTCCATTTGTTCAAGTATGCAAACGAGGCCCTCTCGCAGCACGGTAGCACTGTTGCATTTGGATCTTGGTATTAAGGAGCTGGGCTTGGATGCTCAACGATTGCTTTTGGGGGTTTCTTTTGTTAGTAGGCTGCATGAGCATGTTACCTTCTCAATGCTGAATAAAGCTAAATCCTCCAACTAAAGATATTCTGGAGTCAGTGTGGTGTTTTTCAGTAGCCGCTGCCTTTCTTCCAGGATTTCCATCAGACTAGGCCAGGCTTCGAGCCATGGCTTGACAGGTCGAGGACGTGTCAAGTATCCCACAGGTAATCACCATTATATAAGGCAATGTGTAAGGCAGTGTGTGGTAATGTTTGAATGTCATTTCTTGGCTGCTATGGCTGGCTGGATTAAACACTCTGCTGAGGCGCGCAGTTGTAGTGGGTTTTAGAAGAGAAGGAGTAGGGTATCATATATCCCTCTAGCATTTTATCAGCAAGCTCCTGTAACTCAAGGGACTGATTTTACAGTTGACAAAGTGTGTTATAGTAGGCTGATGTGGTTTAGGACAGCCACAGTATTGAAAGGTCAATACAGAACCAAGTTGTTTATGGACTGCAGCAGGTTGCGTAGATTTAGGATAGCAAAAGCATTGTACAATCCTGTACACAACTACAATATAAGGTTTGGATTTCCTTTAATTCACAAAGAATATCTATGAGAAACTCAGAACAAGAAGTTTTTCAGCGACAGTCAAGAGACCCCCTCTAGTGGCCTCATTTAAAACACATCTTTCTTTGCATTCAAAGACTGATACAAACAAACAGGGTTATTAACTAAAGTGAGAATTGTTTCGGAATTTAAAGAAAAAGTCTTAAATTTTAGAACAAAATAGCCAAACTGGAAGCACAGCCAACTTAGATGAATAAAATGTATTTTCATTTAATAAACGTAGTACAGCACTGTCCCGTCCCTCAAAAAAACATCTGTCAGTGGAATCCACCCTCGGGATATAACAAACTAAAATCAATGAAGTAAAATGTCTGTACAGACTTCATTCTAGTCAAGATTAAAACCACAATCTGTTTGTTCAATAGACCAAAAAAATAAAATAAAAATTCAAAACAAATGCATTCAAAGTTCTCAAATGATAGGTCATAGAGAAAACACTAAATGGTGATGGAATAAGGGCTGGGGTATGGATCACAGGGAGAGGTTGTATATTGGCAAATATATTAAAGTGAAGAAAGATGGGGGGTGGGGAAATATTTTACTGATGTATGTGTGACAAGGTTATCACTTACCACCGGTTACATCCTCCCAGCTAACACAGATCAAACTGCGCAGACGGGAGACGAGGGAGGGTGGACCAGGAGAGCAAGGCCATAACTCCCAAAAGTCAGAGTTAGCATAAGCCACCCTCCTGCACTCAAAAGGTAGGTTCCCTCCCTCCCTCCCTCCCTCCAAGATACATTACAAATATTTAGCTAATATGAGGGGTAGAATTTATTGAAATGGCTTCCCAAGGGGTACACCAGTGGAAAAAAGTTTGGGAACCACTAACCTACAACAACAATATAAATTGTCCCCACCAATGTAGTCTGAAAGTTCAAAATCTGTAGATCAATAAAATCAAGCAGCAAGTTTAGCATAAACAAACCAACAGCTAGGTATTTAATGAATAATAGTTATAACAAAAAATACCTTGCAGTTACTAGAGATTGTATTGTTATAGATATAATAAAAAATAAAAAAATCTAAAAATATAGATTTTGTAATTTCAAAGCTACAAATGAACAGGGAAAATTTGAAGACATTGAAAAGTAAAGCATTAACCCCTTCCCGACCAAAGACTGAAATTTTGCGTCGACCTTGTCCTTGCGTTAATGATTGTTGACAGAAAATTTCCGTCATTTACTAAAAAGTTAACCCCAGATCGCCGCGATCGCGGGTTTAACGCTCAACCGGTCTGCCTTGGTATTCGAGGCAGACCGGGAGCACAAGATCACGCTGTCCCTGCAGCAGTGATCGCTCTGACAAGCTGTCAGAGCGAGCAAATGTGCTGCAGAGACTTACGATCCGCCTCCCTGCTCTTCCGCGTCCAGTGTGAAGTTCAGGGAGACGGATCACTGCTGCTGATATTCTCCCTGTAAAAAAATGTAAAAAAAAATTAAAGTAAAAGTTAAATCCCACCCCCCTTTTCCTTGCTTTAATAAAATTAACCCCTTCCCTGCCAAATGATCACTGACTACAGTGATCAATTGGCAGGGATTACATTTTACTGTCATCTGATTTTTTTTTTCCTTCTTTAACCCTCAGGGGTTACATTTATTTAATTGAAATATTTTATAATTATATATTTTGCTAGCTGGGGTGGTTAAGAGTTATGGGAAAATTCTATAAATCAAGACCCATAAATGAATTTATTTTGAATTACTTTTTCTGAGCTGGACATATTATGCACACGGTATTATTGCCAAAACGTGAAAAAAAAAAAAAAAATATATATATATATATATATATATATATATATATATATATATATATTTTTTTTTTTTCCATTTTGTGGCTTTTTTTTTTTTTTAAATAATGAGAATTTATCTATGTATATGTGACATAAAAAATTAAAGCCCTGTTTGCCCTCTGAAAAACGGTATATAATATATGTTGTTGCAATAAATGACAGAGATGCAAATTGCGTTTGAACACAAACAGCAAAAATTGCAAAAGTGTCTTGTGTCCTTATGGGTAAGACAAGCTTTTGAAGCGGTGTCCTTAAGGGGTTAAATGCATAATAATCTTAATTTCGGTTATAAATATTGACAAAGCTATATAGAACAATATGTTCTGTCCAGTTGCTTCTATGACTCAGATATGATGAATCATGGCTTACGTTTGGAAAAGGGTGGTAGGAAATAAAAAAAAAATAAAAAATCCAGAAGTCTTGTGATGTGGAGCTGGACCTCAAAACTCAGGGGTGGGGGCCCTAAATAACAATAAGGGGGGAGGGGGGGAACCTATCGTTCCCCCCCATCCATGAGCGGCAGGTGTAATTAAGTAAAAATGTGGGGGACCTATTGTCCCCCCCGGGCGCCACCCCTGAGCGGCGGGTGGGGGTCCTATTGGCCTCCTCCCCTCCAGCCCCCGTCCCTGAGCAGCAGGTGGGGGCCCTAAATTACAATAAAAAAAAGTTTATCATTTGAGGTCTTATTTTTTTTTTAAATCTTCTTTTAGCCCCCCAAAAAGGGCCAAATAAAAGTCTATGGTACCTGTCAGACTGAAAATAAAATAAAAAAGCAGAGCAAAAAAAAATATAATACGACAAAAAACAACATACATAAAAAAACGACGCTAACAAAAACAATCCATCTTCACCCATGGAGGGCACGGCGCAGACTTATAAAGCCTTCCCACACCCGGCAATTAGGCTCAGAGCGATCGGATTGGTTGGTTGGTTTAAGCCAACCAGAGTGCTCTGACAGGTAAATCTCTAAATCCAACCAATCAGAGTGCTCTGTGTCATTTTACACAGCGTGAGAGTTCTTTGGAATTTTCCCATGCGGTGTAATTTGACTTATAACAACACTGATTGGTTACTATCAAACAACCAACCAGAGCGTTATGAAGACATCATCAGCATTTATGGACATGGCTCCAACCGATCTGCAGATCTTCTCACAAGGCAAAGACAGTTTAATGAATGCTGGCTCGGTCAGTATTTCTATATTATTTTCCCTCACTGATTATCAATCATCCAAACAAAGACAAGCACAATGCAGAACAGCAATACTGATCTATATTCCCATCCTTGCATACAAAAATAAAAAAATAGGTTTTCAAAGTATTACTGTAGAGAATTAAATTGTTCTAAATATGGTTTCAAGAAATATTATATTTACATTTCTATATAGTTCTTAAGTATACTAGTTGAAAAATAAATTTGTCCATGCAAGTCTGAGCACTGTTTTTTTCAAACATTTGAGAAAATAATTGTTTTCCCACTGCCCTTACCAGGATCTTCTGGCTGAGGTTTTGGATCTGCTTGCTTGGTAGGCTTTGGATCTATACAAGAGAAAATTAAAAAGGAATGTTTAACTGCATTAGTATGTTAGATTTCACATTTAGAAGTAAGTTTGTTTACAGGAACACTAACTTTAGGAATACATATTTGTATTCTTAACGTTACAGCCCTGATGCCCCTTGTCATTTAGCTCCCCCCCACCCCCCCTAATAAAAAAAAAATTAAAAATTAAAACCAAATTACTTATGTATGTTACGGTATGAGAACTAGGAATTAAGAGTCTTGTCTCATGCCCAGAGGGCTGGGAGGCATGGCTTAAAGTTACACTTCCAAGTAGTGTGCTATAGGATTTTTCACTAAGGAGGGGGGCAGGGCTGAAGGATCTAACACAACTTCAATAAAAGTGTCCCTTTAAGTAGGAGGAAATTCAAACTGTTCTAATAAAGCAAAAATATACCCCTACCGATGTCATATTTTATCAGTAATAAACAGAAATACAATAACTTTTGGTGAAATGTTTTCATGCAAAATAATTAAATACCCCTGACTAGCTAGTCTTTTAAAATAATTACTCTTGAGATAATTATTGGAATTGGTGGCATGCTCAACAGATCTGAATCACATTCCCTCATTTTAATGAGGTATTTATGCATTATTTTCACAATTGCTATAAGTTAATTTGCTCATTGTTATAACCAGTTAGCTAAAAAATTAAATGCAAGATAGAGGCAACAACACCACCTGCGAACAAGCATAATACAGTTTATATTTATACTATAATAGTGACATATAAACGATACAAACAGGTTTGGACCTAAAGCATGAAGCACAGTAGGATGCTATGGAGTGGCTAGTGGAGTGGCTAGTGGTATGTCACACGGTAAAGAGGGAGCCTCATTTTATCATAAAAATATCCGGCTATTACACAGTGCCAGTAGTGATCATAGACAGGGTAATACGTGGGCTACATGCACTGGAAGCATGCAGTAAGGTTAATTGAAGGCACAGTGCCTATAAGAAGCACCAAGGTGATACTAGCCAGATTAATGTCACAGAGTGGAGCAAGAGTAAAAAAAAAAAAACACCAAGAACAAAAACCACAGCGCACAAAACTGAAAGTGGTTGAAAAGGGGTGCAGGGATAGAAACACTGCCCAATGTGGGCCAAGAGGCCTAAGGAGAGTAGGGCCCTATATTGAGGAGCGGTTCGTCATCCTATGCCCACTGATCCATGTAGCCTGCCCAAAAGGTAGAATTAAATACTGGGTCTCTTTAAAGCTACCCCTCAAGCCCCAGACTGATACAGTCCAGCACTTGTTCCTCACTGGTCTGTTAGCTTCCAGCGGTCCGGACGGAATACTGGGACCCTCCTGCATGTAGCTGGCATCAACGCTGTGCATAGGGTACCCAGGGTTGTGAGCTGTGCCTCGGGATAGGTCCCCGTGTGAACTGAGGTCGAGGGGGTGTTGGCAGATCTTGGAGTGGCGTCTGTGGAATCAAGGTGCGGTCTGCTTCCTCCTTCCTCTCCCATTTAGCTGGTTGCACTGGGGTTTTGCAGATCGGTGCAGGTCGTGTTTTGGAAGCCTGACTTGTAGCGGACTGTTGAGGTACGTCTCTCGCAGATTCCCTCTTGATTGCAGCACGTAATTTAGACCACAGGAGTTTAACCCCTTAAGGATACATGACATGTGTGACACGTCATGATTCCCTTTTATTCCAGAAGTTTGATCCTTAAGGGGTTAAAGGCTCTCAATGCACTCAAGGTGGGCCCAGGTCTCGGATGTCATGCCGGTGGCCATCTTTACTTGAAAGCCAGAGGTGACAGCCTTGAAGGTTTTTTATAGCTGGATGCCACTGACAACCCACTTCTCAGCAGTGTTAAGATGAGCACTCTGTGGGTACCAGCATATCCCCCACTGGTCCAAAGGGGGGAGGAGGGGGCAACTCACTGTGAAATAGGGGCCCAGAGTAGGAGCATTCGCCTGTGAGCACACAGGATTAAGGGACCAGGACACCCCAGCCAGGGAACTGGTAAGTCATAAGTATTTGTCAGATTGATGTGTTTTGAGGCTATTTGGCGGTTTATTAACTCAATCAGGTGAGGCTACTGGAAACTTATGGAGTTCCAATGCATTTTTACATATTTTTAGTGTAAAGCACTGAACACAACATTAAAATCCTTCTATTGAAACTTGTACAATTTTATCCTCATAAGGGGATGTCCTTTAACTATTTTATGTCCTATTTTAGGTAGAAATTGCTCTATTCTAGGGACAGATTCCTAAAATTATCTATCAGGATAGATAAACAATACCAGTGCAGCATGAATTATGGCAAAAATTTAAAGATGCCATCATAATACATCAAAAATCAAAATGTGGAATTCTATAGGAAGGTCTCCAGAACCCCGAAATAGTATTATATTACTCTAATATATGCATTATTATTTTTTTCACATGATTAGTGTTAAGGCTAGACTTAGGGTTTCTTTAATTAAGGCAGTGCCAGGACATCCTTGTTTGCCCATGACAAGTTATAGTTACACTTTCTGGCCAAAGCGGCTATCGTTGGCTGCTGTCCTCTATTTTTAGTGATATGCTGGGAGAGGACTTGGGGAAAGGTTATTGCACTCTACGTCTGTCCAGCCCCTCTCTTATCAGATCAGTAAAGGGAGAGCGACTGTTACATTAAACAATGTGTTTTTTTTTTTGTTGTTTTTTGTTTTTTTAAAGATCAGTCTGAAAGCCATAACCACTTTATGCTTGTTTTTTTTTTTTGTTTTTTTAAATTTATCTACATTTTTATCCAATGCATAATCTACAAATAAATATTTGTAATCTATGCCCAGCCCTTTAATGCTTGCTGTGACATCACCAACAATACTGTCCAGTATTTAAAATCTGATGACTAACAGGCCGATCACGTAATATTATACAATATAAAATAAATGAGCTCTATCCTGCTTTATTAGACTAATTGCGCAAATCAAATTTCAATGTAAATATACAACACATGTAAATCTAGTTAATATAAATCCTATACATGTATATATCTATACAAACAAAAACAAAAAACAAGAAGCAGCAGCTAATTTTGATATTTGGAAATTATGTCTTACATTATATACAACCATACAACCAACAAAATACACAACCAAATAAAAAAAATAAAAACACAAATGTACTTACTACCATCAGTAGGAGATGCAGGTTTGTTTGGAGTAGTTTCCACTGAAAAGAGAGATAATATTTAGCTCTCCCAAGTACGGTAGCAAGGTTTACCAATATTTCACTATTTAATAGAAAATCACAGCAATCCAATTTTACTAAATAGTAAATTTTCAAAATCACTTGGAACTTTCAAGTACACCTTACACACGTGCATATGTTGTATTCATTATGTGTTTTCAGGTCTAAATGCATGTTAAAACACAAGCAACTTCTAGTTGGAACATTGGATTGAATAGTATATCATACTTACCAGGTTTGTCTAATGCTTCGGATAAGTCAAAGTCTTGACCTGTAAACAAAAACAGCCAAAAATTAGTCGGTACTATAATCTTATTATTGCACAACACAATTTAGTTAGATTTCACTCTGGACGTGATGATATACAGCTTAACACAGTTATACTGGAGACTCCCCTAAAGGGACACTATAGGCACGCAGACCACTTCAGCTTATTGAAGTGGTCTGGGTACAGTGTCCCTATTTCCCTTAGTCCTGCAATGTATAACAAAGCAGTTTTAGAGCAATTGCAATGTATACATTGCAACACTAGGACAGCCTCTAGTGGCTGCCTACCAGACAACCACAAAAGCGCTTCCTACTTGCTTGGTGACTAAGTCACCTAACTAATGCTTGACATTCGAACGCTCTGCATATTTAGAAAATTGGGCAGACTAGATGGGCCGAATTGTTCTTATCCGCCGTCACATTCTACCTATAAGTTAAACCCCACAGGAAAGCATTGCAGTAATGATTTTCTAGGGGAGGGCCTAATGCACTTCCTGTGAATGCGCATTAACCCACCCCGTCGGATGACGTCTGAAGAAGCAGAGTGACATTAGCTCTGGCATCAGGTGAGTAAATAATGGTTTATTAACCCTTTATTGGCTGGTGGAAAAGGGCCGCAAGTGAGTGGGGAGGCAGAGGGAGCTACAGTGCTAGGAATACAGGTCAGATAAATTATCCTCATCTCCTCAAAAACAGTTAAGTTCAATTTCTGTTCGTCTTCCCTGCAATTTTAAAGCCCAATTCCACAAAATAACAAACAAAGCCACTTCATTTCCACTAAGCACTACCCACCATAGTTCCTTCCACAGCATGCTCTTCCAGCTGTTTAACATACTCTTTATAGCATATTCTTACAACTATACACCAGGGATCAGCAACCTATGGCACATGTGCCATGCATGGCACTAGAGGTGCAGTTGCATGCAACATATGGACTTTTAGATATCTTCTAGTTCAAACTGAACGGTGATTGCAGGTGGTGAGGGACAATCCTCAATTTACACAGTGCAGCCCCCATAGATAGGTATCATACACAATAGCACAAACTACGCATGAACATATACAATATAACAGCACCACCACAAAGCAACTGCAGCACTCATAAAATAACACAAGCAGAATACGGTAAAAAAAAAAAAAAAAAAAAAGGGCTAGCACGTCAAGGAACTTCAAGAACTTATTTATTTTGGCACATTACTTCTAAAAGGTTGCCTACCCCTGCTATATTCTATACCATAATGTAGCTATGTTCGCTACACAACAGAAAAACACTTCCTCTATCCCTTCACATAAAGCCAGTTAATGCAATCATATCATTAACTCTCTCTGCCACCACCTCCTCCTGCTACCTCGTCTCATCTTCCCATTTTAAACTTGTTAGCTCACAGGCTATCTAGCAAAGTTCTCTGTATAAGACATCTTCAGGGGATAGATCCCCTCTCACAGCAAGGGCCTTCTTCACTGTATTCATATTGTAGTTTGCCCCAATAATGCAGTGCTTCGGAATATGTTGGTGCTTTCTAAATGCCAATAATAAATAAATAAGATACTTAAGAGAATACGGAGTATTCATGGATAGAATATCAACTTCCTCTGGTTATACAGTTTCAAAAAGTGACCATCGAGAGAGCACTATAGTGTTAGGAATACAGATTTGTATTCCTAACACTATAGAATCCCTTTAAAACTGCCTCCAGTGGCTGTCTACCAGACCTTTACTAGCAGTGCTTCCTGTAGTTTTACAGAGTTTAACTCTGTGAAATGATGTACGATGTCCTCACACTTTGTATAAGGACATCCAAAATCTTGAAAATCCCCATGGGGAATATATAATGCAAGCAGAGCGACATGCTCATTAGTTTCCCCCTCACTTTGACATGAGGATGTGGAGATAGAGTCGGCACTGAGGGACCTCAGCACTGCAGTCACATAAGTGTTAAAAAGGTCGCTTAAAACACTTCACTTGCCTGTGGGGGGAGCACAGGGACACTATAGTGTTTGGAACACAGCTGTGGATTCCCAACACTATAGGGCTCCTTTAAGGACAAACCCCAAAATGCAGTCAAATAATATACTAACAGTTTGATTTGATTGCTTGCAAGTTCAAATAAATGTTTATCACATTCTAGAATTTCATTCTCCAATGACTTAGCTTTGGGTGGAGGACTTAAAAATTTATTACTCATCTTCTCTAGACAAACAAACATGCATACATACACAGAGGAATGAGTGAAAGACTGCCTCATTTCCCTTTAACTAATTAAAGTCCCCTGGTTAAAAATAAAAAAATAAAAAAAAAATGCTTACAGACTGGCATTTAATTGCTTCATAAAAGGGGAACTGCTTTGGTCAGACTTCCTTTTTATATTCATCATAAGACTGTGTGTAATAAATATACACACACAGGTGCCATGGAAATGGGCAAGCCATTTTACTGATGTAGGCAGGTTACGACATCTGCCTTCTACAGAAATACATAACCTGGATATCGATCCTGCCGCTCATTCACTGGCTGAAAGCATCACTGCTCTCAGCCAATGATAGTGTCTGTGCATCAAAAAAAAAGTACTACATACCACTGTAGTGTTTATGGTGTCAGGAGTGCCCTAGCACAGCACAAGTTAAACTGTTTTAGAATAGTTTGACAACTTATCTTAGGTCTGCTGGGTGCCAGACGACTCCTACAATGTACCCAAAAGCATCTGCAAGTAGCTTCCATTAGCTCGGATGAGCCAAGCATACCTGTGCAAGGCCAGCTCATTGGCTGAGAACATCAGCTGAGCTTTCTGCTCCTACAGGGGGCTTCTTAAGGACGTGCAGCACTGCACCAGGAAGTAGCCATCTGAAAAGTGGGCACTAAAGTTGTCCTAAGTGGCAATGTAAAAAATGTATTTTCTATGAGAAGGTAGTGTTAGCATGAAAATACCTGATGGTTATGAGTATACTCACCAGAACAACTACATTAAGCTGTAGTTGCTCTGGTGGCCATAGTGTCCCTTTAAATACCCACAAGGTTTATTCATTATCAATGAGGAAAAAAAATAGGATTGCACATTTTATGTCAAAATAGCAGATGTGGGGAAAAGTAGCCATTTTTCAAGTTGGCTATTTTAATAAATTGAAATTCAGTTCACCATTTAATGAATACCTTATGATGGTGCATTATGTATTTGAGGTTTCCTCTACATGTGTAATTTATTATGCAGGGGTGTGTGTTAAATTAAGCACATCACTCACAGATTTGTCTGTCTGCAGAAAGAGTATGTCCAAAAATGGGCTGTTGAGCAGAAGCATCTCTGGGTAACAAAAACACCAGGGGCTTCAGCCCAAGTTTAAATGTTATGGTCCCTCCTGCATATTGACTTAAGCAACATCCAAAACCAACTCAATACACTGTCTCAAGTCCAAACCTAAACCCTATGCTCCCACCCCCCCAACCCACATTTGTCAAGGTAGTATATTTTTTAATATTTACTACTGTATGTTCTTTATTTGTAGCAGGATATGAACACTCTAAACAAGAGCCTTTGAATATTTTTGAAGGAGCATATATGAAAGTATAAACTACTTGATAGAGAGCCCGCCCCCACACCTCCTCCCCCCTTCTAGATTATTAATGGAAAGCAGGTGTTCATGTGCAGATCATATTACAACAACAAAAAGCAGCAAGGGACAAATACTAGACATTTCCTCCAGAGAGTATAAATCAGAAGCAGACACAGTTTAACCCCTTGTTATGACTCTAGGATACCAGATTGTTATGGCAGCAAAGACAGACCCGCACAAACGAGCTTAGATCTAGTAGATGTTTTTTTTAATGATGTTGCCACCATACAGTTTGCAACCAGGATGTTGTGGGTAGGATATGAGTAACTTAGATTCAGCATATCGTGTGTATTTACCCCATCAAATGTTATTCATTCTATCCCATTTGTGGTAGAACATGTGTAATAATTTAAGTGCTTAGATTATATTGTCTATATAGATTATACTCCTTGTAAAATGTATGTTACAAGGCACACTCTGATCCCTATAATAGCATGCTTATTGCATAAATTCTAGTGCAAGGAAGGTCCCTTGAACCTACTTCCCCAAGCACAGATCCTTCTAACTGCAGTGATTTGTAGATATCTCTGCAGCTATAAGACGGCCAGTCTCCTTCTGATATGTATTCTTGCACATACATTAAATGTTTATGTATGTAATGGGCGTTGGAGAGCAAAAACAAGTACTTTCATCTCACAATTAATACCTCTACTACTAAACATGCAAGCACAAATTATTGTATTTTAGGCAGTTTTAAAGTAACACTATAGGACAGCGATTCCCAAGTAGTGTTTTGCGAGAACAAAATTGGGGGTCTAAGACCGTGACTGGACCCCTGTTGTATGGGATGCTGGGAGGAAATGACAGCACTTCCTCCCAGACAGAGCATGCTGGCTGGAGTGCGCAGCTGCCGACCTGGCACACCATCCTCAGCCAGCAGCACTAAAGGAAGAAAAAAAGGCAAGTTAAGAGCAAATATAAATATATGTGTATATGTGTCAGTGTGTGAATCTGTGTGTGTGTGTGTGTGTGTGTATCTATCTGTATATGTATAGGTATAGAGATAGAGATAAATACACACACGCAGATACACAGAATGTACCACGAAGTCGATACACTATGTCAAAGGGTTCCACGGGAAAAATTAATTGGGAACCCCTGCAATAGGAAAACACACGTCTTCTCAACGCTATAGTGTCCTTGTAAAAGTCTATTTTTGTACTCACTGTGTGCATAAAAGAATGATTAGCATCAGAGGCGGCTCTCTAAATAGGCGATTTAGGCGGCCGCCTAAGGCCTCGCGCAGTCAGGGGCCTCGCGGCCGCCTAAATCGCCTGAGGGCAGACTGACATGTCGGGTTCTCGGTCTATGACCGAGGACCCGACACAGGAGGGGGCCCGGCGGCTTGCTCATGGTGCCGCCGGGTGCGAGGCCCCTCCTGTCAGGCCGCCTGGGGAGAGAGCCTGCCTCAGTCTGCAGCTCCGCCGGGTGTGAGCTGCAGACTGAGGTCTCGCGATCTCCAGCCAATCAGAACGTTGCCGCGGGTTACCACGGTGTTCTATCAAAAAACCCTACCCCGTGAAAATTCCCTACCCTCGTCACTTCCGGTGACGCAGCCGCACCGGAAGTGACCCTCATCCAATGGAGGAGGAGGGTGTGCGCCGCCGCGCACGCGCACAACAACTAGGCTAGGTAGGGATTTTTCACGGGGTAGGGGAAATTAACGCCACAGTGCGCACGCGCGGCAAAGTACTCCCGTCGGAGGTACAGCGCGCGTGCGCACTAGTGGCAAGGGAGAGAGGCTTTAATCCAACGATCAGAGTTCGCGCGTGCGCAGTATAGGGGTAGGGAATTTTGATGGCTATTAGCCCTGTGAGATCTCCCTACCCCTATACTGCGCATGCGCGGACTCATCATCAGATTAAAGCCTCTCCCTGCTCCCAACACTCTCAGCCATCCAAGATTGAGGGTGAAGTATGGTGGGACGGTGGGTGTTTATGAGCATTATATTGGGGGGGGTCTGTGCAGAATTGGGGGACTGCACAGACCCCCCCCCAATATGATGCACATAAACACCCACCGTCCCACCATACTTCACCCTCAATCTTGGATGGCTGAGAGTGTTGGGAGCAGGGAGAGGCTTTAATCTGATGATGAGTCCGCGCATGCGCAGTATAGGGGTAGGGAGATCTCACAGGGCTAATAGCTATCAAAATTCCCTACCCCTATACTGCGCACGCGCGAACTCTGATCGTCGGATTAAAGCCTCTCTCCCTTGCCACTAGTGCGCACGCGCGCTGTACCTCCGACGGGAGTACTTTGCCGCGCGTGCGCACTGTGGCGTTAATTTCCCCTACCCCGTGAAAAATCCCTACCTAGCCTAGTTGTTGTGCGCGTGCGCGGCGGCGCACACCCTCCTCCTCCATTGGATGAGGGTCACTTCCGGTGCGGCTGCGTCACCGGAAGTGACGAGGGTAGGGAATTTTCACGGGGTAGGGTTTTTTGATAGAACAACGGCAATGCTCTGAATGGAGATCACGAGACTTTCCCCATGTGGTCTGCAGCTCTGCATCCGGCGGAGCTGCAGACCGGAAAGCCCACTGGACCACCAGGGAGCCATCCAGGACACTGGACCACCAGGGACAGATTGACCCCACCGGACCACCAGGGAAAAAGGTACATTTTGACCCCCCCCTCACCCTGTCATCCCACATGTCACCCCCCTCACCCCATCTCACCCTGTCACCCCCCTCACCCCATCTCACCCTGTCACCCCCCCACCCCATCTCACCCTGTCACCCCCCCACCCCATCTCACCCTGTCACCCCCCCACCCCATCTCACCCTGTCACCCCATCTCACCCTGTCACCCCATCTCACCCTGTCACCCCCCCACCACCCCTCACCCCCCCACCACCCCTCACCCCCCCACCACCCCTCACCCCACCCCATCTCACCCCGTCACCCCATCTCACCCCGTCACCCCATCTCACCCCATCACCACCCCCACCCCATCTCACCCCGTCACCCCATCTCACCCCGTCACCCCGTCACCCCCCTCACCCCGTCGCCCCCCTCACCCCGTCGCCACCCCATCTCACCCTGTCGCCCCCCCTCACCCCGTCGCCCCCCCTCACCCCCCGTCACCCCCCCTCACCCCGTCACCCCCCCTCACCCCGTCACCCCATCTCACCCTGTCGCCCCCCCTCACCCTGCCACCCCACTTCTCACCACCTTCTCACCCTGCCACCCCACCTGTCACCCCCTCACCCTGTCACCCCCCCACTTCACCCTGTCATCCCTCTCTCACACTGCTACCCCACCTGTCACCCCGTCACCCTGCCACCCCACCTGTCACCCCATCTCACCCTGCCACCGCACCTGTCACCCCCTCTCACGCTGCCACCCCACATGTCAGTCCCTGCCACCCCCTCTCACCCCACCTCTCACCCTACCACCCCACCTCTCACCCTGTAACCCTGTAACCCCACCTCTTACTCGGTCACCCACCCTGTCACCCCCTCTCACCCTGCCACCCCCTCTCACCCTGCCACCCCCTCTCACCCTGCCACCCCCTCTCACCCTGCCACCCCCTCTCACCCTCTCACCCCCTCTCACCCCCTCACCCTTCCTCCCCTCTCACCCCACATCTGACCCTGTCACTCACCCGGCCACCCCACCTGTCACCCCCTAATACTGTCGCCCCCTCTCACCCTGCCACCCCACCTGTCACCCCCCTCATCTGACCCTGTCACTCACCCTGCCACCCCACCTGTCACCCCCTCTCACCCTGTCACCCCATCACCACCCCCACCCCATCTCACCCTGTCACCCCCTATGTCATTTTCCCACACACTCTGTCACCTCTCTCCACACACACTGTCACCTACCTCCATACACACTATCGCTCCCTCTAAACACACGGGCACCACTCTGCGCACTCTGGCACCCTCCTGCTCTTTTACACTCACCCTGCCACAGTTACTCCTTTACTCACCCTGTCACCCCCTAAAGGCAATCATTCTACACAGTACACACTGTCATAAAACATAGCGTCGCCATGAACTTAATGCCAAAGGCCAGTACACAAACATACACATGCTCAGGGAAACATACATACATACATATACAAAGATACTCACTGCCAGACACACACTCTCAGGTACACACAGGTAAATGCACAATGCAACTATGTATACAAAGACTAGTTCTCTATATCCAGTACTCTCTCTATACTGCAAGCTTCCTTTCAATATATCTACAGCTTCTTATATACACACACACACAAGTCAACTGCAATTTTTTTCCAATAATGGTGTTAGTGGGGGCCTCATGTATGAATTTCGCCTAAGGCCTCGCCAAGTCTAGAGCCGCCACTGATTAGCATACTTTATTTCCCCAGTTGCACTGGGGTGCATGCTGTCACCCAACTTCCATGGCTGAGACCATCAAACCTGAGGATCTCAACCATTCCAATGCTTCCCCCTTTGGAAAGCAATACAAGGCTATTAAAAGGCTATTGTACAAGCGCAGCAAATCAACTTATGCACCTGGGAGCATCTCCTCACAGTCAATGTATCTCTATGGGGAGTGTTTAGGGTCACCATGCAAAGCAATCTTTGCAGGACTGAGCCAGGAAGTCCCTCTAGTGGCGGTCAGAAAAGGCCGTGTATAAACTGCTGAGACTGCAGGCACAGGCTATTTTCCCTAAAACTTTCTGTGATGATCTGGTGCCTACAGCATCCCTTTAAATACACATTAGTAAAGGGGCAGGGAAGTTTCTATACACAAAACCAAAAACAGTGGGGAGTTGCACATTTCAAACCATAAGAGCAAAGCTAGAGAAATTGAAGACCGATTTTCAGGTTGGTTTTGCAAGAAAAAAACAAAACAAAAAAAAACTCAATGGTCAAAGAAAAGTAAAAAAAAAAAAAATACTAAATTTAGTAAATAAAAAACCAAGTGGTGTTTATCACTTGTTTGTACATCCACATGTTAGTCAGCAGTCTAAAGTGGTCTTTAAAGGGACACTAGTGTCACCAGAACAACTACAGCTAAATGTAGTTCTGGTGAGTATAATCATATCCTTCAGGCATTTTCAAAGAAAAAGCAGTGTTTACACTGCCCTTAGGGACACCTCCAAGTGGCCACTCCTTAGATGGCCACTGAAGGGGTTTCCTGGCTCCGGGCTGCACAGTAAGCATCCCTGCTGTTCAGCATCCACACATTCTGCATGGAGACGCTGAATTTTCCTCATAGAGATGCATTGATTCAATGTATATCTACGAGGAGGTCCTGATTGGCCAAAACTGCATTTGGCCCCACCCCCATGCTGATTTTAGCCAATCCAATGTTTTCCCTATTGGAAAGCATTGGATTGGCTAAAAGTCAGCCATTTTGATGATGCCACAAAGGGGGTGGAGCCAGCACCAACGGACCCGCGCGGCACTAGAAATAGGGTGTTTTAAACTTTTATAGAGGGACTAAGGGGGGGAGAGCCTCCTAAATGGCGGGTTTAGCACTATAGGGTCAGGAATACATGTTTGTGCTCCTGGCCCTATAGTGATCTTTTAAGAGCCAGTCTAAGCACCATACACACTACAGCTGACTTAAGTGGCTTTAATGCAAATAGTCTTTGGGTGCAATAGTTTTGGGTTAATTGTGTGCAATAGTTTTCATCCAATAAGTATGGCAGGGAGTATTGCAAGCAGTTGGGTAACTAACCAGGCGCTCACACCATCCAAACTGATAATCTTCCACATTATTCTGGTAAAGTGGAAGGATAAAGTGACTACAGTTTACAGTACACCAAGGGAGGATACAAGTCACATCTACTTCTTGTCATGGTACCTGCCACTCACACCTCCTCCTCCTCCAGCAATTTCGGCACTTTGGACGCCGGCCGCGATAGCCCCGCCCCCTTTTATGACGCGGCGCAACTCCGCCGACGTCATGACGTCACGACCTGCGGGAAATATCAAACCAGGACGTTCTGGGGGCGTGGATATCAATTAAAGAGACAGGGTATAAAAGGTACTCACTTACTGTGAGTCATTGCCCTGTCGTGGTTTCAGCTTGTCTGTTCCCTCAGTGCGTTTATATTCTCTTAGTGTTCTACGGTTTTGACTTGGCTTGTTTCTTGACTTTGCTTCCCTCTCCTATCCTTGTACTCGGCCCGGCTTACGCTTACCTGTGTTCTCGTTTCCTTGACCTCGGCTTGTCCCTGACCATTCCTTGTTTGCTTGACGTTAGTCCGGCCACTCTAAGGTCCGGTATACGTCTTATAGTTTTAGTACACTGCGTGTTGGATCCCTGTCTTGATCCTGACACTTATAGAAGAACAAAAAACTACAAAGAGGGGAAAATGAGACAGAAACTTAAAGAAGAGGAAGCTGTGATGGAGAATACAAAAAGAAAAACAGAAAGGAACATAAATAAAAGTTTAGACAAATGGAAATGGACGTTCTCTATAGACTAAGACAATGTAGTTGATATATCTCATTTACTACCGTAAGGGATGCTAAAGGAAACTTATTTAGCGGTCTCAATTGTGTACCATCTCAATGTTGTTATATCTTCATTTGCCTACATTAGGTGACTAAGCTCCTACAAGATTTTACCTTGAAAAAATTATTTGGCGGTCCAGCAGATGGGGCAGGGCCATTATTGGTGACTTCAGCTGCTATTTCCAATTTGGAAGAACGTTCTACCTACTCTAATTAGTATGCTGCTTTACCAAAAGTCATCACACCTTACCCAATGGAGATTTAGTTTTGGGAGAACCTACTTGCTCTGTGCCTAGTATTTTTGTGGGTCTAGTCACTACCCAGACAATGGACTAATGATGGAACAAGTTTTATTTATTTGAAGAATACTAGGATTAACCCCTTAAGGACACATGACATGTCTGACACGTCATGATTCCATTTTATTCCAGAAGTTTGGTCATTAAGGTCATCATGTGTCAGTATGGCTGTCCGTGTGTGTGTGTGTGTGTATATGTGTCAGTATGGCTGTCCGTGTGTGTGTGTGTGTGTGTGTGTGTGTATGTGTCAGTATGGCTGTCCGTGTGTGTGTGTGTGTGTGTGTGTGTGTCAGTATGGCTGTCCGTGTGTGTGTGTGTGTGTATGTGTCAGTATGGCTGTCCGTGTGTGTGTGTGTGTGTATGTGTCAGTATGGCTGTCCGTGTGTGTGTGTATGTGTCAGTATGGCTGTCCGTGTGTGTGTGTGTATGTGTCAGTATGGCTGTCCGTGTGTGTGTGTGTGTGTGTGTCAGTATGGCTGTCCGTGTGTGTGTGTGTGTGTGTGTATATGTGTCAGTATGGCTGTCCGTGTGTGTGTGTGTGTGTGTATATGTGTCAGTATGGCTGTCCGTGTGTGTGTGTGTGTGTGTATATGTGTCAGTATGGCTGTCCGTGTGTGTGTGTGTGTGTGTGTGTATGTGTCAGTATGGCTGTCCGTGTGTGTGTGTGTGTGTGTGTGTATGTGTCAGTATGGCTGTCCGTGTGTGTGTGTGTGTGTGTGTGTGTATGTGTCAGTATGGCTGTCCGTGTGTGTGTGTGTGTGTGTGTGTGTATGTGTCAGTATGGCTGTCCGTGTGTGTGTGTGTGTGTGTGTGTGTGTCAGTATGGCTGTCCGTGTGTGTGTGTGTGTGTGTGTATGTGTCAGTATGGCTGTCCGTGTGTGTGTGTGTGTGTGTGTGTATGTGTCAGTATGGCTGTCCGTGTGTGTGTGTGTGTGTGTATGTGTCAGTATGGCTGTCCGTGTGTGTGTGTGTGTGTGTATGTGTCAGTATGGCTGTCCGTGTGTGTGTGTGTGTGTGTGTGTGTGTGTATGTGTCAGTATGGCTGTCCGTGTGTGTGTGTGTGTATGTGTCAGTATGGCTGTCCGTGTGTGTGTGTGTGTGTGTGTGTGTGTCAGTATGGCTGTCCGTGTGTGTGTGTGTGTGTGTGTGTATGTGTCAGTATGGCTGTCCGTGTGTGTGTGTGTGTGTGTGTATATGTGTCAGTATGGCTGTCCGTGTGTGTGTGTGTATATGTGTCAGCATGGCTGTCCGTGTGTGTGTGTGTGTGTCAGTATAGCTGTCCGTGTGTGTGTGTATGTGTCAGTATAGCTGTCCGTGTGTGTGTGTGTGTCAGTATAGCTATCCGTGTGTGTGTGTGTGTGTCAGTATAGCTGTCCGTGTGTGTGTGTGTCAGTATGGTTGTCCGTGTGTGTGTGTCAGTATGGTTGTCCGTGTGTGTGTGTCAGTATGGTTGTCCGTGTGTGTGTGTCAGTATGGTTGTCCGTGTGTGTGTGTCAGTATGGTTGTCCGTGCGTGTGTGTCAGTATGGTTGTCCGTGTGTGTGTGTCTGTGTCAGTATGGCTGTCCGTGTGTGTGTGTGTGTATGTGTCAGTATGGCTGTCCATGTGTGTGTGTGTGTGTGTGCACGCATGTCTGTATCAGTATGTTTGTATGAGTCAGTGAATGTGTCAGCATGTCTTTCAGTATGTGTGTATATGTTAGTATGTGTCTGTCTGCGTATATCTGTGTGTGTCAGCATGTCTGTCACTATATGTTTCTGTGTATGTGTGTATAAATGTGTGTGTGTGTGTGTGTGTGTGTGTGTGTGTATTTCCGTGTGTCTGGATGTTGTCATTGTGTATTTCCGTGTATCTTTATGTTATCAGTATATATATATATATATATATATATATATATATATATATATATACATATATATACACACACACACATCTCAGCATTCACACGCCACCACAACACACAAATACATATATACAAATACTTCAGTGTTAATGATCAAAATTATAAACAGACCCCTGCATTACAAAACCAACACTGCACATAAATACATGCTTGCATTCAAACGCAAACACCAGATACAAGCACATCCCTACATTTACACAAACATACTCCATACAAAAACATGCTTACATTCAAACACACAAACACTGTTCTGTGCTAAATACAAACCTGCAAACATGGGTAAACTGTAGATCCCCAGCTATCAATGCATTGATGGAGCCGCACGACAGATGGTAATCTACCTTTTTGTCACCCTTGCAATAGGAGGGGGCCCAAAAAAATTCTTGCACCTCTTTACTTCAGTTCCACCACTGCATTGGGGTGGCTGGCATGATTGCATGCAAAGTAGGAGGGGGCAGGATCCAGGGGGCCTAAGCAAATGCTTTGCCCAGGGTCTAATCAATAATAAAGACAGCCCTGCTCCCAGCATGGTCCTGTCAGAAAGGGGATGACCATTAAAATATATGTCACGCCACTTCGGTGGGCATGTCTGTCCCTTTTCTGGTGTAGTACTAGTGTTATACACAAGACAAAAAGGATCATGAACACAAATGTGGATGTAAATGTGAAAGAGAAAGCGTTAATTTTAAATCCCCACTGAGTGAGTGTAGAGGGACTGACAGACTGTTGTGAGGTTTGTCCACTGAACACCAAAATGTTGTGAATTGAAAACTGAACTGTAAAATCTAGGCGGCAATAGCGGATTAGGAAACAAACTCCCCTACAGTCAATGTTGGCTGTTCTAGCCTCAATTTTTTTTTTATATTTTTCAATTCACTACACTACAATGTTAAGTGTCTAAACTGCAAAGTCTCATTTTAAGACTTGCTTCCTGCCCAATTGTACGGTACACCATTCACCGACAGGCTCATTCATTAAATCCCAAATGGGCAAAATCATTGGCTGTTTACGGTTTAGCTGGGATTAAATATTTAGTTACTGGGCAGCTATTGCAGTCCACTTGCTTCTAAGGCACCATTCTGTTGTGATGGGACACAATAATACCTAGCACAAGTCCCCCACTGTTGGTCATTGCATGGGAGGTGACATGCCAAAAACTTTCTATCCCGATTCAGAGGTGTGTACTATAAATTTAATTTTTTGCAAATGTCCAGTCTTGTATGAGTGAAGGATGAGAAGAAAAGAAAACAATATGGCGGGAGGAGGGGCAAGGTACAAAAAAAACCAACAAAAAAAAACAACCAAATAATAGGAGCCCTTTACATTAAAAAGGAAGCTGAGGGAAATCATAAAAGAGCAGATAAAGAAAGGGTGAATATTTATTCAACTCTGTAGTTGCACAAAGCCAACCAGAACTGGCAAGTGCCCAATTATAGCATGTCAGCATATTTAAATATCTGTTATGTCACACACTAAAATACAAACATGAGCTCACTTACACCCACAGTAACTCATTAAAGACATACCAACTCAATATGTTTTCACATTTTTCAAGTAGTGTCCATTTCTTTTTAAATCTTAACTTGTTGAACCAAGCAGTAAAAAAAAAAAAAAAAAAAAAATTAAAATACATAAAAATCATACATACATATATACATATATATATTTTTTTCCCCCCACTTCTTTGCAGTCAAATTTGAATACAAGATGTTTGTATAAAAACATTTGTTACAATGACTTTCAACACAACATTAATTGAGTAACTATTTAGCCCCATGTGTGGGAGTGTATTAACAAAAAAATATATAAATAAATTAATTTTTAAAAAAAAAATATGTATGGAGTCAGAGGCTTTCATATTGTATGGATTATACTAGAGATTGTAGAGAACCGACGAGGAAACTGTAGATTAAGATAGAAAAATTCAAATTTACTACTTTGGTCTTAAATTTTAAATCCGTTTTCACTTCTTCCCAGTTTATTGAACTGTCCCAATGTTTGCTTTACATTCTCAAAAATAAATAAAATGTGTAGACTGCTATCTGCATGCTTTCGCATAATAAAAAAAATGACAGTTTTTGTATAAAGACCCTTAAGTGGCCATTTCCATGTAGATGTATTTAGTTACTATAACATGGCTTCTAATATGTTGGTCTGCTATACATTGCTACACATAGGTCTTTTGCACAAATTATGTACGTAAATTTTGACTGTTATCCAAAAGGAAAAAAAAAAAAAAAGTCTTATCAGTCAACTGGCACCTTGCGTGGAGTGGAGTGGAGTTAAACACAATTTGTATAAACAAAAAACAATACTGTACATATTTGACAAGCAAATTTACCTAACCCAATTGTACTACAGATAAAGGGTAAAAAAAAAAAAAAAAAAAAAGGTACACAGATTTAATCTCACCTTTCACCCTTTTAATCTTAAACTACCTTAACAATATATTTTTGTACATTCTATAGAAGAGAAAACAATCTTTCATGCTGAATGTACTTTTTTTATTATCATTTATAAAAAGCTCATAGAGGGGATATAAGCAAGATGGGAATTCATGCATACAATACATGTTATTACTACTACTAAAACAAACTTACAATTTAGCAATAATAAAACCAAATGTTATTTTCCAAAGGAATACTACACACAAAGCACTTCAGCCTCCACTGGACCATAAGGGTTCAAAGCCCCCAGTATACAGCCACTAGAAGTGGAGTTAACCTTCCAAGGCAATTACAATTCCAGGGTTAAGGAACCTGGCACACTGCATCCAGACTATTTCAATGAGCTGAAGTGGTCTGAGTGCCTATAGTGTCCCTTTAACTTACGGCTGTCAAAGCATCATGGAAGTTCTAGCTCTACGAGAGATTGCGTTAACCCTATTATAGGAATTTTAGGTATGATTGACCAGGAAGCTACTTGCCTTGTACTTCTGTTCACATATTCTTTGTACAGTATTGCAGACCAAGAAGGTACTTTATAAATAAAAATAATTACCGCATTTCCCCTCACATACACATATTCACATTCATTTTGTGTGTCGGTTAAAATGGCGATTTGCTATATAGCGCTAAGGTGGCTTACCAGGCCCAGCCAACCACTGGACGAGCTTAATTGTCGTTATATTACATATTAGTCGTTTAGCACGCGTTTGCCTCACTATTACATCAGATGTAAATACTGTATATATTACCTCCTAACATGATCTCACTGAGCAGGATATTCGTTGTAATTCAGCGTGGGCAGGCAACCTCTTGCAATCAATTTAACAGAACATAAACTTCCAACAGAGTTGCTTGTGTTTCCTTGACCTCTGCATCATGGAGCTAATTGTGTTTCCCTGACCTCTGCATCATGGAGCTAGTTGTGTTTCCCTGACCTCTGCATCATGGAGTTAATTGTGTTTCCCTGACCTCTGCATCATAGAGGTCAGAAAATTAAACAAATGTTTTTTCCCCTTTATCAGGGAATTATAGGGTTGAAGTGCCTGAGGGCCAGGCAGTTTTAAAGGAGCACTGCACTCCCTCTGCAAAATGAGTATTTCATAAAGACTACTTTGTCTCGTTATTTTTCCTACGCTTGACACTAGGTAGAGCTACTGCCGTCTAGAAGTGTCAAACCTCAGCCATCACCAGTGACAGGAAAGCGTTCAGTAGTGGCGTGAAAAGCATTCAGTCCCAGTTTAATTTCGTGTTTTTTGCACCCGCAAAGTACAGGTTCAGGTATGTTAAACTCACCTTTGCCCAACTATATCAGGATTGTTTTTTCTTTTAAACTCAATAAACTACAAATTTAAATAAACTCACATTTGCCTGCCTGGATCCAACCTCAGGAAAATTGTGTTTGCATCATAGAGAAGTTAGTTATTGTGCCTAATGTGACCATTTGTTTAAAATTTTTTTTTTAAAAAGTTATCATTTTATATAATTTTTTATTACGTGGATTATTATGCAAGGAACACCATGTCCTTCAACCAAAGTTATTCTAGCTGAACATGCATATTGGCATATAGGTACAGCATTTAATTTTGTCTGTCTCATAGCCTTCTATTAATCCCTCGTATTAAGATACGCTATCATCCACAAAACAGGTGCGTAAAAAAAAAAACTTCAGGTAGCTATATGCATAACCATGTGCTGGAGAAATCCCCAACCATAGATTAAGCACCAAAAACTCTGAAGTTTACCTGACTCTTCCACCATGTCCCATGGAAATGGATGCAAGTGACTGCAGTTATTCATTTTTCTTGGGGGAGGGGACATAAGCAACTTTGCCTTGGAAGTATTCTGATTGCAGCCTGAAGCAGAATGACTATTTGTACTTTTGGTATAGATCTATTTACGGGTGTGGCAGTAAATACTGTACGAAATAAGAGTAATGTACATGACAAAGAACACCATTGTTCCCATGAACCAGGATTCACTCATCAAATGGATTTAGCCGCCAAGAAATGTTTAATCTTTAGCTTTTCTTTTACAATAATGATTAAAAATCAAATAGAAAAAAATCCAACTTGAAAAGTTAACCTCAAACAGAAAATATTATAATTAAAAAAAACCTTTAAAAAAATGTAAAACACAGCACGTCCTTCCCAGTTCTATTAAGTAAAATGGTGATACAAACGCTCACCAATTCTATGGCATGGATCTCGAAAAAACAAACCATGTGGGGATTTTTATAACCAGGTTAGTTAGCCAGGCAAAAAAGGTAGCAATCCCATTTCCTTTTCACTCTCAGACACAAAACTGATGTAGTGTATATGGAGTGTAAACATAAATATAATAAAACATAATGCAATAATACAAAACATGAAGGAACCCATCAGTGATGGTGCTTGGGTTATTTACAGACAAAGATGTTAGAGTGGCATGCACTACCAGCCTCCCAACCACCTGCTCAAAAGCCTAGCAACAGTAGAAAAGCACACACACCACTTGTGTTCTTGCACTTGTCTCCAGTTTTATGAGCTTTCTATCTTTTTAAAAAAAAAAAAAAATATTTGTAGGTGGTTCTATTTCACCTTTCCATTCACTTACATTAGAGGTTACTAGTGTGTGCAAAGTAATTCACACTTATTTGCACAGTAATCCTCTCAATGCCAGGGGAGAACAAGAATTGGCTTTTATAGAGGACGTTGCCAACACTGAAGATGGAGGGCTTAGCTCAGGAGAGTCAACAGGATCTCCTTGCAAAGGTTTTCCAGCTAACGAGAAAAAAAAAAAAAAAAACAAAGAAGAGGAGGGAACCGATGCATTGGAGAACCCTTGTAAGAAGTCAAACCGTTTTAACACAGTTTGACTACTTACACTGGGGTTATCAGGACACTACAGGCACCATAACCTTAACAGTGCACTGTAGTGATTATGGTTCTTGGAATGTTCCTTTAAGCCAGAACAGGTGGAAATTCAACCATAATATTTGCCACTGATATTTTTCCTCCCAGGTTTCCGTTAGTTATTTCCACTTTTGTGATACAATTTGTGTGATAATGGAGGAGGATATATTTTCTGCTAATTCCTTCCTGACATCTGTCCTTTAAGACAAAGACAAATATGGTACACTCCAACATAGCTTAGCAGACTCAAATGGCCAATTAAGATTTTATCCACAAATTAAACTCACTAATTTAGCGCTGTACAGCTCTACAGAGGGGCTTATAATAATCTGTCAGGATATTTAAGGGGACACCATCATCAACAGAACCACTACAGCTTAATAATGTGGTTCTGGTCTCTATAGCTTAACGGTTCCCAAACTGTGTGCTGCGGCGCCCTGGGGCACACAGGGGCGCCGCAAGATATATTTTCCCGGTGCTATGATCAAATGATCATAGCACCGGGAACCGTGCCTCACTCTGCCCTGCAGGACTGGAGGGGAGATCAGATATCTCCCTCTACGGCCCGCTAGCAGTGTTATGCGGAAGCCGGCAGGGGAGGGAGAGAGGACCCGTGGGAGCTTTAACCTGCAGCTCCGCCGTATTCTCCTCTCGCGAGCTCGGAGCATTGCCGTGGTTACCGTGGCAATGTTCCGAATCTCACGAGAGTGAACTCTAACCTGAGCTGCAGGCTAGAGTTCACTCTCACCATTAGGACCGCCAGGGCTTCCCCACCTGACCACCAGGGATTGTCTTGCACTGTCCTAGGCAAATGTAAGCAGGGAGATGGGATATGAGAAAAGTAATTTTTAATTAAAACAATTTTTTAAATATATTTATTTATTGTCCCTTCTACCCCCACAGAGACAAAATAACCCCCCCCCACACACTAACACACTGACACACACACACACACTGTACCCCTCATACAACCTGCCCCCCCCCCCCACACACACACACACTACATCTTTCACAAACACACTGCACCCCCCCCACACACACACTACTGTCCCAATCCCCTATTACAGCCCCTAGACCTGCAGATCCCAGGTAAGTTGACTAACTGTTCTTAAACAGTTTGACTACTTACTCTGGGAGGGCACTACTGGCAGCAAAACCACTACAAAGTAGTGTAGTGGTTATTGTGCCTGTATTGTTTCTTTAAATAATCTACAAGTGCACCCCCCAAGATTAGGTTCTGGATCTGCGCTTAAACGGCAAGCATTCCTGTCAAATAGGGGCCAAGTATATCCTGCTGCGCTGTACATATATACAACCTAGAAAATAGATTTGAATTGGGGCGCCGTGGAAAAATATTGAAATATTAAGAGCGCCTTGAACCTAAAACAATTGGGAACCACTGCTATAGCCAGTTCCTGCAGGCTTTTCAATATAAATGTTTGTTATATAAACATTGGTGCCTAGTAACACTTCTAGTGGCAGTCACGCAGATGGCTAATAGTGGTGCATCCAAGGCAATTGCTGCACAGTGTGCATTCCCTAAATTCAGCATCTCCATGCTCTGCATGGAGACGCTAGACATTCAATGCATCTATGAGAAGATGCAGATTGGCACAGCGCAGCATTTTGACACGCATGCACAATATTCTCCCAAAGCTTTCCTATGGGAAAGCATTAGATTGGCTGAGATCAAGATTAAAGCAGCCATGGAGACTGGAACAAAGGAGAGTAAAATCGAATTTTCAGCACTATCGGAGCAGGGCCGGTCACCTAAAGTGCCAGGAATATGTTTTAATTTCTTACACTATAGTGTATCTTTAATACTATAAACAAATATATTTAACGGTCTCATAGAATGTGACAGCAGATAAGAACGTTTCGGCCCATCTAGTCTGACCAATTTTCTAAATACTTTCTATAGTCTCTGGCCTTATCTTATGTCTAGGATAGCCTTATGTCTATCCCACGCATGCTTAAACTCCTTCACTGTGTTAACCTCTACCACTTCAGCCGGAAGGCTATTCCATGCATCCACTGACCTCTCAGTATAGTAATACCTGATATTATTTTTAAACCTTTGCCCCTCTAATAGCACTTTTATGGTTTGAGGGTGACCTTGATACCTAAAGGCAAGGACATTATCCCTTATTTGAAATTAAAAGCAACAAATGCAGAGTTTTTTTTATTCAAATGATTAAATAAAAATAGATTTTCCAAAGCTAAAACAGGAAGAATTAATCAATAATAAATTGGTTTAAAATGGGGTCACCAATCATGTTTTACAGTAAGTTCCAATAAGTTCATGAATAGAATATAAATATTGGGATTATTTAACAGTGAAATATAAATTTATCATTACCGGTAGCTGAAAATTTGCTGAAATTCATTTTTTTTTTTATTTAGCCGGCAACTATTTGCCAGTTCTTGTGTCTGACCAGCTGATCAAAAGAATCAGATATGCGTAACAAAAGCAAAAAAAATTGAAGTTTACAACGAGGGTGCAACAAGTTTTCTTATATTGTAAAATGGAGGACACATCGCAAATGCAAACTGTACCCAAACATTCCTGGGGAACAGCAGGTGGAGAGGAAAAAGTCTTGCAAGCAATTAATGACTTGAATTGTTTACAGAAGCAAGCCAGAGGGTGGATTCAAAATAAAATCTTGAGTCTCTACAAAATCTGGGTTCTTAGCAGAAACCAAACATGTATTTATTTAACAGAACTGAATTCCACAGAAGTGATTTAACTGTTCCACCAGGATAGCTATCTGTTGTCAGTGAAGACAACAGATCAACTCCCTAAAGGCTGTCTTATGCAAGCAGCCTGAAAACAGATGCAATATAATTTAAAGCTTAGACACCAATACGTGTTTAAAATCACATGCAGAGGCACTATTTGCATTTCCAGGTTCTTTCAGCAAATATAATATGATATAGTCTGAAGATTATAATTTAAAACACTAGAGCTCACAGAACAGCAGCATAATCAAAGATGGGCAACAGGGAGTCACACAACGGTTGTAGAACAGCAGATATCACGACGCTCAAACGCCTTTAGACGTTTTAGTTCTGCATTAGCTGGAGGAAAATGTTCTATCTACCAATGATGTAAACTTTAACATGTAGGTGTAACTAGCAAAATATCCAATGTCTTTAGAACTTAAATAGCCAGAAGGTGAATACATAAAGCACGTAGACTTGGTCAGAGCACGTTGTATTGTGCAACTAGAATAAATGTCAGCAGTGGCATTAGCTTAGGGAATCCCTGTGCCTTATGGCTATGGTGGTAGTGTTGGCATAGGTTAGGGCTAGCCAAATTTGCTTGGAATCGGGGGCGGAGCCTAGCTGTGAACCAGAACGGCCACACTTTTCCCGAGCTCTGCAATAAGCTGCCCTAAAAGGCTGTTTTAGGGGGACTATCTGGCACACAACACGGCTAAAAACCTTCCCCAACACTCCTTAA
The DNA here is from genome assembly GCF_036172605.1 of Pelobates fuscus. Lineage (NCBI taxonomy): Eukaryota > Metazoa > Chordata > Amphibia > Anura > Pelobatidae > Pelobates > Pelobates fuscus. Next base: position 114,483,314 of record NC_086317.1, read on the forward strand.
CCGATATGGGTCGGAAAAATAAGAAACCCAGGGCTGACAAAGACATACCCAGCCGGGACATCGGTGAGATGCTCCGCAGTACACAGAAGGCCGCATGGGACAAGATGGCGTCCCTCGAGGAGGGATCTTCATACTCCTCCGATTATTTTTTCGCCGAGCCAGAGGAGAGTGCTGCCCTCAGATTACCCACGGGCTCTAGGCCACGCAAGCTGGAAGACAGGGAGCCGGTCACCGCCGCTCAGCTAAAAGCAATGCTAGCGGAGCTCCGCACCAATATTGCAGGAGATATGGCCCACTTTAAAAAAAACGTTGAAAACGCAACAACGAAAATTGCCCAACTGGAGGTGGCACACAGCACCCACGACTCTAGACTATCCACGGTGGAGAAGAGAGTCGCAGAACTAGAGCAACTCCACCTCAACACCACAAGCAGGCTTGATGCCATAGAGGATAGGCGGAGACGGTATAACCTCAAGCTTAGGGGTGTACCTGAGGCACTGGTGACATCGGACTTACCTCATTTCCTGCGGAGATTTCTAGCAGAGTATATGCCCCACAAACAGGCAAAGGCAATAAACCTCGACGGTGTGTTCCGCATACGAAAACCGGCGAGCGCACCGCCATCCGCAACACCGGATCTCATTGTCAGATTCCAGTCAATGCAGGACAAGGCCCTACTCCTCTCAGCAGTGAGAGGGAAGACTCCGATATCGTTTGAGGGAGCCACACTGCAGATATTTCCGGATCTCACCAGGAACACGCTGGCCTGGCGCCGCTCTCTGTGCCCACATCTGCAGCTCATGCGAGCGAACGACATCCCTTATCGGTGGGGGCTCCCAAGAACCCTCCGGTTCCAGGCACAGGGGGGAGAATACAGTGTGGGCACTCCTCAGGAACTCGAAGACCAACTGAGAAAGCTGGGGCTCCTCAACTCGAGCGCAACTAATAGTTCAGGACTAGCACGCATAGACGTTATTTCCGTTCTTTCCTCTTTTCTGACCTGGTAAACCACAGTTGTGCCAAACTCTGCTGTACACACAGTCACATACCAGGGGTAACTCTTACACCTCCACGTTACAGCATGTAGATAGCTTGGAGACCTGACCGGAAAGTCCCCTCATACTTTACTTTACTCTGCTCATCGCCATAGGCGACCTACCCCCCCACCCCTTCCAGTAAGACCCTGCCGGGTTCACGTTCCACTTCTCTTTATACTATTACACATGGGAGGCGGTGCCCCCGTAAGTGATGAACACTCGCCAAGACCTCCTGACTATCACTAACCCACTATAAGGGGTAACACTAAATGACATCTAAGAAGTTCACCTTCCTTTCTATATTAAAAAACCCTCATCCCACACTTCCACGCATGTCACAAACTCACTTACTGACAATATCATCGCTGTGATATGTTTTACTGTTTTGAAACACTAATATTTGTGTTCAGCGAAGTCTCCCGAGTAAAACAGTACCCCCATGTACAGGATTTAGGGTGTCATAGAAAGTTACAGGGTTAAGCACAGTGCTAGCAAATTAAATTATCTGGACTTTTGGCCTGGGTTGGCAGGCAGGTCCCTCAAATTGCAATCATTAAAATTACTTAATTAGGTAAAAATATTACATAAATATGCACGTAGAATTTTAATATATATACATATTTATATATTTGACGTCTACGTGTATATTTATGAAATTATTAATGTAATTTTGTATGTGGACATATGTATATTTCGTATTATTTTTATTTATTTATTTATACATAGATATATATATCATTACATTCTAAGTGTATTTTGATATAAATATATATATATCAATATCAAAATACTGTTAGAATAAAATTGAATATATATATAATTTTTTTTTAATTATTAAAAATTATTTTTATTTTTTGTTATTTATTTTTATTAACATATTATTTGTATTTTATAATAATATATATATACCATATATATAGTTATTATATATATTGTATATATTCGTGTGTAATTTAAATATAAGTGTATTTTTATATTAATATACGTATATATAAATATAAAAATACACTTAGTGTGACATTATATATATGATACATATACATATATTATATATATAGATATAATACATGTATATATATCATATATATATATACACATATTATAATTTTTTTTACACTGATTGTTTTTTTTTTGTTTTACTTTATTTTATGATTTTACACTTGCAGGGAGACTGCCTGTCAGCACAGACAGTCCCCCTGCAGGCAGATACAAAGACCCCTATTGCGGTCATGTGATCGAGTGATCACATGGCTGCAGGGTCCTGATCTGCCGAGGGGGGACTGCCTGGGCAGACAGGCAGTCCCCCTGGACCGGGAGGAGCACTGATCGCCGCCGTGGGACCGACGGCGATCAGGTAAGTAGCCCAAAACCGTTATGACGGTTCAGGACCGTCAGCGGTCCAAACGCACGTTTTACCGCTGACGGTCCTGAACCGTCAGCGGTCCTGAAGGGGTTAAATAGGATCAGTGAGTTCTGTTTCATTTATTTATTACATTTCACTTCTTTAATAATAGTAATAAAAGGAGAACAAAGCTAAGCTGAAATGTATATATCTGAGTGCTGATGTGGACCCTCAATCAGGATACAAGTCCTGTTATGCCGTTGCTTAACCCCTTCAGGACGGAGTCAATAGTGCACGTTCTAATCAAAACAAAACGTAAACAAAAACTGGAATTTGCGCTATATGTCTGTTCACCCGTAGTTCCCCTCTTTCATATTATATGCACCCACACTTATTATATATCATTTTGTTTAGGAGAAACAGGGCTTTAATTTATCATTAACTATTCATATATGGAACATCATTTATTATGAATAAAAGTAAAAAAAATGTGAGAAAATAAGATTTTTTTTTAAATTTGTATTTCCGTCTGACAGTTTAGCTGTGAATGTCATTTAGGTTTTACTGCACAAAAATGCACATATTTGTAATCAGCGATGTCTCACGAGTATAACAGTATCCCATATTAACAGGTTTTATGGTGTTTTGGAAAGTTACAGGGTCAAATATAGAACGTTCCATTTTCAAATAGAAATTTGCCAGATTGATAATGTTACCTTTGAGACGGTGTGGTAGCCCAGCAATGAGAATTACCCCCATAATGGCATACCATTTGAAAAAGTAGACAACCAAAGGTATTGAAAGTGGGGTATGTTTAGTCTTTTTTAGTAGCCACTTAGTCACAAACACTGGCCAAAGTTAGCGTTCATATTTGTTTTTGTGTGAAAAAAGCAAAAAACGAATATTTGGCCAGTGTTTGTGACTAAGTGGCTACTAAGAAAGACTGGACATACCCCACTTGCAATACCTCGGGTTGTCTACTTTTGCAAATGGTATGCCATCATGGGGGTAATTCTCATTCCTGGGCTACCATACGCTCTCAAAGGCAACATAACCAATGTGGCAAATTTCAATGTCAAAAAAATTAAATGCAAGCCTTATATGTGACTCTCTAACTTTCCAAAACACCATGAAACCTGTACATGGGGGGTACTGTTATTCTCGGGAGACTTCACTAAACACAAATATTAGTGTTTTAAAACAGTAAAACATATTACAACAATAATATAGTCCATAAAAGTGCTGTTCGTTTGTAAAAAATGCAAAAAACGTCACTTTTACTTAAAATATCATCGTTGTAATACAATTTACCAATTTTAAACACTAATATTTGAGTTCAGCGAAGTCTCCCGAGTAAAACAGTACCCCCCATGTACAGGTTTTATGTTGTCTTGGAGAGTTACAGGGTCAAATATAGTGCTTGCGAATTAAATTCTCAGCACTTTCTCCCTGTGTTGTCAGGTATGTCAATCAAATTTTAATTAATCAAATCACCTAATTATGTTAAAAGATTAAATATACACGTAGAATTTTAATATATATGCATTTATAGGTATTTAAATTCTACGTGTATACTAATGTAATCTTTTATGTAATTATATGTATCTATCTATCTATATATATATCTATATATATATCTATATATATATCTATATATATATATATATATATATATATATATATATTTGCGGTTATTTGCATTTTATATATAGATAGATATATATAGAATGTCATTCTAAGTGTATTTTGTTATATATATATATATATATTAATAACAAAATACAGTTAGAATGAAATTACATATGTATATATAATTTATATTACATTGTTTCAATATTTTTTATTAATTTTATTATTTTATTAATTTATTATTGTAATTATACGTATTTATATATATAATATGTGTATATATCTATTATATATATATATATAATATATGTATATTATATATGTAACGTCATTCTAAGTGTATTTTAATACTAATATATATACTTATATTAGTATTAAAATACACTTTGTATGACGTTAAATATATATAATATACATATATATTATATACATATATATATATAATATATACATACATATATTATATATATAAAAATGCATTTCATTTATTTTATAACCTGTCTAATATTTTTTTTTTACACCTCCTACCAGCAGGGGGACTGTCTAATATTTTAGACAGTCCCCCTGCTGGCAGATCACAGCCAGCTATAGGGGGCCATGTGATCGCTCTTTGAGAGCGATCACATGGCCCTGGGGGCCTGATTTGCCGTGGGAGGGCTGCCTGGGCTGTGAGGCAGTCCTCCCGAAGCGGAGCGCCGGGAAGGTGAGTATACCGGGTGCTCCAGGGGCTTCAGCCGTTACGGCGTGCTATGCCGTCACAACAGCTTTAAAGCCCACTTAATCCGTGACGGCATAGCACGTCGTAACGGCGTTAAGGGGTTACAGAGAAACTATAGTGCCAGGCCTTGGTGCAGAAGGGCATAAAACCCTGTCACTTACGGAGTCCAGCGCGGATGTCCCTCAGCATAGCCTCCGCTCCTCCCATGCCGTTGTCAGCCAGCGAGGGAGTGGCAATGGCCGCGATCACATTAGGATTTCCCCTGATAGGAAAGCATTATAATGCTTTCCTATGGGTTTTTACATGACACTGAATGTCCTCATGCATAGCGTGAGGACACCCAGCGTCAGTTAGGCGAGCAAAAGTCACAACACCACCCGGAAATCCCTCTAGTGGCTGTCTGGTAGACGGCCGCTAGAGGCGGAGTTACCCTCAAAAGGTAATTATTGCAGTTTATTAAATACTGCAATAATTACCTTTGCAAGGTTAAAGAATCTGGTTCTACACGCCCAGACCACTTCATTGATCTGAAGTGGTCTGGGTGCCTATAGTGTCTATTTAACTGTCCCGCTTTTGCACACTAGAGAATAATTAAAGGGAAAAATAAAAAAATAAAAAGACCACATGCTCATTCATTTGGCAAATAACCAGATCCTCATGTTCTAGATATTTGCAGTTCTGATTGGCAACTCACATCCTAAAAAACACAGCCTGGCACAATGTTAAAATGATGAGTTTATAGAATTCTACAAGAAGTGTTTTATAAACACAGCATAGATTTAGGAGTTGTAGTTCAATTATCAAGTTTCTATTAAAATGGCATCACAGAGAAGCAGTTTTGAAGGAAAAGGAAAAACCGAAAATTTGCAGCTAGGATGGCAGAAAGGGTGGGTCTATACCAGTGGTGTATTTTGGATTTGTACTGCCCTAGGCACGACTAAATTCGGGCACCCCCAAAATCTAAATTTGCCCCCCTAATTCGTGTCAAGGCCACTTTTTTGACTGACAGACACATGCCCTCATTGATACATGAACTGATATACGTAAAAGGAAGATGATTATACTAAGTATAAGATGTAGGCTTACCTCCACACAAGGTGGATCTGGATCAGTAGACTGCAGCAGATATATGGAACAATAGATGTAGGATTATATCCACACAGGGAGGATCTGGATCAGTAGACTGCAGCAGATAGATGGAACAATCCTCAGCAGCTCAATGGTAAAAACAGTAAAACAACAAATTAAAAAAAATTGATAAAATAAGAGTCCCACAGTAGGTGTTCAGGTATCCAACGCGTTTCACACGCTCAACGGACTTCTTCAGGGATGTGAATCCCTGAAGAAATCCGTTGAGCGGATAAAACGCGTTGTTTTACTGTTTCTACCATTGAGCTGCTGAGGATTGTTCCATTTGGCTGCTCAGGATTGTTCCATCTATCTGCTGCAGTCTACTAATCCAGATCCACCCTGTGTGTAGATAAGCCTACATCTATTGCCCTTGTGTAAGTGTAATTTTTAATTTTAAAGTGTCAAAATTTTACTCTATCACGCTATTGGCTTTCTTTTGACGCTTGCAGTTACCAGTGGAAGCTTCCATCTTCATGTAATCCCTTATGTGGGTAGACAAGCCTGAATTATCTGACGTCTTGTGAGTTTTCTCACTTTCCCCCTCCCCCCATATACATTTTGTTAAACTGTATTACGCTATGTATAGTTTTTGTTTTTTATAGATGTTATAATTGAAACAGGTGCTCATTTTCTTATATGTGGAGCTTCATTGCTTATACTTAGTATAAGCATCTTCCTTTTACTTTTGTCGGTGGTGTTGTGAGTTTCACCATATTAGCTCCTGTGCTCACTCCCATACCTCTGTCAGTTATTTCATTTGTTGTGTTTACTTATGCACTGATATACACTGACTGACAGATACACAGTCATTGGCACACACTGTTTAACTAACACACTCTTTCACTGACAGACACACACTAACATGCACACACTCTCAGATACACATAAAATGACATACACACACTCACAGGCACACCCATTCTCACTGAAAGACACACACTTTCACTCACTCACAGACATACACTGACAGCTACACTCACTCACTCACAGTGAGATGGACAGCCCCAGAACATGAGGCAAACAAGGCATTTGTCTGGGAGCTTGTGGTGGAGTTTTTTGGCGCCCCCCTGAAAGTGCTGCCCTAGGCAAATGCCTTGTTTGCCTTGTGGTAACCCTGGTGTATACCAAAATAATAATTTAGAAAAAATCCATCCAATGTAACCTAACCTACAAGTTGCACTAGACATGTGGTTATGTGGAGTCCCCTTTCAAGCTCAATAAAACAGAACATTTTGAACCTATTAATTTAAATCTAAAACCTGCAGTTTCGCACGCATGCACAATACAAATCTATAATACATATAATGATTAGTATGTATAGCTTGTTGATTAGCTATTCATTTCCTAACACATAGATACACCTCAACTAGAATTTCCAGTTTAAACTCTTTCTGGTGTTACCAGCAAATCAACATCTGTTCAATCTGTATAAGCACCATAACCACTATAGCAGGGGTCCTCAAACTACAGCCCCCCAGATGTTGCTGAACTACAACTCCCATGATTCTTTGAATTACATAGATAGCCAGAGAATCATGGGAGTTGTAGTTCAGCAACATCTGGGGGGCCAGAGTTTGAGGACCCCTGCACTATAGCATCAGCTGATCACCCTCATCCAATAAGCTAAACCTCCTGTGGTTTCAGGACTTAGCCCAGGAGAGCTAGTGGAGGAGGGGAGAGGCACCTGATCTACTCCAGGTAAGAAGTGAAACAGTTAAAAAAAACGTTTAACTATTAACAATGGAGTGGGGGTACTAGGGCACCCTAGTTCTATTCATCACAGATTCAGTTATATATTTCCTGGACACTAGTCAGGTTCAGTAAATTACTTTTTATTTATTTTAAAATACCAGCCAACAGACTTTATCTTATTTTTATCATGAAATAAGATGCCGATATTGGGAACTGCACAAAAACTGTATCCAAACATCCAAAGGCTCTAACCCAGGGTAATGAGAAGATTACTGAATTTATTTTAACTATAGGATACAAGAAATTATTCAATTAAGGAATGTTCCCTCTTTCACCATTGTTTTGTAAACTATCACTACAGTTTTTCCCATAACTTGTTGCTTACTCAAATAGCTGCAAAGTTCATTAAAGGACCACTCTAGGCACCCAGACCACTTCAGCTTAACCCCTTAAATCCGGAGGACGTAATATTACGCCCTGCAGGAACCGGCTCTAAACGCCGGCGGGCGTAATATTACGTCCTCGCTTTTATTGCCGCCCACGTGGCCGGCGGTATTCTCCCGCTGCAGATCGCGGTCGGGGGGGATGCCTGGCCCCCCAGGCAACCCCCCCTGCGGCCGGTGACCGCGATCTGCAATCTCTGATCGCAGTGACAGTCTGTCACTGCGACCAGTATTCAGCATGTGTCAGCCGATTTCAAATCGGCTGACACATGCGGCCGGCGACTTTCCCCTTCTGCAGATCGCGGTCGGGGGACTTACCTGGCCCCCCAGGCAGTCCCCCTGGGGTCAGTGACCGCAATCTGCTCAGTCTGAGATCACAGTGACAGGCTATCACTGTGATCTCAGAGCTCTCTGATCGCAGTGACAGCCTGTCCCTGCGATCAGTGTTACATGTGTCAGCCTATTGGCTGACACATGTAATTGGCACAGTGATCCCCCTGCAGATTGGAAGGGGGGAGTGCTTGTACCACCCAGGCACTCCCCCCTGTGGTCAATTACCCAATCTGCAGGAGGTGATCACAGTGACAGGTAGTCACTGTGATCACTGATCCTGTGTGTCAGCCAGTGATGTGAAATCACTGGCTGACACTGTCATTGCCCCCTGTCCTGTGAAAAAAATAAAATATTAGTTAAAAAAAGAAATAAAAAATATTACAGTTACAAATAAAATATACTTAGATCATATTATATACACATATACACACACTTACACATACACGACGTGTATTTAAATATATATATATATATATATATATATATATATATATATTAATATCAAATTGCACGTAGACTGATACTGATTAAATATATATATAATTATTGTTATATATATTTATATATAATATAAAATATATATATGTAAATACGTAAAAAAATAAAATTAAAAAAATATTTAAAAATAAATAATTAAAAAATATATAGATGTGTTATTTCATTCTAACTGTATTGTGATATTAATATATATATTTATATCAAAATACACGTAGAACAAAATAATATTTATCATATATATATATATATATACACATAAATATATACGTATATATCACTATATATATACCTATATATAAAGATATTTTAAAAAAATTATATATATACGTATATATACACACACGTGTATATATATATATATACATATATTAATTCTACACATATATTTATGTAATCATTTTACATAATTAGGTATCCTAATTAATTACAATTAGCGGGACCTGCCTGACAACCCATGCCGAAAGTATAGGGAATTTAATTTGCTAGCACTATATTTAACCCTATAACTTTCCAAGACACCATAAAACCTATACATGGGGGGTACTGTTTTACTCGGGAGACTTTGCTGAACACAGATATTAGTGTTTCAAAACAGTAAAATGTATTACAACGATGATATCACCAGTAAAAGTGACGTTTTCTGCATTTTTCACGCACAAACAGCACTTACACGGACGATATTATTGCTGCAATACTTTTTACTGTTTTGAAATACAAATATTTGTGTTGAGCGAAGTCTCCCGAGTACAACAGTACCCCACATGTACAGGTTTTATGGTGTTTTCAAAAGTTACAGCGTCAAATATAAGGCTTGTGTTTAATTTTTTTCACATTAAAATTCGCCAGATTGCTTACGTTGCCTTTGTGACCCTATGGTAGCCCAAGAATGAAAATTACCCCTATGATGGCATACCATTTGCAATAGTAGACAACCCAAGGTATTGCAAATGGGGTTTGTCCAGACTTTTTTAGTAGCCACTTAGTCACAAACACTGGCCAAAATTGGCGTTCTTTGCATTTTTCACACACAAACAAATACTAACGCTAACTTTGGCCAGTGTTTGTGACCAAATGGCTACTAAAAAAGACTGGACATACCCCATTTGCAATACCTTGGGTTGTCTACTATTGCAAATGGTATGCCATTATGAGTGTAAATTTAATTCCTGGGCTACTATACAGTCTCAAAGGCAACGTAACCAATCTGGCGAATTTCAATTTCAAATGTAACGTGCTATATTTGACCCTGTAACTTCCCAAAACACCATAAAACCTGTACATAGGGGGGTACTGTTTTACACGTGAGACATCGCTGAATACAAATATGTGTATTGTATTGCAGTAAAAGCAAACAGTATTTTGACATCCACAGTTAAAATGTCACATAGAACTAAAAAAAATGTAAAAATTCTTTTTTTCTCCCATTTTTAATATATTTTTTATATTAAATTATGTTCAATACCTAAATATTTGATGTTAAATGAAAGCCCTGTTTCCCCTGAATTAAATGATATATAATAAGGGGGGGTGCATTTAATATGAAAGAGGTGAATTACGGTTGGACAGACATATAGCGCAAATGCCAGGTTTTGTTTACGTTTTGTTCTGTTCACAACTTGTACATTTGGCTGCGGTGTTAAGGGGTTAATGAAGTGGTCTGGGTGCCAGGTCCAGCTAGGGTTAACCCATTTTTTTATAAACATAGCAGTTTCAGAGAAACTGCTATGTTTATAAATGGGTTAAGCCTTCCCCCTAATCCTTTAGTGGCTGTCTCATTGACAGCCGCTAGAGGCGCTTGCGTGATTCTCACTGTGAAAATCACAGTGAGAGCACGCAAGCGTCCATAGGAAAGCATTGTAAATGCTTTCCTATGCGACGGGCTGAATGCGTGCGCAGCTCTTGCCGCGCGTGCGCATTCAGCCGACGGGGCGGAGAGGAGGCGGAGTGGAGGAGGAGAGCTCCCCGCCCAGCGCTGGAAAAAGGTAGGTTTTACCCCTTTTCCCCTTTCCAGAGCCGGGCGGGAGGGGGACCTGTTTTCCTGGCACTATAGTGCCCTGAGGGTGCCCCCACCCTCAGGGTCCCACTCCCGTCGGGCTGAAGGGGGAGGAAGGGGGTTAAACACTCACCTTTCTCCAGTGCCGGGCTACCTTGGCGCTAGGGACTCTCCTCCTCCTTCGGTCGTCATCTGTTGAATGCACATGCGTGGCAAGAGCCGCTCGCGCTTTCAGCCAGTCTTATAGGAAAGCATTCTCAATGCTTTCCTATGGACGCTGGCGTCTTCTCACTGTGAAAATCACAGTGAGAAGCGCGGAAGCGCCTCTAGCAGCTGTCAATGAGACAGCCACTAGAGGCTGGATTAACCCATATGTAAACATAGCCGTTTCTCTGAAACGGCTATGTTTACAGCAGGCAGGGTTAATCCTAGGGGGAACTGGCACCCAGACCACTTCATTAAGCTGAAGTGGTCTGGGTGCACTGAGAAACAAGTCCTAGATGCAGCTTACATCCAGCATCCCCTCTAAGAGCTTTTTACAAGTAGGATAGCAAGGCGAAAGTTGATAAAATAACAACTAGCAAATTACTGGGGCATTTTTTAGAAATATTTTCCACACCTGTTTTAAAGCAGCACTAGACTAGAAATTTATGAAATAAACATTGGAATTTCATGCAAACTCCAACCCAATCAAGAGATATACGGACACAAAATAGGGACTACTAGGTCTCTGTATATTTCCTATGCCTGACACTTCTAGACACTGGACATTGGTTTTTATCTATGGAGGACCACGCAGGAACCTCCATAGACCTCAATGCTGTACTCTTGCGCACAGTGCTCTTGACACTAAAGAGGACCCGCCAGAAGAAGATGCCTGCGCCCGCGAAGGACAGGTTCAGTAAGTAGAACTCACCTTTATCTGCCCTCCTTCCCCTGCAAAGTCCCCAGACAGTGCCGCTTTAATGCTAGATAATTTAAACAAACTTTTTTTTGCTACTTTTCCTGCCTTCTTCTTTAACTTCCTTATATTATATCAGGGGTCTCTGTTTCCCCCCTTTCTCTTCTTCCTTTATTTTCCTTCTTTCTTTAATTTTATAAGATAACAAAACTTAACTTGCCAAAACATGAGCCACTCTAAACACTGCTTTCTCTCCTCCTTTATTTTATCCCCTTTTTTCTATTTTTCTTCCCTTTTTACATTTTTTTTGATCTTTTCCTTTTTAACTCTTTTTTTTTTTTCTAATGCTTTTCTTTTACCTTCCTTATGGCAATGTCCAAAAGTAAGGCTAAGCTAGTTAGCACACTTATTATTGGTCAACAACAATTCTCTCCTTCTCCTGCCTATACATTTTCTCCTATTTTACAAGTGCTCTGCTCTGCTTCTGCCTGTCCCTGCTATTGTGCATCAGCTCCCACTCCTCCCCTTCCCACGTGTTACACCGGCTCGTGTTGGCACGCAAGCGCATGCACGCGTGCACACATTCTCTCGCATTAGACCTCATCATAGGAAAGCAGTATTCAATGCTTTCCTATGGGGAAAATCTGACGCTGGAGGTCCGTGAGGACGTCCAGCGTCAGATAACGGACCAAAAGTCCTTTTGGATTCCGGAAGCCCTCTAGTGGCTGTCTGTTAGACAGCCACAGAGGGCAGACTTAGAGCTGCAATTTAAACATTGCAGTTCTCTGGAACTGCAATGCTTTACATTGCAGCACTAAGTGCAAAAGGGTCATAGCACCCAGACCACTTCAATTAGCTGAAGTGGTCTGGGTGCCTACAGTGTCCCTTTAACTTAAAAAAGGACTTCTACAGGCACCAAGAGCACTTCAGCTCAATCAAGTGGTCTGGGTGCAGTTGACCTTTGGTTTTAACCCTGTAATCTTAAAAAAGAAAAAAAAAACACACACACTTTGCAGTTTAGTAGATGTAGCAAGGTTATAAATCAGGGTTAATACATCTGTAGTGGCGGTCTTCCTGACAGCCACCAGAAGTGCTTTTGCTAAAATAAGTGAATTGATTTTTCAGTCAGATGATTTACTAACAGCCTTTGATTGGGGCAGCACAGTGTTTTGCCACACATGTGCACTTACCTCCCAATGTTTTCCCCAATGAATAAAACTTAAATTTCTATTAGAAAAGGGGCGGGGTAACCTAAACAGAAGAAATCAATAGCATTAGAAATTCATATTTTTATTCCTAAATTTCTTAAATGTTTTACAAACATATGCATTGATTTTGCTTAAGTTGTACCACACACCCACAGGGTTATAAACTCAATAAATGCTATATTTTGTGAATTAAATGCAAACTGCAAAATTGTTACTAAAATAACAGATTTAAAACAACTCCGCTATAATAAAAGTAATGTAATTTGCTAAAATTTGAAGTATAATTAATATCCTTGACCGTATTTTTATTGAAATTACACAAGACGACACATGGATTTCAGTGGCAATAGGACCTCATGGAGCGAGACACCTCATAATATGTTTACCCCCATATTTGAAAATGTATATACCATAGGTAACAAAGCCTCATTTCTGATCAGCTATAGAATGAAAGGCCAGTAACTGGGATTACAAGATGGAAGAATTGATTGTTCTGCTCATATTGACTGTAGTGTGATTAAAGCAAGGGGAAACACAATGCTCAGGTGAGATTGGACTGAAAACAAAAGAATGTGCAAGGCAAGCACAAACAAACAAGTGGCAAAGGAAGCCATTATCTTTCACCTCCCCCATAGGTTTTTTTTATTTATTTATTTTAATTGTTTAAGCTTTTGTTCCTGGAGCAAATACCACAGACTTTTGGAATAGAAAGGCAATAAAAAAAAAAAAAATTAAAATTAAAATCACAAAGGACGAATACTTGGCGTAGGCCAAATGAGCACAGTTTTTTATTATTATTTTTTTTTTGCCATTTAGCTGCAATTTCACCACAATGCGTTGAGTTAATAGGCAGGCAGCTGCTATTCGGAGGTTAAATGGCATTTTGTTGCACAAGTTAATGCTGGAAGAACCACCAGATATACCAGATGTGATGAGAACCAAAGTTTAATAACGTTACCTAAAATGAATGTGTTTGTTAATAACACTCTGTAATAGAATCGGTCAGAGAACACATGCTTTTATAAAAAGGTAATGGAGGCTAAATAAAGCCAGAATTTATTGGGTCTATTCCTTGCCAGCAGCCAAAGTACCCCAAAACACAAATATCACAAAATGTGGGCACTTGCCTACCACGTGATCAATGTGCAATTCTTTATGGCACACAAAAATATATAGAATAAAAGCGGCAATCAATATGTTATGAAACTCGTGAGTCGCACCAGGTTTACAGAAGTGGGGGGCTGATTAGGGAGTGAAATCAGATGATGGTTACAATAGAGCAGTGGGTTCCTAAATCAATTCTCATGGCCCACCAGCAGTGCAGGTTTCTATCAGTAACCACTGCATTGGGGGTTTATACAAAGAGGCTCTCACGTATGGCTTGGGCGTATATAAGTTTACAGGGTGAGCCCTTCCATATTACAGAATGTACTCATCACATACACACCCCTATCCCCAAACTATGTGCCACTGAAGAACATGAATGAGCATTGGAACCCCACCCAAATATAAACAAAGACATGGCATAGATACACTGCAGAAACTAAAGAATTGGGCACAGCTGGTAGAGAATAGAGATGGCCACGAATAGCTAGGCATCACAAAATATTGTCAGAGGCTATGACTCATACAGGGGAACTAGACAAAGCACATAAGGGGAGAGCTGTGCCCAATCTCCAGGGGTAATAATACGAGGTAAGTGATTTTGAGTAGCTTTGTAAAATGCAAAATTGTATTTTTTTTGTGTGTGATCTGTTCCTTAATCTGTGTTTTGAAATCTGGAAACCAAACAACTAATAAACACTAACGTGTTCAGCCTCGGCTGCTATGGGTGCAAGGGCAGGGAGAGCCTAACACAACCCTACTGCAAAAGTGCAGGCTGGCTCCCCAGAACACATAGATCAATAGGTATACCATGTGGTAGTAAATAAAATCTGAAAACAATGAGTTAGAGGTTGCTTGCCCAAATCTACCCTTTCAACCCCGCTTACCTCTGATTTCTACCGCAACAAGGAGCAGGCACAGAATGGCTAGTCTCCAAAACATGGTGTCTGCTGCTTTTAGAAAGCTATATAGAAACAATAAAATGAAGGAAATGGCCCAGAACTGTCCTCCTGAAGTGTTGATCTGGTTTCACAGCAGCTCTGTAAAACTCGTGGTGTCAGCTAGCCTGATATCCAGCAACAGCCTGCAGGAAAGTTTCCACCCTATTCGAAGAAAAAAAAAAAAAACACTTTAAATAACTTTCCATCCCCTTGTACCGCTCTCCTCCCAAAATGTGTCCATGAGATGAATGGAGACCAATGAACAGGCAGGCAGCTTACTAGGCAGTAACAGCTCCCCACCCACTGTGCTCTGTATCTTTCTCCACACAGGGTTTCAGTAACCATACACTGGCACTAGGGAGTGGCTGATGGAAAACGGAGGTCTAAAACTGCATTCCTAAATTTAATTACGTCTTATGCCAGTGATGATTTATCCTTTAGAACTCCAGAGGTGGAGGGTTTGCCTAATGGCTGCTGATCATCAAAATGAGGAAGGTTCTAAAATTCTGGGATGTGAGATTCTATAAAGTATTTTTCTATGAATCAAGGATGGCCTAAAAAAAATATAGATTTCCAAACTGTACCAGAACTACAATTCAGTGAACGTTTTGTTAATATTAAGCCAAGCATCATGGGAGTTGTAGTATTACAGCAGCTGGGGTTTTATCCTCTTGGCATCTCTACTATAGATAATATAACATGCACTGAAGTTGGAGATATATATATATATATATATATATATATATATATTGCAGTAAGTAGCCACAGATAATATATGCAAGTAAGCCTTGAGCTTAACCCCTTAAGGACAGAGCTTCAGAAGCTTGACTTACGCTTAATGACACAAGCAATTTTTACATTTTCTTGCTGTTTGCGTTCAACTGCAATTTGCATCTCTCTCATTTATTGCACCGGCACATATTATATACTGTTTTTTAAAGGACAGAAAGGGCTTTAATTTGATATAACATATATATATATATAAATGCTTACTTATTATAAAAAAAATACAGAAAAATGCAAAAAAAATGAAAAATATTGGTTTTTTTTACAGTTTTTGCAATAATAATGTGTGCATAATTAGTACAGGTTAAGGAAAGTAATTAAAAATAAATTCATTTATTTGTTCTGATTTACAGAATATATAATGTGTCTGGGATTTTAAGTTTTTTTTGGTAGTTACAGGTCACAAAGCACAAGGAGTAAAATAAAATTTTAATGTGGAGCGATTTTAGAATTTGGTATGTTTGTCTTGTAAGCCTAATAGCCATAAAATAAAACAAAATTGCCACACAAAAGTATATATTTATATAAAGTAGACACCACAGGCTATTTACCTAAGGTTGTTTTGACACTTTCTACGTAGCCATTTTACCGCCAACCTCTGCTAAATATTGGAGTAAAATTGTGTTTTTTGGGGGTTTTCGCACACAAACTTATAACAAAGAACTTCTCAAATGTATTTTGTAAAGTTGGTGTGTGCTATTCCTGTACAAAGTTTTATTATGTGTTCAGTTACTTCTGCTGAGTACAACGGTACCCCCATTGTATGTCGTTGGCACTATTTCGTGAAGTTACAGTGCCATATAGGAGACCTATCCATTTCAGTATTCACAGTAGAATTTTGAGAGACGAATTTAATGAGCCTATGTGTCCATTTGGGGTATTATAACAGTTTGACTGTTCAAAAAAAACCCACAAAGGCCTACCATTTGTAAAAGTAGACACTCCAGGGTATCTCATAAGGTGCATATTGTGCCTTAACATGCCCCCATTATTTCACCAATATATGCCAAAGTATGTGGTAAAAAATAATTTTGTGCGTTTTTTACATATGGATTGCATTTTTGCTAGGCATTGTGTATATTTCACATGTGCCACTAAGTTCAAACCCCCCAAATTATGCTCAGCTAAGTCTTCTGAGTAAAATGACACCCCCATTGTATGTCTTTGGCACTATTTCGTGAAGCTACAGTGCCATATAAGAGACCTATCCATTTCAGTATTCACAGTAGAATTTTGAGAGACGGATTTAATGAGCCTATGTGTCCATTTGGGGTATTATAACAGTTTGACTGTTCAAAAAAAACCCACAAAGGCCTACCATTTGTAAAAGTAGACACTCCAGGGTATCTCATAAGGTGCATATTGTGCCTTAACATGCCCCCATTATTTCACCAATATATGCCAAAGTATGTGGTAAAAAATAATTTTGTGCGTTTTTTACATATGGATTGCATTTTTGCTAGGCATTGTGTATATTTCACATGTGCCACTAAGTTCAAACCCCCCAAATTATGCTCAGCTAAGTCTTCTGAGTAAAATGACACCCCCATTGTATGTCTTTGGCACTATTTCGTGAAGCTACAGTGCCATATAAGAGACCTATCCATTTCAGTATTCACAGTAGAATTTTGAGAGACGGATTTAATGAGCCTATGTGTCCATTTGGGGTATTATAACAGTTTGACTGTTCAAAAAAAACCCACAAAGGCCTACCATTTGTAAAAGTAGACACTCCAGGGTATCTCATAAGGTGCATATTGTGCCTTAACATGCCCCCATTATTTCACCAATATATGCCAAAGTATGTGGTAAAAAATAATTTTGTGCGTTTTTTACATATGGATTGCATTTTTGCTAGGCATTGTGTATATTTCACATGTGCCACTAAGTTCAAACCCCCCAAATTATGCTCAGCTAAGTCTTCTGAGTAAAATGACACCCCCATTGTATGTCTTTGGCACTATTTCGTGAAGCTACAGTGCCATATAGGAGACCTATCCATTTCAGTATTCACAGTAGAATTTTGAGAGACGGATTTAATGAGCCTATGTGTCCATTTGGGGTATTATAACAGTTTGACTGTTCAAAAAAAACCCACAAAGGCCTACCATTTGTAAAAGTAGACACTCCAGGGTATCTCATAAGGTGCATATTGTGCCTTAACATGCCCCCATTATTTCACCAATATATGCCAAAGTATGTGGTAAAAAATAATTTTGTGCGTTTTTTACATATGGATTGCATTTTTGCTAGGCATTGTGTATATTTCACATGTGCCACTAAGTTCAAACCCCCCAAATTATGCTCAGCTAAGTCTTCTGAGTAAAATGACACCCCCATTGTATGTCTTTGGCACTATTTCGTGAAGCTACAGTGCCATATAGGAGACCTATCCATTTCAGTATTCACAGTAGAATTTTGAGAGACGGATTTAATGAGCCTATGTGTCCATTTGGGGTATTATAACAGTTTGACTGTTCAAAAAAAAACCACAAAGGCCTACCATTTGTAAAAGTAGACACTCCAGGGTATCTCATAAGGTGCATATTGTGCCTTAACATGCCCCCATTATTTCACCAATATATGCCAAAGTATGTGGTAAAAAATAATTTTGTGCGTTTTTTACATATGGATTGCATTTTTGCTAGGCATTGTGTATATTTCACATGTGCCACTAAGTTCAAACCCCCCAAATTATGCTCAGCTAAGTCTTCTGAGTAAAATGACACCCCCATTGTATGTCTTTGGCACTATTTCGTGAAGCTACAGTGCCATATAGGAGACCTATCCATTTCAGTAGTCACAGTAGAATTTTGAGAGACGGATTTAATGAGCCTATGTGTCCATTTGGGGTATTATAACAGTTTGACTGTTCAAAAAAAAACCACAAAGGCCTACCATTTGTAAAAGTAGACACTCCAGGGTATCTCATAAGGTGCATATTGTGCCTTAACATGCCCCCATTTTTTAACCAATAGATGCCAAAGTATGTGGTATAAAATTATTTTGTGCGTTTTTTACATATGGATTGCATTTTTACTGGGCATTTTGTATATTTCACATGTGCCACTAAGTTCATACCCCCCAAATTATGTTCAGCTAAGTCTTCTGAGTAAAATGACACCCCCATTGTATGTCTTTGGCACTATTTTGTGAAGCTACAGTGCCATATAGGAGACCAAGCCATATCAGTTTTTACCGAACTTTGAATTTTGACGCTGGGCCTATGTGCAATTTCCAAGCATCTTAGCAGGTTTTAAATTCAAACTACCCCACAAAGGCCTACCATTTCTTAAAGTAGACACCCCAGGGTATTTCAAAAGGTATATTCTAAACCTTAGTGTAGGATCATTTTTTTGTTAGTTTGTACCAAGTCTTGTTGCAATTAGCATTTTTGTCTGCCTTTTTGACACACACTTGGAGATGTTATTGTATATTTTGCTATCCTTATGTGTGCTGTGGCAGTATAACACCTAATATGTTGCTCAGCTATGTCATCTTAGTGCAACAATACCCACATGTGTACCTTTTTCATGGTTATGTGGATGTTGAAGGGGCACATTGGAGACCATGTCATATGAGTTTTTACCAAACTTTGAATTTTGACGCTCGGCCCATGTGCAATTTCCAAGCATCTTAGCAGGTTTTAAGTTCAAACTACCCCACAAAGGCCTACCATTTCTTAAAGTAGACACCCCAGGGCATTTCAAAAGGCATATTTTAAACCTTAGCGTAGGATCATTTTTTTGTTAGTTTGTACCAAGTCTAGTTACAATTAGCATTTTTTCTGCCTTTTTGACACACACTTGGAGATGTTACTGTATATTTTGTAATCCTTATGTGTGCTATGGCAGTAGAACACCTAATATGTTGCTCAGCTATGTCCTCTTAGTGCAGCAATACCCCCATGTGTACCCTTTTTGGGGATATGTGGATGTTGAAGGGGCACATTGGAGACCAAGCCATATCAGTTTTTACCGAACTTTGAATTTTGACGCTCTGCCCATGTGCAATTTCCAAGCATCTTAGCAGGTTTTAAGTTCAAACTACCCCACAAAGGCCTACCATTTCTTAAAGTAGACACCCCAGGGCATTTCAAAAGGCATATTTTAAACCTTAGCGTAGAATCATTTCTTTGTTAGTTTGTACCAAGTCTAGTTGCAATTAGCATTTTTTTCTGCCTTTTTGACACACACTTGGAGATGTTACTGTATATTTTGCAATCCTTATGTGTGCTATGGCAGTATAACACCTAATATGTTGCTCAGCTATGTCCTCTTAGTGCAACAATGTGTCACGGGCAACGCTGTCACGGATTCCAAAACACAGACAGACCACAAAGAGAGAGAACACAGAGAGAGAAACTTGTAATACCGGTCCTTAGAATGGCCGGGCTATACAAGCAGAGAATAGTCAAGGTACAAGCCGAAGTCAAAGGGGTAAAGAGAAACGGAACAACGATAGGACAAGCCGAGGTCAAGGATCAGAGAAGACAGGATAAACGGGAGACAAAGCCAAGATTTGGTAACCAGACAGTTGACTATTCGGCCTGGGTGTGGAAAACTTTAAAACAATGGCCAATACATAGGCCAGGCTGAGAGGGGCAATCAGGGCAGTAATAGCTTGTCTCAACTCTTACGCCCCTCTTGTAACACACCCTGCACCTTTTCTGGGGGTTTTGTTTTTTAGGGGTTGGTGGAATCTTAAAGCAGAAGTGACCTGCCTCCATTCTTCTGCTAGGCTCCACTGATGGTCCCCCTCTTCGGCACTCAAGTAACCCAGAAATGAGCTGAAATTTAAATGAAAGGAATGTGCATTTCAGCTCAGCATTTGCCTTTTTAAAAATAATAAAGGCATTGTGGACTGCCGTCTGCATTATATATATGCCCACTTTTTTGTACCATGCCCTGGTTTCGCGCATGATTAGATACGGCTGCATTAGTTGATCGGATAGATCAACTCCCCCCATGTGCCGATTATATTGCTGAATGCAGACTGGCACACGTTTATGTTCCTCTCTGCCACGAACTGCGACCCTGCGAGTGTTTTCCCCATGGATCGTAGTTAGGATGAAAACCTCCTTTTTATCGCGGTACTTGAGTGCCAGCAGTTCATTCTGGCAGAGAGCTGCTGTTTCCCCCTTTTTTAATTTTTTTTCTGCTAGAGCCTTTGGGAAACCTGTGCGACTCTTCCTGATAGTGCCACAGGCCACGGTCTCAAAACAGTACAGCATTTGTAAGAGTGGGATGCTGTTATAAAAGTTATCGATGTATAAGTGATAACCTTTGTTGAGTAATGGCATTATTAAATCCCAGACAATTTTCCCACTTGTCCCTACTGTATCTGGGCAACCTGGGGGATCAAGGTGGCTATCCCTTCCTTCATATACACGGAAGGTGTATACATAGCCACTGCCACTTTCACATAATTTATAGAATTTTATCCCATACCGGGATCTTTTGGATGGGATGTATTGTCTAAATCCCAGTCTTCCCTTATATTTCATGAGGGACTCATCAATTGAAATGTGTTTTTTGGGGGTGTAAATAGTGGCAAATTTTTCATTTAAGTGGGTAATTAGAGGGCGTATTTTATAAAGAATGTCATACTGCGGATGACCTTTTGGGGGGCACTTCATATTGTCATTAAAATGCATAAAACGCAGTATGTCCTCATATCTCTCCCTATGCATAGTCTGGGAAAAAATGGGGGTATTAAAAATAGGATTTTTAGTCCAGTACATTCTAATTGTGGGCTTTTTAACTACCCCCATTAACATGGTCAGTGCCCAGAATTGTTTAATTTCTGGCACACTGGTTGGGTACCATCTCTCTGTCCTGGCGATTCGGGAGTCTTGGTTGCGTGCAAGATATTGCTCCGCATACAGATTCGTCTGGGTAACTACCTCCCCAAAAAAATCATCCCCCAAAAACAGCTCCATACAATCCAGCGCATTATAGCCAGACAGGTCAGCCTGTATGCCAGGATTGGCAGTGAACACTGGGATGTCTGGCGAAAAATGATTAGGGGGTACCCAGTCATCTGCGCCATATTGAACATTAGGGGAATCAGCGATTTCCTCTGATGTTACTGCACTATCTGGCACATAGTCCCTGTCCCCTGCGTCACTCCCTGCGTCACTCTCTGAGGCAGTGTCGGTCGCCTCTGAGTCGGCGGCTAACAGGGCATAAGCCTCCTCTGCGCTATACTTTCGCAACATTTTTAATACAGTTAACACAGCTAAGAAAACTTTAACTAAATAACTAAACTTTTTTTTTTTTTTTTTTTAAACCCCTAACTAAATTCCCCAAATTACCACTAAATTCCACCCACCAACTAACTAAATCACAAATTAATAAAATAAAACAATAAAATTTAACCCCTTAGGGTTACAAAAAAAATAAAATTTAACCCTTAAGTGTAAAAAAAAAAATAGATCACAGTAAAGTACTGTGACCTGTATATTGATCACTGCTAGCAGTGATCAAGCAGCAGGGAAAGGGTTAATATTTTTTTTTAAGGAAGGGGAAAGGGATTAGGAACTTTTTAAAGATATTCACTATTCTTCTGGAACACAATGTTGCAACGATCCGTCTCTCTCCACTTCACAAACCCACACGAGGTGGAGGGAGGCGGATCAGATATCCCAGCAGTATTGTGACCGCTGTGACTGGCTGTTACAGCGATCACATGTGATGGGACATCGCGATTTGCTGTTGCTGGTCTGCCCCTGACTCAGAGGGACCCAGCAACAGCGTTAACCCCGCGATCGCCGGCACTGCGCGATCGCGGCGTTAATTTTACCGCGTGACGGACGAGGTCCGTCACCCGTCGTTAAGGCCATCCCCAGGATGACGGACCTCGTCCGTCACCCGTCGTGAAGGGGTTAAATCCCCATCAATCCAACGTCAGTCATGCTTTTGTGCTCACCATGTGTGCAGATCTATGCCAATGGATTCTGCCTGCAGAATAACTGTAGCCTGATTCCACTAGAATTTTGGTGATGTCCATTTTAAGAGGTGTTTTCTAGTGATACTTCAAAAGGGCTGCCTGCCTCTGACCCACACATCAAAACGTGACACCCTGCAGCCACACCTACATAATTAACATCCACTCCAATTACACTTAAAATGGGACACTAAGCACTGAAGCAACTCTATTAAAGTCGCATTGTTATACACCCTCCCCCTCCCCCACACACACACACGCACCTTAAGTATATTGTATTTTATAAAGGTAGAATCTTTATGAAATACTCATTTTGACTTATTTTGAATTTCACTGACAGTGTCAGTCACAGCCAGAAGAGGTGTGGCAAGGACTGCATAAGCTGAAACAAAAGTGATTTACAGCAGCACTGTCACCGTCTCTGACATCGCTACTGGAGTTCCTGTGGCTAGAGGCAGGGAAAGGTGCGTTCTTCTTACTTGAAGTCACAATCGCCGCTGGGGGTCAGGTAGCCGGGGGACAGAGAAAGGTGAGTTCTACTTACCTGAACTTGCCGCCTTGAGTCAACGTCACTGTTGTACTCTCCCTCTTGCGAGAGAGTACAGCTTTGAGGTTTAATGAGATTCCTGCTAGACCAGGGGGATTGACACTTCTAGACAGTGCCAGCTTTGCCCAGTGTCTAAGAAAGTCACGCGTAGGAAAAATACATAACACTAAATAGTCCCTACTTTTATCTTTTGTTTTTAGTTAGAAATAGATGAAGAAAAGAAAGACAAAATAGGAAAGATTAAGAGTAGAGGAAGCGATTGGGAAAAGATAAGTACAGTGTGACAGTGCCACTTTAACTCCTAAATGGCAGAGAATTGAGCAAATGAGACTGCAGGGGTAAGATCTATACCAGAGGGGCCAACATGGTAGATTTCCAGATGTTGTAGAACTACTGTAGAACTCCTTTGATGCTTTGCATGTCTTTAGAATGTCAAAGCATCATGGAAGCTGTAGAAAATAATGTTATAAGTGGATAGGGTCACGCTTATCAGGGCCGGCCTTAAGGGTGTGCAAGCTGTGCGACTGCACAGGGTGCCATGGGATCAGGGGGCGCCATGTGGCTGACACAACTAACACATGGCCGGCCGGGATTCTAAAAAAAAAAAATAACAAAAATATTGCAGCGGGGGCAGAGCTTACCATACGGCAGGGGCAGAGCTTACCGTGCGACGGAAGCGGAGCTAAACTGACGGTGGAGGCGGAGCTAGAAGTGCCAGATAACTGCTGCAGGTGAAGCAGGAAGGAATCCCTGCTTCCCCAACAACCAGTCTCCAGGAGCTGCACTGTCTCCACTCCTCCATAATGAACAGAGGTAACTATGTGTTATTGTCTGCTTGTGTGTGTGTGGCGGTTTGTCTGTGTGTGTATGACTGCTTGTGTGTGACTGTCTGCCTGTGTGTGTGGATATCTCCCTGTGTGTATATGGCTGTCTGCCTCTGTGTGTGTGTGTGTGTGTGTGTGTGACTGACTGCCTGTGTGTATGTGTGTGGCCAGGGCTGGCCTCAGGGGTGTGCAAGCTATGCGGCTGCAGGGGGCGCCCTGTGGCCGACACAGCTCACACATGGCCGGTGTCAGGGGAGCTAAAGCAGGTACCCGGGTGGAGGATTAAATATTCTCCACCCGGGCCTATAAAAAAAAAATAATAATAAAAAATAAATAAATAAAATTGAGGCAGGGGCGGGACTTAACGAGCGGTGGGGCGGGGCTTAATGAGCTGTGGGGGCGGGGCTAATAAATACCAGAAGCCCCCTGGTAACTGCTGCACAGGAACTGCATCCACTCCTCCTTCCAGCCCTAATGGAAAGAGGTAAGTCTGTGTGTGTCTGCCTGTTGTGTGTGTCTGCCTGTTGTGTGTGTCTGCCTGTTTGTGTGACTGCGTGTGTGTGACTGCCTGCCTGTGTGTGACTGTTTGCCTGTTTGTGTGCCTGCCTGCTTGTGTGTGTGACTGCCTGCCTGTGTGTGACTGTTTGCCTGTTTGTGTGACTGCCTGTGTGCGTGTGTGTGTGTGTGTGACTGCCTACTTGTGTAACTGTCTGTCTATGTGACTGCCTGTCTGTGTGTGTGTGACACTGCCTGCCTGCATGTGTGTGTGTGACTGACTGACTGTGTGTGTGTGATTGTCTGTGTGACTGCCTCCGTGTGTGTGTGACTGTCTGTGTGTGTGTGTTACTGTCTGCTTCAGTGTGTGTGTGTGACTTTCTGCCTGTGTGTGCGTGACTGTCTATCTGTGTGACTGTCTGCCTGCCTGTGTGTGTGACTTTCTGCCTCTGTGTGTGTGTGTGACTGTCTGCCTGTGTGACTGTCTGCCTGTGTGTGTGACTTTCTGCCTGTGTGCTGACTGTAACTGTGTGTGACTTTCTGCCTGTGTGTGTCGCTGTAGCTGTGCGGTTGTGTGTGCCTGTGCCTGTATGTGTGACTATCTGCCTTTAACTGAGTGTGTGCCTATCAGCGTGCAAGAGTGCCTGCATCCCTGTAACTGAGCGTGTCTGACTGTCTGCCTGTGCCTGTGTGTGTCACTGTATACCCGCAACTTGATGGGGGAGGGGCGCCGTGAAGACCTTTCGTACAGGGCGCCTATGGCCTAAGGCCGGCCCTGTGTGTGGCTGTCTGCTTGTGTGTGTATTGCTGTCTGTGTGTGTGTGTAAGACTGTATGTGTGGCTGTGTGTGTGTGGCTGTCTGCCTGTAATTGTGTGTGAGTGTTACTGCCTGCGACTGTGTGCATTTGGTGGATTTGACCACACAGACAATACAAACATTAAATCATATTATGGTGAGATATATTACAGTGGAGCTCTGGTATATAAAATGCACATTTCTCTGTGTTTTATAGTTAGGGAGCTTGGTGATACACTAATAGACACATTACTTAGAGTTGTATTGTTGTGTAGTGTATGATCTTGTCACAGAGCTCCAAATTACTGGAAGTTTTATTGTTTGTGGAGCTCTGTGATAAATGGAGAAGTAGCGCATTGCTACAAATTTTTATTCCAAAGAGGTCAAGGTAAATAAGCATAATCCAGAGATAAAAAAACAAACAAAAAAAAAACACTCACAGTATTATGTGACATACTTAGTCAGCTCCTCTGTAATGTAGGGGAGGCAGTCTGGCACTTCTGGTCTGCACTTCTGTTGGCTGCAGACCATAAGTAGCTTTCTTCCTAGCTCGGGCCAATCAGAGCGCTGCCACAGATTACCACAGGACGCTGCAAGTCCCTGAGCTTGCGAGACAGTTACGCATGGTCTGTACCCAGTGGAGGGGCAGACCAGATTGAGATCAGCATGCCCCTCTCCCAACTATGTAACAACAAGAAAGGAGGAATAAATATTTGTTTTAAAATCATTATTAATTTAATAAATACCCTATACAACCACTACACTCCTATACACACACCCTATACATGGATGACGGCGGGGAGGGAGGGTGCTGTGAAGATTTTTCGCACAGAGCACCTAAAGGCCTAAGGAAGATTAATAGCTTAAGAGGGGTAAAGTAAGTTGTAGAATGTGGGCTATTTAGGGCTAGAGTTAAGTTAAATTTAATATAGGGGTGTGACTAAATGTCTTTTGTCACTGGATTTTTAGGTGACAAGCTGCCCTTTGCCCCTGGCTGTTGGAGGAGCCTGATTGCCAGCCTCCTACCTCATGACTATGGCCCTTTACAAATATTATTTGGGCTAATTGATTTATATTGTGCTGCTGCTGGCCCTTTAAGAACTGCATTGTGGCTTATGGACTTGTATTGGACCATGCTGGCCTTTTAAGAACCGTCTGGGGACATTTTGAGACTTTGTGTGACAATGCCCCTTTAAGACGGTGTCCCCTGTGTCCCCAGACTTAGTTAAAATATTTTGTTCATTGCTATTTTCAACTTGGTTCAGTAAATGGGGCTTACTGAACCAAGTACTACACAGGCGGACAACCCAGAAGTGGAAGTGTGCAGGCAATTTACCTCCCAGGCTGGGAGCCTGCTGTAGATAAATTGCCGACCGCTGGGGGGCCGCCGTTCGTGCAAACCAACACGTGGCAGCAGCCATCTTTGTTCATTCGAACGAGGTCAGCGGTATGTGTAGCCAAATTCATGGAACTGAAATCGGCTACACATTTCACCGAACACCGCTTACCCTTACCTTCTCCTACACTGAATTTTCAGCTGCAGAGACTAAGTCCCGTTCGGCAATTCGAACACACGTTCGAATGGGACTTAGTCATTTTTATGCATAAAATTGACCGACCGCACTGCCCAAATCTATGGAACTGTTTTGGGCAGGAAAATGTGCTTGCGGTCGGTAATAAAGGACTTCCGTCTAACATTTTATCCACTGGAGGGATTTGTGGATTTTTTTATTATGGTTTATATGTAAAATGTGCTGATTCTGAATATGTAATTTTTATGAAGATTGGATGTATATTTTTAAAGTTACAGTGTATGTATAAAAACTATTTTTCCTGTTTGTGATAATTATGTTAACCATTGTGTACCATAATTATATCACAGGCAGAGCGGAGGATTTTGTGTGTAATTGCTGGGAGTGTTTTCTGTAATGTACGTGTGTTATTGGTTGTTCTGTAAAACCCTGTGGGTGGTCCTATGTAAGGAAAACCTGCATAAAAGAAGGCTCTTTGGTGACAAATAAAGCAGATCATCTTGGACCTTTAATGAAGTTTCGGCTCATGTTTGGGGGATTGGAGAACTACACTATGGCTATTGCTATAATGACTATACTCCCCAGGGTATAATCACTAAGCTCTGCTAAGAGTTTGTTCCTGTTCCTGCTCTCTGGAATTCGGAGAGGTCCACCTACTGGAAGCTGGACCCTGGTCTTGGGTCCAGAGTGGGTGGAGACGGCGAGACCCCAACCCCAAGCGGTTTGTGGGGTCTGCAGTGGTTATGGTGTCAGGCAGAGTGCTTGGAGTCCTCGGAAAGCACTAGGAGCATCCATCAGCGGAAGGTACACGGTCGGGGTGCCAGCGGTTCCGTTACAAGGGGTACACGATGGTGCTTAATTTTTGAAGAGTCCTTGTAAATATCTCTCCACACCAACCTATTTAAATGTAACCACTGAAAGACCGCGGACGTACTAGTTACCGCCGAAAAAAACGGTCGTTAAGAACCGCGGACTTACCTAGTACGTCTGCGGCAAAAATTACCCCTTTACTTAACTGGACCGGCGATCCCGGTTGGGGGGGGTACTGCCCGAGACCCCAGAAGTCCCCCTGCAGCAGCTCCAGCCACCCCGGCCCTCCACTCAGGGGTGTGGGCCTGGGGGGGGTATAGGTCCCCCCCCCTTATTCTAATTTAGGGCCCCCACCCGCCGCTCAGGGGAGAGGCGGGGGGGGGGCAATAGGCCCCCCTTTAGTTTAGAAGCCCCCATTTGCACGTCGCTTGCCACTGGCTGCTCACTGTTTACTAGAGATGCCCCTACTCGCGGTATAGCGAGTAGGGGCATAATTTACTAATACTAAGTAATCTTTACTCAGTAGTAGTAAATTTGGCTGAAAGACCAATTTAGGTCTTTCAGCCTTTTGGCAGATAACTCCCTAATACCATGGGAATTAGGGAGTTATCTACCAAGCGGCTGCAAGAGAAGTTCCGAAGTTCTGAAATTTTTTCCCAAGCACATGCCTAATATGCATTATATATGCAGGGCCAGATTAAGAGCCCAGTGGGCCTGGTGCTGACAATTATGATGGGGCCTAATTACAGAATCTTATCGACAATAAACAATAAACAGTCATACCTCTCAAGCGTCATGTATCTGTTGGAGTTAGTGTTGGAGGGAAACTTAAAGGATGCAGCTATAAGAAAACACATACTCTATGCCAGTGGTAGTCAACCTTTTTCTACCTACCGCCCACTAATGCATCTTTTTGGTTGAAAAAATTTCCTTACCGCCCACCAGTTTTCGCGCAAATGCGGAATATTTTTAAGAAAGGAGGGTGTTTTTTAAAAAAATAAATGTACGTACATTTATCTTTTTATTTCTACTTAATGCAGGTTTATAAGGTTTTTAACTTTATAACGTTTAATGAGAAAACAATAAAGTAAATTGAAATTACCTTTACTAGTGATTAATGAGATCCTTGAGGTTGATGCTGCGAGACTAAATATTTGATATCTGGTTCGATTTTCGTAAGGAACAAACGAAGGTCTCTTTCAGTGATATTCAGACGACTTCTCTGTTTGCGCATAATATGATTTCTCATTTGTGCGTCAGCTCATCTCCTCTCCCTCCTCAATTCCCCTCCCCACCTTTTTTTCCCCTTTTTTCTATTTTTTAACCGTCCTTATAGCAATGCCCAGTAGGAAGGCTGAGCTAGGTAGCTCACTTACTATAGTCCACTATAACAGACAGGCACAGACACACAAGACACACACACACACAAGACAGACACACACACAAGACACACACACAGGACACACACACAAAGACACAGCCAGGCACACATACACACACAAAACATATACATACAAACAGACAGGCACACATACAAACAGACATGCACACACACAAACAGACATGCACACACACATGCAGACACACACATAAGACATACATAGACACACACATGCAGACACACACATAAGACATACATAGACACACACATGCAGACACACACATAAGACATACATAGACACACACATACAATGACACACACACAGGACACACATACAAAGACACAGCCAGGCACACATACACACACAAGACATATACATACAAACAGACAGGCACACATACAAACAGACAGGCACACATACAAACAGACATGCACACACACATAAGACATACATAGACACACACATGCAGACACACACATAAGACATACATAGACACACACATACAATGACACACACACAGGACACACATACAAAGACACAGCCAGGCACACATACACACACAAGACATATACATACAAACAGACAGGCACACATACAAACAGACAGGCACACATACAAACAGACATGCACACACACATAAGACATACATAGACACACACATGCAGACACACACATAAGACATACATAGACACACACATACAATGACACACACACAGGACACACATACAAAGACACAGCCAGGCACACATACACACACAAGACATATACATACAAACAGACAGGCACACATACAAACAGACAGGCACACACACATGCAGACACACATAAGACATACATAGACACACACATGCAGACACACATAAGACATACATAGACACACACATACAATGACACATACATACAAAGACAAGACACACACAGGACACACACACAGGACACACATACAAAGACACAAACAGGCACACATACACACACAAGACATATACATACAGACAGGCACACATACAAACAGACATGCACACACATAAGACATACATAGACACACACATACAATGACACATACATACAAAGACAAGGCACACATACAGACAGACAGACACACACACACACATATATATATACAGACAGACGCATACACACACACACACACACACAAGACATACATACAGACACAGACAGGCACACATACAGACACACAAGACACACATACATACACACACACACAAAGACACAGACAGGCACACATACACACATACATACACACACAAAGACACAGACAGGCACACATACACACAAGACACATACATACAAACAGACAGGCACACATACAAACAGACACACAGACATGCACACACACATGCAGACACACATACAATGACATATACATACAAAGACAAGACACACACACACACATATACACAGACAGACACATACACACAAGACATAGCTACAAAGACACACACACACACACACTATATTTAAGTCACCCTCCTGTTTCCTACCTTTAAGGTGCAGGAGGGTGACTTTCCCTGGGGTCCAGTGGTGGCTCAGGTGAATGGGAGTCAGAGTTCCCACTCTGACTCCCTCTGCTTCCTCCCGCGCGGCTCTCAGTTTTAGCTGGGAGGAGTGACCGGGGAATCACTTCCTCCCAGCTCTGATGTCATCACAGGGGGCCCGGTCAGCGCTGGGCGCTTTAACAGCACGACCGGGCCCCCTTACAATCCGCATCCATCGGGTGGCCCTGACAGCATGGGCCACCCGATGGACACTTTGGAAGGCGGCCCCGGCGGTTTACCGGGCGGGCCGGAGCCGCAAATGGTCACGGCGGTACCCAGTCGCACGGGTACCGCCGGCTCGCACCCGCCCGCCCGATCAACCTGGAAATCCCTACAGCCCACCTGGAATCCTGAAACGCCCACTAGTGGGCGGTAGGGACCAGGTTGACGAACCATGCTCTATGCTAATCTCTTTATCTAATTCATGCTTTCATCTTTCAGGTAAATCCATACCCCCTAACAGCAGTGTCCAGTGAAGCAGGAAGTCAATGGGCGGGGTAAAAGGGTGGGCCACTGACGCAAATCACGTGACCAGAACTGCCAAAAGGGGCGAACATGCCCAAAAAGGGGGCATGTCTGTCCAAAGAATTGGAAGGCCAGCCTGGCATCAGTGTCCCTTTGTATCACAATGTCCCCATGTCGCCCAGTACCCTAGTCATCTGGCTTTCATCTTTCGAGTAAATCCATACCCCCTAACAGCAGTGTCCAGTGAAGCAGGAAGTCAATGGGCGGGGTAAAAGGGTGGGCCACTGACGCAAATCACGTGACCAGAACTGCCAAAAGGGGCGAACATGCCCAAAAAGGGGGCATGTCTGTCCAAAGAATTGGAAGGCCAGCCTGGCATCAGTGTCCCTATGTATCACAATGTCCCCATGTCGCCCAGTACCCTAGTCATCTGGCTTTCATCTTTCAAGTAAATCCATACCCCCTAACAGCAGTGTCCAGTGAAGCAGGAAGTCAATGGGCGGGGTAAAAGGGTGGGCCACTGACGCAAATCACGTGACCAGAACTGCCAAAAGGGGCGAACATGCCCAAAAAGGGGGCATGTCTGTCCAAAGAATTGGAAGGCCAGCCTTGGATCAGTGTCCCTATGTATCACAATGTCCCCATGTCGCCCAGTACCCTAGTCTCGCAGTGTCCCCATGTCTCAGTATGTCCCGTGTCCCTAGGATACTAGGGGACACTGAGAGACATGGGGACACTGAGAGACTTGGGAACACTGAGAGACTTGGGAGACACTGACAGACATGGGGGCACTTGTGGATACAGACATGGGGAGACTGGGAGACATGCTGACACTAAAATACATGGGGGCACTTGTGGATACAGACATGGGGACACTGGGAGACATGCAGACACTGAAAGACATGGGGACACTGACATTTGGGGGGACTGGGAGAAATGGGGTCACAGACACTAAGGAAACAGAGAGACATGGGAACACAGACACTGGGAGACATGGGGACACTGAGACACTAGGGACACTGGCTGGTAGGCATGGGGACACAGGTACTGGGAGACATGGGGGCACTTGTGGACATAGACATGGGGACACAGACATTTGGGGACACTGGGAGACATGGGGACACTAGGAACACAGAGACATGGGGACACAGACACTGGGAGACATGGGGACATTGAGACACTAGGGACACTGGCTGGGAGACATGGGGACACTGAGACACTGGTTGGGAGACATGGGGACACAGACATTTGGGAATGAGGAATGAGAATTACCCCCATGATGGCATACCATTTGCAATAGTAGACAACCCAAGGTATTGCAAATAGAGTATGTCCAGTCATTTTTAGTAGCCACTTAGTCACAAACAGTGGGCAAATTTAGCATTCAAATTAGTTTTTTGCATTTTTCCCACACAAACAAATATGAGCGCTAACTTTGGCCAGTTAGTTGTCTCCAAGATGTACACCACTACTACTAACCTAAAAGTACAGGCAAATAGGCTCAATATTCATATTAAAAAATCCACAGATGTTTTTGGAATCTGTTCTGTAGAGCGGTGAAACAAAACTAGAACTTTCCGGCCAAATGGGTAAGCTGTTTGTGTGGAGGAAGAAGAATGAAGCATACGCTAAAAAGAACGCTCTGCCTACAGTTAAGCATGGTGGTGGCTCGGTGATGCTCTGGGGCTGCTTTGCATTTTCTGGCACTGGAAACCTGCAGCGGGTGGAAGGCAAGATGGATTAATTGAAGTATCAAGGTATAGAACTTGCACCATACACCCCAATACTTCTAATGAAAATATAAAGTAAGGTATGAAGCAATTATAACTACTTTGCTCAGTGTCCACAATGATCCAAACTATCTTAAAAATGAGCACTGCTATTATTGTAGCCTCAATATTTGCCATTCATATATATATATATTATATGTAAATAACTTGCTTTAGTTCCACCTACTATCCGGTCTGTCAAACCTACTCATTATATGTGTCGAATAATATTTAATGAAAAGATTAAATAGTTCAAAGGTTTTAATATGTCCCCCAATGAAAAACGCTCACAGACTTTTAAAACAAAAAGTTCAACCTAACTTAGAGGGACACTATAGGCACCCAGACCACTTCAGCTCATTAAGTCTCCCTTCAGCCACTGGAGCCACTTCCTGCATCCAAACGGACCTTTGGTCCGGTAACTGACACTGGACGTCCTCACGCTCTGCATAAGGACATCTAATATCAGAATTTTCCCCATAGGAAAGCATTGATTCAATGCTTTCCTATGTGGAGGTTTAATGTGCTCTGTACGCAACCCAGCAGCGCTGGGATCAGGTAAGTAAATAATACCCTTTATTCATCTGGGCAGGGGTGAGAGGGAGGGGCAAGGCAGAGGGGCTATAGTGTCAGGAATACAGCTTTGTATTCCTGGCACTATAGTATCCCTTTAACCCAGTGCAAAGCTCCCAGCGCTGCTTAGCACTCTCCCGTCTGACGTCACAGGTGCCGAGCTGAGGTCCAGAGATAAGAGAAGCCTTTGATTGGACCATTTTACTCACACAAAGAGCCGAAATGTTTGCTGTATTCAGTTTGTCCTACATTAAACTTGGGTAGCACATAGGTGTGCACTAATAATTCTGGTTACTGCACAGTTACTTTCTCATGATTTTTTGTTAAGTATTTTGGCGCCTCTAACTCTGTTTTATTGAAGCCTATGAAGAATTATACATCTATTCTGTAAATATTTAGCAAGCGTATTTTTCCCAAATGCATTTTTTTTATATATTACAAATTTTAACTGCTTACTCTCATTTTCTTTTTGGTTGATCCAGTCCTTGGTGTACTTTGCTCCCAGATATATTCTTTGATATACAGGGAGTGCAGAATTATTAGGCAAGTTGTATTTTTGAGGATTCATTTTATTATTGAACAACAACCACGTTCTCAATGAACCCAAAAAACTCATTAATATCAAAGCTGAATATTTTTGGAAGTAGTTTTTAGTTTGTTTTTAGTTATAGCTATTTTAGGGGGATATCTGTGTGTGCAGGTGACTATTACTGTGCATAATTATTAGGCAACTTAACAAAAAACAAATATATACCCATTTCAATTATTTATTTTTACCAGTGAAACCAATATAACATCTCAACATTCACAAATATACATTTCTGACATTCAAAAACATAACAAAAACAAATCAGTGACCAATATAGCCACCTTTCTTTGCAAGGACACTCAAAAGCCTGCCATCCATGGATTCTGTCAGTGTTTTGATCTGTTCACCATCAACATTGCATGCAGCAGCAACCACAGCCTCCCAGACACTGTTCAGAGAGGTGTACTGTTTTCCCTCCTTGTAAATCTCACATTTGATGATGGACCACAGGTTCTCAATGGGGTTCAGATCAGGTGAACAAGGAGGCCATGTCATTAGATTTTCTTCTTTTATACCCTTTCTTGCCAGCCACGCTGTGGAGTACTTGGACGCGTGTGATGGAGCATTGTCCTGCATGAAAATCATGTTTTTCTTGAAGGATGCAGACTTCTTCCTGTACCACTGCTTGAAGAAGGTGTCTTCCAGAAACTGGCAGTAGGACTGGGAGTTGAGCTTTACTCCATCCTCAACCCGAAAAGGCCCCACAAGCTCATCTTTGATGATACCAGCCCAAACCAGTACTCCACCTCCACCTTGCTGGCGTCTGAGTCGGACTGGAGCTCTCTGCCCTTTACCAATCCATCCATCTGGCCCATCAAGACTCACTCTCATTTCATCAGTCCATAAAACCTTAGAAAAATCAGTCTTGAGATATTTCTTGGCCCAGTCTTGACGTTTCAGCTTGTGTGTCTTGTTCAGTGGTGGTCGTCTTTCAGCCTTTCTTACCTTGGCCATGTCTCTGAGTATTGCACACCATGTGCTTTTGGGCACTCCAGTGATGTTGCAGCTCTGAAATATGGGCAAACTGGTGGCAAGTGGCATCTTGGCAGTTGCACGCTTGACTTTTCTCAGTTCATGGGCAGTTATTTTGCGCCTTGGTTTCTCCACACGCTTCTTGCGACCCTGTTGACTATTTTGAATGAAACGCTTGATTGTTCGATGATCACGCTTCAGAAGCTTTGCAATTTTAAGAGTGCTGCATCCCTCTGCAAGATATCTCACTATTTTTTACTTTTCTGAGCCTGTCAAGTCCTTCTTTTGACCCATTTTGCCAAAGGAAAGGAAGTTGCCTAATAATTATGCACACCTGATATAGGGTGTTGATGTCATTAGACCACACCCCTTCTCATTACAGAGATGCACATCACCTAATATGCTTAATTGGTAGTAGGCTTTCGAGCCTATACAGCTTGGAGTAAGACAACATGCATAAAGAGGATGATGTGGTCAAAATACTCATTTGCCTAATAATTCTGCACTCCCTGTAGAATATATTCAACATTTCTCCAAAGGCAAAATCTTGATTTGCCAAAACAACTACATCTTTCCATTTGTATTTAATGTTCACCTTTTTCCCAAGTCCCTTTTTCCTTTGGTACGTTGTGACTAAGTTCATTGGCCATCTCTTCATTTAGTGGCTTAATTGTGTTCCTATTGTTCTGTAAAAATAAGTGTAAATTGCCTCTGACAGTTATAGGAAGATAAATGAATTTTGACTCAGTGGATGTACAATTTCCTAGGTTTAGAGGTCAGCATGCAGAAAGGAAATCTCTCTGCCACATCTTCTGTGTGTTCCTGGAGATGCAATAACATTCATGGTGATTGGTGTCCACACTGACAGATTAAGTATTGCGGCTTACGTAGAGGCTATCCGTATTTCTCCTGCCAGCAACATATATTGTTTTCTTGAACAGACCATTCAGCTGCAACATCTCATTAACAAATACATTGTTCATACAGTAACAGACCGGAAATAATCATAAATTAAGTAAGGAAGTTACAAGTATTGATGTAACAATAGAATGTATTGGATGCTAGCAGATCGTATGTCTGGAAATAACTAATGAATTCTTACTATTCAAAAATATTTTAATAAATAGGAAAAACATTTATGAATGAAGTGTCTCAAAGTTTCTGCTGGGCAATTATTGCTGAAGATACACTGGTACTACTTTGGTAAAGTATGAAACTGGTGTTCTTTGATTTTTGCATCCAGTATAAGGATCAATGGTACTAAGTCTTTAGTTATGTCAAAATTATGTGTGAAGAGTGTTTCCCCCCCCCCCCTTTTTTTTTTCATTTTCCAAATGTGCAGATTTCAATAGAAATTGACACTCTTATAAATTAAACTGGTTCAAGCATACAACGATAATGTTACTTCCTGGTTTGTCTAGCTCAGTAGAGCTAAACTCAAGAGGCAGCAATTTCCTAGAACACCTGCCTTGCAAAGACTTCTCATTGGTCAGTCTGTGTTAAGACAGCCACAGAAAGTCTGGGAGAGGTTATAAATGGAGGGTTTGCAAAAGCAGCAGACAAGAGAACTGCAGGTTTTGCAAGCTGTTTTTAGCTATAACTTCAATGAAAAAAATGCATCAATAAATTCATGCACGTTGTCTTTCGGGGTATATCTACTAAACAAAATGATTTGTATTTATTTTGTATTTGGGCAGTGGAGGGTCCCTTTTTGTTCATGAGCATCCAAATGGTTTTGTATATTCTGCTAACTTTTTTATTCTCCGGTATACAACAACAGGATAAGATTGGAATTTACAAACAGCAGGAAATTGGGTCAAGTAGCTTACGCCTATGAATTAAACCTAACCACCATAACCATTTGTTTAACCCAGGGGTAGTAAACCTTTTTCTACCTACCGCCCACTAATGCATCTTTCTTGATGGGAAAATGTCCTTACCGCCCACCAGTTTTCACGCAAGTGCAGAATATTTTTTAGAAAGGAGGGTGTTTTTAAAAATAAAATAAATGTACGTACATTTATCTTTTTATTTCTAATTTATCCATGTTTATGTTTTTAACTTTATAACGTTTAATGAGAAAACAATAAAGTAAATTGAAATTACCTTTACTAGTGATTAATGAGGTCCTTGAGGTGTTACCGAGTAAACTAGCAGAAGCCGAACACAGAGAAATGGATGCAGGTCTTCAGGAAATAAGAAGTCTTTATTAACATACCGATCGGGCCTCAGATGAACATGGTGTACATTCCTTATATAGCACTATAACTCCTCCCATTAATAGCTACACCCACATATACCTTTAACCAATAAATGAGCAGAATATAGACTTGTACATCTGGTCAAACCACATGGCTCATCCAAGACAAAGGAAATAAGTGCAATTTCAGTTCCTGCATTCCTGCACATGCTCAGTACATTGATGACAGTATCCTAGCTATGTGTAGCTAACTAACTGACACAACATACATATATGCCACGTGGACTAAATTTACATTCACTGAAATTCCACCACATTCCCCCCTTTGATGCCTCTGATACAAAATTATTGCAGATGCATCACCAATCACAGGTTACCAATACCTCTCAAGTAGCCATTGAACCAGAGTAGACCTTGTAAGCATCTTAGCAAAAACTCCTTCAACATTCCTCATCCTGAATATGCTCTCTTTGAGCTAGGGGATCATATCTATAGACAGCCATTACATGAGCCGCTGTCTTTCTCTCTATAGTACTCTCTATAATACTACGTAAGGACCTCACCACTAATGGAATTAGACAGGGCAGGAAAATACATAAAAATATGATAAACACTACTCCTCCTACTAACGCCTTAATTCCTCCAAGCTGCTCATACCAGCTTCCAAACCAACTATTAGGATTATACCCATTCCAGAGTCGATACATGCGCAAGTTTAACCATGTGACTAGTAAGTTCAGCCACTGCCCTACCTTCATCATCTATGTGCAAACAACAGTTGCTAAGGTTAAACTTACCGCATACACCTCCTTCCACTGCTAATAGATAATCTAAAGCTAATCTATTTTGATAGATGGCTGATCTCATTCTAGTATTTTGCTTAGCTAGAAGATTAAGCGCTTGAGCTGTCTCATTAGTAATAATCTCAACCACCGCCTGTAGTCTAATGCGGTTGAGCATATATATCGGAGTTCTATATCCATAAGTGCCATCTTCTGCCCAAGTAGCAGGTCCATAATAATTAATAATACGTTGAGGAGGACACTCATCATCTTCCCAATTACCTATGTTCAAGGATGCTCTCTTCCTTTTATGATTTACATCGTAAACCTTAACTCCCAAGATCTCTCCTGTCTCAATTGGTAACAAGAAGAAGGATGGTTTGAGCATACCTAATACACATACCCCTTCCCAATCTTGTGGTAACTCCGAGTATGCTTTCTTACCACAGATCCAATATAAATTTGCTGGGGCTTTCCAACTAGATGTAGCAGATAAGTCAAACCATACCTCCTTTAAATGAGTGTAATTGGCAAACGGATTAGCAGGCTCCGAGATATTTGAAGCTGACCACCAAGTAGTATTTTTAGTATTAGCATTATAAGCTTTTTGTTCCAAGCAAGTTAGCTCACCCACAGACGTGTTATACATTGTCCCTTTCCTGGCTATACAAACATGACCTATAATGGAGGTTTTTAACCGCCATTCCGATTTACTTCTAGTACTTACTTGATGATCAGACTGAAAAGGTATCTGTTGTTCATATGTCTCAGAGCCAGGATACCATATTTCCTTTGCCTCCCATGGCCACTGGTCTCCCATATTAGTACCTCCACCAGGGCCGGTGCAAGGATTTTTGCCGCCCTAGGCAAAAACAATTTTGCTGCCCCCCCCCATATGTCCTGCCCACCATGTGACATCACAATGCCCCGCCCATATGCTCTGCCATATGGGCCAACGCCAGTCTTCACAAAGTGTCTTTTATCTGAAAAGACAGTGTGTTTACATTAAAAAGCCTACAGGCAGAGGCTATAGACACCAGAACCACTACATTATGCTGTAGTGCTTCTGGTGACTATAGTATCCATTTAATGTGCGGTAAATTAGAGATTAGTGCCACTAATAATATATTGGATTGCCTACTTACCACCAGATGAGGACAAGAGGCTGATGATGGGCTCAGTCTGGCTCCACAGGTCTGGTGTAGAAGAGGCTCTCTGGAGACTGTTTTTAACAGTGCTCACAACAATTAACGAACAGGAAGCAGCTCAATTTTTTAGGGCCCCTTACACAGCTCAAGGTCTGGGCCCCCAGGGGGCATACGCCTACAATGCCCACCCATAAATCCACCTACATGGCCCATCCATGAGTTGGGGATTTTTTATGTGTGCAATTTGTGTAAGGGATGTAGTGTGTTTATATGGGATGTAGTGTGTGTTTGCGTGTAAGGAATGCATTGTATGTTTCTGTGTGTGTGTGTGTGTGTGTGTAAGGGGTGCAATGTTTGTTTCTGTGTATGTAATTGAATGCAGTGTGTGTCTGTAAGGGGTGCATTAATTATGTAAGAGAACGTAAGGGATGTATTGTGTGTGAGTAGGAATGCATTGTATGTTTCTGTGTGTGTGTGTGTCTCACTTAGTGCTCTCCCTTGGCCCCCTGTCCCTCTGCAGTCCCCCCTTGGTGGTCTTCTCACTCCCCTCTCCCCCCCTTAGTGGTCCTCCCTCTCTCAAACCCCTTAGTAGACCTTCCCCTACACCCACCACCCCCTTAGTGGTAATCCCCCCCCCTTAGTGGTCCTTACCCTCCTTCCCTCTCCTTAGTAGTCCTCCCTCCTTACCCCTCTTTGGTGGTCCTTCCCCTCCTTAGTGGTCCTCCCTTTCCCAAACACCTAGTGGACCTCCCCTCCTCCTCCCTCAGTGGTCCTTACCTTCCCACCCCTGTTCCCCCTGTGTTCCTTCACCCCCCTCCCCCAGTGGTCCTGACTCACCCCTCCCCTAGTGGTCCTTACCCTCCCCTCCCCTAGTGGTCCTTCCTCCCTCCTCCCCTCCCGTAGTAGTCCTTACCCTCCCTCCCCTCCCCTAGTGGTCCTTCCTCCCCCTCCTCTAGTGGTCCTTACTCTCCCCTCCCCTAGTGGTCCTTACCCCCCCCCAGTGGTTCTTACCCCCCTGGTCCTTACCCACCCCCAGGGGTCCTTATCCACCCCCTCCCTCCCCTAGTGGTCCTTATCCCCCCCTCTCCCTCCCTCCCCTAGTGGTCCTTATCCTCCCTCCCCTCCGCTAGTGGTCCTTACCCCCCCCCCAGTGGTCCTTACCCACCCCAGTGGTCCTTATCCACCCCCTCCCTCCCCTAGTGGTCCTTATCCCCCCCTCTCCC
This sequence comes from Pelobates fuscus, assembly GCF_036172605.1. Classification (NCBI taxonomy): domain Eukaryota; kingdom Metazoa; phylum Chordata; class Amphibia; order Anura; family Pelobatidae; genus Pelobates; species Pelobates fuscus. Next base: position 114,523,681 of record NC_086317.1, read on the forward strand.
TCCCTCCCCTAGTGGTCCTTATCCTCCCTCCCCTCCCCTAGTGGTCCTTACCCCCCCTCATGATCCTTACCCCCCTAGTGGTCCTTACCCCCTGGTCCTTACCCACCCCCAGTGGTCCTTATCCCCCCCTCTCCCTCCCTCCCCTAGTGGTCCTTATCCTCCCTCCCCTCCCCTAGTGGTCCTTACCCCCCCTGGTCCTTACCCCCCCAGTGGTCCTTATCCCCCCCTTCTCCCTCCCTCCCCTAGTGGTCCTTATCCTCCCTCCCCTCACCTAGTGGTCCTTTCCCCCCCTCATGGTCCTTACCCCCCTGGTCCTTAGCCCCCCCCCCTGGTCCTTACCCACCCCCAGTGGTCCTTACCTCCCTCCCCTCCCCTAGTGGTCCTTTCCCCCCTCATGGTCCTTATCCACCCCCCCCCCCGGTCCTTATCCAACCCCCCCTCCCTCCCTCCCCTAGTGGTCCGTTATTCCCTCCCCTTCCCTAGTGGTCCGTTATTCCCCCCCCTCGTGGTCCGTTATTCCCCCCCCCACCCCCCCTCCCCTAGTGGTCCGTTATTCCCCACCCCCCATCCCATAGTGGTCCGTTATTCCCCCCCCCCATGTGGTCCGTTATTCCCCCCCCCACCCCCCCTCCCCTAGTGGTCCGTTATTCCCCACCCCCCATCCCATAGTGGTCCGTTATTCCCCCCCCCACCCCCCCTCCCATAGTGGTCCGTTATTCCCCCCCCCCTCCCATAGTGGTCCTTACCCTCCCCTCCTGCCCATGTAGTGTGGCCGGGCGGCGCGGAACCCGGGACAAGAACCTCTGTTTCCTGTACCCGGCCGCCGCCGGACTGACAGGAAGTGCTCACTCAGTGAGCACTTCCTGTCAGTCCGCCGGCGGCCGGGTACAGGAAACAAAGGTTCCTGTCCCGGGTTCCGCGCCGCCCGGCCACGCTACATGGAGAGACCGGCAGGAGGGAGCGCTCTGCGCTTCCCTCCTGCCGGTCACTGAAACCCGGCCGCCCTCCATGCAGCAGTGCTGCGGCATGAGGAGGTGCACCGGGGACAGGGATCCGGCGCCCCCTGGTAAGTTGCGCCCTAGGCGGCTGCCTAGGTCGCCTTACAGGTGGCGCCGGCCCTGACCTCCACACACATAGCAATTAGTTACATTAAGACTACCCGCAATACTTTCAGCCAAATCAATAAATAGGTTCTTAACATTATGGGGAATTTTATCCTCAACACTCATCTCCTCATAAAAGGAATGAAAAACCTGATGAGTTTGAGTTGCCACTGTCTCAGTTTCAAGACCTACATATATTATTGTTCCTGGATCTACTCCTGTGCCATGTATTTGGAACCCAAAAATATTTCCAAATTTGTCAATAAAATGCTGGGGATTAGAGATGGTCATATGGACCGGATTACATTCCATAGATTTACAATATGGTGTGGTAGGCAACCTTTGGATAATCATATCTTGATCCACTGTTTTTCTCCATGTTGCCCACCCTACACAAGACCAATAGGGACAAAAATTATAATCTCTATTTGGGCAATCAGGATCAGTAGATCTTTTACTGGGACACATATATTTATCATTAAACCCATAAGTTCGTTCCCATTTAAGATTACCACATACATTCCAAGGTTTTCTACTACCAGAAATCGCCTTACATGCATCAAATAGCAGAACACCAGTAGAATGTATGGTATTTATCACAGTCCTATTTATCAAGGTTCCCTGGGAATTACTATTTCTAATTACCAACCAAATTGTACGGGGTTGGAATTGGGGATCGAAACATTTAGACTCTCCTGATATTAGCTTGCACACACTATAATCAATATCCAAATATCTACATTTAGATACAGATCCCTTACATTCATACAGTGAGTGCCAGGTGAGAGTTTGGGATATTTGGTTACCTGTTTTAGTAGTCTTAATGCAACTATCGCAATTCGGTATGTCTGTACTCTTACCCTCCTGAAAAATCATAAACATACTAAGACACATAATAAAACACATTATTCCTGAAATCCTCATTTTTCTTCGACCCTGCGATGGCACCTCAGCTTCCCGAATGTGAGGGCTGCAAGGATGTTGTTCTTCTGATCCTCACTTTCCTTCACACAGATCCCTTCAAGACACTCTGGCTATGAAACGTAGGCAGGTGGTCAGGCTTTATTATGGCCGTCAAAACACCTACTTGCTGATCTCTATAGTTACTCTAGATGTCCCAATATCTCCTCGTCACTCCGACTGAGTTGCACGCTTCAACCGGATCTTGCAAGGATTCTCAGGATCTGGGATAGCTTGCCAAGAGTTTGATACTGGTTTAACCCTAGAATGATGAATCCACGGAGTCACCTCTGCCACCTTTACAGCTGTTGGGGTAGATAAAAGAACAACATAAGGACCCCTCCACTTTGGACCTAATGGAACAATATTCCATTCTTTTATCCACATTTGATCTCCTGGTTGATAGGAATGAACAGGTGGATATATGTTCACAGGTAACCTATCTTGCACCCCTTTCTGCACCTCCTCCATAGTTTTACCCAACTCTACAACCTGCTGCCGAGTAATTCCTTCACTTAACTGATTTAAGTCCCCCCTTAGATTACTTAGTATGGGAGGTGGACGCCCATACATAATTTCAAAGGGAGACAGACCCATTCTTCTGGTAGGCGTACTACGTATCCGCAACAGAGCTATTGGCAAAAGGACATTCCACTTGAGCTGAGTTTCCTGACACATTTTAGCCAATTGGGTTTTTATTGTTCTGTTCATGCTTTCCACCTTTCCAGAACTCTGAGGTCTATAGGCTGTATGAAGTTTCCACTTGATACCAAGCACATGAGTTAGTTGTTGCAAGCACTGATGAATAAAGGCTGGACCATTGTCTGATCCGATAGAACATGAAAGTCCATATCTGGGTATAACTTCTCGCAACAGAAAACGTACAACTTCTCCTGCCTTTTCTGTACGAGTTGGGCAAGCTTCTACCCAGCCTGAGTAGGTACACACAGCTACCAACAAATAACGATATCCCCCAGATTTAGGCATCACAGTGTAATCTATTTGCAGATCTGACATTGGGAGTCCTCCCATATATTGAACTCCAGGGGGTTTGACAGGGCCTTGTCTTTTTTTATTTTAGGCACACAAAACACATCTCCGAACTATGGCTTGAGTCAAACTAGATAGCCTTGGTATATAGAAATGTTTCCTAAGAGATTCTTCCATACTATCTCTTCCAGTAAGTGTGCCATTATGGAAGTTTTGAACAATAGCCAGAGATGTCAGAATAACTATTCTTCCATCTTCTAACTGATACCAATTATTCTCCAGATATTTCCCAGCTTCAGTCTTCAACCACTCCATCTCTTGAGTTGTATATATTGGAGTCCATTGAGACAGAGGTGCCGGTACAAGGGCTGCAACATATCCCACATATTCCTCTTGCCCTGATTCAGCAACATGTTTTGCTGCGTTGTCGGCCATGCAATTTCCTTTGATGACATCACTATCACCTCTCAGATGTGCTCTACAGTGTATAATACCGACTTCCTTCGGTTCCCATACCGCCTCTAACAGTTGGAGTATTTCAGCCGCATACTTGATCTCCTTTCCTTCCGAATTCAGCAATCCCCTTTCTTTATACAGTGCTCCATGGGCATGGGTGGATAGAAAAGCATACTTCGAATCAGTGTAGATATTCACTCTCAACCCTTCAGCTAATTGCAAAGCCCTGGTTAATGCAATCAGTTCCGCCTTCTGTGCTGATGTCCCTTTCGACAGTGGCCGTGCTTCTATCACCTTATCTATAGTCGTTACCGCATATCCTGCATAACGTACACTTTCCTTCACATAACTACTACCATCAGTAAAATACTGTATGTCTGGATTCTGGATGGGAAAGTCATGAAGATCAGGCCTGCTTGAAAACACTTCATCCATTATCTCCAAACAATCATGCTGACTTTCAGTAGTCTGAGGCAAAAGGGTAGCTGGATTCAAATTGTTGACAGTTTTGAGGTGTACTCTTGGATTTTCACATAACATAGCCTGATATTTGGTCATTCGACTGTTGCTAAACCAATGATTTCCCTTATAATCCAAGAGGGTCTGTACTGCATGAGGTACTCTCACGTAAAATTCCTGACCCAAGGTGAGCTTGTCAGCCTCTGCTACCAGTAGGGCAGCAGCAGCCACTGCTCGCAGTCAAGGTGGAAGACCGCTGGCCACTGCATCCAACTGTTTGGACATGTAAGCTACAGGTATTTGCCATGATCCCAAGTATTGAGTTAATACTCCCACAGCCATTCTTCTTTGCTCATTTACGTACAGATAGAAAGGACGTGTATGATCTTGTAGACCTAGGGCTGATGCACTCATTAGTGCTTTCTTAACATCTTCGAATGCCTTCTGTTGTTCAGAGGTCCACAAAAAGAGGTCATGTTCTGTTCCTTTCACAGCTTCGTATAGAGGTTTCGCCAATATTGCATAATTAGGAATCCATATCCTGCAGAATCCTGCCGCTCCTAAGAATTCTCGCACTTGTCTTCTATTTTTAGGTATAGATATCCGACACACTGCTTCTTTTCTTTCAGGTCCCATCATTCTTTGGCCTTCGGATATATGGAATCCGAAATATTTAACACTTGGCTGGCACAATTGCGCTTTCTTCCTCGATACCTTGTATCCTGCTCTCCATAAAATGTGAAGCAAATCATAAGTGGCTTGTTGGCATATCTCTTTAGTAACAGCCGCTATCAAAAGATCATCCACATATTGAAGTAATACACATTCTCCTGGGATAGACTTAAAATCTTGCAAATCCTGGCTTAATGCAGATCCAAATAGGGTAGGTGAATTCTTGAACCTTTGAGGTAGTCTGGTCCATGTCATCTGACGCTTTGAACCTGTAACAGCATCTTCCCATTGGAAAGCAAAGATATGTTGACTCTCAGCAGCAATTCGAAGACAAAAGAAAGCATCCTTAAGATCTAGCACTGTGAAGTAGGTTGCTCCACCTGGTATCAAAGCAAGCAGATTGTAAGGGTTAGGTACAACTGGGTGTATACTAACTACCGCATCATTAACTGCTCTCAAATCCTGTACATGACGATATTCGTCCGATCCTGTTTTTTGAACAGGTAATAATGGAGTGTTCCAGTAGGAAGTACAGAATTTTAGGATGCCATACCTTACGAACTTATCCAAGTAGGATTGTATGTTTTCCTTAGCCTTTTGGGGTATGTGATATTGACGTAGGCTCACAGGATAGACCCCAAGCTTTAGTTCAATATGTATGGGTGGGATATTACGAGCAAGTCCTGGTGGATTATTCTCTGCCCATACTCCTGGAATGTCAAATAAGGATTCATCACTCTTAGGGTAAACACTTGTCACTATGGAATAGAAGCGCAATTCTTCTTCCCTTGGCACCGATATCGCCATTATGGCTGGTAATCGCTCAAACTTCAGAGATGTTGATCCATTAGGTAAAAAGGTTATATGGGCTTGAAGCTTCGATAATAGATCTCGTCCTAGAAGTTGAATCGGACACTCTGGCATATATAGGAACTGATGCTTCACCATATGGCCTCCCAGAATACAAGTGCGACTCTTAAGAACCGGTCTAGCTGCGCTTCTCCCAGTAGCTCCTATCACAGTTATAGTCTTCCCCGAAGGTGGAGCCACCATCTTAGTCACCACGGAATGTTCAGCACCTGTGTCGATCATGAAAGAACTTCTCTTTCCCCCTATTGCTACATCGACCATAGGCTCCGCTTGACCAAGGGGGATGGAGCCCGGTCGGTATCAATAGTCTTCCATGATAAAGTCAGCCAGACCCACAAAATCTCTATCCTCTCTTTCTCTAGGTCTCTGTGTGCGTGGATAGTATCTGTCTCCTTGAACACTTCCTCTACTATTCCCACCATTCCCTCTATAACTTCCTCTTCCTCTATAATTACCACTATAACCTCCTCGTACCCTTCTCTCCCCTTGTCTATCACCTTCATACTGCTCTCTCTGTGGACACTCACTCTTCCAATGTCCCTCCTTTCTACAATACGCACATTGATTCCTACTTAAAGGTCCCTTGCTCAGCCTATTCTTGTCTCCTCTATTCACTTCCCTTCCCTGTCTTTCTACACTTGAGATAGCTACCGCTAGCATATCTGCCTTTTTCCTCATCTTACGTTCTTCCTCCCGCTTTACCTCCGTCTCTCTATTCATATATACTTTATTTGCGATTTCCATTAACTGTGATATGGACATCCCTACAAATCCCTCTATTTTCTGTAATTTCCTTTTAATATCACCTTGGGCCTGGCTTACAAATGCTGAATTAATCATCCTGGCATTCTCAGGAGCCTCTGGATTAAGCGGAGTATACAATCTATATGACTCCAATAATCTCTCATAAAATGTACTAGGTGACTCATCAACCTTTTGCAACACCTCAGCCGTCTTTGACATATTAATTGCCTTCTTCCCTCCTGCCTTCATGCCAGCAATTATGGCTTCCATATAAGCTCTTAGTTGGGGCATGTCAGCACCATTCACATTCCAATTTGGATCAAGATTTGGATAATGGGCTGCAGCCCATGCAACTGGATTGGCTAGATTTTGAGTACGGGCCGTTTCCTCAAGCGCTTTAATAGCCGCTTGATTAATCCGGGTCCTTTCCTCACAATTAAATAAAGTTAATAATAATTGCTGGCAATCGGCCCAGGTGGGATTATGTGTTTGGATAATAGAAGTAACCAAATCTGTCATGACTTGAGGTTTGTCAGTATATGAAGAGTTATGAGTCTTCCAGTTAAATAAATCAGTCGTAGTGAAGGGGACATATACAAACACTGGATCTGCCCGTTGTATTTGGCCATTCTCATCCACGTGTGTTGGGCTTGGTGTAAGTCAGAGGGACATTTGGTAATGTCGGGGTTGGAGGGCACCAGTCATCTGTCGGGTTATTATGGGACTACGATACGATGATTTCTGGTCTAGGGGTAATAAGGCAAGGGGAGTGAGGCGGATAAATTTTACTGGGCGGAAGTTCAGTCTAGGGGTAATAAGGCAAGGGGAGTGAGGCGGATAAATTTTACTGGGCGGAAGTTCAGTCAACAGGATATTACGGGCCGGACTGGGAGTAGCCTGACCAGGAACCAGAAGTGACGTCAGTTCCGGATATATGGAACTAGTGGGGTCCGGTACCGGAAGGGGAGGGCTCAGAGTCAGTGGGCTGGACTCTGAACTAGATGCATGAGTGGGCAGGGACAATGGAAAAGGGGGAGTGGCATCACCAGTAGCACCACCTCTAACCTTAGAGGAGGTGTAAGGGGGTGGGGAGGGAAGGTCAGTTTCAGAGGGAGAATCTAAAATGTGCGGAGTTGCGGCCCTGATGGAGAGGCGAGTCCTGGCCACCATGAGGCGACATTGCTCCTCATGGCATACCTTAACCCATTTAGGCAATTCTTCTACAATCTGTTTCCAACAATCAATATACGGAAACTGATTGTAAAATTCAGGCCTACTAGATACCGCCGCGTGCACACGTTGTACCAAAATGAGATCAAGGCTACCACATGGTGGCCATGCGGTCACCAGGATAGGCCACTCTCTTCTACATAAGATAGTCAAACGTTTTGGGGACAATTTTACCCCAAAATCACAAGCCTTATATCCCTTAGTAAAGTTCTTCAGCATGCATGATAAGGGATCAACAATCTTTGAGTCAGACGCACCCATACTGGCAACGGAGCGTCTAATACAAAGATACACAAAACTCCAAACACACTTCCAACAGTCACACTCGTTTCCCTGGCAACAGTACCACGTGGCAAAGTTGCTAAGCCAAACGTACACACACACGATAACACGCAGAGAATTCTCGTACATACAGTGATATCACATCGTCTTACTCACAAAGATTTACCAAACACTAGCTACTTACCTCTATAACTATAAATCAACTCTACAATTATCTGTACTATAAATCAACTTTTAACTAACCGACTATATCACATTCTAGTAATCTCATCTTTACAGTCAGTGGTTATGGTACAATTAGTAAGTGGTTACAGTACAGTTTTAAAGTAACAGATCAGTTAGTAACAGTTATGGTATTATACATATAACATAAGACAACAGTTGTTAGTATTTTTTACACAATGTCAGTGGTTATAGTACATGTCAGTGGTTATGGTACCGTGCGCTATTTTACAATTATACACACAATTTACACTCCCACTAGACGGCAGAGCTCTAGCTTTCTAGCAGGACATACAATTTAACCAATTCACCAACTACAGTATATTTAACAACATTTACAATAATCCCAACTACTCTAACTGGCCAGCACCTCGAGAGCTTTCGATCTATTTGTACACCAGAGATTTGATAAGTCTTCGCTGCCCAGACACCACATACCACGAACTAGAGTGCAGAATTTACACCAGTACCCTTTTAGTCTACATACGCTATCAATAATCTAGTGGCTGGATTTACAAGCAAGCACACCTAATCAATATAGGGCGAGATCTAGCGGACGGAATATACACCAGTATCCACTTAGTCTCCCGGTATCCGCGACCTAGCAACCGAAATTTACACCTAGCATGCTAGTCAAGACAGGACACCGGTGTCCGACCTGAGCTATTTACACCAGAACTTGGTCTAACTATACCACCTATATTAGACGGGCTGACTACAGAGCGTCTAATGTCCAGATAAGTGTTGCGCCTTCACTTCTTCCTTCCAAACGGAAGGGGCAGATTCCATACAACCGGTTCCAAATATAAAACCCCTTGTGGGTCTACCGCTCTAATGGGATCAGTCTTACCTGTTATTTCCTGTCCCTGGGTTCACATTCAAACGACGGGGCAGCCCGGTACTCACTGCGCAGAAGCCGATGATCTCATGGACAAAAGGCCAGTGGCGCCGAAACGAAAGGAGGTCCACGCAGAGGTCCAGGGGTGCTGCCGTGGAGAAAGTTGGTAAAAAGCTTTACCGTCTCAAATCTCTGCTCCAGCTTCCGTGCGATGAGAAGTTCCCGCCAATGCACCAATTATGTTACCGAGTAAACTAGCAGAAGCCGAACACAGAGAAATGGATGCAGGTCTTCAGGAAATAAGAAGTCTTTATTAACATACCGATCGGGCCTCAGATGAACTCCTGTTCCAAAAATATCTGAGAGACCAACACATGGTGTACATTCCTTATATAGCACTATAACTCCTCCCATTAATAGCTACACCCACATATACCTTTAACCAATCAATGAGCAGAATATAGACTTGTACATCTGGTCAAACCACATGGCTCATTCAAGACAAAGGAAATATGTGCAATTTCAGTTCCTGCATTCCTGCACATACTCAGTACATTGATGACCGTATCCTAGCTATGTGTAGCTAACTAACTGACACAACATACACATATGCCACATGGACTAAATTTACATTCACTGAAATTCCACCACAGAGGTTGATGCTGCGAGACTAAATATTATCTGGTTTGATTTTCGTAAGGTGGATGGAGGGACTGTGAGGTGGGTAGGTGTTCTGTAAGCTGGGTAGAGGGGCTGTATGGTGGGTATGGGGGCTGTGAGGTGGAAAGGAAATATACATAAAGGAAATATGTGCAATTTCAGTTCCTGCATTCCTGCACATGCTCAGTACATTGATGACAGTATCCTAGCTATGTGTAGCTAACTAACTGACACAACATACACATATGCCACGTGGACTAAATTTACATTCACTGAAATTCCACCACAGAGGTTGATGCTGCGAGACTGAATATTATCTGGTTCGATTTTCGGAAGGTGGATGGAGGGACTGTGAGGTGGGTAGGTGTTCTGTAAGCTGGGTAGAGGGGCTGTATGGTGGGTAGGGGGGCTCTATAGTGGGTAGGGGGCTCTATAGTGGGTAGGGGGCTCTATGGTGGATAGGGGGGCTGTGAGGTGTGTAGGGGGGCTCTATAGTGGTTAGGGGGGCTGTGAGGAGGGTAATGGGGCAGTATAGTGGGTAGGGGGGCAGTGAGGTGGATAGGGGGACTGTGAGGTGAGCAGGGGGACTGTGAGGTGGGTAGGAGGGCAGTATAGTGGGTAGGGGAGCTGTGAGGTGGGTAGGGGGGCTCTATGGTGGGTAGGGGTACTCTATGGTGGGTAGGGGGGCTGTCAGGTGGGTAGGGGAGCTGTGAGGTGGTTAGGGGGGCTGTGAGGTGGATAATGGGGCAGTATAGTGGGTAGGGGGCCTCTATAGTGGTTAGGCGGGCTGTGAGGTGGGTAATGGGGCAGTATAGTGGGTAGGGGGGCAATGAGGTGGATATGGGGCTGTATAGTGGGTAGGGGGACTGTGAGGTGAGTAGGGGGACTGTGAGGTGAGCAGGGGGACTGTGAGGTGGGTAGGAGGGCAGTATAGTGGGTAGGGGAGCTGTGAGGTGGGTAGGGGTACTCTATAGTGGGTCTCTATAATGGGTAGGGGGTTCTATGGTGGGTAGGGGGGCTGTGAGGTGGTTAGGGGAGATGTATAGTGGTTGGGGGACTGTGAGGTGGGTAATGTGGCAGTATAGTGGGTAGGGGGGCTCTATAGTGCTTACGGGGGCTGTGAGGTGGGTAATGGGGCAGTATAGTAGGTAGGGGGCTGTGAGTTGGGTAGGGGGGTTAGTATAGTGGGTAGGGGGCATTTGAATGGTGGGAAGGGGGCTGTAAAAAGGTAAATACCTTTTAGTTTCCTCTTGGTCTGGTGGCAGCTCTCCAGACACGTGCGTGGGGGCGGAGCTTCTGTTAGAAGGTGGGGCATGCGGCCGAAATGATTTTAGACTGTGCAGGGAGACTGAGAGGTCTCCCTGCGGCCGCTGGCAGCCACACCAGCTTCCAGCTCCTCCCTCCTCCCTCCCCTCGGACTGACTGGCTGGCAAAGTCCGAGGGGGGAATTAATCATGATGATCATTAGGGCTGTCAGCCAAGCCCCAGCTTGCTGTGTCTGGCCCAGCCACCCACTCTCAAACAGAGGATTTAGCCGTCGAAATCCCTACCGCCCACCTGGAATCCTGAAACGCCCACTAGTGGGCGGTAGGGACCAGGTTGACGACCCATGGTTTAACCCAATAATTTTGATAAGAAATACCGGTTGATCGAAACGTTGATCTTTTTTTGCTTCAATTCACTTTGATTTTGCTTTGAAAAATCCAGCGAGTGCTCTCATTTATTTATAAAATATTTTCCTGCGCTGAGCAGCACCGTGGTTGTTTTTTTCTTTTTTTTTTCACTACTTGGGTTGAGTGCCAGACTACATTTCAATTGAGATATATATATATATATATATATATATATATATATATATATATATATATATATATATATATATATATATATAATGCACTATTACAGTTATATATTATGCTAAATTAAAAAAAACAATCTAAAAACATTCCTTTTGCCAAAAGTACAGAGTCAAAACTGGCCATTACAAATCCATCACTTTAATCCAGGTCCTTGAATTTTTTATTGGGAGGGTTATATATATAACTATTATTTTTTATTTACTTTAATCTTATTCTTTTCCAGTTTACATTTATAGTCATCTGTGTATTGTCATGATTGGAAATATTGTTTATTGTGCTAGATACAAAACTCCATCCATTTATCAATTATATACAGTTAACGCTCAGTAGGTCTTAGCAAATAGTGTTTAAAATTGTTTCACTTAGACTGCAAAGTACAGTTCAAAGATTATATCAGTGTTATCCTAGCCACTGGAAAGATCACATGTTTAAAAGTACATGTAAAATTTTGCATTGAGATGTTAATCTTAACATTCGCTCTGGTCCTCTTTCTTAGTCAGCAAGAGATACTAAAGGCAAATTCTTAGAAATTAGACTTAAATAAAAGCTATTATCAACTCACCAAGCTAAATGCTTACTGCTGATATGCCTCCATACCACCCTATTGGTGTATAGACTTTTCACAGGTCTGGGGTTGTGTTGGGAGTTGATTGTGTTCTAGCCGCACCTACAGGGCTGTCCTGCGGCATAAAAAGAGTGCGCATGTCTCTCATGAGTCTATTGTTACCGGGGAGACATGACATGATACAGGTTTGGAGGTCATGACCTGCCTCCTCTATTCACACATGTGCGTGTTGGGGCAGCCATGACTCAAAGGTGCGGTCTGAGCTGCAAGGCAGCCGAGGTAAGTCATGACAATGACATAGCTGTAGTTTTCTACAAAATTACTTTCTTGATTAAGCCACGGCTGCATTGACTTGGATGGGTTAGCTCCTCCCCTTACAGCAGAAAGGACAGGAAACAAAACTGAGAAACACAAGAGGAATAAATAAGTCTAAATAGTACAGCCCACTTCCTGTTCATCACAGCAGCTAGGAAGGATCCTGCTTTAGCAGGCCTAGATCTTATTTCTGTCACACGGACGGACCGGGGAGGCCACAGACCTGCGACCAGGTACCCGTCCCCGGAGTGACCGCATACTTGCACGTTGACGGCGTTATCGCGTGTCCGTGCCCAGACAGCAAACACATAGATATTAAACTTCCACAAGCTGCAATTTAAAGTTACAGACACAGATTGTGATGTGGACATGCGTGCATCGTCATGTCATTGACGTGCATGCACGTTTTGGCGTCACCAGGTCCCAGCAACCAATGGGAACCCTTTTTAGGTTATTTAAACTCACTTTACCAATTGTTTGATGCCCTGTCGTGGTTTCTATTTTGTGGTTTATCCGAAAGCGCATTTATTTCCTGGCATTTTGAACTTGGCTTATCTTTGACTATTCTCCCTTCTGCTTGTCCTTGACCTTTGGCTTTTCCTTACGATTATTCTAAATTCGATATCCCTGACCTCGGCTTTTTTGTACTATTCTTGGTGCATTTAATCCAGCCATTCTAAGGTCTAATGCCCACTATTTCAATTCTTTTAGATATTAGAGATCATTATCATGTAAGTGAAATGTATTCCGTACAAATAAAATCACAATTTGTTATAAAAATAGATATAATTTATTGTGACAAATAAAATAATAATATTATGAGGCAACATGCATGATAATAATCAGTGATTATTTTAGTATAACACAAGTATGCAATACAATGGCAATGTTAAAACAATCCAATGGCTAACAGCATCAACTGTCAAGACTTACAATATTTATGGGGTACTTCACAGACAGAAAGCTAAACTTCACACAGCACAGCGAAAAGTCATAAAACCTTGGCTAACAGTTAGATCAACTGAGTAACCCTTTCAATGCTGGCTAGATCCTCCTAGGCATGTAATGTCCTATTCTCATGTAATTTTCAATTAAAATAACATTTAAACCAGCTCATTAATCATTTCCTGGAACCATCCAATAAGAATAATCTACCAGATTCTATAAGCCGAATTTGAATTTGCCTAAAAAGATATCTTATCTTGTTTTAGAGCAAATCCATACACCTGGATAAAAAAAAAAGCGGTATGCTAACACGTGATAATATCACATTAATATATAATTATTCTTAATTCCACCTGCAGAATGGAATGTTTATAACTATATATTCTTTAGTTAACTAAGATTTCTAAATATTGAAATCTGACTGTGATTTATCCAGTCATATATCATGCAATTAGATTTTAATTAATTTAGATTAATTAAATAAAACCAGCATAATTACAAGTTATGATGTAGATGCTCTCATCAGATGCTCTTAGGTAGTCCCAGGCATAGGCGTGCGCACGGGGTGTGCCGGGTGTGCCTGGGCACACCCTAATCCCCATGGCACGCCTATGTATTGAGTCCTGCAGGAACAGCGTTCCTGCACTTTTATTTGAGCAGGAACGCTGTTCCTGCAGGCACTCAGTGCCCCCCATATGCCCCCTTCCGGACCCATGTTCCCCCTGTCATGGGGGGGGGGGCAAGAGGTGATTGACTCGACCCCCCCCTTCCCGGTCGGGTGCCTGTGTTCATCTCAGCCGCGGCGAGGGAGCTGTGTGCTCTCTGCTTCCTCTCGCCGCGCGCCGTTTGCTGATGCCGGAGCCGGAATATGACGTCATATTCCGGCTCCCAGCTACAGCAGACAGCCCGCGCGGTGATAGGGAGCAGACAGAACACACAGCTCCCTCGCCGCGGCTGAGATGAAGACAGGCACCCGACCCACTGGACCCCAGGGACAAGTCCACGCCAGCACTCCAGGTAGGGAGGCTGGGTGGACATTTTTTTATTAAAAGAAAAATAATTTGTATGTGTGTGTCTGTAAGTGTGCCAGTGAATGTATGTGTGTGTCTGTAAGTGTGTCTGTCTGTCTGAGTGTGTGTGTGTGTGTGAATGTATGTGTGTGTGTCTGTAAGTGTCTGTCTGTCTGAGTGTGTGTGTGTGTGTCTGTAAGTGTGTCTGTCTGTCTGAGTGTGTATGTGTCTGTGAATGCATGTGTGTGTGTCTGTAAGTGTGTCTGTCTGTCTGAGTGTGTGTGTCTGTGAATGTGTGTGTGTCTGTGAGTGTATGTGTGTGTGTCTGTAAGTGTGTCTGTCTGTCTGAGTGTGTGTGTCTGTGAATGTGTGTATGTCTGTGAATGTGTGTGTGTCTGTGAGTGTGTGTGTGTCTGTGAGTGTGTGTGTCTGTATGTGTGTGTCTGTGAGTGTGTGGGAGTATGTGTGTGCACGCGTGTATATATATGTGTGTGTCTGTGTATGTGTGTCAGTATATATATATATATACACACACACACACACGTGTATATTATTTTTTTGGGGGTGGGAAAAGAGTTCCCACACTTTATTCCCCAGGACTTCTCCGGAGATCTCCGGATGTCCCCTGTCGGCTCACGCAGAGACGGCACTATCTGAGTGCCGGCTCTGCTCTTAGCCTCCATGGGCTGGCGGGGAGATCAAAGATCTACCTCACCAACCCACAGCAACATGGAGGGAGGCAGGAGAGGACCCGGGGAGCTCTAGACAGCAGCTCTGCCAGGTTCCTCTCACAAGATCTGAGCATTGCCACGGCAACACTCAGATCTCGCGAGAGTTAACTCTAGCTCCGCAGGCTAGAGTTCACTCTCCACTGGACCACAAGGGATGGCGCATGGCAGCAAGGATCCCCCCTCCCTACATAAGGTAAGAAGGGAGGGGGGATATTTACTAATCTGCCCCCACCTCCACAATCCCTCCAAACATACAGCCCACACACACACAGCACCTAGACACATACAGCACGCTCACATACACAGTACACTAACCGCACCCTCACAAACACACACAGCACCTTTACAAACACACAACACCCTCACACACAGCTCACTAACAGCACCCTCAGAAACACCCACACACACACACAAACAGCACCCTCACAAATACACGACACCCACACACATCACACAAACAGCACCCTCACACACACAGCACCCTCACACAGCACAGTAACAGGACCCTAACACACAAACACCCTCACACACAGCACACTACCAGCACCCTCACACACAAACAGCACCCACACAAACACCCTCACCCACATAGCACACTACCAGCACCCTCACACACATCACACTAACAGCACCCTCACACACACACTAACAGCACCCTCACGCCACCCTCACACAGCACACTAGCAGCACACACACACAGCAATGTATGTGTATATATATATGTGGCGTGTGTTTGTCCTTTAGGGTGCACACCCTAATGCAATAGGCTGCGCACGCCTATGGTCCCAGGAACTTGAATGCGAGTATGACTGGTTGTATGGAGGTGTTTAAGTAATAGAGAAAAGTGATGTTGGTTAGAAAGTAATGGTAAAATTCTAAGTGTCAAGGAGTGTTTCTTTAGTTGTGTCCAAGAGAGTTTGAGTGTTAGTCCCAGAGTGAATATAGTTACATAGTTAGATAGCTGAAAAGAGACTTGCGTCCATCAAGTTCAGCCTTCCTCACACCTGTTTTTTGCTGTTGATCCAAAAGGCAAAAAAAAAAAAAAAACCCAGTTTGAAGCACAATTTTGCAACAAGCTAGGACAAAGAAATCCTTCTTGACCCCAGAATGGCAGTCAGATTTATCCTTGAATCCAGCAGTTATTACCCTACATTGAAAGATTATATCCTTGAATATTCTGTCTTTGCAAGTATGCATCTAGTAGCTGTTTGAACATCTGTATGGACTCTGATAAAACCACTTCTTCAGGCAGAGAATTCCACATCCTGATTGTTCTTACAGTAAAAAAACCTTTCCTTTGCCTTAGACAAAATCTTCTTTATTCCAGTCTAAACGCATGGCCTCGTGTCCTATGTAAAGTCCGGTTTGTGAATAGATTTCCACACAATGGTTTGTATTGGCCCCGAATATATTTGTATAATGTTATCATATCCCCTCTCAGGCAACGTTTTTCTAAACTAAATAGGTTTAAATTTGTTAACCTTTCTTCATAGCTGATATGTTCCATTCCTTTTATTAATTTTGTAGCCCGCCTCTGCACTTTTTCTAGTGCCATGATATCCTTCTTTAGAACAGGTGCCCAAAATTGCACAGCATATTCAATATGTGGTCTTACCAGTGATTTATAGAGAGGCAAAATGATATTCTCGTCCCGAGAATGAATGCCCTTTTTCATGCATGACAATACCTTACTGGCCTTGGCCACTGCTGATTGACATTGCACATTGTTGCATAGTTTGTTGTCTATAACAATTCCCAAGTCCTTTTCGTGTGTTGTTATCCCTAATTCACTTCCATTAAGGGTATACGTTGCTTGTGTATTCTTTACGCCGAAGTGCATAACTTTGCATTTTTCAACATTAAATTTCATCTGCCATTTGAGTGCCCAGTCCTCCAGTCTATCTAAATCCTTCTGCAGCAAAGTAATATCTTGCTCACATTGTATTATTTTACAAAGTTTTGTGTCATCTGCAAACACTGAAACATGACTTTCAATGCTGTCTTCAAGATCATTTATAAAAATGTTAAATAGAAGGGGTCCCAGAACAGACCCCTGAGGGACACCACTTGCCACCTCTGTCCAGCTTGAAAATTTACCATTAACGACAACTCTTTGTATTCTGTTTTTAAGCCAATGTTCTACCCAAGAACAAGCATTTTCATCGAGACCGATTTCCTTGAGTTTGAACACTAATCTTTTGTGTGGAACTGTATCAAATGCCTTGGCAAAATCCAAATAGATCACATCCACTGCAACACCCTGATCTATACTTCTACTTACTTCTTCGTAGAACGCAATCAAGTTAGTTTGACATGACCTGTGCTTCATAAAACCGTGCAGATTTTTGCTGATAACCATATTCTTCTCAAGGAATTCTTGAATATTATCCCTTAATAACCTTTCAAATATTTTACCAGCCACAGAAGTTAAGCTCACAGGTCTATAATTTCCAGGCAAGGATTTTGAACCCTTTTTGAATATAGGAACCACATCTGCCTTCCTCCAATCCTCTGGAACACTTCCTGAAAGAAAAGAATCTTGAAAGATTAAAAACAGAGGTTCACTTATTTCTACACTTAGTTCCTTAAGTACACGTGGATGGATACCGTCAGGCCCTGGAGCTTTGTTTATATTAACTTTCTTTAGTTGCTGCAGCACATTGTCTTGAGTTAACCAATTACAATTATTCTGCAAGTTTTTAGAAGCAATCATTTGCACATCGATTGCCATGGGTTCTTCTTTTATATATACGGAGGAGAAATAGTTATTTAGAATTCCTGCCTTTTCTTGGTCTTCATTAACTAACACCCCCGTTTCAGTTTTAAGTGTACCTATACTTTCATTTTTGTGTTTTTTGGAATTTATGTACTTAAAAAATGCTTTGGGGTTGGTTTTGCTCTCTTTAGCTATCATTTTTTCATTTTGAAGTTTAGCAAGTTTAATTGCCTTTTTGCACGCATTATTTGCTTTCTTATATCTTTTATAAGATGCATCTGATTTGTCTGATTTAAATGCTTTAAATGCCCTTTTCTTATTTTTAATCTCTTGTTTTACTTCTCTACTAAGCCACATTGGTTTTAATTTGTTTCTTTTATACTTATTTCCCAATGGTACATACTGAGAAATGTACCTTTCTAATATTTGTTGGAAGATGATCCATTTATCCTCAGTGTTCTTTTCACTAAAGAGTTTATGCCAGTCAATATATTGTAAAGCTTCCCTTATCTTATTGAAATTGGCCTTTTTAAAATTATATGTTTTAGTATACCCCATGTGCTTTTGTTTTTTTGAGTTTATTTCAAAGGACACTATATTGTGATCACTATTTCCCAAGTGCTCACCTACTTGAATGTTGGTCAAAAGATCAACGTTGTTTGTTAAAACCAGGTCCAGACAAGCGTCCATTCTAGTTGGTGCTTGTACAAGTTGTGACATGAAGTTGTCATTTAACAAGTTTAAAAACCTAATTCCCTTTGCTGAGCTACTAGTCCCTATGTCCCAATTTATGTCTGGGTAATTAAAATCTCCAATAATTAAAGTGTTACCAAGATTTGCAGCTTTCTCAATTTGCTCAAACAGCTGTTGTTCCTCGTCAATATTAACATTAGGTGGTTTATAACATATCCCAACCAATAGTTGGTTTCCCTTCTTTTCCCCCAAGCAGATATTTACCCATAAATCTTCCACATTTTCCTCATCGCATTCAATTTGCTTAAGATTTGGCTTTAAATCATGGTTGACATACAAACATACCCCACCACCCTTCTTGTTTTTCCTATCCTTCCTAAATAATGTGTACCCATTTAAGTTAACTGCCCAGTCATGTGTCTCATCCCACCATGTTTCAGTTATGCCTATTATATCATATTGTTTAGTGTATGCTAATGCCTCTAGTTCCCCCATTTTGTTATTTAGGCTCCTTGCATTAGTAAGCATACATTTAATATCTTGCGTCTCTTGTTTATTTTGTGAATTACCAACATTACATAGCTTCTCTGTTCTGAGCTTGCCCCTCCCCCCGTCTCCACCCTCCTTATACTGTTCTAAAGCCCATCTCCTTTCTGTCCTATCTCCATTTTGTAGATTGCTATGACCCTCCCCCCCTACTACTAGTTTAAAATCTCCTCCAACCTTCTAGCCATCCTATCCCCCAGCACTGCAGACCCCCTTCCGTTTAGATGCAATCCATCACTACTATATAGGTTGTACCCAATCGCAAAGTCGGCCCAGTGCTCTAAAAACCCAAAACCCTCCTTCCTGCACCAAGACTTCAGCCAGAATATCAGAATATCTGTCCTGGATCTCTCTGAACGTCCGAATCTGAAAACCCAAAACTCACCTTCTCTTCCCTTTGTCCTAACTTTTTAAAGGGCCAGACTGTCTGTACGTCATCAGTTGGTAGAACCAATAGGATACTGCAGGTGTGGTCAACCTGCAGATTGCAGTTTAAATTGTTCGTCCATAGAGGGTGCAATTGCCTAATTAAACTTTCCTATCCTGGAAAGAGTTAACTTTTCCTGATGACGATTTTGACGTCATATGGCTTATCTAAAATGACTACCATAACTTAAATTTGCTGTCAGTTCAAAGCGTTTCTTTGGATTTTCTCCAGACAGTGCGTCGACATTTCCTGTTGTAATTTCTAAAATTGACAGTTCTAAACTCAATTTCACCCCTTACTTACAATGGGACCTTGTACAATTTAGAAAGTAAAATTAATTACTTAGTCTTCTCTGTGACTAGTGTCTGTGTTTAAAATTATTTCTATTCTATTAACATTTAAACAAAGCATTCCATCCCCCTGCTTCATTGCTTATCACTTGGCTTGTTTATATAATGCATTCCTTAACTCAGGCTAGTGGCTAGTGTTACAGAAAGCAAGAAGAAATTATGTGTCTTTGTTAGCCTGAAGATCCAAAATGGAGTGCGCTCTGTTCTGAGTGACTCTGGCAATATACACTTTTAATTTCTATCTTAGCACAAAATGTCTGCCGATAGAAATATCCTGACAGGTTTTATACTGTATGTAGTGTTTGTGTATATAGTGAATGCAGAGTGCGTTTGTGTAGTGGATGTAGTGTTTGTGTGTATTAGATGCGGTGTGTATGGTGAATGCAGAGTGTGTTTGTGTAGTAAATGCAAAGTGTGTATAGTGAAGGCTGTTTGTGTGTATTAGATGCAGTGTGTGTATAGTGAATGTGTAGTGTGGGTTTGTGTAGTGCATGTAGTGTGTGTGTATTGAGGTGTGTGTGTGTATATAACCCAGCGCTGATGTCCCTCGGCGCTGGATCGCGGCTCTGCCTTCTCCTCTGTCCAGAGACAAGTTGGCACTAATGTGCATGTGCGGCAAGTGTCGCGCTCTTATTAGACCTCCCCATAGGAAAGCATTGAATCAAATCAATACTTTCCTATGGTGAAAAATCTTACGCTGGATGTCCTCACGCAGAGTGTGAGGACGTCTAGCATCAGATACCCGACCAAAGGTCTGTTTGGATACAGAAGGAGCAAAAAGGTGAAGTAGGAGAAGGAAAGAAATGAGCAGGAAGGGACATCAAGGAGCAGAAAGGGTCAGCAATGAGTTGGAAGGAGCAGAAGGAGCACAAATGTAAAGTAGGAGAAGGAGTAGAAATTATTAGGAAGGGTCTGAAAGAAGCAGGAAGGGGCAGCAAGGGTCTGCAAAGAGCTGAAAGGGACAGAAGGAGCAGAAAGGTAAAGCAGCAGAAAGAATCAGAAGGAGCACAAAGGTAAAGTATGAGAAGGAGCCGAAAGGGTCTACAAGGAGGAGAAAGGGATCAGAAAGAGAAAAGAGCAGAAGGAGCCAAGGAGGAGACAAGACAGTGTCAGAAGAAAAAGAAGACTGTGTCAAATGAAGGAGATGAAAAGCAGATTTCATCTGGAAGGACAAGTGAAGTGAACCCTCGACTTTATTCTGGGCCTGGCAGGGAAACTTTGGACCTTCTCATGTCCCCAGGTAAATAAAATCAGTGTTAATGTGTTCACTTGTATTTACTGAGTGTCAGGAAGCACAGAGTGCCCCTATGTAGGGGTGTCACTGATTTGCTAGAGCGGTCAGCTGGCACTCCAAGCCAATCAGTAGCTCCCCATTCATAAAAAAGTAAAACATTTTTATGAACCGGGAACTGGCGATTGGCTAGAGTGGTCAGTTGACGCTTTAAGCCAATATGTAGCACCCATGCCTGACCTCAATCTGCACTTCCTGACACTTCGTTTCAAAAGCCAAATACCACTGAGCGACCTGGAGATCTGAAACTAGAGGAAGACTTTGGGGTTAAACTATTTGAGAGTAGTTTAACCCCTGAAAGGAAAGAGAGCACACAGGGGCTTCCTGGCATCAGAGCATTTTCATTTAGATGAAGTTGTTATGGTGACCAGAATTTGCTTAAAGGAACACTATAGTGTCAGGAATACAAACATGAATTCCTGACACCATCGTTGTGAAAACTCTATTCACCCTGGCTTAATGTGATAATGACTATGCCCCTTCCCTTTCATGACACTGTCAAAAAGGGACCAAGCATGGATTTCATTACAATTATGCCCCCCCCTACCCCCCCGGAAAAATTCCTGCAGATGCCCATGCTGGCACCTGATTTTTTTTTTATCTCCAGTGAGTACTACTCCAAAGACATCCTTGGTGGGGATTATACCACCCACACCTGATCCATAGAGCAGTCCGTCTGCTCTGGCAAATGTGAGTACGTTATCATTTATCCTTACACCTGGCATTTTATTCAGTGAGCCCTATTGTTGCTTCTTTTTATTTTTATGGTCCACGTACTACAAAGACTTCATTCTCATGTATCCTTGCAAGTGGGGATTGTATCACTGGATGCCATCCATACTGGAGCTAGTTACAGCTCCATAAAACGTAAGTAGGACTACATTGTTTTCATCAGCGCTGGGTTAAGGTAGGTAAATAACGTTTTTTTTTTTTTTAACCCTTTATTTATCCCCTCTGAGGGTGGAGGGGGTCAAAATGGAAGGGGAGGCAGAGGGAACTACAGTGCCAGGAATACAGCTTTGTATTCCTGTCACTATAGTATCCCTTTAATTGTCATTTACATGACTTTCATTTAAATTCGATACTTAGATGACAGGCATTGACATATACAGCAATACCTCTGCCTGCAGATTTGATATTTGATATTGTAATGCGGTTGAGTCCTGTAGCATGTTTATGAATGTTCTATTCTGTAGCTAGCTGACAACACAGTTGGAGACAGAAAGCAATTTATTAAGAGTTAGCAAGCAGAAACACAGTGACCTAAAGTAGTGCTGTGTTTATTACAGAGGTTATTTGTCAATTTAAGCTCCCAATATTGGTGTAAATTTCCAATCCCCTGGGTTGAGGGTTGATAGCAAAATATCACAATAACACATCTCCCTCATACAGTCCTACATCAACACAGTTGTTTTCCCTGTGCTTGAATCCACTACTGTGGCAAAGTATGCCAATATCATATATTGATAGTATGCCAAATTGGTTTCCGTAAACCTCTCCACTGCAAATTGTGGTTTTCCTGTGTGAAATCATCATCCATCACACTTTGTGATTCCATGACGCCTGCTGATTTTGTGATTTTCTGTATAAGTTTGTCTTGTAAGAGAGAAGAAAATAATCAAGATGGTCTCAATCACTTTAACTCAGAAACGCTATCGGTAAGTGTTATCATTGTAGCAGCACAAACATTCCGCAGCACTTTGCAATTATAGAATGGGTACATTTAGAGTTGAAAAAGGTTTTTCTCAATGAGATTGCAATCAGAGGATTTCTGGAAGGCAGATATGTATCGCTAGGTGTCTTACCTATAGACACTTACTGGTAAGCTGGTCTTGAACATAGCTTTCTCAACACTAAGGCAGAAACATTACTACAGACAGTATATTAGTTAAAGTAAAGTAACTTCCAAAAAAACCTTACGTGGTGTGTGGGTTGTTTTATTATTCTAAATGTGAAATCATTGAACAATGTTTTTTTGTGTGATTTTAAAAATACAATGCAAAATATGCACAGGAAAACACTACTGTGTGCTCAAGCACCTGTTTCCTAGTCAAACTATTACCATTGTCAACCTTATAATTACTAAAAACATATACTTATTGTATAACTTTATAATCACTAAGCATTCAGTGTTATTCACTGAACCAGGAATTGTTAGGAGCTGACAAAGGAAATTACAATTTTAGGCCGAAATATCAGATCTGAAAAAATTGCTGAATTGGATAATTTTCCATTTGGCTCATTTTACTTCTAATTTGAAATTTCTTGGTAATTTTCTGACAATTTCCAGTTTAGTGAATAGTATTTAAAGGGACACTAGTCACCAGAACAACTACAGCTTAATGTAGTTGTTCTGATGAGTATAATCATTCCCTGCAGGCATAGAAAATGCAGTGTTTACATTACAGCCTAGGGACACCTCCAGTGGCCACACCTCACATAGCCATTGGAGGTGCTTCCTGAGGTAGTGCTGCCGTTCAACGTCTCCACGCTCTTCATGGAGACGCAGAATTTTCCTATTTTCCTCATAAAGATGCATTAATTCAATGCATCTCTATGAGGAGGTGCTCATTGGCCAAGCAGGCATTTGACACCTTCCCCGTCCTGCCTCCTTGTCGATTTCAGTCAATCCAATGGTTTATCTATGGGAAAGCATTGGATTGGCTAAAAATCATAAATTCAGATGATGTCAGCATGAAAGAAAGGAGTCAGGCCCCCCCCCCCACCCCTTATCCCCTTAAAATGTAATAAAATGTAATTATTTCCAGCGCCGTGTGGTTTTGCCGGCATTGCCCTTCTAAAAATGTACTTTCTTGCAGTGTGTTCTTAATATTGTAAAGCGCTACAGAATCTGTTGGCGCTATATAAATGGCAATAATAATAATAATAATAATAGCTGCAATGCCAGGAGAACCACACGGCGCTGGAAATAAGGTACATTTTATTATGTTATACGGGTGGGGGCAGGGTCGGATTTAGATGAAAAGAGGCCTGAGGCTATTCCACTTATGAGGCCCTTTCACCTCCCATTTTTAAGTTTGTAAATTACATGACAATAAAATACATAATTACTGTGATATATATCAATATGTTAAATGAAACATGTGATTGGTACTAACCTTTATAACAAATGTGGCATGGATAATAAATAAAAAAAAATTCGAGATGAGGAGGGGGGTGACTGTGAGAGGGAGGGGGTTGATGAGGAGAGGGGGGGTGATTGTGAGAGGGGGGTGATTGTAAGAGGGAGGGGGATGATGAGGAGAGGGGGGGTGATTGTGAGAGGGAGGGGGTGATGAGGAGAGGGGGGGTGATTGTGAGAGGGAGGTGATGAGGAGAGGGGGGGTGACTAAAAAAATTACCTTAAATCCCTGGTGGTCCAGTGGGGGCTGCCTGTTGGTCCGGTAGGGTCCCTGGTGGTCCGGTGGCCCTCATTTCCGGTCTGCAGCTCCGCAGAGCTGCAGACCATGGATCTCGCGAGACCCAATCAGAGCGTTGCCGTGGTAACCCGCGGCAACGCTCTGATTGGGCAATGCACGCGAGATCCATGGTCTGCAGCTCTGCACATTGCAGAGCTGCAGACCGCCGGTCTCGGCGATCGCGGCAGGAGGAGCATTGCAGTCTGCCCCGGGCACCCCCCTAGTAAGTGTCACCCGGGGCCCCCCACCCCCCTTAGTAAGCCACTGGTCATATCATATGCGTCGAATTTCTCCTTATTTTCGGTTCAGTGTTTTAGTGTTCACTGTTTATAGAATAGTGTAATTTTAATTTTGCTAACAATTTGAATGTAGGCCCCTCTTGATCTTGAGGCCCTAGGCTGAAGCCTAGTTAGCCTATAGGAAAATCCGGCCCTGGGTGGGGGTGCAAGCCAGCTAAATGGTGGTTTTAACACAATTGGGTCAATCAAGACAGCATATGTTTGTGTTTCTGACCCTACAGTGCTCCTTTAACTCTCTTCCTCCTTGATAAAGAGAAACATTGATTTAGTCTGCTTTGGATTTTTTTTTAACTTCTGCTCTCTTAATTGCAGAGATGAAAGGGAAAAAAAACACACAAGTCTCTTTCGTACGAACTTTGAGTCCTATCATATTTAGTACAGGAGGGTTTACTTCTCCTGCTGAACTATAACTCCTATCATGATCAGTGAGATTCTGCCTGAGTGTGGCAGAAGGCAAAATATCTGACATAATGAGATAGTGAAGCTACCACTTGCAAAATAGTTATATGAAATATAAATTCAGTCAATCCCAACCTGTGCGCAGCTCAGCCTAATTTGAATTTAAGTTAGAGACAGGGGAGCTCCTGGGATATAAAGTCAGTGTGCTGGGCCTCCCTCTTCAATAAACAACACCTGGCTTGAGCAACATGCCACCGGACCACCAAGGAATGCCATCTCCTCCTCCCTGGCTACAGGTAACCAGCAGGGAGGGGAAATAAAATAAAAATGTATTGTCATTTTTTTTTTATTTTTTTTTCTCCCTTCTCCCCCACCAACTGCAGCCCCTATTTTACACACACTACATGCCTACACAAATACACACTGCATTCACTGTACACACTACAAGAAAACACACACTTATTTCACTATACACACTCTGCATTCACTACACACACACACACACACACTACACAAATACAAACTCTGCATTCACTATATGTACACTACATCAACTACACAAACGCACACTCTGCACGCACTACACACACTGCATCTAATACACACAAACACACTTTGCATTCACTAGACACTCACTACATCCACTACACAAACACATACTCTGCATCCACTACACACATTCTACATCCACTAAACACACACACTAAATTCAGTATACACACTGCAGCCCTGTGGGCGGTCTCGGGAGTGGCCCTGTGGGGGGACTCAGGGGTGGTCCTGTGGGTGGTGTCAGAGATGGGCCCCAGATCTTGAGCTGTGTCAGAGGCCACAATATTTCTGATGGCAGCCCTGTAGTAGTAGCCAATCAGGAGCCTACACTACCATTCTGGTCTTGTGTGTCTGAAATGTGTTGAACATGTTTAACCTGGAACGATTATCTGACTGGTAGATTAGGAAATGTTCTCTATGTACAGTCTCAGTTATTAACAGAGAAAAGGATTATGGGAGTTGTAGTACAGTTGTCAGCTTTCTAATTTGAAATCTGTTAGCTAAAACTACACTGTGTAGAATGTTTTGTTGTGCCTCCTTATGACATAACTGTTATTGGACACTTCAGTTTTGGATTGAGGGCCAGAGAAGGAGTTGGATGCAGGTATAAGAACACACTGCAAGAAAGTACATTTTTAGAAGCAGAATGCAAGAAAACGGCCTTTCAAAAAATAGTGCTGTAGTGCTATGGTGCCAGAAGTGCCCTGGTGCCCCCATTGAAAAGTTTGACTTCATACCTAGGGTCCACTGGGCACTGCTTGCTGCCTCCAGTACCATCGCAGGAGAGTTCTGTTTCGGGAGGAACAATGCTTTGTTAGATGATAAGATAGACTTACATTAAAGGAACACTGTAGTCACCTAAATTACTTTAGCTAAATAAAGCAGTTTTGGTGTATAGAACATGCCCCTGCAGCCTCACTGCTCAATTCACTGTCATTTAGGGGTTAAATCACTTTGTTTCTGTTTATGCAGCCCTAGCCACACCTCCTCTGGCTATGATTGACAGAGTCTGCATGAAAAAAAAACTGGTTTCACTTTCAAACAGATGTAATTTACTTTAAATAATTGTATCTCAATCTCTAAATTGAACTTTAATCACATACAGGAGGCTCTTGCAGGGTCTAGCAAGCTATTAACATAGCAGGGGATAAGACAATCTTAATTAAACAGAACTTGCAATAAAGAAAGCCTAAATAGGGCTCTCTTTACAGGAAGTGTTTATGGAAGTGCAAGTCACATGCAGGGAGGTGTGACTAGGGTTCATAAACAAAGGGATTTAACTCCTAAATGGCAGAGGATTGAGCAGTGAGGCTGCAGGGGCATGTTCTATACACCAAAACTGCTTCATTAAGCTAAAGTTGTTCAGGTGACTATAGTTTTAACTAATTAAAAAATATACTAAACAGTAAGCAGTACATACTAAACAATATGCCCTTTAAGAGACCTGCAAACAAACTGACGGAACAAGGTCAAAGTCTTAGACAATATAATGCAATTATAAATGAGATGGAAACAGGAATAAGGTGATCACTCACACATTGGTAGGTAGTTGTGAACATAAAAAACCATCATAGGGAAATATGTATATACAGAATTAATAAGATAACTTGGAACACTCACAATATTTAGAGCCCATATAAGTCTTCTATAAATTGTAATGGCAGGTTCATCAATAATCAGATACAGCTAAAAGGTGTGTTTGTATCATCAGGTCCTCCAGAAGGTGATGGAATTCTTCTGTATAAAGATTCAGGAACCAGGTAGATGCAGGATAAACTTTTATTGAACAAAAATAAAAGCAAGCACAATGCGTTTCGACCTTAGAACATAGGTCTTCCTCAGGTGCATATAACATAACAAATGAGCAAATGCTCTTATATACTGTTAATAATTAGTCAAAACAATTCACATTGATAATTACCCCCCCCCTCCCCCCTCACCTCCCCTTCTCTATATATGGAGCATTTCTGGAGCAATTCCGCCTCAACAAATATGGAGGATAAAGCTGTGTTTTCTATTAGAGACGCACATGACCTTCCTAAGATGGCCGCGCGTCTATTCCAGATCGCTGTCGGTCACGTGTTGTTGACAGTGACGTCACCTTCGGATTACTTCTGCCATTGGTTCTTCCGGTGGGAAGTATATACTATATACCACATGTGCATTTTAATAAATACATTTAAAGCAAATTTTAACTTCTAGTTCTTTTTAAAAAGAGAAAGTAAACAATTTTGTGACCTAAGGGGTTAAACATTGATTTCTAAATTGGATCAATTATTTAATTAATGTATCTTTTATAAGTCAATTTCTTTTATTATATATATATATGTATATATATATATTTTTAAAATATATAATCTTTATTGTTTTCTTTATATTTTTTCACATTAGACAAGAAACAAACTTAAAACATGTATAAAAGAGACTGAACCAAACAGAATAACACATAAGCACATGAAGTATAGATATTACACCAAAATGTACATGTAGTTTGTATATAGATCCTGTGTAATAATATATATAAAACTAAATCCATCTGTTTCTGGATTCCTCTCTTTCGACAATAAACCAAACAATCAAAAAAAAAAGGAAAAAAAGAAAAGAAAACACAAATGAAGGAGCATATCGAGAGACTATCCACAACTGATTGAGTTTAATATTGCAATATATCTTACTTGGTATGTAACATGTAATAGGGATCAAATACGTTGTATCAATATAAAGGGAAAAGACAAAAAGAAAATAAAACATACTTCTTTTACACTCTCCTGTCTTCCAAGCTCTCCGCTAACGCTTAACCGGATCAAACAGCTTAGCCCTCAAGAAAACCTTGTGCATGTCTAGTCCCTTAGGGAGGTTTAAACCCTAGTATTCTCCATCTTGGAGACCCAATTTTCCCATTGTTCTATTCGTGGACTAAAATTTTTTCCTGCCTCAAGATCCCTATCTCTCTTCTACAATGGTTCTGAACCTAAGATTTTATCATTTCCAAGCCTTTTATTATATATTTTTAATGCCACTAGCATCAGGTTCTTAATTTGTATTGTATATACAGTTGCAAGAAAAAGTATGTGAACCCTTTGGAATGATATGGATTTCTGCACAAATTGGTCATAAAATGTGATCTGATCATCATCTAAGTCACAACAATAGACAATCACAGTCTGCTTAAACTAATAACACAAAGAATGAAATGTTGCCATGTTTTTATTGAACACACCATGTAAACATTCACAGTGCAGGTGGAAAAAGTATGTGAACCCTTGGATTTAATAACTGGTTGAACCTCCTTTGGCAGCAATAACGTCAACCAAACGTTTCCTGTAGTTGCAGATCAGACGTGCACAATGGTCAGGAGTAATTCTTGACCATTCCTCTTTACAGAACTGTTTCAGTTAAGCAATATTCTTGGGATGTCTGGTGTGAATCGCTTTCTTGAGGTCATGCCACAGCATCTCAATCGGGTTTTCGTACTTTTACATCAGGCAGCTGCATATCAAAGGAGGCTACTTAAATGACCACTCCATACCCATAAAGGACTTCAGCTGGCTAATGTGCTTTATGGGTGAGGAGTATCATATTTCAAAGGCACTTTATAAAAGTGACAATTTCTATGAGATTCATTGAATAGTGATTCAACCCCCTATCTCTCAAACAGCCATGGAAGTTTTCTTTCTGCTTATGTTAGCTCCCCTGAGCTTTCTCAGGGGCTATCTCTACTTGAGCTCACCTGCCGTCCCTTGAATTCCGACTCAAAGACCTCAGATCAGGCCTGCATTCTTTTTGAATGCTGTGGAGTGTCCGTGGCCATGGATGGATAGCTTCAGAGGTCTCAATGAAAGGTTATTTCCCTGTGAAAAAGAACTACATAAGAACTACTCCATAAGAACTACAGCTTTTGGAAGCTTTTACGATATATACCTCCAATAAATACATGCGTGAAAAATTAATGCATGTAGTGATTGGGGATATATCTACTAAACATTGTTTTGTTTTTAATATAATTAGCACTGTTGAGTGTTTCTTTAAAGGAAGGGGTAGTGCTCCTCAAGCGGATGCTGGGAAGGGGTACCAAGGAACTGAAAATTGCTGAGCACCCATCTATTAGGTAGTATGGTTTTAGATTGTAAGCTTGTTTGGACAGGGCCATATTTCAACTACTTTTCCCTTAAGTGAACGTGTTTGTTGTTTGTTTTGTTTTGCCTACAGCATATGTTAGCCATATATAAATAAATGTAATTGGTATCATGTTAAATTTCTACACTGATCAGCCACAACATTAAAACAACCAGCCTAATATCATGTTGGTCCACCTCATGCTGCCAAAACAGCTCTGATGCATTAAGGCATAGACTCCACAAGACCTCTGAATGTGTCCTGTGGTAACTGCTACGAAGACATTAGCAGCAGATCCT
Organism: Pelobates fuscus; assembly: GCF_036172605.1. Lineage (NCBI taxonomy): Eukaryota > Metazoa > Chordata > Amphibia > Anura > Pelobatidae > Pelobates > Pelobates fuscus. The sequence continues at coordinate 114,553,696 of NC_086317.1, forward strand.
TTAAGTCTTATTGGCTGAGAGCAGTCAGCTGACCCTGCTAGTTGTCTGAGAGCGGTCAGCTGACGCTCTCAGACAATCAGTTACTCCCCATTCACTAAACTGGCTTGGAAAGAAACATACCTTTTCCAAGCCAATTTAGTGAATGGGGAGTCATTGATTTGCTGAGAGCATTAGCTGACTGCCCTCAGCCAATCAGTGGCACCCCTGCGATGCGGCACTCCACGCTTCCTGTAAGTGAAAATTCAGAAGATGGATGCCGCCAAGGGAGTAGTGGACATTGCTGCTGGAGCCAACATAGGGGTTAAACCGTTCAAGAATGGTTTAAGTTCTTGAAATAAGAGTGCGTCCAGGGGCCTCCTGGCACCATAACAACTTAATTTATATTCAATTAGAACATTTTGATTGTTTCGGTACTTGGAGTATCCCATTCAGTTTTTTTTTTTTTTTTTGCAATTTGAGCTACAGTAGCTATTCAGTGTAATCGGACCTGACAGGTAATCCTTCGCTCCCCACGTGCATCAATAAGCCTTGGGCGCCCATGACCCTGACTCTGGTTGATAGGTACTAACCACTGCATACCGGGAACACCTCACAAGACTTGCAGTTTTGGACATGCACTGACCCAGTTGTCTAGCTAGCACTATTTGGCCCTTGTCTGTGTCACTCAGATCATTTTGCGTGCCCATTTTTCCTGCTTGCAATACATGAAATTCAAGAACTGACTATACACTTGATGCTAATATATTCCACCCCTTGATAGGTGCCATTGTAACAGTATAATGAATGTTATTGATTTCACCTGTCCATGGTTTTAACTTTGTGGCTGATCATTGTGTATTGCTATGCTTTCATTGAGCTCCTAGAGAGAGATTTAGCAATTTGCTGTTGATGTTTTTGGGACCTTGATACACCCCTGCTACTGTGTTCAGGCCCGGACTGGCCATCGGGCAAACCGGGCAAATGCCCGGTGGGCCGCGATGGCCACGGGCCGAGGCCAGGGAGATCTACCTGGTCTATGCAGGGCTGGCGCTATCCGAGCGCCGGCCCCGCTGTGTTCCATGAAGGGCCGGTGGGGAGATCAAGGATCTCCCTCACCGGCCCACATGCTGTCAAATGCGGCCGCCGGCGGGGAGAGAGGAGGGAGCCAGCCAGTCTGGAGAAAGGACCCGGCGGAGCTCTAACTTGCAGCTCCGCCGGGTTTCTCTCGCGAGATCCGGGCCGTTGCCATGGCAACCGGCCGGGTCTCGCGAGAGTGTTACCACGAGGACCACCAGGGATGGATGTCAGCAGCCCCCCCCTTCCAGGCTACGGGTAAGAAGGGAAGGGGGGGTATAATCAATTTATTTTTATAATAAAACTTTGAAAAAAAAAAAGACATCAATATTGGCATTTACCTGCCTCCCCCCAGCACCCTAACACACATCACCCTCATACAGCACCCTAACACACCCTCATACAGCACCCTAACACACATCACCCTCATACAGCACCCTAACACACATCACCCTCATACAGCACCCTAACACACATCACCCTCATACAGCACCCTAACACACATCACCCTCATACAGCACCCTAACACACCTCACCCTCATACAGCACCCTAACACACCTCACCCTCATACAGCACCCTAACACACCTCACCCTCATACAGCACCCTAACACACATCACCCTCATACAGCACCCTAACACACATCACCCTCATACAGCACCCTACCACACATCACCCTCATACAGCACCCTAACACACATCACCCTCATACAGCACCCTAACACACATCACCCTCATACAGCACCCTAACACACATCACCCTCATACAGCACCCTAACACACATCACCCTCATACAGCACCCTAACACACATCACCCTCATACAGCACCCTAACACACATCACCCTCATACAGCACCCTAACACACATCACCCTTATATAGCACCCTAACACACATCACCCTCATACAGCACCTTAACACACATCACCCTAACACACACAGTGCCCTAACACACACAGTGCCCTAACACATCACCCTAACACAAACAGCGCCCTAACACACAGCACCCTAACACAGCACGCTAATGCACACACCACCCTAACACACACAGCGCCCTAACACAGCGCCCCAACACACAGCACCCTCACTCACACACACAGAACCTTCACACAGCACCCTAAAACACACACACACACACACACATCACCCTCACACAGCATCCTAACACACACAGCACACACCTCACACACCCAAAGCAGCCCCAAACATGCTGCACCAAGCACACACACAAAGCAGCCCCCAAACACGCTGCACCACGCACACACACACACACACAATACTACACACCAAACATATATGTATATATACTACAGAACCCCTCACACACATACTGCACCCCTAAACACATTAAATTCCAGACAAACACTAGATTCCTACCCAACTCTACAGATATACACACACTAGATCTCTATATACACTCTGAATCCTCTACACACGCACACACACACACACACACTCACTAGATCTCCTATACACGCTCCTGAGTCCTTCAAACACACACACTAGATCTCCTACACACAGACGCTGCACCACCTACACACACTACATTTCTGACATACACACTCTGGATCCCCATGCACAAACTAGATTCTATTTAAGCAAACACATAGTGTCTCCATAAATGGAATACAGTGAGTATCCCAATTATGGAAACCACTGAGACAAGTTTCAAGCAAACACAACGCAAGCATGTTATTAAATTTGCTTGCACTGTGCAGAAAAAATACAGGGCCCTTTTCTCATGCCCTGGAAGAGCATTGGACCAACATGCTCACTGAGATGGGGCGTGCTTGTCATTGGGGATGACAAAACACACCCTATCTGGCCCCGCCCCCTTTTCAGTGGGCCGCTGTGAAACAAAAATGCCCGGGCTGAATTTTTTCCCCAGTCCGGGCCTGACAGTGTTACTGTATTTCCTCCTGTGAAAAAGACTGAGATACATTTAATTTAGATAACAGTTGTTACATTTATTTGCTTTCTCTGGATTTATCTATGCATTCTTTTAGTTTATTGAAGATTTTACACAAACACAGTGTACCGAGATACTTTTGCATTTATCTACTGATGGGAAGATTGTGCCACAATTTGACACCAAAGTGTTATACTGAAAACCAATTGTTATTTCTCTGTAAATATGTGCGCCTGCAATTCCCATGTCCCTATTATTTGTAACACCCTATTGTTTAAATATAATGCATGCTTCCACCTTTTAACATAAAAGTATTTTATATTTTGAGATATTTCACAGCAACATAGGCATACTTAGGTTTCATGCTATCCAGGGCAGACATTCATTTTGGCAACCTCCTTTCCCCAATTTTTTATATGAGCTGGCCCTTCAACAATCGGAACAAATAAAAAATCCACTATTACGTTTGTGCTGTATGGGAGGTTAAATTTAAGATTAGTGTTGCTTTTTATATTAAGACTTAGCTGTGTAAAGCTGACATCCTATGTTTTTAAAATACAAATGAAAACAAAATAAGCGTTTGTGCCAGTTCGGTTTTGGAAATATTGCACACCATATTTGATCAAACCTTATCTGCTTTGCAATCCATGTTATTAAATTTAAAAATATATATATCATGGTCAACTGCGCTCCACAGGGGTGTTATATCACTTAAAAGTGGCATATCACTTAGGGGCACCAAGATCACTTATTGTCACCCACAATGGAACTGTGCACATAATCTCCTCAGGTGCAGAAGTGCCTACACTTCTCACAGCCTTGGGTCTCATAAACTTGACACCTGCTACTCCTAGCCAAACATCTCCCCAGACTTGGGACCCAACTCACGTGGTGACATTTGTGCCAAGAACTGGATCGGAGAAGGCCTCTGACTGGGAAAGCGGTTGACCACGATCCCAAAAGAGGGGCTGGAGAAGTCACAGCTTAAGCTGTTTATTGTTTATGCTTTTGATATTTTCTTGTTGTGCTCTCTCTTCTCAAGCACTATGTTACACCCAATGGGACCATGCTGGCCAGATATCGGGAGATAACTAATACGGGCAGTTCCCTTGGGCGATATGACACACAGTCCTAACCAAGTGTCACAACTCATGCATATCTAAGTTACAACAAATACCTCCCCCCGATGCCCCCTTGGTTAGGGGTGACTACCCTTCTTGAGTAGCCCTCGCTCACTTTATAATCTCCACACCTTCTAACGAAGGCAAAAATCTTCTATGGCCTACTCCTCTACACTTTATGTTGTTATAATCACACATTTTAACCACCCTTATATATCCTCTTATACTGAACATACACTAAGAGTGAAATCTGGCATATATCACTCGCAGATCTAAACTTTGCCTCAGGCCACACATATGCCGCTTAAATTAACCCTAGGAAGTCACCTCAGTATATTCCTTACAATATTGTAATATTTTTATGTATTATCAATGTCTCCTTGGTTTACACCCTTAAAAAAAAAAAAAGGTGCTGTTATGCCTTGACACCTTTATACCTGCTACCTATTGATACATGTTTGACTGACGCAGCTGTGTCTTTTCATGCCTCTGTTGTACTATGTGCACGAGTAAAATCAAGATTTTTTTTAAGAAATGGAATATAAATCAGTTTTTTTTTTCTGATGTTATTGGTATGATAAGTTTTCATTGCTAAAGTTGCCTATTCCATAATAAAAAAAAAACAGTCTGGTAAAACAAGTCTTATGTTATCCTGTTTCACTCAGTGGGAAGATGGCATTTTACAGAAGTAAAAGCACTTCTCTGTAGAACGCATTAAACCCCTTTCAAAACAGAAACCTATTTTACAAACAAATCACAATTAATGATGTCAAATAAAAAAAAAAAATATTTTATCATTGATGATCGATGACTATATGTTTAAGAACTAATACTATAATGATTTCAACATTTACTCAGATTGTAAAACATATATATTGACTTTTAAACCACTAGGTCAACAATAGATGCATAGGTATACACACGTGTGTAGGCTGTGCCTGAGCACACCCATATCACCCCCATACGCACAAATACTGCTCCAACGGGGCACTATGCTACTCTCAGAAAGATGCCCGTGGAAAATTTGTGTATCCAGATGCTGGGACACCCAACAAAATGAGATATTAATCCAATGCTGAGCAAAAGAAAATGTGAAATAAGACAACAAAAAGCATATCTTACCACCAGCTCCATTGCAACAGTTGTGTTGTTGGCACTGTATATTAAAAGGGAGACTCTAGTAATAGTATTATATTCAGGCAGGTCCCTCAACTTGCAATCAATTAAATTACTTATTTATGTAAACATATTACATAAATATGCACGTATAATTTAAATATATATGCATATTTATATATTGGAAGTCTGTGTGTATATTTATGAAATTATATATGTAATTATGTATATGGATATATATAATATATATTTCGTATTTTTATTTATATATATATATATATATATATATATATATATATATATATATTTATTTTCATTCTAAGTGTATTTTGATATAAATATATATTAATATAAATATCAAAATACAGTTAGAATAAAATGACATATATATAATTTGTTTTTAATTATTTCTACACTTTTTATTTATTTGTAGTTACTTATTATTTTCATATATATATATATATATATATATATATATATATATATATATACACACACACACACAATATATAGAGTTATTATATACATACATATATACATATATACAACTATACATATATACATATATACATGTGTGTGTAATTTAATTCCAAGTGTATTTTTATATTAATATATGTATATATTAATATAAAAATGCACTTAGTATGATATTATATACCGTATATACTCGAGTATAAGCCGACCCGAATATAAGCCGAGGCCCCTAATTTTACCCCCAAAAATTGGGAAAACGTATTGACTCGAGTATAAGACTAGGGTGGGAAATGAAGCAGCTACTGGTAAATTTCTAAATAAAATTAGATCCTAAAAAAATTATATTAACTGAATATTTATTTACAGCGTGTGTATATAATGAATGCAGTGTGTATATGAATGCAGTGTGTGTGTATGCAGTGTGTATATAATGAATGGAGTGCAGTGTGTGTATAATGAATGCAGTGCAGTGTGTGTATGAGTGCAGTGTGTGTATGAATGCAGTGTATGTATGAGTGCAGTGTGTATGTATGAGTGCAGTGTGTGTATATGAGTGCAGTGTGTGTATATGAGTGCAGTGTGTGTGTGTGTATGAATGCAGTGTGTGTATGAATGCAGTGTGCATATAATGAATGCAGTGCAGTGTGTGTATGAGTGCAGTGTGTATGCAGTGTGTGTATGAGTGTAGTGTGTGTATATGAGTGCAGTGTATATGAGTGTGTATAATGAATGCAGTGCAGTGTGTGTATATGAGTGCAGTGTGTGTATATGAGTGCAGTGTGTATATGAGTGCAGTGTGTATATGAGTGCAGTGTGTATATAATGAATGATGAATGCAGTGTGTATGTGTGAGTGCAGTGTGTGTGTATGAGTGCAGTGTGTATGCAGTGTGTGTATAATGAATGCAGTGCAGTGTGTGTGTATGAGTGCAGTGTGTATGAATGCAGTGTGTATATAATGAATGCAGTGCAGTGTGTGTGTATGAGTGCAGTGTGTATGAATGCAGTGTGTATATAATGAATGCAGTGCAGTGTGTGTATGAATGCAGTGTGTGTATGTGTGAGTGCAGAGCATTGGTGGGGGTTGGGCATTTTATTAATTATTATTTAATTATTATCTTAATATTTTTTTGTTATTTTTTTTAGGTAATTATTTTTTATTTTATTATTAATTGTATTATTTTTGTTATTATTTTAATATTTTTTTTTCTTATTATTTGTTTTATTAATATTTTTTATTTTTTCGTCCCCCCCTCCCTGCCTGTTAGCTGGCCAGGGAGGGGGGCTCTCACTCCCTGGTGGTCCAGTGGATGGGCTGTAGGAGGGGGGCTGGCAGGAAGCTGTAACTTACCTTCACAGCAGCTCCTGTCAGCTCCCTTCTCTCTCCTCCGTCCATGCAGCTCCCAGGTCAGCTTCCTCTGCAACTCTCGCGGCCGCGCGGGGCGTTGCCACGGTAACCCGCGGCAACGCTCTGACCCCGCGGCTCTCGCGAGAGTTGCAGAGGAAGCCGACCTGGGAGCTGCATGGACGGAGGAGAGAGAAGGGAGCTGACAGGAGCTGCTGTGAAGGTAAGTTACAGCTCTGCCAGCCCCCCTCTCCCCCCAGTCTGTATTATGGCAATGAAAATTGCCATAATACAGACACTCACTCGAGTATAAGACGAGTGGGAGTTTTTCAGCACAAAAAATGTGCTGAAAAACTCGTCTTATACTCGAGTATATACGGTATATAAGATACATAATATATATAAATATATATATATATATTATATATTTTTTACATTTACTAACATAAATTTGCCAAGGGGGGACTGTCTGTGTTGTCAGACTGTCCCTCCAGACCGGGAGGAACACCGATCGCCGGCGGGGGAAGGGCGGCGATCACGTAAGTAAGAAGGACTGTGAGGACGTACCAGGTATGTCCACAGTCGTTAAAGGACCACTATAGTGCCAGGAAAGCAGACTTGTTTTCCTGGCACTATAGGGTCTTTAGGTCCCCCCCACCCTCAGGGTCCCACTCTCGCCGGGCTGAAGGGGGAGGAAAGGGATACAATTCTCCCTCCCTCTTCCGACGTCAGCGCTGAATGCGCATGCGCGGCAAGAGCCCCGCCCGCATTCAATCTGTCCATAGGAAAGCATTTCTCAATGCTTTCCTATGGAAGTCAGCGTCTTCTCACTGTGATTTTCAGTGAGAAGCGCGAAAGCGCCTCTAGTGGCTGTCAGTAAGACTGCCACTAGAGTCTGGATTAACCCTAGTGTAAGCATGTTTACAGCTGCAGGGTTAACCCTAGATGGACCTGGCACCCAGACCACTTAATTGAGCTGAAGTGGTCTGGGTGCCTATAGTGGTCCTTTAAGGATCATTCTTTGTCGGACGTACCTAGTATGTTTTTCAAAACCAAATCGGCACAAATGTAAATTTTGGTCTTATTTACATTTTAAAAACATGGGGTGCCAACTTTAACCCCTTCAGGACGGGTGAGGGACGAGGTCCGTCATCCTGGGGAAACCCTTAACGACGGATGACGGACCTCGTCCGTCACGCGGTAAAATTAACCCCAGATCGCCGCAATCGTGGCGATCGTGGGGTTAATGGTGCTCCGGTCTGCCTCTGTATTAGAGGCAGACCAGGAGCACCCGATAGTGCTGCCACCGCACATGTGCCCGCTCTGACAGCATGTCTGAGCGGGCACATGTGCTCTGTATACTCACCTCCGCCTCCCTGCACTTCCGGGTTCAGTGTGAAGGGCAGGGAGACGGATCAGTGCTGATCCTGCCCCCTGGTGTGTAAAAAAGTAAAGTTAAAATCCCACCCCCCTTTACCCATTTTAATAAAAAATTAACCCCTTCCCTGACTACAGTGATCAATTGGCAGGGATTACATTTTAATATGATCTGATATATTTTTTTTTAATTCTTTATTTCTATTATTCTTTTTTCGTTGACAGGAAATAATGCACATACATCGAGAACATCACAGAATGTACATCCATTGACATATATACAGCATACATGGTGCAGTAATTCGATTTTGTTGACGGGAAAAAATGCACATACATCGAAAAAAAAAAATCGCATAACGCACAACCATTGGCATATATACAGCTTCCATGGTGCAGTAATTAGTTTTTGTTGGCAGGAAATAATGCACCTACATCGGGAACATCACAAGATGCACATTCATTGACATAGAAACAGCATACATGGTGCAATAAGTCGTCTTTGTTGACGGGAAACAGTGCACATGCATCGAGAACATCAGACAGTGCATATCCATTGACATATATACAGCATACAGGTTGCAGTATAGCAATATGGAATGCCTGTCAGAATATCTCGGCATGTCCAGCTACTGGCCGTCAATTTTAGTCTTAAAGGGTTGTGTCCTAGAAAGATTTTTTTTTTTTTTTTTAATTCTTTTTTTTTTTAACCCTCAGGGGTTAAATTTATTTTATTAATTAATTTAAATATTTTAAAATTATAAATTTAGCTAGCTGGGGAGGGTGGAAGTTAGTGGGGAATTGGGGGATTTAGTGTTAGGCTAACTAGAGGTTAACGTTAAAAAAAAGTTTTAAAATAAGCTTTAAAAAGTTAAAAAATTAAGTTAAAAAAAAGTTTTAATAACGTTTAAGTAAAAAATGTAAAAAAATAAACCCTTTACCCAGTCCAAATAAAAATTAACCCCTTCCCTGCCAGTCGATCACTGCCTACAGTGATCAAAATACAGATCACAGTATTATACTGTGATCTAATTTTTTTTAACCCCTGACGATTAACTTTTATTTATTTTTGTAACCCTCAGGGGTTAAATTTATTGAATTAACTAATTTAAATATTGTTTAATTAAATATTTTGCTAGCTGGGGTGGGTGGGAGTTATGGGAAAATTGGGAATTTACTGTTAGTGCTGCTTACTGCTAGTTAGGGGTTAACAGTAAAAAAAAAAAAAAGCTTAGAAAAATGTTTAATCTGTAAAAAATTTTTACGAAAGTTTAGGAAACTTTAAAAAATGAATAAGCAAAACAAAAGTTTAAAAAAATAGTTTTAAAAAGTAAAAAAAGTTTTAAAAAGTAAAAAAATACATTTAATAACGCTCATTACCACTACACCTGGTACAAGCTAGCGGAAAAATGATCCCACGCTAAGGTTCAAAATATGCCTTTTGAAATACCCTGGGATGTCTTCTTTAAGAAATGGTATGGCTTTATGGGGTATTTGGATTATATAGCCTGGTAAAATACTCTAAAATGGGACATGGGGACAGCGTAAAAAATTTAAAGTTTGGAAAAAAAATGGAATGGCTGTGTCCAAAATGTGCCCCTCCGATGTCCACATATACCTGGCAAAGGTACATACGGGGGTATTTTTGTACTCAGCTGACATAGCTGAGCAACATATGAAGTATTATAGAGTGGTAGTACACATAAGGTTTGCAAAATATACTGTGCAAACTCACTTTGTGTGTCAAAAAGGCAGAAAAAACGCTTATTACCACTACACCTGGTACAAGCTAGCGGAAAAATTATCCCACGCTAAGGTTCAAACTATGCCTTTTGAAATACCCTGGGGTGTCTACTTTAAGAAATGGTAGGCCTTTGTGGGGTAGTTTGAATTTAAAACCTGCGAAGATGCTTGGAAATTGCACATAGGCCCAGCGTCAAAATTCAAAGTTCTGTAAAAACTGATATGGCTTGGTCTCAAATATGGCACTGTAGCTTCACAAAATAGTGCCAAAGACATTCATTGGGATGTCTTTTTACTCAGAAGACTTAGCTGGGCATAATTTGGAGGTTTTGAACTTAGTGGCACATATGAAATATACAAAATGGCCAGCAAAAATGCAATCCGTATGTAAAAAAAATGCCCCAAATTAGTTTACCACATACTTTGGCATATATTGGTGAAAAAATGGGGGCATGCTAAGGCACAATATGCACCTTATGATATACCCTGGAGTGTCTACTTTTACAAATGGTAGGCCTTTGTGGTTTTTTTTTTGAACAGTCAAACTACTATAATACCCCAAATGGAAGCATAGGCTCATTAAATCCGTCTCTCAAAATTCTACTGTGAATACTGACAAGGACAGGTCTCCTATATGGCACTGTAGCTTCATGAAATAGTGCCAAAGACATACAATGGGGGTACCGTTGTACTCAGCAGAAGTAACTGAACACATAATAAAACTTTGTACAGGAATAGCACACACCAACTTTACAAAATACACATGAGAAGTTCTTTGTTATAAGTTTGTGTGCGAAAACACCCCAAAAACACAATTTGGCTACGTAGAAAGTGTCAAAACAACCTTGGGTGAATAGCCTCGGGTGTCTACTTTATATAAATATATACTTTTGTGTGGCAATTTTGTTTTCTTTTATGGCTATTAGGCTTACAAGACAAACATACCAAATTCTAAAATCGCTCCACATTAAAAGTTTATTTTACTCCTTGTGCTTTGTGACCTGTAACTACCACAAAAAACTGAAAATCCCAGACACATTATATATTCTGTAAATCAGAACAACTAAATGAATTTATTTTTAATTACTTTCCTTAACCTGCACTAATTGTGCACACATTATTATTGCAAAAACTGTAAAAAAAAAAAAATCAAACTTTTTCATTTTTTTGCATTTTTTTAATAATAAATAAGCATTTATGTATATATATGTTACATCAAATTAAAGCCCTTTCTGTCCTTTAAAAAACGGTATATAATATGCGTCGGTGCAATAAATTAGTAAAATGCAAATTGCAGTTGAACACAAACAGCAAAAAATGCCGTTGTCATTAAGTGAAAGACAAGCTTCTGAAGCTCTGTCCTTAAGGGGTTAAAGAGCTGAGTCAAAATAAATGGTGGTTTATATATATTTTTTAAAAACTGTTGTAACAAAAGAACCAAAAAAAACAAAGAAGCACAAACAAAATTTTAATGGCTCAAACTTGCAAAAACATAGCACTTACCTGCCAACCTGGTTTCATATTTTTTGGCTGTTGTAGGGGAGCTGGGTGACCTTTGGTTACCTTTATTTAATTGATAGTTACTCAAAAAAAAGCAGCACAATTCTTAACTTTTACAGCACAATACAACACAAATGTAGCACTAACGAAACACACAATGGATTTTTTATTTGTGCCGAATGTAGGGGGGCCAGCTTCACACAGCCCACTCCCTATCCCCTTTTGTTAGTTAAACTACATGTACTTACTCAGATTGACACTCACGGACTCATACGCACATTCCTTGCACACAGACTGATATACTGACTCATATACACACAAGATTTATATACACACACACACACTCATCTATACACATGCATATACACATTCGACAGCTGGGACATCAGTGCTCAGAGATCCTAATATTAATTATCTATGTAATATTGTTTTCGCTTGTAACCTTGATTGAATCAGTTTTTTATTTATTCAGCACTTCCACCTATTCCTCATACAGCAGTTCTTTCTCTAAAATGAAAACTGTGCATAATCCCGGATACAATACAAAAAAAATTTGAGGAAGGACTTTTTATATAAAAGGAGGACTTTGGGGAATAAAAGAGGACTACCACTATTTCGTGATGTTTTATTTAGTGGGGGAACCAAGCAGTCTTGGGGCATTGAATACATGCACATTGAATACATTACATTTCTTTATTAAAAAAGTGATATGTAAAACCTTTTCAACAATCCATTATCAAGTTATTGCTACATAATGCAACCATAAACAATACATGAATAGTCCATTAACACGTTATTGCTAAATAGTAAAATTACAGTTTAGCGATACTGTCAGCACATGGCATGACGTGGGTACTTATAATACTGAACTATAACCCAGCCAGCGGAATTACTTCAGAGCCCAGTTGCAGTCTAAACGCCAATATTAACAACACCAAAAATTGGCATTTAAATGCAAAGCATACTGCTATTTTTGTTAGCTGTTAGAAATTGTTGAAGAGAGTCCTCCCTGCTAGGGATGTGCATGGGCAAAAAAATTTGATTTGGTTCAGCACTACGGCAATTCGCACTTCCGAAATTTGGGACTTTGGAATTTCAGGACTGAGGGACTACCCCTAACCCTACCCCTAACCCAGCCCATGCCCTTACCCCTAACCACTACAACCACTTACACAGGGGTAGGGTTAGGAGTAGGGTTAGAGGCAGGGTTAGGGGTAGGGTTAGGTGCCCGGACTGCCACCACAATACTTACACATCTCTAGGGCTCCCAGTGCCAGGAATTAGCTTATTGGTCTAGATTCCTGTCATCATTCACATCATTTTCCCTTCCTCTCTTGTTTTGCTACTTTTCAGAAATCCAAAGCACTTCGGTTCGGCACTTCCAAAATTTGGCATTTTGGAAATTCGGAAGCATCCGAATATCCGAATTGCTGAAATTTGTCTGAATTTACATTCAAAACTAAACGAATTGCACATATCTACACCCTGCTTCTTTCATACACTATCGGGATGTATACCCCTTCAATGCCACATGATCGCAGTCATTCGCACATATAGACAGACACATACATTCATACTTGGGAAGAGAGAACTCAGGGCTCAGGTGCACGGCATCTGAAAAAAAAACAATTTAGCTCACCATGATTCTGTCATTATTTCCCATCTGCTCCAATATCCAAGAATTTAGAACAATTGCGGACTCACCTGGCTCTCAAACAATGGATAAGTCACAACTTATCTGGGATATCTTTATTGGAACTTCAGATTAAAAGTCAGTCACATCCAGGAGGGCTGATAAAGGCAGGGGGGGCAATTTCCCACCAGGCCACTGTCATTCAGTGTTTATGGACTTCAGCTCAGAGCACCATTCTATTCATTTAAAGCAAGCAGAGGTGTGTTAGTATGTCTGTTAGCACAGTGCCTTAACTCCCAAAAATTGTGAGAGGAAACTTGAAACGGGAGGCCCTGAGAAGGCACTGTCCGTGACATGACCTGCATCACTTGCAACACCTATAATCGGCAGCCCACTCTTTTCCCCATTCTCCTGTTTGTTCGGTCCACTGTGTTCAGCTAAAATTTTATTCTTAGTTTTTTTTAATACGGAACAAACCCATGAACTACCAGACCACCAGTATGCTGCGTGTGCTGCTCGTTAACCTCCATCACTTCTGTCGACACCTAATTAACACTTGTAACCGCAGCGTCCTAAGCGGTCGGCTGGGTATTCGCCATTGGTATGTACGAACACGTGGTGGTGGCTAATATCTACATTCGGTATGTTGTGTAATTTTGTACCCCTGAAAGAGAGGGGGTGAGGACTTTGCCCTGGTGTCACGTCTAAACATTTGTTATGAAGGAACAGATTTCTTATAGTTTGAATATTTATTATCAAAAGTAAAAGGTATTGACTTTAAGTCCAATTACAGGTACTGTAGCTTTAATTAATAAACGATAACTGAAGTCCACAATTACAGGCACTGTAGCTTTAAGTAGTAAACGATAACTGAAGTCCACAATTACAGGCACTGTAGCTTTAAGTAGTAAACGGTAGTAATTAGCAGACACTGAATCAGAAAGAGTCTCTTAGTAGTATTAATGAATTAGGTGATAAGAAGTTACAATAGCTGTTCCATAGACTTTAACTGAAGCGATACAGATGCAGCTAACTGAGATAAAGTATGAGTTGAAGTTAGCTGTAACGGTTTTGTTTTATCGAAGGACTTTGAAGACAGGAAATAACAGCTTTGAAATGCAACGCTTATCACAGAGGTTTTACTTAGCTTCCGGCACATAGAACACTGGTTCCCGAGATCTCCTCAGAGGCGGTTATCCTGGAAGGAGAGAGTTCAGCTTTAGTCGTGGAAGAGGAGAGGTGAAGGGAACTTGAAGTCTTCTAGTCCGGTCCGGTAACAGAGGGCTTTCACAACGATGTTGTAGCCGGTTCGTGAGTACGGAACGTAGTTCAATAATCCAGCCTCGATCAGCTGGTGCGGTCGGATTAAATAGGGAGACCGTGTCATAAAGGGGTGTGGCTAAGCTCCGTGGAACCAGGAAGTAAGAGGATACCATAGTTAAGGCATGACACCTGGTGGCGTTTAGGCTGTTTGTGGGATCTGAGCGCTTTTTGGATATGTTGGGCGCTCAGATCCAGGCTATACAGGGATATAGGACTTGAGGGGGTACCTGATTGTATTGTGTGTACTTTGGGGTGTAACAAATGTACATGTTCTGTACCTGAGAGATAATTTTTAGATGTTTGTTTTCAAGCAGTTCTCTCTCAGGTATAGAGAAAACCATGGGGGGTACTGACCAAAAAAGAAATGGATAAAGGCATATTTAATTTAACTGAAATTACATTATCAGAAGATGAGATCAATGTTCTCTCTAAAGGGCTTAAGTTTGCCCATAACAAAAATGCTAATGATTTTGGTTTATACATTGACCTCAAAAAATATATTCGTTCCATGACCCTCCAGAGACATTTTCTCTTACACCCTTCTCCAATTGATAGTATGACTTCCAATATGGATACAATATCTAACCATAAGTTTAAACCCAAATCCCATTTTTTTCCTATTCAAAGCAAATGACCTTATTTGGAAATTTTCGAACGTATGGTAGATTTGGAATTTCAATCTTTCACACAGAAAAATAAATATAAAAACTCCTCTCATAATCTTACCCAAAGAGAGTCAAATGTCTTAAAGAATCTTATGGAGAGGGATGATTTGGTTATTAGGGAAGCCGATAAGGGGGGGGGGGGGATTGTTTTGATGACTATGAGTTATTATTTAGAGGAATCATCAAATATTTTAAATGATGAGAAAACATATATGGTTTTGGGAACTGATCCAACTCATCAATTCAATGTAGCTTTAGAAAACCTATTAAAGGAGGCCAAAGATCGAGATATTATTTCTCAAAAGAATTTTGACTTTTTATTTCAAAAACACCCTATTATACCCATTTTTTATTTTCTCCCAAAAACACATAAGCGTTTACCCAACCCCCCAGGTCGCCCAATTACCAGTGGCATGCACTCCATAACTGCCAATTTATCTGCTTTTGTGGATTCTTATCTACAAAAATATGCCCAAAGTGCACCATCTTATGTCAGAGATACCAAGTCATTTCTGCAGGAAATGGAGAACATCGAATGGGACCCAGAATACAGTTGGGCAACCCTAGATGTTACATCTTTATATACAGTTATCAAGTTATCAGTCATCAACTTGGGCTGGAGGCCATTGATTACTTTATGACCAGAGATCCTGATCTCTCAAGTGACCTTAAAACATTCATTTTTTTCTCTGTTCAGTTTATTTTGGAGCACAATTATTTCTTTTTTAATGGAATTTTTTATTTACAAACCACGGGGAGTTGCCACCATAAACCTTGGTTGAAGGGAATAGCCAAGAGCCAGTTTACACGTCTGAGACGAAACTGTTCCCATGACCAAGATTTTTTTGTTCAGTCCCAACATATTAAAAAGAAATTGCTGGAGAAGGGTTATGAGAAAAATGCTTTGGAAAAAGAAATCCGTGATTTGTCTCACACTGAGCGAAATTCACTTTTAGTAGATATACCAAAACATGATACATCCGGTAATTTATTTAGGTCTGCCTTTTTGACTCAATATAATACTGACCATCACAAGATCAAAAAAAGTTTGGCACACCATTGGTCTATTTTATTACAGGACCCAGTACTTGGTGTCCATTTATCAAACCATCCTCAGATTATTTACAAAAAGAATAAAAATTTAAAAAACATGCTGGCCCCAAGCTATGCTATTAAATTAGATTCTAACAAGGGAGACACAGGATCTTTTAGGGGGTGTAATATATGTAAGGTCTGTCGGACGACCTCTGTAAAGAGATCTACTACATTCTCTAGCCACACAACTGGTGATATGCATAACATCAAGTCGGATATAAGTTGCCACACGGACTTTGTAGTATACTTGCTGCAATGTCCGTGTGGCAAACAGTATGTGGGCCGTACCAAACGAGCCCTAAAAATCCGACTTTTGGAACATTTGAACAATATTAAAAAGGGACTCACTACCCACTCGGTCCCTGTACACTGCAATACATGCCCTTCGTTTTCTTTTAAGGACTTTAGGTGTACAGGCATCGAGAGGGTTTTCCCACACTGGCGTGGTGGGGATAGAGTCCAACAACTCTCTAGGCGTGAAACCTTTTGGATCCATAAATTAAAGACTCTGGAGCCCAATGGGCTAAATGTTGATATTGATTTGGTCTGTTTTTTATAATTATGTTATCTTTTATATAATTATATGTTATTTCATTTTTTTTGGTTGATATTCCTTTAATTTCTATTGAGGCATGATATAATTAATTGAAATATGGAAATACCTATTCAGTGGTTCCTTATTTCTCTATATAATAATATTTACACTATTTGGGGATAAATTCTTCTTCTTTTTTCTTTTTCTTTGGTATTGTATTATTTCCATAGTTCAAATAAGCACAAAAATACAGGTCATATGATCTATTAGTTTAATAATATCCCTTTGTGGATAAAACATATAACATCACCAAATATAGACGTGTATACTCTTTAAATTTCACTTATTAAAAAAATATTTTTCTTCAACAAACACATATTGATAAATAAAGAAATAAAATAATAAACATATAAAAAAAAAAGTTTAAATTTTAAAATATTAATATTTGTTCACTTATTTTCTTTTATCATGACTCAATTGATATAATGTCTTACTAGTTCCTTATAAGTATGGGAGCTTAACTTATGGGTTATACTTTGCTGCTGCCGATACTTTTATTTTTTCCAGATGGATGCACTTTGTATTATGGGACTATTCCTTTGGCAACCACCAGAGGGCACTGCCCTGATGCTGTATCACCTCTAGTGGTGACACGCAAGGTGGAACGCGTAAGTCTGTGATGGACGTCACTTCCGGTTCCGGTTTCATGGATCCGAACGCCGTTTTTTTCGTGATCGAATATGGGGAAATTACCTTTGAACAGCTGAGGAGAACCAATGAAGTGGAAGAAACAAGAAGACGCCCATGTATTCCAATTAGCCCTATATATTTGGGACTGTGGGGGTGGGGAATTAGGCTGCTTTTTATGCTTGTCATTATTCTGTGCTGACTATTTTACTTTATGGTCCCTGAGGAAGTTCACATATAGTGAACGAAACGCGTAGGACCTCTTGATATTTTATATCTTATTTTATACTTTATTTTATTAATTGTTTGGTGGTATTTTTCCCACCTTATCAATAAAGCTGCTACTTTTTCACCATTTCTGGAGTCCTGCATTGTGTATCCATCGGTGAACTACAAAAGGGATAATTTGGCCCCCCATTGCTATCCGGGGAGGCACCCTAAGGCTTAATTTTCTACAAAATCCTGTGAGTGCATTACATGTATGTGATTTGTTTTTTTATACTGTATCACACTATGTATGTGTTTTGTTTGTTGTAGATTTGCAGCCGTATCCCAAACCTCTTTGTTATCCCATATTTCTGCTGTGTAAGGTCATCTTTTCTGGGTAGTGACCTGGGAGGCTGCCGCATTGTATCTCTTTGAGATATTAATTCGTATTGTTTTTCTAGGACTTGAGGGGGTACCTGATTGTATTGTGTGTACTTTGGGGTGTAACAAATGTACATGTTCTGTACCTGAGAGATAATTTTTAGATGTTTGTTTTCAAGCAGTTCTCTCTCAGGTATAGAGAAAACCATGGGGGGTACTACCCTGTAATGTTGAGTTGGAAACCCCTTGCAGGGGCTGTTGCATAAAAGGCCTCCAATAAACCAGTTCACCCCCAGCATTCAGTCTTGACTAATGTCTGTGGGGGAACTATGCTATGCCTGCTTTGGATTATCGCTATTGGAAAAGCCTGCTTGGGATTATTGCAGCATCATTCACTAGAAGGGGGAAAAGAACATATCTGGCGTCGAAACCCGTGTTTGTACCCGGGTGCCACTCATTGCTAGTTTCCTACCTCACTCGGTGCCCACAGGTAAGGGGCACCAGAAGAGGGACAAGGTCCCAGCTTTATTTTCTACAGTGCTTTATATTGGTTCGAATGCGGATATTAGGGATTTTCCAAATGCTTCCAAACGAATGTTATAGAATCAGTCGGACAGACTGAATCCTGATCACATTTTGTATTAACAAACTGCAAATTGCCAATGCAGTTGGAATTTGGTCATTTTCACCATTTTAATCATTTTGACAAAACCCTGTTTTTTTGGCAAATAACCCTGTTAAATTAATAAAGATTTTATGTTTGAAACACTTGAAAGGTTATTCACTAAAGTGAGAATTGAAGTGAATTCAAAATTAATTTAACCCCTTAAGGACACATGACATGTGTGACATGTCATGATTCCCTTTTATTCCAAAAGTTTGGTCCTTAAGGGGTTAAAATGTCAAAATAGCCAAGCTGTAAAACATGTTTAAGTGACTGATGCTTCCAGCTCTGTTTAGCTACTTTGATCTAAAAGGAATACTATAGTCATCAAAACAACTTTAGGTTAACCCCTTCAGGACGGAGTCAATAGTGCACGTTCTGATCAAAACAAAACGTAAACAAAAACTGGAATTTGCGCTATGTGTCTGTTCACCCGTAGTTCCCCTCTTTCAAATTATATGCACCCACACTTATTATATATCATTTTGTTCAGGAGAAACAGTGCTTTAATCTATCATTAACTATTCATATATGGAACATCATTTATTATGAATAAAAGTAAAAAAAATGTGAGAAAAAAAGATTTTTTTTTAAATTTGCATTTCCGTCTGACATTTTAACTGTGAATGTCATAATACTGTTAGGTTTTACTGCAAAAAAAATGCACATCTTTGTAATCAGCGATGTCTCACGAGTACAACAGTACCCCCCATTAACAGGTTTTATGTTGTTTTGGAAAGTTACAGGGTCAAATATAGAATATTACATTTTCAAATTGAAATTTGCCAGATTGGTAATGTTACCTTTGAGACGGTGTGGTAGCCCAGGAATGAGAATTACCCCCATAATGGCATACCATTTGAAAAAGTAGACAAGCCAAGGTATTGAAAGTGTGGTATGTTTAGTCTTTTTAGTAGCCACTTAGTCACAAACACTGGCCACTTGCAATACCTCGGGTTGTCTACTTTTGCAAATGGTATGCCATCATGGGGGTAATTCTCATTCCTGGGCTACCATACGCTCTCAAAGGCAACATAACCAATCTGGCAAATTTCAATGTCAAAAAAATGAAATGCAAGCCTTATATGTGACTCTCTAACGTTCCAAAACACCATAAAACCTGTACATGGGGGGTACTGTTATTCTCGGGAGACTTCACTAAACACAAATATTAGTGTTTTAAAACAGTAAAACATATTACAACAATAATATAGACCATAAAAGTGCAGTTCGCTTGTAAAAAATGCAAAAAACGTCACTTTTACTTAAAATATCATTGTTGTAATACAATTTACCAGTTTGAAACATGAATATTTGAGTTCAGCGAAGTCTCCCGAGTAAAACAGTACCCCCTATGTACAGGTTTTATGGTGTCTTGGAGAGTTACAGGGTCAAATATAGTGCTTGCGAATTAAATTCTCTGCACTTTCTCCCTGTGTTGTCATGCATGTCAATCAAATTTTAATTAATCAAATCACATAATTACGTTAAAAGATTATTTAAATATACATGTAGAATTTTAATATATATGCATTTATAGGTATTTAAATTCTACGTGTATACTAATGTAATCTTTTATGTAATTATATGTTTTTATCTATATATATATATTTGCGGTTATTTGTATTTTATATATATATATAGATATATATAGAATGTCATTCTAAGTGTATTTCGTTACCGATATATATATATTAATAACAAAATACAGTTAGAATGAAATTACATATGCATATATAATTTATATTAAATTTTGTTTCAATATTTTATTTATTTATTTTATTATTTTATTTATTTATTATTTTAATTATACGTATTTATATATAATATATATATATATGTACATCTATTATATATATAATATATATACATATTATATATGTAACGTCATTCTAAGTGTATTTTAATATTAATATATATACTTATATTAATATTAAAATACACTTTGTATGACGTTACATATATATAATATGTATATATATTATACATATAATATATATACATATTATATATATATAAAAATATATTTAATTTATTTTTACACTTGTCTTTTATTTATTTTTTATACTTCCCACCAGCAGGGGGACTGTCTGATATTTCAAACAGTCCCCCTGCTGGCAGATCCACAGCCAGCTATAGGGGGCCATGTGATCGCTCTTTGAGAGCGATCACATGGCCCCCGGGGGCCTCATTTGCCGTGGGAGGGCTGCCTGGGCTGTGAGGCAGTCCTCCCGAAGCGGCGAAAGTGTGAAAGTGTGGTATGTTTAGTCTTTTTTAGTAGCCACTTAGTCACAAACACTGGCCACTTGCAATACCTCGGGTTGTCTACTTTTGCAAATGGTATGCCATCATGGGGGTATTTCTCATTCCTGGGCTACCATACGCTCTCAAAGGCAACATAACCAATCTGGCAAATTTCAATGTCAAAAAAATGAAATGCAAGCCTTATATGTGACTCTCTAACGTTCCAAAACACCATAAAACCTGTACATGGGGGGTACTGTTATTCTCGGGAGACTTCACTAAACACAAATATTAGTGTTTTAAAACAGTAAAACATATTACAACAATAATATAGACCATAAAAGTGCAGTTCGCTTGTAAAAAATGCAAAAAACGTCACTTTTACTTAAAATATCATTGTTGTAATACAATTTACCAGTTTGAAACATGAATATTTGAGTTCAGCGAAGTCTCCCGAGTAAAACAGTACCCCCTATGTACAGGTTTTATGGTGTCTTGGAGAGTTACAGGGTCAAATATAGTGCTTGCGAATTAAATTCTCTGCACTTTCTCCCTGTGTTGTCATGCATGTCAATCAAATTTTAATTAATCAAATCACATAATTACGTTAAAAGATTATTTAAATATACATGTAGAATTTTAATATATATGCATTTATAGGTATTTAAATTCTACGTGTATACTAATGTAATCTTTTATGTAATTATATGTATTTATCTATATATATATATTTGCGGTTATTTGTATTTTATATATATATAGATATATATAGAATGTCATTCTAAGTGTATTTCGTTACCGATATATATATATTAATAACAAAATACAGTTAGAATGAAATTACATATGCATATATAATTTATATTAAATTTTGTTTCAATATTTTATTTATTTATTTTATTATTTTATTTATTTATTATTTTAATTATACGTATTTATATATAATATATATATATATGTACATCTATTATATATATAATATATATACATATTATATATATGTAACGTCATTCTAAGTGTATTTTAATATTAATATATATACTTATATTAATATTAAAATACACTTTGTATGACGTTACATATATATAATATGTATATATATTATACATATAATATATATACATATTATATATATATAAAAATATATATTTAATTTATTTTTACACTTGTCTTTTATTTATTTTTTATACTTCCCACCAGCAGGGGGACTGTCTGATATTTCAAACAGTCCCCCTGCTGGCAGATCCACAGCCAGCTATAGGGGGCCATGTGATCGCTCTTTGAGAGCGATCACATGGCCCCCGGGGGCATCATTTGCCGTGGGAGGGCTGCCTGGGCTGTGAGGCAGTCCTCCCGAAGCGGATCGCGGCGGAGGTAAGTATAACTTACCTCCTGGGGCTGCAAGCCGTTACGGCGTGCTATGCCGTCATAACGGCTTTAAAGCCCACTTAACCCGTGACGGCATAACACGCCGTAACGGCGTTAAGGGGTTAATGAAGCAGTTTTGGTGTATAGCTCATGCCCCTGCAGTCTGACTGCTCAATTCTCTGCCATTTACCAGTTAAATCACTGTGTTTATGCAGCCCTACTCACTTCTCCCTGCATGTAATGTGCACAGCCTTCCTAAACACTTCCTGTAAAGTGAGATCTAATGTTTACACTTAATTTATTGCACAGTCTGTGTAATTTAGAATTTCCTATCTCCTGCTCTGCTAATAACTTGCTAAAACCTGCAGAAGCCTCCTGTGTGTGACTAAAGTTCAATGTATAAAGCAGGAGTTAAAAACTTCTAAAATATAAACATCTGATTAAAAATGAAACAATTTTTTCATGCAGGCTTTGTAAGTCACAGCCAGGAGAGGTGTGAATAGGATTGCATAGACAGAAACAAAAGTGATTTAACTCCTAAATGGTAAATGATTGAGCAGTGAGACTTCAGAGGTATCTATATACAAAAACTATTTAATTAAGCTAAAGTTCTTTTGGTGACTATAGTGTTCCTTTAAGTTTAAAATTCACTTTGAAGTCAATTTGAATTCTCATTCAACAAATTACCTTGACTTAAAAGTAGGATCCTTGATTTCATTGTATTGTTGCTTTGTTAAGAAATTGGCAATAATTCTATCTGATCTGCTAATGCACATTATAGCCAGTAACAAACACCTGTGGCAAGAAGAGATCTATGAAAACACTAACCAGGTTAAAGAGTCTGCACTATTATGTTTCATCTTGTATCTTTTTTCATATGTTGACAAGCACCTTAATCAAGAACCGATACCTATCAAGAATTTAAAAGCAGCTGGGATTGTGATCACTAGACTGTGAATATTGGACTTTATACATTTATTTGTTATTTGTTCCATATACATTTCTTTACTCATTTTTTCTTTATATCCATCCATTGGCGCAACCTGTTTTTGTGTATTTTATAACCTTCCAGTTTGGCTACTTTGTCATTACTAGCGGTTCAGCTTACTAAAAATGACAACAGAATGTAAAAATAATGTCTGCATTTGAGCATAATCCCCACATACAATAAATATAGTTAAATCAGATATATATAAAATAATAATTTAAAATTGCTACAGCAATCTTTATCAATTTCTGGAATTCTAATGTAATGCTAAGAGTGAAATGGTAGAGTCCATTGTCCCGGTATCTAGGAATAACATAACCCATTAAAACTTCCTGTATTGTTTGAAATCGGGGGTGCGCTCACATATTCAGGAAATTTACATGCATTATATCAGTGACTAGTGGCTTTAGGCAGATAAATTTTTTCCTTTACAGGATCGAGGATGTGGAATCTATTTTACCAGCAGCCGGCACTATGCACATAAAGGAAATCGAAGGGAAAGGGAAAAGGTGCACACTGTCCGTCAACACTGTTCGTCAACCTGGTCCCTACCGCCCACTAGTGGGCGTTTCAGGATTCCAGGTGGGCGGTAGGGATTTCCAGGTTGATAGTGCGGGCGGGTGCGAGCCGGCGGTACCCGTGCGACTGGGTACCGCTGTGACCATTTGCGGCTCCGGCCCGCGCGGTAAACCGCCGAGGCCGCCTTCCAAAGTGTCCATCGGTGCTGTCAGGGCCACCCGATGGATGCGGATTGTAAGGGGGCCCGGTCAGCGCTGGGCGCTTTAACAGCGCGACCGGGCCCCCTGTGATGACATCACAGAGCTGGGAGGAAGTGATTCCCCGGTCACTCCTCCCAGCTAAAACTGAGAGCCGTGCGGGAGGAAGCAGAGGGAGTCAGAGTGGGAACTCTGACTCCCATCCACCTGAGCCACCACTGGACCCCAGGAAAAGTCACCCTCCTGCACCTTAAAGGTAGGAAACAGGAGGGTGACTTAAATATAATGTGTGTGTTTGTTTGTGTGTGTGTGTGTGTGTGTTTGTAGGTATGTCTTGTGTGTGTGTGTCTTTGTATGTCTTGTGTGTCTGTCTGTATGTGTCTTTGTATGTATGTATTGTGTGTGTGTATGTGTCTGTCTGTATATATGTGTGTCTTGTCTTTGTATGTATGTGTCATTGTATGTGTGTCTTGTGTGTCTGCATGTGTGTGTCTATGTATGTCTATGTGTGCCTGCACTTGTATGTATGTGTCTTGTGTGTGTGTGTGTGTGTATGTGTGCCTGTCTGTGTCTTTGTGTGTGTGTGTGTGTATGTGTGTCATGTGTGTCTGTATGTGTCCTGTGTGTGTGTGTGTGCCTGTCTGTTTGTATGTGTCTTGTGTGTATGTGTGCCTGTCTGTGTCTTTGTGTGTGTATGTATGTATGTGTGTCTTGTGTGTCTGTATGTGTGTCTGTATGTGTGTCTGTATGTGTATGTGTCGTGTGTGTGTGTGTGTGTGTGTGTCGTATGTGTGTCTGTATGTGTGTCTTTGTGTGTGTGTCTTGTATGTGTGCCTGTCTGTTATAGTGGACTATAGTAAGTGGGCTACCTAGCTCAGCCTTCCTACTGGGCATTGCTATAAGAAAGGTTCTAAAATAGAAAAAAGGGGAAAAAAAGGTGGGGAGGGGAATTGAGGAGGGAGAGGAGATGAGCTGACGCACAAATGAGAAATCATATTATGCGCAAACAGAGAAGTCGTCTGAATATCACTGAAAGAGACCTTCGTTTGTTCCTTACGAAAATCGAACCAGATATCAAATATTTAGTCTCGCAGCATCAACCTCAAGGATCTCATTAATCACTAGTAAAGGTAATTTCAATTTACTTTATTGTTTTCTCATTAAACTTTATAAAGTTAAAAACCTTTTAAACCTGCATTAAGTAGAAATAAAAAGATAAATGTACGTACATTTTTTTTTTTTAAAAACACCCTCCTTTCTTAAAAATATTCTGCATTTGCGCGAAAACTGGTGGGCGGTAAGGACATTTTTTCAACCAAAAAGATGCATTAGTGGGCGGTAGGTAGAAAAAGGTTGACTACCACTGCTCTAGACCATGAAGGCTGTTGGCAATATGAAAGATGGAATGGGGCTGTACTTTATGGGGGTCAATGTGTGAGTATGGAATTTGTATGGGTCTGAGAGTGTATTTGTGGGCATGTGTTTCAGTGTGTGCGTCAGAATGATGATCTCCTTGTTAGATACTCTCATACAGAGGTTGAATACGATAAGTATTTACGAGAGAATGGTTAGCAAAACACAGGGTTGTGTAAGTAGGTATGTGAGAGATTGGGAATGCTGGATCACAAATATTGGAAAGGCACAGGACAGCAACGCTAACAATGAGGAAACTGATAGGAATAAATAGTTTATAGGGCACCACTTTTGTGTGACTTGAATGTCCGGCCAGGCTCCAGGGTATGTGTCACAAGAACTGTTGCATAAGCAATATCAATATGAACCGAACCCCTCCCCTCCTTTTTTCCTTTCTGTATTCCCCTCCCTCCATGTCATGTTCTATGTTATTCTTATGTTTTAATGAAGCTAATAAGGCTACAATTACCGGAGGACAACAGCATAATACCTTTAAGCAAAACTTTGATGTCAATCTAGGAAAAATTGTTATAAATTGTCGTATAGCAATTGTTTACTCTGTTATATAAAAATGTTACAATTTTGTTATTATATGCATTGATAACATTCTCTAATAAAAATGATATATGGAAAAAAAAAGAATGACAGTGTTTGTGTCAGTGATTGCGTTTTTGTGTGTATGTGTGTCAGAATGACAGTGTGTGTATCAGAGAGTGTGTCTTAGTGGGTATGTGCTTTAGAGTATGTTTCAAAATGACAGTGTGTGAGTTAGTGATTGTGTGTTGCAGTGCATGTGTCAAAAAAGGGTATGTGAAGTTAGTGAGGACAAGGTTTGATTAACCCCTTAACGCCGTTACGACGTTCTATGACGTCACGTTTTAAGTGGGCTTTAAAGCCGTTGCGACGGCATAGAACGCCGTAACGGCTTTGAGCCCTGGAGCGCTCCTACTTACCTTCCCGGCGCTCCGCTTCGGGAGGACTGCCTCACAGCCCAGGCAGCCCCCCACGGCAAATCAGGCCCCCGGGGGCCATGTGATCGCTCTCTAAGAGCGATCACATGGGCCCCTATAGCTGGCTGTGGAAATATCAGACAGTCCCCCTGCTGGTGGGATCTGTAAAAAAAAAAATATTAAAACATGTTTAAAAATAAAATAAATATATTTATATATATACAGGGAGTGCAGAATTATTAGGCAAGTTGTATTTTTGAGGATTAATTTTATTATTGAACAACAACCATGTTCTCAATGAACCCAAAAAACTCATTAATATCAAAGCTGAATATTTTTGGAAGTAGTTTTTAGTTTGTTTTTAAATTTAGCTATTTTAGGGGGATATCTGTGTGTGCAGGTGACTATTACTGTGCATAATTATTAGGCAACTTAACAAAAAACAAATATATACCCATTTCAATTATTTATTTTTACCAGTGAAACCAATATAACATCTCAACATTCACAAATATACATTTCTGACATTCAAAAACAAAACAAAAACAAATCAGTGACCAATATAGCCACCTTTCTTTGCAAGGACACTCAAAAGTCTGCCATCCATGGATTCTGTCAGTGTTTTGATCTGTTCACCATCAACATTGCGTGCAGAAGCAACCACAGCCTCCCAGACACTGTTCAGAGAGGTGTACTGTTTTCCCTCCTTGTAAATCTCACATTTGATGATGGACCACAGGTTCTCAATGGGGTTCAGATCAGGTGAACAAGGAGGCCATGTCATAAGAATTTCTTCTTTTATACCCTTTCTTGCCAGCCACGCTGTGGAGTACTTGGACGCGTGTGATGGAGCATTGTCCTGCATGAAAATCATGTTTTTCTTGAAGGATGCAGACTTCTTCCTGTACCACTGCTTGAAGAAGGTGTCTTCCAGAAACTGGCAGTAGGACTGGGAGTTGAGCTTGACTCCATCCTCAACCCGAAAAGGCCCCACAAGCTCATCTTTGATGATACCAGCCCAAACCAGTATTCCACCTCCACCTTGCTGGCGTCTGAGTCGGACTGGAGCTCTCTGCCCTTTACCAATCCAGCCACGGACCCATCCATCTGGCCCATCAAGACTCACTCTCATTTCATCAGTCCATAAAACCTTAGAAAAATCAGTCTTGAGATATTTCTTGGCCCAGTCTTGACGTTTCAGCTTGTGTGTCTTGTTCAGTGGTGGTCGTCTTTCAGCCTTTCTTACCTTGGCCATGTCTCTGAGTATTGCACACCTTGTGCTTTTGCGCACTCCAGTGATGTTGCAGCTCTGAAATATGGCCAAACTGGTGGCAAGTGGCATCTTGGCAGCTGCATGCTTGACTTTTCTCAGTTCATGGGCAGTTATTTTGCGCCTTGGTTTTTCCACACGCTTCTTGCGACCCTGTTGACTATTTTGAATGAAACGCTTGATTGTTCGATGATCACGCTTCAGAAGCTTTGCAATTTTAAGAGTGCTGCATCCCTCTGCAAGATATCTCACTATTTTTGACTTTTCTGAGCCTGTCAAGTCCTTCTTTTGACCCATTTTGCCAAAGGAAAGGAAGTTGCCTAATAATTATGCACACCTGATATAGGGTGTTGATGTCATTAGACCACACCCCTTCTCATTACAGAGATGCACATCACCTAATATGCTTAATTGGTAGTAGGCTTTCGAGCCTATACAGCTTGGAGTAAGACAACATGCATAAAGAGGATGATGTGGTCAAAATACTCATTTGCCTAATAATTCGGCACTCCCTGTATAATATTTGTATATATATTATAATTATAATATATATGTATATTATATATATTTAACGTCATACATAGTGTATTTTAATACTAATATAAGTACATATATTAGTATTAAAATACACTTAGAATGACGTTACATATATATAATTATAGATATAGGAAACATGGGGGGATGGTTGCACTCACCTAAACATGCTTAAATGGGGTGCTGCTGGGGGCCATAATATACAATAAACAATACACAAGATCCAGCGCACTCTCCTATCTACTAAACAGCAACTTCAAAATTGACAGATTTTATTAGTTTGTAAAAGTTTTTTTTTTTTTTTAAAAACACCTAATCTAGGCAAAAAAAAATAATGGGGATTTAGTTACATTATATGATCATACATTGCATAAGCCTGCCACAACGTCAATGTACCCCATCTTTGGCAGGTCCTACTCTCACAGTCTAATGTCTGCTCTTATGAGATTAACCACTTACTTGGGAAAAAATTCCGTCTGAGGCTCTCTGCAGTACAAGACTAAATAGGGACCTGAGATGAGGCACCTGTAACAGGGAGGGGTGCAAAACCAAGGAGTTGGCTAGACTCCCAAATATATATAGGAAACATGGGGGGATGGTTGCACTCACCTAAACATGCTTAAATGGGGTGCTGCATTTTTTTTGCCTAGATTAGGTGTTTTAAAAAAAAAAAAAAAAAACTTTTACAAACTAATAAAATCTGTCAATTTTGAAGTTGCTGTTTAGTAGATAGGAGAGTGCGCTGGATCTTGTGTATTGTTTATTGTATATTATGGCCCCCAGCAGCACCCCATTTAAGCATGTTTAGGTGAGTGCAACCATCCCCCCATGTTTCCTATATATATTTGGGAGTCTAGCCAACTCCTTGGTTTTGCACCCCTCCCTGTTACAGGTGCCTCATCTCAGGTCCCTATTTAGTCTTCTACTGCAGAGAGCCTCAGACGGAATTTTTTCCCAAGTAAGTGGTTAATCTCATAAGAGCAGACATTAGACTGTGAGAGTAGGACCTGCCAAAGATGGGGTACATTGACGTTGTGGCAGGCTTATGCAATGTATGATCATATAATGTAACTAAATCCCCATTATTTTTTATGCCTAGATTAGGTGTTTTAAAAAAAAAAAAAAAAACTTTTACAAACTAATAAAATCTGTCAATTTTGAAGTTGCTGTTTAGTAGATAGGAGAGTGCGCTGGATCTTGTGTATTGTTTATTATAATTATAGATATATACACATATATTATATATATAAATACGTATAATTACAATAATAAATAAAATAATAAAATTAATAAATAAAATATTGAAACAAAATTTAATATAAATTATATATACATATGTAATTTCATTCTAACTGTATTTTGTTATTAATATATATATATATTGACAACAAAATACACTTAGAATGACATTCTATATATATCTATCTATATATAAAATGCAAATAACCGCAAATATATATATATATAGATACATACATATAATTACATAAAAGATTACATTAGTATACACGTAGAATTTAAATACCTATAAATGCATATATATTAAAATTCTACGTGTATATTTAAGTAATCTTTTAACATAATTAAGTGATTTGATTAATTAAAATACCTGACAACACAGGGATAAAGTGCAGAAAATTTAATTCGCAAGCACTATATTTGACCCTGTAACTCTCCAAGACAACATAAAACCTGTACATAGGGGGTACTGTTTTACTCGGGAGACTTCGCTGAACTCAAATATTAGTGTTTCAAATTGGTAAATTGTATTACAATGATGATATTTTAAGTAAAAGTGAAGTTTTTTGCATTTTTTACAAGCGAACGGCACTTTCATGGACTATATTATTGTTGTAATATGTTTTACTGTTTTAAAACACTAATATTTGTGTTTAGTGAAGTCTCTCGAGAATAACAGTACCCCTGATGTACAGGTTTCATGGTGTTTTGGAAAGTTAGAGAGTCACATATAAGGCTTGCATTTCATTTTTTTGACATTGAAATTTGCCAGATTGGTTATGTTGCCTTTGAGAGCGTATGGTAGCCCAGGAATAAGAATTACCTCCATGATGGCATACCATTTGCAAAAGTAGACAACCCAAGGTATTGCAAGTGGGGTATGTCCAGTCTTTCTTAGTAGCCACTTAGTCACAAACACTGGCCAAATATTCGTTTTTTGCTTTTTTAACACAAAAACAAATATGAACGCTAACTTTGGCCAGTGTTTGTGACTAAGTGGCTACTAAAAAAGACTAAACATACCCCACTTTCAATACCTTTGGTTGTCTACTTTTTCAAATAGTATGCCATTATGGGGTAATTCTCATTGCTGGGCTACCACACCGTCTCAAAGGTAACATTACCAATCTGGCAAATTTCTATTT
The DNA here is from genome assembly GCF_036172605.1 of Pelobates fuscus. Classification (NCBI taxonomy): domain Eukaryota; kingdom Metazoa; phylum Chordata; class Amphibia; order Anura; family Pelobatidae; genus Pelobates; species Pelobates fuscus. The sequence goes on from NC_086317.1 coordinate 114,584,387, forward strand.
GAAAATGGAACGTTCTATATTTGACCCTGTAACTTTCCAAAACACCATAAAACCTGTTAATGGGGTATACTGTTGTACTCGTGAGACATCGCTGATTACAAATATGTGCATTTGTGTGCAGTAAAACCTAACAGTATTATGACATTCACAGCTAAAATGTCAGACGGAAATACAAATTTAAAAAAAAATCTTATTTTCTCACATTTTTTTAAAATTGTATTCATAATGAATTATGTTCCATATATGAATAGTTAATGATAAATTAAAGCCCTGTTTCTCCTGAACAAAATGATATATAATAAGTGTGGGTGCATATAATATGAAAGAGGGGAATTACGGGTGAACAGACATATAGCGCAAATTCCAGTTTTTGTTTACGTTTTGATCAGAACGTGCACTATTGACTCCGTCCTGAAGGGGTTAAACAAATTCAAAATGTATACTTTAATTTTTGAGATAGTATGCATATACACATGTATATTTATATAAGTGTATTACATTATTATTATTCAATGTGTATATACTATAAGCACTGCTTATATTTGTATAAACCACTCAAATTGTAGAGAATAAAAATGTGATCACATTACATTAAAAACACAGCCAACACACAGTACATACAGCCAGCACACGCTACACATACACACATTAAATACATTCAGCACACATCACACATACACACATTACATACAGTCAGCGCACACGCATACACACACTCATTACATGCAGGCAGCACATACGGTTCATACAGGTAGCGCACACACAGGCATAGCGCACACACAAAATACATGCAGGCTGCACACACGCATTACAAATAGACAGCACAAACCACACACACAGACATTACATGAGGCCAGCACACACACAATGACAAAAGGAGAGACTGCATTCAGTGTAATTCACAAAACTTTAAGGGGTCTATTTCCTTTTATACCCCTCAGGTCATATGTGGGTTTAGTACCACCCTATACTATTAAAATATAAAAACGATTTTTTTTCACTATTTTAATATGTCCACCTATCATATGTATAACTGAAAGTCATGTGACTGCACTCACATGGTAATGATGCCATTTTGGCGCCAATCTTTGAAATTCATTGCAAATTAGCTGCCCATATAATGTGAATAGCCAGGATTATTTACTCTACACTTGAAAAAGCCTACTGTTTGGCGAAACGCGTTGTGTATTTTTACTTTGTTTTTAATTAAAGTATTTTGTGACTACCACTTATCTTTGGTTAGTACATTTACTTTATATGTTGCTGTTTTATCCTGGCTGATTTTTTTTAAACAAGATCCAGTACTTCAAAAGAAATCCCTGGTGAGGATTATTCCACCCACGCTTGGTTCATAGAGCAGTGTGGCTGCTCTGAACACTGTAAGTACGTTTCTTTTTTATTCCACTGTCATTTTATATATGGAAAACACTATGGGCCCTCTCTTGTGATTTTATTTTCATAAGACCGGCACTGCAAGCATCATTAGAGGAATATCCTACACGTGGGGAGTTAAAATACCACTGTATGCTGTTTTACTCAGAGCTGGTCATAGCTCTTTAAATTGTAAGTTGGCACTCTTAGGACCTCAGTGTTGTCTGTTGTTGCAGTATTACCAAAGTTATTGCACCATTGGGTTTTTCCATCTTTTATATATTTTATATGCTGACGTCTGTCTGGGATGGTGTAAAGAATCTTGTGAAGACACCTCCAATTGTCCAGCAATATCCTACATGTGGGGAGTACTAAATACCACTGTATGCTGTTTTACCTAGAGCTGGGCTTAGCTCTTGAAATTGTAAGTTGGCACTTCTCCACGTCTGTGTTGTTCGTGATCCTTTCCGCATTACGGTTTTGCACTATTGGTCTCCCCTCTCTGCTTTTGTATTCCATATTCGACTACTGTGTTTGTATGTGTAAGGGTTGCAAGGTGTGTTTCTGTGTATGTATAGGATGCAGTGTGTGCGTCTGTAAGGGGTGCATTGAGTGTGTGTAAGGAATGCATTGTGTGTTTCTGTGTGTGTAAGGGTTGCATGATTGTGTGGGTGTGTGTGTGATGGATGTCAATCTCTTTCTCCCCCTCCCTCCCTTGTCACTCTCTTTCTCCCCCTCCATCCCTTGTCACTCTCTTTCTCCCCCCTCCATCCCTTGTCACTCTCTTTCTCCCCCCTCCATCCCTTGTCACTCTCTTTCTCCCCCCTCCCTCCCTTGTCACTCTCTTTCTCCCCCTCCCTCCCTTGTCACTCTCTTTCTCCCCCCTCTCTTGTCACTCTCTTTCCCCCTCCCTCCCTCCCTTGTCACTCTCGTCCCCCTCCCTCCCTTGTCACTCTCTTTCCCCCCTCCCTCCCTTGTCACTCTCTTTCCCCCATGTCACTCTCTTCCCCCCATCCCTTCCTTGTCACTCTCTTTCCCCCATCCCTTCCTTGTCACTCTCTTTCCCCCCATCCCTCCCTTGTCACTCTCTTCCCCCCTTGTCACTCTCTACCTCCCCTCCCTTGTCACTCTCTTTCTCCCCTCTCCCTCCCTCCCACTCTCTTTCTCCCTCTCCCTCCCTTGTCACTCTCTTTCTCCCCCTTCCTCCCTTGTCACTCACTTTCTACCCCCTCCCTCCCTTGTCACTCTCTTTCTCCCCTCCCTTGTCACTCTCTTTCTCCCCTCCCTCCCTTGTCACTCTCTTTCCCCCCTCCCTCCCTTGTCACTCTCTTTCTCCCCCTCCCTCCCTTGTCACTCTCTTTCTCCCCCCTCTCTTGTCACTCTCTTTCCCCCTCCCTCCCTCCCTTGTCACTCTCGTCCCCCCTCCCTCCCTTGTCACTCTCTTTCCCCCCTCCCTCCCTTGTCACTCTCTTTCCCCCATGTCACTCTCTTCCCCCCATCCCTTCCTTGTCACTCTCTTTCCCTCCATCCCTTCCTTGTCACTCTCTTTCCCCCATCCCTCCCTTGTCACTCTCTTCCCCCCCTTGTCACTCTCTACCTCCCCTCCCTTGTCACTCTCTTTCTCCCCTCTCCCTCCCTCCCACTCTCTTTCTCCCTCTCCCTCCCTTGTCACTCTCTTTCTCCCCCTTCCTCCCTTGTCACTCACTTTCTACCCCCTCCCTCCCTTGTCACTCTCTTTCTCCCCTCCCTCCCTTGTCACTCTCTTTCTCCCCTCCCTCCCTTGTCACTCTCTTTCCCCCCTCCCTCCCTTGTCACTCTCTTCCCCCCCTCCCTTGTCACTCTCTTCCCCCCCTCCCTTGTCACTCTCTTTCCCCATCCCTCCCTTGTCACTCTCTTTCTCCCCCCTTCCTCCCTCCCCACTCTCTTTCTCCCCCCTCCCCACTCTCTTTCTCCCCCTCCCCACTCTATTTCTCCCCCTCCCTCCCCCCTCCCCACTCTCTTTCTCCTCCTCCCTCCCTTGTCACTCACTTTCTCCCCCCTCCCTTGTCACTCACTTTCTCCCCCCTCCCTCCCTCCTTCCCCACTCTCTTTCTCCCCCTCCCGCCTCCCCACTCTCTTTCTCCCCCTCCCTCCCATCCCCTCTCTTTTTCTCCCCCCTCTCTCCCTCCCCACTCTCTTTCTCCCCCTCCCTCCTCCCCACTCTCTTTCTCCTCCTCCCTCCCTCCCTTCCACTCTCTCCCTCCCTCCCCACTCTCTTTCTCCCACCTCCCTCCTCCCCACTCTCTTTCTCCCCCCTCCCTCCTCCCTCCTCCCCACTCTCTTTCTCCCCCCCACCTCTATTGTAGCGTGGCCGAGCTCTGTATGGTCCGCGGGTACAGGGAGCTTTTGTTTTCTGTACCCGGACGGACTAACAGGAAGTGCACACTCAGTGTGCACTTCCTGTTAGTCCGGCCGGGTACAGGAGACAGATGCTCCCTGTACCCGCGGACCATACAGCGCTCGGCCACGCTACAGTGAGGGAGTGACAGGAGGGAGCGCTGAGCGCTTCCCTCCTGTCAGCCCCTCTCCTCTGGCTGCGCCCGGGTGCTGCGCCCTCATGGACCAGCCCGGGCAAAGCTGCCCCAAGGGGCGCCCTAGGCGGCTGCCTTGTCCGCCTAACAGGTAGCGCCGGCCCTGGTACCATATTTAAACTGATAGAAGATCCTCAGATAAACCTAGTAATAAAGCTTTCACTCGTGATGAGTGCCAATAACAGTGCTTTTGGCAGTTAACACAATATGCTGCTGTACTGTGAACCATTCATTTGCCTAATTGAAATCTTGCAGTGCTTATACAGATATTGATTTTCCACTTAAGAGTTTAGGAGAATTAGGAAAGGAAAATCGTTGATAAGTAAAGTTGATAAGCAAGTGTCCACCTATCTGTAACTATGCCCCATTAACAGATAATAATAGCTTATTACAATGTGACATATGGCTAGTGGAGTGTTTGTTGTCTTCCAATGGTGCCTTCTTCTAGAAAAGCTTTTTGACCTCATAAAGAGGAAGCAATTTTTGGCTGAGTATTTGGATGAACTGAACCTGTTTTGAATGTTAGAGGCTATATTTCCATTATTGCAGAGCTCTTAATTCACATTTTCATGATACAAATGGATTTGTTTTGGAGTGTTCACAAGCCTGAATGAAAGAGAAATCATTAATTTAAAACAATCTGGTGCAGCTGATTTACACAAGTGGCATTTACTAATGGTAAATCCAGTGTAAATCTAGTGGTTTGTACTGAATGAGCAGTATTTTATAATATAACAGTAGGCTTCATATTTGCTTAAGTCTCTCTTTACTAGAACTCAACAGCAGCACATTAACACAGAGACAAAAACAACCAATCAGAAAAAAGTTAGACACAATAAAGCTCCCCTCCTCACACATAACTTCCTCTTTCTTTGCTGCTCCACATCAGTACAAGTCAGAGTACCACTGCCTCCCGCTCTTGTGGGTGGCTGTGGAATGTCATTTTACTTTATCTTACTTTTACTTTATCTTACTTTTATTTAGTCTATTTCTGGTTGCTTGATTTTATTAGGGGGATTGCTTGTGCCTTTATTTACTCTGTTTCCCCCTGCTATTTTCTGTTACCTGTTTTTTTCTGCCACTGCGCCTCTCTAGGGGCTGTTTTTGGCTTTACTATTCCACCTTTTACTCCCTTATGCTTTCTTTTCCATATAGCTGTTCCCCCTGTTAGGGCTCCCTCCTATCTGCCTCCTGAGCACTGGGACAGCAGAGTTTAAACCTCGTGTTTACTCGCGGCCTCCTTGAACCTCGCGCTATTGCGCAAATTCCCGATGGCCGGAGCTTATCTCCACTACTGACCTGGCTTGCACGACCGCAGCTGGCATTTGATGTGGCCCGCGTGCCCCCGGAGCGGAGGGGGAGAGCGTGGGTACCACTACCCCTACCCCAGCTGGGGGTCCTTCCCCGAGGGAAGTGCGGCTCCCTGGGTTCTGGAGTATCTCACCGGTGCTATGATACTGTACAGGTCTATTAATGATTGCAGGGACAGGCATTCAAACCACCTTTCTGCTTGATGTCCAAAACACATCAAGCAGGGGCATCGCGTGAGGCGAATGCTGCCCCTCAGGCACAGTTAGGATTCCTTTTCTGCTAGTTGTTTGGGCTAGCAGTACCTTTTAGTCTTGTCCCTGCCTCATTTCATGTTTTACATTTTTATATTTCACTCATTTTGGATCAGATTTTTCTACATTCCTCTATCCAGTGGGATTAATACCCACCCTGTCAGGTAAGGGCCTACTCATTCAGCCTGTGTGCTACTCCTTAGGCCTTGGCGTGCCACCCTGGCGCTGTGTTCTTTAGTTCCCCTCTTATAGTTTTGTCTATAGTTTAATAACTTGTCTGGTATACTTATCTTTTCCTACCTATTGGCTTATCTTGTTTTTTACTTCCGGTCGTTTTCTTTCCTCTTCTGTATATGCCTTCCCTTTATTTCACTGTTTTTAGCTTTTTCTATCACTTTTTCTTTTGCTTCTTTTGGTATTTCCTCCTGCTCGGGCGTCGAGAGGCCTCACTCTGGCCTCCTCCGACTTCTCGGGCTCTCGAGAACCGCAGAGAACTTCCTCTGGTAACCAGCAGCCATGTTTTGTTTTTTATTGGGTTACAGGCGGATGCAATGCATATACTGAATTCAGTAAGGTAGGGCGAGAACCACTCTGATTTCATTATTAGAGGGTGAACCCCTCTCATTAACACAGCCCAATGCTGATATTGATGCTAATTTCATTTTGAGAGGGCGAGCCCTTCTCATGAACTCAACCCGACACTGGCACTGATGCTAATTTATTTGTTAGAGGGTGTGGTCCTCTCATGGACTCAGCCTGATGCTGAGCTGAGTACTAATTACATTGTTACATGGTACGGCCCTCTCATAGGCTCAGCCTGCTGCTGATACAGATACTAACTACATTATTAGGGCTTGCGGCCCTCTCATATACTCAGCCTGCTGCCGATATGGATAATTAATTACATTAGTAGAGGCTGAAGCCCTCTCCTAAACTCAGCCGGATGCTGATAGAGTTACTTATTACATTGTTAGAGGGTCCTGCCTTCTCGTATACTCAACCCACTACTGATACCGTTACTATTTCTCTATTAGAGGAGGAGCCCCTCTCGAAGCTCAATGCAATGCTGGTATTGATACTAACTACACTATTAGAGGGTGAGTCCCTCCCATTAAATCAGCTGTATACTGGTACGGATGCCAATTACATTATTAGAGACCCTCTCATAAATTCAGCCTGATGCTGATATGGAGACTACTTACATTATTAGAGGGTACGGCCCTCTCATAAACACAGCTCGCGATACTAATTTCCCCATTAGAGGGTGAGCCCCCCTCCTAATGCTGCCCAATGCTGATTTGTTACAAATTACGTTTCTAGAGGGTGAACCCCTCTCATATGCACAGCCCAGTACGTATATCTATTCTGTTTCCAGTCAGTTTACTGCTTACTTTACAGTTTACTTAGGGACGTTTTAGCCACGAGGCAAACAAGGTATTTGCCTTGGGTGGCATTTTCCATGGGGCAGCAAAAAAAGTCGGCCCCAAATTCACAGGGCAAATGCCTTGTTAGCCTTGCGGCTAACTGACATGCTGGGCTGGGCAGGCGGCGCTGGCATGTGGGTTGCTGGGCGAGCGAGGGAGCACTTCCTCTGAGCTGTCTGCTCAGCTGCCTCGTCATATTCCGGCTCCGCCTCCCAGCCTCACTCTGCAGCGTGCGAGGGAGCTGAGCAGACAGCTCAGAGGAAGTGCTCCCTAACCAGCCCAGCAGCCTGACGGCAGCCCCATTAGACCCCAGGGAGAAAGAGAATCCCCCCCCCCCGCATTCCCAATGGTAAGGAGGCGGGGGGGGGGGGATGGGGAGGGGGGAGGGGGGGAGTAAATAGACACACACATTAACACATTTTTTTTTTGTTAGTGTGTGTCTGTTAGTGTGTGTGTGTGTGTGTGTGTGCCTAGGGCAGCACAAAACCAGGATACACCACTGAGTTTATTACAGTGCAGAGGATACTGATTCCCTTATTGGAGGGCAAGCCCATCTCCTACCTATGTCCAACATGGCTATTTAGGCTGGTTACTGTCAACCTTCGTTTCTCTTACAGGTTCTTACCAAAACAGGATCTGATCGCTTATTAGAGGATGTACCCCCTCATGAACTCAGCCCTATATTGATATTTATTCTACCTACTGTAGTTTTACCGCTGATGTTGCAGCTCTTACAGTACGTATCGCTACCTTCATCACCGGAGCCTCCCAGTAACGCTGCCATACCAGCTGGAATGTTGGAAGGGACACCTACATTACATATTTCAGCTGATCTACCTGCTTGAGTTGGCTGTCTCTGTTACAGCTCCTATAATGGACCCGCGTTGCCTGGGCCACTACATCCCCTTACGGGATATACTCCCTGAGGTATTATAGGGGGAGAACCTCCCACCAAATTCTCACTTCCCTGGTACCTTATCGGGCAGAGTATGGGCTGTTTATCTGGCTGTCGCTGCTACAGCTCCTATGATTGGCTCGCTTTGTCGGTGCCACCGTACCTCCCTACTTGATCTACTCCTGGAGGTTTTTACTCATACTGAGTGAGCAACAGTTATTACAAATATGGATACTATTTTCATAATTGGCATTGTATTGAGCAGGCAATCTCACAATGTTATTACTATTTATGCCATTCCGTACAACCCCCGCAGGCAGTTTCTCCCACCGGAGGATGGTGGTTATATTTCCAGATTTTTAGCATCCAGATTTCAGACATTTAGTAGAATATTTAAATTGGGTTGACATTCATGTCCATTTGGATGTTGAATGCCAAAATCTTGACATTGATAAATACTGTGAATGACAGACACCAATAGATGTTGAAACATTGTCAATCTTTTATGATGGCTGAGTAAAAAAGGCTCGCAAATTGAAACTTTATTATGTTATGTAAAAGGGGGAGAAGATAAATCTAGCATCTGATTCACATCTGATTCAGTAAAGAATGCCTGTCACAAACCCCATGTCAGTATAACTGAACCATCCATGCTCAACATTCTACAAAGGGTGTGTAAGTGCTACAAAGTATATGGAATAATATTAGAATTGTAAGATAAGAAAGTCTTATGACTCTGTGCAAAATGATTCACAATGAAGTATGCCAGAATTAATGTGATTCATTATGTGCCAATGTTTTCATCCTTTTGGCAGCTGATGATGTTTGTATAAATACTGACTAAACTTTATTCAAGTCAGCAGCAGGACTTTAAAATGGCACTCTGCTATTCAGCTGTAAAAATCCCACCTTCGCTTGTAACAAAAGATCCAGACTGTAACTTGGCATGAAAAACACCATCTGACGCTACAATACAATCAGGTAGAGGGCTTTGCCAAAATCACACAAATGAATCATTTCCGCACAATAACAGGGGTGCTATGAAATAAACACATCATATTTGTATTATAGAATAAAACAGTTTACAGTTGCACTTATTTATTTTTATTCAAATTCCACAGAGTTTATCAAAATGCTTATGAAAGATGTTTAAACAATCACTGCAATACAGTCAGAAGATGGGCCCTGTCAACTTCAAAAAGTATTAAAGGAACACTATAGTCACCTAAATTACTTTAGCTAAATAAAGCAGTTTTAGTGTATAGATCATTCCCCTGCAATTTCACTGCTCAATTCACGGTCATTTAAGAGTTAAATCACTTTGTTTCTGTTTATGCAGCCCTAGCCACACCTCCCCTGCCTATGATTGACAGAGCCTGCATGAAAAAAAAAACTGGTATCACTTTCAAACAGATGTAATTTACCTTAAATAATTATATCTCAATCTCTAAATTGAACTTTAATCACATACAGGAGCAGGGCCGTTTGAAGGAATTTGGGGGCCCCAAGCAAAACAGACATGGAGGCCCCCCCAAACTCCACCCCCCCACCCCCACATGCACGCAAGGCCTACAGGAACCACAACATAGCCATACAGTTTAAGTTCACTCACACTTTATATCAATAAAAAATGTTTACAGTGCAAATACTGCTTAGAGCTCTGCACTGCCCCTTAGTGGTCTTTCATCTCCCCCCACCCTCCCCTACCAGTCTCTTCTCACGCCCCCCATATTCTCCTCACCCCGCCCTCCCTGTGTTCTCCACATCTCCGCTTCACCTCACCCCCTCCTTGTGTTCTCCTCATCTCTGCTTCTGCTCACCTCCCCCTTCCCTGTGTTTTCCTCATCTCCTCACCCCCTCTCCCTGTGTTCTTCTTACTCCTCCCCCCTATGTTCTTCTTACTCCCCTCCTACCCTCCCTGTGTCCTTCATACTCCCCCTCCCCCTCCCTGTATCCTTCTTACTCCCCTCCCCCTCCCTGTGTCCTTCTTACTCCCTCCTCCTCCTCCCTGTGTCCTTCTTACTTCCCCCTCCCCTCCATGTGTCCTTCTTACTCCCCTCCCCCTTCCCTGCGTCCTTCTTACTCCCCTCCCCCCTCCCTGTGTCCTTCTTACTCCACTCTCCCTGTGTCCTTCTTACTCCCCCCTCCCCCTCCCTGTGTCCTTCTTACTCCACTCTCCCTGTGTCCTTCTTACGCCCCCCTCCCCTCCCTGTGTCCTTACTCCCCTCTCCCTGTGTCCTTCTTACTCCCCTCTCCCTGTGTCCTTCTTACTCCCCTCTCCCTGTGTCCTTCTTACTCCCCCCTCCCTGTGTCCTTCTTACTCCCCTCCCCCTCCCTGTGTCCTTCTTACTCCCCTCCCCCCTCCCTGTGTCCTTCTTACTCCCCTCCCCCCTCCCTGTGTCCTTCTTACTCCACTCTCCCTGTGTCCTTCTTACTCCCCCCTCCCCCTCCCTGTGTCCTTCTTACTCCCCTCTCCCCCTCCCTGTGTCCTTCTTACTCCCCTCCCCCTCCCTGTGTCCTTCTTACTCCCCTCCCCCCTCCCTATGTTCTTTTTACTCCCCCCCCTCCCTCCCTCCCTCCCTATGTTCTTCTCATCTCCCCTTCTCTGGCTGTAGCATTGCGGAGCTCCTCTTCCTCCTGTCAGTCCGGCCGGGTACCGCGCGGTAACAGGAGATTCAGTTTCCTGTTCCCAGCCGGACTGACAGGAAGTGCACACTGAGTGCTCACTTCCTGTCAGTCCAGCCGGGAACAGGAAACTGAATCTCCTGTTACCACGCGGTACCCGGTCGGACTGACAGGAGGAAGAGGAGCTCGGCCACGCTACAGCCAGAGAAGGGGAGGTGATGACGAGGACTGCTGCAGCCGCCTGAGCCGCCCTTAGCGACGGGCCTGTACAGGAGGCTCTTGCAGGGTCTAGCAAGCTATTAACATAGTAGGGGATAAGAAAATCTTAATTTTATCACAAGACACGGAGGCTCATATTGCATAACCCTTTCTTTACTGTCCACCAATAGCAGCAAAGAATACAAACAGAATGAAAAAATGAAGAACATACATTAACATAGGCCCCTCCCCGCTCAGGTCCCGGTATATTAGGCAGCACTTCCCTTCCATATCCCTCTTTCTTTGCTGCTCCGATCAAAGATAAGTACATGTCACTTTGTCTTTATATTTAATTCTTTCAATACCTTATTACATTTATTTTCAGTATTATTTGTTTATTCTAGTTGTTCTACCCTGTATAACCTTTTAGCTATTATTACTCTATTTAGTTTATTATTATTTTTATTAGTATTTTTATTAGTATTGTCTTATTAATTTCTGTTCTGATTTACCTGACGGCTTCTTGCTTTAATTGTTTTCCTCAGACCCCTGGGTACTGACTACCATTCGAGGTTTTCACATAGAACTGATAGACCACTTCGTACACATTCCCCCTCCTCGACCGATCTGCTTTTCACTCCAGGATCGCAGACGGATCGACATGGAGCTCTCCACCCTTCTTACCAAAGGGGCTATAGAGAAAGCACCTCCCGAATCCACAGGGGTCATAAGCAATATTTTCCTGGTGGAAAAGAAAGGCGGACAATTGAGGCCCGTCATAAATCTGCGCCCCCTCAATGCCATAGTCCGATACCGCCATTTCAAAATGGAAGGTATTCACCTATTACAGGACCTTCTCCTTCACGGAGACTGGCTAGCAAAGCTAGACCTCAAGGATGCATACCTGACGGTGCCGATTGCCTTGGGCACCCGAGACCTCCTACGCTTCCAATGGCAACACGAGATTTGGCGGTTTACATGCCTACCTTTCGGCCTCTCCTCAGCACCGTGGTGCTTCACAAAGCTACTACGTCCTGTGATGGCATGGCTACGCAGCCGGGGAGTTCGTCTAATCGTATACTTAGACGACATACTCCTTATGGCTCAAGATCGCTCCACTCTCCTTACCCACCTACGGCTGGCCATAAACCTCCTTTCCCGCTTGGGCTTCGTTATCAATTGGGAAAAGTCATGCCTAACCCCCGCCATTTGGATGTAATTCTTAGGATTCCTCGTGGACTCAGGGGAGGCGACTCTGAGCCTGCCAAGGTCCAAGATACTCTCCATACGCAAGGAGTTACGCAGAGCCCTAGTACGGCCCCAACTCACCCTGCGACAGCTGGCACGGCTCATTGGCCTACTGGCCTCATCTATACAGGCAGTGTTCCCGGGCCCACTCCACTACCGGGCACTGCAACGCCTGAAGATCGCACACCTGAGAGCCGGTGCATCTTACGCAGACCAGGTGTCACTGGACACCGAAACGAAGGACGAGCTGCGTTGGTGGATTCTCAACCTGTCCGCATGGAACGGCAAAGCGATCTTTGGCCCGCTGCCGGAATTCACAATCGATTCCGATGCAAGCCTCCACGGATGGGGGGCCCATTGCGAAGGGATTTCTACAGGAGGCCGTTGGTCGGCAGCCGAGTCACGGCTACACATCAACGCACTGGAACTTCTGGCAGGCTCCTTCGCCATCCGCAGCTTCGCGAGGGACAGAGCCCTAACTTGCATCCGTCTATGCATGGACAACGTCTCAGCGGTGAGATATGTCAACCACCTGGGGGGTACGCAGTCAGCAGTGTTGGCCACCCTGGCGAAGGACTTTTGGGAATTCTGCCTGGAACGGAACCTGATGGTCCAGTATCTACCTGGTCTACACAACGTCCAAGCGGACTGGGGGTCACGTTATCTTTCAGACTCCAGCAACTGGAAGTTGGACACGGAGGCGCTCTCCAGTTTATCGTCTCTCTGGGGTCCCTTTTCTATCGACCTCTTCGCTTCCCGACTCAACACCCAACTATCTCGATTCTTCAGCTGGAGACCAGACCCGATGGCGGAGGCAGTAGACGCCTTCCTGCAAGACTGGAGCGGGGACCTCCTATATGCCTTTCCACCGTTTTCCATGATTCCACGCTCCCTCCTCCAGCCCTGCAGACACCGGGCAGAATTAGTCATGGTGACCCCATTCTGGGAAACCCAGTCTTGGTTCCCTCAAATTCTCGAGATGACGATGGATTACCCACGGCTACTACCGTCACGCCACAATCTACTGCTACACCCGATGGGACGGTGTCACCTGCTCCGGTTGGACGGCTTCCTCCCACTCCTGGCATGGTGGATCTCCGGGGACCCTGGGAAATCCAAGGAGTTTCGGACACGACTAGACGCCTGTTGGCGGAAGCATGGGCCCCAGGAACTAGACGAGCTTATGGGTCAGCTTGGCGAGCTTGGACTAGCTGGTGCATGGCTAGGGACACGTATCCCGTTTCGGCCCCTGTAACCATGGTCCTGCAATTTTTGACGTCCCTCTTCGAAGCGGGGAAGGCTTACAGGACTATCAACCTTTACCGGTCAGCCATCTCTGCAATTCATCAAGGCTTCGATGGATGCCCTGCGGGTCAACATCCCTTAGTGTGCCGGCTCCTCAGGGGCTCGCGATTCTCCCGACCACCCAGGCCTCGTTACTCCACGTCATGGGATGTTTCCGTTGTACTATCCTTTATCTCGTCGTGGCCCGCTAACTCAGCGCTCTCCCTGAAACAACTATCTGCCAAACTGGTTTGCCTGCTCTGCCTCGTGTCATGCAAGAGGGTCTCGGACGTTAGAACCCTGGACTTCGATGCCAAGTCATACACCCCGGACGGGGTCACGTTCAACATCAGTCGCCGGACGAAAACCTCTATCAAGTCGGTGTCCTCTCCAGTTTTTCCTGCCTCTCCAGCATTATGTCCTGTGGCTTGCCTTCGCGAATACGAAGATCGTACCAAACTTCATCATTCCCATGTATCCCCACAGCTGTTCCTGTCCTTTCGACCACCCTTCCGCCCGGTCTCTAGCACCACATTGTCACGCTGGGTGAGATGGTTATTGGATCAGGCGGGCATCGATACCACGATCTTTGGCACCCATTCGGTCCGGGGGGCCTCAGCCTCCTCGATGATGACCGCAGGAGCTCGTCTGGAAGATATTATGAGGACAGCCGACTGGTCTAGGGAATCTACTGTCCGTGAATTTTACTTTCGCCCGACCCCACATACATTTACGGCAGTAGTTAATCAGCTTTAAACTTGCAATATGAGCCTCCGTGTCTTGTTATAAAATTGCATGATTTTGCTATGACATGACGAAAAGTCATGATTTTATTAAAGACAAGGAGGCGAGTATTGTCCCGCCCACGGTTATTATTCATGTCTTCCCACCCTTTTTCGTATGTTGCAGCGAGTCACATCGAATATTTTGGTACGGTAAGTGGGGCCATGTCTCAATGATAGGTTTATGTTGGTTTGTTTACTAATCACCCTAGGATGTGGGATTGTATTCATGTGGAATTTTTTCTCCTAAGGTGGTACCTGACAATAGTTGAAATTATCGATCTTAACCTGTCGGCTCCTGTTTCTTTATGTTTTCACAGCCTGATCCGACAAGATGGCATGCTGTTACCCAACTTGAAAGGACTCTTCCCGCTGACAATCTCTGGTCCTACAGTTCATCCGGCCGTGCTTCCCTGTTGTTACTGGATTACACCCTTCAGTTATGAGATTCTCTAGTTATTGGACTATTGGACTCTGTTCTTGTTCTTGTTTGGACATTGTTACTAGGTCGCATCTTCAGAAAGAGGGATATGGAAGGGAAGTGCTGCCTAATATACCGGGACCTGAGCGGGGAGGGGCCTATGTTAATGTATGTTCTTCATTTTTTCATTCTATTTGTATTCTTTTCTGCTATTGGTGGACAGTAAAGAAAGGGTTATGCAATACTCGCCTCCGTGTCTTAAATAAAATCATGACTTTTCGTCATGTAATAGCAAAATCATGCAATTAAACAGAACTTGCAATATAGAAAGCCTAAATATGGCTCTCTTTACAGGAAGTGTTTATGGAAGGCTGTACAAGTCACATGCAGGGAGGTGTGACTAGGGTTCATAAACAAAGGGATTTAACTCCTAAATGGCAGAGGATTGAGCAGTGAGGCTGCAGGGCATGTTCTATACACCAAAACTGCTTCATTAAGCTAAAGTTGTTCAGGTGACTATTGTGTCCCTTTAAGGGGTGAGCATTTCAAATTTCATCAACAAAGTATTGAAGTGGTAGGTGTTTGGTAGCCCTGTCCTTTTAATACTGCAATATAAAACTTGATTACTACAGGGTTAAGTCCACCTCTAGTGGCTGTCAGTATGTCAACCTTTTGGGGCGCTTCCGTTGTACTGAGCAAAATTTAGTCATGTGATGCAGAAGCCCCTATAGGAAATCATTGTTTGAATTCCTTTCGATGGTGAAGCTTGGATACACGCTTGACTAACAGCGTATGTGCAGTAAGTCCTCAATGCTCCTCTATGAGAAGCAATGGATTGGAACCTGACGGAGGAGGCCATGCCTCCTCCATGATGTTGCAAGAAGTGGACAATAAACTGAGGGAGCCTCAGTGCAGAAAAAAAGTAAAACACTTTGGGTCGTAGATGGAAACCATAATGCTACTAGGGACAGGGACACTATTGCATTAGGAATACAGGTTTGTATTTCTAATGTGTTCCTTTAACGACTGATAAGGCAACCTGGGAGCTCTATGAGGGCATGGCTACCTTTATTTACAGAGGAAACAATAAAGCCAGAAAAGAGCTGATCAGAAATGTTGTCAGGTGGTCCAGTGGTCAGGGCTGGCAGCAAAGGAGCAAAGTCAAGAGTAAAGCAGAAGACAAGGTCGAAGACAAGAAGTGTGGTCAGGGCCAAAGCCAAGGGTCACAAGCCGAGAAGATTTTACTGGGAATCAGGAACCAGGAACAGGATCAAGAATCAGGAACAAGAATCAGGGACTAGGACCAAGAGACTGGGGCAAGCATCAAAACAACCAAACACTGACCAAGTGCAGTGCTTGAATATTTATAGGCAGATAAAGTCATGTGAGCAGCTTCCACCCCCTGCAAGTGGGCCACCCAGTGACTGTGAAAGAGGGGGTAGGACTGGGCGCCATCTGTCTTCCTAAACATCCCTCCCCTCTGCCCTTCCCAATCCCCAACTGCATGCTGCACAGGTGTCCACAGGCACCCTGGAACAGGTAAGTGCTGGAGGGGAATGTTACATAGAGTTAAAGGCACTCTCTAAGCACTAAAACAACTTTAGCTTACTGAAGTGGTTTTGATGTATAGATCAAGTATAGTTCTAACTGCTCAATAATCTGCCATAAATGAGTTAAATCACTTTGTTGATGCAGTCCTAGTCACACCTCCTCTGGCTGTAATTCACCAAACCTCCCAACACACTTTTAAAGAGAGATCTGCCTTTAAATTCCTTTATTGCACAATGTGTTTAATTTAGAATGTCTTACCTCCTGCTTTGTCAATTGCCTGCTGGACCCTGCAGGAGCCTCATGTGTGTGATTTAAGGAACATTATGAGCACCAATACAACTTTAATGCATTTGATTAGCATGCTCAAATATTTATAGTTCTGGCATATAAAATAAATATTTTGCTAAAATACTGCACCATAAGTCTGCATGTTTAGATATGCCCCCTTACTCCAAAAACAAACAAACAACTTCCTTATTAATTGTGTGCACACAGCTCTGCCACTGACAAGGCTGAATGATCTGAACTACAAAGCAACCTGCATTAGAAGGAGAGGACACCCAGGGAAATATAAAGTAAAGATATCACTACTTGTTTATAGTTTCTATGACTATCTGTAGCCAGGTTGTGAATTAAAACTAGCTCACGGCTTTTTGGGCGGAGACAGTCTGCATGCATTTTATAAAGAAGTCTTTATGGCATGAGGGACCATGGCTAAAGAGGCAGGTTTATGATGCAGCATTCTGTAAAACATTTTTTTTATATATACTATAAAGATTTGCGCAAGCAAAAAAAAAAACACACAGCATATTAAAGGGATACTATAGGCACCCAAAAAACATCATCTCATTGGAGTGGTCTGAGTGCAGTGTCCCAGTCCCCCTTAGTCCTGCAATGTAAAATATTGCAGTTTTTGAGAAATTGCAATAATTACATGTCAGGAATAATACTGCCTCTAGTAGCTGTCAGACAGCCACTAGAGGAAATTTGTGTTGGCTAACAGACTTTTGGTTCCCGGTCTAACTGAAACTGGAAGTTCTCACGCTGTGCATGGTCATCAGCGTCAGTGAAATCCCCCTCACGCTCTGCATGAGGACATCCTGCGTCCGTGAAATCCCCATAGGAAAGCATTGAAAAAATGCTTTCCTATGGGGAGAGCCTAATGCATCACATGACATAATTTTGTCATATTTATGAAAACGCATGAAAAAGGTTACCTTGCAGTATGTACACACTGTATTATAGCATACTGTATCACACTGTATTGCAGCACTCTGTATTATAGCTGAGTTCCAGTATCATATCACAAAGAGACACCAACACTTACCCACAGATTAAGAACTAAGCCTCATTTCTATTACATTCAGAATGGGACAAGCACAATCTTCTAATTAGTTCAAACATGATTGGCGAACAAGGGGGGCACATGTGGGCATGGCACTCCGTGACAGCGTTCCCTCACAATCTCAAGGCAGCTCGGACCATAGTCACCAAGAAAACAATTGGTAACACACTATGCTGTGAAGGACTTAAATCCTGCTGCGCCCACAAGGTCCCCCTGCTCAAGAAAGCACATGTACAGGCCCATCTGAAGTTTGCCAATGAACATCTGAATGATTCAGAGGAGAACTGGGTGAAAGTGTTGTGGTCAGATGAGACCAAAATCGAGCTCTGCGGCATCAACTCAACTCACCTTGTTTGGAGGAGGAGGAATGTTGCCTATGACCCCAAGAACACCATCCCCACTGTCAAACATGGATGTGGAAACATGTTTTGGGGGTGTTTTTTTGCTAAAGGGACAGGACAACTGCACTACATTAAAGGGACGATGGACGGGGCCATGTACAGTCAAATCTTGGGTGAGAACCTCTTTCCCTCAGCCAGGGCATTATAAATGGGTCACAGGTCGGTATTCCAGCATGACAATGACCCAAAACACACAGCCAAGACAACAAAGGAGTTGCTCAAGAAGAAGCACATTAAAGTCCTGGAGTGGCCTAGACAATCTTCAGACCAGAATCCCATAGAAAATCTGTGGAGGGAGCTGAAGGTTCGAGTTGCCAAAGTCTGCCTCGAAACCTTAATGACTTTGAGAGAATCTGCAAAGAAGAGTGGGAAAAAATCCCTCCTGAGATGTGTGCAAACCTGGTGGCCAACTACAAGAAACATCTGACCTCTGTGATTGCCAACAAGGGTTTTGCCACCAAGTACTAAGTCAAAGGGGTCAAATACTTATTTCACTCATTGACATGCAAATCAATTTACAACTTTTTTGACTTGTGTTTTTCTGGATTTTCTTTTTGTTATTCTGTCTCTCACTGTTAAAATATACCTATTATTAAAATTATAGGCTGATCATTTCTTTGTTAGTGGGCAAACTTTCAAAATCAGTAGGGGATCAAATACCTTTTTCCTTGACTTTATAATGCATATTCTGCAGGATTCTTCATTGCCTAATTACTTAATCTTATACACCTCATTCTGAATTTTATAACATGACAGGAGGCTTCGTATTTGCTTAAGTCTCTCTTTACTAGAACTCCACAGCAGCACAGAAAAACTATACTATAAAACTCCCCTCCCCATGCATCATTTCCTCTTTCTTTGCTGCTCTGCAGACAGTACAGATCAGAGTATCATTGCCTCCTGCTAATATTAGTTGGTGGCTTTGGGTTTTATTATGATTTATTTAGGGTGTATATTTGTTTAAACCCTTAAGGACTGGACTGTTTTTGCGATGTTGTACATTTGCGACCAGGCCTCTTTTTACACTTTTGTGGTGTTTGTGTTTAGCTGTAATTTTCCGCTCTCTCATCTACTGTTCCTATACAAATTATATGTTGTCTTTTTCAGGACAAAAAAGGCTTTCTTTACATACCATTATTTATATAATCTCATGTACCGTATATACTCGAGTATAAGCCGACCCGAATATAAGCCGAGGCCCCTAATTTTACCCCAAAAAACTGGGAAAACTTATTGACTCGAGTATAAGACTAGGGTGGAAAATGCAGCAGCTACTGGTAAATTTCTAAATAAAATTAGATCCTAAAAAAATTATATTAATTTAATATTTATTTACAGTGTGTGTATATAATGAATGCAGTGTGAGTGTGTATGAATGCAGTGTGTATATGAATGCTGTGTGTGTATGCAGTGTGTATATAATGAATGGAGTGCAGTGCGTGTATATGAGTGCAGTGTGTGTATAATGAATGCAGTGCGTGTATGAGTGCAGTGTGTATGCAGTGTGTATATAATGAATGTAGTGCAGTGTGTGTATATGAGTGCAGTGTGTGAGTGCAGTGTGTATATAATGAATGCAGTGTGTATGTATGAGTGCAGTGTGTGTATGAATGCAGTGTGTATATAATGAATGGAGTGCAGTGTGTGTATATGAGTGCAGTGTGTATATGAGTGCAGTGTGTGTGTATGAGTGCAGTGTGTATGCAGTGTGTATATAATGCAGTGCAGTGTGTGTATATGAGTGCAGTGTGTATATAATGAATGCAGTGCAGTGTGTGTATGAGTGCAGTGTGAATGCAGTGTGTGTATGTGTGTATGTATGAATGCAGTGTTTATGCAGTGTGTGTATGAATGCAGTGTGTATGCAGTGTGTGTATGAATGCAGTGTGTGTATATAATGAATGCAGTGCAGTGTGTGTATGAAAGCAGTGTGTGTGTGTGAGTGCAGAGCATTGGTGGGGGTGGGCATTTTATTAATTATTATTATTTAATTATTATTGTGATATATATTTTTTTTAATGTTATTATTTTTTTATTATTATTATTTTTTTTTATTATTATTTTTTTTATTTGTTTTTTCGTCCCCCCTCCCTGCTTGTTAGCTGGCCAGGGAGGGGGGCTCTCACTCCCTGGTGGTCCAGTGGATGGGCTGTAGGAGGGGGGCTGTCAGGAAGCTGTAACTTACCTTCACCGCAGCTCCTGTCAGCTCCCTTCTCTCTCCTCCGTCCGTGCAGCTCCCAGGTCAGCTCCCTCTGCAACTCTCGCGGCCGCGCGGAGCGTTGCCACGGTAACCCGTGGCAACGCTCTGACCCCGCGGCTCTCGCGAGAGTTGCAGAGGAAGCTGACCTGGGAGCTGCACGGACGGAGGAGAGAGAAGGGAGCTGACAGGAGCTGCGGTGAAGGTAAGTTACAGCTTCCTGACAGCCCCCGGTCCTTGTCTGTATAATGGCAATGAAAATTGCCATAATACAGACAACTGACTCGAGTATAAGACGAGTGAGTGTTTTTCAGCACAAAAAATGTGCTGAAAAACTCGTCTTATACTCGAGTATATACGGTAATTTAATTTAAAAAAAGAAAAAAATATGATGAAAAAATGAAAAAAAATACATGTTTTTTTACTTTTACTTGAAAAATATTTTACTCATCTACAAAAGCGAATAAAAAAAACTGCTAAATAGATTCGAAATTTTGTCCTGAGTTTTAAAATATCCAGTGTTTACATGCTTTTTTGCTTTTTTTTTGCAAGTTATAGGGCTATAGGTACAAGTAGGATATTGTGGTTTCAAAACATAAATTTTTTCAAATTTATCAATAGTGACATTGTAACACTATTATCTGTCAAAATTCTCTGAATAACACCCCACATGTACATATAGATATGGGTGGAAAAATCTACCCTGGATGAGTGGAAAAAATGGTTGATTTAATTGTGGTCTCAAAATATAATAATATGGTAGGAAGAAGTCCTCAACTGGTAAATGAGCTCCCCATTAGAGCTCTGAAACAATAAAACTTTGTATAAGGGCTGACCTGACTGGAGCTCCAGAATAACCTGTGCTAAAGATAGTCCAAACCCTAGCGACGACACTCATGGTGTTCACCGCAAAATAATCTCACGACACTTTCCTCCCCCCCAGACATCCCCTGTGGTGGGGCATTATGCAAAAGCCTAAGCACACTGGGACACAATCTAATGCCTTTACACTCTGACAGCAACCATTGCACACTACCGGTGGATATAGGCTTTGGGTTCCCACGCACTCACTAGGTCTCACTAAATACATGCATCCCCCACAGCAGGAGACGTAGACCATAGGATACACACTGGCCCTAAACAGACCGGTCTGGCTCCCAATAGCCGACTATAACACCCCCTCGAGGGCACTACACCTAGTCGCCATACAACCACGGGAGCCCCTCACGCTAGACTTTAATTTAGATAAATAATTTGACTGTTAGTCCAACGGTTAGTTACTCCTGACTCCTCTATTACGCCTAATTACTATTTAAAAATGTGCAATGTTTATACAAGCCATGCTTTGTTCTACTATGTATGTCAATAATTGACTTGCCCGTGCTGTCGTGGCATTGCAAGTGCGCATGTTACTGAGTTGATGCACAAAAAAATAAAGAATTATAAAATAAAAACTTTGTATAAGGGGAATTAACCCTAAACGTACCAGGAGATCTTCTAACCATAAAGGGGAAACAGCAGTACTGGTCCAGAAATGAACCCAATACGTAAACCACACACTGGAGTATGTAAACTCTCTATACGTCTCCCAATCTCAAATTTATGATAGGTTAAACAAGCCGAAAGACTAAGCCAGAAGATGAATAGATAAAAATAAAAATAAAAATAAATATAAAAATAAAATAAAATAAAAATTAAAATAAAAATGAAATTATTCTAAATCCATGTACTGAGTACAAACTGGTGCAAATGAGTGTAACAATGGATGTAGACTCCAGCAACAAAGTGGATATACGTTCAGCTGTACTGTGATACTGTCTGTAATAATGTATCTGTATGATAACAGACAAACACAGAAATATAATCTAATGTTTTGCAGTGTTGACTACTGCTCACACATTAGGTTACTGGAATAAATCTAGAATGATAAAAATAAGTGTCCTCTAGTACTTTGTAGCTTCAAAAAACACCCGTTTTTTTCAGTAAAAAATCTATAAAATTTATTTTAAACAGCATCATCAATGGTAGAAAAAATGAATGAAAACGTGATACATAGTATATATATAAAAAAAAATCGATTGGTATATTTACAAAGTCCTTTGGGATAAGCAGAATCCAATTAAAGTGGTTGCTCACTGAACCTCTGGCCGGTCAAGAGGTAACGGTGGGAAGAAAAGCTGGGAAGTTGGTTTTCAAAAATCTTCGCGTGCGTCTCACTCAGTGTTGGTCTGCGTTCCCCTGGATCTCTATGAAAATGCGGCTCCTGCCGTAAATTGCCTTACGCGTTTCGTGACTGAATGATGTCACTTCATCAGAGGCTCGTAATCTTAGGAGAGCAGTCAATGTTCTTATATAGCTCCCATTAACCAGAATATCCCGTGCAGCTGTGAACTGTCTTAATCAAATTAATCACTTTATCCGTGATCTTTGCAATGTTAGGATAACGGAAGAATAAACTTAATGAATGAATGAAAAAGGAGCAAAAAGAGTAATGTCATATAAAACAATACACATAAAACATACACATCTACAGTGCAGAATATCAATCCATACGTAAATGTACAACTGTGGAGCAGTTATAATACAAAACCACATTATTTAAAATCAGGGTGAATCTAGATATAGCACACATTTTTTCAAGCATTGCCGATTACACTGGCTCTATGAGGCTAATATTTGTGATTCAAGAGTTGAGTCTACATGTATACATGAATAAATCAATACAAAGACAATAAAAATAAATATAAATAAATATAGATAGTAGAGTGAACTTCCTCCAAATGTTATAGAGATACAGAACATTGTGGAGAGGGATTTTTCAGTAGGATTGCAAATTGTATCGAGGCAATAACAGGATACTGGATTGCTGTCAACTTGCGATCCAGATAAAACAAATCTTAATCTAGAGAGTAAAGTAAATCTTAATCTAGAGAGAAAAATATCAATGACTATCGGTTTCTCATACTTTTGTACAGACTGGAAACATTCAGAATTTGTCCCGACATAATATCATACCAAAATTCTAGTGGTAAGACATGACAATAGATGGCAGATAAACACTTATGGCAGATAAACCATTATGGGGACAGACATCAGGAAAGGGGAATGTAATAAATATATAGGTAAAGAGTCACGTTAGAATGAATTGTAGTAGAGATACATGAAAAATAAAAATAAAATAAATTGAAGGATTTAAATAAAGTAGAATAATCTTCCAAAATGAAAATAAAAATAAAAATAAAAATAACACATGTACATATTTTTTTTTAAAGTAGACAACCCAGTAGCCACCTAGTCGCAAACACTGGCCAAAGTTAGCGTTCATATTTGTTTGTGTGTGAAAAAGTAAAAAACTAAATTGAACGCTAATTTTGGCCAGTGTTTGTGACTAAGTGGCTACTAAAAAAGACTGGACATACCCCATTTGCAATACCTTGGGTTGTCTTCTTTTGCAAATGGCATGCCATCATGGGGGTAATTCTCATTCCTGGGCTACCATACGCTCTCAAAGGCAACGTAACCAACCTGGCCATTTTCAATGTAAAAATATTTGACCCATGTATTTGACCCTGTAACTTTCAAAAACGCTATAAAATCTGTACATGGGGGTACTGTTAAACTCGGGAGACTTTGCTGAACACAAATATTAGTGTTTCAAAACAGGAAAACGTATCACAACAATGATATCGTCAGTAAAAGTGCTGTTTGTGTGTGAAAAATTTGAAAAAAGTCACTTTCAATGACAATATCATCGCTGTGATAGGTTTTACTGTTTGGAATCACTAATATTTGTGTTCAGAAAAGTCTTCAGAGTAAAACGGTACCCCCCATGTACAGGTTTTAGGGTGTCTTAGAAAGTTACAGGGTAAAATACAGTGCTAGCAAATTAAATTCTCTGCAATTTCGGCCTGGGTTGGCAGGCAGGTCCCTCAAATTGCAATTAATAAAATTATTTAATTATGTAAAAATATTACATAAATACGCACATAGCATTTAAATATATATGCACATTTATATATTTGAAGTCTACGTGTATATTTATATAATTATTAATGTAATTTTGTATATAAACAAATGTATATTTCGTATTATTTTTATTTATTTATATATACATAGA
The DNA here is from genome assembly GCF_036172605.1 of Pelobates fuscus. NCBI lineage: Eukaryota > Metazoa > Chordata > Amphibia > Anura > Pelobatidae > Pelobates > Pelobates fuscus. Next base: position 114,608,378 of record NC_086317.1, read on the forward strand.
TATATACACAATTTCATTCTAAGTGTATTTTGATATAAATGTATATATTTTAATATATAATATATATTAAATATATATATTTAAAAATACAGTTAGAATAAAATTTCATATAGATATATAATTTTTTTTAAATTTTGTATTATTATTTTTAAATTGTTTTATTTAATTTAATTTACTTATTATTTGTATTTTATAATAATATATATATATACACAATATATATAGTTATCATATATATTATATATATACGTGTGTAATTTAATTATAAGTGTATTTTTATATTAATATATGTACATATTAATATAAAAATACACATAGTATGATATTATATATATGATATATAGACATATATTATATAGATATATACACATATATATACACACACATATATAATTATTATTTTTTATTATTAACATTAACTGTATTTTTTCTTTGATTTTACACTAGCAGGGGGACTAGACTGCCTGTCAGCACAGACAGTCCCCCTGCAGGCAGACACATGGACACCTATTGTGACCATGTGATCGCTCTGTTGAGCGATCACATGGCCCCAGGGGTCCTAATTCACCATGGGGAGAGTGTCTGGGCTGCAGGCAGTCTCCCCACAACGGGAGCACCGCCGATCGCCGCCGGGGGAACGACAGCGATCTGGTAAGTACATCTTAAAGTTAGGACGGTTCAGGACCGTTATCGGTCGGCAACGCAAAAATGCCGATGACGGTCCTGAACCTTCCTCAGTCCTTAACCCCTTAAGGACCAAACTTCTGGAATAAAAGGGAATCATGACATGTCAGACATGTCATGTGTCCTTAAGGGGTTAAGGGGTTAATTTAGTCATGTTGTTATACTTATGTCTTTATATTGTATTTTCATGTATTTATTTTATGTTTTTATGTTTAGTTATATCTGTGTTATGTATATTGTATTTAGTCATAGTTATTTTGATACCATATTATATTGATTATATATATTGTTTGTATATTTTTCATGCTATGATTTTTAGTTATACCCTTTTCCTTTTCATAGGTTTATTTGCAGATTATTTATATTTTTCGTTATTTACCTTTTATTTCTGCTTCGGGATTTCTGCCCGTTTTTTGCTCGTTTCCCCTGTGTCTTTGGGGATGTTTGCGGTATTTGGGGGGTCCCTGGGGATGCCTGTCGGTTGTTTCCCACTCCCACCCCACTCCCTGGCGACATTCTATTAGTTCCCCCCCCTGTGGGGCTGCGGGCGCTCCGCTCGGGGTGTCAGGAGGCAAGCCGCTTGGCTGCCTCCTCTGACTCCCCGAGCTCTGGTGAGAGCCTGCCGGCGCCCAGGGTTTCTCGCGGTCAGACGCGAGCACCCCGCGACCGGGTCTGCTCACGCACGTGGCCGCCTCGCCGCAGCCGGGTTTCTTTCAGCCACGTGGATCCGACCGGCTGGAGAAGGGGCGCCTGCTCGCGGCCCCTCCTCCTTCCACGGTCGGATCGCGGCGTTTGTTGCCCTGCTGAGATTCCCAGGCGGATCTCAGCAGGTTTACCTCAATTCTGCAGGTATGACTATAGTTCTCTCAGTGTAGATCTCACAGCTTGCTGTGAGCTTTATGGCATTTTATATGTCAGACTTCTGGGTTTCTATGACCGTTTTTATTTGCTTGCTGTGTGTCTTACTGTCAGTGTATATCAGTTTTGCTGACATTGTATGTCACTTATTGCTGTGTGTTTTTCTCACAGTGTATATCAGATTACTATGTGTTATTCTGACAGTGTATATCAGATTACTACGTGTTTTTCTGACAGTGTATATCAGATTACTATGTGTTTTACTGACAGTGTATATCACAGATTGCTGTGTGTTTTACTGACGGTGTATATCAAAGATTGCTGTGTGTTTTACTGACAGTGTATATCACAGATTACTATGTGTTTTACTGATGGTGTATATCACAGATTGCTGTGTGTTTTACTGACAGTGTATATCACAGATTGCTGCGTGTTTTACTGACATTGTATATCGCAGATTGCTGCGTGTTTTACTGACAGTGTATATCGCAGTTTGCTGTGCATTTTACTGGCGGTGCATATCACAGATTGCTGCATGTTCTACTGGCAGTGTATATCACAGTCTGCTGTGAGTTTGCTGGCAGTGTATATCACAGATTGCTGTGAGTTTACTGACAGTGTATATCGCAGATTGCTGTTTGTTTTTACTGACAGTGTATATCACAGGATACTGTGAGTTTTACTGACAGTATATATCACAGATTGCTGTGAGTTTGACTGACTGTGTATATCTCAGGATACTGTGAGTTTTGCTGACAGTGTATATCATGGATTCCTGTGAGTTACGGGTATTATGAACTCGGATTCATGTGCCTCACAGTATATATCTTTTCGGGTCCAGCTATGGGGTCTCTGAGGAGACTACTCTGGTATGAACTCACTGTCCATGGCATACATATAGTGTTTACAGACCTGGACCTGGCTCAAACTGGTATGGGAGACCAGTCTACACTGATACTATACAATATTTTTCAGATATGATGATGGTATCTATATTAACGATTGAGACATCAAACAGATCTGTGTGAGCTTGTGCATACCAATTCACAGTTTAAGGAGAGTATCGCTCAATGTATCTTACTTTCATGGACATGGTAATCACTGTGACAACTTCCGCTTATACCAATACCGCTGGGATACCGCTATTTGCCTGCTGGGCATTTAGGGACTGCCGTCCTGGTTCAAGTTATTCACACGGCATTACGCTGTCTAAAAGGGTTGGTGTCTGGGGGCCCTTTGTCAGGGTGCTCTGAGGATCTACGATTTTTTTGGGAACTGTACCCAAGCTCAGAGGTCCCCATTACTCATTCAAGGCCCATGGTAAAGCGCTACGGAATTGGATGGCGCTATATAAATAACATATAATCATATGATATAGTATACAACCCAGGATTGGCCTGCTATGTCTGTGCCCCATTGATTGGCCTGCTATGTCTGTGCCCATTAGAACGGCCTGCTATGTCTGTGCCCCATTAGAACGGCCTGCTATGTCTGTGCCCCATTAGAACGACCTGCTATGTCTGTGCCCATTAGAACGGCCTGCTATGTCTGTGCCCATTAAAACGGCCTGCTATGTCTGTGCCCATTAAAACGGCCTGCTATGTCTGTGCCCATTAAAACGGCCTGCTATGTCTGTGCCCCATTTATTGGCCTACTATGTCAGTGCCTATTTGACTGGCCTGCTATGTCCGTGCCTATTTGCTTGGCCAACTAATCTGTGTCCATTCGTTTGGCTTGCTGGGCCTGTGCCCTTCTGATGGGCCTGCTCTATTGGTGCCGAACCCCTTTTGGCCGCAGGCCTGGGGGAATATCACTGAGGAAAAGCCAGTGCCCACCAGTGACATGGAAATAGGCAGGTGTCCAGACAAGCACCATTGCCATACTATCCAAGAGGACACCAGTGTACGGCCATCTGAATATGGTGGGAAGGGTGAAGGCCCTAAACCTCATGCCTGAAGGGCAGGGTTTCTTATGAAGGCCCGGAAACACATCTCCAAGGAGAACTTCGCACAGGCAAGGACCGGTGCTCAGACAACTACAGGTGAACGCGGTGTTTTTCCTTGTCTTTGACAACTAACTCCGTATCTGCCTCCCGGTATCCATATAGGTATTGGTAGTTATTTCCAGCATAAGGTTAGCTCCTGGCCCTGTTCAGTGGGGCTTACTTGTTGTTTTTGTTTTTCCATGACTTCCTTTTCCTTTCGCTCGGGTCGTCGAGAGGCCTGACTTGACATCCTCCGACCTCCCGGGCGCTCGTGGATTGCGGAGAACGTCTCCAGCTTTCCTCAGACTACCAACAGTCAGCCTGGACCCCGCGTGCTCGCATGGGATCCGGACGGTCAGTTGATAGTTTTTCCATCGTTGTTCCAAGATTGCCCTCAGCCTTCTGCTGATACTAGTATTTGATGTGCCCTGCAGTTGGTCACCCTGAGTCTCTAGGGACTCTAATTTGGATCACAGGAGGGTGTGGCCCTTCATCACTTAGATCCGAGAATATTTCCTCTTCGAGAACAGAGAGTGAACCCCTCTCAGATACAGGGCTGGACGCTAAATTGTTATTAGAGGGCACAGCCCTCCCTCAACCCCAGCCAGAGACTGGGCTGGATACAGGGGACAGGTTTGGAGGACACATTCTCATAGAGAGGACCGGTCATGGATGTAGACTCTACTATGTGGTTATTTACGAGTGCGGCCGCTCAGGCTATCAGCCAGATGCTATCACGATATTCAATCACATTAGTAGGGAGCGCGGCTCTCTCATACACTCGACGCTCTACAGTGCCGACCATTTGCTCATCACACAGGCTTTTACCTGTGCAAGACATCGATGACTACATGGAGGGGCGTCCCTCCTGCATTCAATTCGATCTGACGTCCGTGCTACTGATTTCGTTATAGAGGACTGCCTGGTCATGCAAGATATACATATTTAGACTGGATCCCTCTATTCTATCTCCTGTAATGGGTCCACTGGATCCGGACTGCTCTAACCCACAGAGGTATAACGGGGGGAGTCTCCCACTTATTTACACACACTCCTGGAGATGGTACGGCTAACGGATGGAACTCAGGTATTACGTGAGTGCAGGTTTTGGTATATTCTGCACCATATAAAACAGAGGGTTGCTTTCTGTTTTTGGATATCCAGACCATTGCGGAAAACTGCGCAGACAGTTTCTCCCATATTTAGCTGACAGGAGATACGGAGACCTTCATGGGGCAAACGGGCACTGCCCTGCTCGAGTAACAAGATTAAGAAAGGCCTTTTACCCGGTCTGAAGGTAAACCGTTCACAGGGATCACATGGCAGGACCGGTAACCCCGGGTTGTATTGAGTTCCCCGGTCATTACGATCTTGGGATAAGATGGCAGGACTGCCCCATCTCCTCGAAACGCATACCTGGTGATCAGGGTTCGGAGATGAGGGTCCTCCGTCTATACTCTATTTATCCCTCACAGGAGCTGTTTTGTTCTGGATTCGCGTTAACCTACTTTTCAACTACCGTCATGGAGACCTACAAGACTTTATGGGGGTACCTGGTGTTCCCCGACTCCTACTCAGACATCTTTCACTCTTAGACGAGGACATATCTGGATAGAAATCTGTACTCCGGAGGGTACTTCCCATCACTTTGATTATTCCTGGGATTCGCTACTCCCAGAATAGTCGACCACCGTTCCTCCACACAAGTTCAGTTTGGATCCCTGAATGGACGTCCTTTTTAGAGTCTTTCGTCTACCGCGTCTGAGGATTACACAGTTCACTTGGAATATTGGAATCACTTAGGATACGGATAGTTTGACCACACTCTTGCCTGCATTATAATTTATTCTCGGAGGAGACATCTCACCGAGTAGGCCAGGAGGGAACGACAGATCCTACTCGGTTCTATTGCGATTTGGTGGTGGACTTAGACGCATTCCTTGAGATTGAAGATCTTCCTGCAAGGCCACATTGCCGGGTGGCCCTGGCACGATCAGTGGAGCAACCTTATACATCAAGAGTTGAGACATGGTGGCAGTGTCTTATCGCGGCCCTAAGTCCGCAAATGACCTTCGACATTTTATAACTCCGGGGAAATGGCTAATAGGTCAGTTTGCCAGCTCATGGACCAGCTGGTAGGTAACAGGTCGCGACCCCACGTACATTGGATTTATCAGCGGAGGATGTTTTTCCGTTTTTTGGGATACTTCATCAACTGGCATCTCCATAGGTCGCTGTATTGTCATCTATCGCAGTTGGAAAGTTCATTTGGGATTGCTCGGGTAACCCCGAGAATAGGTACCAGCGAAACAAACAGCGTTGGATTTGTTGACTGAGCGTTAAAACAGCAAATACGAAGCCTCCTGTCATGTTATAAAATTGTAGATTATGCTAGCTTTAGTGTACCTATAATCTTAATTTTATTAATGACAGGAGGCGAGTATTTCCCACCCATTCTTATCCCTCCCTTGTTTTATGTTTTAGTTTTGTTTAATCAGGTACGTATGCAACTCTGCTTGTTGTCTCTGCTACCTGTCGCCTGTTCTTATGTCTGTTTTTTCATAAGTAGGGTTGGGATATCTACATTTTGAGGTAATTTTGGTTGCTACATTGGGTGCACACATGTTTATTCAGAGTACTTTTCATTGGATAATCAACCTGTTCGATTCTGTTTTTCTCTCGTTTCAGTTTACAGTCCATCATCACTATCGGTTTGACAGTTCTTCTAGGATGGTGGACATCGTTGTATTCATCGTAGCTAGGACTTCCTTTCTTCCCCATTATGTTTTCTGCCTTTTATTCTGTTTTGTCGCAGCTTGAAAGAGGAAATGATGCATGGGGAGGGGAGTTTTATAGTACCTAACTTTTTTCTGATTGGTTGTTTTTCTGTGCTGCTGTGGAGTTCTAGTAAAGAGAGACTTAAGCAAATACTCGCCTCCTGTCATTAATAAAATTAAGATTATAGGTACACTAAAGCTAGCATAATCTACAATTCTACATAATACAAAGCAACCATTTTCATGTGTTGGCCATCAATATGTATACGTGATATGTGTCCCTGAAAACATGGTGGATATGGTAACCCTACCTTTAAGGAACATTAAAGACTGCCCTAGGCACTAAGGCAGCTTCATCATTGAAGTCTTTATAGTGCCCAAAGTCCCCTGTGTCACGATACCTTACCTTGCCTCCTCGGACCCGTGCAGCATGGCATCCTCCTCCGGTGAGCGGCACGGCCCTTCTGACGCCGGCCGCTCACACAGCTCGGAATTTCAAGTTTCGGCGCATGCGCGCCACAGCCGTCGGGTTAAAGCCGACGCAGTCCAGATGCGGCCACGCCCCCTGACCTTTTGGGGGCGTGGTTTTAAAGCAATATACCCCACACTATAAAAGGGCTTCCCTGAGAGCAGTCAGACGCCCTAGTGTGGTTCTTGTTGGTTCCCCTAGTGCTCTTTACTGTGATATTCTTTTCTCTCCTGGTATTTGACTTTTGGCTTCCCTACTCGACTATTCTGCTCTCTGGTTCCCTGTACTTTGGCTTGGTTTACGATTATCCGTCTTCTGTAATCCCTTGATCTCGGGCTATTCCTTTTGACCACTCCAACGTTAGTCCGGCAATTCTAAGGTCCGGTATACGTTCTATTTTAAGGTTACACTCTGCGAGAAGGGGTCACTGTCGTGACATTACACTAGGGCCATGGACCCTGCAGGTGTTAACCCTCTTGGGCCAGTAACTGATAATCGATTTGAGGAACTGGATCACCGTATGGACCAGATCGCTCTAGCCGTACAAACGTTACTGAACCGTACTTCTCATCTCCAACCGGAGGAGCAAGTCCCTACCCAGAGACCTCAGGAACACCCCATGGAAGTGCTGGCTGCTAGCACTTCCAATCAGGCTACATCTCCTCTCCGATATGGGGGTGATCCTAAGGGATGTCGAGGGTTCTTGAACCAAGTCAGCATTTATTTCGAACTCCACCCTAGAGCGTATCCTACCGACCGGGCTAAAATTGGTTATATAATCACCCTGTTAGTGGATAGGGCATTAGTCTGGGCTTATCCCTTGTGGGAAAATGACAACCCGATAGTCTTTAACTACACCGACTTTGTCGCAGCTTTCAGGAGAACCTTTGACCCCCCAGGTAGAAAGACTAACGCTGCCAAATCCTTATTGCGTTTAAGACAAGGCACCCGTTCCCTAGTAGACTATGCTCTGGAGTTCCGTACTCTGGCTGCAGAAGTTACATGGAACGAACAAGCTTTCGTAGATGTGTTCCTGAATGGAGTGTCTGACAGACTCTTGGATGAAGTGGCCACCAGAGATTTACCAGACACTCTAGAGGAATTGATTACTTATTTGGCGCACATTGACGAACGACTTCGTTATAGGCAGAATACTAGGGAGAGACCTAGAAGGGTGCCGGAACGCCTAGCCTTGACTTATCCCTCGTCCGAGACACCCACAGTTACTCCTCCAGAGCCAATGCAATTAGGTGTTACACGATTGTCTGAGACAGAGAGACAATACCGTAGAAGGGAAGGTTTATGTTTGTATTGCGGCAGGAAGGGACATACTCAAATTACATGTCCTAACCAGCCGGAAAACTCCCGCACCTAAGTCCTCAAGGAGGACAGGCCTTGGGTGTTATGTGTATGTCCTCCTTCAATGATAAGAAAGATCTTAGGCTTCTTCTACCTGTGACTATAGAATGGGAGGGGAAAAAGGTATCTACCATTGCTTTAATAGATTCTGGGGCAGCCGAGAATTTTGTGGATCACGAATTCGGGCAGGAAAATGCTCTCCCATTCCAAAAGAGATCTGCACCCTTGGCCGTTGAGGCCATAGATGGTAGACCATTGTCGGTACCTCTTATTACCCAGGAAACTATTCCTTTATTATTATCTGTAGGTCTCCTTCATAGGGAGATTATTACCCTGCAACAGATAATATCCCCCATCTTTCCTGTGATTCTTGGGTTCCCTTGGCTCTCCCAGCATAATCCTTCAATTGACTGGGAGAAAAAAGAAATTCTTAAATGGGGAGAATCTTGTCACAGTAAATGCATTACACCAATTAAACCGGTAGGTCTGATTAATACACCTACTATGGAACCTTTGACCACCCAAATACCCAAACAATATACCGATCTTAGAGCTGTCTTTGAACCTAAAGAGGCAGAAAAATTACCTCCTCACCGTGCTTATGATTGTGCTATCGACTTGTTACCCGGCACTATGCCCCCTCGAGGTACGGTTTATCCCCTTTCTATAGCTGAGAATAAGGTATTGGAGGAATACATTACTGAAAAATCAAGAAAAAGGGTTTATTACTAAATCATCATCTCCTGCGGGCGCTGGGTTTTTCTTTGTTTCTAAGAAGGAGGGAGATTTAAGACCCTGTATTGATTACAGGGGGTTAAACAAGATTACTATACGGAACGCATATCCTATTCCCTTAGTTACTGAACTTTTTGACAGGTTGAAAGGAGCAACCGTCTTTTCTAAATTGGATTTGCGGGGAGCATATAATTTAATCAGGATTAAAAAGGGACATGAATGGAAGACTGCTTTCAATACTCGTTATGGTCACTATGAGTATAGGGTTATGCCATTCGGGTTATGCAACGCCCCAGCAGTCTTCCAAGACTTCATTAACGATGTCTTAAGGGACTATTTACAGATGTTTGTAATAGTGTACTTGGATGATATCCTGATCTACTCCAAAAACATGAAAGAACACTATGAACATGTCAGGTTGGTTCTTTCAAAATTATTGGAGAATGGTCTCTATTGTAATTTGGAGAAATGCTTGTTCCACAAGGAAGAAGTGCATTTCCTGGGTTACATTATTTCAAGAATGGGTTTCCAAATGGAACCAAAGAAGCTAGAAGCCATTCAGCAATGGCCCTTACCCGTTGGACTTAAAGCCATCCAACGCTTCCTGGGGTTTGCCAATTATTACAGGAAATTCATTAAGGGGTTTTCCTCTATAACAAACCCTATTACTGCCATGACTAAAAAGGGAAGGAATCACATGGAATGGTGTCCAGAAGCTAAGAGAGCTTTTGATAAGTTAAAGGAAGCCTTTTCTTCAGCACCGGTGTTACGACATCCTAATCCTTCCCGGCCTTTTTTGCTTGAGGTAGATGCATCCGAATCAGGTATAGGAGCTGTGCTATCTAAAAGGCCTTCGGATGATCTACCCTTACACCCCTGTGGTTTTTTCTCGAAGAAATTAACAGAGACCGAGAAAAGATACAATATAGGGGAAAGAGAATTATTGGCGATTATTTCTGCTCTTAAGGAATGGCGATATTTGCTTGAGGGGTCACCCGTCCCTGTTACAATTTTAACTGACCATAAAAACCTTTCTTATTTCGGAGAAGCTAAGAAAATGTCTGACAGACAGGTTCGTTGGTCCCTATTTCTGAACCGTTTCAATTATATTGTAACTTATAGGCTGGGGTCAAAAAATACTAAGGCGGATGCCCTATCCCGCCAATATGAACACTTATCACCCTCAGAAGACGTCTTGTCATCCATAATCCCCAATGATCGCATAGTAGCCACTGTCCATGCTAAGGTCTCATCGGGATTGATAGAGGAACTCTCTAAATTCCAAGATCGCACTACCTTGACTGTTCCTCAAGGTAAATTATACGTGCCCTTAGCCTATCGGAACAGAGTACTCTCCCTCATGCATGATTCCAAATTGGCAGGGCATCCCGGAATACATAAAACTGTATCATTGCTTGAGGAACAGTTCTGGTGGCCTTCATACAAGAAGGATGTTCGTGAATTCGTCCTTGCTTGTGGTATCTGTTCCGCGACTAAATCTCCCAAAAGCTGACCCTTAGGTCTTCTCATGCCTTTACCTATTCCAGATGCTCCGTGGTCGAGTATTGCCATGGATTTTGTAGTGGACCTGCCTCGTTCTAGAAATCACAGCGTCATATTGACGATTATAGACAGATTCTCAAAAATGTCTCATCTGGTCCCCCCTAACAAATTGCCTACCTCTTCTGAACTGGCTTCTGTATTTATAAGGGAGGTAGTCCGCTTACATGGTATACCCCACGATATTGTTTCTGACAGGGGTCCACAATTTATTTCACGCCTCTGGAAAGCTTTTTGTGGACAGTTAGGTATCAACCTTAACCTTTCATCTTCCTACCATCCCCAATTTAATGGAGTTACGGAAAGGATGAACCAATGCCTAGAACAGTATATCCGCTGTTTCACTTCAGTTCATCAAGATGACTGGGCACATTTGTTGCCATGGGCAGAATTTGTCCACAACCATCATGTACACGAATCTACTTTACACAGCCCCTTTTTTTTATCAATTACGGTTTTAATCCTACTACTCTTCCGAGTTCTTTTTCTTCTACGGGAGTGCCCAGTGTGGACGACACTGTCCGGAATATGAAGGAGACTTGGTTAGGGGTTAAACGTATCTTGATTCAAAAGGCCAGTGTGCATAAGACCAATGCGGATAGGCATCGGAAAAGTGCCCCCACGTTTATGGTCGGGGATAGGGTGTGGTTAAGTACCCGTAACATAAAACTTAAGGTCCCGTCCATGAAGTTTGCCCCACGTTTTATTGGACCGTTCCAGGTTCTTAGGCGTATCAACCCTGTCTGTTATGGTCTGCGTTTGCCTTCTGCCATGAGGATACCAAATTCGTTTCATGTCTCCCTTCTTAAACCGTTGATATGTAATCGTTTTACTCTGCACCTCTTCCTACTGTTGTGGGGGAACAAAACGAATATGAAGTGAGGTCCATTTTGGATTCACGTGTTTCTAGGGGGCGCCTTCAATATCTCTTGGACTGGAAGGGTTATGGTCCTGAGGAGCGTTCATGGGTGGACGCGTCTGATGTTCACGCCCCTCGCCTGGTTTGTTTATTTGAGAGGAGGCGTTCTGCCCGCCCTGGGGGCGGTTCTTGTGGGGGGGGGGTAATGTCACGATACCTTACCTTGCCTCCTCGGACCCGCGCAGCATGGCATCCTCCTCCGGTGAGCGGCACGGCCCTTCTGACGCCGGCCGCTCACACAGCTCGGAATTTCAAGTTTCGGCGCATGCCGACGCAGTCCAGATGCGGCCACGCCCCCGGACCTTTTGGGGGCGTGGTTTTAAAGCAATATACCCCACACTATAAAAGGGCTTCCCTGAGAGCAGTCAGACGCCCTAGTGTGGTTCTTGTTGGTTCCCCTAGTGCTCTTTACTGTGATATTCTTTTCTCTCCTGGTATTTGACTTTTGGCTTCCCTACTCAACTATTCTGCTCTCTGGTTCCCTGTACTTTGGCTTGGTTTACGATTATCCGTCTTCTGTAATCCCTTGATCTCGGGCTATTCCTTTTGACCACTCCAACGTTAGTCCGGGCATTCTAAGGTCCGGTATACGTTCTATTTTAAGGTTACACTCTGCGAGAAGGGGTCACTGTCGTGACACCCTGGCACTGTCCCTCTGTTCAGTGTTTTTGAATAGCTCAGCACTGAAAAAGGGTCTTCACTCGCATGCAGCCCACGACAGTGGACACCTTAGTCATAACAATACATATCAGGAATGGGGAGCTGTGATAGGCTGAGAGCAGTCAGCTGACACTCTCAGGCTATCAGTGTCACCCATTGTTGATTGGCTTGACTGCAGGCATACCTGGACCCTTTATTCAGTGCTTAGCCAGTTGAGATTAAGTGGTTGTAGTTCCTAGAGTGTCCTTTTTGTTTCAGGTGAAACATTGGTTTCAGAAGACTTTTCATAATCTAGTGCAAAATGAATGAATTGGCTAAAATAGCCAAGCCATGACTAAAGTTAATTTGGAGATTTGCTTTAAAATCAGCTATTGCAGCATACAGTTTTGCAATTTGGTTTTACATTCACTACAATTCTTGATTAGGGTTAAACTGTAATCACGTGAGGCATAGAATCATTATAGCAATGTTATTATGTCACCACATTGAAAATAACGTGGAGGTTCTATAATGATTTTTGTCGTTACAGAATGAATACATTGCTGTACCCGGGATGTGGAGCAAAGCAGTGTATCCTATGCAGTAATTTTAGAGGACCTAGTATAGAAATGAAATAGAACAGGATATAAGAAGTTCTAAGGCAGATATAAGTGAATTCTTAATAAAAGGAACTAACTCATTTAAATTCAACTTACACATTGTTTGTTATCCCCTGTTGCTCAATATAATGTTTTTCTAAGAGGTCCATTCACTAAACCGCATGGTGTGATGACTTGACAGCTGGCTTGTAAAATATAGCCCAAAATAGCTGACATGGAATTAAAAAAATCTACAACTTGCTCAGCTGGAGTTTTCTTCGAGCTTGGTTAATTTAGCCTACATTTTGAAAGTCAGTTGTCAACTCGCCACAGCACAGAGTTTAACGTGTACCTGCCATGGTACTCACAATTTTGTTTTAATAGACAGAGTGGTAAATGTAATCGATGCATTAGTGAGTATACGGTTTCCATACATCTGAATTGTTAGTGAGTATATGGTTTCCATACATCTGAATTGTTAGTGAGTATATGGTTTACATACATCTGAAAAGACATTGTCCCTTCCCCCATGGCAGGTTCACTTTAACGAATAAATATTCAAGGTCTGCATCAATTAATTATTTGTAATTATCATAATATGATAACAGCTATATGGACTGCTAATGGTAAAAGAAACACCTTCACGTTGATCCTTTTTTTTTCGTTAGCTATAATTTCTTCATCTAGCTAAGTTGTACATGGGTTCTGCCTGCAGCACGTAGAAATCCTTTTTTGAAGGCAGAAAATCAATAAATTATTCATGAAAGTTTCCTTTGGGGATCACTTTTATAATTGATTCATTGATTTCCTTCAGGCAACATGTGAAAGAAGGATCTTTAAATATGGAATGCAGTGAGCACCTGAATGGCGATGGAAGATATTCTATAGAGTCCTAGTGAAGCATGAAAATGGCAGCTTGTGGCAGTGGTTAATTTAACTCTTTCATTTCCAACCCCTTGTACATATGAGCCAACATGCAATGCAAAACTAAGTTTAGTCTATGAAATCCTACTTACTTTTCCCTTCGTTCCAGTGGCGACTTTTATTATCCCCCATGAGGTTATCCCCCATTAGGAGGGCCGCAACGCCTTGGCTCCATTTCTCCCCTTTGTTTTCTTTTTCAGTCTTTCAGATTGTTTACATTTACCTTCCAGAGCTGCCTCTGCGTCCCCAAACTTTAACCGGGAGCCATCCATCTCTTTCCTAAGCCGGCTACTTGAACAATTGGATTTCTTTTTATTCATCACATCTATTATTTGTGACAACAATGTAATCTATGCTTCTATGCTAATGATTCAGACCCAGTCTAAAATATTGCAATATATACAATACTACATACTGAGTTATGTTCTTTTCCCAGCCATTCTGTAATTTGGTTTCTTCGAGATTAGTCTCTGTGTCTTCTTGGAGTTTGGTTTTCAGCAGAATTGCTGAATATCCCCAAATTTGGCAGAATACCAGTTCTTCAGATAATGATTCTTCAAGTCTATCAATCATTCATTTTTGGAGAACAACTCAAATTAAAGATGCTCATTGTGTATGCATAGATTTTCAGAAAAGCAATGGGATTAAGGTCTTTCTCTGAACTTTAAATGTTTATTATGATCACATTTTTGCAGTCAAAAAGTACGTTTTCTCTGTAGACACAAGTTTGATTACTTGGATTAGTATTAATTTCCCAGTAATATCAATAGTGCCTGAATATTTAACCTCCTGTTACATTACCTATCTCTATTTTATGCTGCATAATATTTGGACTATAATATATATTGCGTAGATATTTGATGTTTGGATAAATAGTGTTTAGATTTTTCCTCCAAAAGCATATTATTTATTTTTTTTTTAAAACTACTTAAATTAATAAGTCTGATTTAAATTAAAAAAAAATCTAATTTAAATTTCGATTTATTTTTTTTTAGATTTTTTTTTTTTAACGGAAACAAACAAAAAAAAAAAGATAAATGTTATCCACTCTCAGCCTATGAATAGATCTCCATTCACAAAATGGCTTAAGAAAATACGCTCATTTCTCAGTCAGTTTTGTAAATAAGGAGCAACTAATAGGCAAGGAGTGTTAGCACATGCGGCGTCCCTGTCCCTGTCCAAAGATTCACACTAGATTACCGCAGATTTTGATTGGCAGATTCAACAATTAGGGTTAAAGGTTTGAACCCTTGAGGAAAGCCAGTGCCCAGGGAGCTACTTCAACCATAGCAACTCTATTCTGATTAAGTTGTTATGATGCTCTGAGTGTCCCTTTAAGATGTACCAATAAATTATCTGAAATCAATGTGTAACATGTACATTTTGAACTTCACACATAACACATAATACATAAACTTCATAACTTCATACATCATAGATTTTTCAAGTGATGGACACATGCTTTATTTTATTTTTTTTACATAAAATCTGCAAATTCTCAGGAAAGAGACACATTACTCTAAAACTTGATGCGTGAAAATAGCTTTTATAACAAACATGACTAGCTTTCACAATAGCAAGGGACAAGGCAAGGTGTGCTCAGAAAAATGTATTCAGTACATATTGTCTATATCATACCTGAATCTTTTATATCCAGTGAGCAGATATCACAGGGATTTAAGTCCTTTGAATGCCTGAACACCTCTACTATTTTTAAGAAAACAAATTAATTTAAGGGGAATACATTTATAGGGATACTATAGTCACCAGAACAACTGCAGCTTACTTTGGTGAGTATAGTCAGTCCTTGCAGGCTTCTTAATGTTTAAATTACAGTTTAGGGACACTTCCAGGCTCAATTCACTTCTTTTGTAAGCCAAGGAGCTTGCACGGGGGCGGAGCCAACGGGCTAAATAGTTAGTTTAACACTATAGGGTTAATAATACATGTTTGGGTTCCTAACCCTTTAAATGTGACTTTTCAATAACAATTTACAGCTATTTATATGACCTCTTTGTCATTTTAAAATGGCTCGTGCCCATTATCAAGACTTGGCAACAGATGTCAAGCAGCTGAAACAGGAGCACCTGCTATTTGAATAGCAAATAGCACTAACAGAGGATTCAGAAACAAAGGATTGTGGGTATTCCTGAATCGGTGCCCTTGCATGAGACCCTTCACCTCCTCAGATGGTTATGGTCCTCCATGTTGCCGCCGATGGAAGCAAAATCTATTGTGGTGAACTCACATTTCCGTGTGGCCAGGTCTACCAAAGCCCTGATGGCTGTACCACAGAGAGAGATAGGACTGCAGTTATGGCAGTGGCAAGACACACCCCAACATCACACCTTTGAGACCCATACTCTTTCATTTTATAGGGACTTGTCCCACTCTACAGTACAGAGAACACAGCCTCTACGACATATTACCAAGGTACTAAGGGACAATGCTATACAATACTGTTGGGGACCAGGCCATGAACGTAGCCTAGAGCAACGGCAGACTGCTTTGTCTCACAAGTGCCACAGAGACATCTGGCTTTATCTCAGCCTTGGGGCTACCACTACTCATGCCAGGATCTGCACTGAAGCAACAGCCGTCCCCTACACCTCACTGGGTCATTGATAACATTTGTCCGTTCAAACCTGAGGGAGCACAAGATGTCGGCATGAGCCAATCTGATGATGCAGAAACCTGAGGCTTAGGGAATTGGAAGCCTTTTATTTGGTCATTTACTCCTGTTATGGGCCTAATTCGGTGCCTTCTATGCTCATGTTTTTGTTTACATATGTTTTCTATCTGTCTTATTTTAGTTATTTTTTTAGTTTCAGCATATTTCCAATTTGGCCCTTTTATTGCCAGACACTCCTATCGGAGATTTCTCAGCCCCGCTTAGTATTTGATTAAGCTGTCAAAAACCTCTCAGATGAGGCTCCCTAACCAATGGCCAGCTGCCAGGTCCTACTTCTGTTTAAACAGCGTTTACAATGCCTAATACTATATCAGTAACGCTGCTTCAATCTTAGTTGTTTTATTTTGAAACTACTTCACTATATGTTATGCTTCATTGACATAGCTATTGATTACGCGTTTGTGATTGTAATATATGTTTTACATGCTGATCTAATTATGCAATTAATAATTACCATTTACAACAAAATATGATATATTCTGCTATGTTTCATGTAATGTAATATCTTTCTTACCGCAATAAAAATACTAATTGGAAATAAAATGGCTTGTGCATTTTTATTGAATAGCGCTTCCAAAAATATTTGTATTATGGCAAAAATAGAGAACAGTGTTTAATGTATTTAGTGTGTAATGCATTTAGTTCTGTCTACTGTGTGAGTTCTTAACAAGATACCAGAATAGAGTAATTTATTTTGCAAACAACTCATTGTTGATTAAAACTTTTAGTAATAAAACTGCATATACCCAAGACTTTTTATATCCTTTGACCATCAAGGGATTATGCAACCAAATATGCCTCATCCTTCCAAATTCTTTATTTTTGTCGTGCAGGTGTGTACAGAGCGTTGTCGTGCACCACAACAGCGTACATTGACATTCAAATACAGATAGTTTAGACAGTGGCATGAAAAAACTAGCACATTTTGTTTTAAAGACATAGTAGGCTAGACTTATATGTTGAAACGTTAATAAGCTGATAAAGAAAGAAACAGGAAAGCTTGCAGCGCCCTATTTGCGTTGGTCCTCAGAATTGCTCATAAGAAAGAAAACAGTGGTATTCACAACTGTAGCAGGCTAACATTTAAGTACTAAACCTAGCATCTTACAAACCATGAATTGTGCTAGCATGCTAAAGTAATGATTAAAGGTGCTATAGATGACTCATAGATAGTAATATTATGGCTTTGCATATAGCTCAACATATTAAACGTCTTACACAAAACAAGATGGGAGAAATATGCCTCATCCTTGATTGTTGAATGTAGAAAGTAATCTAGGCAGTCCAAAATATTCCAAAAGATAGGCAATTTTATTGGACTTAAGAACCAAAAAACAAAGTTTCGACCCCTTAGGGCCTTTGTCAAGCAGACCCTAAGGGGTCGAAACTTAGTTTTTTGGTTCTTGGGTCCAATACAATTGCCTATCTTTTGGAATATTTTGGAGTGCCTGGATTACTTTCTACATTCAAACTTTACATTTCATCCTTTTGGTACTGGTACTGATCCAGTTGAGCACCCATGATTCCAGAGCAAAGGGTTGAGTACATTTCCACTACATATATATGGTAATCCTTAAGTGTTAACACAACATGAAGAGTGAACATGTGTCTAATAAAAAGTGTGGCAAATGTATGTAGAACTAATTTTAGTGATGTATGTGTAAATAACTGAATTCTTTAAGGTGTGTCAAAATATCCAGCACACTATGAGTGTTATTCACTAAGTGGTGAATTGTTGGGGATTCACCAAGGAATGCTAAATTTAAGGTCATAATTACTGAGCTGGAAAGCTGACATAGAGAATTATTTCCAGTTCAGGTAATCTGGCCTAAAATTTGCAATTCTCTGGTGAATCCCCAGCAACTTTTAGTGCATGACCCTGAAAAGTCAAGCTACTGTATATAGTGCATGTATAAATTGAATTCGCAATAAACGTGTGTTTGTTTTAAAGGCCATTCATAAAACGTTGTAGATATCAGTCAGAAAACAAACAAACAGTTGCTATATATAATTCCACTTCGCTAACTAGAACAATATTTGGTTTTGCTTGTATTGGAGATTTTTGTTATTTTATAAAACTGAGATAATATTCTTTGAAGAGGCAATACTGTTAAAATCCTGAGATTGTGATCTCTTGCAGAACTGTACACATCTATGAGCAATCTGCACCCTTTTGTGTGTCTCTTTTGTGTGTCATTTTCCATACCTTTCTTTTTTGTGTTTCTAGCCTTTCACATCCTTGTTTGTCTCTCTAGCACTCTCACCCCTTGTACTGTGTACCTTTTCAATCACTCTACCAACGCATTATGTGTCTTTCCAGCCCACTCACTTGCATGTGTGTCTCCCATGCCTACCTACAAACCAGTAGTGTGTCTCTCCAGCTCATGACCCTGTTATGCGTCTCTCTAGCACTCCAACCACTTGTGTGTCTGTCAAGACCCCTCTGTAACGATTACGTATCTTTAAAAGCCCCATCTTACCATTTGCCTACCTCTCTAACATTAATTCTTGACATTGTAGGTCCCATAATACAGATTTTCATACGCAGAGAGCCTTATGTCTACTCGGCAATGCTAATGTGGCTATCTTCACTGAATGGCGCAAAGCTGTCATATATAAGATTGACACAAAATGGGCAGATTTGAGTTCAAAAGAACTCGGCCCTGAAACTAACGGCCTATTGATTGGTGACCAATTGATGAGAGATCTTAACAGACATGTTTTTACCTCTCTCAACAAGTCTCAAACGTCCCTACGCAGAGTATTCTGCTCCCATTGTTTTTCTGGGAGGGCCGGTCGCCATAGAGGCTGAGCTACCAGCAGGATAGCCATCTCAGATTACAGGCCTCGCCTTTCTGAGCCTTGGAACTTGGGTTATACCTGTCCCTACCACAGACAGCTTTTTACAAACAAAGGATCAATCAGAGGACATGGATCTGCTTCACTCAGGGGTCACACTGCTTTACCTTATTTTCTAGTACCTATTGCACCTATTGCAGGCCTATCTTACAGGCCTATCTTACACTCAGAACTCTGCAATCTCAGAGACAAAGGTGTGATAGAGCTCCTTTTCCACCCAAGTTTATCAATAACATTTTCCTGGTTCCGAAGAAATCAGAGGAATTTTGCCCCATCATCAATTTTTTTTTTTAACTAGTTTGTAATATATCATCACTTCAAAATGGAGTGCATAAAATGCTTCGCAACCTTCGCTGTAAGGGAGATCGAATCGGGAGAACCGATTTAAGAGATGCATATCTTACTGTTCCAGTGACATCCTCCCTCCGTCACTTTCTACAGTTTCTCTGGCAACAAGACCTCTGGCAATTCACTTGCCTCCCTTTTGGTCTCTTCTCCGCCCCTTGGTGTTTCACCAAATTGATGAAGCCAGTTATGGCTCTTCTCCGGTCTCAAGGTATTCGATCCATCATCTATCTAGAAGATATTCTACTCATGGCGCAAGATCTAGACATCCTTCAAATTTGCATGGTGTAGCAAGCTATTAGCAGTGTAGGAGATAAGAAATTGTAAATGTGGCGAAACCAGCTTCGCCACTGTGAACTGGAGAGGCCTGGCTGCTGGCCTCCTGCCCGCTGACTATGGCCCCTGGACGTGTTGCACTTTAGAAACTATATTTGGGCATGTAATAATTTATATTGCTGCTACTGGCCCTTTAAAATCAGCGATGGACATATTGGGACTTTTGGGACTAATGTCCCTTTAAGACTTTGTAACATATCACAGTAATACTGTCTTAAATATTATGTAGGTATTTATGTGTTCAGTTAAACTGGGGATATGTAGAAATGTGTGTTTTATGTGTTAAATGTATCAGTAGGTAATTTTATGTCTTTTACTGTCTTTTTGCAACCATGTGGTTAATGGACTCTAGTCCTAGATAATTGAATTACTTCTCCAATTATCTCCAGGGCAGAAGGGAGGAAGCCGGGATGCATTGTGGGGGATGTTTTACTTCTGTTTGAGCCAGATTGTGCCATGCTGCAAGCCCAGGCCCAAAAGATACTTTTAGTAACTTTTAAACCCCTGGTCGGATTCATGCCATTTTTTAATATGTTGTTCCCCTGAATGGATTGATTGTGGATATGTATTTTTATGTGAATGTGATGTATGTTTTTAAAGTTATGGAAGTTGTGTAAAAGTATATTTTAAACTGTATGCATAATGGGATTATGTGTCACACTAAGGGGAGGGGATGTGTGGGAGGTAACATCTATGTCATTGGTTATTTTATGCCTCCCCCTGGGTGTGGCCTGTATGTGTGAGTTGGAAATAAAAGCCAGACTGGGTGTCCCAGTCTAGAGTTCTTGCTTAACCCTCAAAGCGATGTGTCGTCTCGGTCTTTGGGGGAATGGGATTGTATGCTGACTGCCAAGAGTGTAAGCCGATGTCTGCTTTTCTTGTTCAGCTGTTCCAGTGTTCGTGTGGATCCAGTTCGTGAGTTCTGATGTTCTGCAGTAGCTGTGCCTTTCTGAGAAAAGGGGATTATCGCCTAAACTGGGTTTTATCCTCTTGGAAGTGAAACGGTCCGTTACAATTGGTGGCAAGCGGCGGGATCGTTCCTACAACCAGAGGGACAGCTACAGACAACACCATTTCTGGATTACAAATTGAGGGCAACGCTAGTATCCGTACAGCGACCCTATCTACAAAGGAACTCAGAAAATGGAGGAGAAGTTGCAGGATAGATTGTACGGTTCCGTACTCCGGAGGTCTAGAGCAATGTCAGAAGAGGACATGTTGATGTACAGAGAGACTGCCAGAGCCGAATTGTGGGACGAAGCCCTAGAGGAAGTACAGTATTCACGAGGGGATCAGCGCCGCAGCAGAAGGCAGCGAATTCTGGCTAGAATGGCAGAGCGGATGCCCCTCCTGAGAAAACAGACCACAGAAAAGTGGGTGACTAGACTCGAGATTCTAGTATACGCAGAACTGGTACTCGACGACGCATACCAGGCGCTACAGTGGTACGCGGCTCAGTGTGTCCCCAGGATGGCAGAGTATGAGTTCCCAGAAGGCGGAGAATACACTGGCCCCGGTCTATTTTCGGATAATAGTGGTGACGAGGACTTTGGGGAAGATGCCGACTATCGTTTTTGGGACCTGTACGGCATCCGGGAGAACATGCTGGGTCTCTTTGGCGCTGTGGACCTCGAGGCAGACCTACGATATTTGGTCACCCAGGAATGGAACCTGGAGGGGGATTACCTGCGACTCATCAATGAGGCCTGGGAAGAGACAACCGGTCCTCCCGCCCAACAGCAACCAGCAGTACCCGAGGTAGCAGAGTTCCTAGACTGGTCCTGTGAGCAACCCCAGGGAGATGAAGGTGTCGTCCTTCCTCCCCAGCGGCAGGCTGAGTTACAGGGGGCAGAGGTTGTTGTTCCTGCCCCCCAGCAGCAAAGGGATGTACCGGGAGGGCAGTGTGAAGTGAAGGGAGAGGAGAGCAGCGTCCTCCCTCCCCAGCGGCAGTGTGTACCCCAGGGAGATGAAGGTGTCGTCCTTCCTCCCCAGTGGCAGCGTACACCCCAGGGAGATGAAGGTGTCGTCCTTCCTCCCCAGCGGCAGGCTGAGTTACAGGGGGCAGAGGTTGTTGTTCCTGACCCCCAGCAGCAAAGTGATGTGCCGGGAGGGCAGTGTGAAGTGAAGGGAGAGGAGAGCAGCGTCCTCCCTCCCCAGCGGCAGTGTGTACCCCAGGGAGATGAAGGTGTCGTCCTTC
Organism: Pelobates fuscus; assembly: GCF_036172605.1. Classification (NCBI taxonomy): domain Eukaryota; kingdom Metazoa; phylum Chordata; class Amphibia; order Anura; family Pelobatidae; genus Pelobates; species Pelobates fuscus. The sequence continues at coordinate 114,630,314 of NC_086317.1, forward strand.
CTCCCCAGTGGCAGCGTACACCCCAGGGAGATGAAGGTGTCGTCCTTCCTCCCCAGCGGCAGGCTGAGTTACAGGGGGCAGAGGTTGTTGTTCCTGCCCCCCAGCAGCAAAGTGATGTGCCAGGAAGGCAGTGTGAAGTAAAGGGAGAGGAGAGCCGTGTCCTCCCTCCCCAGCGGCAGGGGGTGTCTCAGGGAGCAGAAGGTGCAATCCTTCCTCCCCAGCGGCAGTGTGTACCCCAGGGAGCAGAAGGTGCCATCCTTTCTCCCCAGCGGCAGTTTGCCATCCAGAGAGAGGAACTTGTTACACCCTCTCTCCCACGGCAACCTAACCCACCAAGGGGAGATGTTAAGCCCCACAACTGTACAGATGGGACCGTAGTCTCTGCACTTACAGCACAAGGGATAGGGACGGTCGGTCCTGTTCCCCAGCCTCAGTGTGATGGATCCAAAGGGGAGACAGTCGGTCTCCCCCTCCAGCAGTCGAGCTGTGCACCTAAAGGGGAGACAGCCAGTCTCCAGCAACCAGACGCCCACCAGACTACTCCCGTGGTAGTGCTGGCAACAAGACAGAGTACCGCTGGTCTCTGCCCCCTCAGCAACCCACCAAGGCAGCCTACCCGTCTCCCACCCAGCAGGGGTGAAACACCAGAACTTGGACAAAATCCTTCCTCACCCAGATGTAGTAACCGGTTAGTGTGGGTGGGCTGCTCTGTTATTTCTGTTTTGTGGGTGGGTTGCTGGACTAACCAGGGCACTGACCGGCAGAAAGTCAGGTACCCTGTTAGTCTAATTGGCAAAGGGGAGAAATGTGGCGAAACCAGCTTCGCCACTGTGAACTGGAGAGGCCTGGCTGCTGGCCTCCTGCCCGCTGACTATGGCCCCTGGACGTGTTGCACTTTAGAAACTATATTTGGGCATGTAATAATTTATATTGCTGCTACTGGCCCTTTAAAATCAGCGATGGACATATTGGGACTTTTGGGACTAATGTCCCTTTAAGACTTTGTAACATATCACAGTAATACTGTCTTAAATATTATGTAGGTATTTATGTGTTCAGTTAAACTGGGGATATGTAGAAATGTGTGTTTTATGTGTTAAATGTATCAGTAGGTAATTTTATGTCTTTTACTGTCTTTTTGCAACCATGTGGTTAATGGAGTCTGACTCTAGTCCTAGATAATTGAATTACTTCTCCAATTATCTCCAGGGCAGAAGGGAGGAAGCCGGGATGCATTGTGGGGGATGTTTTACTTCTGTTTGAGCCAGATTGTGCCATGCTGCAAGCCCAGGCCCAAAAGATACTTTTAGTAACTTTTAAACCCCTGGTCGGATTCATGCCATTTTTTAATATGTTGTTCCCCTGAATGGATTGATTGTGGATATGTATTTTTATGTGAATGTGATGTATGTTTTTAAAGTTATGGAAGTTGTGTAAAAGTATATTTTAAACTGTATGCATAATGGGATTATGTGTCACACTAAGGGGAGGGGATGTGTGGGAGGTAACATCTATGTCATTGGTTATTTTATGCCTCCCCCTGGGTGTGGCCTGTATGTGTGAGTTGGAAATAAAAGCCAGACTGGGTGTCCCAGTCTAGAGTTCTTGCTTAACCCTCAAAGCGATGTGTCGTCTCGGTCTTTGGGGGAATGGGATTGTATGCTGACTGCCAAGAGTGTAAGCCGATGTCTGCTTTTCTTGTTCAGCTGTTCCAGTGTTCGTGTGGATCCAGTTCGTGAGTTCTGATGTTCTGCAGTAGCTGTGCCTTTCTGAGAAAAGGGGATTATCGCCTAAACTGGGTTTTATCCTCTTGGAAGTGAAACGGTCCGTTACAATTGGTGGCAAGCGGCGGGATCGTTCCTACAACCAGAGGGACAGCTACAGACAACACCATTTCTGGATTACAAATTGAGGGCAACGCTAGTATCCGTACAGCGACCCTATCTACAAAGGAACTCAGAAAATGGAGGAGAAGTTGCAGGATAGATTGTACGGTTCCGTACTCCGGAGGTCTAGAGCAATGTCAGAAGAGGACATGTTGATGTACAGAGAGACTGCCAGAGCCGAATTGTGGGACGAAGCCCTAGAGGAAGTACAGTATTCACGAGGGGATCAGCGCCGCAGCAGAAGGCAGCGAATTCTGGCTAGAATGGCAGAGCGGATGCCCCTCCTGAGAAAACAGACCACAGAAAAGTGGGTGACTAGACTCGAGATTCTAGTATACGCAGAACTGGTACTCGACGACGCATACCAGGCGCTACAGTGGTACGCGGCTCAGTGTGTCCCCAGGATGGCAGAGTATGAGTTCCCAGAAGGCGGAGAATACACTGGCCCCGGTCTATTTTCGGATAATAGTGGTGACGAGGACTTTGGGGAAGATGCCGACTATCGTTTTTGGGACCTGTACGGCATCCGGGAGAACATGCTGGGTCTCTTTGGCGCTGTGGACCTCGAGGCAGACCTACGATATTTGGTCACCCAGGAATGGAACCTGGAGGGGGATTACCTGCGACTCATCAATGAGGCCTGGGAAGAGACAACCGGTCCTCCCGCCCAACAGCAACCAGCAGTACCCGAGGTAGCAGAGTTCCTAGACTGGTCCTGTGAGCAACCCCAGGGAGATGAAGGTGTCGTCCTTCCTCCCCAGCGGCAGGCTGAGTTACAGGGGGCAGAGGTTGTTGTTCCTGCCCCCCAGCAGCAAAGGGATGTACCGGGAGGGCAGTGTGAAGTGAAGGGAGAGGAGAGCAGCGTCCTCCCTCCCCAGCGGCAGTGTGTACCCCAGGGAGATGAAGGTGTCGTCCTTCCTCCCCAGTGGCAGCGTACACCCCAGGGAGATGAAGGTGTCGTCCTTCCTCCCCAGCGGCAGGCTGAGTTACAGGGGGCAGAGGTTGTTGTTCCTGACCCCCAGCAGCAAAGTGATGTGCCGGGAGGGCAGTGTGAAGTGAAGGGAGAGGAGAGCAGCGTCCTCCCTCCCCAGCGGCAGTGTGTACCCCAGGGAGATGAAGGTGTCGTCCTTCCTCCCCAGTGGCAGCGTACACCCCAGGGAGATGAAGGTGTCGTCCTTCCTCCCCAGCGGCAGGCTGAGTTACAGGGGGCAGAGGTTGTTGTTCCTGCCCCCCAGCAGCAAAGTGATGTGCCAGGAAGGCAGTGTGAAGTAAAGGGAGAGGAGAGCCGTGTCCTCCCTCCCCAGCGGCAGGGGGTGTCTCAGGGAGCAGAAGGTGCAATCCTTCCTCCCCAGCGGCAGTGTGTACCCCAGGGAGCAGAAGGTGCCATCCTTTCTCCCCAGCGGCAGTTTGCCATCCAGAGAGAGGAACTTGTTACACCCTCTCTCCCACGGCAACCTAACCCACCAAGGGGAGATGTTAAGCCCCACAACTGTACAGATGGGACCGTAGTCTCTGCACTTACAGCACAAGGGATAGGGACGGTCGGTCCTGTTCCCCAGCCTCAGTGTGATGGATCCAAAGGGGAGACAGTCGGTCTCCCCCTCCAGCAGTCGAGCTGTGCACCTAAAGGGGAGACAGCCAGTCTCCAGCAACCAGACGCCCACCAGACTACTCCCGTGGTAGTGCTGGCAACAAGACAGAGTACCGCTGGTCTCTGCCCCCTCAGCAACCCACCAAGGCAGCCTACCCGTCTCCCACCCAGCAGGGGTGAAACACCAGAACTTGGACAAAATCCTTCCTCACCCAGATGTAGTAACCGGTTAGTGTGGGTGGGCTGCTCTGTTATTTCTGTTTTGTGGGTGGGTTGCTGGACTAACCAGGGCACTGACCGGCAGAAAGTCAGGTACCCTGTTAGTCTAATTGGCAAAGGGGAGAAATGTGGCGAAACCAGCTTCGCCACTGTGAACTGGAGAGGCCTGGCTGCTGGCCTCCTGCCCGCTGACTATGGCCCCTGGACGTGTTGCACTTTAGAAACTATATTTGGGCATGTAATAATTTATATTGCTGCTACTGGCCCTTTAAAATCAGCGATGGACATATTGGGACTTTTGGGACTAATGTCCCTTTAAGACTTTGTAACATATCACAGTAATACTGTCTTAAATATTATGTAGGTATTTATGTGTTCAGTTAAACTGGGGATATGTAGAAATGTGTGTTTTATGTGTTAAATGTATCAGTAGGTAATTTTATGTCTTTTACTGTCTTTTTGCAACCATGTGGTTAATGGAGTCTGACTCTAGTCCTAGATAATTGAATTACTTCTCCAATTATCTCCAGGGCAGAAGGGAGGAAGCCGGGATGCATTGTGGGGGATGTTTTACTTCTGTTTGAGCCAGATTGTGCCATGCTGCAAGCCCAGGCCCAAAAGATACTTTTAGTAACTTTTAAACCCCTGGTCGGATTCATGCCATTTTTTAATATGTTGTTCCCCTGAATGGATTGATTGTGGATATGTATTTTTATGTGAATGTGATGTATGTTTTTAAAGTTATGGAAGTTGTGTAAAAGTATATTTTAAACTGTATGCATAATGGGATTATGTGTCACACTAAGGGGAGGGGATGTGTGGGAGGTAACATCTATGTCATTGGTTATTTTATGCCTCCCCCTGGGTGTGGCCTGTATGTGTGAGTTGGAAATAAAAGCCAGACTGGGTGTCCCAGTCTAGAGTTCTTGCTTAACCCTCAAAGCGATGTGTCGTCTCGGTCTTTGGGGGAATGGGATTGTATGCTGACTGCCAAGAGTGTAAGCCGATGTCTGCTTTTCTTGTTCAGCTGTTCCAGTGTTCGTGTGGATCCAGTTCGTGAGTTCTGATGTTCTGCAGTAGCTGTGCCTTTCTGAGAAAAGGGGATTATCGCCTAAACTGGGTTTTATCCTCTTGGAAGTGAAACGGTCCGTTACAGTAAATTAAACAGAATTTGCAATACAGAAAGTATTGCAGAAATATTGATCTCAGTTTACAGGAAGTGTTTAGAAGGCACTGCACGTTACTTGTAGGGAGGTTTGACTAGGGATGAATGAAAAAAATGCATTAAAGGGACTCTATAAGTACCAAGACCACTTCATCTCAATGAAGTGGTCTGGGTGCAACGTCACTGTCCCCTTAATCCTGCAATGTTAATTATTGCAGTTTCTAATCACATTGCAGGGTTAAGACTGCCCCTAGTGGCTGTCAATTAGATAGCAACTAGAGGCACTTCCTGCTTGTTAGGTGACTTTTGGTCTCCTAACTGACACTGGAGGCCCTCAAGCTCTACATATATCCAGAGTTGGCAAAATCTCTATATGAAAGCATTGAAGCTTTCCTATGGGTAAGGCCTGAGGCGCTTGTAGCACACGCAGTGCATGTGCATTAGCGCCCCACCCCATTGGGTGAAGTAGGAGCAAGAAGATCGGCGCTGAAATTGGGTAAGTTCAGTAAGGGGGTTGTGGGTTTGAGGGGGCAAAGGGAGCTGTAATACAGCTTTGTATTTCTAGCACTATGGTATCCCTTTAACTCCTAAATGGCAGATAATTGAGCAGTGAGACTTCAGTGGCATGATATATACATGAAAAACTGCTTCATTAAGTTAAAGTTGTTTTGGTGACTGTACTGTCACATTAAGTACATTGTAGCTATTTTTTGTAATTGTAGTTAAACAATTGTAATTAATACACAAGGTATTACACCAAATCGTTACATAATAAAATGTTTATGCATTGTTTTAATAAATTGATCCTTCAATTACCATTCTCTATTTTGGGGGTATTCAAAGAGATTGGAACTACGCCTACTTGTGGAATATAGGTCAAAAGGTTACAAGGAAGGCTAGAAAAGCTCTCAAAGGATAGAAAGTTGTATTACCATTCATTTGATGTGACAGGGCTTAACAAAAGCTCTAACAAGGGAGATAAGACAACAACTGCAAGGTTTTATAGACAAATAACTTATTGACGCCAGGAAAGCAGAAAACAGCCATAACAATAAAGTATCCATGGATCAATGTAAAAAAATTGCCAATACACAATGATTTCTGTATATATTGAAATAAAAAAGACACTAACGGGGATGGAGAAATTACATAGGGAAGATTGTTTGGTAGATAGACACACAAGATAGGACAGGAATAATGTAGGCAGATGTCATGTCACTAATAAAGAGCAGTGACTTAGGTTTCTCCAAAGATCCTGGAATTGTGAGTGGAGATCTACATCGATAGTCTAGCACTACTGAAGTTTTTTCCCCCCAAAGGATTGTTAGACAATGTGATTTATGTCTGTCTTTTTCTCTGCTCCAAGTGTTTACTTCCTTTTTGTCCAAGTATCCGTTGGATATGGTTTAGTCACATTATTTCTGTGATAGAGTAAATGTTCTGTCTAAGTAAGGAGCATCTTTCCTTTGTCAAAATCGTTCAAATTCAGTTTTCTGCTCATCACATCGAAAGCGTAGTTTGCAAAATTATGATTTTCAACTGCTACATACGCATCTATTGAACAATATAAATGATCTCAGCTTTAACCCCTTAAGGACCAAACTTCTGGAATAAAATGGAATTATGACGTGTCAGACATGTCATGTGTCCTTAAGGGGTTAAAATATCCATTAGATGGCCTTACTTTATGTAAAAAAACAAACAAATAAATAAATATATCTTTATATATGATAGTTGGTCATCAGCGCTCCAGGGATTTCCAAAAGAAAATTTACTTGCAAAAAGTGTCACATTCAGACAACGTTTCAGTTCCACATAGGAACTTTCCTTTTATATATATATATATATATATATATATATATATATATATACTGTACCTTGCACACAGGCTGCCGTTGGATTCAAAAAAACGGTTGCATTACCAGGGCAGGCCTAACCACTTGTCAGTTCCGGCACACCACTACTGACTTATAGTATAATAATACTTATTCACGATCGGCTATGGTTTCCGACCAATATATATATATATATATATATATATATATATATATATATATATATATATAAATGTAAATAGTATGGCTGCACTCACGGATATTTCTTAAAATTTAACTTTTATTTGGTTCTATTAAAAAATTATGGAACCAAATAAAAGTTACATTTTAAGAAATATCCGTGAGTGCAGCCATACTATTTACATTTATATATATATATTTATATATATATATATATATATATATTGGTCGGAAACCATAGCCGATCGTGAATAAGTATTATTATACTATAAGTCAGTAGTGGTGTGCCGGAACTGACAAGTGGTTAGGCCTGCCAAATGAGAGTGATGATATTTAAATGTTAACCAAAAGGGTGAGGCGGGAGGGCAACACTAAAACTCGAGTGCAGGTAAGCGGATGAGGTATGGGTTTAAATTGTCCGGACAACTCCTCCCACAACTACAGGCTAATGCCTTTAAATTTGTGGTCGGAAACCATAGCAGATCGTGAATAAGTATTATTATACTATAAGTCGGTAGTGGTGTGCCGGAACCGACAAGTGGTTAGACCTGTAATAAAGAGGGGAAAAGGATAAGGAATACTTATTAAACAAGAAACGATACTTACAAAGTCATGGTATTAAAACATTTTAATTTCCTTTCTGGACATGGTATGCACCTGCAATAAGTGGCTGATTTCCAGCTGCCCATTCCTTTATTATGTGAGTTGGAACCATAAGACTGGCTGCTATGAAGCTGCTCCTATGCGGCATGAATGACCAGAGTAATAGGTTGGACTAAACCAAACCAAACTAGCAGAGTTTGCCGGTACAGGTTAAACTTGTGCGTTGTTAGCGGTTTACCGTGTAACTTGAGTATTGTAGAAGCTTTTGACAAGTCTATAAGTGATGAGGTTTATTGTTCGAAAGGTGCAGTGTCAAGTAGGTTTGATATGTCTCAAGATTTAGAGCTGACAATTGCCAATCGCTGTGGGTTTTGAGAAAAGTTTAACTTCTTTATAGTATAGGATAAGATAACGGGAAACAGGAATTATTAAGGAATGTAAAAAGCATATGGTGTTGTATACTTATAAGGTATGCCTTGAAGGTATTTTGTGCTAGTTTTAGAGAAATGTGGCAGAAGGTAGCGAATGCGACCAATGATTCAATAGAAACTCGTTATAATCTAAAAGTCTGCACAAATTTGGAAAACAACTTGAACACTCTGTCATAAGTTTCCCTGGTGTTATCTGACAAGCCCATTTGGGACAGGTTTTACTGTGTGCTAGGAGAGCCTCTAATCCAGGATTGGATCTATTGAAACAAGGATGCCTGGTCGCATGTTTGTTTGCTGTGAGGTGATGCCAGAAAAACTCCTGAAAATTGAAGCGAGATAATGCATCAGCAGCCGTTTTATATACACCGAGAACATGCGTACAAGTGATAAAACCTGATGAGCAAGAGCCCAAAGAATACTAAAGAGCAGTAGATCCGATGCAACTGGGCTACAGGTCATAGAACCGGTGACCTAAAAATGTCTGTAGATCTTGTGTGGCAGCTGTACTGGTTGTATAACGGGGGGAATTAACAGACTGTGGGACTGTGGGAAATGGATGCCCATTTTTATAAGAAAGAAAATATTTTACCACCTGGACAGGTCTGTTAGAACAGGAGTGACGAGCATGGCATGTTAATGTAGGCGGATGACCAGGGAGTTAGTGGAGTAGTTCGATAATGTAGTCGCACAGTATGGAGAGTATGAGGTTCAGAGAATCAAGGAGACTCTGAAGATACCTGTGATGACAGGCCTTCGCCAGAGACAGTCTCCATGCTGCCTGGTACACCGGACCCTGCCTATGGGTAGGCAGTCCTTTCCCAAATGAGTCCAGTTAGGCACACTGCAAATTGGGCTGCTGGAGGAGGCTACGGAAAAACATGGGATATTTGAGCGCTCAGGGAAGGAAGTAGGGTCATGGGTACTTCGGGGGATAGTAAATGGTACTTCTAAACTAAGTATAACTCGACTAGTAAAGGGGAAGGATGAGTACTAGAGGTAAAGGCCAGTTGTCGAAAGTTAACTTCTGAAAGTCATGGTCTGTGAAAAGGAGGGTACAGCGCATGATTTGGTGTAGCAGAGAAACAGTGAGCGGATGTGGCATAATCCACAAGCAACACTGCAAATACCATCTGGTATTGTTAGAGCTGCATGCCTAGCCCTAGAACCCAATAGGTTTTGTTACAGAGGTCCATATGTCCCTTAGGACGATAGGCTGTGTGAGATAACTTATTTATATAGATCAAAGTCATAACCAGTTTGGGTATGTACAGGAGTATGGTCAATGGCCTTTAGTACAAACTACTGGATAGACCCTGTAGTGCATCAGTCTACAACTGGTCTCGGTTAGGCAATACCGAGGGACCAAACTGCTGCCTCTGCCTTCAGGTACGTCCTGTAAATGGACAGGGAAGAACTGTGCCAGTGTACTCATGGGAGAAGGGGAACATAAGTTGGCTTGTAACTGGTAAGGTTATGTTAGGGGATGGAAATAACGGGGGGCTCAAAGTAAGTGCTCCATGGGAGGGTAAGGAACTAATAAATTAGGAGATTTGACTTCTTCAGTTTAACGTAAGTCATATTAAAGGGTGAACAGATGTCACATTTCATGGTTTACAATCTGATATGCTGTCTGCAAATCTTGGGGTTGGTAATCATGAAACCTGCTTCTGGGTTATGGCAGGGAGTGGTATTCCCTATGTCTGTACACCCACAATTGGACTGGTCCAGGATCGCACGGGACTAGCCAAGCGGTATCATGTTCTAGGTTTGCGTATATGATTTGTCTGGGGCGGAGGGTTTGTTGAGGGAACTCAGGGGTGACAAACCTTCTTGCACCTATGTATGAGACGAAGTATGAGGTGATAAATACTGTGTAATTTAACAGCCATGCCATGAAAGTGTAACTGTGCATCAACTGGCTTCTTAATTAGTGCCCAACTGGCAAAGAAATAAGCTAAATCAGGGATAGCTGAGGCCCTACTAATTTTCCAAGTGGCTTTGAGAGGCTCTAGATATGAATTGGGCCGAGGGACTGAGGATTGAGGGCAGGAATGTTGGCCTCTTGGTGACAAGTAAGAGCTTCAATACAAGTGGCCGTGACCAGTAAGGCCCTGTCTAATAAGCGAGGGTCTAACTATGAGTTGGCCAATGGGCTAATACCTCAGTTTGAGGATGGGAGTTGGCCTTGCGGGATATAATTACCTTTAAACTAGATTTTGGCCAGCACCATTACCCTTCACAGTCAGCTGATCTATCCCAAAGGAATCTAGGGGAATCGGAGCGTAATGAATTGATGCCCAACTAGTGTGGTTGAGCTTGAGAATAGACTCTTGTAGAGAGGAACCTAATGACCCACTGAGAACGCTAATGGTAATGTGTCCAGTATGGTGTAAGTGTAACTGGAGATAAGGGCACAACGTACCTGTTTTGAGTTTGTGGACTAAGACATCACCAACTGGGCGACCAGTATAGATAGTGGAATCGAGCCCATAAGGGAACAAAGCTATGTATCTAACCTTAGTCCCATCAACATGAGGATAGAGAAGATAATTAAATGTGTTGTATCTAGGTATGAGTTCCCACTATGTGTCCTTCCATAAGTAAGACCAAATAGTATAAGAGAGTATGTTACACATCTATATTCCTAGTAGGAAACAAACTCTGGAGATCCATCAAGTGTCTGTGACTGGGGTTGAGAATGCTGACAGAGGGAGTTATAGGAAGAAACATTAGTGGCCTAATAAGGCTGTAGTCGTACGTATTTGCTCAAATGAAGGGCCGAAATTGAGTTGTAGTGGAATGCCCGCGGTGGGCCATATTTAACATATGAGAGACGGTCTAGTGAGGGCCAAATGTAGAGACCTTGTTGTGGCAGGCTGTATGCCAAAATAAACTTATGTCAAATGTAAATATTATACCGTATGTGAGTTCCCAAATAAGGGGAAGAAAAATTGTGCTGTACTGCGTAGCTCATGGAGGGCCGAGGTATGATAGGGTTGTAGCACACCCTAGTAGGTTGGAAATGACGTCAGAGCTGAGTTGCTGGATAATGGGCTGTATAAGATGTAACGATCGTACGTGTCACAACGTAAGTGGCCTGGTTACACCAAACTACTGACATTATGCTGAAACGCAATGGCATAAAAAGAGATTTAAGAGTTACATTCACAATGAGGGATAATGGGCCCTCTGAGAGTATGGGCAGGTGTATGCCAGCTAGGAAGGGTTGTGAAGGTACATAATTTTACTGGTGAAATTTGTCTGCAAAGCAATCTATATGTAAAATTGCTGTGTTACGATATGTTTATTTGCTAGCTATTCATCCCTTGTTTCAAATAAATGTTATGGTAATATATTTTAAATAAAAAAGTGCTCAGTAGACAAGGGGTTAATAGTATAATTACTTATCACTTTATTTAACAAATCAAGATGTGTGTAAAATGAGATGTAGAGATACACACCTCTTTATACTGAAATGTGTAAATTCCATCTTAGATCCCTATCAGTCATTATTACCAGCGCTGCGGAATCTGTTGGTGCTTTAAAAATACCAGTAATAAATAAATAACAAAATTACAAGCTCTTAAATACACAATGTCTGGGCACACGTGGTTTCCTCATAAGGCAGTCTTTATTGACTTGTCAGACTTGAGAAAGGCATACGACTGCCGAAACATTGTCTGTTTTCTGTGCTCCTTCAATAAACACTGCCTTATGAAGAAACCAAGAGAGCCTTAAGAAGAAACCATTGGTGTACACAGACATTGTGTATTTTGAAGATTGACTTTACTTGGGAATTGACCTGCCCTGTTTGGAGGCAGATTAGTGGTAGTATCCCCCAACAGTGTGTGCATTAGCTCTGTCTCTCAAAATTGTTACAAGCTCTGTCCTTTGCACCTGCCAGTTAGGCATAGAAAAATCATACTTCTTGTTTGAGTGTTTACCCTGACTTTGCCAGGACTTAATGGGACAGTATAGTCACCAGAACCACTACAGCTTAATGTAGTGCTTCTGGTGACTACAGCATGTCCCTGTAGAGAAAGGGCAGTGTTTACATCGCAAGCTAGTAACAGTAGCAGTCACTCAGATGGTCACTAGAAGTGCTTCCTAGTCTAGAGGTGCACAGTGCACAGTACCTATATTCAGAATCATGGAGGCGCTGAATGTACCCACAGAGATGCATTGATTAAATACATATCTAAAAGGAAATGTTGTTTGGCACAGTGTGTTCCTATGGGAAAGCACAGGACTGGCTGAGATCAACAAGACTTATGATCTCAGCCATGGAGGCAGTTTCCCAAGCAATATAAGGGGGTCCAGGAACCTGAATAGTTAACTAAACACTATAGTGTCAGGAAAACATGTTTGTGTTCCTTTTACTGGATTGTGATGCAATTCTTAAATTGTTAATATAAATTTAAAAGATGATTGAACATCACATGATGAAAAGATTAACAAAATACATAGGTGATTCTTATTTGTTGTATTATTCAATGGTGTAATTTATAGACACATAACCTTTTCTGTTTATTTATGTTAAAGTGGCTCTAATAACTTTCAGAGATTTTGTGTGTTTTGCTTAGACCCCAGGTGACATCATAGGCGTGCGCAGCCTATTGCATTAGGGTGTGCACCCTAAAGCACAAGCACACGCGGTATATATATATATATATATATATATATATGTGTATGTATGTATATATACACATATATACACACACAAAGCTGTGTGATGTGTGTGTGAGGGTGCTGGTAGTGTACTATGTGGGTGAGGGTGTTTGTGTGTGTGTGTGTGTGTGTGTGTGTGTGCACTTGTGAGGGTGCTGTGAATGTACTGTGTGTCAGGGTGCTGTTTGTGTGTGTATGTGCACTTGTGAGGGTGCTGTAAATGTACTGTGTGTGAGGGTGCTGTTTATGTGTGAGGGTACTGGTAGTGTGCTGTGTGTGTGTGTGTGTTTGTTAGGGTCCTGTTTGTGTTTGTGAGGGTACTGTTAGTGTGCTGTGTGAGTGTGAGGGTGCTGTTTGTGTAATGTGTGAGGGTGCTGTGTATGTGTGAGGGTGCTGTGTATGTGTGAGGGTGATGTGTATGTGTATGTCTGTGGGTGCTGTATGTGTGTATGTGCTGTGTATGTCTGTGGGTGCTGTGTATGTCTGTGGGTGCTGTATGTGTGTGTGTGCTGTATGTGTGTGTGTGCTGTATGTGTGTGGGTGCTGTATGTGTGTGAGTGCTGTATGTGTGTGGGTGCTGTGTATGTCTGTGGGTGCTGTGTATGTCTGTGGGTGCTGTGTATGTCTGTGGGTGCTGTGTATGTCTGTGGGTGCTGTGTATGTGTGTGGGTGCTGTGTATGTCTGTGGGTGCTGTGTATGTCTGTGGGTGCTGTGTATGTATGTGGGTGCTGTGTATGTGTGTGGGTGCTGTATATGTATGTGGGTGCTGTGTATGTGTGTGGGTGCTGTATGTGTGTGGGTGCTGTATGTGTGTTGGTGCTGTGTATGTGTGTGTGTGGGTGATTGTGGGGGGTGGAGGTGGGGGTACATTACTTAATATCCCCCCTCCCTTCTTACTTAATGTAGGGAGGGGGGATCCTTCCTTGCTGCCTTCCCTGGTGGTCCAGTGGAGGTGGGGGCAGATCAGTTATCCCCCCTCCCTTCTTACCTTATGCCTGGGAGGGGGGATCCTTTCTGCTGCTGCCATCCCTGGTGGTCCAGTGGAGAGTGAACTCTAGCCCCGCTGGGCTAGAGTTCACTCACGCAAGATCTGAGCGTTGCCGCGGCAACGCTCAGATCTCGCGAGAGGAACCTGGCGGAGCTGCTGGCAATAGCTCCGCCGGTCCTCTCCTGCCTCCCTTCCTGCATGTGAGCCGGGGAGGGGAGGCTGAGAGCAGAGCCGGCGCTCGGATAGCGCCGGCTCTGCATGAGCCGGCAGGGGAGATCCTGAGATCTCCCCTGCCGGTCTCAATACATAGGCGTGCCGCGGGGATTAGGGTGTGCCCAGGCACACCCGGCACACCCCGTGCGCACGCCTATGGGTGACATCCTTACTCGGTATGCAGAAGCCACTTGGGATGGTAAGCAGAATTGAGTTATACTTAGCGAAGCTCTCTCTCATGGACACCCTCTTTGTTCAGCTCCTGGCACTTCATCCATCAGGAGTCCACACCACTATACTCTTGCACATGTGTAATAATCCTGCCTAAGCTCTACAGTAATGAAACAGATAGGGCAACAAATGCTAATGCTGGTCATTGATTATGGGGATGTCGTGTATGCACCTGCATCGCAAACCCACCTTAATAAACTCAACACGTTATATAATTCATTCTGCCACTTTGTACTAGAAAGTAATTACTTTACCCACCACTGTGACATGTTAAAAGAGCTAAACTGGCTGTCGCTGGAATCCCAACGCACTCTTCATCTTTCCAGCCTTGTGTATAAGAGCATTTCCAGGAAGCTCCCACCCTACCTGAGTAGAATGCTCTCTCTAGCTGTTCCACCTCCTATAACCTCCGATCCAGTACTAGCACGATATTTAGCATACCGCAATACAAAAATAAAGTGGCTTTATCCTCCTTTTCCTACAGAGCACCGCAATTATGGTATAACCTCAGGGACACAGTCAAATCTTTATTTAAAGGGACATCTGAACAACTTCAGCTTAATGAGGTTGTTCAGGTGAGTGCTACAGCTCCCTGCAGCCTTTTTCTTGTAAGCACTGTATTTTCTGAGAAAATACAATGTTTACATTGGAAGCTTGGAACACCTCTTGTTGCAGTCAATCAGACGGCCACCAGAGGGACTTCCGAGTTCAGAGGCCCTAAAAAGGCCTCATTCACGTCTGACGTATTCACGCATGGGTGAATACTTCAGACGGGCTATCAGCACACAAAGCACTGTGAACGCGCTTTGTGTGCTGAGGCTGTCAGCTCTGCTGTGGGAGTGGCTTGAGCGGTGGGTGGGGGCCCTAAAATTAAAAAGAAGGGGGGACCTACTGTCCCCCCCGGCCCCCACCCCTGAGCAGCGGGTGGGGGCCCTAAAATTAACAATAGGGGGGACCTACTGTCCTCCCCCGCCCCCACCCCTGAGCGGCGGATGGGGGCCCTAAAATTAACAATAGGGGGGACATACTGGGGGGGGCAGTAGGTCCCCCCCTTATTGTTAGATTTAGGGCCCCCACCCACCAGCTCAGGGGTGGGGGCCGGGGGGGGACAGTAGGTCCCCCCCCTTATTGTTAATTTTAGGACCCCCACTAATGCTCAGGGGTGGGGGCCGGGGGGGACAGTAGGTCCCCCCCTTATTGTATGATATGGATGATAGGAGTGGATGGATTTGGGGATGGATGTGGATGATGGGAGTGAATGGATGATATGGATGATGGGAGTGGATGATGGGAGTGAATGGATGATGGGAGTGGATGGATTTGGGGATGTATATGGATGAAAGGAATAGATAGATAGATAGAAATAGATAGATATAGATAAATAGAAAGAAGTAGAAATAGAGTGTGTATGTGTTTAACAATATTTATTTAAAGTGTGTTAGTATGCAAACACTATATATAGAGAAATCTCTATATATAGTGTTTGCATGCAAAGTTTGGAGTAGGAGGGGGGCGGGCACACAGCGAGCTGAGCTGTCACTCACCTCAGCTCGCGAACGCGCATTCCGCGCACATGCGCAGTATAGCGCTGAGTGTCTTCATAGGGCGGCATTCAATGCCGCTCTATGATGAACGCGATTGGTGCAGCGCGAAGACGCGCATGCGCACCACATTGCGATTACGCTTCTCTCTGAGAAGCGTCCTATTGGGCCCCGCGATTTCATCATTTTGACGAAAAAGGGGGCGCGGCCTGGCTGGGAGCTTGGCGCTGGAACGGAGGTAAGTTTTTAATATAAAAACGCTCAGAAAATTATTTTTAATAAATGAAAGTTCATATAAAAGCAAGGAAGGAAGGCTGGGGGACCTGTCTTTCTTGCTTTTATATGTTGACTATAGAGTCCCTTTAATCTAAAATCCTTTCAAAGATCTATGGCAATATACCTCAGCACAGAATGCACCTGTCATGGTTGAATATATTTATTACCTACGATGTGTTAAATCTATATATATGTGTATATGTTTATATTTATTTTGTATATTGTATTTTTTTTTAATATGGTATCCTATTGTAACAATGCATTGTTTGTGGACCCAGGACATACTTGAAAACGAGAGAATTCTCAATGTATCCTTCCTGGTAAAATATTTTATAAATAAATAAAAACAATTTAATATTATAATATCTCAATAACTATTCATGGTATGATAACTTACCTTTGTTCTTTGTGCAAACATACTAATAGTTACAATACAAAGTTGATATAAGCAGACAGGGATAGTCACTAAAGTCAGAATTATCAGTATTTCAAATGAATTTAAAATGCATGCCAAAATAGCCAAATTAAAAAAAATAAAAATCTCTCAATCAATTCTCTGGTCAGTTTGGTTACGTTTTAAATTTGAAATTCACTTTGAACTCTCGACAGTTCACACTGTCAGTGTGTTAATCTAGCAGCTTCCTATTTGTATGATTTGGTTATCTTAATTCTAGTTTGATGCTGTGATATTTTATCCCACTTGATGTATAATAACCATTAGGTGGCGCTATTATACAGTTTAATCTGCATATAGGTTTTCACTATTAAAACTAGCAAGTGTTGACTTTTTGTAATAAAACTGAATAGACCAACAGATATTTAGATAAAACATTTACTGAAATGTGTGTCCCTTTCAGTAACAAAGAAATGGGAAACATAGCAAATCTCACATCAATGATACTAAAAAAAAGTTATATTTTCATTTGTGATAAAATAGTATATAATAGCCTTGTATTGTATAAATATTACCAGCTCAAGAATTTTAATCTATTTATTTTAATCTTTTCAAATTATTATACCATCTAGAGATCATATGGCTAATGGAATGGATGTAATCAATATGCAATACATATTCATCACAATAGATGGTGCAATTATACAGCTAAAACTATTCAAATTTGTGTAAATTATAAACTGAGGAGAAACGTTAACTTTGTATAATAAAATGAAATATACCAAGACAATTACTAAAAGAAAAAGCAGAATTTAAAGCATGTGGTCTATTCACTAAAAACTGAATTCACAAGCAAATAGAAAATGTTGCACTAATAATTCTCCATGATGACCAGTTTAGTGGTATATTTATATGTTTATGTAAATTTTTCACTACAACATTGTCATTTTATTGCCAAAGGATCATCGATTTTTTTTTGTTTATTTGAATTGTGTGTAATTGTTTTGTTTTCTTAGTAGAGTAGAATAGTAGAGAGATATTTCCACCACTTCATATCAATACACAAATTACAAACAGGTCCATGTAATTATGATTGAATTAATAGAATACATAATGAATTAATCAACACACATTATAATTAGTAAATATAACAAGCAATGCATTCGGGTATGGACATATAGACACATGAAAATGTTCTCTCTGTGTGTTAAAACATAGTAACGCAGAGCGGTATAATTTAGTATTGTTAAAGGTAAATGAGTTTTACAAATTAAATAGAGAGCTATTTGCATCTTTTTTTAGCTTGCAATTCCACATGCTCTCATTCAGATTTTTAGTTTTTCCATAGGTTTCCACTGGACAAAGACTGTGGAAAAACATTTAATGATGAGGATAGAGAGATCACACTCCTTGCAATGCTGTCCAATATGTTGAGGAAATTAACCTGAAGTGGTTTTATTGCATTGAGTTCCTTTAACAGAGAATTAGTCGAGTTGCCTAATTAAGGAAAATGATGCATCGCAATAGATGGCAATAAATAGTTGATCATCTCCGAAATACCCATTAACCGCATAGTTGCTGTTCGTGAATAACTGTGGAAATTTAAAGGGTTAAGTATATTATTACTGCCATAAATCATATTAAAATAATGCAACACAATTTTGCAAAAGAACAGCCATAGCACAGAATAGTTTAGCAATGCATAAGTGAAGAGCAGGCTGTGTGTGAAAAAATGCAAAGGTGTCTGAAATGAGAGCCACGATTAAATATCAAACACTATTAAACAAATAATATATATGAGAAAAATATAGCACGAAAAGAGAACTGCAATGTGGAACATTTATAAATGCGAAATATATTTTTAACTATTTAGACTAGAGTAACACTGTCACTGAAATGGCAACCCAGTCAAAAGATATACTGAGGCAAAGTAAGAACTTTGCCTCAGTATTTTTACACTGGGCAGAGCTACCGCCATTAAGAGGTATCAATCTCCCCTCATTTAACAGTAAAATTCACGCTGTCTATGGAGGATTCCACAGTCTTGCTGTACTCTCGCGCATGCTGAAGCACCAGCAGCAGAAGAGTACTGGCCGAAACAGGATGGCGGTGTCCGAGAAGGACAGGTTCAGGCAAGTAAAACCCACCTTTGCCTACTCCCAGCTGTGATGTCACTATAGGTGTCTTTTCAAATAAAGTAAAGTCCCCAGATGGTGACAGTGCCGCTTTTAGCACCGAATGTTAATTAAAAAAAAATAAAATATCTTAGATTTTTGTTGTGCATAGCAATATCAAAGTTAACATTTCAGACACAAAAAATGATGAGGAAAAAAAAATCACCCCTACATGAGAGGCTAAGATTCCTCAAAATCTGTATATCCAAGTAGCGCATGCGTAGATAGTGTAGCCGAATTGCGCAGGTCAGATCCTAGCTAAGTATAGAAGCACAAAGAGGTTCCTCTAAAACACGCCCCCTTGAACCGGGGGAAGAGTACCTACATAGTGATATCAGGGATCAAAGCCCCAATGTGCTTATAAAAACGGGCTAATTAAAGCCCCATGAATAGAGTATCAGGCAGTTCCAATCAACATGTTCCATTTAAATCATGACTTCATCTTATAAGCCCCAATTCAAATCCTAGCCGATATAGGTAGTATTATTTCATAGTAAATAGCAAGTAGAAGAAGGGAAGGGGCCAAAGTCATACAACCAATCATAAATTGTAATAAAACAAATCAGTATATACAATGCTGAATCATAAATAGTAGTAAGCAAATAAATTTAACTAAACAGAGTGGTATATACAATGCTAAAAAGGCGAATAGGGTACCTAGCCTATTAATGAGTAAATGGTAGATACAGCAAGGAGAATCCTATCTTGACCAATTAAATAAACGGGGCAAAAGAAAAACCTTCATTGAGGCCCAAGGGTTGAAGCGTCTTCAGTAAGTATATCCACTTAGTGTAATTACATGAAAGGGTGCTGCCCTGGAACAGCACTGTCACTTTAAATGTGGGAACCCATTCAGCAGAGAAATAAATGCCAAGACACAAATAAATAGGGTAAAGCAAGAATCATATATATTTACAGGGAACCAAAGGAGAAAGCAAAACAGTATATATATATATATATATATATATATATATATATATATATATATATATATATATATACACATACATACATATACACACACACACACACACACACACACACACACATATACACACACACGGCCACAAAATATATACAGTAAATAAAAAATAAGCACGAATCGTGCAGGTAACAAATACTGAAAGTCCTTTGGTAAGGGCAGGATTGTGCAGCTACCACGAGTATCAGGTAGGGCACAAATCCAGAGTCACAAGACTAATATAGTGACATCAAGATCAAAAGTAGAATAAATGAACAAGTCTGCAGGGACAGGATCACTGGTAGATAAGCCGGGACCACAGAACCAGAACACAGGGTCAGAGGACACAGCAACGAAGGACCAGGAGGACACAATAACGCAGGATCAGGAGGACACAGGATGAAGACCAGTAGACGTAGGACACAGGACCAAGTCACAGTATGCAGGAGCCAGGAGCAAGGAGCAAAGAGCCAAGAACACAGGAAACCAGGGAAACAGGAAACAAAAGGCAATGATCTGGCAAGGAGTGAGGGGAGAACCCAAACTAAATAGGTGCTAAACAAGGACCAGGTGAAGTGCTTAATGAAAAGAAATCAGGAACAGTGCCAAACAGAAACAGTGGTGAGTATGAGTACTGCACGAGGGCAAATCAGCTAAGGAGTGTCGTGACACTTAGATTCCCTCTGCCTCAAAATCTTATCAAAATCTCCCCGTCTTGGGTTCCTCCTTACCAATTCCAAACCACAAAATTTCAGACTGCTAGGATCACCCAGATGGTATTACTGAAGATGTCTTGAAATTGGTGTTTCAAGACGATTTCTTGGGGACCTTACATGTTCCATAATTCTTTCCTTAAAGGCCCTAAAAGTTTTGCCTACATATTTTTGTCCACAGGAACAGGACAGCAAATACACCAAACCCTTGGTGTTACAATTAAAGAAATTTTTAATCTTAAACATGCCCTGTCCTGTGCTATTATTTACCGTCTTTGAGCCCTTGGATATGTATCTGCAGGCTACACATCTGCCACAGCCATACATACCACAGGGTGGGGTCCCCAACCAAGTGTCGCGTGGCTGTGGTTTAATGGAAAAGTGACTCGGCACCAAAAGGTCCTGGATATTCCGACCTCTTCTGGACGTAATATCGATACTTGAGCCCAGAACCTCTCTAAGGTGAGCATCGTTCAGCAAAATAGGCCAGAATCTATCCAAGGACTTTCTGACTTCAGACCATCCCAAGTCGTATATATCAACCATACGAATAGTTCCTACTTTCTTCGTTTCAATATTAGCCGGATGGTCACAGAGAAGTTGCTTTCTCTCAGTTTCCAGTTAACATTTCAGACACCTGAAAGTCAGCGGTAAAGAATCATATACATCAAAGTAAGTGTACATTAGAAACAGCCCATTTGTTTTTTTAAGAGTAACATAGCGCTAATCAAACCATCATAGCTAGGAGGACAAAGGGTAGGCACATGTAGCAATTGGGTGTATGCTTTGTGATAGTAGTGAGAGTGGTTACATTTTACTTTTATTATTATCTTGTTCCAAAAAACCTTACCTTAAGGTAAGTAGTGGTTCTTAAATGTCCTGCTTATTTAGTGTTGGTAGTTCGACTAAGCCATGCACTTGTTAAATGACTGGATCATTAAATTATTGAATAACATTTTTAAGGAACAGTTGTGATTACATAAACCAGCATAGGTCTGTAAAGGGGAACTGACACTTCTCTGGGAGTTATCATTATTAATGTAATATTATTACTGACAATTACAAATAGTTTTTTTTCCCCCTAGCTCCACTCATTACTGTTCCACTTTTACAAACACAAAGAAGTAAGCAGATTTGGGGTGAAATCCACCACCAACTTCTTAAGTGGAGCGTTAATAAATAACACTTACCCCCTATAGTTTGATTGGCAATTAGCAGTTCACAGAAACATAGGGGGAAAAAGAAAAAAATCTAATGGTGTAGTATGTTAACAGCAATTGGGTTAACAACCTTTTAACCTAGAGCCAGGTCCTATTGGCTCTTTTTATGGTGAGCAGGTTTTATCTTATTTTTTTATACTAGAATCTGTACATATTTCTCCAGGGATTTTTCTTTGTGCTTTATTCCTGAGCTCTACAAGAGGAGTCAAGAAGAGGGAAGGTATGACCTTAGTACACCAAAGCAATTGTGATCTGGGCCAGTCCCTTATGTGGCTCTATTTTTGTGAGCGTGTCTATTTCTTTTTCACGCACTACTAATTGCTGTTAACATATTACACAATTAGATTTTTTCTTTTTCTCCCCCCCCTACGTTTGTGTAAACTGCTAATTGTCAATCAAACTATAGGGGTAAGTGTTAATTATTAGCGCTCTACTTAGGACGTTGGTGGTGGATTTCACCCCCAATCTACCTACTTCTTTGTGTTTGTATATTGGTGGATAAGGAGAGATTTCCAAACTAGTGAGGTAGCTGCTTTAAGATTTACATTTCCGTTATTGATTTAAGCGCTTAAATATAAACAAGCACTTTTTACGTATATACTGTTCCACTTTTGTTTTCTTCTCCTCTGTAATTTTCGTCCCCTGTTTCTTTTCCGGTGTGCTTTATTTCACGTTCCCAGTGTAGCTTTTCTTATTTCCTCTATTCTTTACTTGTCTTTCACTGTTTTCACTCTTACATTAGAATTAAAAATATTCTTTACTCCATTTTCTTTATCGGAGAGGATTCTGTTAGGCTGGTTCTTATAATAAGCTCTCCTTGTCCCTTGACCTTTATACCTGTTGGCTGTTGCTTAATCTGTATTTTGTACACATACAGATCTCTAATGCATGTTCCGGGTGTGCCCCCAATTACCTTTTTTTTTTGTATGTTTGGAGTGCAGACTAGATTCCTTTTGGGTTGAGCACCCCGCTCTGCCCCCCAACTTCAGATCCCCCTTTGAAGGCAACAAGAGGAAAATAGAAGAGTTTTTGGAAAGCAATTACACTGTATTAATAATTGTATTTTGACATAAAGAAGATATATGATATGCATTGTGAGTGCAATACATCACTTTAATTGTTTAGTTTTGACACTGTATTTTTTCAATTGCGTTTATTATTTTTTTTAAATCACATTAATTTTGCATTATGTATGCTTACAACAATATAATTTAAATACAGTTTAGTCCATTTAGCACTATCACTATTTGATTTGTCTGCCATGTTAAATTAGTGTAGAACCCACCAATATTGGGGAATTGTGATGTAGTGGTGGGCTTGATATGACCATGTAGTGGAACTGAATCCACATATTTGTTTGCTAGAATAGGTAATTCTAAATAGCTGTATTTTCTATACAAAACACAGTTTCATGAGAAAATTATTACTTTTTATGCTGTTTCTTTTTCTCTATGGCTATTCACAAAAGGGAAATGTAGTTATGTCAGCTCTTTGTGCACTGGTTAAATGAACACTATAGTGTTAGGAATATAAACATGTATTACTGACATTATAGTCCTGGTATGGCAGTTTTGGACCATAGCCCCACTCAGATTGGAGGTTTTTACTCACCTTTTCTCCCACTCTGTGCCGGTCTCGCTGCGGGTGTCTCCATCTCCATGGCTGACATCATCAATATTAATATGGCAGTCTGATGTACTGGCTCTAGAGGTTTTACTAGGCAGCAATATAAACACTGCCTTCATTAAAATGCCTGCAGGGACAGGTTATAGATACCAAAACCACTTCATTAAGCCGTAGTGGTTCTGGTGACTCTTTTCTGAATGGCAGCCTTGCTTCATTTAATTCTATTCACTTGATGCAAATCATAAAAACTGCACCTGTAACTCTAAAATGCCTTACCCTAAGTCATTCTAAAGTAGGCGTCTCACACTTTGCACCCCTTGCAGAACTATAACTACATGTAGCCATCTATGTTTCAGAGATGTTTTCTCTGTAATGGCACAAGATGAGCTAAAGCCAGCTTGAGAATTGAGCGGGGATCCACCGAAGGGCCGGCTATTTCAGCTGCTGTCCATTCTCAGAATACTCTTGCTCCCTGTTTTTTGCTCTCCATAAGTTTAAAGGGTAATCCAGATGTGGACCCCTTGCACACAGTGCCTAGAAAGATATCAGCTATGCGTCACTGATGATGCCTAACAAGGCTGAAACAATCGTCTGGGTTTGCTGTATCTCTCATGCAGAGGGAACTTGCTCGCATTTTGGATCTGGACTGCCTGTATGGACCAGTCTGATATGTTTCAGAGATTTTCTCTCTGTAATGGCACATGATGAGCTAAAGCCAGCTTGAAAACTGAGCGGGGACCCACCGAAGGGCAGGCTATTTCAGCTGCTGCCTGTTCTCAGTATTCTCTTGCGCCCTGTTTTTTGCTCTCCATAAGTTTAAAGGGTAATCCAGACTTTGACCCCTTGATCACAGTGCCTAGAGAGATATCAGCTATGCGTCACTGATGATGCCTAACAAGGCTGAAACGATCGTCTGGGGTTGCTGTATCTCTCGTGCAGAGGGAACTTGCTGGCATTTCGGATCTGGACATCCCGTATGGGTGGGACCAGTCTGATATGTTTCAGAGATGTTCTCTCTGTAATGGCACATGATGAGCTAAAGCCAGCTTGAGAACTGAGCGGGGACCCACCGAAGGGCAGGCTATTTCAGCTGCTGCCTGTTCTCAGTATTCTCTTGCGCCCCGTTTTTTGCTAGCCATCTATTTCCTTTAACCCCTTAAGACCGCAGGGCATTCTATGCCGTCCCTATTTGGGCGACTCTAAACGCCGCAGGGCGGCATAGAACGCCCTTGGCGGTCTTGCCTCCCACGTGGCCAGCGGCACATGGCCGCTGCAGATTGCGGTCGGGGGCATGCCTGGCACCCCAGTGCCTGGGGACCGCGGTCTGCATCTTCCGATCGCAGTGACAAGCTGTCACTGCGATCGGTATTTACCATGTGTCAGCCGATTTTAAAATCGTCTGACACATGGAGCCGGCCGCATTCTCTGCTCAGCCTGATCGCAGTGAGAGGCTGTCTCTGTGATCTGAATGCAGAGACAGCCTCTCCCTGCGATCTGATCGCAGTGACAGCCAGTCACTGTGATCAGAGTTACTATGTGTCACCCTTTTGGCTGACACATGTAACTACAGGCAGGATCCCCCTGCAGGTCGCGGTGGGGGGCATGTCTAGCCACCCAGGCACTCCTCCTGTGGCCAATTACCGCGATCTGCAGGAGGTGATCACAGTGACAGCCAGTCACTGTGATCACTGATCCTGTGTGTCAGCCAGTGATGTAAAATCACTGGCTGACACTCTCTGCCCCTCTCTCTCTCTATATATTATATATGTGATCTAAGTATATATATATATATATATATATATATATACACACACACACACACACACACACACACACACATTTACACATACACTAAGTGTATTTTAATATTAATATATATATAATTATATATATAGTAATATCAAAATACACGTAGAAGGATATTGATTAAATATATAAATATATAATTATAATTATATATATTTATATTTAATAAAAAAATATGTAAATACGTTAAAAAATAATTACAAATATATATATGTGTAATTTCGTTCTATATTTTGATAATATATATATATATATATATATACACGTAGAACGAAATAATATATATATATATATATAAGTATATACGTATATATCACTATATGTATACCTTTACATAAATAAAAATAATGTAAAAAAATTATATACACACACATATATATATATATATATATATATGTATATATATATACACAAGTATATATACAATAATTTTACATATATAGTTATATAATAATTTAACATAATTAGGTCCTTTTATTAATAACAATTTGCGGGACCTGCCTGACAACCCAGTCTGAAAGTATAGGGAATTTAATTTACTAGCGCTATATTTAACCCTATAACTTTCCAAGACACCATAAAACCTGTACATGGGGGGTACTGTTTTACTCGGGAGACATCGCTGTTTCAAAACCGTAAAATGTATTACAACGATGATATCGTCAGTGAAAGTGACATTCTTTGCATTTTTCATACATAAACGGCACTTACACTGACGATATTATTGCTGTAATACTTTTTACTGTTTTGAAACACAAATATTTGTGTTCAGCAAAGTCTTCTGAGTATAACAGTACCCCTCATGTACAGGGTTAATGATGTTTTCAAAAGTTACAGGGGGGGGCGTGTCCGGCAGCCGACCAAGATAGCCGCGTAGCGCCAGCACAAAAACGCCGACAACCCGCTGAACCAGCTCACCCGCACCTCACAAATGGTCCGCACAAGGAAGCCTACATACACAGGCGGCACCCCGAGACCCGCGGGTCCCGGGGGGACCACACGATCAGGTCCTACCTCCAATCCACGGCCCGCGCACGATCGCCGCAACCGGAAGTGGAGGCCGCAATCCAAGCGCCAGACTCCACTCCATCCACCCCCACGCCAGGCACTCACCAGCCTTGTCCTTCTCATCAGAGCCCCTGATGCCGCCTGAAGATGGATGGAGGGAGATATTACCCAACCTCCTCACAAAAGCAGATTTTGAGGCCCTCTCTGACCGCCTGGGCCATGTGGTACGCGAGGAGGTAGCCCAACTCTGCGCAGACATGGCTAACATGGAGGCTCGCATGTCCGTGGCGGAGGCAGAGACCAAGGCGCTCCGAACTGATCTGGAGCACACTAATACGGCACCAGCCAGGAGGCAGACATGGCGTACCTCACCACGTGGATAGACAACCTGGACAACCGCGGCCGCAGGCTGAACCTACGCGTCCGCGGGGTGAGAGAGGGAGGCCCGTCCGAAAATATACCTGAAACGCTGTGGCAAATATTCACGCAGGTACTGGGGGGGGTCAGCATATACCCAGAATAGGCCTAGTTAGGGCACACAGAGTGCTGAGACCCCTGCCAGCCCCAGAAGACCAACCCAGGGATATTATATGCTGCTTAGATAATTATCAGCTAAAGGAAGAAATACTACGCATGGCCCGCCACATGGGAACCCTACACCTAGAGGGGCAAAATATATCCATCTATCAAGACCTGTCCCGTTATACCCTACAAGCAAGAAGAGCCCTGCGCCCGGTGACCTCAGCCTTACAACAAGCAGGCATCCCATACCGTTGGGGCTACCCATTTTCCCTGACAGCCAGACAGGGCCCAGACCAACTCACGCTGAGAAAATCGGAAGAAGTCCCAAGCTTCCTGCGCACCCTAGGCCTCCCGCCGTTACAAGTACCCGACTGGCTAGCGAAGTCGTTCCTCCAGCAACCACCATGCCCACAGCAACTACGCAGACTGGAACAAAACCCACAAGGGCCCCAGCACCAACGCCGACATGACTGGAATCAAGGCCAGCACGGCGTGAGCGGTAACCAGACCACCACACAGCCTGGGGGGACCCATGGGCCATAATGAGACCACACTGAACTGTGAGTAACAACTATGGGGACATGCACAAGAATGGGCACGTAGGATTGGGGAGGGAGAGGGACAACCGGGCGGTCTAAAGGGACTACCGCATTATTCCATATGCAACCTCCACCAGAAGACGGGGAACTGGACAATTGGGGTGGGGACCGGGCACATAGGCCAGACAAAGGGACCAGAAAGATTAAAGGCATACACGCATACAACACCCCAACACTACGAATCTGCATGACAGGAAGATAGCACTCTTCATGGCCGCAAATTACACCCATAGCAAAGACACACAAGAGGTGGGAAAGTAAGGGGAAAGGAGTAGGGAGGGAGGGGTTCGAGCTAAATGAGCACTGAGTGGAAACACAGACGAAGGGACACACAAAGACGGAAAAGGGGGTGGGGGAGAAACAGAACCAAAACCAAAACCACACAAAAAAAAACAAAATGGGAAGACAGGGGAGAGGGGGGCAAAAGAGGGCAAGGGGGAGGGAGGGAAGAAAAGGGAGGGGGGAAGCGGGGAACATTATGATTTAAATGCCCACCCTAGGGTGCACCAAGAAAGCGTGATTGGGGAAAGCAGGAAAGGGATGCAGAGCCACAGGCAGCATGGGCACGGGTGGTGAAATACGAACACGCACAATGGAATGCTAGCTAGGGGTTGTAATGAACGCCAGCTATGTGCGCTATGTCAATTGTATGTAATGTTGAACACGCACTGCACCCACCGCACGCAGGCGGCCCTCCACGCACCCAGACCCAGCCAAACCACTACACAAATACTCGACCACGCTCAATACACGAGCCCACTATACGAAAAGGTGATGAGACACACTAAGACACCATAGAGGGACAAACCACCCCACCATGACCCCAGACCTCAAAGCACCAGAACTAGAGACACTAAACAGGAGAAGCCATAGTACTCCTAGTGCAGGCCCACGTGACCAGCAACCCCGAGACCCCACTGGACCAAAGAGGACGGCCGGACCACCAAGGCACACAACCGAACCCCATAAAACCACAAGGCCCATAAAATATAGGCCCCCCCCCAGTGAAGCCGCACACACGAACAGGCTGACGGGACGTCCGCCACACCTGAACACCCCAAAGCAACTAAACGACAGCCCCACCACGCACAGAATACGACCAACGACCCACACACGCACCGCAACAAGAGTATGAGCAGAAGCACCGATCACATAGCCACTAAAGAGACGGGAGACCACACACCAGACCCAACACCAACCACAAACTCTAACACCTGCACGGACTCGGCAGGACCAGCTCGGACACATAGCCCGACTCCCCCATAGGAACAGGACACGCGGCCCCCCTAGACAAAGGGGACGCACACTCCCCAAAGTCGACTCGGTCCCTCCAATAGGCCGACGAACAGTCAAACTGACGGGACAACAGTCCATTACCCTATACAGACACTGAACCCTCACAGGCAGTACAAACACACACAGCGCAGGAACAAACTCTGCACGCGAACACATCTACACAACCCATCCCATACAGACACCAACGAGCTCAACACCACCCACCACCTTCCTCCCCTCACCGCCGACCATACCCAATAGTCCCCCCTGGCCTCCCATGGGATGTCGGCCCCCGGGCTCAAACAGATTCGCGCGGGAGGATCTATACATTGTCTCGTACAACGTACGCGGATTGAACATCAGGGAGAAGCGGACGAGACTACTGCGAGACCTGAAACACTACAAGGCGTCGGTAGCCTACCTGCAAGAGACCCACTTTCAAGAAGGCAGAGCACCAGCCCTGAAAGACCGCAACTTCCAAATGGGATACTTCAGCAACAACCCAGACGGGCGCATGCGGGGAGTAGGCATACTCTTCTCCAGACTCATCCCATACACGGAGAAGGCTACCATCAGATGCAACCAAGGCAGGTACATATTCACCAAAGGCACAATTCTGGACCAAACATACACGTTCGCCAACGTGTATGCCCCGAACACAAGACCCACACCAGAACACAAAAGACACCGGTACTACTCCGGTCAACAGACGCGGAAAAAGCGTTTGACAGAGTGGACTGGGAACTGATGTTCGAAACCCTAAAACAATTTGGCATTGGGGCAAAATACCTCACCTGGGTGACGGCACTCTACACAAACCCGACAGCAAGGATCTGGATCAATGGCGCTCTATCGGATGCGTTCCACATCCACAATGGAACCAGGCAAGGCTGCCTACTCTCACCCTTACTGTTCGCTCTGACACTGGAGCCCTTCCTCAACAAGATCCGACACCATACAGATATTCAAGGAATGAGGATTGGAAACTCGCACCACAAAATCCTTGCTTACGCGGATGACCTTCTGTTCGTGGTAACGAACCCAGAAAACTCTCTCCGGGCAATACAGACAGAATTCGAACTATATGGCTGACTTTCAAATCTTCAAATCAACCACTCGAAGTCGGAAATTCTGAACCTAAACGTCGACCATGCACTGAGATACACGATCCAGAGACAACACCTATACCGCTGGTGCGACCACCGACTGAGATACCTGGGGGTCTGGCTCACACCCAACCCAGCAGACCTATACGCACACAACTACATCCCAATTCTGAAAAAGGCAACAGAGGAACTACACAAATGGAACTCCTACTACATATCATGGCTAGGAAAGGTAAACGCGGTCAAAATGACGCTGCTTCCCAAACTACTATTCATTTTTCAAACAGTCCCGATAACAGCCCCGCAATCATTCTTCAAGGCATTGAAAACGGAAGTACGCAGATTTATATGGAAAGGCAGACCTTGTGTAGCACACGCCCAACTAATCCTCCCCAAACTCCGCGGGGGACTGGCGCTGCCAGACTTTGAAAAATACTACCATGCGGCACACCTCACGAGAATCATCAGTTGGACGGTGGCCAGCGGCATGAAACCGTGGACCCAATTAGAATCGGACACGACAAACTGCGACCTTAGAACATTACCATGGATCCCTAAAGCAACATACAAACTCAAACACATCAACAACCCATTCGTAGCGGCCACCATGCAAGTCTGGCATAGACAAGGCACGAAGCAATACCTGACGACAGACCCAGGCCCACTCCTCCCCTTGAGAGGCAACCCGGACTTCCCGGCGGGGGACATGGGCCCAACCCCGAACCCAATAGGACACAAGCCAATAATCCGCATGAAGGATGTCCTCCAGATACCCCTTCGACGTCCGGCCACTGAACAAATTATTTCCAGACAGACCACTCACCTTTATGCACACACTCCAGAGAGCGCAAATGTCGCAATACGCCCGATCTATCCCTCAGAAACCATCCCTCCTGAGAGAACCAACACCGTTTGAACATCTCTGCACGCAAGACAGGGAACCGCCACGAGCTATATCACAGATCTAATCGGTCCTAATCACGAGCAGATACCTACTAGCACCCCCATGTATCAGACAGTGGGAGGAAGACCTAGGCGAACCCATGATGCTACAGTGTTACACCGTGCTACAGTGGAAAGGCAGCGGGAGATTAGAGAGGTTAATGCGTGGCTGAAGTCTTGGTGCAGGAAGGAGGGTTTTGGGTTTTTAGAGCACTGGGCCGACTTTGCGATTGGGTACAACCTATATAGTAGTGATGGATTGCACCTAAACGGAAGGGGGTCTGCAGTGCTGGGGGATAGGATGGCTAGAAGGTTGGAGGAGATTTTAAACTAGTAGTAGGGGGGGAGGGTCATAGCAATCTACAAAATGGAGATAGGACAGAAAGGAGATGGGCTTTAGAACAGTATAAGGAGGGTGGAGACGGGGGGAGGGGCAAGCTCAGAACAGAGAAGCTATGTAATGTTGGTAATTCACAAAATAAACAAGAGACGCATGATATTAAATGTATGCTTACTAATGCAAGGAGCCTAAATAACAAAATGGGGGAACTAGAGGCATTAGCATACACTAAACAATATGATATAATAGGCATAACTGAAACATGGTGGGATGAGACACATGACTGGGCAGTTAACTTAAATGGGTACACATTATTTAGGAAGGATAGGAAAAACAAGAAGGGTGGTGGGGTATGTTTGTATGTCAACCATGATTTAAAGCCAAATCTTAAGCAAATTGAATGCGATGAGGAAAATGTGGAAGCTTTATGGGTAAATATCTGCTTGGGGGAAAAGAAGGGAAACCAACTATTGGTTGGGATATGTTATAAACCACCTAATGTTAATATTGACGAGGAACAACAGCTGTTTGAGCAAATTGAGAAAGCTGCAAATCTTGGTAACACTTTAATTATTGGAGATTTTAATTACCCAGACATAAATTGGGACATAGGGACTAGTAACTCAGCAAAGGGAATTAGGTTTTTAAACTTGTTAAATGACAACTTCATGTCACAACTTGTACAAGCACCAACTAGAATGGACGCTTGTCTGGACCTGGTTTTAACAAACAACGTTGATCTTTTGACCAACATTCAAGTAGGTGAGCACTTGGGAAATAGTGATCACAATATAGTGTCCTTTGAAATAAACTAAAAAAAACAAAAGCACATGGGGTATACTAAAACATATAATTTTAAAAAGGCCAATTTCAATAAGATAAGGGAAGCTTTACAATATATTGACTGGCATAAACTCTTTAGTGAAAAGAACACTGAGGATAAATGGATCATCTTCCAACAAATATTAGAAAGGTACATTTCTCAGTATGTACCATTGGGAAATAAGTATAAAAGAAACAAATTAAAACCAATGTGGCTTAGTAGAGAAGTAAAACAAGAGATTAAAAATAAGAAAAGGGCATTTAAAGCATTTAAATCAGACAAATCAGATGCATCTTATAAAAGATATAAGAAAGCAAATAATGCGTGCAAAAAGGCAATTAAACTTGCTAAACTTCAAAATGAAAAAATGATAGCTAAAGAGAGCAAAACCAACCCCAAAGCATTTTTTAAGTACATAAATTCCAAAAAACCCAAAAATGAAAGTATAGGTACACTTAAAACTGAAACGGGGGTGTTAGTTAATGAAGACCAAGAAAAGGCAGGAATTCTAAATAACTATTTCTCCTCCGTATATATTAAAGAAGAACCCATGGCAATAGATGTGCAAATGATTGCTACTAAAAACTTGCAGAATAATTGTAATTGGTTAACTCAAGACAATGTGCTGCAGCAACTAAAGAAAGTTAATATAAACAAAGCTCCAGGGCCTGACGGTATCCATCCACGTGTACTTAAGGAACTAAGTGTAGAAATAAGTGAACCTCTGTTTTTAATCTTTCAAGATTCTTTTCTTTCAGGAAGTGTTCCGGAGGATTGGAGGAAGGCAGATGTGGTTCCTATATTCAAAAAGGGTTCAAAATCCTTGCCTGGAAATTATAGACCTGTGAGCTTAACTTCTGTGGCTGGTAAAATATTTGAAAGGTTATTAAGGGATAATATTCAAGAATTCCTTGAGAAGAATATGGTTATCAGCAAAAATCAGCACGGTTTTATGAAGCACAGGTCATGTCAAACTAACTTGATTGCGTTCTACGAAGAAGTAAGTAGAAGTATAGATCAGGGTGTTGCAGTGGATGTGATCTATTTGGATTTTGCCAAGGCATTTGATACAGTTCCACACAAAAGATTAGTGTTCAAACTCAAGGAAATCGGTCTCGATGAAAATGCTTGTTCTTGGGTAGAACATTGGCTTAAAAACAGAATACAAAGAGTTGTCGTTAATGGTAAATTTTCAAGCTGGACAGAGGTGGCAAGTGGTGTCCCTCAGGGGTCTGTTCTGGGACCCCTTCTATTTAACATTTTTATAAATGATCTTGAAGACAGCATTGAAAGTCATGTTTCAGTGTTTGCAGACGACACAAAACTTTGTAAAATAATACAATGTGAGCAAGATATTACTTTGCTGCAGAAGGATTTAGATAGACTGGAGGACTGGGCACTCAAATGGCAGATGAAATTTAATGTTGAAAAATGCAAAGTTATGCACTTCGGCGTAAAGAATACACAAGCAACGTATACCCTTAATGGAAGCGAATTAGGGATAACAACACACGAAAAGGACTTGGGAATTGTTATAGACAACAAACTATGCAACAATGTGCAATGTCAATCAGCAGTGGCCAAGGCCAGTAAGGTATTGTCATGCATGAAAAAGGGCATTCATTCTCGGGACGAGAATATCATTTTGCCTCTCTATAAATCACTGGTAAGACCACATATTGAATATGCTGTGCAATTTTGGGCACCTGTTCTAAAGAAGGATATCATGGCACTAGAAAAAGTGCAGAGGCGGGCTACAAAATTAATAAAAGGAATGGAACATATCAGCTATGAAGAAAGGTTAACAAATTTAAACCTATTTAGTTTAGAAAAACGTCGCCTGAGAGGGGATATGATAACATTATACAAATATATTCGGGGCCAATACAAACCATTGTGTGGAAATCTATTCACAAACCGGACTTTACATAGGACACAAGGCCATGCGTTTAGACTGGAAGAAAGAAGATTTCGTCTAAGGCAAAGGAAAGGTTTTTTTACTGTAAGAACAATCAGGATGTGGAATTCTCTGCCTGAAGAAGTGGTTTTATCAGAGTCCATACAGATGTTCAAACAGCTACTAGATGCATACTTGCAAAGACAGAATATTCAAGGATATAATCTTTCAATGTAGGGTAATAACTGCTTGATTCAAGGATAAATCTGACTGCCATTCTGGGGTCAATAAGGAATTTTTTGTCCTAGCTTGTTGCAAAATTGTGCTTCAAACTGGGGTTTTGTGTTTTTTGTTTTTTTTTCTCTTTTGGATCAACAGCAAAAAACAGGTGTGAGGAAGGCTGAACTTGATGGACGCAAGTCTCTTTTCAGCTATCTAACTATGTAACTATGTAACTATGTAACTATGATGGAGGCAGAATGGGACACACTCATCACCTTGATACAGAAAACACCAGGATCAGCATGCCAACAGGAGAATTCCTACAAAATCTTCACCAGGTGGTACCTGACACCATCATTGCTCCACGCAAGGAACCCAGAGATAACAGACAAATGCTGGAGATGTGAGGAGGCAGTGGGAACGTTCACGCACATCTGGTGGTCATGCCCCAAGATCAGCCCATACTGGGAGACGATCAGGAAAACTATACAGGAGGTAACAGATGAATTACTGCCAGAGACCCTGGCCGCCTTCCTCCTACACAAAACCACCATGCCAACACAGGCATATATCAGATCCATCATCCCCAGACTACTCAACGTGGCCAAGGCGACCATCCCCATCTACTGGAAGCAGACCAATACACCCCCACTGAGACGCTGGGTAGAAGAAGTGTAAGCGATGCGGAAATTCGAAGATATGAAAGGAATCACCCCGCAGCAAAGGGACCGCTACACAAAACGCTGGTTCCACTGGCTACGCCACACCACATCAGACCCCTTCCAAAGCAGCCTCGCAGCAGGCCCCCCGAGAGGAATGACAGAGAAAGAGACAGTCCCAGTCTGGGGTCCGAGGAGCCCGGGGCGGAGAGGCGAGGGGGGACCAGATAACCGACCTCCTACCCACAACCCTCCAACCCACACACCCAGGCACACCCACACACACTAACACACTCACTCAATTGAACTCAGACACAAGAGTAGGTCACTCCATCGGACGAAGAGAAGGAGACACATAATTCAACACAACCAGTGCATGACACAACTAACCCCACACAACACAAACACCAAGGAACAAACTGTAAGACTAAAGCGAACAAGCACGAACCGGACAAGACAAGACAGCGCAACAAAAACACCCTCACACCACCGACAGGAACATAAGAGGCATGGACAGCGACAACGGCTCCCCTCACACACAACACACGAAACACCAAATCAGACTCGCACACTAACAAAACGGATAGACAGATAAAAACAACTGTAAGACCATACTACAGGAAACACCCCGACCCGGGGAACTCCACGGAGACAACCCAAGGACATAAACCCACTCGACACACCGGACGCTGTATAACCCACAAGACCCCAACGGACCCCGCAAAATTCATGACAACAAATAATAAAGTAAGACAGCAGGGATCGTGACAGAGACGGGCGGGAAGGATGTTGATTAAGAGGCAGCTACCCAGACACCCGAAACGCAACATGCACTCACACCACACACCCATACAACACCCAACCATACACAGCCTTACGGAAGATTCAAGCGCACTCAGCACGGGCTGACCCCCCAATAGATACAACAAACAACGCTGCAACAAGCGACAAAACCCAAAACAAGCATCGGGACGAGCACCAAGTTCCCTGAACAACACACACATACAGGCAAAACCACACACAACACGCTAACTATATCAGTCGTTAATGATGCATATGACATGACCGAACCGCCTCTGCGCAGGCACTTACATGTTACACCCGATGCAGTGAGAAACACGCCTCAGCGCAGGCGCCTAAATGTATTGATCGATGCTAAGTGAAACACGCCTCTGCGCAGGCAACTAAATGTTATGTTTGATGCAATGAGAAAACCGCCCCTGCACAGACAACTAAACATTACATTAGATGCAATGAGAAACACGCCTCAGCGCAGGCAACTAAATGTCATATTTGATGCAATGTGAAACACGCCTCTGCGCAGGCAACTAAATGTTATGTTTGATGCAATGAGAAATGCGCCTCTGCGCAGACTACTAAATATTACGTTTGATGCAATGTGAAACACGCCTCTGCGCAGGCAACTAACTGTTTTGTTTGACGCAAAGAAAAACACGCCTCTGCGCAGGCAACTGAATGATATGTTTAATTACAACCGTGAACCACGCCTTTGGCAAGAAACCAATAAAGATATTTAAAACAAAAGTTGCAGAGTCAAATATAAGGCTTGCGTTTCAGTTTTTTCACATTGAAATTCGCCAGATTGGTTATGTTGCCTTTGAGACCGTATGGTAGCCCAGGAATAAGAATTACCCCCATGATGACATACCATTTGCAAAAGTAGACAAGCCAAGGTATTGCAAATGGGGTATGTTCAGTCTTTCTTAGTAGCCACTTAGTCACAAACACTGGCCAAAATTGGCGTTCAAATTAGTTTTTTGCATTTTTCACACACAAACAAATATTAACATTAACTTTGGCTAGTGTTTGTGACCAAGTGGCTACTAAAAAAGACTGGACATACCCCATTTGCAATACCTTGGGTTGTCTACTATTGCAAATGGTATGCCATCATGGGGTAATTCTCATTCCTGGGCTACCATACAGTCTCAAAGGCAACGTTACCAATCTGGCGAATTTCAATGTGAAAAAACTGAAAAGTGTAACATGCTATATTTTACCCTGTAACTTTCCAAAACACCATAAAACCTGTACATAGGGGATACTGTTTTACACGTGAGACATCGCTGAATACAAATATGTGTATTTTATTGCAGTAAAAGCAAACAGTATTATGACATTTAAAGTTAAAATGTCACGTAGAACTAAGAAAATTTTAAAAAAATCTTATTTTCTCTCGATTTTTTTTATATTTTATTCATATTAAATTATGTTCCATACCTAAGTATTTGATGTTAAATGAAAGCCCTGTTTCCCCTGAATAAAATGATATATAATAAGTGTGGGTGCATTTAATATAAAAGAGGTAAATTATTGTTGAACAGACATATAGTAAAATTCTGTGGTTTGTTTACATTTTTTTTGGATCACAACTTATACATTTGGCTGCGGTCTCAAGGGGTTAAGGAATTCAGCAGCTGTAAACAATCAACATCTTGGGGCAGAGTTTGAGATCCCTGACCTAAAGCAACAACCAATTTCCCTATAATGATAGTTCACTCATTAAAGGACCACTATAGGCACCCAGACCACTTCAACTCAATGAAGTGGTCTGGGTGCCAGGTCCCCCTAGTTTTAACCCTGCAGCTAGAAACATAGCAGTTTCAGAGAAACAGCTACAGAGAAACTGCTATGCTTACACTTCAGGGTTAATCGAGCCTCTAGTAGCTGTCTCCCTGATAGCCACTAGAGGCCTCTTCCACACTTATTTGACGCTAGACGTCCTCACGGACCTCCAGCGTCAAAAAGCATTGAGTAATGCTTTCCTATGGGCAGGTTTGAATGTTCCTTTAAATCCTTCCACTGCTCATTTAAAGTCTAATCTTTTTTTTTCCTCCAATACCAGGAATATTTGACCGCCATTCTGTTGCCATTCAACTGTAGCTATTTTCAAATGAATCACTTCAGTCAGTAAATAGAGAACACGGTGTACCCTAGAGAAAATGAAATAAACTCTGGTCAGTAAATAGCAGATCTTCCATTGATATCCATGGAAATGTTACTGTACCACTGCCAAATATAAGGTTATTTCTAGTAATAAAATCTAGAGAGTGACTTGGAGAAAATGTATTCTCAGGACAGTGGGGCACCTCCTGTCTGACACTCAGGGTGAACGATAGAGTTGCAGCTTGCAGGCTCAATGGTCAGAGACTTAGGTTGAAATGGCAAATTCTCATTGCCTTGGGAGGAATATACAGTCTCTTGGGTAACAGGGAAGATTCTCATTGAGTCTTTTTAAATGTGAATATTTTAAGAATTGTATGAAAAACTAAAGCGCGTTAGATCCAGAATACTTGCTAGTGCCTAGAATACCTAGGCCTATTTTTTTATTCCAGCCCAGCCCTGCTAATAGCAAATATATCTGTGAACGACATGGGTTACTTGCATAAAATCTAACAGGATAACTCATTAAATCAAGATTTGTCAGGAATTTACCAGGAAATTGCAAGTTGGAAAAATAGCTAAACTGGGCTCAATTTTTTTTCGCCAACAAGTTTATATGTGAAATTCCTGGGTCACTTTATCACAACAGCATTGCATACCAAACAGTAATCACTGGACAAACAATATCACTTCACCAGTTAAAGGCTCAGACAATGCAATTGACACAGTGATGTGCATGAAAAGCACATTGCAACAAGCACATAAAATAGATATTTATACTCTTCCCATACCACATCTGACACTTCTATTTTGTTTACTCCAACACCAGTTAAATCTCCCGGTGGATTTCTAACCCCGTCATGAACGATATGTATGAAATGACATTTTAAAGCAGCGGTTGTCTCTTCTGATCTTTAAAAGCACATTTCATAGTAAAACAGACATAAAACACTGAAACATCTTGACATGGGAATAACAAGGTAGGTGAATGTGACCAGAAGTTGCTGCTTCCTCTTATTTGTATTCCTTCTGCTTTGAGCGAAGTAATTGATATTTGGATTTCATTTTATATATCGACTTGGATCAAAACTCAATTAAATCAGGGAATGCATATGGGGCTTAAGGTATTAAGCATGCACTTAGTACACCAGCAATTAATTATGTGGGCCTCACTAAAACATGGTGTCTGAGATATATACGGGTAATAAACAGCAACGAGTGCTTTGTGCGGCTATATGTTAATGCCTCTCTACAGCATTAGTAAATAGCTGGATTATGTTAGCAGCTGAGTTCAATCAAACATTAGGTGTGATAAATTAGACAATAAACATTGTGCAGATGTAATAAAATATCTAATGTGCATTGTACAATGATTTATTGGGTGTTCAAACGTCAAGGAAATGTGCCTGTTTTTTGTTGTTGTTGTTTTTGTTTTGTTTGTTTTTTATAATATTTTTACTTCTTCTTTTACATTCATAGTTCCACCTAATATTTTTTTTAATAAAAAGGCTGTCTGAGTTATTAACTAAAATGTGAATTGCAGGGAATAAAAGTAAATGCAAAGCGAATGTAAAATTCTAGGTCAAAATATGTGACCATAGTTAGTATCGTTAACACTAACGATCAGATGTATGAGGTCTGCATGAAGGATTTCCCAAAAGATGCTAGAAAAAAAATAAAATAGAATTAATATCAAATAAAATGGTAGAGCAACAAAAAGTATACGGCCAAGTCCAACAGAAGTATAAGATAAATTTACTATTGTACCAATGTAAAAACAAAGAATAAAAAAATCCACAAAGCATTATACCTATACCATACTTTTTCAAGTAAATTACAGGGGAATCTGGCATACTGGGTTATACAGCGCTGTGGAATATGTTGGCGATTTATAAATAATTTTAGTAATAATATAAGACAAGGACATTTTAAATATGCAGTTAAATTACAAATGGATATTGGCATGATTGGGTAATTTTTTTTTTCCAAAGAATTTTACTTTTAGAGAAGAAGCTTGTTTGTCAAAATCACCTATTTGATGATTTGAAGGAATTGGCTTGAAGGACCATAGTGACAGCTGACTGGTCTATAACTGTGTTTTTGTGTGAACTTTCTTAAAAAAGGTGCAAGTGTTTATTTTCCCATTCTGAATAAAAATGGGCCTTTAGCCCAAAGATACATGCTAATGGTCCTTCTCAAATATATTGTCTGAAGCCCATCCTAAAAGCAGTGCTATACCACATCCAAAGTCTAACCTTAACCCCCAACAGTGGCGGAACTATAGGGGTCACAAGGGTCGCGACCAGGCCCAGCACTTTAGGGGGCCCAGTCGCCCTGCCGACCCCTGCGGATTTAGCCCCTCTTGTATGCCGGACTCCGGGTACTGGCAGGTTGTGAGCGAGGTCCTAGTACCCCCTCCTCTGCCTGGGTGGGTGTGCGATCCCAACTCAGGGGTGGGAGCTGGGGAAGGGGAAGACAATAGGTCCCCCCCTTATTCTAATTTAGGGCCCACCACTGCTCAGGGGTGGGGGCCGGGGGGAGGACAAGAGGTCCCCCTTTATTCTAATTTAAGGTCCCCACCCGCTGCTCACGGATGTTCGAATTGCCCGAAATTCGCCCGAATTGACATTTGGAACGAAACAAATTGCACATGTCGTCTTAAAGCATAGAATTTAGCAGGACTAACTGTACAGATATCTTAGCCATAATATTATATAGTTAGTAATAGTTCCCCTATTTAAAATTTATAAATAATTGAAAGTACGATATAAAATAGGGATTGTCTTGGAAGCAATAAAGTTTTGTCTTTTTAGATATTTTATTAGATAAAAATATAAATATAAACTTATACATAAAATCCATTACAATAATTTATAGCAGAGCTTATACGATTAAAGTATATGCTTGCAATATCAGTAACATAGAATAACATACCATTTTGAACATGTCAACCTCTCAGTCATGATAAAATGGAGCAGCGTCTCTGTCTCCAAAATCTTTCCTCTGTGTCCTAATTTTAATAAGTACACATATGTATACCTTAGATTTTCAACGAGGTCATGTTAGGACCTACCTTAACTTGGCATAGATACAAGGCCATAACTTGGTAATTTCACATGCGAACATCTTATCTATGTTTAGATAAAACGTAAGGTTACACATGACATGGGAAATTCCCTGACTTGGGGAATTACACTAACCTGGGACAAGATGGCATCCTAAAGTCTGAACACCATACTCACTGAATATGGGTAAGAGGTAATTTA
This sequence comes from Pelobates fuscus, assembly GCF_036172605.1. Classification (NCBI taxonomy): domain Eukaryota; kingdom Metazoa; phylum Chordata; class Amphibia; order Anura; family Pelobatidae; genus Pelobates; species Pelobates fuscus. The sequence continues at coordinate 114,670,599 of NC_086317.1, forward strand.
TTTATTTATTTTATTTTTTTTGGAGATTTTTTTTCTACTTTAATTTTTTTATATTTCCTTGTTTTCTTTTCATTCCGGTAATCCAGATACACACAGGATTCGGTAAATAGTACAATCAAACAGTAAGTCGGCAGTATGCTTTGCTACAGTGGTTGCATGTGTACAGTGCAATGTCATTGCGTTACATTCCGGTTATATAGCCCCGGACAAAGCCAGTGTCCTTATGTGGAGGCGTATGTGGTGGGTCGTTTGAGTCCAATATTCCCGGGAGGCATCTTTAGTAGGGTTTAGGAAGTCCAGTGTCGGGTGGTGGATAGGCCAATCTTGGCATTGTGCGGTTAGGGGTATAGAGGCCCGGCGCGATGACACCCTGTTCGAAACGCTCCAGAGGTTTGAGGTAGCTTCACCTGACAGCTCACGAGAGTCTGTGAAGTCATTGGTAATGGGTACTTGTCCATCTGGAGAGACACTTGGTGCATTGGAACTTGAGCATTGAAACTTGAGGGAAAAAGCCAACAGTAGCTTGAGAAGACATGTTGCGTGTGACGGTTAGCGTCTCACACGTTTCCATTCATGAGGCAGGGTGTTAAGAACCTGGGGGGGGGGGGGCATTTGTCAGTTGTATGTCCCATTTTCTTAGGAGTTGTATGCCAGCATCTGGATTGAGTACCGTTGAGGCCTGCCCATTCCGAGTGACTATCAGCCTGGTGGGGAAACCCCATCTATATTGGATTTTGTGTTGTCTCAGGGCAGTTGTCACTGGGGTGAAACGTCGCCGTGCAGCTAGTGTAGCTGGAGAGATGTCAGCGAATATTTGGATATCTTTGTAAACTTCAGCCAGAGATTTAGCGGTTTTACTGGCCCTGAGTATCTCCTCTTTAATGTGGTGGTAGTGCGCTTGGAGTAGCACGTCTCTCGGAGCGGATGCTGGTGCCGCCATTGCTTTTGTCACCCTGTGGATGCGATCAAGGAAGAGCATCTGGACAGGCAAGTCAGGGCAAAGACTTTGAAACAGGCCTGTAGAGAATGCCAGCAGTTCCCCCACCGCCACGGATTCCGGTATCCCTTGGAGCCTAAGGTTGTTTCGTCGGGAACGGTCTTCCAGGTCTGCCAGTTTGGTATCATGGGAGGACAAGTGTGCCTCTAGTTGTTGAATTTTGGCTAACAAGGTATTGTGCTCTGTCCTGTCTCCTATGGCTTGGATTTCATTTTCAGGTCAGATATGGATGTGTGGAAGTGGGTCATAAGTTTTTGTGATTGGGCATTCAGCATCTTTTGCAGGATTGATTGAGTAACCCTGCCCTCTCCCTCTTGTGTGGGGGGTAGGGTGGAACTGAAGTACTCTGGGATAGTTGCTGAAACATGATTTCTGGTGTTTGTTGTGCACAAAAGTCCACTTGAGATATTCAGGTGATGTAGAACAATATATTTTCTGTGGGGAGTTATATTGTGGCTTTTTGGCATCTAGTCTTATTTTCTAACATGAGACAAGATAACAAGGTAACTTTTTTTTTTAATAAACACTTTATTAAAAGCAACCTGCTAAATATTTTAAACACTCAATAATGAGTATTAATCAAAATTTTGGAAGAGACCTTTGAATAAAATAACACAAGTTAAAGGGACACTGTAGGCACCCAGACCACTTCAGCTCATTGAAGTGGTCTGGGTGCAAAATCCCATTGCAGTTTTCTACCAGACAGACACTATAGGGACTTCAGGCTTCTTAGACGACTTTTGGTCGTCTAAACGAAGCAGGACGTCTAAACGACACTGGACGTCCTTGTGCTATGCATGAGAACCTCCAGCGTCACCGGAATCCCCATATGAAAGCACTAAATAATGCTTTCCTATGGGGAGGTCTAATGCGCGTGTGCGACCATTGCCGCTCATGCGCTTTAGGTCTTCCCAGCCAGCGGCGCGGGAGGAGCGTGGGCAGAGTCTGACCCAGCACCGAGGGACATCGGCGCTGGATTCAGGTAAGTGTCTGGAAAGGATTTAACCCCTACAGCGATGTGGAATGGGGGGCGGTAGGGAGGGTGGACTCCAAGATTCTGCAGTGCTGGCACTGGAGAATCCCTTTAATTCCTGTGTAATGCCTTCTACTTTTTTCATGCAGTACTTTTTATAAAACTATTTAACTTCTGGAGTCTGACTTGTCACACAGGTAACCTAGATTCAATTTATACATTTCTTTTCAATGTTACACTTGACAAATGTATTATCACATATTTTTTACATTAAATTCAACACCTGATGGAAATATCAAATAGGAACAATGTAGGCATGTAAAATAAAATTAAATTAAATATACAAATGGAAGCTTTAATTGCCAGTTGATCCCATTGTACAGCGCTATGGAATTTTGCTGGCTCTATATAAATAATAAAATAATGATAATAATTATGTTCGGTATTGCATAAAGCATAGAATTACAGATGCTGAATTATTCTGACAATATTCCATTTAAGAAGCAAGTAGATCCTTCTTCTAGGGTTTTTAAAACTGATTGCTTTTAAACTTAGCAGGATTCAGGAGTTGAAGGTACAAAGGAAGGGACAGTGTCTGTTCTCTGACAACTACACATAACGTGTCTGGAGGATACACAACAGTGTAATACAGTTTAAATGCAAAATATGCGCTTGTGCAATTGCACTCACAAGATGAAGACTGTTGAAGACTTGTGAGTGCAATTACACTGGAGCATATCTTGCATTTAAAACTGTAAAGCAGATCAGACAATTAAGCAGTGCAAGGTCACTTGACTTAATCCCCGGAACTGCTCAAACCCCTGACACAATGACAGGTCATGCCCTGTTAAACATTATGAACTATAGATACTTATATTTGGAAAACAACCATTTTAATGAAATTGCAATACAGAGGTCTGCATTTTGAGTATCCTGGATCTGACAGCCGATAGGCAATGGGTGACCTCCAACATCCTGTTAGAGCAGACTAAGCATGTCTGGAAGGTCTATACACAAAGAATGGGATTTTTTTTTTTCAAAAATACTCCAATAGTTTGATATGATTAAAATTTTTGATTTCAACAAAAACTGTGTGGAAGGTGACGCAATACCCCACGTGCCCTCATGGACCAGCCCCTACTACAAATGACACACATGCAACCTGTTGCAATTTTAAGCATAAGAGTGGATTAAAGGGTCTCTCCAAGCACCATAATAGCTTAAATATTTTGAAGTGGCCATGTGCAAGGAACATGTATTTGCAGTGTTTCAGTGTGAAAACTGATACTGATACAGATATATTTAGTGTTGCTCCATAGCATCATTAGCCAGTCTAGAACAAAACATCACACTGCCTCCATGATATCCTTTTCTCTGCAGTGCAGCTCTGGATTAAAGGTGAGTCGTCTTTGATTTTTTATTTTTATTTTTAAAAGGGGTGGGCTATTCCATCAAGAGTTAAATAAAATACTTGTTTTGCTTGGAGTATCACTATAAAGTAGCTCTGTTACCTTTTGGGGACTTTTGCCTATTTTGAGGGATCTCAATGGTGACTTTGCCATCTTGGCGTGTAATGACCTGGCGTGCACCTGTGGTCATACTTACCTGATGCCACCTGAAAGTTACCTTTTCTATAAGGCACCATAGAGTGCGTTTTGAACTCATCAATTTCAGGAGATGCATTTTTTTTTATAATTTTTTATTGAAAAATTTTGTTTTTAGAATACAAGACAGTTCAAAATTAGTGTTGTCGCGAACCCGAAATTTTCGGTTCGCGAACGGCGAACGCGAACTTCCGCAAATGTTCGCGAACCGGCGAACCGCGCGAACCGCCATTGACTTCAATGGGCAGGCGAATTTTAAAACCAACAGGGACTCTTTCTGGCCACAAAAGTGATGGAAAAGTTGTTTCAAGGGGACTAACACCTGGACTGTGGCATGCCGGAGGGGGATCCATGGCAAAACTCCCATGGAAAATTACACAGTTGATGCAGAGTCTGCTTTTAATCCATAAAGGGCAGAAATCACCTAACATTGACACCTGTCCTCAAAGCCCCTGATACACTGACACAGAGCAGAATAGAGACTGTTCCACGTCCTCAGAGACCATGATACACACTGACACAGAGCAGAATAGAGACCGGGGGTCTAGTAGCGTGGACACCCAGCACAGGTCGTTCTCCTTCAGCCTTTTTATACGAGGGTCCCTCAACAGGCACGACAGCATGAAAGACCCCATTTGCACAAGGTTGGATGCCGAGCTACTCATTTCCCGTTCCTCTTTCTCACACAGAGCAAAATAGGGACTGTTCCCCCTACATAGGGTCCCTTGGCAGATATGGATTGACACCTGTCCTCAAAACCCCTGATACACACTGACACAGAGCAGAATAGAGACTGTTCCCCGTCCACAGAGACCATGATACACACTGACACAGAGCAGAATAGAGACTGTTACCCCTACATAGGGTCATTTGGCAGGTATGGATTGATTTGACACCTGTCCTCAAAACCCCTGATACACACTGACACAGAGCATAATAGGGACTGTTCCCCCTACATAGGGTCACTTGGCAGATATGGATTGACACCTGTCCTCAAAACCCCTGATACACACTGACACAGAGCAGAATAGGGACTGTTCCCCCTACATAGGGTCACTTGGCAGATATGGATTGACACCTGTCCTCAAAGCCCATGATACACACTGACACAGAGCAGAATAGAGACTGTTCCCCGTCCTCAGAGACCATGATACACACTGACACAGAGCAGAATAGAGACCGGGGGTCTAGTAGCGTGGACACCCAGCACAGGTCGTTCTCCTTCAGCCTTTTTATACGAGGGTCCCTCAACAGGCACGACAGCATGAAAGACCATTTGCACAAGGTTGGATGCCGAGCTACTCATTTCCCGTTCCTCCTCCTCACACAGAGCAGAATAGGGACTGTTCCCCCTACATAGGGTCACTTGGCAGATATGGATTGACACCTGTCCTCAAAACCCCTGATACACACTGACACAGAGCAGAATAGAGACTGTTCCCCCTACATAGGGTCACTTGGCAGATATGGCGGGGTCGTGGGAGGGGGAGGATGACTTTCACCTCTTCCCCTGTTAGATTCCCGTTGTGCTGTGACATCACCCTTATACGCTGTGTAAAGCATACTTTTTAATTTGATCAGCATGGCCACTTGAGTTTTTATAGTTTTCACGCTGCTTGTAGTTTATATATGGTTCACAAAAATCAAACAAACGATAAAGTAAACATGTAAGGATTCAGAATATTCTTTCAAACCCTTACACATTGTGTGTACGTATTTTTTGTCTTAAGTTTGTGGCTTTAAAGAGGTTCACGTTGTTTCTATGATGTGCATAACATGTTCTTGTAAATGTTTGTTACATTTTTCCTGGAATTGTAATTTTTTAATCTGAATAAAGATAGTCAAATCCCTGATACACACTGACACAGAGCAGAATAGGGACTGTTCCTCCTACATAGGGTCACTTGGCAGATATGGATTGACACCTGTCCTCAAAACCCCTGATACACACTGACACAGAGCAGAATAGAGACTGTTCCCCCTACATAGGGTCACTTGGCAGATATGGATTGACACCTGTCCTCAAAGCCCCTGATACACACTGACACAGAGCAGAATAGAGACTGTTCCCCGTCCACAGAGACCATGATACACACTGACACAGAGCAGAATAGAGACTGTTCCCCCTACATAGGGTCACTTGGCAGGTATGGATTGACACCTGTCCTCAAAGCCCCTGATACACACTGACACAGAGCAGAATAGAGACTGTTCCCTGTCCACAGAGACCATGATGCACACTGACACTGAGGAGAATAGAGACTGTTCCCCGTCCACAGAGACCATGATACACACTGACACAGAGCAGAATAGAGACTGTTCCCCCTACATAGGGTCACTTGGCAGGTATGGATTGACACCTGTCCTCAAAGCCCCTGATACACACTGACACAGAGCAGAATAGAGACTGTTCCCTGTCCACAGACACCATGATACACACTGACACAGAGCAGAATAGAGACTGTTCCCCGTCCACAGAGACCATGATACACACTGACACAGAGCAGAATAGAGACTGTTCCCCCTACATAGGGTCACTTGGCAGGTATGGATTGACACCTGTCCTCAAAGCCCATGATACACACTGGGGGGAGCTACTGTCCTCCCCAACCCCTGCGCGGTGGGTGGGGGCCATAAATCACAATGGGGGGACCTACTGTCCTCCCCCCCTCGGCCCCCACCCCTACGCGGTGGGTGGGGGCCATAAATCACAATGGGGGGGGGCCTACTTTCCTCCTCCCCTGGCCCCCATCCCTGCGCGGTGGGTGGGGGGCATAAATCACAATGGGACGGACCTACTGATAGGAGTGGAGTATTGTTCATATCAGTTTAATACCTTCCGCGTCTCCTATCAGTGGACGTGTATATGGCAGCCATTTTAGGAACCGCACACCTGGGACCCGAGCAAGGTCACCTCTTTCAACAGGCGACATGATTTGGCCCTGTAAAACTATCCTGGATATTATGTACAATTTCTATGGATATGGCAGTGATTTCTGTAACAGGGAGATGGAAGAAGATGCTTGGTCGGTCCTCTTACTTGAAATTTGGGGCACTGCGCGGGCAAGCTAATGTGCCACCAGATAGGAGTGGTGAGTTTAGTATTGTTCATATCAGTTTAATACCTTCCGCGTCTCCTATCAGTGGACGTGTATATGGCAGCGATTTTTAATTGTGGAATCACCTCCCCTTTTTAGGCCAAGGTGGGAAGATGCTTAGACCACTGGTATATTGGTGCCATCTTGGAGGATTTCAGTCAATTGGTTGGGGTCACCAACAGACTGAGGGCAGCAGACATCACCTATCGATGGGGGGCACACGGATCCCTGGTGATACCACAGAACGGATCCCAACTCACACTTGCCTCCATGGAAGAGGCACCCACAATAATACAGGCCTTGGGACTGGACCCACCGACCGCCAACTCACCCTCAAGACCCTCTACTACCAATTGGGACCCAGAGCGCACCGCAACGTTTGTACCGTGGAACAGAAGCCCTCGGTCCTCGTACCCAAGACAGCCTCAAGGCACTGGCTGACAATGAGGCACAGTAGGGACACCTTCCCAGCGCTCACCTTTACCTCAGGTCTAAAGACTGCAAAGTTATTTTCATTGAACGTTTAACATTTCTTATAGTACCCCATTGTTCTTGGGGGCAACAATATATATATTTTTTTTTTGTGAGCCCAATTTTGGTAACCAAGTGCCGTTTTGGAAACGTTACCATAATTCCTACAGTTCGTACACTCAATGCGAAAATCACAATTGTTTATTACCTTGTTCTTTCTCCTGAACCCTGTTTTTGAGCCGGTGGCTGTCAGTTTGTAAGGTCTCCAAACATCTGATAGTGGTTAAAGCCAAGCTCAGTGTCCCATGACTAGGGGACATTACCCTCCTAAGGCTGAATAGGGGCACTAAAATTTAATAAACACACCTCACTACTTTCAAGCTACAAAAACAAGATTAAATGGTCTGACAAAATGTATATATTGCTAAAGCCCATTACATGCTGACCTTATATAGATGACTAATCTAGAATACTGAACAGTAGCCGGCCTTTAAGAGGGCAGCATAGTAAAGGTACAGGTTGTATACGACCCATTACCTACCGTCAAAGTGTCCATATGGCAACGTACATTATTCTGCAAAGATTAGGGTTTGTCCTGCACTCTTAGTGGGTGTAGAGCTTTAAGCTCGAGGGTTTGTGAAGTCTAAAACGAGTCAAGAATTGCATACAAAAGCATAGGTCAGGAGAAACCTATCTAACTTCACACCATACCTGAGTTACAAAAGGACGTTTAAACGGTTTATTGTTTATGTTGTTGCGATCCCTACTAGAAGACTGACACACGTACAACAATCGACAGGCCTAACCCTGACATGGACCGTACTTGACTGACACCCATGGGCGTAGGAACCGGGGGGGATGGGGGGGACGCATCCCCCCAGCAAATCATGCGGGGGGGACAGGTAATGGGGAAATCCCCTCCAGCTCCGCCGGCCCCCCTTTTGCTGCAGCCGCCCGAGCGCTCTGCAGAGAGCCTCAGGCGGCTGCAGCTCTGCCTGGGCTGGTGCGTCTGTGACGAAGTGCCCTTCGCCACTTGGGCCTGGAGAGGACTGCTTGCCAGCCTCTTGCCATGTGATTATGGTCCCTGGGAGATTGGGCCCTTTTAAAAAACTTATTCGGCCCTAACAGAGTGCATGTCACTCATTCTGGCCCTTTAAACACAGTGGGGCCATTCGGTACTTGCCCTGTGTGAGCGGTGATACCCCCAGATAGCTATGCCATGGAGCCTATTCATTTAATGAAAGACTATGGGAAAGATTTTAGCTCCATGGCAATTGAACTGTGTGAATAGGATCTGCGCGCTATTCAGTAGTTTTGTGCGTTCAGATCCCAGCTATCTGGGGATATGTTACATGTCTGTGTGTTATGTATAAAAAGTAACTTTATGTATTTTAAAGTGTTTTACTGTCTTTGTGTAACCATGTGCTCAATGGAGTCTGTCTCTATCCCTGGATAATTTGATTACTTCCCCCCATTGTCTCCAGGATAGAGGCCTCTGTAAAACCTGTGTGAGCCAGATTTAGCCATGCTGACAGGGGTTTTAAAAGATACTTTACTAACTTTTGAACCCCTGGTCTGATTCATGCCATTTTTGAATATGTTGTTCCCCTGAATGGATTGATTGATAGCTGTGCCTGTCTCTCAGAAAGGGGCATATCGCCTAAACGGATTTTAACCCCTTGTCTGCTGAAACGGTCCGTTACAGCGTCCATGAGGGCGCACCGCCCGGGCGCAGCCAGATGATAGGGGCTGACAGGAGGGAAGCGCTCAGCGCTCCCTCCTGTCACTCCCTCAATGTAGCGTGGCCGAGCCCTGTATAGTCCGCCGGTACAGGGAGCATCTGTCTCCTGTACCCGGCTGGACTAAAAGGAAGTGAACACTGAGTGTGCACTTCCTGTTAGTCCGCCGGGTACAGGAAACAAAAGCTCCCTGTACCCGCGGACAGTACAGAGCTCGGCCACGCTACAACACAGGTAGGGGAGGGGGGAAGAAAAAAACAGTGAGGGAGGGGAGAAAGAAACAGGCGGGAGAAAGAAACAGGGAGGGAGGGGGGGATAAAGAAACAGGGAGGGGGGATAAAGAAACGGGGGGGGGGATAAAGAAACAGGGAGGGGGGGATAAAGAAACAGGGAGGGAGAGGGGGGATAAAGAAACAGGGAGGGGGGGTAAAGAAACAGGGAGGGAGGAGGGGATAAAGAAACAGGGAGGGAGGGGGGATAAAGAAACAGGGAGGGAGGGGGGATAAAGAAACAGGGAGGGAGGGGGGGATAAAGAAACAGGGATGGAGGGGGGATAAAGAAACAGGGAGGGAGGGGGGATAAAGAAACAGGGAGGGAGGGGGGATAAAGAAACAGGGAGGGGGGATAAAGAAACAGGGAGGGAGGGGGGGATAAAGAAACAGGGAGGGGGGATAAAGAAACAGGGAGGTGGGGGGGATAAAGAAACAGGGAGGGAGGGGGGATAAAGAAACAGGGAGGGAGGGGGGATAAAGAAACAGGGGGGAGAAAGAAACAGGGAGGGGGGAGGGGGGAGAGAGCGGGAGAAAGAGTGACAAGGGAGGGGGAGAGAGAGTGACAAGGGAGGGATGGAGGGAGGGGGAGAAAGAGAGTGACGAGGGAGAGATTGACATCCATCACACACACACACAATCACACAATCATGCCACCCTTACACACACAGAAACACACAATTCATCCTTACACACACTCAATGCACCCCGTGCACACACACACAATCACACAATCATGCAATCCTTACACACACAGAAACACACAATGCATTCCTTACACAAACTCAATGCACCCCGTACACACACACAATGCACCCCTTACAGATGCACACACTGCATCCCGTACATACACAGAATCACACCTTGCAGCCCTTACACATACAAACACAGATTCACACAATGCATTCCTTGCACACATATCAGGACATCCCCATACACACTCCACCCCCTGTAAACAAACTCATTGGTGGAACGTGAAGGTGGACCCTGGGACCCAGACCTTGAGCTGTGTAAAGGGCCCCCAAAAAATGGAGCTGCTTCCCGTTCTCCCAGAACATTGATTTTTGTGACCACAGTTACAAACAGCCTCCAGAGAGCCTGTTCTACACCAGACCAGTGGAGCCAGACTGCAGCTAGAGCCCATCATCATCCTCATCTGGTTGTAAGTAGGCAATCTAGCATATTATTCGTGGCACTAATCTCTAATTTACCTCACATTAAAGAAACACTATAGTCCCCAGAAGCACTGCAGCTTAATGTAGTGGTTCTGGTGTCTAAAGCCTGTCCCTGCAGGCTTTTTAATGTAAACACGGCGGCACTCCAGCACTGGCGTTAGTTAACATGGCAGAAAAATTATTGGAAAGGGTTAGGGGGCCTACTAATAAGGATAGGGGGAGAGGGGTAGGTAGAAAAATAATTTGAAGGGTTTAGGGGGGCTACTAATATGGATGGAAGGAGGGGGGAGGTAGAAAAAATATTGGAAGGGGTTAGGGGAGTACTAATATGAATGGAAGAGGTAGGGTGGGTTCTAATATGCATGGAAGGGGTTAGGGGGTACTAATATGCATGGAAGTGGTTAGGGGGGTACTAATATGCATGGAAGGGGTAGGGGGTTAATATGCGTGGAAGGGTAGGTGGGGTTCTTTTGTGCATGGAAGGGGTAGGGGTGGTTCTAATATTCATGGGAAGGGTAGGGGTGGTTCTAATCAGGAGGATCCCGGCGCTGTATCCGGGTAAGTAAAACCCCTTCCTTGTAGTGACCCTTTAATGTTATTATTTAATCATTTTATATAGCGACTGCAAATTCCGTAGCGCTGTACAATGGGGTAAACAACTCCTAGTTTACGGAATAAGAATATACCCGGCGAGTAAAAATGCTATCCCCCCCAGATTTTTTTGGGTTCCTACGCCCATGAATTGGTGTGGATTGTTCATGTTTAGCCTGATCTCTTCCATCGCCTGAATCTTTTCTACCTTAGATACCCAATCCTGCACAGGCCTTTAAAGGGACACTATGGGCACCCAAACCACTTCAACTCATTGAAGTGGTCTGGGTACAGTGTCCCAGCATCCTTAGCCCTATAAAGGTAATTATAAAAAACTGCAATAATTACCTTTATCGGTTAACTCCTATTCTGGTGGCTGTCTACCAGACAGTCACTAGAGGGACTTTTGTATCGTTAGGCGACTTTGGTCACCTAACTGATGCTGGACGTCCTCACGCTTTGCATGAGGATTGCCAGCATCACCGGAATCCCCATAGGAAAGCACTGAATAATGCATACTATGGAAAAATCCTAAGGCGAGCGCGGCCATTGCCAATCATGCACATTAGGTCTCCAAAAGGCGTAACCGAGCCAGCGCCGAGGGACCCAGGTAAGTGACAGTAGGGGTTTTTAACCCAATCTGCACATTTTGAATTTACTTTGAAATTATTATTTTGATTGAATAACCCTGATAAGGATCTAAAGCTAAACATTTGCAATATTTGGTCTGCTTACACTAATTCACTCCTTGAAATATCGTCTTAGACCTTCTAAAAATGAACTAAAATCCTAGACCAATAATCAGGACTAAATGAACCAATTGCGAGTTATTTTTCTTTAGTTGCATAGAAATGATGTATAATCAAAACTGCGAAAAAAATATACATTATTTATAATTTTAAAAATATGTTATTCCTAGTTATTGTGTTACGTATACATAGTGGGCATTGGAAGAAATCCCTATCTGTCCTTTAAAAATGATATATAAACTGTATGGGTACATGTAAATAGAAACAGATATGTTACAGTGGAACTAACATATAGAAACGGTTCTAGAACGCTCTGTCACAAACACGGAATCCTGGAAAGGCCATGGTCATGAAAGGGTTAAACCCCTTTACTCTGTGTTAGCTGCAGCTTTATTCCTCTATCCTTGCATTGTGACTTCATTCATTGTCTGCTTTGTGCAGCAGTTATGATGTCATGATGCTACAGCTGACATCACACCAGGTCTGTCCTTTTCACTTCATTCATTCAGAACGTTTGAGGCAGACAGTGCAGAAATGAAGACTGTCCTGTTTTTTCTTTTCTTTTCATTATTACTTTCATCCTCTGGATATCTGAGACCATCGATTCTAGAAGTAAGTATATCCTACACACAGATAGCTGCAATTTACACCATATTTGTAGAATAACTTCATTTCTATAACCCGTCTTCTAACCTGAGATCTGGTTAGATCAAACTATGCCAAGCAGTGGGTAAGTGTGCGTCCCCATGTTAGCATTGTACGACGTGCACGGTGGTGGGATCTAGCAACAGGCATCACATGGAAAGGACCAAATGAATTAACTCTATAGAATTTCTGGTAAAAGCACATATATTAATTAGTCATGGGCTTATACTCCCAGCATGGTTCGTAAATACCTTTTAATGGCTCTAATATTACACGGCCTTTATACAAGGCATCCACCTACCATTACTTTATATGGATTTATAAATTACATATTTTTGTCTCAGTAGATACTTTGCCTTTGAGCTGAAAGCATCCCAAATTAAGTGTTATACTAGGACTCACCTAATAGATTTGCCACTATGTTGGCAGGTGAGCTAACACTTTATGGACATTCAGTTCTACTAAAACTCTGTTTAAAAGTGAACATTGGGATTTGGGTAAATGTTCTCGCTTTGCTTTATTGATGCTGATTTTAGTAAAACAATATAATGATTGTATTATACTTTAATGAAGTGGGCATTATTAACAGGTCTTAACAACCTTAATTAAATTCCCTTGTAGAACTGATCACAGTTTTTCAATTGGGACGGTACTATACTTACTTCATCACCAAGGAAGGTGTGGTAATGGTATAAAACCCTTCCATAGACTTTGCACATAGTATATTGCAAATACAGTTCTATTGTCTGAGAAGCTAATTGTGCATCAAAATCTGCATGGGAACTTTGTGTTTTTTTGTGTGACAGACTATTAACAACACACTTTAAGAAATTTTTACTACCATATTTTTTTAGTTCATGAAAACCAACTTCTGCCGGTGGTTCTACCTGGTGATCGGAAAAATGCTCAGCCTGGTGATTGGATGTGGAGAGGACCAGGAGCCGGTTGATGAAGGAAGAAGACGTGTATGTCAAGCCGTAACCTGACTAAACTTTGGAGTCTAAAAGCTACTTAGTGAGTAAGAATTTTAAGCTTTTAGGGATTGGGGCTAGATAATTCAGTAATGCATGGACAATTTTGGCAGAATAATGCTCAGTGAATGGTGAATATATTTGAATTACAGAGACATTGTACCTAATAAATTTCTTCACATGAAGATACACAGCCTGGTCACTGATCATGGATGGATCCAGGAGCCAGTTTAAGATGGAAAAAGACACATATGTGGAACCATCACCTGAGTAAATGTTAAGGTCTGACAGATACTTACCGAGTAAGAATTTTAAGCTTTTATGGTCTGGAGCTAATTAAATCAATCACACATGGACCATATTGGCTAAAGAACACTCACTAAAACATGTTTATATTTGAATTGCAGAGTCATCATACACAATAGCCTTCTGCTCTAAAAAAAATAAAAAAAAATAAATCTAATTAAAAAAAAATTATTTGAATACAAAATGTAAATAAAAAAATCTAATTTGGAAAGAAAAAAGTATTCCTACCCTGGAGACTGACCATGGCTGGATCTTGGAGCCAGTGAAAGATGGAAGAAGGCACGCATGTGGAACCATCACCAAAGTAAACTTTGGGGGTTTAAAAGCTACTTATTGAGTAAGAATGTTAAGCTTTTAGGGATTGGGGCTAGATAATTCAGTAATGCATGGACCATTTTGGTAGAATAATGCTCAGAGAATGGTGAATATATTTGAATTACAGAGACATTGTACCCAATAAATGAAGATACACAGCCTGGTGACTGACCATGGATGGATCCAGGAGCCAGTTTAAGATAGAAAAAGACACATATGTGGAACCATCACCTGAGTAACCATTGTGGTCTGACAGCTACTGAGTAAGAATTTTAAGCTTTGGGCTAATTAAGTCAATCAAACATGGACCTTATTGGCTAACGAACACTCAGTAAAACATGTTCATATTTGAATTGCAGGGTCATCATACTCAATAGCATTCTGCACAAAATCAAACAAGAAAACAAATCGAATTTGAATACAAAATTTAAATACAAAAATTCTAATTTGGAAAAAAAAAGTATTCCCAGCCTGGAGACTGACCATGGATGAATCTGGGAGCCAGTGAAAGATGAAAGAAGACACATATGAACAGCTAGGTAAGAGTTTGACCATTTTACATTTTGGGCCAATCAGAGCTGGCGCTGAGGGACCTCAGTGCTGGGATAAGGTAAGTGGTTAAAGGGTTATCTAACCCTTACATTGCCGCAAGGGGGGGAGGGCAGAGGGACACTATAGTGTTAGGAGTAAAGCTTTGTATTCCTAACACTATAATGTTCCTTTAACATATTCTGCAATGGAAATAAAACATACAAGGAAATGAAACCAATCAAAATCTGGTATTGAGGAAACACGTAAAGATACGAAGGCCGTTCTTGATCTAGCTTACAGAATACAGTTAGTGGATTTAGTTACAAATGGCAACGTGCAGTATATTCTGATGGTGAGACATATACCGGGAGTTTTAAATGAGACCTTAAAAAAATAGAAACATGTTTTACTTTGTCAGAATGGGAGTTGGATGTACTCATTTTCGAAAAATCATTGCTTTTATCCGAACTGTATATTTATATTATGGGTGTGTTTTACTAGTGTGCATTTCTTACTAAAAGTCTCAGTGGTATCTCCATTATAGAAGCAAGTGTGACTTTGTACTTTTTTTTTTTTTACTTCAGACAATGTACCATCAGATGTCCTTCAAGAAGCCTAGGTCTATTTGTTTAAGGATAAATGTTGCAATGGCCCAAACTGTACAAAAAAAAACCACAAAAACTATTAGCAGTGATTTGGACTATTGAAATTTTTTTTCTTGGGGAAGGGAAAAAGGGAGGATTTACTAGATTAGTATTTACAACTATTTAAGAAATCAGTCATATTAACTGTTCAGTAACGTAATTTAATTATGCAATACTAGAATATCAGACAGCCTAATTCAAAGTCTTCATAATAAAACCTCAAATCTAGTCCAAGGGTCTTTTTGGTCCCTAGCTTCTCGGGTGGGGGGGCATCTGCCCTGGTGCTCCCCCCCTTGGCTCCGCCACCGGTAGCAGCTTGTGGGGCCGGCCACGGGCGCATGGTGCGGCGGCTGACTTCATCTGGGCTGCTTCTGCGTTCCCTGTTCACTAAGTACCAGGGCGGGGTAAGTGGGGGCCTTCAGAGCGAGGCTAATCCTGGCCTGGGCCTGCTGGTGGAGGCTGCATTGTGGTTACGTGGATGGTGAGAGGGATGGGGTGGTAGCTCATGCTGCTGCCTGTGAGACAAAGAAAGGCTCAAGGAGATGCCTAGCCTAGTGATGGTAGGAGGAGATGGGTTGTCTTATAGTTATGGTAGGAGGAGATGGGTTGTCTTATAGTGATGGTAGGAGGAGATGGGTTGTCTTATAGTGATGGAGTGGGGCCTGTGCATAATGGTGGTGGGAGAGAGAATGGGAGATTGACCATGAGCTGCCATCAGATATTGTGGTGTCTTTTATAAAACCACTGACAGATACACCCTCAACACAATCTCCAAGGCATACCGACATATATACTCCTACATTCCCTCACATACACACACTCTGCTTAACTGACATACATACTCACACACACACACACACACACACACACACACATACAGATACACATTGTGAGACAAATACATATAAACACTCTACCACGCACACAGATACACACTGCCATGTCACAAACAGAGATGCACTGCAAATGCACACACAGACAGCACACAACACAGATACACACCGTCAAATACACACTCGTAGAAAAGCGCATTGCCAGACACACATTCAAATACACACTGCCAGACACGCACAGTTACCCCACTGATGGCAGTCCTGGAGATGCCTAATGGAGATGTAAGAGAGTGGGTCTGATGCCTACTGGTGATAGGAGAGGGGTGGGTGATGTTTAATGGTAAATGAAGATCGGAGAGGGTGGGGGTGATGCCCAATGGTGATTGTTATCAGCATAAGCATCACTCCCTCCCCCTCCCATCACCATTAGTCATCGCTCTCTCTCATCATTAATCATCAGTACTCTCCCTCTCACATCACTATTGGCCATCACCAACTCCCTCTCCCACCATCATTAAAGGGTCATTGTAAACACCATCACAACTTTGCATCATTGCAAAGTCGATGGTTAATAGAGTATTCTGTACTTGCTCTCAGGTGTGTGAGTGGCTTAGAACTGCAGCGATTTGTAAAAATCACACAGCTATAAGCCAGATACTCAGAACTATCTACAGAAACACAGGTAATGGATTCACAACTCCAGCATTTAAATAAAGAAGGAGTTTATTACTCCAGCACGTGAACTCGGCAACATTTCAACCCATGGAAAAGATGTCTGTCAAGCTAGACTTGGCAAACACTCCTTCTGTGTGTCGAAACGTTGCTGGGTCCACGTGCTGGTGAATGAACTCCTTCTTTATTTAATTGCTGGTGTTGCGACTCCATTACTTGCTTCCTCCTAACCATCACTACTTGTGTGCAGGCGCTCCTTATTTGTTTTTTTCCTTAGAACTGTCAGACAACATTGATATCTGTAAACTGGAATTGAGAGTTCCAGCTGTCTGATATCAATTTCTTCCCCATCGCCACACGCACAACTTGGACTGAGCTCTCTCTCCTTCTGAGAGATTGAGAGAAGAGCTGTAGACCGTACATGTATGGACTGTAGCTCCACTGATTGCTGCATGCAACATTCATAATGGTACTGAGAGAGGGATGGGGTGATCAGGGCTGCCATCAGAACTCATACAAAACACTGAGTGAACTCCCACACAACACACACTCTACCAAATACATACACAAGCTTCCACGCACACAAACGTATACATACATACATACCTGCAGAGACAAAAATACAAAACACACTGTGAGACACACACACAAAATACATACTGCCACATACACACAGAAACACTCTGACAGTCGCATGCACATCTAAACACTGCCATACACAAATACACAAATACACACTGCCAGACACACGTACAAATATACACTAACAGACGCACATACAAATATACCCAGACAGCCCACTGATGGCAGCCCTGGAGATGTCGAATGAAAATGTGAGAGAGTGGGTCTGATGTCAGATGGTGATGGAGAAAGGAGGGGTGATGTCTAATGGTGATCGTAGACGATGGGGGTGATGCCTAATGGTGATTATTATCAACATACGTATCACCCCCTCCTCCTATTACCATTAGACTTCACTCTCTACCATCATGATTAATCAACACCCCTCCCTCTCACATCCCTATTGGCCATCACCCACTCCTTCTCCTACTACCATTAAAGGGACAGTTTAGGAACCATCACAACTTTGCAACATAGATGGTGCCTAGAGATCTGTGAGTGGCTTAGAACTGCAGTGATTTCTAAAATCCCTCAGAGCTGCCAGTCGCCAGCTGGAACTCTAAATTCTGGCCGCTTGATATCAAATTTGTCCATACTGGGCATATATAGACTTAGCTCTGTCTCCTACCCAGAGATTGGGCCCACCTGTGCACTGCACATGCTCAGGCCATGGCTCAGCCAATCGCTGCATGCAGCAATCATAATGAAGGTGGGAGAGGGATGAGGTTATCTGGGCTGCCATCAGATTGTATACAACATCACTGACTGGACTCCCCTGGACACATTCTCCTAGACACATCATGCATACATAACTTCCCACATACACATACATACATACTCGCAGACACACACAAGCAGAGATACACACTGTGAGACACACACAAATACACAATGTGATACAAATACACACTAAAATACTGCCATACGGGGGCGGAGCCAAGCAGCCGAGCGAGACGGACGCACATCGCATGAGCTCCGTAACACACAGCGATATTTCCAGCTTCCAAATACCTCCGGTGACCCGAAACCGGGAAAGACAAGCACCCACACTCACAATGGGTCGCAAAACAAAAAAGCAAAAACCCGACAAGCCCAGGATGAGCATGAATATCGGGGACCTCCTGAGACAAGCGCACGCAGTGAGCGGGCCCAAGATGGCCGCCGAATATGATGACTTTTCAGATTCCTCTGAGGAAATGCTGCCAGACAGGGGATCTACTATACCACCTTGACCTCCACCCCCGGCAGTCCCTCGAGGAGATGACTCCCAACCAGTGACAACGACTGTCCTGAAGGACCTGCTCGCCATCCAGCAGAAAACCATTCAGGCCGATGTGGCAACCCTCCGCTTGGACCTCTCAGGCCTTGTGGGTCGTATAAAGACCGTGGAAACAACATCTACGCAACAATCCCAACGGCTCGCATCCCTGGAAGACGAAGTGCGATGCCTTAAAAAACACCAACTTACCTTTGAGCAACGCTTTGCACTCCTGGAAGAATAACATTAAGGTCCGTGGCGTCCCAGACGACCTGCCAATGGCAGAACTCCCACACCTGGCACGGCGACTGATCGGGGCCTTGCTAAATCCCAAAAGGGCCAGAGGCATCAACATCGATGGGACCTTCCGAATCCCAAAACCACAGAGAGCACCGGAATCCGCCACAAGCGACATCGTGATACGTTTTTCCTGCAACGGGGAAAAGGCGGCAATCATGGCGGCACTGAAGGGAACGTCACCATACAAGTTTGAAGGCATGGCGCTTAACTTTCTGGAGACACACTTAAATGGAGAAATCCCCGCAACCCTTCACGACATTGCTCTGCAACAGAGACACTCGATATCGATGGCGCTTCCCACGAATGCTACTGGTCCTGCAGGGCGATGTTACCCATGTGGTTCGAGATCTGACGGAGGCAGTCGCTCTACTAGAGGTCCTAGGCCTCCCGCGGGACTCTTTATCCAGGCCCGGCTCGCGCGGCCCTTCAGCGCTACCACATACCTGGGACATGGAGAAAGTTACTCCTTTTGTCCCGGCGGCCACCTACAAGGCAGCCGCAACCTGAACAGCCGCAACCTGAACAGTCGCAATGATTTAAGTTTTTATTGTTCGATTTGTTACCTATCACTTTTTAAGTTTGACACGCTCTCAGGCACTTGACTTACACAAGTCCATACACCTCAGCAAAGGTCCACTAAGGCTCGAATTCAGCTCCTCAACCCCCCACCCCCTACAACCCAGACGACCAACCAACAGCCTAAGCAACACCCAGGGGCGTAAAATTACCGCAGCTATCAGTCTACCATCCCACAGCCCAAGACAAATGCCATGCCCATAAGGTCAGGCTCCGGAGGCTAGACTAGCTCTAGCGACGCCCACACACCAATACTACTCTAATTGTAATCGTTTTGGTTTCCTTCTAACCATCAAACACACATTTTTTTAATTTTTATTATACTTTTAATGGCCCCCACATACAACCTCTAGCCACAGAACACCTAGAGTCACACGCTCACTGTAGCACCTTGCAATTGACAACGTGACATACGGCCACCCCACACGGAGGCCACTTAACAGATTATATACGACGTACCGACCCCAGCCTTCTAATAACCTAAAAATTCTCACCTCAGTGTATAAGACACATCGGACACAATCTCTGTAATGTTGTATGCAAACCGTGTATTAATATTGTTTGTAAGATTTTGGCAACTTACTGCTTATCTCCCAACATTGAGGTGAGCAAAAATAAAGAATTGAGAAAAAAAAAAATACTGCCATACACACAAACTCACACAGACATAAACTCTGACAGATACACCCATACAGAAACACACTGACAGACAGATACACACTAACAGACACACCCACACAGAAAAACACTGCCAGACAGAGACGCACTGCCAAACACACCATACAGAAACACACTGACAGACAGATACACACTAACACACACCCACACAGAAACACACTGCCAGACAGATACGCACTGCCAAACACACCCATACAGAAACACACTGCCAGACAGATACACACTGTCAGACACACCCATACAGAAACACACTGCCAGACAGATACACATTGTCAGACACACCCATTCAGAAACACCCAGACACAGGAGATGTCTAATTAAACTGTGAGAAAGAGGGTCTGATGTCAGATGGTGATGGGAGAAAGGAGGGGTGATGTCTAATGGTGATTAGAGAGGGTGGGGGTGATGCCTAATGAAGATTATTGCCAACATACGTATCAACCCCTCCTCCGACCACCATTAGACTTCACTCTCTCCCATCATCATTAATCAATACCCCTCTCTCTCACGTCACTACTGACCATCACCAACTTCCTCTCCCACCGTCATTAATGGATCAGTCTAAGCACCATCACAACTTTGCATCACTGCAATATTGATGGTACATAGAGTCTATTTCTGTGAGTGGCTTATATCTGCAATAAGCCAGCCCCACAGTTCTGTCAATTGCAGCAATTGGAATTCTCAATAATGGCCGTCTGATATCATTGTACTCTACATTGTGCATATGGCATGTACGAGCCGCAAGCACGTAGATTGTATGTATGAGCTGCAAGCAGAACTTGGACTAAGCTCTCATTACAGTGTTTGGAGGTGAGAAGAAATATGTACTTTGCACCAAGACTATTTTATCTTGTTGAAGTAGATCTGGTGCAGGGACTCACCTTCAATGTCGGTTTTCAGATCTTATCTTTTGAGATTTGGAGTATGAAGCTCCACCTTCCACTGGCTGTTAGATTGACATCCTGGTAAGGAAGATCAAATTTGTCCAATTTGTGTCTGTGACGTCCATAGGACACACAGAACTTGAACTGGGATCTCTCTCCTCTGCCAAGATGTGCACACAGCCCAATTCATTAAACAGTGAACTGGACTGTGTATAAACTGATAGCAATGGTGGTATGGCCGCTATCTGTATACAGAACAGTTCTGATCATCATATGTGATGTTTGGAACTGATAATATTCTTATCCCATATTCCCAGGCTGGGTATAGTCCAAAACGAGATGCTCCTGAATGGAACATCTTCCTGCTCAAATAGGGTCCAGCCTGTAACTGCAGTCAGCCCCACTAAACCGAGCCTCTCCCGGGATCGTTAATGGTAAGTATTGCTTTTATTGAAATTGATTATAATAATATTTATTTTGGAGTTTATTTGAATGCATTGAAAATGGGGGTAATTTTGATTGTATTATTTCCTTTTACTGCATTATCTATATCAGGGGTGTGAACTCAAATTTACCTGAGGACCTGTGGCCGAGTCGTCTTCTCATATGGAGTGCTGCTGATCTCTACTTACAGATCCAACCTCCTAGACACATATAGATCCATACTTCAAGAAACACACACACACACAAACACACACACACACACATATGTACACACAGACCTATATTCCAGACACACGTAGGTCTGTACACACTCCCCAACACTCACAGATCCACACTGACTGACACACGGACGCACACCCAGATACACAGATAATCGGTGCCATACCGTATAGACGCACACTCACAGATAAACTCATACATACAAACACTCATGGATACACACAGATGCAGATCCGTACTCCTGGACACATTCACAGATTCCCAATGATACACACTCACAGACACTCACAGACATTCACATACACACAGATCTCAAGGCACCACTCTTCAATGCTGGTCAGTGGATTAGCAGCTCAATTAAAAGACTGTCAGTTGCCAAGTGTCCAGTGTCTAACCAGACAGTCTGGAAATTGAGTTGCCGGCAGTTTATCTCCTACACCACGGGCCGCAAGAAGTAGCTTGGGCACAAAACATGGTCCATGGGCCAGTGGTTTGAGGCCCCTGTTTTATATAATGCAGTAAAAGGAGGGACATTTTCCACCTATGGTTTCTCTTTAATCAGCCATCACCCCTTTCTCTCCACTCACTATCCGGCTCCTCTCCTATACGTTAGTGATGGGAGTAAGAAAGGGTTTCATGGAGCCTAATGTTAGTGGTGTGAGAGGGAAGGCTGTCTAATAGTGATGGGAGAGGGAGGACTTAATGCTTAATGGTGCTGGGTGAAGGAGGGGGATGTTTAATCATAATGGAATAGGGAGGGTTGATGCCAAATGGCGATGGGAAGGAGAGTGATGCCTTGTGGTGATGGGAGAGGGAATCTATGGCTAATAATCATAGGAGAGGAAAGGGATTGGTATCTTCTGGTAATGAGAGAGGAAAGAGGTTTACGCCTAATGGTGGTGTTAGAGGGAGGGGATGATACCCAGTTATAGTCGACGAGGGCCCTCCTTTTTGTATCATCCCACTCCCTCTTCCATCACCATTAGTCGTCACCGCCTCTTTCTCCCATCACCATCAAGCATCACCCCCTCTCTCTCCCATCAACATTAGGCATCACCCTACACTTCTCTCACCACTATTTGGCAGCCATAACTCCTTCCCTTTGCCACCACAACTCGGCATCTTCCCCCTCCATCTCCCATCTGCCAGCAGAGGAGAGAGCGAGGCTCAGGGAGAATGCTGTAGGTAGGAATAGAAATGGGTTTACTAGGAGTTTTAAAGGGGGAGAGGGTGATTCCTAACAGTGATGGGAGTGGGAGGGAATATAATTCCTAATAGTGAGGGTAGTGGGAGGCGAGATGCGCTATGGTGGTGGGAGAGGGTGATTCCTAATGGTGATGGGAGTGGGAGGGAATATAATTCCTAATAGTGACGGTAGTGGGAGGCGAGATGCGCTATGCTGGTGGGAGAGGGATGATTGCTAATGGTGGTGGATGTGGTGCCTAGTGATGAAGTGAGAAGGAGGTGGGGTGGTGCCTAGAGGTGATGGGAGAGGGTGATGCCAAGTGGTGTTGGAAGAGGGAGGAGGGTGATTCCTCATGGTGGTGTTTACATCATCATGAGGCATCACCCCATCCCTCTCTCATCACCATAAGGCATCACCCTGCTAACTCCTATCACCATTAGGCATCACCAAACATCAGTCTCCATTAGGCATCACAACAATCCCACCGCCATTGGGATTTACCACTTTCCTAACACTAATATTAGGATAGCTTCTCTCTGTCCTACAATTAGCAGCATGAGCAGCCATTCCCACCTCCTCTTGCCATCTACGTAACCATATAGCAGTCTCCAACACAGCCTCACGGCTGGCATCTTCCAAGCTCAAGCGGGTTTTTGCTTGCTCCCCCTGTTGCTTGCTGGATAGCGAGCGCACGGGTGGTTCAGGTGGGGTTGGCTGCCGCGCTGTGCGAACCTGCAGCCAGTCCTGCAAGCTGTCACCAGTGGATCCAAGGGGGGGGCACCAGGACAAATGCCCCCCCCACCCGAGAAGCCATTGAGCGATTTGTTGGCTAGGGAGGATCATGGCAAGTGTCTCCCCTTTCCCCATCAACCAGGGGAAGGAGAAGCTGGAAAACTGTTATCATTCCAGAGATACAACACAGCTTTTTTCCTAACTCACATTTTTCTCAAAAGTCTTGATTTATGTTTATTTATTTTTTTTATGAAAATGTTTCAGTAAGCTTCCCCAGAAAAGTTTTTGTATCCTTTCCTGCTGCCCAAACTACCCTCGCCTCACCATCTTTTTTTTTTTAAATATTGTTAGAAATCGCAAATAAACTACTTAAAAAAAAAGAAAAAATAATCTCAGTAGTCCTCTCCACTGCCAACAGTTTGGGTTTTTATTTTTAATTTTTGCAACAAAAATTGGTGAGACGCTGACCACAGTACTGCTATGGATGAGCCTCTATTGGAGTTAGTTGAAAGTCGATTAATGAAGTATCCACCCTGCAAACCGCGGATCAGGGAATTTCACCTGACAGTAAAAAGGTAGGTAGCCATATATTATTTTTATAATCAGTCTGTAAGATTTTATTTTTACGTCATATTTTATTTTTATTTTCACTTTATTTGGTTAATCTTTCAAGTTCTTTTATTTTCAATAGCAAATAAATGTGACATTTTTATTTAATAAAGGGTTGCTCCAACCAAAATCCAGTGTTTTCATAAAGTACTGGTTTAGTTTGGAGTAACCCTTTATGTGGTTGTCCGCAACCGCCCCAAATGCAAAAAAAAGAAAATTAATAAAAAATCCATAAAAAAATTTCCTTCACTGAGGGAAACTTTTCCCTCAGCCCAATTTTAATCGACTGACATTACTCCACCTTGGGGAGGGAGAGCTGGGTGGACAGACTGAGGGGACCACTGGGGTGGCATGTAAGGTGGACATGATGCCATTGGCTGTCTGGCGCCAGCATGGTGTACCTACTGCCATCAGATGCCAATTTTGCACAGAATTGATATTAGCGAGCCCAATTCTCGGCTGGCTAATGACACCCCATATGTATGTGCAGCATTTCATAGCATTTTCAACTCTACACTAACAGACTCCAGACACCATGACCACTTTAAATCACTGCAGTGATCTTGGTGGTTGGAGTAACCCATTAAAGCAGAGTTCTCCAGCTCTCTGCATAGTATCATATTATGCTATTACTAAAGCGTTATGTTTGTCTTATCCTTGGGTAATACAGAGCCTGTCTGACACCCATCCGGCTCTGTAATGTAAGTCAGGAATGTAGGTGGTGACACATTATATTTTTATAAAAGAGCAGAAGTATTTAAGGTCTTTTTACCTCCCGGTATTAATTTACTATTATTGTATATATGGCTATTTTAATATTTTTTTTCTCCTTATTCTACTTATATGTGTCGACCTTCAACATAACCTTGACGTTTTCCTGTTCTCTCTGACATATTAAATGCATGACATCATAGTTACATTGCACTTTCAGTTATATAGATTTAGCATTGCACGCAAGGGTTTGTTTATACTTTATTTCTCTTTACAGTTAATTGAAATATGAACCCCAGCACCGATCATCGATATTAATCTCATCCCAAATTATTCAGCTAAAATGGACGTGTTACAGGTTACAAATTTCTCCAAGTCTGACTTTTGTCTCAGCTTCTGGTTTCCGACCGTTGGCTTCCTATCAGCGTCTGGTTTTGTACCCCCAATTCTGTACTGTTATTGCAGATTAC
Source organism: Pelobates fuscus (assembly GCF_036172605.1). Classification (NCBI taxonomy): domain Eukaryota; kingdom Metazoa; phylum Chordata; class Amphibia; order Anura; family Pelobatidae; genus Pelobates; species Pelobates fuscus. The sequence continues at coordinate 114,695,873 of NC_086317.1, forward strand.
TCATGTACGAACTCTGGCTTAATCCAAGAATTTCTCTTAATACATCGACTGGATTTACTAGTAACAACCCGAACTAGGCTGAAAGCTTCTATCTATTCCATGGACATAGTTACATAGTTTTATTTTCGCTTTCTATTGTGATGTATCATTTCTTTAATATTTAATTAATAAAAAAAGTTATATTGGAATAAAATGTAAGTTAATTTTTCCTTTTCAAACACTGGACATCTGTAGCTGTATATGAGAAAGAATAGAAATACAAGCAGTGTGTGCTTGGGAAATGTTCACTGTAGACATTTTCAATATTTGCTGTAGATACAATGGTCGGACGATCTGAGCAGAGGAAGAGTTTATACTCTACTTACAGAATAGCAATATTCCTATAGACTTCAATTTAGGATTTCCTATTCAGTATGTAGATTAAACCCTTACTCTGCTATCAGTATCCAGCCCAGTATGTTTATGTTATTTTTTTAATAGTTTTTATTTAAAATAAGCTTATTGTCAGGTATAACAATATAGTGGAATTATATATAATTATGTCAGAAACTCCTATTTGGAATATCACAAATTCATTGAAAGAATGAAGCCCATGGAATAAGCAAAGCTAGGTGGAATGGGCCTTGACAGAGCTAGGAGGCAGGCCTATGGAGGAGTGTGACTTGATTGGTTATTTGGTTAAAGGGGAGTGGCCTAGTCATATAATAATTCGCCATTTTAAAATTGGGTTCCATTTTAATTTGAAATCTTTACCTGTTGTTAGCTGTCCCGCCCACCCTCCCTAATTTTAGTAGGTTAACGGCTAAGAGGTATGACTCTCCCGTTTTGTCACGGCGGCGGGGGATGGATTAGTTTAATTGGGGGTAGGTCGGTTTTTGGTAAGTGGGATAGGTCAGGAGGAATACTTACCTTTAGATTTGGTGGTAGGTTCGAGCTCGGCGGTAGCTACGAACCTGGGGGTGTAGGGGTGTCTCGGTATGCCCCTACACTGGAAATGGATGCCCTTGGTGGCTGGGATAATGGTGTAGGGGTGTCTTGGTATGCCCCTGCAGTGGAAAGAGATGCCCTTGGTGGCTATGATAATGGCGTAGGGGTGTCTTGGTATGCCCCTACAATTGGAAATGGATGCCCTGGGTGGCTGTGTTAATGTTTATGTTATTTACGATATGTTACACTGTTATATGGATGTATTATGTAAATATGTTTGAGGTCATTGTCTGGGTATTTAGTTATGTTAATTGGTGGGATGTCTTTTCAAACGTTGTTGACAATTACCTTTTAAATTTATATCTTATTTTATATACCGTATTTATCGGCGTATAACACGCCCCGGCGTATAACACGCACCTCATTTCCAGAAGGAAATTCCAGGAAATTTCCACCTCTCCCATAGTATTCCCCCCCCTCATCCCATAGTGTTCCCCCCCCTTTCCATAGTAATCTCCCCCCCTCCCATAGTATTCTCTCCCCCCTCCCATAGTATTCTCTCCCCCCTCCCATAGTATTCCCCCCCATAATATTCTCTCCCCCCTCCCATAGTATTCTCCCCCCCCATAGTATTCTCCAACCCCATAGTGTGTCCCCCCTCCCATAGTGTCCCCTAGTGCACTTTCCCTCTGTCCCATATTTACTTACCTGTCTTGAAGCGTGGGCCGGCTTCACAGCGCGCACCGCGGAACTGGAACTTAAATTTCAGGTTCCGGTTTCCGGCGGGACTGAAAGGAAGTGTGCACACAATAGTGTGCACACTTCCTTTCAGTCCCGCCGGAAACCGGAACCTGAAATTTAAGTTCCAGTACCGGCGGGACTGAAAGGAAGTGTGCACACAATAGTGTGCACACTTCCTTTCAGTCCCCCTGGAAACCGGAACCTGAAATTTAAGTTCCAGTTCCGCGGTGCGCGCTGTGAAGCCGGCCCACGCTTCAAGACAGGTAAGTAAATGTAGGATATCGGCGTATAACACGCACCCATGATTTTCTCCCTATTTTCAGGGAGAAAAAGTGCGTGTTATACGCCGATAAATACGGTATATAATTAATAAAGCCGTGGAATATTTTTGCCAAATAATTCATGTCTGTGATTATTGGAGGTTATAATTGGTTATAACAGTAATAGGCCAAAAAGACGACAATGCGCATGTCATGCGTATAATGAGTATTAATACAAAAATGCCCATAAAACATAAGACAACCGCATTTCATGATAAAATAAATACAGTCCGGAATTTTGTTTTTAAAGGCAAAAGTGATAGAAATCAGAGTTATTTTGTATATAAGGGGTAAAGAATGTGAACATAAACTGATCAGCCACCATATTAAAAAAACATAATATTTGTGGCGATATTTATGGGATAATAATAGTAAACAGTTGAGAATTATCATATTTTATTGTTCTCAATAAAGTGGATTTTTTGGATTTCCACCCATTGTTATTTATTCATTTATGGGATTTTCCAACACAGTATTAACATAGATTCTAGTGATTGTGGCGCCCTGTAGTCTGAAGTAGTATTCAGGCATTGTGTTTAACAGTTGAGAATTGCCCACTATTTCAATTCTCAGATCCCAAAGATCGTTATTGTGTAAGTGAAATGTATTCCATATTAATAAAATCACAATTTGTTATAAAAATAGATACAATTTATTGTGACAATTTAAATAATAATAATATGTAACATGCGTGATAATAATCAATGAATATTTAGTATAACATGGTATGCAATTGATGTGGGATTATTAAAAATCTTTATTGTACTTGTATTGAATTATTGTACTAACTCCATTTTAACTTTATACTGTGATGATCCTCCATTTTGTCCTCCTAACCTGACTTCTTCAATCCTCCATTTTGTCCTCATGACTTAACTTGTTCATTTTAAAACTACCTTACGTGACTGAACTTCTCAACCCAATTAGTATAGTAGACAAAGACTGTGTTTCCTGCAAGGACAAGCACCAGGAGTTGCTGGCTACTCCTTAAAACTTGCTGGCTACTCCTTAAAACTTGTAAGATAGTATAGTTTGAAGGCCACGAGAACACAGTAGTAATGAAATGTTCTATTCATAAGAGACCTTGCACCTGGACATGAAGCCTGATATCATTAACCGTGTAAAATGACGCTCAAGACCCCCTTATCCCCACCCGTGTCCAGAATAATCCCACCTCTGGTGGGTGGGCACGGGACTAACCTCTTAATTTTTCGAACCAATAGGTAAGACACTAACCCCGACACTTAACAATTAATCCAATTGATGATGTTTATTTGCTGATATTCTAATATTCAATGATGACGCAAAATGCCTCTTAAAAGGGCCTGCGCGCCCGCTTTTACTTCACTTGCCAATAAACTTTCTCGAAGTTATTTTAACCTGAACCTTGCGTGTCAGACTTAATTACTTCAGCATATATACGCAATTCAATTTTATTAATTTGGACAGGAACAGATAGACATTTAAACATTTTGGTTTACCTTTAAAAAGTACCATAACAACTTGGCGCCCAACGTGGGGCATCGGGCTATGTCCGGCCGGTGAGCCGTCCTAAGGAAGACAAGGGTGGACGGAGGAATCCGGGGGGAAGGAAAGGAGATTGATCACCTCCAGGTACACGGTAGAGACTTCTGCAGAGCCACCGGTATGTTCCGGCCCCTTTGATTGACCCGTCCACGTGTCTGTGACTGCTTCCCGGGAGGACATCAAAGACAGGTAATATCTTGCCCGGTGCCTCGTTACTCACTTGTTTACCTGCATTTTAGTCTATCTGTTGCCTGGGTGTGTTTGTATTGGCCTATTTTAGCTTAGGTGCCCGGGCTGAGTGTCTGTTTGCTTGTTCAGTATATCTGTCTATCTGTTTGTATTTTACCCCTTTTGGGATAAAGGGGGGTGGACCTGAGGGGATTTGCCTGGGTCTTCTGTTGCCTGTTTTACCCCTTTTAGGAACCACGGTGCTGTGGTTGTAGGGAAAAAGGGGGGTTGACCTGTGGATGTGTTCCTGGGGGTCATCTTTTCCTGTTTAACTCTTTTAGGAGCCTCGTGGCTGGGGCTGTAGGGAAAAAGAGGAGTGTTGGATCTGTGGAGATTGTGTAGACTCATAGTTTCCTGGGGATCCTTCTTGTGTCACTTTGATAGCCTAGCTAGCTTCTCTGTGCACGTTACTCTGCTTGCAGAGTGGTGGTACCCTCCAGCTTTGAGCGCTGAGCTGGAGCCATTCCAATTTTTATTTTGTGGTGTGTGAATTCGGGCAGGCATTGCTGTCTTCATCACCACGGAGTAGTGAGACTTATAAAGTGGGTTTTTATAGGGGCACTACAAGGGTGAGGGTAGCGCAGACACTATTAGTGGGCTGCTGTGACGAGGGAGGCATATGGATTTCGGACCGGTGTTAGCTGTTATCCTTGGCCGTTGGTAGTAAGATACTACGGGATTGAGGGAGGTGACTTTGGAGTAAGCACACGAGTAAAGGAAAGGAATTACTGTTGATTTCATTTGAACTGTGATGCATGCACTGTATTTCAACTGTATTGTTGTCTTGTTTGTTTAATAGGAGTCTCATGAACTCCTGTGTCTGTCTCTAAGGATTTTCCTTGCCTTTCATCTTTTCTGTACTTCCTATATTATTATACTATCCACTCCCATTCCTCTTAAAAGAGAAGTGATTGGTCACACACTTCTCACCTCGCTCCAATCCGTGTCTACCACCCCGGGTAGGCGGATTCAGTGACTAGTCTACATTTTGGGAAGACGCACCTGAGAAAGTCCCACGGTTCTCGGGTGGCAGTCGAGCATTGTAGACGTTCTTGTTCAATTTTCTCTCTCTCTCTCTATATCTAGGACGCTGGTATAGGGGTAAAGGGACTATGGGACAGGATTTAGGTAAGCCCAGTAAGGGCTGGTTAGCATGTGATTTGGTAGAAAACAGAGAGGGTGAGGAGGTGGTTAAAGGTGTTGAAAAGATTGCAAAAGTATGTAAAATTGCTGTACCGACATGTGGAAGATTGCAACCGGAAAGTTGGCGCAAGTTACTGGCAGAAATGAAAGGCAAGCTTACAGATAATGGTTTATTAAAGACTGCTGAAGCATGGTATAGAGTAGCGAAGGCTATTCAGTTAGAAGGTTGGGTTGAGGAAGAGATAAATCACAAAGGTGTGAAATTGTTTGTGTATCATAAGAATTGTGTTGCTGGGGTTTACCCTCAGCCAGCGCCCCAAAATGGCGCCCAGGGGATGTCTATCCCCAAGGTTCAGTCAGCAGTAGGTGATAGCCAGCTGACTATGTTCCCCACTCCCAATCCTCCTAACGCCCATCCCATCACCTCCCCTGTTTGCCCGGTCCTGAATTCTGATGGATCTTTCTTTTCCCCTTCCCCGTCTCTAACATTCCCATCATCCTCATCCATCCCTACGCTACCTGCTGTACCTCCTCCTAACATCTCATCTGCCATTCCTTCCCTACATTCTCTCTCCGTTACTGATCCCCTCCCCTCTTCATCCGCCCAGCTAACCACCATCTCCACCCTTGCTCCGGCTCCTCCCTCTACACCCACCTCTACCAATCCCTCTCCGTCCCCTCCCATCTCCACCCCAGTCCAATACCCCACCTCCTTCCCCTCCCCAGCCTGGCCCTACCCCTTCCCATATCCCATGGCCCTGCCCTATCCCGGGTATCCACTACCCCTTCCCCAAGCCACCCCCCAGGTTCCGGTCATGTCCAGTCCGGCACAGTCTGCCCCGGATGTGCCCACATCCAACATGGCCGCCACTTCTTCCCTTAATCCTAATGCAGTACCTTTTCCGGCCACCAATATGGCGGCCCCCAGTACAGCCCTGATGCCGGTAATTCCCGGTGACTACCTATCTGGTTATGATCCGCTAGCCACCCCTGCATCTGGGACCCCCTCTCATCCCCCGGTCCTGTCACCTTACTCGGGCCCTGCACGTAAGAGAGCTCAGATCATAGAATTAGATGAGGGAGAGGAGGATAGGTTATCCCAGGACTCATTGGAGGCTGCAGGAGCCGCTGCAGGAGTCTCAACTCATCGTTCCATCGATGATCCCTTTAGACACAAGGGTCGGGGAGAACGAACCCCTCCTAAATATGTTGCTTTTAACCCCACTCAAGCTAGTGCATTAATGAAATCGCTCCCTGACCCAGAAAAACAGCCTATGCCTTTTTACCGAGGGATAGTTCAAATTCAAAAGACTTATTCCGCCGCATGGCGTGATCTACTCAGCATTTGTGCTATTAAAGCAGGGGATGCATATTGGCCAAGCATGGCCCGTCACCTCAGTACAGATCTGCTTTCCAGTGATGTTGATTATCCCTCCGGGGTAACCTTTTGCACCCAATTAAGAGAATGGGCTAAGGACAAACTTGCAGATCAGGCTGCTGGCCTTACTGATGTTATACAAGATAAAGGAGAATCAGTGGAAAGGTTTCATGCAAGACTGTATCAAATGTTTACAGATTTGGGGTTTGATCTTACTGACAAGATTCATTCACAAATGCTGTCCGGTGCGTTTGTCCAAGGTGTTAAAGACTCTATACGCAAGGGAATTATTGCTGCACGCCCTGAATATAAGGTTGTTCCCCTGGATACTCTGCTTTTAGTTGCTAGGGGCCTAGAATCTGCCCAGACCCCCAGAAGGCCAAGCTCTGCTCCTCTTATGGTATCACGCAGTATCCCTGTTCCCAGGGGCACCAGACCAGAGGATGGTTTCTGCTTTAATTGCAAGGCTAAAGGTCATTTTAAAAGTGATTGCCCGGAACCCAAAAGAGAGCCAAGAAAGCCATCCAGGCCTGCCCCGGCCACTAAGGCCGAAAAAGGGGTTCCAATAGTTGAGGAACCCGATGAATAGGAAATTGGCAAGCCTGTGTCTGTGACCCCTGTCATGGCAGTGTCTACAGGGGATAAAGGGGGACCACTTGCCACAGTGACTTTGCCCATTGAAGGCCACCCTACCACATTCCTTGTTGACACAGGTGCAGCCCGTAGTGTTCTGCGAGAACAAGACCTGCCAGACCCATCTTTTCTGTCAAATATTGATGTCTCTTGTGTTGGAGTGGATGGCCAGCCGAGACATAGCCCTCTAACAACTCCACTACGAGTTGGTTCTAGCCTGCTTGCTCGCTTTGTAGTATCCTCCACATGCCCAATTAACCTGTTAGGTGCTGATGTTCTCTCACGCCTGCAAGCATCCATCACCTTCACCCCGGATGGGCAGGTAGAAATGTTTACACCTCTATCTGTATCAGACACCTCAGCCCTGTGCTCCTTGCCTCTGATGCTGCATTTAGAAAAGCCCCGTGAGGAAGCAGCAGAATTAAGGTCCAATTTCCCAGAGGAATTAAAAACACAGGTGCCCGCCAAGTTATGGTCCTCAGGCCCAGAGGACATAGGTCACCTTAATGTTCCCCCTGTGGTGGTAAAGCTTATTCCAGGAGCTAAGTTACCAAGAAAGCCACAATATCCATTAAAACCAGCACAGTCTGCTGCCATTTCTATCCACATCAAGGCACTCTTAGAGAAGGGTGCCCTGGTAAAATGTAAATCTGAATGCAACACCCCATTATTTCCTGTGAAAAAGAAAACTCCAAAAGGTGAGCCAGAAAAGTACAGGATGGTCCAGGATCTCCGTGCTGTTAATGAAGCTACCGTCCTGGATACCCCTCTTGTACCAAATCCTCATACTCTGCTCTCTGGGGTCCCACCATCTGCAAAATTCTTCACAGTCATTGACCTGGCCAATGCCTTTTTCAGTGTCCCACTGGACCCATCCTGTCAATACCTGTTTGCTTTCACTCATGAGATGCAACAGTATACCTGGACTGTCATGCCCCAGGGGGCACAAAATTCTCCAAGTCAATTTGCAAAGGCCATGGGTACCATCCTTGACCCATGGCAAGCTGAGCACCCAGAAGTTGTCTTGCTTCAGTATGTGGATGATCTACTGCTCTGTGGAGATGATATACCCACTACTGAAAGGTGTTCTATTAGTCTTCTTTCCTATTTGGCAGAACAAGGATGCAAAGCTTCACTTCTCAAGCTGCAATTCTGCCAATCTTCAGTGATTTTCCTTGGACATTGCCTGTCCCAAGGCACCAGACACCTTACTCGGGACCGGGTAAGAGCTGTGCTGGACATTCCACCTCCAAGGACTTCAAAGTCTCTTCATGCCTTCCTAGGCCTCATTTCCTACTGCAGAGCATGGATCCCAGAAGCCTCTCTGCTTATGCAACCTCTCTATGATGCTCTTAAGTCTGACCCATTCTGTCTGACCAATGAAGCTCTGGACAATTTCAATGCTCTAAAACGTGCCATTGCTTCTGCTCCTGCCTTGGGCCTACCTGACTACCTTTCAAATTATTTGTCTCCGAAAGACAAGGCCATGCAACAGGAGTTCTCACCCAAACTAATGACTTAAGAGGCCGCCAGAGGCCTATTGGATATTTCTCATGTCAACTGGACATTGTGGCCAGAGGGACTCCTTCCTGTCTCAGGGCTGTTTTTGCTGCAAGAGAGCTCATAGAAAGAACCTCAGACCTGGTCCTTGGCCACCCTCTGGTTGTTTTGGCCCCTCATGACATTTCTGCCATCATCAACCAAGTACAACTCAAGCACGTGTCTCCAGCCAGACACCTACGCCTGCAGTGTCATCTTCTTTTGCCTGACAACATTTCCATCCAGAGATGTCAAGTGCTTAATCCATCCACTCTTCTTCCACTCCCTGAGGGGGGTATCTATTATGGATTTATCACGGATGAAACCTATATTTACCTGCTCTGTGGATGTATCAAGAAAGTCATGCATCCACATTTGTCATTTTATGAAGATGAGACACCTCTTTGTGAAGGCCCGGATTACGCCTTCTGTACCATGTGGTACAAGCCGAACATTACTCCTGAACCTTGCTATGAAGATGAGCTTTACCACTGGACCGATGTAAAGCTCACTGCACAAGATTTCTATTGTGACTCTGAAGGCAATAGCATGGTCTTGGTCCAGCTACCTCAACAACTTAACTACCTTTACCGCCATTGGGATTCCGCTATCCCACATATTCCTGTTACCAAATTGAAGACAAGGTCATGGAATGATCTTGGGCCCATGGCGAAGCTATGGGCCACCATGGATGAAGAACAGTTACAGGAAAATGGTATCGTCAAATACCCAACAACTGACCTTCTGGAAGCATGGCCACGCCACTTCCTAGAAAAAGAATTTCAAGATCTGGTCATAGTGAATGATTATGACCCTGAAACACCTCATGACTGTTTTGAACAGATGAAAATGGAGACAGTGCACCTACCAACTGTGCATGAGAATCCGTTACCAGATCCGGATTTTACCCTGTTTGTGGACGGTTCAAGATATGCTGATGAAGAAGGAAGATACCATACAGGATATGCCGTAACCACAACAGATGAAGTTATCAAATCATCATCTTTACCACCAGCAATGTCTGCGCAAGAAGCTGAATTACAGGCTCTGACTTCAGCATGCAAAATTTCCGAAGAAAAACGTGCCAACATCTATACAGATTCAAGATATGCTCTGGGCGTGGCACATGACTTCGGCCTAATTTGGAAGACAAGAGGATTTCTTACCACCGCCGGTACACCAGTCAAGCATAGTACTGCAATCAAGGAGCTAATGGATGCCCTCCTACTCCCTAAAGAAGTGGCCGTTTTGAAGGTAAAGGCCCATGGGAAATTGGATACAGATGAAGCAAAGGGCAACCATTTGGCTGATCAGGCTGCTAAACTAGCAGCCAGGGATCTGCAGGAAGTGGATGAAGAAGTGCCCGGACAAGAAGAAGAAGAAGTCCCTATTTTTGCTCTGCAAACTCTTCCTACTGATTTGCGAATTTTGCGAGAACAGCAAGCTGCAGTCACTCCTGAAGAAATCCAGAAATGGAAAAAGAAAGGAGCTGTCCAAAAGGACGGAGTATATTACAACAACTTCAAATTTTGTCTTCCCAAAAATTTATATCCAGCAGTTGTCCAATGGGCACATGGGCCTGCACACCTGTCAAAGGAATTGATGGCCGCCCTCATACAGAAGTATTATGAAGCACCCGGAATCACAACATTGATCAGCAGCTTCTGTAAGGCCTGTGTCATTTGTGCAAAATGCAATCCAGGAAGACCAGTCAAGGTGCCTGCAAAACACCTGGCAAAGCCCATGTACCCCTTCCAGCGAATTCAAATTGACCACATCCAAATGCCCAAGAGTGGGCCCCATGAATATGCACTAGTCATAGTGGACATGTTCTCAGGATGGCCAGAGGCCTACCCAGTGGCCAATATCACTGCAAAAACAACCGCAAGACGCCTACTTACCGAGATAGTATGTAGGTTCGGACTTCCAGAAGTCATTGAAAGTGACCAAGGCCCAGCCTTTACAGCAACAGTGACTAAAGAAATTTGGACTGCTCTAGGGGTGACTCTAGCCTTCCACACCCCTTACCACCCACAATGTAGTGGTAAAGTGGAGCGCATGAATGGCACTCTAAAAACCAGAATGTTAAAAATGTCACAAGAAACAAAGATGCCCTGGCCAGAAAGCCTGCCAATAGCTTTATTTAGTGTTAGGCACACACCTAGAGGGAAGCATTCACTGTCCCCATATGAAGTTCTATTTGGGACAGCACCCAGACTAGGTTGTTATTATCCGCAGCAGTTGCAGCTCCAATCAGATGTTTTAGTAGACTATGTAACTGAACTTGCAAGTGCTTTAAACAAAATACATGCCCAAGTTTTCTCTTCAATTCCAGATCCCGAATTGGATACAGGTTCCCATAACCTGCTTCCCGGAGATTGGGTCCTGGTCAAGAAGTTTGTGCGGAAAAATACCCTGGAACCAAGATTTGACGGTCCATTCCAAGTTCTCCTGATTACCGCAACCTCCGTCAAACTGGCCGGTAGGCCAAATTGGATCCACGCTTCCCACTGCAAGAAATCTCCTGCCCCAGAGGAAGCGAATACCGCACAGACATGTATCTCTGGTACACCTTCTCCCTAATTAGCCTTATAAAGGCCCAGCAAGTAGCCATTACCAAAGATATTAGTGGGTACACCTTCTGGTATAATTCATCGTGCACCCAGGTGGCTACTTATACCTTTGATTACTGTGATATTGTAGAATGCCCATTTCCCACACCACAAATCCAGAGCATCTATAGAGATATCCCTCATTCGAAAGACCCATATGTTTGTGTAGTTGACAAGCAATGGGGGCACAATTGTGACCATTGGGGGGCGGCGGGATGGAATGCCGGGCCTGCCTGGGGTTACAAACCAAAAAGTGCCGTATCCAAAGTAGATGATCATGGTAGATCCCTTCTCCAGAGAATGACTTTGAGAAAGCCTGGGGGGAGTACACCAATGAAACTAATCCTTAACATTGAGCATCCAAGCCCAACAGATGCAGACCAGTATGTGATGGGAATGTATTGGAAAAAGGGTTCCTACCGTAAATTAGGGCATTTCTACCTCAAAGATATGTGCAACTCTTCTGAGTGGCAAGGGGCCACTCATATGGTCCCTAACCCATTAAAACCTCATATCCAGACCTTTCAAGACATGATGGCCATTGCTAACCCCACCTTTGAAGATACCATGGCCGCTGAAACAGGTTTTAATGATGTAAATCTATGGTTAGAATGGATGAAATATAATGCTAATAAGCATAATAGGACTGCATGCTATGTGTGTGGCGGTGCCCGGCCTCACCTGGGTACTGTGCCCTTAATCCTACCAGTAGATATAGAAGAATGTGTTTTAAGCCTTTTTGCCTATCACTATAATTTTAACAGGTCCATATGTATTGCATGGACAAAAGAGTATCCTCTCCTAACCCAGGATGTCAAACCCCCAGATGGTATTACCGTGTATAAAGGTAATTACACTTGTTATGCTAATTATGATGGAATGGGTAAATTCTTGGGTAACTTCTCTAAAGGGTATTGTGCTACCTACAGAAATGTCTCTATGGACTTGTTGCAGTTTCACACCAGGTCATTAGGGGATATTTACTGGTTGTGTGGGGATCTACAGCTAAGATCCAGAATGGACAAGCAGTGGTGGGGGGAGTGTACTCTGGCTAAAGCTATTATGCCTATACACATCATCTCTGACACACACCTCGTCACCCATGGGTCCAAACACACTAAGGTTAAGCGTGACGCCCCAGTGAAAGGAAGTTTTGATCCTCATGTGTATATTGATGCCATTGGAGTGCCTAGGGGGGTGCCCAATGAGTTTAAAGCAAGGGATGAAGTTGCTGCAGGATTCGAATCAATTTTTACCATAGTTACCGCAAACAAGAATTTAAATTGGATAAATTACATTTATTATAATCAACAGCGTTTTGTTAATTATACCAGAGACGCCCTCCAGGGGTTGGCCGAACAGCTGCAGGCCACATCCCAAATGGCTTTCCAGAATAGAATGGCCCTAGATATGATCTTAGCCGAAAAAGGAGGGGTTTGTAAAATTTTGCCCGACACCATGACATGTTGTACCTATATCCCAGAAAACACAGGCCCTAATGGTAAAGTTACATTAGCCATAGAGAAATTAAATGACCTGTCTGAAGAGTTAAAAAGGAATTCTGGGATAAAAGATCCCTGGGAAAGATGGTTTGGTTGGATGACAGGATGGCAAAAGGCTTTAATGCAGATTGGTATGGCTATACTAATTTTCCTTTTTATTTTTGCTCTTCTCTTTTGTTGTATCCTCCCATGTCTGAGAAAATCCCTCATGAAGACTGTTGACCAAGCGGCACCCACTTTCACCCATCTCGAAGTTGATGACCAAGATTTCCAAGACGTCAACTCACCCTGTCTGCCGCTGCAAACAATCCCTTTTGTTGATAAAGTGCAGGAATTCTAGGAAGGGACTAGCTTAGGGACAGCATCTGTCAGTGAATGGTAAAGGCCCCGTGTGGAGAAGTGGTGGGTTAGCTGCCATGGGACACCCATGGGTGTGAAGTGTTCGAGAGCCATACTGACGGATGGGTTAGCCTATTAGGGTCAGCTCTAGGGACAGACTTGCACTTTGCATTAACACCTAGCTAGCGGCCACGGGGTTTCTGTGCCTTTGGGTTAACACGTCTTCTGATACTAACAAATAAAGTTTTATCTCTTAGAATCTAACATTTCATAGGGGGGACTGATGTGGGATTATTAAAAATCTTTATTGTACTTGTATTGAATTATTGTACTAACTCCATTTTAACTTTATACTGTGATGATCCTCCATTTTGTCCTCCTAACCTGACTTCTTCAATCCTCCATTTTGTCCTCATGACTTAACTTGTTCATTTTAAAACTACCTTACGTGACTGAACTTCTCAACCCAATTAGTATAGTAGACAAAGACTGTGTTTCCTGCAAGGACAAGCACCAGGAGTTGCTGGCTACTCCTTAAAACTTGCTGGCTACTCCTTAAAACTTGTAAGATAGTATAGTTTGAAGGCCACGAGAACACAGTAGTAATGAAATGTTCTATTCATAAGAGACCTTGCACCTGGACATGAAGCCTGATATCATTAACCGTGTAAAATGACGCTCAAGACCCCCTTATCCCCACCCGTGTCCAGAATAATCCCACCTCTGGTGGGTGGGCACGGGACTAACCTCTTAATTTTTCGAACCAATAGGTAAGACACTAACCCCGACACTTAACAATTAATCCAATTGATGATGTTTATTTGCTGATATTCTAATAATCAATGATGACGCAAAATGCCTCTTAAAAGGGCCTGCGCGCCCGCTTTTACTTCACTTGCCAATAAACTTTCTCGAAGTTATTTTAACCTGAACCTTGCGTGTCAGACTTAATTACTTCAGCGTATATACGCAATTCAATTTTATTAATTTGGACAGGAACAGATAGACATTTAAACATTTTGGTTTACCTTTAAAAAGTACCATAACACAATACAATGGCAATACACATTCCAATGGTTAATACAGCCAATTGTCAAGAGAAGTTTTATGACGGTAGTTCACAGAAAAATGAAAGTGAAACTTACACACACAGAGCTTGCAGCTTAAGGCCATAAAACTTTAGCTGACAGTTAGAATAACCCTTTCAATGCTGGCTAGACCTCCTAAGTAATTAAGACCTATTCTCATGTGATTTTAAATAAAATAACATTTATACCAGCTCATTAGTCATTTCCTGGAACCATCCAATAAGAGTAATCAACCATGTTCTATAAGCAGAATTTTAACTTGCCTAAACAGATATTTTATCTTATTTTAGAGCAAATCAATACACCTGGATAAATATCACGATATGCTAACATGTGATATGTCACATTAATATATATAATTATTCCTTTCTATCTGCAGAATAGAATATTATAACTATATATTCTTTAGTAACTAAGATTTCTAAATATCGAAATCTGATCGTGATTTGTCCAGTCATATATCATGCTATTAGAAAATTTCAATTAATTAAATGAAACCAGTATAATTACCAGTAAGGTAGATTTTCTCCTCATATGAGTAGGTAGTCTCAGGAACTGAATGGATGTGTGATTGGTGTGTAAGAAATTCTGAGTGCCCTGGAGTGGATATCTGTCATGGATTTCTCTGCATTGCCCCCGACTGATCACCTCTTTGCTTCTTTGCTTCCTTTGCATCCCCTGCATACCTCTCTTCCCTTTGTCTTAACTTTTAAAGGGAAAAATTCACTAGGTGATAGACCAATAGAAAACTGGAGGTGTGGTTACCTTTCAGATACCAATTTAAGTATTTGGTCTATAGAGGGCAGTCTCATCCCACTAAACATTCCTATCCAGGAAAGAGTTAACTTTTCCTGGTGGCTATTTTGACGTCATTTACCTTATCTTTATGGTTGTCTATAACTTAAGTTTACTGTCAGTTCAAAGAGTTTCTTTGGGCTTTCTTCAGACTATGTGTCTGGCAATGCTCCTATAATTTCTAAAACTGACAGTTTACTTACAATGGGACCTTATACAATATCGAAAGTAAAATTAAATTATTTAATCTTCTCTGTCACAAATGTCTGGGTTTAGAATTGATTATATTCCATTAGCATTTAGACAGTCTGTCCATCCCCCGTTCTCATCTCTTATCAACAGGTTTGTATATACTAAGCATTCCTTTAGCTCTGGCAAAGTGGTTAGTTTTACAGAAGGGATAGAAATCTTGTGTATTTTGTTAGCTTGAAGATAACAACATGGAGTCTTCTCTGTTCAGAATGATTCAGGCAATATACACTTTAATTTCTATCATAGCACAAAATGTCTGCCGATATAAATACCCTGACATATTATAACGATATAATCAATGTTATTTCCTACATCTGTCAGTGGTTTAAATGTTGTGGCTGATCAGTGGTTATGGATAAAGATGTTATTATTATATATTATAGCACCAACTTATATCAGCGCTTTACAATATTATGAAAGGGGGAAATTTAACAATAAACGAGACAATTACAAAATAGATGAGGACTCTGCTCATACAAGCTTACAGTCGAACTAGGGGATGTGTACATAAATATCTGGTTATGAATTAATCACATTCACATACTTTTGCACCCTGGTACTTTTTCTACTTTAATACTTTGGATAGGTAGTGTGCCAAACCTATTATGAATTTATATATATATATATATATATATATATATATATAAAACAAGAAATAGTAATGGTAGCACTCACAGTCTTCAGTTTAAAATATCTTCTTTATTTTGCAAGAATTAAAACATAGGTTCCAGGATCAACGTTTCAGTCCTCTCTCAGGACTTTCTTCAGGATCCTGATGAAAGTCCTGAGAGAGGACTGAAACGTTGATCGTGGAACCTATGTTTTAATTCTTGCAAAATAAAGAAGATATTTTAAACTGAAGACCGTGAGTGCTACCATTACTATTTCTTGTTGGATATTGAGTCCCAGGGTGAGCACCCGGCAAGTACCCGTTAAATTTACAGCCTGTGTGCAAGGATTTTCCATTGTTTTTTTATATATATATATATATATATATATATATATATATATATGTACAGTTGCAAGAAAAAGTATGTGAACCTTTTGGAATGATATGGATTTCTGCACAAATTGGTCATAAAATGTGATCTGATCATCATCTAAGTCACAACAATAGACAATCACAGTCTGCTTAAACTAATAACACACAAAGAATGAAATGTTGCCATGTTTTTATTGAACACAACATGTAAACATTCACAGTGCAGGTGGATAAAGCAATAACTTCAACCAAACGTTTCCTGTAGTTGCAGATTAGACGTGCACAACGGTCAGGAGTAATTCTTGACCATTCCTCTTTACAGAACTGTTTCAGTTCAGCAATATTCTTGGGATGTCTGGTGTGAATCGCTTTCTTGAGGTCATGCCACAGCATCTCAATCGGGTTGAGGTCAGGACTCTGACTGGGCCACTTCAGAAGGCGTATTTTCTTCTGTTTAAGCCATTCTGTTGTTGATTTACTTCTATGCTTTGGGTCATTGTCCTGTTGCAACATCCATCTTCTGTTGAGCTTCAGCTGGTAGACAGATGGCCTTAAGTTCTCCTGCAAAATGTCTTGATAAACTTGGGAATTCATTTTTCCTTTGATGATAGCAATCCGTCCAGGCCCTGACGCAGCAAAGCAGCCCCAAACCATGATGCCCCCACGACCATACTTCACAGTTGGGATGAGGTTTTGATGTTGGTGTGCTGTGCCTCTTTTTCGCCACACATAGTGTTGTGTGTTTCTTCCAAACAACTCAACTTTGGTTTTGTCTGTCCACAGAATATTTTGCCAGTACTGCTGTGGAACATCCAGGTGCTCTTGTGCAAACTGTAAACATGCAGCAATGTTTTGTTTGGACAGCAGTGGCTTCCTCTGTGGTATCCTCCCATGAAATCCATTCTTGTTTAGTGTTTTACGTATTGTAAATTCGCTAACAGGGATGTTAGCATTTGCCAGTGACTTTTGTAAGTCTTTAGCTAACACTCTAGGATTCTTCTTCACCTCATTGAGCAGTCTGCGCTGTGCTCTTGCAGTCATCTTTACAGGACGGCCACTCCTAGGGAGAGTAGCAGCAGTGCTGAACTTTCTCCATTTATAGACAATTTGTCTTACGGTGGACTGATGAACAGCGAGGCTTTTGGAGATACCTTTATAACCCTTTCCAGCTTTATGCAAGTCAACAATTCTTAATCGTAATTCTGAGAGCTCTTTTGTGCGAGGCATCATTTACATCAGGCAATGCTTCTTGTGAAAAGCAAACCCAGAAATCCCCCCCAGCTCCGCCGGCCCCCCCTGATGCTGCAGCCGCCCGAGCGCTCTGTAGAGAGCCTCAGGCGGCTGCAGCTTTGCCCGGGCTGGTGCGTCCATGAGGGCGCACCGCCCGGGCGCAGCATGAAGAGAGGAGCTGACAGGAGGAAAGCGCTCAGCGCTCCCTCCTGTCACTCCCTCACTGTAGCGTGGCCTAGCGCTGTATAGTCCGCCGGTACAGGGAGCTTCTGTCTCCTGTACCCGGCTGGACTAACAGGAAGTGCACACTGAGTGTGCACTTCCTGTTAGTCCGCCGGGTACAGGAAACAAAAGCTCCCTGTACCGCGGACCATACAGAGCTCGGCCACGCTACATCATAGGTAGGGGAGTGGGGAAGAAAGAAAGAAACAGGGGGGGAGAAAGAAACAGGGAGGGAGGGGGGAAAGAAAGAAACAGGGAGGGAGGGGGGAAGAAAGAAACAGGGAGGGAGGGGGGGTAAGAAAGAAACAGGGAGGGAGGGGGGGAAAGAAAGAAACAGGGAGGGAGGGGGGGGAAGAAAGAAACAGGGAGGGGGGAAAGAAAGAAACAGGGAGGGAGGGGGGAAAGAAAGAAACAGGGAGGGAGGGAGGGAGGGAGGGGGGGAAAAGAAAGAAACAGGGAGGGAGGGGGAGAAAGAAACAGGGAGGGAGGGGGGGAGAAAGAAACAGGGAGGGAGGGGGGGAGAAAGAAACAGGGAGGGGGGGAGAAAGAAACAGGGAGGGAGGGGGGAGAAAGAAACAGGGAGGGAGGGGGGAGAAAGAAACAGGGAGGGAGGGGGAGAAAGAAACAGGGAGGGAGGGGGGGAGAAAGAAACAGGGAGGGAGGGGGGAGAAAGAAACAGGGAGGGAGGGGGGAGAAAGAAACAGGGAGGGAGGGGGGAGAAAGAAACAGGGAGGGAGGGGGGGAGAAAGAAACAGGGAGGGGGGGGGGAAGAAACAGGGAGGGAGGGGGGAGA
Source organism: Pelobates fuscus (assembly GCF_036172605.1). Classification (NCBI taxonomy): domain Eukaryota; kingdom Metazoa; phylum Chordata; class Amphibia; order Anura; family Pelobatidae; genus Pelobates; species Pelobates fuscus. Next base: position 114,714,124 of record NC_086317.1, read on the forward strand.
AAGAAACGGAGGGAGGGGGGAGAAAGAAACAGGGAGGGAGGGAGGAGAAAGAAACAGGGAGGGAGGGAGGGAGGGAGGGGAAAGAAAGAAACAGGGAGGGAGGGAGGGAGGGGAAAGAAAGAAACAGGGAGGGAGGGAGGGAGGGGAAAGAAAGAAACAGGGAGGGAGGGAGGGGAAAGAAATAAACAGGGAGGGAGGGGAGGGAGAAAGAAACAGGGAGGGAGGGGGGGAGAAAGAAACAGGGAGGGAGGGGGGAGAAAGAAACAGGGAGGGAGGGGGGAGAAAGAAACAGGGAGGGAGGGGGGGAGAAAGAAACAGGGAGGGAGGGAGGAGAAAGAAACAGGGAGGGAGGGAGGAGAAAGAAACAGGGAGGGAGGGAGGGAGGGAGGGGAAAGAAAGAAACAGGGAGGGAGGGAGGGGAAAGAAAGAAACAGGGAGAGAGGGAGGGGAAAGAAAGAAACAGGGAGGGAGGGGAGGGGAAAGAAAGAAACAGGGAGGGGGGGAGAAAGAAACAGGGGGGAGAAAGAAACAGGGAGGGGGAGAAAGAAACAGGGAGGGAGGGGGTGAAAGAAGCAGGGAGGGAGGGGGGGGAGAAAGAAACAGGGAGGGGGGGAGGAGAAAGAAACAGGGAGGGAGGGAGGGAGGGAGGGGAAAGAAAGAAACAGGGAGGGAGGGAGGGAGGGGAAAGAAAGAAACAGGGAGGGAGGGAGGGAGGGGAAAGAAAGAAACAGGGAGGGAGGGAGGGAGGGAGGGAGGGGAAAGAAATAAACAGGGAGGGAGGGGAGGGAGAAAGAAACAGGGAGGGAGGGGGGGAGAAAGAAACAGGGAGGGAGGGGGGGAGAAAGAAACAGGGAGGGAGGGGGGAGAAAGAAACAGGGAGGGAGGGGGGGAGAAAGAAACAGGGAGGGAGGGAGGAGAAAGAAACAGGGAGGGAGGGAGGAGAAAGAAACAGGGAGGGAGGGAGGGAGGGGAAAGAAAGAAACAGGGAGGGAGGGAGGGGAAAGAAAGAAACAGGGAGAGAGGGAGGGGAAAGAAAGAAACAGGGAGGGAGGGGAGGGGAAAGAAAGAAACAGGGAGGGAGGGGAGGGAGAAAGAAACAGGGAGGGGGGGAGAAAGAAACAGGGGGGAGAAAGAAACAGGGAGGGGGAGAAAGAAACAGGGAGGGGGGAGAAAGAAACAGGGAGGGAGGGGGTGAAAGAAGCAGGGAGGGAGGGGGGGGAGAAAGAAACAGGGAGGGGGGGAGAAAGAAACTGACAGGGGGAGGGAGGGGAAGAAAGAAACTGAGAGGGGGAGGGAGGGGAAGAAAGAAACTGACAGGGGGAGGGAGGGGAAGAAAGAAACTGACAGGGGGAGGGAGGGGAAGAAAAAAACTGACAGGGGGAGGGAGGGGAAGAAAGAAACTGACAGGGGAGGGAGTGGAAGAAAGAAACTGACAGGGGGAGGGAGGGGAAGAAAGAAACTGACAGGGGGAGGGGGAAGAAAGAAACTGACAGGGGGAGGGGGGACAAAAGAAACTGACAGGGGGAGGGGGGACAAAAGAAACTGACATGGGTGGAAGAATGGCAAGGGAGAGAGGGGGAGAAAAAAGAGAGTGAGGAGGGAGGAAGGGAGGGGGAGAAAGAGTGACAAGGGAGGGAGGGGGAGAAAGAGTGACAAGGGAGGGAGGGGGAGAAAGAGTGACGAGGGAGAGAGGGGGAGAAAGAGAGTGACAAGGGAGGGAGAAAGAGAGTGACAAAAGAGGGAGGGAGGGGGAGAAAGAGAGTGACAAGGGAGGGAGAAAGAGAGTGACCAGGGAGGGAGGGGGAGAAAGTGAGTGACAAGAGAGGGAGGGAGGGGGAGAAAGAGAGGGACAAGGGAGGGAGAGAGATTGACATCCACCACACACACACACAATCACACAATTATACCACCCTTACACACACAGAAACACACAATTCATCCTTACACACACTCAATGCACCCCGTGCACACACACACAATCACACAATCATGCAACCCTTACACACACAGAAACACACAATGCATTCCTTACACACACTCAATGCACCCCGTACACACACTCAATGCACCCCTTACAGACGCACACACTGCATCCCGTACATACACAGAATCACACCTTGCAGCCCTTACACATACAAACACAGATTCACACAATGCATTCCTTACACACATATCAGGACATCCCCTACACACTCCACCCCCTGTGAACAAACTCATTGGTGGAACATGAAGGTGGACCCTGGGATCCAGACCTTGAGCTGTGTAAAGGGCCCCCAAAAAATGGAGCTGCTTCCCGTTCTCACAGAACATTGATTTTTGTGACCACAGTTACAAACAGCCTCCAGAGAGCCTGTTCTACACCAGACCAGTGGAGCCAGACTGCAGCTAGAGCCCATCATCATCCTCATCTGGTTGTAAGTAGGCAATCTAGCATATTATTCATGGCACTAATCTCTAATTTACCCAGGGCCGGCCTTAGGGGTGTGCGAGCTGTGCGGCCGCACAGGGCGCCATGGAGCAGGGGGCGCCCTGCGGCCGCATAGCTCACACGGCAGGGGCGTATTAGCCGCAAGGCAAACAAGGCATTTGCCTTGGGCGGCAAAAAAAAGCCGCCCCCAAATGCCCAAGGCAAATGTCTTGTTAGCCTTGCGGCTAACAGACATGCTGCTGGGCGGTCGGGCGGCGCTGGCTGGCGGGCGGCTGGCGAGGGAGCACTTCCTCTGAGCTGTCTGCTCAGCTCCCTCGCGCACCGCAGAGTGAGGCTGGGAGCCGGAATATGACGTCATATTCCGGCTCCCAGCCTCACTCTGAGGCGCGCGAGGGAGCTAAGCAGACAGCTCAGAGGAAGTGCTCCCTCGCCAGCCGCCCGCCAGCCAGTGCCGCTCGCCCAGCAGCCACTGGACCACCAGGGAGGAAGAGACACCCCCCCCTCAGCATTCCCAAAGGTAAGGAGGCTGGGGGGTGTATAAAGAAATTTTTAAAAAATGTGTTAATGTGGGTGAGTGTGTCTGTGTCTGTTAGTGTATGTCTGTGTCTGTTAGTGTGTGTCTGTGTCTGTTAGTGTGTGTCTGTGTCTGTTAGTGTGTGTCTGTTAGTGTGTTTCTGTGTCTGTTAGTGTGTGTGTGTCTGTTAGTGTGTGTCTGTGTCTGTTAGTGTGTGTCTGTTAGTGTGTGTCTGTTAGTGTGTGTGTCTGTTAGTGTGTGTGTCTGTTAGTGTGTGTTTCTGTTAGTGTGTGTTTCTGTTAGTGTGTTTGTCTGTTAGTGAGTGTGTGTGTGTTTCTGACTGTGTGTGTGTGGCTGTCTGCCTGTGTGTGTGTGACTGTTTGCCTATGTGTGTGTGTATGTGTGTGCGTGACGGTCTGTGTGTGTGTGTGTGTGTGTGACTGTCTGCCAGTGTGTGTGTGTGTGTTTAACTGTTTGTCTGTGTGTGTGACTGTGTGTGTGTGTGTATGTGGCTGTTTGCCTCTGTGTGTTTGGCTGTCTGCCTGTGTGTTTGTGTGTGGCTGTCTGTGTGTGACTGCCAGCCTGTGTGTGTGGCTGTCTGCCTGTGTGTGTTTGTGTGTGTGACTGTCTGCCTGTGTGTGTGTGTGTGTGTGTGTGTGTGTTTGTGTGTGTGACTGCCTATGTGTGACTGTCTGGGCAGACTAGATGGGCCGAATGGTTCTTATCTGCCGTCACATTCCATGTCTGTGTGTGTGTGTTTGTGTGTGGCTGTCTGTGTATGACTGCCTGAGTGTGTTTGTGTGTGTGTGTGTATGGCTGTCTGCCTGTGTGTGTGTGTGACAGGGTGTGTGGGAAGGGGGAAGGAGGGGGGGAGGGGGGGACGGGAAGGAGGGGCGCTGTGAAGATTTTTCGCACAGGGCGCCCAAATGCCTAAGGCCGGCCCTGAATTTACCTCACATTAAAGAAACACTATAGTCCCCAGAAGCACTGCAGCTTAATGTAGTGGTTCTGGTGTCTATAGCCTGTCCCTGCAGGCCTTTTAATGTAAACACGTCGGCACTCCAGCACTGGCGTTAGTTAACATGGCAGAAAAATTATTGGAAAGGCTTAGGGGGGCTACTAATTGTCACGATACCTTACCTGTCATCCTCGGACCCACGCAGTACAGCATCCTCCTTCACTGAGCGGCACGGCACCTCTGACGCCGGCCGCTCACTCAGAGCGGAATTTCTAAGTTCGGCGCATGCGCGCCACTGCCGTCGGCTGGAAGCCGACAAGATCATGACGCAACCACGCACCCGGACCTTTTGGGGGCGTGGTTTTAAAGCAAAACACACCACACTATAAAAGGGCTGTCTTGACAGCAGTAAGACGCCCTAGTGTGGTTCTTGCTGGTTCCCATAGTGCTCTTTATGTATATTGGTATTCTCTCCTGGTATTTGACTTTTGGCTACTCTATTTGACTATTCTACTCTCTGGTTCCCTGTACTTTGGCTTGTTAATCGTTATTCCGTCTTCTGTTATCCCTTGACCTCTGGCTATCCCATTTGACTACTCTAACGTGAGCCCGGCCATTCTAAGGTCCGGTATACGTTCTATAGTTAGGTTGCACTCTGCGTGAAGGGGTCACTGTCGTGACATTACACTAGGGCCATGGACCCTGCAGGTGTTAACCCTCTTGGGCTTGGTGCGGACAATAGGTTTGAGGAGCTGGACCATCGTATGGACCAGATCGCCCTCGCCGTACAGACATTAATCAACCGCACTGCTTATCTCCAGCCGGAGGAGCAGACTCCTAGTCTGAGACCCCAAGAACATCCCATGGAAGTGCTACCTACAGGCACTTCCAATCAGGCTACAGCACCTCTCAGGTATGGGGGTGATCCTAACGGATGCAGGGGGTTCCTAAATCAGATAAGCATATATTTTGAACTCCATCCTAGAGCTTACCCTACCGATAGAGCTAAGATTGGGTATATTATCACCCTGTTAGTAGATAAGGCTTTAACCTGGGCTAATCCCTTGTGGGAGACTGACAACCCCATAGTCTTTAATTACACTAACTTTGTTGCAGCTTTCAGGAGAACTTTTGATACCCCAGGCAGAAAGACTAACGCTGCCAAATCCTTATTGCGTCTAAGACAAAATACCCGTTCTCTAGTAGATTATGCCTTGGAATTCCGTACTTTAGCTGCAGAAGTCAGATGGAACGAACAAGCATTCGTAGATGTGTTCCTGAATGGAGTGTCTGATAGAATCCTAGATGAAGTGGCCACAAGAGATTTACCAGATACTCTAGAGGAGCTAATAACATATTTAGCTCATATTGATGAACGTCTTAGGTATAGGCAGAATACCAGAGAGAGACCTAGGAGAGTACCGGAACGTCTTGCTCTAACCTATCCCTCGTCCGAAACCCCTCCAGAACCCATGCAATTAGGGGCTACAAGATTGTCTGAGACAGAGAGACAATACCGTAGGAGGGAAGGTTTATGTTTGTATTGTGGCAGGAAGGGACATACACGAGTGAATTGTCCTAACCGGCCGGAAAACTCTCGCACCTAAGTTCACAAGGGGGACAGGCCTTGGGTGTTATGTGTATGTCCTCCTTCAATGATAAAAAAGATCTCCGGCTTCTTCTACCTATTACTTTAGAATGGGAGGGAAAGAAAATATCCACCCTTGCTTTAATTGATTCTGGGGCTGCTGAGAATTTTGTAGATCTCTCATTCGGGCAGAAAAATACCCTTCCATTCCAAAAAAGATCGGCACCCTTGGCCGTTGAGGCCATAGATGGTAGACCATTATCGATACCTCTTATTACCCAGGAGACCATTCCTCTAGTATTATCTACAGGTCTTCTTCATAGGGAGGTTATCATTCTGCAACAGATAACATCTCCTATTTTTCCTGTAATACTTGGGTTTCCTTGGTTAGTCCAGCATAATCCGTCGATTGACTGGGAAAAGAAGGAGATCATTAAGTGGGGAGATTCTTGTCACAGTAAATGCATTACTCCGATTAAACCAGTAGGCTTAATCAATATACCTACTATGGAACCATTGACCACCCAAATACCCAACCAATATATTGATCTTAAAGATGTCTTTGAACCTAAAGAGGCAGAAAAATTACCTCCCCATCGTCCCTATGATTGTCCTATTGAATTGTTGCCTGGTACTATGCCTCCACGAGGTACGGTTTATCCCCTGTCGATGGCCGAGAATAAAGTATTAGAGGAGTACATTGCCGAGAATTTAAAGAAAGGGTTTAAGACCCTGTATTGATTACAGAGGTTTGATTACAGAGGTTTGAATAAGATTACTATCCGTAATGCTTATCCTATTCCCTTAGTGACTGAACTATTTGACAGGTTAAAAGGAGCTACTGTCTTTTCTAAACTAGATTTGCGGGGAGCATATAATTTAATCAGAATAAAAGAAGGGCATGAATGGAAGACTGCTTTTAATACTCGTTATGGTCATTATGAGTATCGAGTTATGCCCTTCGGCTTATGCAACGCCCCAGCAGTCTTTCAGGACTTCATTAATGATGTGTTGCGAGACTTTTTACAAATGTTTGTAATCGTATATTTGGATGATATCCTGATTTACTCTAAAAACATGAACGAACACTATGAACATGTCAGATTGGTTCTTTCAAGGTTATTAGAGAATGGTCTCTATTGTAAATTGGAGAAATGTTTGTTCCACAAGGAAGAAGTGCATTTCCTGGGATATATCATTTCTAGTACGGGTTTCCAAATGGAGCCGAAAAAGTTAGAAGCCATTCAGCAATGGCCCTTACCAGTTGGACTTAAAGCAATCCAACGCTTCTTGGGGTTTGCCAATTACTATAGAAAATTCATAAAAGGATTCTCTTCAATAACAGCCCCTATTACTGCTATGACTAAGAAGGGAAGAAATCACAGGGAATGGTGTACTGAAGCTAAAAGAGCTTTTGATTTATTGAAAGAAGCCTTTTCCTCAGCACCAGTATTAAGACACCCTGATCCTTCTCGTCCTTTCATACTGGAAGTAGATGCATCCGAGTCAGGGATAGGAGCAATACTATCTCAAAGACCTTCGGATGATCAACCATTGCATCCTTGTGGGTTTTTTTCTAAAAAATTAACGGAAACTGAGAAGAGATACGATATAGGGGAGAGAGAGTTGTTGGCAATTATTTCTGCCCTTAAAGAATGGCGATACTTGCTTGAAGGGTCACCCATCCCTGTTACCATTTTTACAGATCATAAAAACCTCTCTTACTTCAGTGAAGCCAAGAAAATGTCTGACAGACAAGTACGTTGGTCTTTATACCTCAATCGTTTCAATTATGTTGTTACATACAGGCCAGGGTAAAAAAATACTAAGGCTGATGCTCTATCCCGCCAATATGAACCTGTTACTTCCTCCAATGAAGTTATGTCCTCTTTAATCCCTCATAATCGTATTGTAGCAACTGTCTATGCAAAAGTCTCATCGGGATTAATAGAGGAGATCTCTACATTCCAAGATCGTACTACCTTGACTGTTCCACAAGGAAAATTATATGTGCCATTAACCTATCGGAATAGAGTACTATCCCTCATGCATGACTCCAAAATGGCAGGGCATCAAGGGATACATAAAACCACATCATTGCTGGCGGAACGGTTCTGGTGGCCTTCCTACAAGAAGGATGTGCGTGAGTTTGTCCTTGCTTGTAATATTTGTTCCACTACAAAATCGCCTAAGGGTCGTCCTATAGGACTCCTCATGCCCTTACCTATTCCAGAGACTCCATGGTCAAGTATTGCTATGGATTTCGTAGTAGACCTACCCCCTTCTAAGAACTACACTGTCGTATTAACGATAATTGACAGATTCTCCAAGATGTCTCATTTGGTTCCTCTTTATAAATTACCTACATCATCTGAACTGGCGTATATATTTATAAGAGAAGTGGTCCGTTTACATGGGGTACCCCATGATATTGTCTCTGATAGAGGGCCTCAATTTATTTCTCGTTTCTGGAAATCATTTTGTGGACAGTTAGGTATCAACCTTAACCTTTCCTCTTCTTATCATCCCCAATCTAATGGGGTTACAGAAAGGATGAACCAATGCCTGGAACAATACATCCGTTGTTTCACTTCGGTTCATCAAGATGACTGGGCGGACTTGTTACCATGGGCAGAATTTGCTCACAATCATCATGTCCATGAATCCACTTTACACAGACCGTTTTTTATAAATTATGGGTTTAATCCTACAACTTTACCGAGTTCCATTCATTCTACCGGAGTGCCAAGTGTAGATGACACCGTTAGGAACATGAGGGAGACTTGGTTAGGGGTTAAACAAATATTGACTCAAAGGGCTAGTGTGTACAAAGCCAATGCGGATAGGCATCGGAAACCTGCTCCCACGTTCATGATCGGGGATAAAGTGTGGTTAAGTACCCGTAACATTAGACTTAAGGTCCCATCTATGAAATTCGCTCCCAGATTCATTGGTCCATTTCAGGTTCTCAAGCGTATCAACCCTGTTTGTTACAGTCTTCGTTTGCCCTCTAATATGAAAATACCGAATTCGTTCCATGTCTCACTTCTCAAACCATTAATTTGTAATCGGTTTACTCGTAATACCCCTCCTCCTCTTCCTGAAGTTGTGGAGGGACAAAACGAATATGAGGTGAGGTCTATTTTGGATTCTCGTTTTTCTAGGGGTAAACTTCAATACCTTTTAGACTGGAAGGGTTATGGACCTGAGGATCGTTCGTGGGTGGACGCTTCTGATGTGCACGCCCCCCGCCTGATTCGTTTATTTGAAAGGAGGCGTTCTAACCGCCCTGGGGGCGGTCCTTGTGGGGGGGGTACTGTCACGATACCTTACCTGTCATCCTCGGACCCACGCAGTACAGCATCCTCCTTCACTGAGCGGCACGGCACCTCTGACGCCGGCCGCTCACTCAGAGCGGAATTTCTACGTTCGGCGCATGCGCGCCACTGCCGTCGGCTGGAAGCCGACAAGATCATGACGCAACCACGCACCCGGACCTTTTGGGGGCGTGGTTTTAAAGCAAAACACACCACACTATAAAAGGGCTGTCTTGACAGCAGTAAGACGCCCTAGTGTGGTTCTTGCTGGTTCCCATAGTGCTCTTTATGTATATTGGTATTCTCTCCTGGTATTTGACTTTTGGCTACTCTATTTGACTATTCTACTCTCTGGTTCCCTGTACTTTGGCTTGTTAATCGTTATTCCGTCTTCTGTTATCCCTTGACCTCTGGCTATCCCATTTGACTACTCTAACGTGAGCCCGGCCATTCTAAGGTCCGGTATACGTTCTATAGTTAGGTTGCACTCTGCGTGAAGGGGTCACTGTCGTGACACTAATAAGGATAGGGGAGAGGGGTAGGTAGAAAAATAATTGGAAGGGTTTAGGGGGGCTACTAATATGTATGGGAGGAGGGGGAAGGTAGAAAAATTATTGGAAGGGGTTAGGGGAGTACTAATATGAATGGAGGCGGTAGGGTGGGTTCTAATATGCATGGAAGGGGTTAGGGGGTACTAATATGCATGGAAGGGGTTAGGGGGGTACTAATATGCATGGAAGGGGTAGGGGGTTAATATGCGTGGAAGGTGTAGGTGGGGTTCTTTTGTGCATGGAAGGGGTAGGGGTGGTTCTAATATTCATGGGAAGGGTAGGGGTGGTTCTAATCAGGAGGATCCCGGCGCTGTATCCGGGTAAGTAAAACCCCTTCCCTGTAGTGACCCTTTAATGTTATTATTTAATCATTTATATAGCGACTGCTAATTCCGTAGCGCTGTACAATGGGATAAACAACTCCTAGTTTACGGAATAAGAATATACCCGGCGAGTAAAAATGCTATCCCCCCAGATTTTTTGGGGTTCCTACGCCCATGCTGACACCACAGGCTCAACGGGACCCACTCTCGCACGACTGGTACACCTAAGACGGGGACATACCACAAACGCTTAATGGAGTGACTGCTACACTCTTACCACGACCACCACCACCACCCCACCCCCCCCGCGACTCCCTAGGTTAGGAGTTTCGATCACGTGAGGCAGAGACTACACTCACGGCAGGAGGCAGCACTGGACAGCCCACACGCTTCAGAAGTCACTCACTAGTACACACCGATCAATATGCCCATGGGACACCGTAACCATGGAGGCATCACATACTCCATAACTACTTCACACATGGAACGCAGATACCAGCACCGAATATACGACTCAAACACACAAATAACACAGGTTAAGTGGTTTATGACCCGGATCCAAGTTATTGCTTGTATTTTATAAAATTATATAATTGGTGCAGTCTCACAAGATGCAAGATAAATATGTTGATGCTATATACTGGAAATTCTGACTTGCAATGTACTGTTTTACTGTCATGCAAAGCACCGCAAAAATAACGAATTTAAAAAAAAAAAAATACAGCAGCGTGTGGACCATTTTTAGCCCAAGGCAGCTCATCTCATCAGGCCTTTTTTAATCGAATGTATCGCCCAGTGTCAGTCCCTTCGGGATCCATCCCTCATTCATCTTAATAAAGGTGAGGTAATCTAGACTTTTTGGACCTAGGCGACTTCTCTTCTCAGTGACAATACCTCCTGCTGCACTGAAGGTCCTTTCTGACAGGACACTTGAAGCGGGGCAGGCCAGAAGTTCTATCGCAAATTGGGATAGCTCAGGCCACAGGTCAAGCCTGCACACCCAGTAGTCAAGGGGTTCATCGCTCCTCAGAGTGTCGATGTCTGCAGTTAAGGCGAGGTAGTCTGCTACCTGTCGGTCGAGTCGCTCTCTGAGGGTGGATCCCGAAGGGCTGTGGCGATGCGTAGGACTTAAAAAGGTCCGCATGTCCTCCATCAACAACACATCTTTAAAGCGTCCTGTCCTTGCCGGCGTGCTCGTGGGAGGAGGAGGATGACTTCCACCTCTCCCCCTGTTAGATTCCCGTTGTGCTGTGACATCACCCTTATACGCTGTGTAAAGCATACTTTTCAATTTATTTTGCAAATGCTGCATCCTTTCCGACTTGTTGTAATTCGGTAACATTTCCGCCACTTTCTGCTTATACCGGGGGTCTAGTAGCGTGGACACCCAGTACAGGTCGTTCTCCTTCAGCCTTTTTATACGAGAGTCCCTCAACAGGCAGGACAGCATGAAAGACCCCATTTGCACAAGGTTGGATGCCGAGCTACTCATTTCCCGTTCCTCCTCCTCACTAATGTCATTGAAGGTATGTTCTTCCCCCCAGCCACGTACAACACCACGGGTACCAGATAGGTGACAACGAGCACCCTGAGATGCCTGTTGTGTTTGGTCTTGCTCCTCCTCCTCCTCCTCAAAGCTACATTCCTCCTCTGACTCCTCTTCCTCACAATCCTCTTCCAGCGTTGCCGCAGGTCCAGCAAGCGATGCTGATAAGGCTGTTTCTGGTGGTGATGGTGACCACAACTCATCCTCTTCCTCTTCACGCTCATCTACGGCCTGATCCAGCACTCTTCGCAGGGCACGCTCCAGGAAGAAAACAAATGGTATGTTGTCGCTGATGGTGCCTTCGTTGCGACTGACTAGGTTCGTCACCTCCTCAAAAGGACGCATGAGCCTACAGGCATTGCGCATGAGCGTCCAGTAATGTGGCAAAAAAATTCCCAGCTCCCCAGAGGCTGTCCTAGCACCCCGGTCATACAAATATTCATTAACAGCTTTTTCTTGTTGGAGCAGGCGGTCGAACATTAGGAGTGTTGAATTCCAACGTGTAGGGCTGTCGCAAATCAAGCGCGTCACTGGCATGTTGTTTCGCCGCTGGATATCGGCAAAGTGAGCCATGGCCGTGTAGGAACGCCTGAAATGGACACACACCTTCCTGGCCTGCTTCAGGACGTCCTGTAAGCCTATGTACTTATGCACAAAGCGTTGTACGATCAGATTACACACATGTGCCATGCACGGCACATGTGTCAACTTGCCCAACTTCAATGCCGCTATCAAATTTTTTCCGTTGTCACACACCACTTTGCCGATATCCAGTTGCTGCGGAGTCAGCCACTTTTCCACCTGTGCGTTCAGGGCGGACAGGAGTGCTTGTCCGGTGTGACTCTCTGCTTTCAAGCAAGTCAAACCCAAGACGGCGTGACACTACCGTATCCGGGATGTGGAATAGTACCTGGGGAGCTGGGGGGTGCCGTTGATGTGGAGCAAGACGCAGCAGCACAAGAGGACTCAGCCGAGGAGGTTATGGAAGAGGATGGAGTAGGAGGAGTAGAGGAGATGGCATCAGGACTGCCTGCAAGTCGTGGCGGTGTCACCAACTCCTCTGCAATGCCACGCATTCCTTGCTTGTCAGCCGTCAGCAGGTTTACCCAATGCGCAGTGTAGGTGATATACCTGCCCTGACCATGCTTTGCAGACCAGGTATCAGTGGTCAGATGGACCCTTGCCCCAACACTGTGTGCCAGACATGCCATGACTTCCTTTTGCACAATCGAGTACAGGTTGGGGATTGCCTTTTGTGAAAAGAAATTCCGTCCGGGTACCTTCCACTGCGGTGTCCCAATAGCTACAAATTTTTTGAACGCCTCAGACTCAACCAGATTGTATGGTAAAAGCTGGCGGGCTAATAGTTCGGACAAGCCAGCTGTCAGACGCTGGGCAAGGGGGTGACTTGGTGACATTGGCTTCTTACGCTCAAACATGTCCTTGACAGACATATGACTGTGGGCAGATGAGCGGGAACTGCTCAAGGCGGGAGACGGAGTGGCGGATGGCACAGTATCCAATGTGAACCTCACACAGAAGCTGGCAGGCAGGCAACTGCTCTTCTATTACAGTGAAAAAAAAATGTTTTTAATCTAAAGCTTAAGCTATTGTAAAAACAGATATGAGTGGTGGCACTGGGCAAGTGGGCACAGTATCCAATGTGAACCTCACACAGAAGCTGGCAGGCAGGCAACTGCTCTTCTATTACAGTGAAAAAAATATTTATTTTAAATGTAAAGCTTAACCTATTGTTAAAACAGATATGAGTGGTGGCACTGGGCAAATAGGCACAGTATCCAATGTGAACCTCACACAGAAGCTGGCAGGCAGGCAACTGCTCTTCTATTACAGTGAAAAAAAATAAATTTTAATCTAAAGCTTAAGCTATTGTAAAAACAGATATGAGTGGTGGCACTGGGCAAGTGGGCACAGTATCCAATGTGAACCTCACACAGAAGCTGGCAGGCAGGCAACTGCTCTTCTATTACAGTGAAAACATTTTTTTTTTTAATCTAAAGCTTAAGCTATTGTAAAAACAGATATGAGTGGTGGCACTGGGCAAGTGGGCACAGTATCCAATGTGAACCTCACACAGAAGCTGGCAGGCAGGCAACTGCTCTTCTATTACAGTGAAAAAAAATTATTTATTTTAAATCTAAGGCTTAACCTATTGTAAAAACAGATATGAGTGGTGGCACTGGGCAAGTGGGCACAGTATCCAATATGAACCTCACACAGAAGCTGGCAGGCAGGCACCTGCAATTACATTACACAGGAAATAAAGGGCTTTTTGGGGTGCTGTCCTTACAGCAGAGATCAGATGAGTCCTTCAGGATTGTAGTGGACACTGAATACCCTAGCCTAGCTATCAATTTCCCTATCTAATCAGCAGCAGCTAAACTTTCCCTCCTCTCACTAAGCATGCAGCTTCAGAATGAATCAAAAATGGATGCTGGGAGGGAGGTTGGAGGGTGTGTAAGGGAGGGAGTGCTGCTGATTGGGTGGAATGTGTCTGCTGACCGAGAGGCACAGGGTCAAAGTTTGCCCAATGATGACGAATAGGGGGCGGATCGAACTGCGCATGTGTCCGCCCGCCGCGGCGAACGCGAACACGCTAAGTTCGCCGGCGGACAGTTCGGTACATCACTATTCAAAATGAATACATACAGTCATACATAGAACGTCCGATTGATATAAATAAGTCGACTTATAAATAAAGTGGATTCATATAAATATCACAATCAGACAAATGTGAAAAACATACAAAAAAAAAAAGAAATCTTTAACCCCTTAAGGACACATGACATGTGTGACATGTCGTGATTCCCTTTTATTCCAGAAGTTTGGTCCTTAAGGGGTTAAAGAGCCAGGAAGTCATTAATATGACATAAACAAATGTCTGTAGCCAATGTAGCCAAATAGTAAAAAATAGAAAGGAATGTATCGGTGGAAGCAAACACGGATTTAAATACATATTGTCCATGAGTTATTTTCAAATGACCAGATAGATTTACATATACCATACTTCCAGTTAATCTACCTAATAGAATTTATAAGTTACCATAAAGTAAAGAGCAATTTTGAAGCCAAGTTGAATACCAGTCTCTTTTTTTTGAGACCGCTAAACAATTTTTGGTAATATCATTTTCCATTGTCAGTTGGAATTTAATTTGATTAATCAAAGAGATTTTCTGAAAAGAATTAGAGGATTTCCACTGTCTCGCGATGGTAATTTTAACTGCGATAAAGCAATGAATTGCTAAACAGATGTATTTATGTGATTTAAAGGGCCAATTCAAATGAAGAAGGGCCAAAGCTGGATTTTTATTTATATCGTTAAATGATATCTCATTTAGAGATAATTCAGAAAAAATATTAAATGCCCAGGCCCAAAGTGACTTAAGTGCTGGGCAAGCCCACCATATATGAATGTATGTACCAGAATAGGTACCACATCTCCAACAAGTAGAATCTTGGGAAGTGTACATTTTGGCCAATCTTGTCGGGGTGTAATACCATCTGTGGAGTAGCTTGAAATGACACTCGGTCAGGTTTAGGCCATGAACAAATTTATTTACAAGAATTATAGAGGAAAACCAGTCGTTTGGAGAAATCACTAGATTTAATTAATTCTCCCATGTTTTAACCAGTTTATGAGGGAAAGTGTCTAAACCTTTGAAAAGAGATGCATTTTTCTAATGTGACTTTATTTTTTTCAAGTTAGCATTAATATCACTATTATGTGAGCCATTTTTCAATATAGATACCATCCGATGTATGTTAATCTTATCTTTTCCATTGTGAATCAAATTCATATTATGGGATAACAACGTTTCTTTATTCCCTGAAAGGAACACTCCAAGCACCATATAAACTTCAACGAGCCTTTACCCTGGCGCACCCAATGTAAGCAGGCAAACAATTTGCTGGCCGCAAATTTTTTGTATTAATCCCTCCCAATATGCACTCTTTGAGCCAAAGAATTAGGTCTTATCTATTTATCATTCTTATCCATATATACAGGGCTCGAGTCCTCCAGGAACCCGTGGGAACGACGATCGTGCATTTTTTTCACAGCAGGGGGCCGCAAAAAATGCTGTCATATTCTTGCTCCTGGCATCAGCAAGCTTGCGCTGCATGAGGGAGCAGAGCTGGGAGAACACAGCTCCCTCACCACGTCTGACCGGTAGACAGCCGCCCGCCTTACTGAAGCCCCACTGGACCCCAGGGTCAGGTGCAGGCCAAGTCTCCAGGTATGGAGGCTGGGTGGACATTTGTAAATGTTACAAATATAAATAATTTGAGTGTGTCTGTGAGTGTGTGTGTGTCTGAGTATGTGTGTGTCTGTGTGTGAGTGTCTGAGTATGTGTGTGTCTGTCTCTGTGTGTGAGTGTCTGAGTATGTGTGTCTGTGAGCGAGTGTATGTGTGTCTGTGTGTGTGAGTGTCTGAGTATGTGTGTGTGTGAGTGTCTGAGTATGTGTGTGTGTGTCTGTGTGAGTGTCTGAGTATATATGTCTGTGAGTGTATGTGTGTGAGTGTCTGAGTATGTGTGTGTGTCTGTCTATGTGTGAGTGTATGTGTGTGTGTGAGTGTCTAAGTATGCGTGTGTGTGTGTGTCTGTGGGTGTGAGTATCTGAGTATGTGTGTGTGTGTTCGTGTCTGAGTATGTGTGTGTGTGTCTCTGTGTGTGAGTGTCTGAGTATGTGTCTGAGTATGTGTGTGTGTTAGTGTCTTAGTATGTGTGTGTGTGGGTATGTGTCTGAGTATGTGAGTGTGTGTATGTGTGTGCATCTGCGAGTGTATGTGTGTGTCTGTGAGTGTCTGAGTATGTGTGTGTGTCTGTGAGTGTATGTGTGTGTCTGTGAGTGTGTGTGTCTGTGAGTGTATGTGTGTGTCTGTGAGTGTGTATGTGTGCACGCATTTATATATGCATACAAGTGTATAATTTATTTATTTATTTTATTTTTGAGGGGAGCGGGGGGGAGGGGTGTTGGATCTTGATTTCCCCAGGACTTGACCTCTGCAGATATACACATGCAGTTGTTTTTTGTTTTTGTTTTTTACATATTTAGACAAAGGTTTTGAATACACATCCTAAATCTACACTTGGATGTTTTTTCAGTGAGTGAAAGGCATTTTCATGCTACTCCACAGTCAGTATCACTTAGCATGATGTTAAATCCTTGCTACTTCAAATTTTCTTTTACAATCAGCATTATACACTAAAGTACAAATTGTCAAGAATTCAGAGTAAATTTATAGGGAATTTAAAATTTAAGGGCAAAACACAATAACTGAGCCTTAGCTCAGAACAATGGGGGTGGAGATGGGGGGAGGGGGAAGCTCACAACAGAGGAGGTATGTAATATTGATTCACAAAAAGTACAAATGACTCATGGTAATATTAAATGTATGCTTACTAATGCAAGGAGCCTATATAACAAAATGGGGGAACTAGAGGCAATAGCATACACTAAACAATACGATATAATAGGCATAACAGAAACATGGTGGGATGAGACACATGACTGGGCAGTTAACTTAAATGGGTACACATTATTTAGGAGGGATAGGAAAAACAAGAAGGGTGGTGGTGTATGTTTGTATGTCAGCCATGAGTTCAAGTCAAATTTTAGGCATGTGGAGTGTGACGAGGAAAATGTGGAAGCTTTATGGGTAGATATCTGCTTGGGGCAAACAAAGGGAAATACGTTATTGGTTGGGATATGTTATAAACCACCAAATGTAAATATTAATGAGGAAGAACTGCTGTTAGAGCAAATTGGTGAAGCTGCAAATCGGGGGAACACATTAATTATGGAGATTTTAATTACCCGGACATAAATTGGGATAGAGGGACTAGTACTTCAGCTAGGGGAATCAGTTTTTTGAATGTGTTAAATGACACCTTTATGTCACAACTGGTAGAAGGACCAACTAGAAAGGATGCTTGTCTGGATCTCGTTATAACAAACAATGTTAATCTTTTAACCAACATTCAAGTAGGGGAGCATTTGGGAAATAGTGATCACAATATGGTAACTTTTGAAATAAACTCAAAAAAGCAAAAGCATGTGGGGTATATTAAAACGTATAATTTTAAAAAAGCCAATTTTAATAAGATTAGGGCAGCTCTACAACATATCGACTGGCATAAACGGCTTAGTGATAAAAACACTGAGGAAAAATGGAAACTATTCAAACAAATATTAGAAAGGTACATTTCACAGTATGTACCATTGGGTAATAAATATAAAAGAAACAAATTAAAACCAATGTGGCTTAGTAGAGAAGTAAAACAAGAGATTAAAAATAAGAAAAGGGCTTTTAAAGCATTCAAATCGGACCAATCAGACACATCCTATATAAGATATAAGGAAACCAATAATACTTGCAAAAAGGCAATTAAAGTGGCTAAACTAGAAAATGAGAAATTGATAGCCAAAGAATGCAAAACCAACCCCAAACATTTTTTCAAGTAAATTAATTCTAAAAAAACAAAAAATGAAAGTGTAGGTACACTGAAAACAGAGATGGGTCTGTTAGTCAATGAAGACCAGGAAAAGGCAGAAATTTTAAATAACTATTTTTCTTCGGTATATATTAATGAGGATCCTATGGCAAGAGATATGCAGATGATTGCTGCAACAAATTTGCAGATAACTTGTGATTGGATAACTCGAGACAAGGTGCTACAGCTATTAAAGAAAATTAATGTAAATAAAGCTCCGGGGCCTGACGGTATCCACCCACGAGTACTTAAGGAGCTAAGTGGGGAAATAAGTGAACCTCTGTATTTAATTTTTCAAGATTCTTTTGTTTCAGGTATTGTACCGGAGGATTGGAGGAAGGCAGATGTTGTTCCTATATTTAAAAAGGGTTCAAAATCCTTGCCTGGAAATTATAGACCTGTGAGCTTAACTTCTGTGACTGGTAAATTATTTTAACGGCTATTAAGGGATAATATTCAGGAATTCATTGGGAAGAACTGTGTTATTAGCAATAATCAGCATGGTTTTATGAAACATAGGTCATGTCAAACTAACCTAATTGCATTCTACGAAGAATTAAGTAGAAATATAGATCAGGGTGTTGCAGTGGATGTGATCTACTTGGATTTTGCCAAGGCATTTGATACGGTTCCTCACAATAGGTTAGTCTTCAAACTAAAAGAAATTGGTCTAGATGAAGATTCTTGTTCTTGGGTAGAACATTGGCTTAAGGATAGAGTACAGCGAGTTGTCATAAATGGTAAATTTTCAAGCTGGACAAAAGTGGTAAGTGGTGTCCCTCAGGGTTCTGTTTTGGGACCGCTTCTATTTAACATATTTATAAATGATCTTGAAATGGGCATTGAAAGCCATGTATCAGTGTTTGCAGATGACACAAAACTTTGTAATGTAATAAAATGTGAGCAGGATATTGCCTTGCTGCAGAGGGATTTGGATAGATTGGGGGACTGGGCACTAAAATGGCAGATTAAATTTATCGTAGAACAATGCAAAGTTATGCACTTCGGGGTTAAGAATGCACAAGCAATTTACACCCTAAATGGTAGTGAACTAGGGATAACCACACACGAGAAGGATTTGGGAATTGTTATTGACAACAAATTAGGTAGCAATATGCAATGTCAATCTGCCGCTGCTAAGGCCAGTAAGGTTTTGTCATGTATAAATAGGGGCATAAATTCTCAAGATGAAGATATAATTTTGCCTCTTTATAAATCGCTGGTAAGACCACACCTTGAATATGCTGTGCAATTTTGGGCACCTGTTCTAAAGAAGGATATCATGGCACTAGAAAAAGTGCAGAGACGAGCTACAAAATTGATCAAATGAATGGAGCATTTTAGTTATGAAGAAAGGTTAAAAAATGTAAATCTCTTCAGTTTGGAAAAACGGCGCCTTAGAGGGGATATGATAACATTATACAAATATATTCGGGGCCAGTACAAACCATTATCTGGAAATCTATTCATAAACAGGGCTATACATAGGACACGAGGTCACACATTTAGGCTTGAAGAAAGGAGATTTCATCTAAGGCAAAGAAAAGTTTTTTTTACAGTAAGAGCAATAAGGATATGGAATTCATTGCCGGAAGAGGTGGTTTTGTCAGAGTCTATACAGATGTTTAAATTGCAATTGGATAAATACTTGCAAAAACAAAACATACAGGGATACAATTTCTAATTAGTGGGCTAATAGCTGCTTGATCCAAGGAGACATCTGACTGCTATTTTGGGGTCAAGAAGGAATTTTTTCCTAGTTTGTTGTAAAATTGGAAGCGCTTCAGACTGGGTTTTTTGCCTTCTTTTGGATCGACAGCAAAAGCATATGTGAGGAAGGCTGAACTTGATGGACACAAGTCTCTTTTCAGCTATGTAACTATGTAACTATGTAACTATGTAAGGGTACTTAAAACTCGCAAATTCCGAATACATTAGGAATAAAAATGTCACACACTTTAGTGAATAATTCCATGTGGGTCCTATTTATCTTTGTTGTGTTTTTTTTTCTAAATATTTTATTGAGAAAGAGAAATCAACACAAGCAATTCCCTCAAAAAAAGCTTGGTACATATCGGCAATCATGTAATATAGATTTCAAAAACCATGTCAATCGAATAGTCCCTAGATACACTTCCTATTGGTTAACTTTTGGTCGCCTAACTGACCCTGGATATCCTTACGCTCTGCATGAGGACATTCGCAGTCTGTTAAATCCCCATAGGAAAGCATTGGCGTGGTGACACAATAGGTATAATGACAGAATTCAAGGTGCTATGCTGTCTCATTTTCCCCGTGGGTTGTAGGTGTGGACGCAACATGGTTGCATAGTTTTAATGTGTTAATTTGTTTTCATTGTTGCATAGTTTTCATTTGTTTTATCAGATGAAATAGATAGATTGGGGGTATGGATTATACTAACTGTGACAGACAGCCTGGCACCCTGACCAGGTACCTCCGTCAATCGCTGCTTCCTAGTACTTGCGAGCACCATAAGCACCGCACTGGAACACCATAACCTCCGTAAACCCCACAAACCGCCGCAGCTTGGTTGGGGTCTCACTGTCCTCCACCCAGTGGGTAAACTTATCCTAGTCCAGAAAGCGAAGCAGGCTGCTCCCACAAGAGCAATCGTTGTGATCCAAGGGAGTATAGTGATTATAGCAATCCCCACAGTGTGAATATAGCTCTCCAATCCCCAAACATGAGCCTAGACTTCATGAAGGGCAAAATTAATCTCAGTTTAATGGTAGCCACAACTGGCCTTTTATGACAGTCCCTATGCAAGAGGCACTCCCCCCTAGACCTGAGAGTAAACCACAGTAGAAATAAATACACAATCACATTGGCTCTCAGGTCCAGGACACTCCCATACACAATCAGATAATCCCTCCTCTGTGCCTGGGAGATAATTGGATCAGGAACTTTATTAATCTAATCCAATTATCTCCAAGCACAGAAATTTTTTTATTTTTTTTACAAACCCCCCAAAATACCTTAAAACACACAAACCCCCCCACAAAAGTTACATCCCCTGATAGCCCTGATCTGGGTGACCAACATATCCAAAGGTCACCAGATCAGTTCAGGGGTTCAGGAATTTCCTGAAAGTCTTATTTTTGAGCGACCGTGCACATGGCCCTATGCTCAAAACAGTTCCAGGGAATCAGGGCTAACGGTCGGTCTCTCTGTCTGGAGTACAAAAGTACATAACTCACATGAACAGAGCATTTTAAAATGCATTGGGCAAGGTTTATTGCAGGGCCCATAGTCCTGAGGCAAGAGGCTGGCCATCAGGCCCCTCCAAGAACCCGTGACGAGGTTCAGTTTGTCACACTAGCTTAAGTAAATTAGCGACAAACCGAATATGTTGATATGCGTAATGAGGGGTTCTAGGATCTAGGGATTGTGTTGAGAGAGGGTCATATAGGAAGGATTTACTCTATCTTAGTATGGACTCTAAAAATATGTTCCAATGTTCGAGTTTTCCCTGTGTTCTCCTAGGAGTGGGTGAATATTTTTAAACATTATTTTTATGTTCAAAGGAAAGTTACCTCAAAGGAAAGTTGTATATTTGACACTGTGTGACTATACCTCATGCTTCCCCAAACTCCGGCCCTCCAGATGTTGCTGAACTACAACTCCCATTAATCTCAGCCAATCTATTTCATTTATAGAATCATGGGAGTTGTAGTTCAGCAACATCTGGAGCGCCGGAGTTTGGGGAAGCCTGCTATACCTGAACAGATTATAACTAAACTCTTGAATGAAAGGGTTCAGGCTCTGTGTGTTGTTATGCTGGCAAACATTATAGCACCATTTGGTATGGGCTAACATTGTTATTAATAATAAGCAAGATTAATATAGTATTTTATAGATTATTTAGAATTACAAATGACAGTCTAGCTTTTCAAATATTTCCATTCAGCATTAATAGCAGGCATTTCATTATCACTAATGAGCATTATGCAGTAGTGTTTTGTTTGTTTTTTTCATTTATTTTTATACCTTATACTATATATAAAATCTAAAGATAATATATTCTGAATTACATGTAAATTGGGACTACACTTATTATTTCCCCCTATAAAAATTCATGAGAAAGGATATTGACCAAAATGAGAAGCAAACCAGACAACATGATGAAATATATCACATAATGATAGTGTTCTTTTTGCAATTTAAAGCTAGCAAGCTTGCCTTTCATGCAATATATAAACTGTAGGACTAGACTGCAGTTCACCGTTATAATGTGTGATATTCATAAACACCTTATGTTAAAGTCATGAATCCCTGAATACATTACATTCTCCTCAATGTGTGTCTATACCATATTAAACAGAATAGTATTACCGTCTATAAGGAATACCATCAGTAATCAAACCATGACTGCAATGATAAATCTTGAAGCCCAGGACTGATTTAAATTCTTCATCCAGGCGAGAGCTGGTAAGTGTTGGCCTGGGTTTCAAGAGTACAAATGAATGGTCTTTTTCTGCACACAAAACATACAGGTCTCTTAGTGAATGGTGCAACTCAGAGGATGCATTATAATGGGTTTTACAGATGGAAGATGCTGGTGTTGTCATATTTGACAACATATATCTCTGCAAACTTCAAGAGTATTTTTCATTCATAGAGATCTGTGCTTGCCTTAGATACATAGACTCCATTTCTCGCTATTTCACTACAACCGTTGACCACCGATATGTGTTATGTCTTATCTTGTCCTGTGATCACTAAAAAGAAAACTCTGAAGATATCATACATACTAATTATAGCCTAGTCTAGTCAACCACAGATACTACAATCTGTTGGGAAATATCACAGTGGGCCAGTTCAGCATGTCCTCCCCCCTACAGCCCATCCTTGTGTTTCATTCCCCCTTCCATGTGTCTCAATCCACGCCAGTCCCTTCCATGTATCAATTTCTCCCCAGTCCCTTCCCTGTGTCTCAATCACCCCAAGTCCATTATATGTGTCAATCCACCCCAGTCCCTCCATGTGTCTCAATTCCCCTAAGTCCCTTCCATGTGTCAATTCCCCCCCCCCAGTCCCTCTCATGTGTCTCCATTACCACCCCTGTCCCTCCATGTGTCTATTTCCCCCCTGTGCCTTCCATGTGTCAATCCCCCCCGTCTCTCCATGTGTCAATTCCCCCTGTCACTCCATGTGTCAATGGAGTTCAAGTGTTTGGTTTCTGAGCGATGCTGAGAGTTATGGGAGTCTGTGCCAAACATAGTGTTAGTCAAATTAGGAAAGGTTTAGTGCTAGAGTTAAGACAGAATAACAATTAGGTACATGGAACAGATTAATATATGTCAAACAGAAAACAATGGCAGTCCTTGGCACTTTATGGGTTCGATGCTGTGCTTCTAAAAATCTATAATTGCGTGCTGTTATGTATTGTATTCACCAAACTCTTGAAATGTAACCAGTCGCTTATCAGATGCAGCGACATAGTGAACACTCTAGTGAGATGAGCACCAGAAAAGTGGAACTTGCTTTGCTACAACTCTAAAATGATGCAAAAGACACATCTTGTTTTTTTTCTATGGGGTACATAATTTTTTTGCCTTTTATTTTAACATATGTGCACATCTTGCTCAAGTGCTTACACTAATAGAAATAAATCATTTATGTTTATTTTCTTTGAAATACAGTCCTAAACAGTGAAAATCTATTTACATGTAATGTGAATTTTCAGGAATTTTATTTGACTAAATATTCAGAATATGGGAAAAAAAATAGGAGTTTAACACATTAGCAAATAGAATGAAAAACCAAGAATGGTTTTGAACTGCATTCCCCATGGAGCTCAGACAGCCTAAAGGAAACGAAGATTACAAATATCTGTAGTATCATGGTTAGTCCTACAACCTCAAACCTACCTAATTCTTGTTCAGGAATTATACAGATGAGCGCGGAATTACTATTTCCTAGGCGTGAGACACATGATATTGTCATTTAATAATACATTTTATGACACAAAAACAAGCAGCCACTCACAAGAAAGATCTGAGAACCATGAACCTGATTACATCAAGAGATTAATTGGGGTTATTGGTAGCAAGGGGTTTATATATCCACTAGATGGAGATAGTGTAGGACACCGCAACGGACACAAATATTTCAATATATATGTGATAGAAACAAACAAATGAATCACAAAGAGATTTCATTTTCTATATAAAAAAAGAAATATATATATATATTTTCCATCTTATTCATCTCTTACGTTTTGGTGCCTCCAATAACAATCATATGTGTTGTTCATGCCTTTGGCACGGAAATGGTAAAAATAATTAATTTTGTGTTTCACGTAAAAAAAAAAAAAAAAAGGTAACAGCCACATAACATTGCAAAACATATAACTTTTCTTGCCTACATGCTAAATGAAGTTAAATTAGTATTTATGTGTGTGTCCGATTTAGCTTTTTCTATTCTTTTAATTTCTGATTAGTGAACCTTTATTTCACAGAGGGGGGTCCCTATTGTAATAGACTTTGTTTTGTCTCGTGAGCTTTTCATGGTTTCAGTCTACCCAATCTCTGTTGATGTATTTATATTGTAACCTGCAGCATGCTGTCTAAACATAACATAATAATGACACCATCGGACGGGGGAGTGGGGAGTTTAGTGACTGAATGACAGAGAATCAGGGGAGGAGTTTTGCAGCCAGTAAGGGTGGAGGGGGGCAGAGTGAGATATTGAGGTAGGAGAGGGAGGGAGACACTTTGCTGGGCGGAATACTAATCAACCTAGCTTTTAGTCTGCAGCAGCCTAGCTGCAGACATATACACACACTGAAGTCTCACATACAGCACATATGGAAGGCTCCTCTACATACACACACACTAAACCGCTGCCTGACACATGCAGACCAACTGCATGGACCATGATCGTATTAGTGTTACCCAAATTGTCTAATGGTCTTCATATTTTTTGCAATTAAGAGTCCAGAGGTGCACTGCTGTACATTTGACCTTCTAACCCATTGCTTCTCCAACTTTAATGACTCTCGCAAGTTTTCTACCACCTTTCATTCAACCCCAGCCAATGGCTTCTATTGGAAATAAGTCCAGGAGATGACTTCCTTCTGCTTCCCTTACTTCTATTTTTATTTCCTTGAAGTTTGAATGCACACCTTCTCAGCTGGGTAACTGAATAGACGAAGGCAGAAGAATCAATGCTGCTCCCATGGCTGGATTATTAGCATCATTAAGTTTCCTCTGCACGGTTCTTTTCTTTGCTCTTGTTGAAGCTTTGATCATTCGTGCTGGAGATTCAGATGGACGTGTGCAGAGCAGATTTTGAATCTATGTGTTGAGGGGTTGTCGTTTTCTTTCTCTTTTTTCTTGTCACATGCGTAAGCACCATTTCTTCATCTCTATCAACTTGACACGAAGCATTGCAGATGATCCACAGGTTATAGTTAATACCTTGCTCTACGATACTTGTATGCTCGTAAGAGAACCCTTCGGTTAGCAAACGCTTCATTAATCACAATAATTACCAACTAATCTTCTCTGTCAAACCCTTTAGGTGCCATGCAGTCCTTCATATCTCCGGTGACCAAGGCTATTCTTGTAGCTTTGTTCATTTTTGCCATTCTGTTGATTCTCTATGTGATCTTGTGGTATATTTGTCGAGATGTGGATTGTGATCATGGGATTTGAATTAGAATATTGGGCAATGGAATAGGAAACAGAGTTGGCTACAGGAGGAATAAAAACAATCAATCATTAGCCACTGCCATCTATGAATAGCCAAGACCTGAAACTGACCTTCAGAACTCAGGGTGACCAGGTAATCTGGTAAGTCTCCTTAACTCATTTATTCCCAACAAGAAAATGAAAAATAGCAATCAATGTATGAGATGTGTATACATAAGTGAAGTGTAGCAAAAAAAAAATTTTTCAATTACTTTTTATCCTTAAATAAAAGACAATTCTGGCTCTGGTCCATAAATGAGAAGAACTAAGTATGTTATTATATTAAGGAAGACATAACACGACAAGACCAAAAGGCGTTTAAGCACTGTATTCCAAAAGTTCAGTTTCCTCAGATGAGGAGCTGTAGTCAATTAATCAAACCCCATTAACCCCTTAAGGACACATGACATGTGTGACATGTCATGATTCCCTTTTATTCCAGAAGTTTGGTCCTTAAGGGGTTAAACAGGTTAACCCCCCCCCCCCCACCATAGCAATTTTTTTTCAAATTTTCATATATTCATATATTTCATATATTATCATATTCAATAGACAGTAATAATTATAAATGTAATAATTAAACCTCACAGAATGGAGTTATTTGCTGGTGTATGATGGGATTTAGGGTCATTTATTGCAGTTTAAGGTAGCAAACATTCTTATCATGTGTAATCTTCATCAGAGATATATTGTCTTCTATAACCAGCCTGGTTGAGTGTTTGCCTGTAGAAATGTGTATTCTATCAGCATCAATGTCCTGTAAACCCCAGGACTGTTTATCATTAAATAAATATGTTACATTATCATTTTCTAGAGGGGCATTGTAACATTCAACCAAACATTAAACATTCAATCCAAGGATGCTGTGGATCCTCAAGGTGGCATTTAGTGTTTGACCTATACAAAATACTAACAAATATATCGCCAGATATAGAGAATGAAATATATAGTGCCCTAACAAATCTCTCTCCAGTGTGGTCATGTGGAGCAAATGTGCACACACCTGTAGTGAGGTATCATTTGAGAACCCAGAATGCATTTCATTTCACTGCTAAATTATTGTGAGTTTGTACACGGCTCAGTGTGGGTACACACGCATGTGCACAGCAAGCTACTCATCAGCTGGTTTTTGTTCCCATCATAGAGATGTAAACAAAAGCCTCTTAAAATATTGGGGTAGTACTCTGTATAGAACAAATACCATATGGTTTATAGCACACTTATATGATTTTCCAATGCTTTTAATGTTTTTGGCCATAGAGCTATTAAAACATGAACGTGTGGCATAAATGATTTGTTTAGGAGCAGTTCAGGGATGCTGAGAAGGACGGCAGACTGCATTGATATGCAAGGTATAATAGCAGCGCTCTCAAACTGATGATGAGGGGAACCCTTGGGAGAAATACAGGAAAGTAATTGAAAACGCAAATAATTTATCCATGCAGCCTGAAGTAATAACAGAAACTATAGCAAGGTACTAGAATGGCATGCCTCAGAGGTGAAATATATATAATATCAATATTCAGAATAAAATGGTCTTATACATATATACCATTTAACATTCTTACATGGATTTTTTTGCTGTTGTCTTTATTGAGCATTGGTGTTACAAAATTAAGATAAAACATACAGTTACATTTTCCTTGTTAATACATATATAACATTAATGCAATTTATACCATTAAAAAAATATATTTTCTACCCAAATACATACAATCCATCATTCATACTTCTTGCTACATTCATTCCTACACAGGGGGGGATGTTAAGGGGGGGTTTGTACGTACAGTTACAAAATATAATTCGGTATACGGTACATAATATAATTCGGTACACGGTACCACGGTATTCTAAATTTTATCTTCCCAGATATTAGTCATTTAGGAAACTCCAGCATTACTATTTATCCCATATTTAGATAAATAGGTTCATTTGGTTGTTCTTCGCATAAAATCCCTTCTCCATAGACCATTGATATTTTTTTTTTGGTTTATTACTTCATATCAATTTTGATTACCTTGTTTTTTCCAATTCCTAGCTATGCAAATTTTTGCAGCTAACATAATATGGTTTATTAGGTAAAAAGGAGGTTTCTTACCGGGAAGTTCTAAACAGAACAAAAAATGATATGAAGCCAAAGAAAAATCTTTCTCTAAATTTTCCGTTATTAATCTTGTAAGGTTTATTTTAAGATTGTACAGTCCAGAGCATTCCCACCAAATATGTAAGTGAGATCCTCTAGCGGATCTACATCTCCAACATTGGTCGGAATGGTCGCTATGTATTTTATTTAATACAATGGGAACCAAGTACCACCTGTATAGTACTTTATAATAGAGCTCGTTCAAATTTACGCAGTGGGTACTTTGTTTGGTCACTTTTATACTCTGTTTCCGGAGATGTACATTGAATGATTTTTTTATATCGAGTTCCCACTTTAACATCGGGGTATCTTTAGTTAAAGTTTCAGAGATAAGGAATTTAAGTGAGCGAGATATTCTTTTCAAGGGTTTATGAATATGTAAAACATCAATAATAGCGCATGTCTATAGGGGAGGAAATTGCTAAACCATTAATTAGTTTACATTTTTCCTACTGTTAAAAATTGTAGTAAGTGTTGCTTTAATAATTGGATTTAGAGTGCTTTTCTACATTGGGCATCTTTGGTCTATCCAAAAGCACTCATAAGGTTCATCTATTTTAAGCTCTTGCGCTTCTAGATCTATCCATGAATTTACGTAACAAATATTTTTATCCCATGCTAGAAAATGGCCTAACATACAAGCATCGTGAGTGCCGAGTATGTCTGGAAATCCAAGGCCTCCATTCTTTCCTGTTTTTTGAGAATTTTCTGTGAATTTCTAGGTATCTTGTTTGACCATATGTACCTAGAAATGGCAATTTGGAAAGCACTCAAGATTTTATTGCTCACTCTTATTGGGATCATTCTGAACAAATATATCAGTTTTGGGAGCCAATATGCTCTGTTTGACTCAATTTTACCGATCCATGATAGTTCGATCTTACTCCATTTCTTAAAATATTTGCTGAATTCATCTAGGAGACTTAGATAATTAGAATTAATTAGATCATCCAGAGAGTGAGTAATCTTCCCTCCCAAATAGTCAATTGTTCTGCCATCCCAGTTAAAGTCATAAAGAGCTTTAAGGTGAGCTATTTCAGACTAAAGTAGCATTTTTTGCAAGACTATGTAAATTTATTATTATTATTATTGGTATTTATATAGTGCGAGCTTATTTTGCAGCACTTTGCAATAAAAATCTATAGCTTATGCCAAATCAGTGGCTTTTGGAACTTTGGTAATTAATAGTAAACAGTAGAGTTTATGCACTAATCAATTCAAGGGAAAATATAGTGTTAGGAATAAAAAAAATTGTATTCCTAACACTGCATTCATTGCCCTCTATCCCACCTCTCCCCCCACACCCCTCCCCTCCCCCTTTCTTTGTGGGAACTTCCCCCATGGAATATACAGTTACCTGATTCCATCATCAAGGTCCCTTGGCTCTGGGTTGCACGCCTCCTACACCGACATAAGCCGATGGGGGCAAGTGTCGCAAGCGCCTTAACCATCCCATATGGTGATTTTCTAGAAGCTGGACATACTTATGCAATTCAATGAGATGAAGTGGTCTGAGTGCCTATAATGTCCCTTTAATTATGCTGTATTTAAAACTGAGTAACAAAATTTAGGCCAAATTATCTAATTTAAAAATATTCACCAACTTTACCTTATTTAGAGCATGGCTTTTTTTAAACCCTATTTTGCATTTTGCTTTTAAACTTGCCATAATATGCTGTTTAGTGTCAAATAAACCATTGTTGATAAATTAAAAATAATTTTTTTTTAAATATTGTCATCCCCTTTAAAGAGCCCACCTTGATGTAGTTATTATAGAGCTATATAATATGAGATATCAATAGTTATTGTCACTTAGTTAACAACATATTCGACTGCCCTAGACACATTGAATGGAGCAAAATATTGTATTAAAAACATAACAATATACTGTGGAGTTTGATAGGCCTGCTGGCAAGCATGCAATTATACAAGATAATTAGTAAATAAAACTGGCTGTTTTGTAAGAGTTTCAATTTAAACAAAGAAAAAAAAGAAAACTTATTTTAGAGAAAACATATGCCTCTGGCATTGGTTAATTTGAGTATTACAATATATGGTGTTACCATTCTAAGCCTCCTCTAGCAAAGAAAAGCTCGGTTTAGCATTATAAACACATAATATTAAATCTCAGCCAATTAAATAACTAATATCCTATTGTTCAGTATGTTATCAACAAAACTGACAGCAATTTCAAATGTGTTCTGTCTGGCTATGTTAGTGAATTTTGTCAAGAGAAACAGGTTCTGTTTTTCATAATCCTTAAAATATGGACTACACGTATGTAGGTATGTAAATGAGAGACAGACAAACAAAGGCAGTAATAAATGTGGGTTTGAACGCAATTGTTGAACGTTAGCAGTTAAAGCAAAGGGTTGTGTAAATCAGTGCTGTCGTACCCAACCAGCCCCAAAAACCAACTTGTGAGTCTGAAAGATGGCTCACAATGGCAAAGAAGGGTTAAAAGATGACTAAGAAGGGGATATTGTTGACCGTGGAGCGTTGGGAGGTTGGGATGAGAAACTAGTATTTATGCCTCAAGCCCCTCTCTCAACTACAGATTGAAAATATATACATATACGCAGTTTTCTTTTTTTCATCACAGTAAACACAATTGCAGTTTCCTCTGCCAATATCTTCAGCTACGGGAAATGATAAGCTGCTTACAACAGCCAAAGGCACTGTGTAATGGGTGCCGCCATCTTGAGCAATAGTTTCCCACGACTCTTTGCACATATTTTCTCTTTTCTCTATTAGTCTATTTCCTGATGTGAAACATAGCTTTTAACGGAAGCTAAGTTGGTCATCTAGTTCTGCCATTGATTTGGTAACTCAATTAGGAGAATGGTGCATCAGTCTAACAATTTCTTAAAACGTTTCCACAACCTTAGACTTTAAAAGCCCTGAGGGAATAATTGACATTGGGTGTAATTTGCATTAAATACCTTTTTTGTTGCAGTATTTGATGGCAGCTCCCACTACCTGATCCACGCAGCAGATGTAAGTAAGCCTTTGCTAAACCCCCTTGAATATTTCACCCCAGCATGCATTGCAATGATATTAACTGGGTGAATAAAAAAAAAACAATAAACACAAATTAAAATGCTTCGGGACTTTAAGAATCCACGGGAAGCAATTTCCTTTATTAAAAAGCTAGAAATTATTTCTATTAAATAATTCATTATGTGATCAGTTCCACATAAGATAAGGAATAAAACATTGCAGATTAATATGGTGCTCGAAGGCGTTTAAAGTTAACTTGGTAAGTGGGCTTTATTAACTTCAGATTAATTTGTATTTTTAAAAAAGTTTGGATTGCTTTGAGTCTTTACAAAAATTAACGTATATGCAACAAGTATCAATATCATTATATAATAGATATATGATAAGAAAAAGTTAAGTAAAGAGATCAGGCGCTTACCTGAATTTCAATGACGACAAAGACGTAGAAAACGAGCCATCTCTCCACCACAGTCATACAAATAAAATACAACACACAAAATGTGGAAGGCAACAGATATGAATAAACACTGGGCTTGTATTAGATGAGGTTGTGTAAATAATATTTTAGGCAGCAGTGAAGAAAAACAAACAAATTAATAAATGGTATTGTAATATTAAGTCATTAAATGAATAAAAGCATACCTTGTAAAAAAAGCTTTGTCTTAATAAAAGTCCAAGTTATGGACTGAAAAGTTGATATTGGATTTGCAAGCAACAGTTTGTAGAGCTGTTTTTAATAAATACAGCCGTTTTTCCTTGCAATCAGTACTGTACGTGCTCTGCTTTGTAGTTTGCACATTTTTGGCCTGTGATCTACACCAAGGCAAGTAAATAGAACTCATTTGTCGAGTGAGTGGTTCCCGCCATACTTGTATATGTACCGTATATATGGATATCATTTGTTTATAGCCAATGTATTCACATTACAAACTAAACACAATAACAGAATTTAGAGTGAAAAACAATGTTCCTCTTAAAAATTGATTGCAGTGAGTTTCAGAGATAAACGTTGTAGATACGTACTAGCCAATGTTAAATAGGTACTGCCTAGAGCTCATCCATTATAAGAGGTCCTGTTGAAGGAAGCAGCATGATGACTTATTAAATAACAACATTGCCTGTAATAACTTAACAGGAATTTCTTATCTCTTTTTTACGAGTTGGACATTAGTACTCAGAATGTGGAGCTTTGAAACCTATACTAGCACTGAGGAATAGTCAGGAGAAAATGGGAAATAAGATACTGAAGTCACAAAGCATAGAACATCCAACACAGAGGACTACACAAAGGCAGGAACAATTTAAAAAATAATATATTTTACATATAGAGAGCCAACATATTCTGCAGTGCGGTATTGTGGTTAACACAAGCATATAGACATACCTAATAAAATCTTGGATCCAGAGGGGATATCCTGATTAGGGATTCCTGTTCCATTGACCTGGGTTCTTTTCTCTGGAGTTCAGCTGCACCAAAGAAAGGCTACCTGTAAAGTTAATGTTTCAATGTGTGTACCTCTGGGCAAGTCTATTTCTGCCCTTGCAACTACCTTCCAACTGTCCTCTAACATTGGGAACCTCTTTAAGTACAGTTGCAAAGATGTCTATCAAGCCAGAGAGAGTTCCTCCAGGATGCCACCTTTTTTCAGCAAATATGTGTCCCCAGTGACCTGATTTGCATAGTATTCTATACAGTCTCAGGTACTCTCTGTCTGATCCTCTCCAATGTTGCGTTGTAGGTATGGACGAATATTTAGACAAATACTAGTTTTAGACACAAAGAAACAAAAATCGATGACGACCTGCTTGTAATCTTGTACAATCTGCATGTAATTATGAAATTATGAAAGGTAAAATTTGCAGGATGAGGAAACAAACAATGTATGAAATTTATGCGAGATTGGGAGCAGACACGCTCTAGTGGAAAATTAATATTGTCAGCATACAGCACGATTTTACACTAGTGATCTGTTCAAGGCAAAATGGTCGGTTTTAACTTGTGCTCAGACAAAGAGATTGTTTTTTTATTTAAGTTTTTTTTTTACACAAAGTAATAAAAAACAACTCAACATGCATTTATGTATGTTACAGCGCAACAAGTAAAAATGAATAACAATTGTAAATAATAATTGATGTCGTGCTTTATGAATATATGAGGTAGAACTAGAGGCAAACGCACTAAATAATTTAATGGACAAAGAATAGGAGTGAAAAAGTATTGTTCCCCTTTGTGTGGCATAATTGGAAATTAAGGGTTGAACTTGGTGAACTTGGTGGACTAGGTTTAACCTAGATTATTATTCAACTACTAGGTAAAGAAAGTTTGTAGGTAAGCACATGTGAATAGTGAAAGAGCTAAGCAGAAGTGGAGGAGATAATATAAGTGCAATTTGAAGGGCATACAATATATTAAAAGCAAAAAAAAAGATTGGACTGCTAATAACCACTCAATTGCACCTATCCGAAGGTGGTCCGAAGGTGCCAACTTTGAAGGGGACTGAGGCGTCATTGTCCTATGTGCAATGTTTCTTGTGTTTTAAATGTCTCTATTCTTTCTATTACATGGCTGGATACTTTCTGGACAGACCTTCCAACACTCTTTCTTTTAACCCAATTTGCAACATGACACCATTCCCACAAGGGCTTCTTACACAACATACATTGAAAACTCCCTACATTGCATGGTGTCTAATGGAGATATATATATATTTGTTCTGGGGGAAGAATATAAGCTGACAGGTCCTATCCCAAAGGCTTGATATATCAGTCTATTGAGTAAAGGCACAACATATTTTGGATATAGGTTTCTATATTTAAGCATCTGTTTTGGTATATAGAGGGTATGTATTCAACCTAGCCATGACCCCATTTACATTGATTATATTGAATATCCACAAAATATTTATATTGGTATATCTTCTTTTACGGTGACACATTTTGTATATAACAGGGTGAAATTATTCTAACACTGTTATGTCAGTATGTTTTATTCCGAAGTTATTGTATGTGACCCGAAACTTTGGACAAAAACTTTAAATAAATAGTGTAAAAAAAAAGAATGAGCAGGATGAAGGGACAGATTCAGGTGTGCAAATGGAGATGAGGTCAGAGAAAAGGAATTGAGAGAGAAATACATTATGCATTGGAGGAAAAATTAATGTTTTTAAATTGAGATTGTCTTTGGCTTCTAGTATTATCTTCTGCTTCCAACGGTTTTGTTTTAGAAAAGCCCTATTTTGTTTTGAGGGTATATTTATAAAATTTATAGTTTATACTATTATACATATTTGTGAAAACCCAGCACAGAAAGGCTGAGAAATTAATTGAAAGCACAGTCATTTTATATGTCACGTTGCAGATAGACATGTTAATAAGCATTAATGAAGTCAAAGTGTTACAAATCCATACAGCTATGACTGTTCTCCACATGACATTCCCTTGTTCATTACATTGCAAGGACTCTTAGTATTGATTAATGTCGCTGCAACTTGATGTCCGTATTAGATTCAAAAAATCAAAACATGTAATGACACTATTCTTAACCCTTCAACCTTTATCAGCAATGATACAAGGTTTTAAGAAGGTTTCATAAAAAAAAGAGAATTTGTGTATAGTACAACATTTCACATAAGGTAAAAACCTAAATACATAACAATATGTTTGGAGTTTAGACTTTTTTAGCATTTAAGATATTATTGTGATGTATCATTATAATCAAAACTAATTCTAAAAATACTATTAATTTCATTAAAATGCCAATAGCATCACATCAGGACAAACTGGGGGGATGGTGACAAAAAGGCCACAAGACTATGTAGAAAACAACGGGAGATCACAAGATCCATTACTGTGCAGGGTTTAAGACAAGTGGGATTTTATGTCTCTGGATTAAGGACCCGTGAACAAGTAGTGTTGATAAATTGGTTATATGATTACTTCATTACTGTCATTACATTACTTTACGGTATTTAGATTTTTTTTTTTTTATTGTTTGGTATAAGACCAGTGGCGTACACACTATCCATGGGGCCCCAGTGCGAAAATTGATCTGTGGGCCCCCCACCCCCTCCAAAATAAGGTGTCGGGCACCCGGGCACTCTGGAGTGACGGACCCGGTTGCAGCTGCAACCCCTGTATGTACGCCACTGTACACACACACACACATACAAACAAACAAACACACATACATACAGACACATACATACACACACACACACATACACACAGATACACATATATTCATATACATATAAGCACACATACATGCATAAAATGCACACACACACATATAGATATATATATATATATATACATACACACACATACAAACATACACACACACAGACAGAGAAACATTCATACAGACACACAAACATACATATAAACAAAGACACACATAAACAAAATATTTTAGTCGCCCTCCTGTTTCCTACCTTTTAGATGCAGGAGGGTGACTTCCCTGGGGTCCAGTGGTGGCTCAGCCTGATTGGGGTCAGAGTTCACACTCTGACACTCTTCTCTCTTCCTCCCGCGCGGCTCTGTCTGATAGCTGGGAGAAGTGACCGCGGCAGTCACTTTCTCCCAGCGTCTGATGTAATCTCAGGGGGCCCGGTTGCGCTGTTAAAACGCCGCAGTGCTGACCGGGCCCACTGGAAATCCATAACAGCATGGGCCACCCGATGGGCACCATCAAGTGTGGCCGGCACCCGGGCCCAGGGGTCCGCAGGGCGGCCGGGCACCCTGAAGTAATGGGGGCCGGTCGCAGCTGCGACCCCTGTATTTACGCCACTGTATAAGGCATACCATGTCAAATATTTCTAATCATATACAAGCTTACAGTTGAAAAAAAGAAAGAACACAAACATAGGAGACCAAATTTTAAAAAGGTTTGGCTTTAAAACCCCAATTCTAATTTGCATGATATAATATATTTAAAAGTGGACATTTCATAATTTTAAGCAAAGTTAAACAGCCTCTGGCTCAGATCACATAAACTTGATTTATATAATTTGAACATTGTAATGAAAACATGTTTAAGAAAATAAGTATTTGCAGTACCACTCATGTCTTTGTCTTTGCATTTGTTGAATTAGATTTAACAAGAAGATTGTTGAGACAAATGCAATTAATATTGAGTGCCTCACCTTTTTCACTTAGTCTAGCTCTAGCATATAGCAAAGCACACTGGTTCTTACTGCTTTCCTAAGATGGGTGATAAATAGATTGCTCTGATTGAGATAAATTTTAGGTAGAACCCAAATAGCTCTGGTAGCAGAGGAGGGATAGCAACCTGCAATCTGCAACCTTTTTATTTCTGTGTGCATAGTTCTACCTAATATTAGGTCAGATTATGTCTGCTGGAGTTAAGTTTTGTGAAATGATATATCCCAGTAACCTCCATGAGTATGATCTGCAGAGCACTATGAGCATTCACATATATTGCAGAGGCCATTTCCTGTCATCCCATTGCCACCAACGATGGCCTGCAGGACCTTCATGCAGATGAAGTTCTTGAGCATTATTTATTTCAGCCCTGCAACCACTTGTTAGATTATGAAGAATATTCAAGGGACACCATGAATATTCTTCATAATCTGGCAATTTGATCAGCCCTAGATTCTTGCAAGAAACATCTCAGTGGGCCATTTCAGACCTGGACAGATATCACCAGTTGAGTCAACTGAAAATGTTGCCTTTGATTACTTTGCTCATCTGCGTACCAGATGCTGTAATGATGCATGGCACAAACATGTATCCTATCTGTGGTTTTCAGGGGAATTAGGGTTAACAGTGTTTAGGCCCAGCAAAGATATTCATTACTAATAGGGGGACTGGGGAGAAGGCTGATCCTGGGCGGGTGCTCTATGTGCATTGCGCCCAGGTGCAAGGAGGTGGCGGGTGCCGTAAGGTTGCGGATAGATGAAGTGGAACAATGGGCCCAAGTGGTGGCCAGCTTGCCAACTAGGGGCGCCCTCGGAGCGATGCCCCATATTGCAGGTGCCTACTCTGCTAAAATTTACTAGGCCGGGTAGAGAGGAAGCAGGAAGCTGCCGGCAGTGATGGAGCGCAGTCTGTTCTTCCTGCTTGTCGCTTCCCCCTTGCGCGTCCTTTGTGGTGATGCCGGGTGCTGGAATATGACGTCATTGCAGCTCGGCATCACTAAACTGTGCACATGAAGGAGCAGTGAGGAGCAAGGAAGGAGACCTCCAGAAAGATGATCCCCACTGGACTGTCATTGAGTTTGACTGTCAGTGTGTGTGTGTGTGTCTGTCAGTGTGTGTTTCAAATAAACGAGATTGTGTGTCTGTCAATTAGAGTGTGTATTTGTCAGTATGTGACTCAGTGAATGTGCCTGATTACAAAAAGGGGTGTGGCATATAGATGGAGAGGTGGGTTTGTTGCCATAGAAACATGCTTGTCTGGACTGGACATTTGCCAAGTCCAGACATGCATGTTTCTATGGCAACAGTGAGCAAGGTGACCACACCCACCTGAGGTGCCAAAAAAAATCTGCACCTAGTGGTCTGTGACCCTAGGATTGGCACTGGGCAGGAGGGGGGACAGTCCGCACTGGGTGGCATGCATTAGGGTGGTGCCATTAGTGTTGCGATGGCCGCAGCTGGACAGTTGAGGACCTGGAGGCGAACGGAGGCCCGCAACACCACGTTCTGATGTGATGTTGAAGTGCTCCCCCTTCGCAGAGTTTCAAGGAGTAGCAGGAGGATCCGCTCTGGCACAGGGTGTGGATGGCACCATTGGGTGTATACCAGAGGCCGGAGTCAGATACTGGCGGCGGCAATGTGAGTGGAGTCTGCTTGTTGGCTAATAATGTTCAGCATGTCAGTGCTGTACTCTTGTGTATGCACTAGTGGCAGCTCTGGGAAATTACAAACCTTGACGGTGGTAGCTCTGCCTTTTGTCAAGTGTAAGGGAATATACTAAGACAAAATAGTCCCTACTTCATCTTAGTATATCATTTGATCATTAGACTTTATCGTTATGAAATACACATTTTGGTAGGAAGGCAGAGGGTATAACAGAGCCTCTTTAGGAATGTTTATGCTTAAGGGAGACTTACGCTTTGGAACTTCCTGTGCCTGTAACTTGCGTCAATGTCATAGAAGTTACAGTCCACAGCATCTTGAAAGTAGGTCATCTATAACTTTTAATCACCCTTAAACCTAATAATTCTAGAAGGCCAATGAAGACCTGACACTTCATTAAACACATTTTCCCACGCTCTTCTTTTTAAACTGTAAATGAGTGCTCTAATGTTAGAAATAAAAACAAAAGCAAGTATCTCTGGCGTTAGAATATTCTCATCTTTTTTTAGATTGATTGTCCCTCCTGGAAAAGATAAATAAATCAATATAACTCATAACCTATCCCGTGCTGGTCTCTCCAGGAAGCCGCCCCACCCCAGACTGAGATCATCATTAGAAGTGATATCTACCAATCTCATGCTTTTCCATAGAGATTAATTTGGATGCTGCTTGTTGATGTATAGACTATGTACCTACTGATATTGCTTCCAAAATTACGCATTGGGGGTTATGTCTAAAAAAATGTTGTGTTGCAAAGTTCTAAAAATGGGGCAATTACCATGGAAACCAGAGGAACCAGCAGGCACATCCCATTTCCTTTTACATATTTGTACCACTTTTCAGAATACAACCCTATTTATACATAATATCATTGTTATTTTGCTTGAGTTCTGATACTTAATAATGCCGCATAATATTTGAATGGTATTGCTGAGTTTCATATGCCGTTGCCAACTATTTTAATAATTACAATGTTCAACTGAAAGTGTAAAATTTACCGCCTTAAGGCTTTAACGGCAACTCTCCCTAAAGAAATAAAGAATTAAAAAAACACAAACATTCAAAGAAGCATAATCTTCTAGTCTGCACTTGCTCCCAGTGCGCTGATCAGAAATAACAATGGTCAATTGGGATTGGAAGACTTGGATCACGACAGATGTAAAATATGAATAATTCATCTATCATTATGTACCTTCAACAATGGCAGGAATATAATAATTAGAAGTCTTGTTTTCGTTTCAATATGCTTTGGGCAAAGGTAATATGTGCTTACAAAATATGTTGATTTTAGTGAATTGGGGATTTTGTTTTATTTTTATTTGTTTATAATATTCTTATATAAAATCAACTTAAGCTTACCTGCTATTATACAACACAAAAATAATTTCTAATTAAATGCTGTACCCAATATAGAGAAGAAAATAAATAATAATATTGGTGCATTTAATCTGGAAGGATACAGGCAGTGTTTACTAGTTTTTCATTGGCTTCTAGATATCATAACCCAACATTGTAATACCTATGCACTGAGCTAGCACAACAATGTAGAGCTGTCCAGTAGATGTGGCCTCGAAAGTTCCTGAAAAATCCTGAAACACAACATTGTTGTCTTAGTAGGGTCCAGTCTCTAAATCAATGATCCAATGAGATATATGCCCTACACATGAATTGGTTGTGCACAGCTGATATAAATAGTATTAATAACACTAGAAGACAGTATACAGTAGAAGCAATCATGCCACATACTGATGAGAAATGCTAACTTTGGTTAAATAATTACTGAATTCTTATCTGTTTTGATAGTTTTTTTTTTTCTAGAAATAAATGATAATGATCTTAATGCCAAAATATATGGTAGTTGCATCTAGATAAATGTTATCAGAGCGCTCACTGCCTCTCTACAAGCACTCCATGCATGCAGGTCTCCAACTCCATATAGCAATGTATAGGAATGCCGGAACCAAAAGAACTTCACAGTCCATGTGATCTTGAGATCATTAACATTATTATCATTCATGAAGTCGGCACAAGAAGTAACATCACAAGGGAGCAGAAAAACAATGCATTTCAAACTTTTACTAATTGGAATCCTAAGAAAGCTTGAAATTATGAAGATCACATGGACAATGGAAATCTTTTGGTATGTTTATACATTGAAAACATTTTTTATCAGACATAATTCTTGATGTTTCTTCTTCTGCTTAAGGTTGGAATTCATCATAACTAGTCTGTTTTTGGAAGCCATCTCCAAAATAGGAAAAAAACAGAGTGTATAGGCGCTCGCTATAACGTGGTGAATCAGTGAGGGCTGCTGTATACAATACAAGTATTCCCAAAAACCTTGTATATTAGTGAGACAAAAAAAACATATAAAATATGGCGTATACTGCGCCCAAGGGTAATACGTACATACACCTCTGAGGGGAAGGTTGGTAAAATACCTCAAAATAAAAACAAAGGAAAATAATAGTGCAATACAGTTTGTAACAGTGCAAGTATTAGTGCTGGGTAACTTTAGGAAAATCACTCACATATGGTAGAGCTATAAAAGAGCTCTACTTTATTCAGCGTGGACGGTATAATCCCCGTCTAAGGATACAAGCTGGTACAGATGATTTTGATCCTC
Source organism: Pelobates fuscus (assembly GCF_036172605.1). Classification (NCBI taxonomy): domain Eukaryota; kingdom Metazoa; phylum Chordata; class Amphibia; order Anura; family Pelobatidae; genus Pelobates; species Pelobates fuscus. Next base: position 114,754,172 of record NC_086317.1, read on the forward strand.
CAGATGAGAATATATAAAAAACAAGAGGGAGAGACACTCTGATAGTGTAGTAAGTACTGTAAATCCGGGATAGTTGAATAAAGGTATTGTACTTACAATTTGTAGAGCAAGACCTGCTCTAGTGATTACAGCATGGGTGGTACTATCCCCACCTAAGGATATGATGGAACCAGGTAGTCAGCAGGATATCGAAATGCAGGTAAAATAATAAAGGATAAGTGGCTCAATGCAATATAAAATACACTATTTTATTATATAAAATATAAAGCATATAAAAGTATAAGTATGAGTCCAATAGTCCAAAAGGAAAGGGGGTCCCACTTGACGCGTTTCGCCTCTCCAGAGGCTTTATCAAAAGTGTGGGGTGATTCCTCAGTGTCCTGCATAAATAGGGGCGAGTTGATTGTAGAATGCTACCTGGTGTGTGTCTCTTCCGGTTCCGTAATGCATACCGGATATGATGTGGCAAGATAGGGGACAGTCGGCAAGTTCCGGCCGTCATGCGTGCCATCGTGGACCGCACGCGTCATATCCGGAAGTGACGTGACGCGACCTGTAGTTCAACGGTCACATGTCTTCTGCCTGGAACGCACGCATCATCAAAAATGGCGTGTGTTGCGTTCCAGGCATGGGTAACCTATGTCTCCCATGAATGGAGATGGGGAAAGTGGTAATAGGGAAAAAAAGGGCAGTATAAGTCTACTAAGCTAGTATATAATAAAACATAAGAATATAAGTTAGATGTATGGTCGAAGTGTATTTTATATTGCATTGAGCCACTTATCCTTTATTATTTTACCTGCATTTCGATATCCTGCTGACTACCTGGTTCCATCATATCCTTAGGTGGGGATAGTACCACCCATGCTGTAATCACTAGAGCAGGTCTTGCTCTACAAATTGTAAGTACAATACCTTTATTCAACTATCCCGGATTTACAGTACTTACTACACTATCAGAGTGTCTCTCCCTCTTGTTTTTTATATATTCTCATCTGGAGGATCAAAATCATCTGTACCAGCTTGTATCCTTAGACGGGGATTATACCGTCCACGCTGAATAAAGTAGAGCTCTTTTATAGCTCTACCATATGTGAGTGATTTTCCTAAAGTTACCCAGCACTAATACTTGCACTGTTACAAACTGTATTGCACTATTATTTTCCTTTGTTTTTATTTTGAGGTATTTTACCAACCTTCCCCTCAGAGGTGTATGTACGTATTACCCTTGGGCGCAGTATACGCCATATTTTATATGTTTTTTTTATCTCCAAAATAGGATAGTGGTGCACTATGAGAATTCATGCATGGTTACGTTAGTCTTCAATTTTCTGGAAGGACCATGGCAACAGGACATGCCTTTCAACATCATATACTTGTCATTCAGCAGGGTCCTCTATTCCTTTTGTATTGGTTCATCTGTACCAGTGATGGCGAACCTATGGCACGCCGGGCTCTCTCTGTGGGCACGTGGCCATAGGTCGCCGAAGGAGGGGGCCGCTGGCTGTCGGCATCAATACAGAGTAGGCACCTGCCTGCCCAAAACGGCAGGCGCCTACTCTGCTTCTGTGTCGGGAGGACCGGAAGCAGGGGGAGAGATATAGGAAGCAGCTCTCCTGTCCTCCCGCGAGCAATCTGTGTGGAACGTTGCCGCGCATTACCATGGCAACGCTCCACACAGCATCGCGCGGGAGGACAGGAGAGCTGCAGCCAGACACATATTTACCACCACTGGACCACCAGGGATTGCTGCCCCCCACCCCTCCTTCACCAAAGATAAGAAGACGGGAGGGGGGATACAGATTTGTAATCTATCTTTATCCCTACCCCCCCACACACAGCACCCCTACCCCGCCACACACAGCACCCCTACCCCCACACACTTTACCCCTACCCCCCACACACAGTAACCCTACCCCCTAAACACAGCACCCCTACCCCCCATACACAGCACCCCTACCCCCCACACAGCACCCCTACCCCCCACACACAGCACCCCTACATCCCCACACACAGCACCTCTACCCCAAACACACACAGCACCCCTACCCCCATACATAGTACTTCTATCCTTGCACACAGTACCCCCCACACAGCACCCCTACCCTCCCACACACAGCACCCTTACCCACACACAGCACCCCCCCACACACAGCACCCCTCAGTCACACACACAGCACCCCTTACACATACATACACACACACACACACACACACACACACAGCACCCCTCATACACAGCACTCCACACACACTCCACACCCTTACACACAAACACATACACTGCACCCCTTAATGCAGTATGTGTGTGTGTATTCAGCAGTCTGTGTGTGTGTGTATGTATTCAGCAGACTGTGTATGTATTCAGCAGTCTGTGTGTACTCAGCAGTGTGTGTATTCAGCAGACTGTGTGTGTGTTTATTCAGCGGACTGTGTGTGTATTCAACGGACTGTGTGTGTGTATTCAGCAGTCTGTGTGTGTATGTATTCAGCAGACTGTGTTTATGTATTCAGCAGTCTGTGTGTGTGTGTGTATTCAGCAGTCTGTGTATTCAGCAGTGTGTGTATTAAGCGGACTGTGTGTATGTATTAAGCAGTTGGTGTGTGAATGTGTTCAGCAGTCTGTGTGTATGTATTGCATTTGTTGGAGATACTAATAAATATAAGCTTAATTGTATCTATTTATATCATTTAAAATTTGTATCATTGAACTCTCTGTTGTTGTGTTCTTCTTTTAAAACAAAAGTTGTTAATTAGTTCAGACAACTGTACAAATTGTTTTTTCTAAACTTAAACTTTGAGGAAAGCTTTGAGGAAAAGAAAGTTGGCATGTATTGTGGTTTGGGCACTCGGGCTCAAAAAGGTTCGCCATCACTGGTCCACGATTGTACAGTGTTAGGTAATATATTGGCATTTTATAAATAACAGTAATAATAATGATTAATAGCTCAATGTTAGGCTTGGTGGAACCTCTGAAAATAATGGTGAAAACATGGGGTCAACATGACTATTTTATAACCATTGGACTAGGTTGATATTCTTCCTCCTGTAAAGGGTGAAGTCATAACACATGGTGGTGGTATTTACCGATAACACACTGATGTATTTTGATATGGATTTATATGAAGTAGTTAAGGAAGGCATTACTGTCTACAAACTTCATGATTAAACTGATTAATTGTATTGCATCACTATTTCAACAGGATCCTGAATATCACCAAATGAATCTTAAATATCTGAGGCTCATTTCATGAAAAGGGTGTACAGTGCTGCTTTTTGGGAAAATGGCAGGCATTTAATGCAATCACAGAGCAGACCTCCAGGGAGGCAGAGGTCAGTAACATAGTTCTAATTTTATATTGTTGTCTTCATGGCAGTAAAACAATAACTTGTGCTCTTTTCCTTATTACATGTATATATGATAAAGTGTTTCTCTTAAAGAAATGGTAATCTGGTATATATATAACTCAAGGAAAAACAAAGACAACTCAGAGCCAGAAAACCTAAACGACTGACTTAAAAGTCAATGCAAGAAAAGCATAAAATACATACAGGTTAAACATTCACGTTTATACATTTTACTTACAATTAAAAATGTTTTTCTTTGCATTTACTAGAAATACTACTTTGTGTGCTCAATATTTTTTATATATCTTTAATACTGGATATGCAGATATATTTCTAGAAGTCTGTTTTAAAAGACACTACCATAACACAATACATAAACACAAAAATAAAAAAATCACACATTCATACCAACATGCATGTTCAATATATTTATGTACACAGATATTGATTATAAAACCATGCTCTCAGCTAGAATCATTGAAAAATGGCAAATAGATCAGTAATCTCAACCTCCGTGTCTGCTATAGATGTAGAAGCATTGCTATATAAATACATAAGACCCCCTTTCCTTTTGGGCTCTGATTTGGAGTCACAACCTATCTGTAAATGCTGAAATGCTGACGGGAGTGACACTGAAGTTGTAGAGACACTACATGTCCCAGACATACAAATAGCACACACACGCACACACACTTGTACAGGAGAGCAGAAATTGATTCATCATTTCTATTTATTTGTAATATCTTTATTGTATATTTTGTATATTCATAATTTATATTAGACTTGTGCACAATGGAAAAATTTGGGTCAACTAAATCAATTCATCCAAAATATTATTATTTTTTGGGTGAACCGAAATTTGGCCATGAGGTGTTTTGGTTTGAATGAATATCGTCCATGCAATAGTTTCTGGAAAAATGAGTGTAACGGCACCCCCTAGGCATAAAAGGGTTAAACCGCCGTTTAGTAGATCTTCCCTTCCAGAGATACAGGCACAGCTACTGTAGACACCAATACAGCGAACCGGAGAAGCATATGAATACCGTAAACAGCTGAACCGGAACCATACGAATGCTATAAACAGCTGAATAGGAAAAATCATATGAATAGGTTTACACTCCTAGCTGTCAAACTGGAACAGCATACAATAAATCCCCCCAAGAACGAGACAAAGCTCCATGTTGAGGGTCAAGCAGTGAACAGACAGAGCTGTTGGTTTATTGTTCTTATAAACACATTCTTACATATTAGTACCACCCACAGGGTTTTGGAAAACAACCAATAAACACATACAATACACTCAGACACTCCCACACAAAATCCTCCCCTCTGCCTGTGATACAATTACCTTACACAATGGGTAATGTAATTATAACAGGCAGAGAAATACAGTTTTTCCACATTATTCATAACTTTAAAAGTATGCATCACATTCACATAAAACTTACATTTTCGCCAAATCGGATCCAGTGTCAGGAGACCTTATGAGCCTTTGTTCGGCGAAACGCGCGTCGGGGCTCCTGACACTGGATCCGATTTGGCGTTAATTTTAATATTCTCTCTTGGGCTATTGTGTCCATTGATTATTATTTATTTCGTTACCTTGTTACACCTCGGATCCCCTTTCTCTTGCTGACTATCAAATCAGATGAATTTAAACAGATTACTCTATCAGCTTTATTGTAGCCCAACTCTGGTATATCTCTATAGATCAGCACAGTATACGTTAACAGTTTGAGTCCAGTTTAGCTTTGTACTAATACCGATAGGTGCCCATGAAGGCACAGTTTAGTTAAACTGTTACTTTATTTAGTACCTTTCAGGGCTATCTCTCTATTTTTCTCTCCCAGAGCACAGTTAGCTAACTCTCTCTTACTTTAGACAGGTGCCCTCGAAGGCACAGCTTAGGAGACCTTTGGCTACATTTTTCACTTTTGTGATTACTGCCGATTAATGCCTATGACGCTGACTGGGTATGATTTCTGTTTTTTCATGTGGGGCATCAACGAATTAGTCGTATCTATACATTTGTGATATACTCTGTAGTCACTGAGCTTGCACGTATAATCAGCTTTTCACTCTCTGGGGTGCTTACTCAATGTTCACTTTATTAGCCTGACATATCGAGCCACATTGCAATTGAATTTTGTGACCGTTTTTACACAGCTGATCTTGCGGTAATCCGGTCACTTAGGAACATTGTAGCTGTGTATTGCTAACGTGCAACCAAATTACGATTATTGAGCAGCGACTAGCTGTAGTCACTCAGTCACTGAGCCATTATTGCACGCATAATCAGCCTTGCACTCTCTGGGGTGCTCACTCAATGTTCACTTCATTAGCCTGACATATAGAGCTAATTTGCATTTGAATTTTATGACTTTTTACACAGCTGACCTTGCTGTAATTCGGTCACTTAGGAGCATTGCAGTTGTGTATTGCCACCGTGCAACCTAATTACGACTATTGAGCAGCGACTAGCTGTTGGGGACTTATCTATTTATCCCCCCCCGTGGTTTTTTTTTTGCCCCTCTTTGATTTAGTTTTTTTTGTGTATGTCTTGTTCACTCCCCTCCCGTCTGTATGTACTCCTCACTTAGGAGAGTATTTAGTTACGATTCTTGCCTCGGATATTTTTCTATTGAGACATGAACCAATAGTGACTAAATGTCTGTCTGTGTGAGTTTTTAGTTCATCAATAAAGTATTTTACTGATCCCTTTGAGTATTATATTGGGACAGATCTCTCTTTTTTGCTTTTTAATACTATTTATACATTTACCTAGGGTTACCCCCTTATCTGTTCCCTATCTTATTTTCTAGTAATTTATATAGGGCTAACTTTCTATGCTACTAAACTAACTGGAAGCCAATGTGGGGGGCTGACAGAGGGGGAGGCCTGGGAGGTGCGGGCAAACAGGAAAATGAGCATCGCCGCCGCATTCATTATAGATTGCAGCGGTGCAATCTGGGAACACGTAAGAACAACAGCATGGACCAGCACCTTAGCTGCATCTGGTGTTAAATGTTAAATAAGGGCGGATGCAAGCTATGTTTTTGAGATAGAAGCGGCAGGATTTTGCGATCGACTGGACATGAGGGGTGAAGGAGAGGTCAGAATCAAAGAGAACACCTATGCAGCGAGCCTGCGAGGTAGAGGTGATGGTGGTGCCGTTGACTTGGAGGGAGACAGACACGGGAGTAGCAACACTTGAGGGAGGAAAGACCAGAAGTTCTGTTTTGGACAGATTGAGTTTAAGGAAGTGAGCAGCCATCCAGTTGGAAATCTCAGAGAGGCATTCAGAGACATGAGTCAAGATGGTCGGAGAGAGATCAGGAGAGGACAGGTAGATTTGTGTGTCATCTGCATAGAAATAATAACAGAAGCCATTTTAACACTATAGGGTCAGGAATATATGTTTGTGTTCCTGACTCTATATTGTTCCTTTAAGGAAACCATGACGAGAACACAAACTGAGTAGCTTCAGTGCATATATTGCAAAGGGGTAGTTGGGAACGCTAAATTATAATATAAAAATGTTACATTCCCAGGATACCCCAAGTCAGCCATGATCAAGTCTAATTTGCCCTAATAGTTCTTTTAAACACATCACACATCATGTAATTTTAATGCATATAAGTTCTCATTTTCTGCGTAAAGCTCAATGATTTGACCTACTCAGTTATTAAAATGATTTTGAGGTTAAACAGTGGAGTCCTTTGGAAGCTGCACAGTTTATTGGCCAATTAATTTAACCCCTTAAGGACACATGACATGTGTGACATGTCATATTTCCCTTTTATTCCAGAAGTTTGGTCCTTAACCCCTTAAGGATCAAACTTCTGGAATAAAAGGGAATCATGACATGTCACACATGTCATGTGTCGTTAAGGGGTTAAAGTCATCTCAAACTTGACATTGTGGAATTACTGGAGTCCATCAACATAGTCAGGACAAAATTGTAATCAGGAAAACATCAAAAACCTATGCAGAGCTACAAACAGTAAATATTTTACCCTAATACCTACTTGGATAATATTAAACCAGTAAACATAATAGCACACTTCTGTAATAAACAGTGAAGATGTACTTTAGATACCTGTGCATTCTCTACATTACCTAAAAAATAGAGTATCAATTCACACTACTAATCCGACATTTTGATGACATTACATAGAATGATTGAATTGTATAATTTGCTATAACATAAAATTTAGAAATAATACAACTGTATATACTTTAATTTCAATAAATGATATACTTTTGACAAATTCCTCTTTTTGACAACTGTGATGTATTTCATACTTTACTATCTGATAATTCACTGCTCGTGCAAAATTCAGCCCATTTGCTGAAACCCTCTGATGCTTCACTGGAATTATTTTGTTAACTGACGGCTGATGTTTCCATATCTGTCTTTAAAATAAATATTTGTAGTAAAGTTACATTTCAGCTCAATTTGTACTTTTCATAGTATAAAAATTCTAAAAAAGAAATAAGAAAGGACATTTAAAGATCATATGGTCAAACTACAACTACAAAAAGTACAAAAACAACATCTCAGCAAATCTAAATATAAACTGTGTTGCATATCCCAGGTGTTAGGTCTTAAAATAAGGTTAGAGTGACCATCATGAAGCTGTATAAGATTATGTACACTTTTATTGCTGTAATAAACAAGAAATTGCAGGCAATAGCTGCTTGCATTACCTTTATGATTGTTTGTTGTTTTTAAATAAAGGCACTGTGTTGTTTGAAATAATAAAGGGACTCCATAGTCACCAAAACAATTTTAGCTTAATGAAGCAGTTTTGGTGTATAGAACATGCCCCTGCAGCCTCACTGCTCAATTCTCTGCCATTAAGGAGTTTAATAACTTTGTTTATGAACCCTAGTCACACTTCCCTGCATGTCACATGCACAGCCTTCCTAAACACTTCCTGTAAAGAGTCATCTAAAGTTTATCCTTTCTTTATTGCAAGTTCTGTTTAATTTAGATTTTCTTATCCCCTGCTATGTTAATAGCTTGTTAGACCCTGCAAGAGCCTCCTGTATGTGATTAAAGTTCAATTTACAGAGCAAGAGATAACATTGTTTAAGGTAACTTACATCTGATTGAAAGTGAAACCAATTTTGTTTTCATGCAGGCTGTGTCAATCATAGCCAGGGGAGGTGTGGCAAGGGCTTTATAAACAGAAACAAAGTAATTTAACTCCTAAATGGCAGAGAATTGAGCTGAAAAACCTGAGAGGCATGATCTATACACTAAAACTGCTTCAATAAGCTAAAGTTGTTTAGGTGACTATAGTGTCCCTTTAAAGTACTTACAATTACATGCAACATTGCACAGCACTACTATGACAGTTAAAGGGTTACTATACAATACAATGTAAAACATTGCGGTTTTGAGAGGTGACCATACAGAACTATAGTGCTAAGAATACAACTTTGTAGAAAAGTGAGGTGTGGAATTAACACCTATATCCCTTTAAGGGACAAAATGTAGATTACACATTTCGTTTATTTATGTTTCAAATTATATCCTTTGTCAGCTAAGGCCTACACATGAGACATGGAGAGAAATCATAGGGGAATGGTAAAAGAATTTGAGTATAAAAACACCTGCATATTTTATTCCTCTTTTCTACTTCTGTATTAACCCCTTAAGGACACATGACATGTCTGACACGTCATGATTCCCTTTTATTCCAGAAGTTTGGTCCTTAAGGGGTTAAATGAATTTAGGGAGCTATTTCTAGCCTATGTTCAGAGCCAAATTGATTTGAACTATTTTAGCTACAAGAATTTCCCTAACTGTAGTGGTTTAGATATACTTTTATTTCAGAATAATTTAATAATCAAAAAAAGGGACATACAAATACAATAATAAATATGTTATTTGTTATTTGCTAATTGAGGACATAACAGAGAAGAAGCAATGTAAAAATGGATACACTGAATCAACGGATCCTCTCCCAGCTTTTTCTATTTTCTCATGTTAGAGTCCTGCGTGATAAAGCTGTGGCCTGCTATTCGAGAAGGGATCTATCACTTATCGAAATGTGTCATTACATCGGGGCACTCATTTGAAGAGTTCAATGATTTGCTAATGTTAAATCTACTTCTGCTCTGTAAATGGCATTACCACACTAAATTAAACTGAAAATGGGTTTGCAGTTCTTTCAGTAAGCAGAGTGTGTTTTTTCTCTCTGTGTTATATATTTATGGCAATTATGTTCTATGCTCTTTTAGTGTTTTTCCTGTACTGCGGGATAGATAATTCAATCAATATTATTTTGTCAAGTCAACCTTTGGGTTGGACAAGTACAATTGATGCCTGGTAGTCGCTGGCGTACATATTTTTTTGTAAGTTGCGTATCATCAACAAACCCTAAAATGTAATCAGATATGTGCATTTTGCATCCTCATATTTCTTTTTTTTTTCTTATAAATTTTTATTTGATTTTAAACATATAAAAAATATACATATATCTCGTATTAAAAAAATACATTCACATATTCCCTTATTGACAGACGACATTCAGACTATACATCTATATAATTACATTCCTCTTTCATAAAACAAAGACAAAGTGGGATAAGGATACAGCATATACATATTACATTTTATATATATCTATTATTTTTCAGTTCGTTATATACAGGAAAATTATGTAGTAAGATGACGGGTCTACTCATTCGGTTCTAGCATTTGTAAACATTTTTTGCCCATTTCATATTTTCGTGCATTTTCTTTGATTCTAAATAATGCTCTCTCATTCTTGAGTTGTATAGCTAGTTGTTTCTCCCAGTTTTTACACTCAATTGCCATAGAGTTTTTCCATCTTCTGGCTATTAGTATCTTTACCGCCATAAAAGCATGGCTTACTAAAAATTGTTGATATGGAAGTAACTCGGGCCATTGAAGATGTAAAAGAGCCGTAATTGGAGAACGATCTATCAAGATTTTGTCCCATACGTATAGTCTTCTAAAGACCACCTCCCAAATTTTCTTAATTATTTTACAATTCCACCAAATATGGACAAAGGTACCTGTAACGGACCGTTTCAGCATAAAAGGGGAAAAATCCGTTTAGGCGATAATCCCCTTTTCTAGAGACAGGCACAGCTACTGCAGAACACCAAACGCCCGAGCTGGATACGAAATAACACTCCGAACTGGAACAGCTGAACAAGAAAAGCATACAATCGGCTTACACTCTTGGCAGTCAGCTTACAATCCAATCCCCCCCAAGAACGAGACGACACTTCATTTTGAGGGTTAAGCAGGAACTCTGGACTGGGACACCCAGTCTGGCTTTTACTTCCAACTCACACATACAGGCCACACCCAGGGGGAGGCATAAAAGAACCAATGACATAGATGTTACCTCCCACACATCCCCTCCCCTTAGTGTGACACATAATCCCATTATGCATACAGAGTAAAATATACTTTTACACAACTTTCATAACTTTAAAACCATACATCACATTCACATAAAAATACATATCCACAATCAATCCATTCAGGGGAACAACATATTAAAAAATGGCATGGATCCGACCAGGGGTTTAAAAGTTACTAAAAGTATCTTTTGGGCCTTGGCTTGCAGCATGGCACAATCTGGCCCAAACAGAAGTAAAACATCCCCCACAATGCATCCCGGCTTCCTCCCTTCTGCCCTGGAGATAATTGGAGAAGTAATCCAATTATCTAGGACTAGAGTCAGACTCCATTAACCACATGGTTGCAAAAAGACAGTAAAAGACATAAAATTACATACTGATACATTTAACACATAAAACACACATTTCTACATATCCCCAGTTTAACTGAACACATAAATACCTACATAATATTTAAGACAGTATTACTGTGATATGTTACAAAGTCTTAAAGGGACATTAGTCCCAAAAGTCCCAATATGTCCATCGCTGATTTTAAAGGGCCAGTAGCAGCAATATAAATTATTACATGCCCAAATATAGTCTTTAAAGTGCAATATGTCCAGGGGCCATAGTCAGCGGGCAGGAGGCTAGCAGCCAGGCTTCTCCAGCCCACAGTGGCGAAGTTGGTTTCGCCACAGTACCAACTTCACTTCCACATCTCCAGCAAATATTGAACTTATTATGGTCAATTCTATTAATTCTACTTGGCACTAAGTACCAACGATAGCAGATTTTATAATGTGTCTCAAACAAAATGGTGGTGTGAATATTTTTTTTTAACTGTGTCAGCATATTTCCCCATTTTACAGAATCTATTTTTAAATTACATTATTTTTCCCAACTCTTAAACTGTTTGGACTGCTTGGATATTTTTAGGAGCCGATCTTATCAAAGCATAGCATTTTGCCATGATTTTTTTTAAGCTTTCATTTCCAAAGATCTGTGTCATAAGACTACTACTGATGGATTTGTTACTTACAAAAGAATTTCCTAAAAAAGATTTTATTCTTAGGTATCGGAAGGTCTCCAATTGAGAAAGGCCATATACTTGACACAGAGTTGAAAACTCTTTCATTTTATCTTTTATGGTTATATCCTCTAAGAACTGGATATTCCGATCCCTCCAGGAGTCTATTTTTAGATCGGGAATAAAGACCTCCAATAACTCTATCTCCATAAACCCATAAGTATTTCCTAAAATTTTAAAAAGATTTTTTATCAGAAACCAATCATTCAATAGATGACTTAAAATTGTATTCCTATGTGCCTCCTCGAGCTTCTTAGGTTGCCAGATATACTTATTTAATTTATTTATATTCAGTACTTGAGTCTCTAGTCCAAACCATCCAGATTTTTCAGACTCTTTCTTTGTCAATAGCTGGATATGATATATAATAGTAGCTTCGTAATGGCTTATTACATTTGGAAAATGTACCCCTCCTTGTCCTATTGTATTCGTTAGTTGGTCTACACTTATCCGAGGTTTCTTCCCTTTCCAAATAAAGTTCTTAATTATCCTTTGTAGTATCTCTAGCCATGGTAAGGGGATTTTTAAAGGAACCATTCTAAATAAATAGGTCCACTTTGGGATTATATAAACATTGATTATATTTATCCTTCCCATCCAACTAAAAAACTATTGATTCCATTTTTTAGTGTTCTCCCAGTAGACTTCAAAAGCCTCATAAAATTAATCTCCATTATTTTTTCAATATTTTCCGAAATTAATACACCTAAGTATTCAAAGCTACCATTAGCATCCACAAGACCATATCATTTAATAACTTCAGTCATCCACTTTTTATTACAATTTTTAAACATCACTCGTGTTTTTTCTGTATTAATCTTGTAATTTGAGACTTTACTATATTCCCCTATTTCCTTCATCAAGTTTTCAATTGACTCAGCTGGATCTGTGAGAGTCAAAATAGTATCGTCAGCATACATACTAATTTTCAGCTCTCTGTCCAGAGAAGGTACTCCCTTAATATTTGGATTGTCTCTTACTTTAATAGCCAATACCTTCATAGATAGAATATATAGGATGGGTGACAACGGGCACCCTTGGCGAGTGCCATTTTTTAAGGGAAACCAATCTGAACAAATGTCTATACCAACCACCCTCGCCATTGGATTTTGATAGATAGAGCAAATTGCTGATAACATCCAACCAACTATTCCCATTGCTTTCAACACCCCCATCATAAATCCCCACCCGACCCTGTCAAAGGCCTTCTCTGCATCCAATTACAGGGTCAGGAGGGGAATCCTATTACCATCACTCCAATCCAAAACATCAGTCTTCTTATATTGGTACTCGCCTGTCTATTGGGAACAAACCCAATTTGATCTCTATGCACAAGTTCTTTAACTATTCCTTTCATCCTATCTGCCAGTATTGAGGAAAAGAACTTAGAGTCCACATTTATAAGAGAAATAGGACGATAATTCTTTATATCTTGAGGATCCTTATCTTTCTTGTGTATAGGGATTATATTTACTTGTATCAGTTCTTTTGGACCTATACCAATTGATGAAATTTCATTATATGTTTTAGTCAAGTGTTCTACCAGAATATCACCATATATTTTATAAAATCTATTGGTCAGACCATCCGGTCCGGGGGTTTTATATCTCACAAGCTTTTTAATAGCAGCCAAAAATTAAATTTCTTGAAGGGGAGCATTAAGCATATATTTTTGTTCCTCTGATATCCTGGGGAAATTTATTTCCTTCAAATATTCGTTTATTATTTGATCTTTTGGTTGATTGGGAATATTATACAGTTCTTCATAGTATATTTGAAAGGCCTTCGCTATAGATTCTGTTTTTTTAAGCAATATTAAATCCTTCTTAATGCTACTAATCCTATTTTTTCCATCTGTTTTTTTAAGTTTTCTAGTTAACCATTTATTTATCTTATTGTTCTCATAATAGAAATTTGCTTTCATCCTTTCTAAAAAAAATTCTATTCTTTCTCTTTCTATTCTTTCTAGTCTCTGAGAGTTGATTGAGTTATTCTATATTTAGTAGCTTCCTATTTTTTCTAGCCAACTGATAATATTCAATATATATTTTTTCTCTGGTCTGACCTTTTTCTCTCTGGATCTTTTTTTTTTTTAGTTTAATCAAATACCCCCTTACAACCGCCTTAAAGGAGCACCATATTGTAGCTAGAGATAGTTGCTCTGAATAGTTCTCTCAAAAATATAATAATATCAATTCTCTTATTTGTAGCTGGTCTTTATTATTCAAAATGTTATCATCTAACCGCCACGTCGTGTTAGATTTATATATTTATTTTGCCTCTATATTAAAAATAATGTAACTATGGTCTGACCAAATATTATCTTCTATACGAATACTTTCTATTTGTTCAACAAGAGCTGCTTCGCCCAGTATGAAATCTATTCTGGAAAGAGAAAAATGAACTTTTGATATAGGCGTAAATTCTCTTTCTTCTGGGTTATATACCCTCCATATATCTAATAAATTATTTTCTAGAAGTAAAATTCTCAATATTCTAGCTTAGTTTATTAAATGTTTAGTTATAGGTTTATTATTTTTAGTTTTTTTTTATCTAGATCTGGATCCAGCACACAATTAAAATCTCCTGAGATTAATAGAAGCCCTGTTTTAACTTTGTCTACTTTTTCCATTATCATTTTAAAATATTTAGTTGGTAATACATTTGGAAGATATATATTGACTAAGGTATATATCTTCTCCTCTAACTTGCATATTAATATCTGATACCTCCCTTCTTTGTCTGTTTCCTCATATATTATTTCTTTATTTATTCTTTTTCATATAATTATAGCCACTCCTCTTTTCTTTTTCTTATTCAGGGATGCTTGTGAAATTATTTCATATCCTGTATCTATCCACCTGATCTTGTCTACTTTGTTCCAGTGTGTCTCCTGTAACATCGCTAGATCTATTTTTTTTTCTTGAGCAGTTCCCTCATCATACTTCTTTTATATGGAGTATTAAGCCCCTGGACATTTAGTGAAAAACACTTCATAATTTTCCCATAATCAAGTAACTCCTATCTCTGCTGCTATCCTTCCCACCTCATTTACACACAACGGAGTTCTCATAGTACAGAGATACCCATACACAATCATTCTTACACATCTAGACGACAAAATATAAAAAATTGTCTCCTCAATATGCAAGCCTAGGCAATCATTCATGGAATGTCTAGGGCTAAGGTCTGAACCAAACCTTAAAGTGGAAGCTCGTAGGAGGCCTACGAAAACAGGATTATATTTCTCTCTCCGCCCCCAAATCCCCCCCTCCCCTCCATTTGTTCTATGCTACTCAAAAATATTATAAAGAACCTAAAGGGGAAAGAAGAAAAGGAAGCACAGGGAGAGAGAGCAGGGAGAGAGAGAGAGAGAAAGAAAGAAGAAAGAGAGAGAAAAAAACTTATTTATATCTTCTCTTTTTATACATCTATGTCCCTCTTTGGATCTTTGGATTATCTTGTACTATCCTATTACCACTTGTGTATATCTATCTCTTTACCAACAAATCCCACCTTTTGTAATTTATATTTTTCATGTCAGTTAGTGAAAAAAAAAGTGTTTATCTATTATCTAAGTCACCCAAGTATTATGCTATTCTATCCCTCTATTCTCTAGTGTGGAATTTCCATATATCCTCCGCGCGGTCTGTGCAGCTCCCTCTGTCAGCTCACAGTGTAAGTCTCGCGAGAGCCGCGGCTCTCGCGAGACTTACACTGGGAGCTGACCGAGGTGCTGAACGGACGGCGCGGAGGAGGAGAGAGCTGACAGGAGCTGCAGAACAGGTAAGTACAGCTCTGCCAGCCCCCCTCTCCCCCCAGTCTGTATTATAGCAATGCAAATTGCCATAATACAGACTCTGACTCGAGTATAAGCCGAGTTGGGTTTTTTCAGCACAAAAAATGTGCTGAAAAACTCGGCTTATACTCGAGTATATACGGTATGTCAGATATATCAACTATTCAAATTTGTTTCTGCATAGTTTCAAAATAATTGCTTTTCGGTATGCATTTCTGTGTATGTTCTTTTCGGACCAAAGAAAAAAAAAAAAGTATAGCCAGTGTTGCCAATACTTTGACGTTTCTTATCAGCTACTTCATCATACCCATCATACTTCACCAGTGTTGGTCCAGATTTTATTCATAAGAATTTCTATAAAAATTTGCCGTTCTGGGACTACCGGTTACACTGGTTTCTCGTGGCAGCTCCGTAGCAACTCCGTCTGTATTAGATATACGCCATCCCCGCGTGATTACTTTCTTCCCCGCCTCGCAACCCCCGTCGAGCTCCGCCTCACGGTGCGTGCACGTTCACATCGCGTCACGCCCCCAGCAGCGCATCCTCATATTTCTTAAACTGCAAGAAGAGGATCTGGTGTACCTGCAAGAAATGATTGACCACTGTTTTAATCTGTTAGATTTGTGTGGATTGTACTTTACTTTGGTTTGGTTATTTTGACTAATTTTACTTACAATTGTAGCAACTTCTAAATTGTGATACAACGACCACTTATTTTATTTTCATTTATTTCTTGTAACTGTGATAACACACTTAGCCAATTCAATACAGCAATCTATAGACTCACCTTCCAAACAGTTATATTAAAGGCATACTATAGCACCCAAACAACTCAAGCAGTTTTGATGTATAAACCGTGCCCTGCAGTCTCACTGCTCAATTCTCTGCCATTTAGTCAATAAATTACTTTCTTTAAACAACCCTAGTCACACCTCCCTGCATGTGACTTGCACAGCCTTGCTAAACACTTGCTGTAAAGAGAGATCTAATGTTTCAACTTCACGGTCTGTTTAATTTAGAATTTCTCCTGCTCTGTTAATTCTTGCTAGACACTGAAGGAGTCTCTTGTGTGTGATTCCAGTTCAATTTACAAAGCAGGAGATAAAAACTGTTAAAGTAAGCTTACTTCTGCAAATTAAACCATTTGATCGTGCAGGCTGTGAGAGCCACTGCCATGGGAGGTGTGTCTAGGGCCTTCATAAACAGAAACAAAAGGGATTTAACTCCTAAATTGCAGATAATTGAGTAGTGAAACTGCAGGAGCATGATATATACACCAAAACGGCTTCATTATGCTAAAGTTGTTATGATACCAATAGTATCTCTTTAAAAATGCTACTACTTCTGCAAATACCAAGGACTTTATATATATATATATATATATTTTTTTTTTGCCCAGCTATATTTCCATTGAGCTCTACAGGAGTTGTTACAATTTGTAACCAATCATTCTATGGTTGATTGCTGAGGTTTTCTGTGTGCTGTCTGCATTCAAACAACTTTATTCTGGCTTCTAAAATGTATTTAAAAATTACTCTGTTCTTTCATTGCCCCTACATTATTTAAAAGCCCACTATAGGCACCCAGACCACTTCAGCTCAATGAAGTGGTCTGGGTGCCAGGTCCATCTAATGTTAACCCTGCAGCTGTAAACTGCTATGCTTACACTAGGGTTAATCCAGCCTCTAGTGGCTGTCTCACTGACAGCCGCTAGAGGCGCTTCCGCGCTTCTCACTCTGAAAATCACAGTGAGAAGACGCTGGACGAGTTTGTTTTCCTGGCACTATAGTGGTTCTTTAATTTCATGATTATTATAGCATTTTTTCCACAGAACATAACTTGACAATGCAAATTGGTTATTATTTAGATACCCAACCACAATTAATGCATTATTATTTATTATATCTTATAAAGTGTCAAGTGTCAGAGATTGAAAATAGATAAGGTTTTACATACAGAGAATTTTTTTTTACAGCCTTATTTGCAATATGCTTCTCCCAACATGCTATGATTTGCATACGGTCTAGCTTATAACTGTTAAATGTATTTAAAATCCTCCTTTATAAAGTTGGAGTATGGTTGAAGTTTGTTAAAGGGACACTATAGGCAACCAGACCACTTCAGCTCAATGAAGTAGTTTGGGTGCATTGTCCCTGCAATAAATACCATGCAGGGTTAACTCCATCTCTAGTCACTGTCTACCAGATAGCCACTAGAGGGACTTCCGGGTGGATAGGCGACTGTTGGTCACCTAACTGACGCTGGACATCCTCACGCTCTGCATGAGGACATCCAGCTTCAAATGCATGTGTCAGCGGAGGCAGAGCCTGAACCGGCGCCGAGAGACATCGGCGATCAAATCAGGTAACTTGTGAATGGGTTTTTAAGGA
Source organism: Pelobates fuscus (assembly GCF_036172605.1). Taxonomy (NCBI): domain Eukaryota; kingdom Metazoa; phylum Chordata; class Amphibia; order Anura; family Pelobatidae; genus Pelobates; species Pelobates fuscus. The sequence continues at coordinate 114,772,188 of NC_086317.1, forward strand.
AGTAGGGCACTATAGGTAACAAAGTGCTAGGAAAACAACTTTATTTTCAAGCACTATAGTTTCCCTTTAATCTAACTTATTTATAGCACACTGATATGAAAACAGTCAGATATTGCCTGTGTGGAGGACCCTGTACTTATACCCATCCTTTTCCCCACAAAAACGATCCACTGTCCCCCTAGTTCGGTACCCTCCCTTCTCCCAAATGTTACTGCCGAAGGCAACGCCCCTGGCAGCTGTTTGGTTTAACCAAACTTCCAAATAGTCCCCAGCGGTACCTGGCCGTGAACTTCCTGGAACTCAAATACGGCCACTTGAACTTGTGGATCCTGGTAACTTTTAGCTACTGTTTTGAACCAACTTGCAGGAACAATCTCTCCCTGAGAACTAGGGGGAACCCTTCTTTGTTTACCCGCAGGAGCTCCCGCTATTTGACTGGGGACAGAAGACAGACACTTTATGTACGTCCCCAGAGTGTGTATAATGCTTTTGTTTGTTACGTTTATTATTCCCCACTTTTCCTATCTTATGTTCCATTGTTGCAGGAAGCTTTGTAGTGTAATTGGCTACTATCACAAGTCCATACTGCTTTGGTTTACTTGGGATATGTAGTGTAATCGGCTACTATCCCAAGTCCATCCTGCTTTGGTTGACTTGGATATGTATTGTAATTGGTTACTGTTCCACGTCCTTACTGCTATTGGTTGGCTTGGACTCACTGTGGTGTTTGGGAGGGGTTACGGTGGAGGTCCTGGAGGGGATTTTTTGTGTACCACTGTAACCCCATGGTATGTAAATGAGGTTCTGGGGTTATAAATAGATGTGCTGCTTTCAATAAAGCAGAGTAGCTGTTCTACCTTACACTATGTGTCATCTAATGTTTGGGGAATAAGCTATAATGACTGAAGAGCGACTCAGCCTGAGTACTGAGCTCCGCAACATCTGTGTGTATGTGTTACCCTTCACCAAGTGTCGTCTGGTGTTTGGGGAAAAGTGCTACATCACTTTAACGCTGTATTCTCCAGTGAGAGGGAACTTTTAACAGAGGTAGTCATGTATTAAATTAACACTATAATCAACCAGACCACTTAATATCATTGATTTGCATGAGGACGTCTAAAATGTTGAAATCCCCCATAGGAAAGCGTTGATTCAAGTGCACGCAAGTGCAAGTGCGTGCAGGTTTAGGAGCTCAGCGCTGGAACAAAGTAAGTGTTAAAAGGTATTTTTTTTAAAAAACCCTTTACTTGGCAGGAGGGGACCAAGACAGTCATTTTAGCACATAGGTACACTATAATGTACAAACAGATGTTACGTTTATGGATAAATAACCAAAACCTTACCATCAAAACTGTATTACTATTTTATTTTTTTAATTTAAGTCTATCTCTAAAGCATTGATATCACATTCCTCCTTGAACACACTTAAAATTAAATTCCACCTACTTTGCTGACACAAAAAAAAAAGCCCTAGAGTTCTTGGGAAGTGCTTGCAGTAAGATATACCAAGGCATGTGACAATGATTCACTGCTCATTTGACCGGATCTGCATGATTATTTCACTGTGATATAGAACTTGTAAGTGTATATTAAGATTTGGCTGATTGTAATTATTCCCATTCTAACCTAGAGAAATATACGTAATAAATAAAATTGTTTCTGATTTTAACCCATAATTATGCAGAGTGCTATTTTAAAAGGCATACAGATTACCTTGCAGCAATAGAATGTACAGGGATATATATATCTCATCTATATGGAAAATTGGTGAATACAATGCAACGTCATCTAAAATGGGGAGTTATACTAAATACGTCTTGACTTTTTGACTGCAATCTTTTAACCAGTCGGTGCTACGTAGACGTATGTGACGTGTGTGCGCCCAGTTTATATATGTATTTGCATGTATGTATAAAAAAAGAGTACATTCTGGTATGTTTCACGAAAGATGACACAAGCTGCATAAAAAAAGTATGAATTGAGATATTTGGTGCCCAAAATAATTTTTTTACATTTCCTTTTTAAGGAAAAAAAGTATGTCATATACAATGGCAGCACAAAAAAAAATAATAACTGTCATGTTATGTCATGCATCAGAAGGCATAGTTACAATTCAAGGACAAAAGAAAAAGGTAAAAAGAGTAGTAAACCATCATGAGGTGCACTCAGCTGGGCCTGCAAAGATTTTTGGTTGCATAGGCAAAGTTGCATATTAGACGTGTGCAATTCGTTTAGTTCCGAATGTACATTCATACGCATTTCGTGAAATTCGGATGCTTATGAATGTCTGAAGTTCGAATTGCCAAATTTCTGAAGTGCCCAATTTTCGAAGTACGGAACCAAACCGAATTGCCGAATTTCCGAAGTGCTTCGGATTTCTGAAAAGTGGCAAAACGAGAGGGAGGAAAAATTATGTGAATCTTGACCAATAAGCTCCTGGCACTGGGAGCCCTATAGATGTGTAAGTGGTTGTTGTGGTTAGGGTGCCCTACAGATGTGTAAGTGGTTGTAATGGCAGTCCGGGCACTGGGAGCCCTATAGATGTGTAAGTGGTTGTGGTGGTTAGGGTTAGGGAGCCCTACAGATGTTTAAGTAGTTGTGGTGGTAAAGTGCTTCGGATTTCTGAAAAGTGGCAAAACAACGTCTGAATTGCCGAAGTTCTGAATTGACGAGGTTCCGAATTTTGGAAGTGTCGAACCGAACCGAATGCCATTGGTCCGAATTGCCGAAGCAGACGCATTTTTTTTACTTACCCTAATTTCCGAACCGAAACAAAATTTTTTGCCTGTGCACATCCCTAATGCATATTGCCACCAACCCTATTCACGGTGTAACGGATACATATACCACATTTACATAGAGGTGTCCCATACCAGGGCGATCACATAAGTGCAAACAGATGTCTGCTGCGGTTTTAACTATGCAAAAACAGCAATAGTGTATTACCTAAATAACATTTTAAGAATGTTTTTCCTGGTAGCAAAATTAAATCGAAAACTTTGAGGAAACTTCCAACATAGCCCCTCAATCTGTTACCTTGAGTCTTCCTTGTGTCCATTCCCCTCTAGCAAAGGTGAAGAAAGGAGGACTGTTAGGTTCATATCTCATAGGGCTATTTTCTAAGGGGTATCCGATGACATCTTTTTGGAAAGAATAGATAGATTGTTAAAGTGACAGAGTTGCATGCAAAGTGTGACCAGACTGACAGTTCACTCTGCCTGGAGCTCTATGTCCAGACACAACTACTACCACAAAAGTATACATGAACCATGTAAAAATCATCATTATTAAAAGGTATTTGACTACATTTCACTTTTATGGTGTAAAGCACTTAGACACAAGTTGGCTACCCTGCAAACTTCAGTCCTTAGCTTCCCTCACCAACAAATCTGAATCTTTGTGAAGCCTGTATTAGCACCTGGGAGTATATGATGTAGTTTCTTCACTGCATTAAGTAAAAACCTTTCACAGTTGTATGATAACTTTTATTTCATAATATAATGAATCGTGTGATGTTAATATATACTGTCAGGTGCTTGGGAGTTAGTGTAATCAGTGGCGTACACACAATTGATGGGGCCCCGATGCTCCATCTTCACCCCCTTCCAATCCCCCCCTGACAGACACACGCACACACACATACATACATACACACAAGACGCACATGCATACAAAGACACATACAGACAGACACCCACAGACAGACATACACACACACATACACATAGACGCAAATACATACAGACAGACACACACACATAACATAAAGACACATACATACACACACATACATACATACATACAGACACACACACACACACAAAATGTTAAAGTCACCCTCCTGTTTCCTACCTTTTAGGTGCAGGAGGGTGACTTTCCCAGGGATCCAGTGGTGGCTCAGGTTGATGGGAGTCAGAGTTTTCACTCTGATTCCCTCTTCTTCCCCTCACACGGCTCTCTGATAGCTGGGAGGAGTGACCGGGGCAGACACTTCCTCCCAGCAGTGATCTCATCCTGCACTGACCAGGGCCCGGGGCCCCCTGGAAATGCATACCCATCGGGTGGCACAGGAGCATGGGCAACCTGATTTGCACCTTGAACGCGCGGCCCCGGCGGTTTGCCGCACGGGCCGGCGCCTCAAAACATGGTGGCTGGTACACGGTTGCAGGGGTCTGCAGGGCGGCTGTGACCATCTTAGTTCCGCCACTGTCTTTCCCCTACCCTTCTGTGAATTCATGTCTCTTCACATCTGTGGCGAAATTAACCTCGCCACTTATGCCTGGAGAGGACTACTTGCCAGCCTCTTGCCATGTGATTATGGTCCCTGGGAGGTTTGGCCCTTTGAATACCAGATTTGGGCACAATGGATTTTTGTTGTGCTGCTGCTGGCACGTTAACTCCCAGAGAAAGGATTTGTACTTTTAAATTGGCACTTCGGATGCAGTCGAAGTGCCGAAGTAGTCGAAGTGGCCACCATTCGAAAACCGAACAAATGGTGGCGGCCATTTTAATTTAGTCGAACGCGGTCAACGGTGCGTGCTAGTAAATCCATGGAACTGAAATCAGCTACACAGTTCCGCGAACACCGCTGAGCCTTACCTTCTCCCACAGTGATTTTGCAGCCGCAGAGACTAAGTCCAGTTCGAAGATTCGAACGCTCGTTCAAATTTCAGTCTGAAATAGACCGACCGCACAGCCCAAATCTATGGAACTGTTTTGGGCATGAAAATGTGCTTGCGGTCGGTCATAAAGGGACCTCCAGCTAACTTTTTAACCCCTGGAGGGAATTGGCTGAATTTTCACTATGTTTATAATTAAAGTGTGCTGAGTTCGAGTTTTATGTTTGTGGCATGTATATTTTGGAAGTTATTACTATGTTGCATAAAGTGTACTTTTCCTGCCTGTGATAAATTACATTAACCCATTGTGTTCAGTAATTATATCACAGGCAGAGGGGAGGGATTGTATGTTTGTGCTGGGTGTGTTTTATGGTTTGCCTGTAAATTATTGGTTGTACTGTGTCCCACCCTGTGGGATGTCCCCTTGCATGGGGACTTGCATAAAAGCCAGTGTGTGGTCATTAAAATCAGATCATCTTGAACCTTTCTTGAAGCCTTAGCTCATGTTTGGGGGAAGGGATACCTACACTCTGGGGATTGCTATAATCACTTACTCCCCAGAGTAAGCTCTCGCAATAGCTTGATTTGTTCCTGCTACGCTCTCTGGATTTAGGAGAGGTTCACCCACTGGGAGCTGGATTCTGGTCGTGGATCCAGGGTGGGTGGAGACGGCGAGACCCCGGCGCAGCTGTATCGCTGGAAGTGGGGTCTGCAGTGCTGATGGTGTCGGTTGGAGTGCTTGGAGTCCTCAGCGAGCACTAGGCGCATCGATTGGCGGAGGTACTCCGTCGGAGTGCCAGCGTTCCGTCACACCATCTCTACTATATTTTCAAATTTTTCTATCTCCAATCAACTTGTCTTCCACAGTTGGGACTGTCACATTATACTCCTATCCCCAGTCACGTGTTATACCTTCCCACTTATGTCTGCCTCTCTTGAAGCCCTTCTATTGTGTCTCTTAGTTGTTGTGTGAACTTGGTGGAGACATTTTGCATTTATTTCCTCTGCCAAGCCTTTTTACTATGGTTTCAGTGACAGCTTTGTCCGAGATTCAAAGGTATAGATCCGTTTTTATGTTATGTTCCTGACTCTTCCACTTATAGCATTATTTATGTGTGGGGGGTGGACTGTGCTATAGGTGGAAGAGGCATGGACATAACAAAAGAACACATGTATACCTGTCAGACTCAGACACCGGTATTGCTATGAAACCATAGGTAAAGAGACTGCTGTCTGCTTCATCCAGGTTCCAGCTGGCTTACACAGCGTATAAGAGACATAAAGAAGTATGAACAAGGTTTCAGGGACATCCATACCATTGTAAGCCCCAAAACTATGTTGCCACTTGATGTTTAACTGATTTGCCCAATCGGTCAGTCCATCTCGGCAGAAGTGCTAAAATATTTCCTATATAAGAAGAACATTTTGAAGAATAATCCTATAAATATTATTTTATTTGTGGGAGTTCTGACAAGATATGCTTCAGTTACGTTATTCTTTCTAACAAAATCTCCTACACAAAAAACAACCAGCTTTCTTGTCTTGGATTTCTATAAAACGTATATACAAATCCATGGTCATTCGAGGAACATATATTTCTATGCACTTTCTGAGTATGTATTTTTGTGTTATTTTTGCTACAAATCCATAAATCATTGCAATTCACTGAAATCTTTTTATGTTTTAATGTTTAACATAACAGATGGCAACCAGATGCCCCAAACCCCATGGCTTGAATAGACACATGCTTACATTACCTAAAGGGAAATGCAGGTCGATTGGTGTGAAATTAACAAAAAATGTCTACACTAATGGTCCTATACAGCTCTTGACCTTGTATTCTGCGGTGTTATTTGGAAATATTCCCATGATGAAACCTGAAGTGAGACTCAATGTTTCTGTAACTGAAATTGTGCTGGTGATATCACATTCTTGTACCTGGAAAATAAATAAAAATGCTGGCTGAAACTATGCCCACATTGCTACATTTTCTACCATAATAACTTATGGACTTGAAAATACAATTTTATTAAAGACACGGAGGCTCCTATTATGCTTCTCTTTCTTTAATTTTCCCTCAGCAGCGAAGAGAAAAAATGTATGTAAAAGAGAAAAACAACATAACATTAGCATATTCAACAGTGCTACTAATCAGTATCCACCCCCTTCAGTATATAAGGTGTAGCACTCTCTTCCTCTTCCTCTTTCTTCGCTGCTCCCTCAGACCAGCTAAGTACATTATTCTCATCTTGCTTTGTGATATAATTACTCAGGGCCGCCACTAGAAATTTTGGGGCCCCTAACTCAGCTCAGGGTCTGGGCCCCCTGGGGCCCGCCTCCAAATACCGCCCACTGGGTCCACACACAGACACAAACGCACACACTGATACAAAAGGACACAGATACATACTAACAGACACACATACTGAGACATACACGCATACAGGCATACATACTGACACACACATACTGAGACATACACACAGGCATACATAGTGACAGACAGACACATAATAACATACATACATACAGACACCGACATACATATACACACACACACACACACACACATTCATACATACACAGACATCCATACACACATACATTCATAATGGCATACAGACATACAGACTGACATACATGCATATATACAGACATACAGACATCCATACACACAGACCTACGATCATAATATGCAGACATACATTCATACTGACATAGAGACATACATATATACATATATAATGACATACAGATATACATATATGCATACAGACATACATATATACATACAGACATACATACATACGTAGACATACATGTATGCATACAGACATACACAAACATACATAGACAGACATACATACGTAGACATACATGCATGCAGTCAGACAGACATAGACATACACACAGACATACACACAGACATGCATCCAGACAGACAGACAGACATACATGCATTCAGACAGACATACATACATCCAGACACACAGACATACATGTATACAGACAGACATACACGCATACAGAGACATACATGCATCCATCCAGACATACATACATACATACACAGACATACATACACAGACAGACATACATACACATACATGCATACAGACACACACACACACACATGCATACAGACAGACAGACAGACAGACAGACAGACAGACAGACACAGACAGACATACATGCACACACACAGCTCATTTTCCAGCCACCCTCCTGTCTCTTACCTTTTCTTTGCAGGAGGGTGGCTCGGGATGATGGGAGTCAGCGCTGCTCCCTCTTCATTGCCTGGCTCTCCCTCTTCACGGCTGGGCGGGCGGGCGGGCTCCTCCCGCGCGGAGTTAGCTGAGAGGAAGTGAGCACTTGCGGCTGCTTTATTTTTTTTTAAAGGGGCCCGGTCGCGCTATACAACGACCACAGCGCTGACCGGGCCCCTGAAGGAGGGTGCTCATCGGGTGGCCCTAAGTGTGTGGGCCACCCGATGGGCCCCACACGTGGGGCCCGGGTGGCCGGGCCCCCCAGGGCCGCCGGGCCCGTGACAACTGTTATGGTTGTCATGCCCTGATGGCGGCCCTGTAATTACTGTGGGACTGTATATATGTTATCCCTATTCAGTCAAACCAGAAAACATTTCTATTACAATGTAATAGAGCAGCAGGAAATGCTAGCAGAATGCTTGGTTGTATAGGGAGAGGTATTAGCAGTAGAAAGAGGGAAGTGCTCATGCCATTGTACAGAACACTGGTGAGACCTCACTTGGAGTACTGTACACAGTACTGGAGACCATATCTTCTATAGGATATTGATACCTTAGAGCAGGGGTAGGCAACCTTTTAGCAGCACTGTGCCGATATAGGATTGTGATGTCCCGTAGCGTGCCGGTACTATTTTTTTTATAAATCGAGGTGTGTGTGCTGCTGTATTCTGCTTGTGTTATTTGTACTGTAATTGCTTTGTATCGTTGTATTTGTGCATATATATGCAGGGCTGTCTTTAATAATGACAGGACCCTGGGCAAAGCATTTGCTTAGGGCCCCCTGGACCCTGTCCCCCCTTCCCAGGCATGCAATCACGTCCTCCACCTCAACACAGTGGCGGACCTAAAGAATTGCAAGAATTCTTGGCGGTCTCCCTGTTGCACGGGTGATTAAAAGGTAGATCCCAGTCTGGCGTGCAACTCCAGAAATGCATTGACAGCTGGGGCTCTACCATTTACTCATGTTTGCAGGTCTGTATTTAGCACTAAGCAGTTTTTGTGTGTTTTTGTGAAATATGTGTGTATGGGGTGTTGGCGTGATTGCAAGCACACACACACACACAGATATACTGACACAGAGACATACTGACATACACACAGACATGCTGTCATACAAACATACTGACACACACACACAGATATACTGACACACACATAGAAATGCTGACATACAAACATACTGACACACACACAGATATACTGACACACACACACAGACATACTGACACATACCGACACACAGACATGCTGACACACAAACATACTGACACACACAGATATGACACACACTGACAGACACACACTTTAAAACTTACCCTCCAGTTTCCTACCTTTCCTGCTGGTGGCTGAAGGCATTGGGAGTTGGGGTCTAGAGCTCTTGGCCAGTACCCCTCCAATCTGCCTACTCTTCTTTCCTGCGCGCTCCTCTCTTTGTGGGAGGAAGTGATACCGGAGAAACTGACGGAAGCGAAGCACAGAGAGATGGACACAGGTTTCTTCAGGAAGGAAGAGATTCTTTATTGGATCACCGATCGGGACTCAGAGGGACTAATGTCACCAAAATACAGCAAGTTCTGAGCCCCGGACAATAGTGCAGGCTCCTTATATAGGCACATAACTCCTCCCATATTAAGCTCCACCCGCACATTCTCTTAACCAATCAACACAAATAAGAATTAACTTCCTGTTTGACCGCATGGCCTGTCCAGCACAATGGAGGAGGGGAATACTATATCCTGTATTCTTGCACATGCTCCGTACACTACTGATCGTATCTTGCCTCGTGCAACCAACTGATCGATACGTCAGCATATGCACGTACACATGCCACGTGGTAATCTCGGCCTACTAAATTTATTTTTACCGAGATTCCACCACAGAAGTGATGCGTGGCCGTCACTTCCTCCCAGCTTGCTGCCGAAAAGCAAGGGGCCCGCTCGCGCTGTTAAAGCACCTCAGCGTGTGCCGGGTCCCTGCTGACAGAAGCCCAGCGGGTGGTCCTTTGTGCATTGTCCACCCGGTGGGTCTCCTTAGTGTGCAGATTACCAGCCAGAGGGTTAGAAATAGTTGAGGCCAGCAGGGCTCATGGTGCAGCTGCCCAGTTTGCCCCGCGTTAAAGAAGGCCCTGCGTATATGAGCTATTATATTGTTTATGTTCATGAGTAGTTTATGGTATTGTGTATGATACATATGAATGTAAGCTGTGTATGGGTGCTGCTTGTGGAATTGTGTGTGTGTGGATGGATATGTCAAAGTGTGTGTTTGGTAGTGTGTGGGGGCTGTATGGGGTATTGCATGTGGGGTTGTGTGCATGTATGTGGATTGTTAGTGGTGTTTCGTTTGTGCGGATTGTGTGTATGTTTGTGTGTGGGCTGTTCGTATTATTTGTATGAGGGGAGGGTTATTCTGCATTTCTGTGTATATCTAGCAGTGTGGGTGGCTTCCCTGGGTTCCAGTGGGGACTAGTCCGGCCAGGTACATGTTAAGGACAGGAGCTTCAACAGCAACTGCGAGCTGCTCTACTACAGTGTGGATTCCTATTCACAAGTGCTCTGAGATCACTACCTCTACGTGCTGCAGTGCATAAATTGAGGATTGTCCTTCACCACCTTTTCGGATTAGCAGATATCTGAAGTTTTACTGGGACTCCTGATAGGCCAGAGCCTGTTTGGCTCTAGCAGCCTTGAGTGCCGTGGAAAGACACCTCGAGTGCCGTGCATGGCACTAGTGCCGTAGGTTGCCTACCCCTGCCTTAGAGAGAGTTCAAAGAAGGGCTACTAAACTGGTTCATGGATTGCAGGATAAAACTTACCAGGAAAGGTTAAAGGATCTTAACATGTATAGCTTGGAGGAAAGACGAGACAGGGGGGATATGATAGAAACATTTAAATACATAAAGGGAATCAACACAGTTTGCTTTTACTGTTATCAGGAGTCATAGACAGTATATATTTTATTTATATGTGTTTATTGTGTTACTGGTGTTTTTTTATTGCATTACTTTGTGTCCCCTGGTTCCTGTGGTGTTCTTCAGGTCTGCCTTATCTGGCAAGTCACCCTCTGGGTGGGTACTCTGCTCCCTGACCCCTCTCCCGACCGGGAACCGTTACAGGGTTTCCCTTCCCCACCTCGCCCCGTTCTCGGCTCCCTTTCGCGGCACCCGCTGGCTCAATCACACGGCGGTTAGTTTTACTTTTGTTTTCGCCGCACGCGAGCACCCCGCATGCGCACGACGCTCGCGGCGGCCATCTTTTTGGTTTTCTGTCGCCGCACTGTGCCGGTGGCCATTTTCTCACTTGTGTTGCAGATTTAATCGGTCCGTGAGGCTGCACACGACATTGATCCCTTATAATCACCCAGGACCCGGGTATATTTCTACTTAGCTTCTTATTAACCCTACCCTGTACTTGGATTAAGCAATCCTGCACCTTTGTACTCCATTTAGTTATTTATTTTCTTCCTTGCACTCACTTACTGAAGTCATGCAGTCTGCTGGAGAGGACCTACCTGGACACCCCAATCCCTCTATGGGTACCCCCGGCCTTGACCCCCAGGCTGACCCTAACTGCATGGGCTCAGAAGAATTTCAGAGCCTCCTGGACGCCACTATGTCCAATTATATTAGTAAGGCCATTTCCTCAGCCATGGGGGTTATGTCCTCCAGCATCTCACAGTCCATTTCCCAAGCCCTTAGGCAGGCCCTCCCTGTTCAGGCTGATACTGTGCAGACGCATACCACCCCTGAAGGGGCACCTACGGGACGAAAAGCGATAGGCAAGCGCAAACATGCTCAATACCTCCCCCACACCCAAGCCTGGCTTGATTGACATGCCTCAGGCTGTCTGTGATGGCGTGCAACAACCGCGCAATAGAGCTACTGGCCGGGCTACGGCGGCCAGAGATTGGAAACGGGCGTGGGCCCATGACTTACTGTCTGAGTCAGACGATGATGGGGCTGAGGGGTCAGATGACCATTACTCAGATCCCTACGGGGACGAGACCTCAGGAGGTGAGGACCTCCCGGGAACACAATTCCCTTCTAGACCGACTCATGCCAAGGCACAGTCGGAGACACCTGGGGCAGAGACAGCCCGTGACGCAAAGGAAACACTTGCGTTTGACCCAGACAATCTGAGGCACCCTCGCTCTGCTGAATGGGAGCCCTCTGAGCACATCGCTCAAAATCTAGCTCTCAGAGTACGTAAATCCCTCTCCCAGGAGGGTCGTAATAAGCTGAGAGCGGAATGCCCCCGACCTATCATACCAGAAGCAGTGGCAAAAAACCCTGAAGTCGACCCGCAAATTGTCCAATTTTTGGCTAAGACCGGTTGGAAGCCCAAGAAGGGCCTAGATTACTCACTACGAAACTGTCAGGATAAGTTCCTAGACACTCTGGGTCCGGTCACTAAGTTATATGAACTGCTTGAAGCAGCTCAGTCGGGCGAGGCACAACTAGATTTCGATGGGGCATTTGGATGGCTCCAACGCTTGGTTTGTATGATCGGTAAGGCCAACACGGCTATGTCTACTGATCGCAGGAAGGCCATCCTGCTCAAGATCGAGCCAAAGCTAGCGAGCATGGCTCCCAATGAACCGGGTACCTCCGCAAAAGGCTTATTGTTGGGGAGTACTTCGTAAAGGACCTGGGCTCCTACGTAAGGACCTTTAAGGCCTTGGACAAAGCCCAATCTTCCATAAAACGGGTCTTCAACCAAAAGGTTTTCGGTGGGGCCGGTAGAGGTAGGAACCGTCTATCCGGCCGCAACCCCTGGGGTTTTTCCAGACCGGGCAGAGGCTCCTTCAACCCCCAGAAACCGAACCAAGAACGTTCCTACACTCCGTTCTTCCCTTCACGAGGAAGACCTTGGAATGCCCGTGGCGGTCGAGGAGCATCCACGGGAAAATGCCCTTATGGTGAGTATGCTTTTTCCCCATAAAAATGTGGGGGGCAGATTGGCCCAGTTCTCTCAGGCTTGGGCTATGATCACGTCCGACAGCTGGGTGTTACAGACTATAGAGGGTTACCACCTAGAATTGACAGCCTTTCCCGTTCAGGGCACCCCTCCACAGGTGATCCCGGTGTCAGAATCGCACCATGATCTCATCTCTTTGGAGATCAGGGAACTACAGGCCAAGAAGGCTATAGAGGAAATCCCTCTAGATACTCCAGGTTTTGTGAGCAACCTGTTCTTAGTGCCGAAAAAGTGAGGAGCCGTTCGCCCAGTTATAAACCTGCGGCCCTTGAATGCCTTCGTCCAATATCGAGACTTCAAGATGGAGGGCATACATTGCCTCAGAGACCTACTCCTTCCCGGAGACTGGATGGTCAAACTAGATTTGCAGGACGCGTATCTGACAGTCCTGATAGCGGCAGAGCACAGAGATCTGCTTCAATTCCGATGGGGGACAAAGAAATGGCGTTTCACATGCCTTCCCTTTGGTCTGTCCTCCGCCTCCTGGTGCTTCACAAAGGTACTGAAACCAGTGGTTCCCTTTCTCAGAATTGTCATTAAAACAATTGTCGGCAAAATTGCTTATGCTGTTTTGTCTTCTATCCTGTAAGCGAGTGTCCGACGTAAGAGCTTTGGATTGGCAGACCCGCATGTACACTCCGGAAGGAGTGTCATTCGATATCTCGCGGAGAACGAAATCAGCAACTAAACAGGTCTTCTACCCAAGAATCACAGATCTACCCACTCTTTGCCCGATGTTGTGCCTAAAGGAATACGAATCTCGCACTTCTGCACTACGCGCATCTAATGACGGACCTCTGTTCATCTCACTGAAGAAACCACATCTTCCTGTATCTACTCCTACGCTCGCGCGTTGGGTCAAATGGTTATTGGCTTCAGCCGGGATTGATGTCTCGGTGTTCTCATCCCACTCCGTCAGGGGCGCTATGGCCTCTAAGGCATCGGCAATTCGATGTCGGTTGGAAGACATCTTGAAGGCTGCAGATTGGTCTACAGAATCCACATTCTGGAATTTTTATTTTAAACCTATCCAACATTTTTCAGATAAGATTATAGCTCAGCTTTAAAAGAGCATAATAGGAGTCTCCGTGTCTTTAATAAAATTCCAAGATTTTACTATTAACATGACGTAAAGTTTATCGTTCGGCTAATGGCTGGTCTTCGGATCGCTACAGAAAGAGGAAGAAGAAGAGAATGCTACACCTTATATACTGAAGGGGGTGGGTACTGATTAGTAGCACTGTTGAATATGCTAATGTTATGTTGTTTATCTCTTTTACATACAATTTTTTTCTTCCCTGCTGAGGGAAAAATTAAAGAAAGAGAAGCATAATAGGAGCCTCCGTGTCATTAATAAAATCATGACTTTATATCATGTTAATAATAAAATCTTGGAATTAACCATTCAAAATGCTAAGTTAAGGTTTAGTGAGAAACACAATGAGAGAGCATACATGTATTTTATAACCAGCTACCTAGTAAAAGTCCACATCAGAAAACACTTCGACATCGGAAATATATATATAGAAACATGTGCAAAGGTTACACATTCATGATTGAATTTTTTAAACAGAACTAAATTAACTGGATTGTTTAGCCATTTTCCAGTAATAGCATTTCTAACGTATCTAACGTATACATTGTTTTACTGGGTGCATAATATGAACAAATTTTAAACACCTGCCTTAAATATACTTAATACTACTGTGTGCTCAGTAGACACTCATTCTTCACAGCTCACACAAGTTGCAAAATAATAAAATATTATTACGGGAAGGTATTTGTGCAGACATGCCAGAAGCAGGGGGTGTGGATATAGACACACTACATGGCCATAAGTATGTGGACACCAGACCATTATACCTATATGAGCATGTTGGACGTCACATCACATTTTAAAATCATGACCATAGATACGGAGTTGGCCCCTTCTTTGCAACCTAACATCTGCCACTCTTCTGGTCTTCTGGTAAGGCTTTCCACAAGATATTGGATTGTTCCTGTGGAATTGGCAACCCACGCAGCCACGCAAATCATTTGTGAGGTCAGACATTGATAGTGGATGAGGTCTGGCTTACATTTGGAATTGACTTTGAATATATGTAAAAAAATATTCGTACTCAGAGCGGAGTTGCTAAAAATTTAAAGGAAAAACATGTCTTCTTTGTTATTAAAAAAATTAAAAAAATTTAAAGTATAACTAAGACTGTCATTTGTTAACTCATGTGCCCCCTCCCCTTGGGTCAGTAATACTGGCAATATACTTTACTATCTGCCATATTTTAATTCACTTTGCTATGTATATGTTGTAATAATGAAGTAGATATATTTTCCTATACCTTTGTATTGACTCAGCTTTGAGTGCCACTATATTTTGTTTCATCTGTGCAAAGTCAATTTGAATTAGTCCAGTTGTTAAGAATATTTTGTATAATGTTGCATTAAATTAACAATTCACTGGAACTAACGGACCCAGCCCAAACCTTGAAAAACTACCCAAAAGCATTATACCTCTTCCAAAAACTTTACAGCAGGCATTTAGCATTGTAGTAGGTAGCATTCTCCTAGTATCTTCCACATCCTTCCATCAGACTGGTAGAAAGTGAAGCATGATTCATCACTCTAGAGAACATGGCTCCAGGGTCCAGTGGTGAAAAGCTTTCCTGATGATGATGATGTGAGGCTTATGTACAAGCTCCAGACCAACAATTATTGTGCTGATGTAGATTCCAGAGTCAGTGTGGAATTCTGGAGTGAGTGAAGCAACATATTACTTTTATGCGCTTCATACTTTAGTACTTAGTGCCTTCACTCTGTGAGTATACCTGGTGTCCTACCACTTTGTGGCAGGGCTGTTTTTCCTCCTAAATGCTACCACTTTAATATAGTAGCACTTATGGACCAGGCAGATCTAGACATTTCAGAAACTGTCTTGTAGGAAAGATAGCATCCTTTCAAAGTGCCATGAATAAAATCACTTAGTTCCTCAGTACAACCTATTTTACTCTCAATATTTGTCTAAGGGAAATGTCACTGTTATGTGTTGGATTTTATGCACCCGTTACCAATGAGTGAGGCTGAAATACAGTTACAAGAGGTGTTCACATATTTCATCATGTAAAGTATGTTCTTTGGCAGATGGTGTCCCTGTCTCAAATGTGTGTTAGCTTGTGCTGCTCCCTCATTTCTCATATCATTTAACATTATCCATTTTCAGGTTTTCTAAAATTTCAGTGCTGAGTATCCCATGAGCTTTCATGTGAGTGATTCTTATTCATGTCTAGATGGTGCATCATAATGATCAACTGCTCTTAATATATTTGAGCTACCTTTTGTAGACCTTTGACTGCACCCTCAGTGTCAGGGTGGTAGTCCGGTGCCCGGGACCCAGACACAGTGTCCAGGTGGCGGCGCATGGACCGGGACCCAATATGCCTGATGTTAAGTGGGAGTCTTCAGCGTGGAGGTGGATTAGCAGGGTAACCGCACGCCCCCTGGTGTTGAGCACCAGCATTTGTGCAGCCACAACCAGAACCCTGATTCAGCTTCTGCGGATCCAAGGAACTAGGAAATAAGCAGACCTCCCAGGAGCTGAATAGGGAGGCTCTGCAGCAAGGGTGTATCCAGTACTAGAAACAAGACAAAGCTAGAACAGGCACCAAACATGAAAACAAGACATAACTAGTAGAACCCAGAACCAGAGAAGGATAGGAAGGTAAACCCAGAACATGACACAATACATAAGGGAACATTAACTAAACATGGGCATGACTGGACAGGGCTGAACATGGACAGGTATATACAAACTAAGACACGACAAGATAATATAGGCAAAACAAGAGGATAAATAACTAAGTACTACATATGGAAGTCATGGGGGTTTAGTCACACTATATGATCATACATTGCATAAGCCTGCCAACAACGCCAATGTACCCCATATCTGGCAGGTCCTACACTGCCTAATATATGCTAAAACAACCACAGATTAAGAACACATATATAGCACTTACCTGCAAGAAACGACAGAAGCTTTGAGCCGCTGCCTGCAGGAACTCCAACACATAATGAAAGCTGGAAACATAAGGGTGTGGCAAATAAAACAAACATTTAAAGGAAACCTGGAGACTGGGAAATCCAGGGACGAACTATAGGAATGAACCCTGAAATCCCAGCATAAAGAAAACCAGACACAGAATAGAAAACCAAAAACCAAGAAATATTAAACAAGAATAGCAAAAGGAGTACTGGATACCAGAAGCCATTACCAGAATGATCCGCAGCCAGGAACGGAACGTGACACTCAGCCTTCCTAGGTACTTAATGTGCATCATTATAATTGGAGAAATACTGACAAGATGCCTAGACTAATTGAGTTATAGGTGATGTGGCTGCTGAATTGGACAATGGTGACGTGAGAGCTTGTGCTAGTTGTACAGAATTTGTTGCAGGTGGCATTGAAACTGATACAAGCAGTTCAGAGGCTGGTGCAGATTTTTTTGTAATTGCAATTGGCATACCATAATGTGCTGCAATGAATACTTGTAATTGATTTCCTACATAACAACTGTGCTGTCTCCAAGAATCACTATATGGAAGCATGATTGTAGGGGTGACCAAGGGATGTGACTTCTTTGCCTTACCAAACAGGCAAGAATCCTGTGAGAAGATGTCTTGGAGTTACACCTGGCGTTTGGTAATGTATGCCTATAGAGAGTTACTTTTATTTCCTGTCAGAGTTTCCAGTGATGAAGCTCTCCTACTTAGTGACTTTTAAGGCTGCAGAGAAAAGCCGCTCTGAACTGACACAGTCTGAAATGCTGTAGTTTGCTGCCAAATAACAATATTCTGGGGTACGTCCCACTATCAGAGTAGTCACAAACAAAAGCCCATAGGATAGGGGAATAAATGTCTGAACAGCCTTGATTCATAGCTTGATGGAGCAGGAGTTGCTATACCTCCAGGCTACTCTAGTTTAATAGGTCACTTACTTATTAAGCAACCTTTTAAAATCCTACCATGTTCCAGAAGGGCAAAACAAAGGAGGACAGGATGGATCGAGTGTCCTTTTTCCAGGTTAAAAGATATTGGTATAGCTGCAAGTAGAGCAGGCTTACCATCTCCTCCAGAATTCCCAACTATAATGGTGGAAGATAAGTATGTGACCTTCATAGAGATGAAGACTCTACTAGCTGATCTCTCTGCAAAATTAAACTGTACGCTGACTGCACACTTCCACAACTGGTGAGATTAAGAAAGAGCTGGCACAACTGGGGCAGAGAACAAGCTACTTAGCGCATAAGATGGATGATACCAATCTGACTCATAAGCTGCAAGAATTAGAAAATGCCTTAGCTAATTACAGACTACAACTGTATAATTTATGACAGGTCCAGAAGAAATAACCTCAGATTCAGAGGTATATCTGAGTTTGTCTCTGCTTCAGGATTGTCTAGCTACCGGTTGAAATTTTTTCAGGCTGTGGTGCCTGAACTCCTTCCAGATATGTGTCAGGATACTAGTTGATCCAACACGCAGAACTTTATCACACCTAGGACTAAAGATAATGTCTTACCGGGCCTTAGAATGGCCGGACTTAACGTACCAGAGAATAGTCAGAATACTTGCCAAGATCGGGGACACAGAATGAGACAAAACGATGAGGGAAAGCCAAAAGTCAAGGATACCAAAATACAGGGAAGTCAAACGAAGCCAAAGTCAATAACCAGAAATAAATGGCATACATGCTCAGAAACACACTCTCGGATAACCTACTTAGGGAAACCACGACATGGCAATGAGGAAAAGGAGTTTAAATAAGTCTCCTTCAGATACGATTGGTCGTACCTTCCCTTTGACCCCATAACATGCGTGAGCGTCCTTTGCGTGATGTCACACGTACGCTGATGTCGTCAATACCATGGGCGGACATGGGGTTACAATTTGGAATGGATCCGCAGCAGCCGGCGGCCTTCAACATGCCGCAGGAATCAGATACACCGGCACAGGACTGCTGAGTAGCACTTCCGTCAATGCCAGAAAGGCACCTGCCATTACGGACACCACAAGGTGAGGATGAACATGTGACAACATGTTAGTTATAAACAGGGCACACAGAATTTGGAAACCAAAAAATGTACTGCCCATCACGCCGTGAGATATGTTAGCCGCATTCTCAGGGCAGGCAGAGATGTAGAATTACCGGAAAATTATAAATTCATAACCATCTACGTGACCTCCCAGCTCCAATGCTTCAGTTCATGAGATCATTGACGCGTCTTACATCTTTCCTGCGTGCTAATACCATACAGTAAAAATGAGGCTTCCCAGCCATACTCTTTATCTTAAGAATAGGATTTTGCATTCGATCGCGTCTCTGGAGGTCAGCATTCAATTTGTCCGCGAGTGGGGTATTTCATTCTCTGAGCTGGGGGAGCGAAGACAACTGGGAATTTGAGGATAACACTGAAGTGGTCCAAGTCGATGTAGTGGACATTGCTTTCCTCTCCTGGCTCAGGCTCACACCATACTGCTCAAACTGTGGATGTTTGGACCTGATATCATATACTGGTGCACCTGGGTATAAAACAAAAACAAACAAACAAAATCTAGACAAAACACAAGCTTTGCCACTGGCTAATTTAGCATCAGATACTGCTGTTGACTCTGCCCATTAGCTTCCATGAATGAGTATATGTGATTACATGTTACTAATGTTGGTAGAGTTCTGCACACAAGGGTTCCCCAATATGGAGGTGTTCTCTATTTTTGTTCTCTGATCTTATTTGGAAATGAACTATCACTAAAACCCTGATCAACCCCTTTCAGCCAACTAACTTAAAGGTGGACCTTGTCGATTCCTTTTGCACACTTGGAATAAACCGTTTTTATCTTGGGTAGAAAGCATAGCTGTCTTTAACCCCTTAAGGACACATGACGTGTGTGACACGTCATAATTCCCTTTTATTCCAGAAGTTTGGTCCTTAAGGGGTTAAGGAGTATACTGCGCCTAGGTTTATTAAGAGCACTCCTCTTAGACCTCCCCAAAAGCAATTTTTCAGCAATACCTGGCTGCATTAGTGGGCCCTTAAAACTAAGCTGTGCTTTGTGGATGAATACTTTGGATTACTTCTCATCAATACATGCTGACATGCACAATGAGGTCTTAGGATGGCAAACATCCTAAGACCTCATTGTGCTTACTGCAAGAGTCAGTGGAGTGAGGGAGTTTCTGTGTACCTGACATCTACAGACACGTCTAGATGAGACCCAATACCATCTGCTATGTTATCTATATGGTATTTCTCCTAGATTAAGACAATGTAGATATCTATGAGTGGTTATTAAAGGCACTTCTTATTCCTATTGTTGAATCTCTGTTGTAGGGTGTCTCAATTTTTTTTTTTTATGTATTAGTGCTATAGTTTAGGTTTTGTTCTCCATGCAAATGGAAATTATTAGAGGGTTTATTAAAAAACAAATGTATAATATTCTCTGACTTGGCTATTTCTGTTTGTTTGTTTTTTTTTGTTTTGTTTAGTTTTTTTCCAGCTTGCAGTTTAGTTAACAATTTACCATGTTTCACAGTAACATCCTTTTTTATTTCAAAATAATATTTTTCAGTTATACCCGACAATTGTGTACACACGATTGGCATAAATTCAAATAAAATCAATTTACTGAAAACAGATTTTGCTTGCAATTGATACCATAAATTTAGTGAAAGAGCGACGATGCTGTGAACCTCTGAATGCTGAATATAGAGACTGGCTCAGTATACAGAGCTGAGCTGGCCTGCTCTTCTGCAAAACATGTTTCCCCCATTTTACATCAACAGTAGTGATGTCGCGAACATAAAATTTTCGGTTCGCGAACGGCGAACGCGAACTTCCGCAAATGTTCACGAACGGGCGAACCGGGCGAACCGCCATAGACTTCAATAGGCAGGCAAATTTTAAAACCCACAGGGACTCTTTCTGGCCACAATAGTGATGGAAAAGTTGTTTCAAGGGGACTAACACCTGGACTGTGGCATGCCGGAAGGGGATCCATGGCAAAACTCCCATGGAAAATTACATAGTTGATGCAGAGTCTGGTTTTAATCCATAAAGGGCATAAATCACCTAACATTCCTAAATTGTTTGGAATAACGTGCTTTAAAACATCAGGTATGATGTTGTATCGATCGGGTAGTGTAAGGGTTACGCCCGCTTCACAGTGACAGACCAAACTCCCCGTTTAACGCACTGCAAACAACCGCAAACAGTCCATTTGCACAACCGCAAACTCCCCATTTGCACAAGGTTGGATATCAAGCTAGCCATGTCCGGTTCCTTGTCCTCACTGATGTCATTGAAGGTCTCTCTTCCTCCACCCAGGAAGCGGGAGATGGAAAAAGATGCTTGGTCGGTCCTCCTACTTCAAATTTGGGGAACTGCGCGTGCAATCGAATGTGCCACCAGATAGGATTGGTGTGTTAAGTAGTACTATTCTTATCAGTTTAATCCCTGTTACGTCCCCTATCAGGGGACGTGTATATAAGGCATCGATTTTAGGAAGCGGGAGATGGAAAAAGATGCTTGGTCGGCCCTCCTACTTCAAATTTGGGGCACTGCGCGTGCAATCTAATGTGCCACCAGATAGGAATAGTACTACTTAACACACCACTCCTATCAGTTTAATCCCTATTACGTCCCCTATCAGGGGACGTGTATATAAGGCATCGATTTTAGGAAGCGGGAGATGGAAAAAGATGCTTGGTCGGTCCTCCTACTTCAAATTTAGGGCACTGCGCGTGCAATCTAATGTGCCACCAGATAGGAGTGGTGTGTTAAGTAGTCCCCCTCAACAGGCCTTTTTTAGTCGAATGTATCGCACACTGTCAGTCCCTTCGGGATCCATCCCTCATTCATCTTAATAAAGGTGAGGTAATCTAGACTTTTTTGACCTAGGCGACTTCTCTTCTCAGTGACAATACCTCCTGCTGCACTGAAGGTCCTTTCTGACAGGACACTTAAAGCGGGGCAGGCCAGAAGTTCTATCGCAAAATGGGATAGCTCAGGCCACAGGTCAAACCTGCACACCCAGTAGTCAAGGGGTTCATCGCTCCTCCTGTAAAGCGTCCTGTCCTTGCCGGCGTGGTCGTGGGAGGGGGAGGATGACTTTCACCTCTTCCCCTGTTAGATTCCGGTTGTGCTGTGACATCACCCTTATACGCTGTGTAAAGCATACTTTTTAATTGATTTTGGAACTGCTGCATCTTTTCCGACTTGACGTAATTCGGTAACATTTCAGGCACTTTGTGCTTATACCAGGGGTCTAGTAGCGTGGACACCCAGTACAGGTCGTTCTCCTTCAGCCTTTTTATACGAGGGTCCCTCAACAGGCACGACAGCATGAAAGACCCCATTTGCACAAGGTTGGATGCCGAGCTACTCATGTCCTGTTCCTCGTCCTCAGTGATCTCTCTGAATGTATGTTCTTCCCACCAGCCACGTACAACACCACGGGTACTAGATAGGTGACAACAAGCACCCTGGGATGCCTGTTGTGGTTGGTCTTCCTCCTCCTCCTCAAAGCCACATTCCTCCTCTGACTCCTCTTCCTAAAAATCCTCTTCCAGCGTTGCCGCAGGTCCAGCAAGCGATGCTGATAAGGCTGTTTCTGGTGGTGATGGTGACCACAACTCTTCCTCTTCATGCTCATCTACGGCCTGATCCAGCACTCTTCGCAGGGCACGCTCCAGGAAGAAAACAAATGGTATGATGTCGCTGATGGTGCCTTCGGTGCGACTGACTAGGTTTGTCGCCTCCTCAAAAGGATGCATGAGCCTACAGGCATTGCGCATGAGCGTCCAGTAACGTGGCAAAAAAATTCCCAGCTCCGCAGAGGCTCTCCTAGCACCCCGGTCATACAAATACTCGTTAATGGCTATTTCTTGTTGGAGCAGGCGGCCGAACATTAGGAGTGTTGAATTCCAACGTGTCGGGCTGTCGCAAATCAAGCGCCTCACTGGCATGTTGTTTCGCCGCTGGATATCGGAAAAGTGGGCCATGGCCATGTAGGAACGCCTGAAATGGCCACACACCTTCCTGGCCTGCTTAACCCCTTAAGGACACATGACATGTGTGACATGTCATGATTCCCTTTTATACCAGAAGTTTGGTCCTTAAGGGGTTAAGGACGTCCTGTAAGCCTGGGTACTTATGCACAAAGCGTTGTACGATCAGATTACACACATGTGCCATGCACGGCACATGTGTCAACTTGCCCAAATGCAATGCCGCAAGCAAATTTCTTCCGTTGTCACGAACCACTTTGCCGATTACCAGTTGGTGCGGAGTCAGCCACTGATCCACCTGTGCATTCAGGGCGGACAGGAGTGCTGATCCGGTGTGACTCTCTGCGTTCAGGCAAGTCAACCCCAAGGCGGCGTGACACTGCCATATCCGGGATGTGGAACAGTACCTGGGGCGCTGGGGGGGTGCCGTTGATGTGGAGCAAGATGCAGCAGCAGAAGAGGACTCAGCCGAGGAGGTTATGGAAGAGGATGGAGTAGGAGGAGTAGAGGAGGTGGCAGCAGGCCTGCCTGCAAGTTGTGGCGGTGTCACCAACTCCTCTGCAGAGCCACGCATTCCATGCTTGGCAGCCATCAGCAGGTTTACCCAATGCGCAGTGTAGGTGATATACCTGCCCTGACCATGCTTTGCAGACCAGGTTTCAGTGGTCAGATGGACCCTTGCCCCAACACTGTGTGCCAGACATGCCATTACTTCCTTTTGCACAATCGAGTACAGGTTGGGTTTGCCTTTTTTGCAAAGAAATTTCGGCCGGGTACCTTCCACTGCGGTGTCCCAATAGCTACAAATTTTTTGAACGCCTCAGACTCCACCAGCTTGTATGGTAAAAGCTGGCGGGCTAAGAGTTCAGTCAAACCAGCTGTCAGACGCCGGGCAAGGGGGTGACTTTGTGACATTGGCTTCTTACGCTCAAACATGTCCTTGACAGACACCTGACTGTGGGCAGATGAGCAGGAACTGCTCAAGGCGAGAGACGGTGGGACGGATGGTTGAGAGGGGGCAAGGAGGACAGCAGTGGTTAACGTGGCTGAAGATGCTGGACCAGGAGGAGGATGGCGGCTTTGAGTTTGTGTGCTGCTTGTACTCATGTGTTGATCCCATAGGCGTTTGTGATGTGCGATCATGTGCCTTTGCAAAGCAGTTGTACCTAGGTGGGTGTTGGACTTCCCACGACTCAGTTTCTTTTGGCACAGGTTGCAAATGGCATCGCTGTTGTCAGAGGCAGACACACAATAAAAATGCCACACTGCTGAGCTCTGCAATGACGGCATTCTGGTGGTGGCAACAGCATGCGTTGATTGGCGTGCTGTCTGGCTGACTCCGGGTGCCGATGCATGCTGTCTGACTGTGCCACTAGCTCCTTGCGACGACCTCCCCCTGCTTCCAACTAGTCTCCTCCTCCTCCTGTCTCCCCATCTGAACTTTCCCCCTGTTCTTCTTCTCTTCTAGCGGGCACCCACGTGACATCCACGGATGCATCGTCATCATCAACCGCTTCACTTTATCTGACAACTCAGCAAAGGAAGCAGCAGTGGGTACAGCATCATCATCATCATCACACCGTACGTGTGTAATGCTGCCTGACTGAGACATATCCCTGTTATCTACATCCTCTGGCAATAATTGTTGCGCATCACTCATTTCTTCCAACTGATGTGTAAATAACTCCTCTGACATACCAAGTGAAGAGGCTGTGTTGGTGGTGGCGGCAGGTGGGCGAGTGGTAACTTGAGAGGTGCTCGAAGCTAAGCTGGAGGAGGATGGTGCGTCGAGGTTCCGAGCGGAAGCTGTAGAAGATTGGGTGTCCTGTGTTAGCCAGTCAACTATGTCCTCAGAACTTTTCAAGTTCAGGGTACGTGGCCTCTGAACACTGGGCATTATTCTAGGGCCAAAGGGAATCACACCACCACGACCACGACGGCCCCTGCGGGGTGGCCTGCCTCTGCCTGTCATGTTTTTTTTCGATTAGTGGTACTATGCGTGCAAGCTACTGTGACAACAGATATGAGTGGCACTGGTGTGACACTGTGCCCTGTCAGGCCCTGAAACGCACACTCATGAAGGAAACTGACTGCTATTATATTACAGTCCAAAAATGTTTTTTTTGTTAAATTCAAGCTATTGTGACACCAGATATGAGTGGTGGCACTGGGCAAGTGGGCAAAGTATACGCTGTGAGCCTGACACACACGCTGGCAGACAACTAACTGCTATTCAATCTATTACAGTCAAAATTTGTATTTATTTTTTAAATGTACACTACTGTTACACCAGATATGAGTTGCACTGGTGTGACACTGTGCCCTGGCAGGCCCTGAAACGCACACTCGTGAAGGAAACTGACTGCTATTATATTACAGTCCAAAAAGTTTTTTTTTGTTAAATGCAAGCTATTGTGACACCAGATATGAGTGGTGGCACTGGGCAAGTGGACACAGTATACGCTGTGAGCCTGACACACAGGCTGGCAGGAAGGCAACTGAAATTACATTACACAAAAAAAAAGCAGACTGATGTTCTGGCCCTAAAAAGGGCTTTTTAGGGTGCTGTCCTTACAGCAGAGATCAGATGAGTCCTTCAGGAATGTAGTGGACACTGAATACACTAGCCTAGCTATCAATTTCCCTATCAAATCAGCAGCAGCTACACTGTCCCTATTCTCACTAAGAATGCAGCTTCACAATGAATATAAAATGGATGCTGTCCAGGAGGTGGGAGGGTCTGGGAGGGAGGGACTGCTGCTGATTGGCTGGAATGTGTCTGCTGACTGTGAGGTACAGGGTCAAAGTTTACTCAATGATGACGAATAGGGGGCGGACCAAACAGCGCATGTGTTCGCCGTCCGTGGCGAACGCGAACAAGCGATGTTCGCCAGGAACTATTCGCCAGCGAACAGCTCGGGACATCACTAATCAACAGCGCTGGTGGAGGCATACCAACCACGCCTTGGGAAATCTGTTCTATTGTGGTATTTGTTTCTGCACCTTCTCTTCCGGTCTGCTCGGTCTGCTCCATGAGCAGAGGAGGAGCTGGAAAGTGATGAGAATAAGCGCTGCAGCGATCATGCCAGGCTGGTGAGCTAGATTATCTGACTCTAAGACTATTCTATTATGTTTATTGAACTATACAGGGAAAGTAAAATATTTTCCTCTTCCTACCTCAAATATGAGTATATGTAAGGTTTTGGTGAGTATCTGAATAAATGGGTGCCTTTAATTCTTGGTGTGTCTTTTTGAGTGTGCCTATTGTGTGCTTCTGTTTGGTATTGAGTGCATCTGTATGAGTGTTTAGGTGTGCAGTGGCAAGTCTAGGAACAATGTATAAGGGGAAGACATAATATATAACAGTCAAAACTAGGGGTGCACTAATAATTTTCACTAGGGATAATGTGCCGCCATTAGCTGTCTATTGCCAGTATGCTGGTGTCAGACAACAAACTTGCACAGAATTCACATGTCACCCAGAATTCTTATGCCCATTTGGTATCCTTAGATATGGAAACCCACATAAGGGTACCAATTTAGGGAACTATCTACTAAACAGCTGGAAGAGCAACATTTAAAAACACACTTTTCTTAGTTTGATCTTTAATTTGTTTAGTAGATAACTCCCGTAATTGTTATCCTTATGGGGGAATGCCATATTTAAGGATACCAAATTCACACTTGTACTACACATCTTGTAATATTCATGACAGATCCCAAAACATCCAATCTTAAAAATATTAAAGAATACACGTCATAGTTGAGTTTGCAATATAAAGCAGCTAACAAGTGTAGCTAGAAATATCACATTAACATGAGCTAATTAAGATAATTCCCATTTAATCACTTCTAAACCCAATCTGATTGCCTCTTCCCTCAATGATACGGTCAAACCACCTCTTTTTCAATCTTTGCTATCTATTCCTTCTCAAAAAAAATGCTAGCTATTGTAGCTCAGCTATATTTAGTTTCATTTTGTTTGTATTTGACAATTCACTGTTTAGTACATAAACCATGACAGAATTGTAAATGTGAGGTAAAAATATTCAAACTGACAAATTCAATAATTCACCTATATTTTAGTCTGCCTATTTTAGAGTGTCATTTTCTATTGTCAAATCTCTATAATTCTCTCTTTAGTTAACAATCCCACTTGACTGCAATTTGTCTATTTTTCAATTGGTATTTATAATGTTTTGTGTATTTTTGTTTTTAGTTTGTTTTCCTGGGATACTGAAATAAAGACTATCTACAAAATGATGAAACTGTGGAAATATGGACACCATACTGTACGAATAACTAGTCTTACACCGGAGACATCATGGGGCATGATGATTCTTTCTTGTTCGTTGTTACAGTTGTTAAATGTTTTTGATTTTTTTGTCTGTATGTTTAATGTATCTAACTTTTTTTAGTAAGTAAAAGTCAGATATTCTGGCTCTGATACTCCTTAGTTAAGGAAATGAATGCCAGGGTAACATTCTCTAGAAGTACCTGGAAAGAGAGTTAAAAAGATTTGTGTCTATTGTTTTACCTTTTCCTAGGGTTCCCTTACAATTTATCCCTCACTTTTTGGGTAAATTATAACACAAGTACTAGAGTCTGAATATGTTGTCCAGTCAGTGGCTGTTTTGTTATAAATGGCATTTGTAGGTTCATGTTACAATTTGACCTGACCTGATACACGTTTTTAACAATTCTATTTTAAAGATACAATAATTAAAATAATCAACAATTAAAACATGATGATAAAAATGTGGCATGTACATTTTTAGATGCATACCATTTAATCCTCAGCTGGTGAGTCCCTCTGGTGACGTATACAACGTACAGGGTTCCCAAGTTGCAGACCATCATTTTTATAGACAACTAATTAATAGGCACTCAATTATAACAATTGTATCTAAAACAGAGGGAGATGGCTGGTTCCGCGGGTTGATATTTTTAATGAATGCCTTCTGTCTTATCAGTTTTGGGGCTACACTCAGTGTAAAACAACATGTATGTCTAAATATACATGTGCATTTTACACTGTTCAGTTATAACCCATATTTTAACCTATGTGTTTAAAGAAAATGTTGTGTTTAGTGTCTCCTTAAAGCACCATATGAGCAGTAAAAAGGTAATAAAGAGCAGAAAATAGTTCAGAATTAGTGGCTTGCAAAAAATGACAAACATCATAGAACATGCCCATCTAAAAAAAAACTGTACTAGGCATGGTGGAAAAAATGAATTCATGCAATTATTAAAGCTATAGAAATACATGCGAGCCATTCACACAGTCAGTGTGTCATACCAGCCAGTTGTTGAATACACCTAAGTGAAATACTCATACACACTGCTTTGTGAGCTTTGGTGCAATATGCCATTGTCGTGAGTTTGATGCGGAGTAAGATTTACTTTTTATTGTCTGTCTTTTTTGTCCAGGTTTTCGCGTGTTTTTCTTTTTCTTTTTAAATGTGTACAAATATTTTGATCTGGTTCACTATTGAAACAAAATACTACAATTACATTTACAGTGTACAGTGTTAATTTGGCATCTTTGTACATTTTTTTTATTGTTTAGCTAACGTATTCCTTTGTATTTAAATAAACAGTTTTTGTATTCATTATTTCTGTCTGTGTGTTTATTTTATGACATTAATATGCCAGTTACATTTCATCTATGTGAAATGAATGACATTTAAAACTGAAATTATCTGTGAAGAATTTTGTGAAAATATTTATCAAGATAAAAATGCACTTTTATATAATAACATCAAGCACAACCGAAAACATTTAATGACTTGCCTCTAAATTGGAGAAAAAAAAAAAAAAAAAAAAAAATTGGAGGTAATGTATAAAAACTTCTGAAAAGGTGAGGGTCATCAATACAATGTGCTTACTGGTTCTACTGGTTTCAATTGTAATTGCTCCACTTTTAATACTTTAGACCACGTTACAGAGCATGACTCATTTATAAATAATTTCCCTATGTGTTGAATTACACATTAACTATTTGTTATCCATACACAATAACAGCCTTCTACCAATGCATTTTTAGATAACAGATAAAAATGTGCACACCAATGTTCAAATAGTTACCAAATGAATACTCACTTGTTTACCATAAAGCGACACACCCATCTTGGAGAAATCTCTACACAGTTAATTGCTAAGTCAGTTGCATTGTCACTTAATTCCAACTGAGTAAGACAGATAATTGACAAACAATGGCAACAGAACCAAGACATGTAAAGAGCACTGCTCAAATTAGTTTGCAATTGACAATAAAATTGGATGAAGAATAAAAAAACTACATGACAGGGGAGAAGGGGGTCAACGGGTGGGAAGCCTGTATCTAAACAGTAAAGTGAAAGGATGTGAAAGCACTATTTTTTGCTTCTCCTCTAATTGCATGTAATTTCTCCCTTTGCTTTCTCCCTGCTTCCTGTATTTCAGCTGGACTTTCTACCAATAATCATGTTCCAGTGATTCTCTATGACAGGGGTTCCCAATGGATTGTTTCCCTGGAACCCTTTGACATAGTGTATCAGCATAGTGGACTCCCTCACGTAAAAAAATAAAATAAAAAATGTGCGCCGTTTTTTGTATGTGCCGGTGTGTGTCTGTCTCAATGTGTATCTGTGTGTGTGTGTGTGTGTGTGTATCTGTGTTTGTATGTGCCGGTGTGTGTCTGTGTATCAAGGTGTATGTATCTGTGTTTATATGTGCCAGTGTGTGTGTGTATCTGTGTGTCAGTGTGTATGCATCTGACACACAGATACACACACACACACTGGCACATAGTGGCACACAGATACACACACACTGAAACACATATACACACACCTTGATGCACAGTGTGTATCTGTGTGTGTGTGTGTGTACGTATCTGTGTGTCAAGGTGTGTGTATCTATATGTCAAGGTGTGGGTATCTGTGTTTGTATGTGCCAGTGTGTTTATCTGTGTGTGTGTGTGTGTGTGTGTGTGTGTGTACCCACTGGCACACACACACAGTGACACATACACAAACCTTAACACACACTCAGACACACATACACTCTCACTGACAGACACACATTCTTTGACAGACACACATACAAAAACATATACACTCACTGACAAGCACACATGCATTCTCACTGACAAGCACACATACATTCTCACTGACAAACACACACTGACAAACACACATACACACACACACTCACTGACAAACACACATACATTCTCACTGACAAACACACATACACTGACAAGCACACATGCACTCTCACTGACAAACACAAATACAAACTCCTTAACAGACACACACACAATTTTTTTTTTATTTCACTCCACCCAGCCTCCCAACCTTTTGGAGTGCTGTCATGGAGTCTCTATTTCCCTGAGGTCCAATGGGGCTGCGGAGCAGAGCGGTTGGCGTGCAGTTTCTGGGGTCCAGTGGGGCGACGATAAAGAAAGGACAGTGGATGCAATAATACACTCAGGAGAAATAATAGGATATGTCTCTTGTTCTAGCTCCGATTCAACGTCAAATTGCCTAGACAAGGCATCAGGTTTAACGTTCTTAGAACCGCGTCTGTAGGTGATAATGAAGTTAAAGCAAGACAAAAATAATGACCATCTAGCTTGTCTAGAAGACAGTCATTTGGCATCCCCAATATTTGCCAGGTTCTTGTGATCAGTAATAATCAGAATGGGATCCTGTCACGGTTTACCTTAGTGGGAGTCCGGTATGCAAAGATATGTGCTCACCCTTGCAATTAAACACAGGCCAAGGTGGTCAGGTAAGAATTCACCTGGCCTGTGAGGCTGTGCAGGATAATGCTCCAAGTCGCAGTACAGGTACGGACACATACAGGAGAATCGTAGTGGGTAAGCCAAAGGTCAGAGGGTGCCAGAAGTCAGGATAAACGAGGGTAAGCCAAAGTCAGAGGATGCCAGAAATCAGGATACACAAATAGAAAGCCAAGGTCAGGAGCCAACTGGAGAACACAAACACCAACACAGGAACCAGAGTCAATGAACTGACACTGCCCTCAGGGAGAGGCAGTGTCTTATACCTGGCTAATTAGTGATGCTTTACAGCTGGACCACGATTGAGATGAGCAGTCACATGTTAAGTCTAGCCCCCAGTGCAGGAGACTTAGCAAGGATACGTTTCAGGCCAAACCAAGAACCGAAGTGTCTCAGAGGCAGAAACACAGGCTGAGAACCATAACGCACCCAGGTTCAAATCCCCTGTTGGGCTGTTGTGGGGTGACCTCGTCTGGCAGTCTGGATGTCGCGGTGAACCCTCCAAAAGATGTCGCCATCCCTTAAGCGCTAGTATGATGGCTAACAGTTCTCTATTACCAATGTCATAGTTACGCTCACCCGGAGACAACTTTGTGGAGAAGTATCCACATGGATGCAAAGGGGCATCCTGAATCTCTCTCTGAGAAAGAACAGAGACCTTCACCACCTTCACCACCTATATCCTACCAGTGGGGGATCAACACCACTGAATGCCGTTTACACCTGAGCTTGTACTAGCTCTTTAACCCCTTAAGGACACATGACATGTGTGACATGTCATGATTCCCTTTTATTCCAGAAGTTTGGTCCTTAAGGGGGTTAAAAGGTGAGTAGGAGTAATACTATTGTCATTATACTCCTTTTTTCACTACTGGAAACAGTTTTACACTCTTGGAATTTTTTCTTATTTGCATGCTTCTATTGAATTTGGATACCCGACTATTTTAGAACCTCTACGACCAACATACCTTACCCAAACTCTTCAATCAATTGGGACTATTTTATACATATGCCTTATAATTAGGACTATTTTTTAATTTATGAACTCTATGTAAGTACACACTAATTTTACTATACTATTGTGGTGTGACCTATAATTTCTGTCGCTCATCAATAGCCTCAACTGCTGGAGGTGATGATCTCTCCTTGACTGGTATAGTGTGTTTTTTAACAAAATAAAAATCAATAAAGTTACCAGCCGCACATGAGTCAACCAGGGCTTTGCATGAAAAGCTCTTCTCATTGCAAAAGGCAGAACTGTCAAGAATAAATCTGCTTCGGGAATTGCATGAGGACATATCCATTACACCTAAGACCTGTCTCCTTAAGGTTCTAAGGTGCAGAAGGTTTCCGGACGTTTTTGCCACTATACTGTTTCTCTGCCTCAGACAGTCCAGTAACACCTAACTGCATAGGTTCGGGTTCAGACACCGTCGGAAGGCCAGAGACAACAGGTTTTGAGAATCGAGGTGCTAGTGACATAGTCAAACGTCTAGTTCTGTTGCTAGCAATTTACCTGGTTCTGAGTCTATTATCGATCTGCATCACATAAGAGATAAAGTCATTTAACCCCTTAGGTAGGTATTTGGCAGCAATTTCGTCAAGAATATTTTCGGATAATCCTTTTTTTAAAGCAGCGCTTAATCCGTTATTAGTCCAGTCTACCTCAGATGTCAAAGTATGAAATTCTATGGCATAATCTGTTTGATATGCATTAAGGCAGTGGAGGCATCTTCCTCCCTGCCTAATGGTTCAAACGTCAGTTTGAATTCCGCAAGGAATTCCTGGTAACAATGAGCGACACTCCTATTACTTTCCATAATGGCCTAGCCCAAGTTAAGGCCTTACCTTTAAGTTGATTCATCAGATACCCAATCTTAGCAATATCCGAAGGAAATGTACCAGGTGAGGTCTCAAAGTGGTACTCAATCTGATTGAGAAATCCCCTACATTAATGGATATTACCAGAAAAATGCAGGGGAGGAGATAAGGAGAACGTAGGTGCTTTATATACTATAGGTGGAGGTACATTAGGCAGTGGTGACATAAACGGAGAAGCCTCAGGTTGTAAATGAGCCGTCCTAGTAAGGAGCATGCTAGAAGCCTAGGCAAATTGATCCATACGGTGATCATTCTCCTCTAGCTTTCTCTCGCAAGCTGCTATGTGCTGACACAATTCTGCAGGATCTATTGCCCTGTTGTAATGTCAGGATTACAAGTTGATCCAGCACACAGAACTGTGTCACACCTAAGACTAAGTAAAACGTATAACTGGACCTTAGAATGGCCGGACTTAACGTATCCAAAAATATACTTGCCGAGTTCAGGAACACAGAATCAGACACAACAAAAGTCAAGGATACCAGAATTCACGGGAGTCAAAACGAAACCAAAGTCAAATTCCAGAAAATCAAGATCAGGAACGCACTCTAGGATTACAATCAGGATGAAACCACGACAGGGCAATGAGTAAAAGGAGAATTGGGTTTAAATACCCCTTCTGTGGATCCGTAACTGGCATTTGTCCCCAAAAGCAATTACCAGGTTTCCGTGTGCATGATTGCTGCTCAGCACAAACCCTCCTGTGTATCTGATTGGCTGTAACCGGCCTTTGACCCCAAATTTATTACTTGCGTTACAGGGATGGAGGGAGAGGAGCACATATGGAGTCTAGCCTTGTTTCAGCAATGCAGTCTTCTGTGCGCATTCCTTACACTACAGAAGATGTCTCTATTTTCATTGGCTGAAAAGGGTACGTTTGTTTTAGAAACTGGGAATCAGGAACATGTTGAAATTTGAGAGGTGTGGCTAATGAAGCTTGATTACACTGCTGAAAACAGCAAAACATTTTAGAGTACTGCATGAAAACTACACTGAATTAAAAGAAAATAAATTAACCACATTTATTTGAGCGTATTAGCTTTATTTAAGCTTAACTTGTTTAGCTGCCTGTAGTGTCCCTGTACGTACTGAAGACTAGAGGGAAATCTCATAGGAGTAAAGCACTAAATATGAATTGTGCTGGCTTAATGGATTCTTGTAAGTGAAAAAAGTGCAAACAGAAGATAACACAAGAGCACTAGTACACAAGTCACATCCAAGTTCCCAGGTATTGCATTTCGATCATTGACAATAGAATGTACCTTGTAAGACTATCCAGCACATTGTTTGAAGTCACTAAACATAAAACGTACTTATAAACAACTATTTTCTATTAATCTTTTGATACACCTTCACACACTTGTTTCCTGCCAAGCCTAACGAAGAACAACTTGCAAGATTTAGCTATGAAGATGACTTATCTAAAATGGAAGCAAGTAAAACAAAATGGTTTCTAGTAACCTGTTTAGGACTTATTGCCCCCTCCATAAGTGACAAGAGGGGCAATAATT
Source organism: Pelobates fuscus (assembly GCF_036172605.1). NCBI lineage: Eukaryota > Metazoa > Chordata > Amphibia > Anura > Pelobatidae > Pelobates > Pelobates fuscus. The sequence continues at coordinate 114,806,283 of NC_086317.1, forward strand.
ATGCAGGGGGGATGAACAGGTCATTACATTTTACCCCGGTCTGGCTAGGGGTGCAGAAAGTCCAGACAAGTTGTTTATATAGTGATCTGCGTGTATAGGCGCTTAACCCCTTAAGGACACATGACGTGTGACATGTCATGATTCCCTTTTATTCCAGAAGTGTGGTGCTTAAGGGGTTAAAGATGAGTGTAATATGAAAGTTGTTTAGGAGCCTGGAATGCCCCTTTAAGTCTCAAAGTAACATTAAAAAAAAACAAAAAAACAAAAAAAAACAAATTGCTTACAGGGTTACTCCAATTACAATGATCACTTCAGGGATTTGAAGGGGTCATGGTGTTAGGAGTATTAATGTGCAGCACTGCACATCTAAAGATATATCCACTTGTGTTCCGGTGGTCAGTTACAACCATGGCACAAATAAATGGGGCAGCTCAGATCTCTATTTAATAGTTCCAAATGCCTCCTTCCTTGCAGACACATTATTTATTTTCCCTCCCTTTTTGTTCTTCTCCTCTCCCCCCCCCTCCCTCCCCCCCTTCCCCCCTGCAGGCAGTGAAATGGTCCAATCTCATGCTTCACTATGAAAAGCCTATGATTGGAGCATGTGAGGGATAATGTTGGATGAGAAATTGAGCTCAGCACTGGGAGCTTCATACAGGCCTAAATAAGTTTAAAAAAACAAAAAACACCTTTTCATTTTTTTAGGTGACGGGCCGTATGGGTTGGAGTAACCCTTTAAAATCGGTAAAAGCCCTTACAAGCCAACCCAGTGTTCTGACTGAAACTGCACAGTTTGGGAAAGCCTTATAAAGACTTTTCCCCTATGCAAGTTCAGTTCGCATGGAGACCTCGAATGTCTAATATTTTTTTGTATTTCTGTAGGCAGTAAGGTTATTTTTATTGGGGGTGGCTTGCGGTTAGGGAGCAAAGGATTATCCACCTCTTAAATATTTTCGATTGCTGCTCCCTGTGTAGTAAACATGCCTCCCACCCTCTCATAGATGTATCTGCACAAACCCCTATCTGTCAAATGATTTTTTAAAACCTGATCCTACACCAATGTGGAGTTCATATTGATAATCACATGCTTTATTTTGTTAACTATTTGCCCATAACTACTCAATATATGATTTATCAACAGCTTTTTGTTGTCAAAAATTTCAAGGATTATGTTATTATAACTGGCACTGAATCACCAAATCCGATATTTTTAATGTAAAATACAGATAACGGATTTGAAATTGGAACTGATATTTGTCAGTGTCCAATAAGCTTTTGAACACATTAATAAAATTGATCTAAACCGATAAAAAAAAAATTATATGGAGCTGTTAAATTGACGATATATTACATATCAGTGGGAATGTATTAATTGAGGCTTAGGTATGAAAGATAGGTGCCAATGCAATATGTATACAGTGTACATGTGTAATTAAAACACACTCCGCGCCAAAATAATATTTCTGAAAAGTTATACTGGTTTACATAAAAACAAAAATTCTGCAGCTACCAACTAAACCAGGAGGCACAGAAGCACAGGGGACCATTGACCTTGAGCCCCACACGTACTCTGGTACCCCTCTGTACTGATACAGTTTATAAAAGAAGAAAGAATTACCACACCTATATGAATACAGCAATGTTAGCAGGATGTGTCACTAAGCATGTGAGTTTACATTCAACAAACCACAAGAAGTTATTACATTTTAATAGGAAAACATAACAATACAGGAAACACAATTAGTTACAGGAAAAACATAAACAGGATTTTGGGTCTTACATTCTTTCTAACTCTTATATTGACCAGGACCACAGCTTAGCTGCTGGTGTAGTAGGAGAAGCTACATCCATGGTAAGTCTAAAATAGTTACTTTCAAGTCCCACTCTATCAAAAGACACACTGATCTATGATAATTATCTCTAGTTTAGACAGACTTTTTCTGTGCCTTGGCTTGATTGTTCCAGTTAGATTGTCCCATGCTGGGATGTTAGCCTATGACAACTGATGGACTGGCAAAAAGATGTTGCATTGAGTCATCTCCTTAGTTACAAGCTTCAGTGATAAGGCATTCATAGCTGCCCCCTCCCCTCCCCTCCCCCCCAAAAATATCAGTAACTATACCATGGCATTATTCACTCACCAATGTGACATTCTCCCCAGATTCAAGTTGTTAAGGTTTTCTTTTGGGGCTTTTGACTGCATGCTTATTTTCAGCATCTTGTGCTGCTTACGTCTCTCATTCAGCAGCCCTGGCCACAAATGCATTCTACAGTATTAGGTTGTTGTATTTTTAACCCCTTAATGACACAGCTTCAGAAGCTGGACATACACTTAAGGACAAAAGCAAATTTTGCTGTTTGTGTTTAAACCACAATTTGCATAGAATTAATGCACCAAAACATATTATATACTGTTTTTTTAAAGCACAAAGAGGGCTTTAATTTGAGGTGACATATACACATATAAATAATTTTCCACCTGCAGTGCATTTATTAACAGATATGCTATTATGGCCAAGAGAGCATAGATAATCAAAAAACTTTAAAACAATTGGTTACTTATACTTGGCATGTGAGGAAATGGTACTTTTTTTTTATTAATAAAACAAAGAACAATAGCATGTCAGTAGTGTAAACAGGTCAATTCACAGGTGCAGAAGTTTTACTGAACATAAAGTGTGAACTGCATTTAGAAATATTACAGTAGAGAATGAGGTCAGTGTGGCCTGAGTGGGTCAAGAAGCTCCATATTAGTAAAGAAGGTTCCCATATGGGCGCCAGTTGAGGTGCACCTAATCTAGAGTGCTTCCTTATGCAATAGGTGTCGGTATGGAGTGGGGTCTGTGAAATATGCTTTAGTTGGTTGATAGGCCATGCGCAGTAAAGGATAACGGGTTGCACAGAAACAATTGTATCAAGCAGATTAAGTAAATTGTGCAGTTAGGAGGTGCCCCTAACCAAGGGGGCCATGGGGGAGGGGGTTGGAGATTAATAGCGCACCTTTGCATGCTGTCTACACGCTCTTCTTAAACGGCCATAAAAAGGTGTGTGGGCTGCATCGACACCAAATTATGTGGTGACCCTTTGTCTAAATGTTAGTTAGTAGGTATAATAAAAAAAATGCAAGAGATGTGAACACAACACAAAATTTAGAAAATTAGGAACAAACTAGACGATTTTGAAAATAGGTAAGGCGAAGCCACAGTTCCAGGCCCAGGTAGACAAATGTATGGTGAGGCCGATGACATCCGCCCAATTAGTCAGGTCTTGTGGGAAGTTGAAATGACAGCCAGATCCTAAGTTACTGCATGGGCTTGAACACATTGTGCTGGGGACGGTGTTGTAAGTCCCATTGTGGGCAGCATTACAGGGGCTTCATCTTTGGAGTGGAATGTATGAACAGTCCTGTTCCAAGTCACTTGTAGGATGCCTAAAGGTTCCCTAATGGTAAGATACCCCTGCTCTACGCAATTGGGATGTAAAAGGCGCCATTGCAGGGTTGCCTTGGATAGATCTTGATACAATGACATGTGAGAGTCCTCAAATTGTATGGGTGTTGTGCCGCGCAGGGCTGACATAATGCAATTTCGATCTGCAAAGGAGGTGCATCTCAGAATTATATCTCGTGGCGTGGACGTAGTAGTTTTGGAGCTTTCTGCAACTCTGTAAGACCCATCAAATGTCATCTTCTTGGCTATTGTTGGTGGTAAAATAGAGGCCAGTAGCCTCTGAATGTAGTGAGGGAGTTTGTCCCAGGTGATTGCCATAGGTATGACTTGGATTTTTACATGGTTGCGGCAGTGACAGTCTTCCAACTTAGTTAATTGCATGAGCAGTGATTGCTGGCTAATTTGAAGCTGCTGGCTTTTTTTGACATGCGTTTTGTGGATTTTTTTTTTATTTTGTCTTACTGTTAAAATACACCTACCATTAAAATTATAGACTGATCATTTCTTTGTCAGTGGGCAAACGTTCAAAATCAGCATGATCAAATACTTTTTCCCCTCACTGTAAGAGGCCAGGCTATTTCACTTTCTACAGTTAGAAAATGTATAAATTGATTTTTTTTTATTTTTTTTTTAAATTCTTTATTTTTTTCTGTGCATGGTTTAACAATCGTATACCAGTGATGCCACAACAGCATTCCCAAACAGATTACAAGCACTTATTCGCTAACTGCTGGATAACATCAGAGAAAACACACAGTTTTTTGGTTAATAATACAAGTTAAATACAAGCTGGGTAACTACGTCTGTCATTGTGAATTATTTGTCGATTTAGTAACAGTAGCTTACGGTTGATTTTCGTTAGGGTCACCGCTTTAGTGTCATTGGCACGGTTTGGCATGACTATGCTTAAACGAGGTACATACTTCTTGTTCAGTAACAGCATAACATTACATGTAGTAGGTAAGACATTAAATTAACGTTACAGGTTATGATAGATTACGCAGTGCTAACTAAAGAGAAGTATGCAGTTATATTTCGGTTTCCCACTTAGCTGATACTTTCATTAAAGCAGGGTACCACCGGGCAGAGCATCACACATTCCGCTATCTCCCTCAGTACGTTTTAAGCTTAAACAAAATTAACTATATACAAGATTATATGCAGAGGTTGTGTGTGTTAGTCAACATATACTGTACATTATGCTTCCTATGGTGCACGGCTGGGGTCACCGCCAGCTCCAACTGAGCGCAAAGCGTGAGACATCGGGGTCATAGTCCATGCCCAGGTGTGGGGGTTACACTAAGAGATCCTATAGTCCCGCCATAGCTTCCCAGTTGTTGGGCTTGTTTGAATGCCGTGCCTTGCTAGCCTTGGTGTGTGTCCATGGTTGTGGCTGCTTTCGGGTTATTCTTCCAGCACTGATCGTGGATAGGGCTTGCTCGGTCTGCTGTTGCCCTGGGTGTGCTTCGGGTATTGCCGCTTTAACACAGGTACGTGGAAGAAGTGCTGGCTGTGGTGGTTTTCGCCTGTCAGCATACATATGCCGGTGTTGTTGTATGGGGGCACAAGAGCCCGTAAGGACCTCCAGTGTTGACAACTCAGGTTGTGTGTTTGTCTCAGAGGGATTACAGTCCCAGTCAGCAAAGTTGCTGTGCAGCCGTCGGCCATTTTGGTGAGACCGCATGGTAGCCTCTCCTCCGGCTTCGGGCCGCCCAGGTGATAAGCAAAGGCGGTAGCTCGCCCGGTGGGGGCCGGGATGACCCCCCCGGCCCACGGGGGGGGTAACGGGACCAGGAGTGCGCCAGGCAAATAATAGTTGCTGTCGGGGCGGAGAGCGAGGCAGCGGCCGTCAGCCCCTCTCCCCTCCCGGGTAGGCCTCAATCTCCGAGCCCCAGAGTCTCTCACCAGGACCTAGAGCCACCCTGCTTCGGGCGCCCCAGCTACACCGGGACACTCCAGGGCTTCTTTTCATGGACCCCCTGGTCAGTAGAAGCCCGGGTAAAGTGGGTATATACCCTGTGTTTCGTCGATTCCTCGGGGAGCCCTTGCGATATGCAGCCTGCTGGCATGGCCGCCCGGCCCCGCCCCCATGTATAAATTGATTTGTTGGGCCCATGTCTATATTTAGGGCATTGATAGCAGTTTGATTGTTCAAATAACCACACAAAAGCCTACCATTTGTGAATGTAAGCACTCCAGGGTGTCAAATCTGTGGTATATAATTTATTTTTTTGCCTTTTTTTTTTTTTACTTATGCATAACATTTGTGATGGGCATTTTGTATATTTGACATGTTCCATAGGCATTTCAGTTTTTACTGTAGAATTTTGAGAGATGGATTTGATAGGCCATGTCTCATTTTGGGGTCTAATAGCAGGCTGTTAATACAATAGCCCAGCTGATGCATTGGCTGTCACAGCGATCAAATGTGCTGGGACAGCTAAATTGGCTGCTGCTGGCCTGCCTCGAACACCCAAGTACCCAGCAACAGGCTTAACCCCAAGATCGCCGCAACTGCGTTGATCTAGTGTTAACTTAAGTGAATGATGGAAATTTTTTGTCTTGCGTCCTTAATGGCAGGACCGCATTGACAGAAAATTTTGGTTAAGCGTTGCTAAAGGGTCAAAGCAACACAAACATATTTATGACATTATGTAAAAATCATTTTGGGTCCCGGGTCCACCTAAAAAGTTAAGAACTAAAATTTTTCCAGTGCCATGCGTGTCTGTTGCGGCTGGCTTCATCCTTGTGGCTCAGATCAACAAATCTGAGGACCTCAGTCAATCCAAGAGGCTATGGCACATATGCGGCAAGACACCAAGCTGCACTGATTCAATGCACCTCTGAGAATCACTCAGCGCCTCAAAGCAGAGCATGGAGACACTGAACATCAGTGCTGCACTGACCCAGTAATCACCTCTAGTGGCCGTCTGAATAACAGCAACTTGAGGTGTAACCTTTCTGTAAAAAAATAAATAAAAAAAAGGAAGTATTTACATTGAAAACTCTGCAGAGACAGGCTATAGACGTTAGAACCACTACATTATGCTTTCATTGCTCTGCTGATTATAGTGTGCCTTTAGGATACATTAAATGTTAATTTAACCCCTCAAGGACCAAACTTCTAGAATAAAAGGGAATCATGACATGTCAGACACGTCATGTGTCCTTAAGGGGTTAAAATGGGACTCTTCTTGTGACCAATATCCAACAGTGCAGCTAGCAAAATTATGCTAACTGAAATGGAACAAACTTTTGACATTTGTGCTGCACTTGATTGGCAGAAAACTTAATAAATTGCTGCCAAGTGTCCAACAGTGTTAATTTTGTTGACTAACAATTTCAGTCACATTTTAGTCGACTAAAACAATTCAGATAACAAAAATACGACAAACAAAAATGGCTTTTTAGTCAAAAAAAAACTATGACTAAAACTAGAGAGGTAGAGGGACACACATGCAAAAGAGACAGAGGCTTTAACTTAAGCCATCTGATTTTAGTTGTGTCAACCAAAATCTACTGGAGATTTAGTGGACTAAAACTAAAGCAATTCAGAGACTAAAAATAAAATCGCTTTTTAGTCAAAAGACTATGAATAAAACAAAGTTGAAATTTGCTGTCAAAATTAACAATGGTGCCAAACACTTTTTTTTAAAGTTTACGATAGCTTACATCAGCCAGATTTTAAAACTGACCATTTGCACATTTAAAGCTACTAGATTTCCATTACAGTATTGGGCTCCATATTTCAGGTGTGCAATACGTTCACTATTGCAGTAGTTAAAAACGATCTGTCACTTTCAGGGTCTTTGCATAATTTGCAAAGACCCTCAAAGGCAACTTCAGCTTCTTCTGACAGAAGCTGAGAGAGTACAACACTTGTGATATATGAAGTCTCTTGACCATTCACAATGAGCAAGACTATGCCTAGTTCCCACAGCTTCACTCTATGTTCAAATCTGTTTTCAGAGCAGCAATGGGTGGCAATGCCAGGCTGAGGTTATCGCTGGCTGCTTTCAGCCAATCACAGTGCCCAGTCCTGTTATGAGTGGAATGAATGGAATCTCTGCCTTGTCCACACATAAAGAGGGAGCCAGGCTGCCAGAGACCTCCATTCAGTGTTTATTATTATTATGATATTAACTGCTAGATACAGTTTAAAACTGAATGGAGTGACAGTGCCGGGGGGCATCAGGCACTATACTCTATTCCAGGAACTGGTTACAGTGCTCACCAATTCGCAAACACCAAACACGTTTACACCGAACAAAATCAATCATTTAAGGCATAAAAAAATAAAAAAAAATAAAAAAGAGGTCAAGACATAAATGGGAACTTCCAAGTTGGTTTTCAAAGTTTAGCTACAACACGCCGGGAGATTTCAGTGGGTAGTTACAAAAGTTAGCAGGACATTAAGATAAAATGCTATAAGACGGATTGATACAAGCAAACTAAAGCAGACAGGCTCATATCACAGACTCTATGAACACTGCGGGGAGATCACGGCCACCTTTCCCCTCCATGCACAGGAGCAGCCTGGTGCCCTCGGTACTCCCTATATCCAGACAGAGGGCGGAAATGTCCCCAGCCAGCCCGAGCTGCAGTAACCGGGAGCAGCCGCTGGGTGTGACAGTGAGATCGCGGCCGCTCTATGTCGGACCGGGGACCATGTGGCTGCTGAAGAACCTCTTGCTGCCGCTGCTGAAGGTGTATTATATCGGGGTTAAGGTGGTGCTGGAGCAGCTGTTCGGCCGAGCCTTCGCCGTACCAGGTCAGTCGGTCCATGCATTGCATTGTATTGATTAACCCAGTGAGTGCCAGGAGAGCCGTCACACACCGTGCGGGGAGCGCCGAGGGTGAGCGGGGCAGGTGTGATGGGCTTTATCGCGTTCTTACGGTCGCCGTCACGGGACATATCGCCGCCGGAGGGCCCCCTTGATCGGGATAGCGCGCGATATCTCGCGATAGCTGTGAGCTCGCGGTGTTGGTGGGAGGGTGCTGCTGTGTACAGTCCGCCGGCGACATACTGAGCGAGTCCGGCCCGGGATCGGCTGAGGAGGATCGGTAAGAATGGTTTATCTCTCCACACACAGCCCGGGCAGGGTGAGCCAGGGGGGTGAGAGGATGTCGGGGTGTTAGTGGGGGGAGCGCGAGCAGGCCGGCGATAGACCAGGTTAGCGATGCCGTGATCAGACGATTCATGTCCGGACCCGGCATGGAAGGAACCCCGGCGGGGAGGAGGGCTGGGCGCGATTTCGGGGTCTGATTCTGGTATTAGTCTTTAGTAAACCCCTCTCACAGGAAGGCGCAATCCCGCGATAGCCTTACGAGATGACCGCGCGCTCCCGAGAGCTACCGCTTGCCTCGAACCTGCTTGGCCCCGCCCACTCACTGCACTTTCCCGAGAGCTGCCGCTCGCTATCGGCCTCACTGGCCCCGCCCACTCACTGCACTTTCCCGAGAGCTGCCGCTCGCTATGGGCCTCACTGCCCCCGCCCACTCACTGCCCCGTCTGCTATTTTTCGAGCGTGGCCCCTGCCTGTCTAGGGAGGAGGGTTGACTTAGAGTTGGAGAAATTATTTTGGTGGAAAAGTTAACAAATATGTAGTTTTGTTTTCTTTGCCTGATCACTGTTACCATACACTGATCAGCCACAGTAACAGAACCACTGACGGGTAAAGTGAATAACATTGATTATTGTGTTACAATGGCACCTGTGAAGGGGTGGGGTATATTAGGCAGTAAGTGAACAGTCCCTTATCTTCCAACTTTAGCAAACTGTGAATCAGGATACCAGAAAGGAGAGTGGTGAAATGGGTGGGCCAGTGAAGGAATTGTCCTCCACCATAAAATGATGGACCTGTGGAAAGGGGGTAGTCCACCCGAGTTAAAGGGACACTTTAGGCACGCAAACCACTACAGCTTATTGAAGTGGTCTTGGTGCAGTGATCCTGTCTCATTGACCCTGCAATGTTAATTATTGCAATTTCTGAGAAACTGCAATAATTACTTTGCAGGGTTAAGACTGCCTCTAGTGGCTGTCAATCAGATTACACAGAAGCTCTCCTGTAGGTCAAATTGCTAAAAAAACAAAACAAAAGAACTTTACGAAACACTATCGTCACGAGAACAACTGCAGCTCAATGGTGTCTATAGCCTGTTCATGCAGACTATTTAATGCGTTTTAATGTTTACAGCCTGGGAACACCTCTAGTGGCAGTCTGAGTGACTGTCACTAGAGGTGACCCGGGACTCTCTAGTGGCAGTCTGAGTGACTGTCGCTAGAGGTGTTACTAAACAGTAATGTAAACACTGCCTTTTCTCTGAAAAGGCAGTGTTTACACTGAAAAGTCTGCAGGGACAGGCTATAGACACCAGGACAAATACATCAAACTGTAGTGGTTCTGGTGACTAAAGTGTCCCTTTAAAAATGTAATTTTCTCTCGTTGAAAATAACTGGCTCCTAAAGTTTTTTAGCTGGCTTCTAGATTCCAAACAAATTTGTCAAGCCCTGGTGTAATCCTTATTAATCAGAAACAGAAAACCGTAGTAGGCCATCAAAAGACAAGTACCCTAGCTTCTGAACAGTGGGGTCTGAGAGTTTTCGTCTGTCCATTAACCACATCAACAAAATAAGCTTAAAGAAGAACTCCACGCACTATAATAACTTTATTGGAATTAAATTATTATGGTGCCATGAGGCCCCCTGTATTGGATTACATTCAGGGGTTAAGGTATTAACAAACAGTCTAACCCCAAAGTTTTCTGTCTGCTTTGTCTTGAACTCTTGTTTTCAACCTATCAGTACCTCACCATTTACAAGCAACCTACGTATTTTTCTAACTCCATTTTGTGAATGTATAGCTACGGAAAAGCTGAGAGTATCAGTTGACGCTCTCAGCCTGCCGTCATTTGAGACTTCCTGTTTGAAGACTCAATTAAATAATAAAAAAAAAAACACTCACAAGGTGGAAATAAAGTGCACAAATGTTAAAGCAAAATTATACCATTGTATAACACAAAGTACTGAAAGACTCCTCTTATGTCTTTAAATTATATAAAGTATAAAAAGCACAGTATGTACAAAGAAAAAATGGCAGACATAGGGTAATATTGTCTGTTTATAGGTACTGCAGTATTTTAATGTTCCACTCACCAAGGTACGATGTAGATGTGCTTATTACTCAATCAGAGTATCCTCCTCCTTCTAGACTTCAAAACTTATTTTCAAGGATGTAGCACTCTTACAAAAAAAGAAAATATAAAATGGTGCAGTACTAAAATGGTTTATGAAGCCTTAGACTGCAATGCGTGATTGGAGGCAGAGCAGACTGGCACCAAACAGAAGATTTTGGGGTTAAAATGTTAACTGTTTAAACCTTGAAGGTAGGCCGCCACTAGGGACATACAGGCACTATAACAACTTCATTCAGATTAGGATGTTTTGGTGCTCCAAATTTCCTTTTAAACAAAGTAACACATTTATTGTTAAAATTGGCCAGTGGGATTTTTCTTTTTGCTATTGTTATTGTGGCCTGTTAAGCACAATCTTGAGAAGCTTACCTAAAATCCTGAATTGTTCCTTATGAAAGAATTGCATTCCGTATAAAGAGGCAATTAAAGCACCATATCTACTATAGTGCACTGTAATAGTTAAGGTATCAGAAATCCCTGGGTGCGGTCCCACATTAAATTGTCAAAGCAGTTTTGACATCTACCTGGGCACCCAAGGATCTGCCTCTCTTCAAATATAGCTAAAGCAGAATTCTCAATTCTGCATTAGTGTGTCATCAGTTCCGCCAATCTTTGGGTGGGATTCATTATTATTATTTTTTATTTATACAGCACCAACAAATTCCATAGCGCTGTACAATGGGTGGACTAAGAGACACGTAATTGTAACCAGTCAAATGGTGCAACCATTTTTTAGTTGCCATCAGCTGGAAAAGCAATAGTTTAGTGCCGGACAGTGGTGCAAGCATTATTTAGTTGCCATTATCTGGAAAAAGCAATACTTTGGTATCTGACAGTGTTGCAAGCATTGTTTACTTTCTATAAGCTGAACAAGCAATAGTTTGGTGCCTGACAGTGGTGCAACCACTATTTAGTTGCCATAGTTGGAAAAAGCAATAATTTGGTGCAATAATCAGTAGCACTGATAAAAGCAATAATCAGTAGCACTGATAAAAGCACTACCAATACCAACGTCTGCAAAATAAATGTTTTTTTGGGGTGTTTGACAGTGTTACAAGCGGTACATCAACTGTAAAATCAATCATTCCAGAACCAATTCTGAAAGGAAAATGTAAATGTAATTAAGAACTAAATACCAAATTTAACAGTGTTAAAAAGGGACGAAATGACTAGGAAGCCAAATATACAGTGTGTAAACCAGGAACTTTTTGTTTCTGTGGCAAACAAAGGTATTGCTGATTTAAAAGCTCACATAGAAACTGAGAAGCACAAGACCACAATTTGAGGAGAGGGTTCTTAAAAATAATGCCAAATTACTTTGTAGGAGTAGGTAGTAAATCTAAACAACAAATTTCTATAGCTGAAAGTATTTTTGCTTTCCACACAGTAAAGCTTGGCAATAGTTATAAATCAAATGATTGTACATCTGTCTTGTTAAAGAACACATTTCCTGACTCTAAAGCAGCTAGACAATTTTCCAGTACTAGAACAAAAACAAGCAATTGTTAATTCCCAGATTTTACTATTAACATGACGTAAAGTCATGATTTTATTAAAGACACGGAGGCTCATATTATGCATATCTCTTTCTTTATTACTCTCAGCAGCAAAGATAGAGAAATATAAATATATCAAAATGACCTGATCGGAGGTGTGACCCTCTGAGCCGTAGGAGGGCCCGATAATGTAACGGACCCAGAAAAACCGCCTGAATGGAGGCTGCGAGTAGACCGAAAATCCTTGCCAACTGGTTGATGGACAACTCCGACACCCGAAGAGCTCGTCAAAGCCCCTCCTGGATGGTCCACATCTCGGATTCTGGTTGATAAGGAAGTTGTCGAATTGAATCCACCGTGAAACCTAAGAGTACTATTGATTGAGCTGGGTCAGGATTGACTTGTCTCAGTCGATCACGAATCCCAGGTTCCAGAGCAGATTGATCGTCAATTCCACATGGATCCTTAGCTGATCCCTATACTGGGACATGATCGGAAAGTCGTCCAGGTAAATAATCAGGCGCACGCCACGCGTACGAAGAGAGGCCACCACCGGTTTCATGACCTTGGTGAAGCACCAAGGAGCTGAGGGGAGACCGAATGGTAGGTATGTAAAACGCCACTGCCGGTCGTGCCAGGTGAGGTGGAGGTAGTCTCTGTGTTCCATCGTGATGGGTACAGTAAAATACGCGTCCGTCAGATCTAGCATGTCCAGCCAATCCGAAGTATGGAGGAGGTCTCTGAGGCAATGTATGCCCTGCATCCGAAAAATGCTAGCATCGGAGGAAACGCGTTCAGGGGATGGAGAATTATCACCGGACGGACATCTCCCCCTTTCTCTAATACTAGGAATAGGCTGCTCGTAAAGCCCAGGGAGGCAAACGGCAATTCCTCTATGGCGCCTAGACATCAAACCTCAGATTTCCGCAGAAATCGTCCCGTCCTGTCCCAAAGGAAGGGACAACTCTCTGGGGTCAGAAAATCGGACAGGCAGAGATACAAACTCGAGGTGATAACCCTTTATTGACTGAAACATGCGCTTCATATCGGTTTGGGCTTCACCGATGTCCGTAAAAGGATTAAACATAGGTCCCCAGGTCCATCACGAAGGTAGTACCAAATAACATCCCATACCATCGCCGGATGAGCTCGGTTTCGCCACCGGCATGGCAGCCGATTCGGGTTCGATTTTTAGCAAAATCGCTTCACGCCTCCCCATCGACATAGCGGAATTCGCATCCCCCAGAAGACAAATAGCCCACTGGACCCATCCTATGGCCACATCAACATCCAGGGCCGTGTCGCCAGCCGTAGCGGCACCTAGAAGTTCATACAGTTTTGACAAAGGGTGCAGGGTACCTAAATCTTATCTTGGCATCCCTTTAGGGAGCAGACCAGGCCCCTCTATGGTTTCCAGCCCGGCTTATTTAACAATCGTGCGACCTGGGGGTCAATATCAGGGGACTTGGAGGCCGAGCCCGGGAGATAAGGCAGAAAAGGGGGGGGGTTCATGCGCCGTTCAACATATTGGGTGAAATGCCCTGGGGGTTCCCCTTCAACTGATCGGCGGTGACATATGTCATCTGGATCGAACAGGGGATTGCCCCGTGGATCCAACAGCGTTTTATCATCCTCAGAGGGGCCATGTAGAGAACCCCGTGTAGTGGTAGAGGTCCCGGCAGGGGCTATACCCGTATTGGGTAGATCCCGACTCAAAAGAGTCGTGCCCTATCACGTCTGAGTCAGCCTCCGCACCCCGGTCGGTATCCGACCCTTCTGTAAGGGCTCTAGCCCGTTTCCACAGTCTAGCCTTTTTAGCCCGGCCAGGGGCTTCTTTGCGCGTGGGAGGCACGCCTTCTGTGACCGCCTCAAGCGTGTCTATCATGGCAGTTAAAACCTGCATCGAGGAGTGGGAGTCGACGTGCTTAGCCGCAGCCTTCGCCTTATGGGCTCCAGGCATGGCAAGGGCAGGCGGGGGAATCCTATCAGGTGGGGGCCGCCATGGAGGTCAAAAGCATAGCTTGAAAGGATTGGGAAAAAACGATGAAGACACCGTTCCCACGGCAGAGGCAAAGGCCTTCTGCAAGGATGACGCCATAGTGGCATCTAGTAGGGCCTGAAACTCTTGGGAGGCCACATTACCCCCAGAATTATCCTGGGTAAAGGCCTCTTGAAGGCCCTCCGGCCCCTCATCCCCATCCTGCATATAAGCAGAAAAAGTATACTCGCAAAAACAATATAAAAATCTCTGAACTAAGTTGATTAGGAAAGCAACAGGGTTGAGTAACCCATAGGAGAAATAACAAAAAAGCACAATGTATACATTACATCAGGACGTAAAACCATATATAGTATACTGACATGTACTGTAGTGGAATACACAGGGAAACAACAGCCACGAGTAAAAACCGCCTCCAAAAATGGCCGCCGCACGTGGAAGCCGGGCAGTCACCGATCGCGGGCAGCACACAGATGGGGATAAGGCGCGAGCACCTCACCCACGCGGGCAGACCGCGAGAGCGTGGAGAGAGATGTGGACGGCTTAGAGAGTCGCGGAAAACCGGCGCCCGCGGTCCGCGAGCGCTACCCAGAACAAGGTAGCCTAACAACAGGGGAGCATGGGGAGGAAGCTCCCCGGTGGAGAAAAACATAAATAAAAAGGGGGGAATCCCCACTAGGCACACCACCAGAAAGCAAAACCTGTGTAGATATACTATAAAACACAGCAAGGAAGCAAATGACATGCAGAAAAACAACAATAATAATGCAAAATCCATAACATAAATCCATAAGAGGAGCAAGATACTTAGCTGGTCTGAGAGCAGCAAAGAAAGAGGGGGATTGTGGGAGACACTGGCATTTTATAGTCACTTCCTCTGTTATGTGGTTGGTTGCCTGTGTGCCTATACAGGTTTTTCTTTCATTTTGATATATTAATATTTCTCTATCTTTGCTGCTGAGAGTAATAAAGAAAGATATGCATAATATGAGCCTCCGTGTCTTTAATAAAATTCAGTTTTTGCCCCTCATTATGTTGCAACTTTGAAGGCATTTGAAGAAAATTATATTTCTGACTGTGGAGTTGCTACAGATGGGAGCAATCATGGGTCATTAAAATTATTTCCAATAATAATCCAATAGTTCTACTGGAAAGACGGTGGTATGCAGTCAAAGTTAGTTAGTTGAAGTGCGAAACTTGCCAAATGAGCATTGCACTTACAGGTGATAATTGTAATGCCATGTTCTGTAGAGTACACTGTAAAGACAATGTAAATAATGTTTTTTCAAAGTTATAGGAGCACTATAGTGCCAGGAAAACAAACTCGTTTTCCTGGCACTATAGGATCATTAGGTCCCCCCCACCCGCAGGGCCCCCCTTCAGCCACTTTCCTTTCTCCAGCGCCGTGCCCCCTCTGTGCTGGGGAACTCTCAACCCCCTGCCGACGTCAGATCCGAATGCACATGCGCGGCAAGAGCTGCACGTGCATTCAAACAGCCCGTATGAAAGCATTACTCAATGCTATTTTTCACAGTGAGAATCACGGAAGCGCCTGTATTGGCTGTCAGTGAGACAGCCACTAGAGGCTGGATTAATCCTCATTGAAACATATCAGTTTTCTCTGAAACTGCTATGTTTTCATCTGCAGGCTTAAAACTAGAGGGACCTGGCACCCAGACCACTTCATTGAGCTGAAGTGGTCTGGGTGCCTATAGTGGTCCTTTAAATATCTTTTTAAAAATAGTTCCTTGATTGTTGTCGGCTGCACACCATAGTCACCAGAACAACTGCAGCTTATTGTATTTGTTCTGTTGAGTATAATCATTCCCTTCAGGCTTTTTGCAGTAAACACTGTCTTTTCAGAGAAAGGGATAACGCCACAGGCTAGCTTAGGGATAACGCCACAGGCTACTTAGAGGTGCTCACTGGGGTAGTGCTGCACAGTGTTGATGATGATTGGTCTATGCTGTGTTTGGCTTGTGCTAGCTCTGCCCCTGGTCTGCCTCCTTGATATAATTGGATGATGTCAGCCAAGCAGGCAGATCAGGGGCAGGTTTTGCTATATTTAGAGGTGGTGAAGATCAGGGGCGCTAGACGGTGTTTTTAACAATATGGTCAGGAATACATGTTTGTGTTCCTTTAAATAATTGTAATCATGATGCTCTAGAAAAATAGAAAATTGAAGTTGAGAATAATATTTTTAAAATATATCAGTTTTTCCATATTCCAAATTCATATTTAACTCTGTAGAAGTTCTACACAATTTGGTTTCTGTCAAAAATGTTTTATCGGACTAGTTGACTAAAAACTTTACACTTCTGAAGGGTAAGGAGCTTCTATCTCAAAAATGCAACAAAGGACTTGATCGAGAGTGTGTTGACTTCTCTGCAGAAATAAAAAGCCTCTAAAGTAATTGTTTGGAGTAGGGCAGGTGGATGAAGCCCCTTCAAGTTTTCTCTTGTTTTACTTGGATGTTCCTTCATGAGGTACCCAATTGGATTGATGTAGAATCCACTGTTCAATGACTGATTGAGACAGATGTTCCAATTGATGATGTGAATTGTTTTAACCAATTTAGTCATCTTTAAAAATGCACAGAACAATATAAGAATGATAAAAATTTCAAAGAATTGTTGTCACACTAAAAATAGTTTGAAAGCTCTAAAAGTATTGAATGTCATTCAGAATTGTTCAACATTGCTCAATTCTTCTTTGCAATCTCTCCTTACAATGGCAATGTGGAGTGACTTTTCTCTCTCATGCAGGCTCTATGGACAATGGAGAGCAACAAGTTAACAGTTGACTCTGTAAAGGGGTCTTTTGTCCAATATAATTTCAAAGATATGTAGTGTTACTTAAAAAGCATTCAAAATTGATCAAAAAAATTCAATCTTAAGAGAAGTGTAGTTAGGCACAAGAAGTCGAGAACAATGATACAAGCACTACGGCAGTTAACTGTCCCTTTTTTTGTTTAGATGTCTGACAGTGGTACAGCTGGCAGTAAATTCAAATATTTTTTTCAGGGTTTGACAGTGTGGTACATTCGCAGTGCATTTTGTGAGTAGACGGGGCTGGGTGCTCTGTGTTCTAAATGGATGTGGTGTGTCATCCCAGTGAAGAAACTATCATCTATATGCAGCCCAAACACGGAGGTGACACCTCCGCCTTTACTGCACTCCTGTGACTAAATTTCAGCCCATGAGAATCTGTTCCTGGAGGTGTCTGGCTGCAAAAAAATTTTTTTATTTTTTTTTTATGATCTCAAAAATAAATTGTATGACTACACTCATTCCCAGTTGCCTTAAATTAGTCAGCGTTCAAGTACAGTTATATACATAGATACACATGTAGAGAGAGATGTGTGTGTGTAATTTGCTTTTTTTTTTTTTAAAGCTGTTTATCAGCATAGTACATCAAAAAAATAAAAATAATTGTATACCTAAAGAGCTGAATTTCCACATAATGATAAATGCCAAAATGAAGGATATTTCGACAGTGCAATAGTTTTCTGACCTTGGAGAGTATGTGGTGTTTTTTAATTGTACATCCAACTTTTAAGTTGACCTGAAAAACCCCCCAAAAGATGAATTATGTTATTCTAATCCAAAGACATTAGTGCCAGATTGTACTAATTAAGCACCGTTATGCATGACTCTTTGATAAACCTTTGTACATGTGTGCAATAATAATGTCTTTATTTTCTCAAACAACAATATATTTTATTTTTGTCTTTAATTTAAATGACCTTGTGCTGTTATGGCATTATAAACAAGGTGCTGGATACTTTCTTTTATTTTAAGTTTCATTTGGATCATTAAAAGAACACTCCACTCCAAGCACCATAACTACTAAAGCTCATTGTACTGCTTATGGTGCAAGAAGTGCTCTGGCACTCATTATTAGTAGTCAAACCATTTTAGAACAGTTTAACTTCTAACCTGGGGTAAGCAGGGTGGCACTCCCGTCCTCCGCTATGAACAATGGAGAGCTAGAAGCTCTCTTTCTGAGGCAAGCCCTGCACATTGTTTGAGAACCATTATCCGACACTCTCTGCCAATGAGTTTGCCCTGCACCACACTAAAACAGTTTGACTACTTGCAATGGTGTAGTGCCAGATACTCCTGGCACCGTGTCCACTACAGTGCGCTGTAATGCTTATTGTGATTGCAGTGATCCATAACATTTTAAATACCTTGCAATCAAACTTTACATAAGTTAAGTCATTGAATCCAAAAGGGCAATACAAATTGAACTTTTGTCCTGAGTTTTAACCAGCCCCTATGCCTTCACCTGTGGGCAAGGGGTTGCATGAAACCTTGTTTGCACAAGTAGGGAACTACATCCAGGGTCAGTTTCTGATGCAGGGTTGTCAAGCTGAACTCTACAGTGCTGGCTGTTTTTTTTTTTTTAGCTAAAAGACACAGACACCCAAAGTGTGTGTGTGTGTGTGTGTGTGTGTTTATGTATGTGTGTATATCTATCTATCTATCTATCTATCTATCTATCTATCTATCTATCTATACATAATAACCATCTGTTCCTTGGCAGGTCTTAAATTTAGGTACAACCTCAAATGAACAAAACAATGACATATTACACTATATAAATTAAACCAAAATGGAGACGATTTGTGTGAAAAACTAAGTACACTAAGCAGCAATAACTTGAAGTAATAGTTTTTATTTATGACTTTATCAGTCTGTCACATCTTTGTGAAAATGTTTTGTCCCACTCTTCTTTACAACGGTGCTTCAGTACATTGAGGTACATTTTTTTATACACAGCTCTTGTAAGGTCTAAAGCATTTCAGTGCCACGGCATTTCAATCAAGTTGAGGTCTGGACTTTGACTGGGCCATTACAACACTTTGATTCTTTTCTTTTTCAGCCATTGTGTTGTAGATTTGCTGGTGTGTTTGTGATTATTGTCCTGTTGCATGACCCAATCTTAACCAAACTTGAGCTGTCAGACAGATGACACATTTGATTCTAGAATACTTTAGTATACAGAGGCGTTTAAATGGCCTTATAACCTTTCCAAGTTTGCTGGGCAGCAACAATTGCTTCTCTAAGACAATTGCTGATGTATTTCCTCCTTGTCATCATGTTAAAACACACCCAAATACTCCAGACCAGCAAACTACTACAACTTCACCTTTAAAAGACACAAACAAATAAAAAAAAATATGTAATTCTCATCACTTCATTCGTACTTAGTATACTAATAGTGACTTAGAATACTGCATGTTGTTTGGTCGCATAATTACTTATTTTGTTCACTTCTTAGTATTCTTAAACACAGCATTGTAAACCACTTTGTAGTTATTATAATCAAATCATAATGTATATAGGGCAAACTTTGGCAGGTCTGATATCGGGAGAAGTAGGAGGTAGGTGTGCTGCACGAGTGCTTGTGTATGTGATGCAGGTTGCATCATGGGCCACATGCCTGCCCACAAAGCAGTGCTTTAGCGGCCATACGCCAAGTGTTGGTTGTACGCTCATGTATGGGATTAAATCCTTCAAATATTTCTTGATATATATGTTTAAATTGTTTACTTAATATACCCCTTAAGTAAACATATGCATTTTTGTCTGCATGTTTTCTTTCAGGGTATATATATATAAAAACAAAAAAAAACTGACAACAGCTGCAGACCTGCTGTCTGCCGCCTTAGCAAGCTTTCTCTTCTTTTTGGGCACAGATTTTTAAGTCTGTGCTTGGGGAAACAACCAATCAGAGGCTTGCACATGTGATTGCAGCTTACCAGTGCTTCTCAACCAGACGTGGTGTAGCTTATTGAGAAGGGAGGAAGGCTTGTGCACTCTGTCTCAGCGCACCTGCCACTACTGTTAGCTCTGTGGAACTGAAGTACTTTGTGTCTGGATTGTTCCTATAAAAGTTGTACATTTCATTACAAATGAAGTGTGTTATTAATCTGTTTTCCTGACACTAGGTGAAAAGGTTGGCCTGTCGGTTGACCAGGGGGACAGAGTTGAAGTCAGGTGTCACATTGACAACCTTGTGACTAAACAGGTCTGTTAAAGCAAGGCATGTAGGTACTAAAATTATAATATGGCTTGTGTTTTGGGGATAATACAAGTTGTTGGGATAGGCAAGCCTCTTCTGGGTGCAACACAAAATGAATTTGAGGTGTTTAGTAATCTTGAGACTGACCTATTTACTTATTCTATTAGCTGCTCTGCAAGCCTCTGCTGGACCACACATAAACTCAGAGACAAGCTAGGAGCATGGGAAAGAACAATGGTGGATTGTAGGTCTGTTTGGAAAATAAAGTTGTATTTATGCATGTGTGTATTATTTTGTAAATATGAGTCTCTGCTATGCAATTGCTTTTGCTCCTAGCGTGCAACTCTCAAATATTTTAGGGTAGCATGTTCAGAAGTTGACTTGTTATAGAACATCATTGCTCCCTCTCTATTGTCCACAAAGATGACTTTTAAAATAGACTTTCTATGAGAAATCAGCACTTTTATAAATTAGCCAGGGAACTCCCCCCTGGCTGTCAATCAGACAGCCAAGGGAGATTCCTTCCTACTTTCGTTAGCTCCCTTGAGTCCCCTAATGGAAGTGGCAGGCACGCTGTACTTGAGTGTGCCTACCTCCCCCTCCCTCCCTCACAGACCTCAGACCAGCTTGACATCTTCATCCTTGCACATGCGACTGGGTGCGCACGTGTGCACGAACAGCTGCGTGTGCACGTGGGGAGCAAGTCAGAGGCTTCTCAATGAGAGTTATTTCCTTGTGAAAAAAATGAAAGTCTTCCGGGGGGGGGGGGGGGGAGGGGAGGGGCTTACAAAGGCTGCGGTTATAAGAACTGCAGCTTTTGTAAGCTATTTTAAACTAAATTCTCAATAAATACATACATGTAAATATGTATGTGTGTGTGTGTGTGTGTGTGTGTGTGTGTATTGGGAGTATATCTAGTAAACTCTTGTTTTTTTTGGTGGGGTGTTTGGAAGTGTGGAGTGGACCTTTAAGTAAGTTTTTTGTTCAAAAGTTTTTTGTAAAAAAAACAAAACAAGCATATTCATTTAATAATTTTATCACTAGTTAAAGGGATTCTATAACATTATAGTGCCCTTTGGTACCAGACTCCCTCACGACCCCCCCCCCCCTGTTTCTCTGGTGGGACGGGGCATTGTACCCAGACCATTTCAATAGGATGTAGTGGTCTGTGTGCCTATAGCGTTGCTTTATTTGGTTTCTTTACCTTTTACTAATATTTTGTAGTTTGTAACAAAAGCAGATTTTTTTTTTTGGTCTTGAGATTTTGCACTTCATGTTTCTCAAGAACACCCATATAGCATGAAGAAATTGTTGTTCTAATAAGATTATAACCATTAAAAACAGACTTTTCATTGCCACTCCATTACCTACAATTTAATTTAGATTGATTGTGTTCTTGCAAATGTTTGCATTAATTATAGGCTAGTATTTTAGCCAGGCATATGTTGTCTCATTATATCTCTATCTTACTGCCTTTAGCAGGTACTCATTGACGAGTGAAGCACCAACTGAAGGAACGTCAGCTAAGAAGCAATGGAGATAAAAAACGAAAGTTTACAGCCTGACCTTAAACTAGTTGCTCATCCAAGAGCAAAGAGTAAGGTATGGAAGTACTTCGGGTTTGACACCAATGCCGAAGGATGCATTTTACAGTGGAAAAAGATCTATTGCCGCATTTGCATGGCCCAAATAGCTTATTCTGGGAATACCTCCAACCTTTCGTACCATCTTGAGAAAAATCACCCTGATGAGTTCTGTGAATTTGTCAAAAGTAACACTGAGCAGATGAGGGAAGCTTTTGCAACTGCATTTTCCAAATTAAAGCCAGAATCTTCTCAGCAAACTGTCCAGGAAACATTAATAATGAAAAGCAGCCATAACTTTGACAACAAGAAGCACCTAGAATTGACCTCTGCTGTAATCAGCATGATTTGTGAGGGCATGTTCCCTGCTTCGATATTGGATGAACCTACATTTAAAGCTCTTTTGAGAACAGCTGATCCCCGGTATGAATTTCCAAGTAGAAAGTTTATTTGCACACGAGTGTTGCCTGAAAAATATAATGCGGTGAGAGATGTCATACTAAAAGAACTGACAGATATTTTGTGGTGTGGAATGTCCACTGATTTCTGGAGGAGCGAAAATCAGAACCGATCGTATGTGACCCTTTCAGTCCATTATCTGTGCTCTGGGACTTCGCATTTTTTATCGGTAAATTCACGGTTCTTAAAAACATTTGAGGTACCAGAGGAGAACAAAGCTGAGACTATAACACGAGTCCTATATGAAACCTTCATTGAATGGGGAATAAATTCCAAAGTATTTGGTGCTACTACAGATTACAGTAAAGACATTATCAAAGCATGCTCCCTTCTGGATATCCCCGTGGTTATGCCTTGCTTAGGTCATACATTTAATATGGGTATACAGCAAGCCTTCCAACTACCAAAACTATCTGGACTTCTTTCTAGGTGCAGAAAGCTAGTAGAATATTTTCAGCAGTCTTCCCTTGCAATGTATATGCTATGTGAGAAACAGAAACAGCAAAACCTATTTCCTTGCATGCTTGTAAGTGACCGTGTGTCCTGGTGGGGTAGTACTCTTTCCATGTTGCAGCGTCTTAAGGAGCAACAATTTACAATTGCCGGTGTTTTGGTGGAGGACAGTAATAATCATCATCTCATGTTAGAAACTAGTGAGTGGAATACAATTGAAGGTCTGGTGGACTTGCTACAGCCATTTAAGCAAGTAGCAGAAATGCTTTCTATGTCAAAATTTCCTACCATTAGTATGGTAAAACCTCTTCTGCATATGCTACTAAATACATCCCTGAACATCAAAGACACTGACCTGAAAGAAATCAGCATGGCTAAAGAAGTGATTGCTAAAGGTCTCTCATCTACCTATCAGCAGACGCCAGAAATAGACATGTTTCTAAATGTGGCAACCTTTTTGGATCCAAGGTACAAAAAGCTTCCATTTCTATCTGCATTTGAACGAGCACAAGTTGAAGGTCGAGTGATTGAGGAAGCTAAAAGCCTTTTAGACAGAGGGAAAGAAAACTACCGGGCTGATGATAAAGTTTTTTCAATGTCTGATGAACCCCCAGTAAAAAAAAGTATGGTTTCTTCCACCCCACCACCTACCAGTAGCATCAACAATATGTTGGCTGAAATCTTCTGCCAGTCAGGAACGTCTGAAGACCCGGAGGAATGGCATGCACAAATTGTAGAAGAATTGAGCAATTTTAAATCACAAAAAGTTCTTGGTTTAAACGAGGACCCTCTGAAATGGTGGTCTGACCGTTTGGCTTTATTTCCATTATTACCAAAGGTGCTTCAAAAGTACTGGTGCATTACAACCACAAGAATCATCCCTGAACGTCTCTTTAGTTCATCAGCAAATGTTATAAATGCAAAAAGAAATAGACTTGCACCTGCACATGTAGATGAGCAGGTATTTTTGTATGAGAACACACGAAATTGCTCCGATGCAGAGCCAGAAGATGACGAGGAAGGAGAGTGGGGCCTACAGCAAGAACCTTTTTTTAACATAAATGAAACTGTCAATATTGGCAGCAACTTCTTTACAGCAAGAGACAGTGGGTTCATTTAAATACTTTAAAATGTTATTAGTGATATTGATAATAAAGGTATTTGTCATACCAGCTACCAAAAAAGTTTTAACTGGATGAGATATTTAATGTATAGACTATTTTAGCCATTACTATGTATATGAGTTGTTGTCTACTTTATAAATACACACACTGCTCCTGGGCACAAAATCTTCATTAGCTATTGGCAAGGAAATTCATCCCTCGTGAGTGTGACATGCACCCTTTAGCCTTGCAGTGGTGAGTAACTTTTGTAAGGCTTGGCTAGTAGCGTAAAACTTGAAATTTTAAACCTAGTAGTGCTCTACTATCATACTTCAAATTACCAGGAATATATTCGCCGGTGGTTTAGTAATTTGTTCAGGGAATTATTTTTTTTTTTTTTTTTTTTATCAAAACATGTAAATATGACTGCATGTATTTTGTCATACTCCCAACGAAAAAAGTGAAACGCTGCATGTGTTAAGGAAGCAACAGACTTTATGCTCATTTAGTAGTTTCTGTGGTGGTGGTTCCTGAGAAATTAATTGTAATTAAATTGAAAGGGCAGTTATTATTTAATAGATGGCATCCATTGTTTCCATACTACTCAGCACAACTCTTGAGAGCTTGGCCAGCATGTGAGCCTAATTGTTTCAGTTGGGGTATGTGGATTCAACGGTTGATGTGCATTGTTTGGCGGATTCTGCAGATCTCTCCTCCAGTCTCACATTATATCAAGTTATGACCACCGTAATCACAGTCTGGAACACTTCATTAGGAAAGCCACTTATTGTATATTCCCACTTATCAGGCTGATCTGTACTTGACACGTGCCGCTGTTTGTGCTCTTTCTGAAATGGGAAGCCACTGAGGTGGGAGAGAAAGGATATACTAACTCTCTCACAGAGGCTTCACATAGTGAAGGAGTGGGGAGAGAACATAAACACTAATTGCTGCACTAGCTTAGCACAACACTATACCACGAGGATAAATAATGAAAGCTAAATAAATATGGGCATTATAAGTAAGAGATGTATGAGTGTGTGTTATTCTACAGCTACTTATGTATAGTTAGAGAGAAACACTATGAGAAAGAATACATAATAAAAATAAAAAGTATATTCAAAGTCATTGCTGAGTAGCTACAAAGCAACATATTCTAACATGTTTAAGACCATTAAAATGCCTACTAGTAAGAAACCTGTTCAAATCCCTGTTCACACATTTGACAACTTACCAAGGCATTAAAGGAACACTATAGGGTCAGGAACACAAACGTGTATTCCTGACCTTATAGTGCTAAACCCACCATTTAGCTGGCTTGCCCCTCCATAGCCCCCCTGTAAAAGTTTAAAACTCACCTTATTCCCAGCGCCGCGCGGGTCTGCCGGCACAGGCTCCGCCCACTTTGTGACATAATCAAAATGGCCGATTTTTAACCTATCCAATGCTTTCCCATATTGAATCAATGCGTCTTTATGAGGAAAATCCAGTGTCCCCATATGTGTGTTTGTATGTGAGTGTGTCAGATGGTGAGGCTGTGTGTGGGGTGAGTATGGCTAAATAAGTGTGTACCTTTTATTTACCATTTATGCTCTGACAGTCAAAGAATTATTGTGAATTATGGGCTCCTAACTTTTAGCCATGAATCCTAAAATGGAGCCCTATTTTAGCCTACTGTTTTACTAATGCATTTGCCAGCTAGACAGTGCTTACCACTTAAAAACCATCAACAGATCAGGACATACATTTGTCTTACCCTGGGCTGTTTCTTCTTTACCTATAGCCATCTATTCAACCAAATTTTAAGGTAAAATTTCAGAAGTTTTACTTGCTTTCTCTGAACTGAAACATACATAAAGCGGATCCTCTACCTATTAAACCACCAGATAAATATATGTTTGGCAGTAAAAATCTCGTTGTTGACTAGATAGTAGATTTAATTCCAGCACTAATAGTTTAAACTGTTTTTAGATATTTAGACTGATTGTAAGTTCTAAACCTTGAATTAAGCAACCCAGCAATAATATAAAGATGGATTGCTGTATTATTTAAAACTCTCATTGAAATGAGACGGCCACTAGAGGCACTCCCTGCTTGCTTGGCGACTTTTGGTCGCCTAGCTAACGCTGGACGTCCTCATGCTCTGCATGAGGACATCTGCCATCAGTTAAATCCCATCGGAAAGCATTAAAGCAATTAGTCAAAGGAGGTGGAGCACCGACCAAGCTCTGAGGGACATAGTAAGCGCTGGAAGTGTTACAAGACTTTTAAACCCTTGCAGCGCCAGTGGGGGGGCACGAGGGAGGGGCCCCAGAAGGATATGATAGCATTAGAAATACACTTTTGTATTCATAATGTTACAATGTTCCTTTAATATTTGTTGATAAGAAATTCCGTAAAAATGTATAATTCTGTGCCAACCTTTACGCCAGCAATGCACTATGGGCGCTTTAGTTCTTGAGCAGATGAAATGCTATCTGTTAGCTGTTGACGTTTTTTTCAAAGTTTATGAAGAAACTTTACAAAAGTTATTTCAAGAATGAATTATCAGACAGCTGCGCATAGGTCTTGAGTTAAGAATATCCGATGTTGAACTCACTTGAGTTTGTTTTAGCATTGGTGGGCTTAAAGTAAATCTATTTGATTTGAACGTGTTGGAATAGAATCGTTACCATTGAGTGAACATTATGTATATTGACCAAAGCTATTTTATGACATGTCGGGTTCTGCTTTTTTGTAAAAATGTGTATAGGATAATAAAAGACTTTTAAGGAAGTTTTTTTTTTTTTTATGGGTTGCAAGACTTTATATTTTCTTTATACCAATCACTGTACTACTGCAATTTTCCACTAATCATTAACAATGAAAGGTTTGTTTTTTTTTGGCTTTTTTTTTGCACTCTACTCTTTAATTTCAACATACACTTTAAATATATATATATATATAATTCATATATCATAGCAGTTACTTAACAGGTTTAGGTTAAGAAGTGTTACATGTGTAAATAATGTTTTAGACCCATATCTACACCTTGTTCCAAATTACTATGCAAATTATATTTTTCTCATTTACCTAAATAATTGATGTAAATAACAGTCTGCATAATTCTCATGTTATCAACTATTAAGAGTACAATTCAAATTTTATTGAACAAACCTCCTAATGATAACAGTATTTTTTTAAACATAAAAAACTTACAAAGCACTGTTCCAAATTATTACGCACAGTAAGTTTCAAAACACTTTATAGGTTGTAAAGAACTGAAAATTGTCATTTGTTGTGTTTGCAGCATATTTACTGAAATCAAAAGCTATTTCAATTAAACTTTTAACAACATTTTAACTTTTTAAACATTTTAACAGGTCACGTTACATTTTAATATAGGACCCCTTGTTATGGGCAAATGCAAATATTACAAGTTTTATAATGAAATGTTGTATTTCTTAAACTGTGTACGTTGTCTTTAACCCCTTAAGGACACATGACATGTGTGACATGTCATGATTCCCTTTCATTCCAGAAGTTTGGTCCTTAAGGGGTTAAGAGATATTGCAAATTGACAAGGTGTTAGAAATGGAACATGTTTTTCATAGATGTTTCTTTAACCCCTTAAGGACCAAACTTCTGGAATAAAAGGGAATCATGACATGTCAGACATGTCATGTGTCCTTAAGGGGTTAAGCAATAACCTCAGTGGATAATATGTTTGCGCCATTTTGTCCCAGACGAATTACAATAACAATAATGCATAAACAAGCTTCAAGGCTATACTACGACTCTTTCAGTACACAATATACTGTGGTAACCCCAAGTTAATGGAACTTCCCCAAATCCGGGAATCTCCCACGACTGTGCACTTACGTCTTAGTATAAACAACAGATAAGCTATTCAGACTTTAAGATGCCATCTTGAACTAAGTCAGGAAAATTTCCATGACGTATGCACCCTTTAGTTATGGCCTTGTATGTTTGGTCCTAAAATGAATAAAGTAAAAAAAAGTAACTTTTTCATATATGAACTACAGTGACCGTAAAATGACTACACCTAAGGTATAAATAGGTGTACTTTTTAAATGTTAAGACACAGAGGAGAGACTTGGAGACAGACGCTGCTCCATCTTAAAATGACTGAGAGGCTGACATGATGACATGTTCAGAAGGGTATGTTAACCTATTAATGATATTTGCACGCATTTAATTTCATCTTATAAACTCTGCTATAATGGATTTTATATGTCTATATTTATATTTTTATATAATATCTAAAAGACAAAACTATTGCTTCCAAGACAATCCTTATTTTATATTGTATTCTCAATTATTTATATATGTAAATAGAGGATCTCTTACTAACTATATAAAATTATGGCTATCTGTAGATATAGATATCTGTATGGTTAGCCCTGCTAAGTTCTATGCTTAAAGACATTATAGTGGTAAATAAGGGAACCACCTGCGGTTACACCCTTATTTGATAGCAGCTTCACAAGTCTTGCATCCATTGAACTTGGGAGTTTTTGGACAGTTTCTGCTTAAATTTGTTTGCAAGATTTCAGAATAGCCTCCCAGAGCTGCTGTTTGGATGTAAACTGCCTCCCACCCTCATAGATCTTTTGCTTGAGGATGCTCCAAAGGTTCTCAATAGGATTGAGGTCAGGAGAGGATAGAGGCCACACCATGACTTTCTCTCCTTTTATCCCCATAGCAGCCATTGATGCAGAGGTATTCTTTGCAGCATGAGATGGTGCATTGTCATGCATGAAGATGATTTTATTACGGAAAGCATAGTTCTTCCTTCTGTACCAGGGAAGAAAGTGGTCAGTCAGAAACTCCACATACTTTGCAGAGGTCATCTTTACACCTTTGGGGACCCTAAAGGGGCCGACCAGCTCTCTTCCCATGATTCCGGCCCAAAACATGACTCCACCACCGCCTTGCTGACGTCGCAGTCTTGTTGGAACAGGGTGGCTGTCCACCAACCATCCACTACTCCATCCATCTGGACTATCCAGGGTTGCACGGCACTCATCAGTGAACAGGACTGTTTGAAAATTAGTCTTCATGTATTTTTCTGCCCAATGCAGCCGTTTCTGCTTGTGAGCATTGGTTAGTGGTGGCCGAATAGAAGGTTTATGCACAGTTGCAAGACTCTGGGGGACTCTACACCTTGATGTCCGTGGGACTCCAAAGGCACCAGCAGCTTCAAATATCTGTTTGCTACTATGTTATGGTATTTTAGCAGCTGCTCTCTTCTTCTAATGAATCTGGCAGAAATCTTCCTCAATGTGCCTTTATCTGCACAAACCCGTCTGTTCTCTGAATCAGCCACAAATCTCTTAATAGTGCGATGATCATGCTTAAGTTAAATATCTAATGTCGTCCAAGGCATTGAACTATTTCACTCTTTTTCGGCAGCAGAGAGATCCTTTTTCTTCCCCATATTGCATGAAAATGGTGCTCTGCTTAATAATGTGGAACACCCTCCTTTAGTAGTTTTTCCTTAAATTGGGCTCACCTGGCAATCTAATTGTCACAGGTGTCCGAGATTGTTTTCAGTGATCAAAAGAGCCCTGAGACACAATGCCATTCATGAGTTAAACTGAAAAATAAAATAGTTACTCTTTCTGACACTTAAATAGAATTTGCATAATAATTTGGAACAGGGTGTAAAGTGTATTCGACCTATGTATCTATAAACTTTTGCTGTTAAATCACATTTCAAGTGCTGAATTGGTTAAAGCATGGCAGAGTCAAAGGTAGACTTTCAGCTGTTGCAGAATGACTTAGCCAATAATACTCTACCAGCCTTAGAGCAACACTGTCACTTCTGTGAAAGTGCGTCATTCACACACCCCAGCAAATCCTATTGGAGCACATACTTAATGAGTAATGCATAAAACTAATTTCTAAGCATGTACATGTTGAAAATATTGTCATTACTCCATGATGTTTCAGTCATGCTTTATGGTGGAATTTCTTCCTTAGTGCCATATTCGTACATGATACTGTGTGGGTTAAATTAAAGAGACACTATAGTCACCAGAACAACTACAGCTAATTATAATTGTTCTGGTGAGTATAATCATTCCCTTCGGGCTTTTTCCAATAACACTGTCTTTTCAGAGAAAATGCAGTGTTTACACTACAGCTTAGTGATAACTTCACTGGCCACTCCTGAGATGGCTAGTAGAAGTGCTTCCTTGGGCAGTGCTGCACACTGAGCAGTACTGCCATTCAGTGTCTCCACCCCCTGCATGCAGGCACTGAACGTTCCTCATAGAGATTCATTGATTCAATGCATCTCTACGAGGAGATGCTGATTGGCCAGGGCTTGTGCTGCCCCTGACCTGCCTACTTGACACTCTCAGCCAATCTTATGCAAAATCATTGTGATTGGCTCACAGCATCACTTCTGATGATGTCAGCTGTAAACGGGCTGATATGGGGCAGATGTAGCAGCTGCAAACTTGAATACAGGTAATATTTTACTATATTTAGGGAAGCATGGGAGGGCCAGGGGGCTATATGGTGGTTTTAACACATGTTTGTGTTCCTGACCCTATAGTGTTCGTTTAATTTGCATGGTTTGCTGTGATTATGCCAGGACAGCCAGTTAGAGAATGCAATTAAAAAGAAAACCAGAACCACAACCAATTGCCTAGTGCTCTGACAATCCTTGCCACAATAAGTAGGGTGGTTTACTACAAAGCTATATTAGTGGAGCTGTAGCACCAATAGAGCCCTAATTTTGTCAAACCACTTCAGTAGTTTAGTACATGCCAGTAAGAAAATGCTCATAAATTTAAAATAAGCTCTAGTATTCATGGTACCTAGAGTGCTTATTGAAAGCTGATAAAGCACAGTGAAAATTGCATTTCTGCAGATGCTGATGTTACCTTTTGGCCATATCTCAGTTAAGCAATGTCTTACAGAATGGCCTGACGTAAAATAAAGCCATTTAGCTAACTGTAGTTTAACCCCTTAAGGACCAAACTTCTGGAATAAAAGGGAATCATGACATGTCACACATGTCATGTGTCTTTAAGCGGTTAAATACTGTATTTGTACCTGATAATAGCCCTCAAAACACTGACATCAACATTGTCATATTAAATATGCCTAACACTACGTTGGTTTCCAAACATTAGTTTATTTTATAAACCTTTGGACAAATTATTGCAGTTATTTTATTACATGAAATGGCTGTCTGTTTTTTTTTTTTCTTTCTTCAATGTAGTAAGATTAATGTACAAACTAACCATAAAATCATTATCATCTCAAATTACAATGTAGCTCTGATAAAACCCAATTAATGTTTGGGGAATATAATAAAACAGTTCAATGATCTTGGATGGTTTACTTTGTATTGTATACTACTGTCTTATGGTAACATTAAGCTTGCAAAGTTATATCTTGTTTACCTTTTATGGATTGAATACTTTGGCGGCAGATGACTATCACGTTCCAAGAGATTTACCTACTCATACTGAGGTTAGTGTGATTAAATGTACCCACCTTTAACCCCTTGGTGACCAGACCACTTTTAAATTTTCTAAACGTTAAAGGGACACTCCAGGCACCCAGACCACTTCTGCCCATTGGAGTGGTCTGTGTGCCAACTCCAACTACCCTTAATCCTGCAACTGTAGTTATTGCAGTTTTCATAAACTACAATAATTATCTTGCAGGGATAACTCCTCCTCTAGTGGCTGTCTACTAGACAGCCACTAGAGGGCACTTTCTGCTTCATAGCACAGGATTTTTGTGCTAGAGCATCGCTGGACGTCCTCACGCTGTGTGAGGACTTCCAGGGTCGCTCAATTCCCCATATGAATACTTTCCTATGGAGAGCTGCGTTTGCGCATCAGGTCTTCTCAGCTGGCGGACGGGATCAGTCTCCCCCGCCAGCTGACGTGATGAACGGGAAGGAGCGGCAGCGACTCAAAACCACCGCCGAGGGACATCGGCGTGGGTCTCAGGTAAGTCACTGAAGGGGTTTTCACCCCTTCAGCAACCGGGGATGGGTGGTGGGAGGGAGAGGGGACCTGCGGTGGAGAGTCCCTTTAAGGACCAGGGCTGTTTTTACATTTCTGCGGTGTTTGTGTTTAGCTGTAATTTTCTTCTTACTCATTTACTGTACCCACCCATATTATATACTGTTTTTCTTGTCATTTAATGGTCTTTCTAAAGATACCATTATTTTCATTATATCATATAATTTACCATAAATTCTTTTAGAAAATATGATGAAAAAATGTAAAAAAAACACACATTTTTTAACTTTGACCCCAAAAATCTGTTACGCATCTACAACCGCAAAAAACACCCGTACTAAATAGTTTCTAAATTTTGTTCTGAGTTTAGAAATACCCAGGGCCGGTGCTAGGATTTTTAGTTACACAGGCGAAGATGCATTTTGGCGCCCCCAACCCTCATTAAAAAAAAAAAAATGCATGTTCACCTGTGTGTCTTTCCTCCCAAGCCACAGGCACACAGGCATCATTTTTCAGTCACACAGTCAAAGTCATACAGGTACACTGTCATACAAAGACAGAAATAATCATACAGAGACATACAGACACATACAGTCAGAGACATACAAGCAGAGATATACATGCATACAGAGACATGCAGGCATATAAAGACATACATGCATACAGAGGCTTACCGTCATACAGACACATACATACAGACAGGCATACAGAAACATACATACAAAGACATTCAGGCACATACATACAGACATACAGGCATAAAGAAACATACATACAGAGACATACAGGCATGCAGACACATACATACATACAGATACATGCATGCATACAGAGACATAACGTCATACAGACACATACATATAGACAGGCATACAGACACATACATACATACAGAGGCATACCGTCATACAGACACATACATACATACAGAAACATGCATACAAAGACATACAGGCATACAGAGACACACAGACACACACATACGTACATACAGAGACATAAAGGCATACAGTTACATACATGCATACAGAGACATATATATATACAGACATTCAGAGACAAACATACATCCAGTTACATACATGCATACAGAGACATACAGAAACATACGTACTAGACATACAGACACATACATACATACAGAGGCATACCGTCATACAGATACAGACAGGCATACAGAAAAATAAATACACACACACAAATTCACAGACACATACTCGAACACACACACACTGACAGACACACATACTCACATGCACACACACACTGACAGACACACACTCACACTCACACACACACACTCACACACAAACTCACAGACACACATACACACTGACATTCACACTCACATGCACACACACATACACACACAGTAATTAATAATCTAAATTAAATTTAAATGTCCCACCCAGCCTCCCTACCTGGAGAGCTGGCGTGGGTCTCTCATTGGTGGTCCAGTGGGGCTGCTGGGAGGCGTGCGGCTGAAGTGAATTAGGAGGCGGCGAGGGAGCTCTGATCTCTCTGACCGGCTCCCTCGCAGGCTGTTTTCTGATGCCGCGGGAGCCGGAATATGACGTCATATTCCGGCTTCCGCGGCATCAGCAAAAGGCGCGCGAGGGAGCCGGTCAGAGAGATCAGAGCTCCCTCGCCGCCTCCTAATCCACTTCAGCGCCCTCCGGGGATCCAGGAGGTGACCAGGCAGGAGGGAGCACTTCCCTCCTGCCGGTCACTGGAATTTTGCGCCCCCAGAGCCGGTGCGCCCTAAGGCGGCCTGTGCCGCCTTATGGATGCGCCGGCCCTGGAAATACCCAATGTTAACATGCTCTTAGTTGTTTTTTTGTGTGCAAGTTATAGGGCAATAAGTACAAGAAGCACTTTGCTATTTCCAAACAGTTTTTTTCTAAATTAACACAAGTTACATTGAAACACTAATATCTGTCAGGAATCCCTGAATAACCCTTCACATGTATATATTTTTTTTAAAAGAAGACAACCTAAGGTATTAAACCTGGGGTATTTTTTTTTTTTAATTCTTTATTTTTCTTGTGCAAATGATGACAACAAGCGTGTAGAGCCACATCAGCGTCTACAAGCATTTTTCAAGACATTTCAAAAGTGTGGCAGTTTGATCGGCACATTTTTTGGTATAATCATGAAAATATTAGGATAATAAACTTTGCTTATGTAATATAACATGCTAGGGTAGGAAAACATATTAAAAGTTGGACGTAAGTTTGATAATCCGCTTTGTCTACTTGGTATTATTCAGACAGGTCTATACAAATCTATACTATATACGAGTACACGTTAAAAGTTAAACAGGCTTATACTGGTCTGTATATTAATCCATTGAGTGAGCACTTGGTTGCCTAGGTATGAGTTATCTCCCTGGAGACGCAGTGCGTCCGTTTAGGAATGGATTTTGTGACAGGTTAGACACAGCGAGTTAGGCAGTGTGATAATGCATGGTTTTGCGCGGTTTGTACAGCGCATTGGGAATACCATGATGTGGTACGTGATGCATGCTGTGTGTACTGATGAGCAGTGTAGTAGTGCCTGTAAAGCAACTTTTCTGAAAAAAAAAAAATTGCCCTCTAATGTCAGTAGGACACCCTATGGTGTGTTTACCGCTAGTGCCATTTACGGGCTGAGAGCGTCTCTGTAGGGTGCCTATCCGATGCCCTGCGACGGGAGACTGCAGAGATATGAGTGCCAGAGTCCAGTTAGCAGTGTGTGGGGGGCACACCAGGCCCGCGTTCTCTGTCAGGTCCGCAGTTCCGTAGCAGCGGGGGTCAGCTAGTTTGTCACGGACCATTACTGCTCCAGGTGGTGTCTGCCGGTTTTTCCGTGGCTTTGCCAGTGTCCAGCCTGAGGAGAAGCCCTGTGCCTTTCGTAGCCGCCTGGTTCGACCCAAGCAGTAGCTGGATGTATGGGGCTTTTGCGGCTGTGACCTCGTGTAGGTTCCCCTGAGTTGCTTCCGTGTCGTCGCTTTACGTCTGAGTGGGGAGCGCTGCTGGGGCCGCTGCCATATAGGAATTTTTCCCGCTGTTGGTGCTATAAGCTTGGGAGTTGGCCTTTTCGGTAAGCAGTAGGTGTTTGCTGGTGGGAAGGTAGGACCGCTCGTCCGCTGCTGTGGTGGTGCAGGTGGACAGAGTGCATGTTCAAGTCGCTGCCACGACTTTTGGAAGTGCCTGTCCAGCCGTGTGAGTATGTCCCTGGAGTATGGGAGCCATGCTTCCTCCTCCATGTTGGAATGGCTACGGATCTGCAGGCCTGTGCTTGCAGTTTGCCCCCTTGGTCGTGCGTGAGCCAGCTCTCCAGGTGGGGCCCAATGTATAGTATCTGACCAGGCAGGCTTGTGTGCTTTTCGTGGAGCTGAATCTCGCGTGTCCGCCATATTGGGGTCCCCCACAACCGCCTTGCTTGGTGAGGTCGCGGGCGTAGTCTGAGGGTGCCGGGCGCGGGGTCCTCCATCGGGTGGGGACCAGGATGTCCCCCACCGGTCCATAGGGGGGGGGGGGAGTGTTCCAGGCTCGTGTATGGCTGTGTGCTGCTGGCAGGAAAGTGGCTGCCTTTCTCTGCCGCCTCCTGCAGTAGGCCCCATGCTGCTGTTGCGGTGCCCGGTTACCCCGGGAGGCAAGTTCGGTATTGCTGGGTTTGGGCTGTTCTTCCCTGTCCAGTGGGCCTGTTTGCCAGAGGTTAGAGGCACTTCAGCCCGATTTAGTTGCCGTTTTTTGTGCCCGCTGAGCAGGAGCTCTTGCAGAGCACGTCTTCCCTGCTTGCTGTTTCGGCTCCGCCCCAAACTTGGGGTATTTTGACTCTTTTGATGACACCATTTTAACACCAATCTATGCCAAATTAAAAAAAATAAAAAAAAGAATTGGTGATTTTTTTGATACACATAGCAATTTAAGAATACATGTACAGAGAACTTAAGGGTTACTGCCAAAGAACAGCCCAATATGTGTTCAGCAACATCTCCTGAATACAGTGGTACCCCCGTGTACAGGTGTGTCGGGTTATCTGGGGGCTAAAAGACTTTATTTGGAGGGTGCACATTCCAGTTTTCCAAGTTTTCTATTTTCACAGCTGGTCATCATGCACCCATATCCTATTTGGGACATTTTTGAAGCCGGCCAATGTCATTTACCCCCATCAAAACATATATTTTTGAAAAGTAGTCACCATGGGGTATTTCAAATGGTGATATTTTAACACTTTACATGCACTAATGCTACCACCAGTTTTGAACCTTTTGGGTAGTAATTTTTTTGTTATTTTTCACACACATTGTACTTTAGGCATGGATTCTGAGTTCCTGTTATGTGTTCAGTAGAACAGTGCCTCCAACATACCGGTTTTATGGGTTTTTGCAAACTTACAGGGGTCAAATGTAGAGCTTTCCCCTTTTCCATGTTTGCACATTGAAATTTGCCAGATTGGTTTGCTGGGCCTGTGTTGCCTTTGAGATCGTATAGCAGCCAAGGAATCAAAATTAACCCCATCATGACATACCATTTATAAAAGTAGACAACCCAGGGTATTTAAAATGGGGTATGTCCAGTCTTTTTTTAGTAGCCACTTAGCCACAAATGCTGGCCAAAGTTAGCTTTTTTTATAAAAATGTTTTTACATTTTTTTACACTCATTTTTGTGTTCAGCGAAGTCTCACGAGTATAACAATACCCCTGATGTACAGGTTTTATGGTGTTTTGGAAAGTTACAGGGCCAATATAGAGCTTGCCCAATACAGTTTGCCAGATTGGTTTGCTGGATCTGTGTTGCATTTTGAGACCATATGATAGCACAGGAATGTGAAATAACCCCATCATGGCATACCATTTTCAAATGTAGACAACCCAGGGTATTCCAAATGGGGTTATTACCAGTCTTTTGTAGTAGCCACTTAGTCACACACGCTGGCCAAAGTTAGCGTTTTTATAAATGTTTTATTAATATATATATATATACACATATATACATACAGTATCTCACAAAAGGGAGTACACCACTTACATTTTTGTAAATATTTTATTATATCTTTTCATGTGACAACACTGAAGAAATGACACTCTGCTCCAATGTAAAGTAGTAAGTGTACAGACTGTATAACTGTAAATTTGCTGTCCCCTCAAAATAACTCAACACACAGCCATTAATGTCTAAACCGTTGGCAACAAAAGTGAGTACACCCCTAAGTGGAAATGTCCAAATTGAGCACAAAGTGTCAATATTTTATGTGGCCACCATTATCTTCCAGCACTACCTTAACCCTCATGGGCATGGAGTTCACCAGAGCTTCACAGGTTGCCACTGGAGTCCGCTTCCACTCCTCCATGACAACATCACGGAGCTGGTGGATGTTAGACCTTGCACACACCAACCTTCCGTTTGAGGATGCCCCACAGATGCTCAATAGAATTTAGGTCTAGAGACATGCTTGGCCAGTCCATCACCTTTACCCTTAGCTTCTTTAGCGAGGCAGTGGTGGTCTTGGAGGTGTGTTTGGGGTCGTTATCATGTTGTAATACTGCCCTGCAGCCCAGTCTCCGAAGGGAGGGAATCATGCTCTGCTTCAGTATGTCACAGTACATGTTGGCACTCATTGTTCCCTCAATGAACTGTAGTTCCCTAGTGCCAGCAACACTCATGCAGGCCCAGACCATCACACTCCCACCACCATGCTTGACTGTAGACATGATACACTTGTCTTTGTACTCCTAACCTGGTTGCCTCCACACGTTTGACACCATCTAAACCAAATAAGTTTATTTTGGTCTCATCGAACCACAGGACATGGTTCCAGTAATCCATGTCCTTAGTCTACTTGTCTTCAGCAATCTGTTTGTGGACTTTCTTGTGCATCATCTTTAGAAGAGGCCTCCTTCTGGGACGACAGCCATGCAGACTAATTTGATGCAGCGTGTGGCGTATGGTCTGAGCACTAAGAGGCTGACCCCCCACCCCTTCAACCTCTGGATATGACGCTGAGCACGTGCACTCAACGTCTTTGGTCGACCATGGCGAGGCCTGTTCAGAGTGGAACCTGTCCTGTGAAACCGCTGTATGGTCTTGCCCACCGTGCTGCAGCTCAGTTTCAGGGTCTTATAACCTAGGCCATCTTTATGTAGAGGAACAATTCTTTCTTTCAGATCCTCAGAGAGATCTTTGCCATGAGGTGCCATTTTGAACTTCCAGTGACCAGTATGAGAGAGTGTGAGAGCGATAACACCAAATTTAACACACCTGCTCCCCGTTCACACCTGAGACCTTGTAACACTAACGTGTAACATGACACCGGTGAGGGAAAATGGCTAACTGGGCCCAATCTGGACATTTCCACTTAGGGGTGTACTCACTTTTGTTGGCAATGGTTTAGACAGTAATGGCTGTGTGATGAGTTATTTAGAGGGGACAGCAAATTTACACTGTTATACAGGCTGTACACTTACTACTTTACATTGTAACAGAGTGTCATTTCTTCAGTGTTGTCACATGAAAATATATAATAAAATATTTACAAAAATGTGAGGGGTGTACTCACTTTTGTGAGATACTGTGTGTGTGTGTGTGTGTATATATATATAAATAATATATATATATATATATATATATATATGCGCGCGTGCACACACACATATATATTTGAAATGTTATATATGTATAATATTTTATAAATATATAATATATGTATAATATGTATATATTTTTTTTACTTTTTAGTAGCCTGGGGGACTGCCTGACAGCTCAGACAGTCCCCCTGCTTGCAGCTCCTAGGCTCCTTTTGCTCCTAGGCTCCTTTTGCGGCGATGTGATCATAGTGATCACATGGCCCTGGAGGGCCAGAGCTGTTGCAGGACTGCTGGGTAGGTCTGCGGTCCTTAATGACCGTTTTCTGTCGGACGTACTCAGTACATCCATGGTTGTTAAGGAGATATATATAATTGTAGTTAGCTATATATATATTGCATATATATATTATTATAGAAATTAACAGTTTTTAAAAATAAGCTGTAAAAAAAAAAATTATAATTTTATTCTTTCTGTATTTGCGCCATTATCTCTATTAAAACAATATCTGTTGAAAACTTGTCGAAAATTTTTTTTAAATTTTTTTCCTAAAACTGTTATGAAAAAAAACTTGTTGGAAAAAAAACCTGGAAA
This sequence comes from Pelobates fuscus, assembly GCF_036172605.1. Lineage (NCBI taxonomy): Eukaryota > Metazoa > Chordata > Amphibia > Anura > Pelobatidae > Pelobates > Pelobates fuscus. Next base: position 114,845,207 of record NC_086317.1, read on the forward strand.
AAAATTGTTTCGAAAAAAATATTGTCAGATAATTTGATGTCACTGAATTTCATATGAAGGGATAGTAGGATATTAATTTGTTCAGTCCATATGGCGACACCGTGTTATGTTCATGGATCCAAAATGTCTTTCTTTAACCCCTTAAGGACCAAACTTCTGGAATAAAAGGGAATCATGACATGTCACACATGTCATGTGTCCTTAAGGGGTTAACAACATTTTACTGCGATCTCCACCACGTAGAGGTTGTGGTATGTGATCAATTGCCACAAATTTAAGTGTAGCGAGGGAGTGACCAAACTCCAAAAAATGCTTGGCCACTGGCTTATCAGTGTGGCCGTACCTGTAGGCTGTTCTTATATTAGATATGTGCCCCCTAATACGTTCACATAATGGAGTATCCGTTTTTCTGACATAGACTAACCCGCATGGGCAGGACATTTTATAGATGACAGAGTCTTGCATATAATGGTACAACGTATACTATAACTTTTATTTTTGTGTGGATGGTTAAAGGTACGTGACGGGACCATATGTCCACATGTCATGCAACTAAGACATCTGACACTGCCTCTGATTTCTGTATTTTGCTCCTGTTGATAACTCATCACCGGGTCTGTCTTCACGAATATATCTTGTAAGTTCTTGTTCTGATGGTAGCAGATCATGGGTGGTTCCTTAAACACTTTTGGCAGTGTCTCATCGGAGGTCAACATGTTGCAGGTCTTCACAATATTGGTGACCTTGGTGGCCCTGTTGTGATAAGTCATAAGGAAGACTAGCCTGGGTGGTGTTTTGGAACTTTCTGAGGTGGGTGCACCCTTTGCTTTCTCCAACGCCTTTTTCAATGTGTATTTATTATAATCTCTATGATCTGTGATTGCATGACTGTATTGTCGGAGTTGTTACGAATAACTCAACAGAATTGGGCGTAGGGTATTGAATCAATTAGTGCTTTAGGATGAGCACTATTGTGATGTAACAAGGTGTTCCGATCGGTAGGTTTGGAGAATAGACTGTAAATTAGCCTGTGGTCCACAACCGATAACTCTAAATCCAAGAAATGCACTTTTTCTGTGCTGATGTGCTGTCAATCTAACTGGTGAAGGCAGATGGTTGAAGTACTCTACCATGGCGTGTGCTTGGGATTCTGTTGCCCTCCATAGAATCAACACATCATCGATGTAGTGGAAGTAGCTGGTAATATGTTGTTGGAATAATGACTGTATATTTTCAATTTCATAGGCATACATAAAAGCATTGGCGTACCTGGGTGCCATCGCTGCACCTATGGACGTTCCAGACACCTGCATAAACCAATCTTTTTCAAAACGAAAGTAATAATGCATTAATGTGAATTCCATAGAATGAGTAAGGACTTGTCTCATAGCCTCTATACTAACATCATGAGGGATGATGGTATAGAGGCTACTGACGTCCATGGTGATGAGAACCGGTTGTGTTTCTTCAATGTAAAGACTTTGTAACTTAGGTAAAAGAGTAGGGGTGTCCTTGACACATGTATACAGACTCTCCACTGACTCCTTAAATATAGCATCTAGCCACTTGGCCACTGGTTCTAGCATGTCACCCACTGCTGACACTATGGGGCGTCCAGGTCGGTTGGTGAGGCTCTTGTGTATCTTCGGGATGGTGTACATTACAGGGCTGCATGGGTGTCATTGAATTAAATAAAGATATATATCTTGATCAATATAGTTGGCTCTTATTCTCATAGAGAAAAACTGCCTCCAATTTTAGCTGTATTTCTTTAGTTGGATCACCCTTAAGAACCTTGTATGTGCTAGAATCTTGAAGTTGCCGTCTGATCTCTTGGGCATATTGTTGATAATCCATTATAACAATACCTCCCCCCCTTGTCGGCAGGACGTATCATTATATTGGAATCTTTGGCTAGATTGTCAATCAGGAGCCGTTGTTTTTTAATAATATTATATCGCCTATGATCTGTTTGTTGCATAATTTCCGTAGTCTCATAAAGGACCATTGAAAAGTATGGTCCTTTATGAGTATAAATTCTACAGTCTTACACTCACTAACTGTCCACTAGACGTTGGTTACAATCTGGTATGCCTCTTGCCGACCAAACTCTGTTGTTTTAATCTTTAACTCTTGCTTTTCAAAAAACCTTCCCAACATTTATTTTTTTTTACCTTGGGATCACCTTAACACACCTATCTTAGGTTTTTCCAGTCCTGGCACCACCATATTAAAGTTTCACATATAGAGCAGGGATGAACAAAATGTATATCTTAGCTGCCATACAACTCTTACAATACTTTGTCAGCTGTAGGGTTGTGCTTGCGTGTAATGTTGGTGTTTGTACGCAAGGCTGTTTTCATGTACAGTGTTTGCATTTGAAGGCAGTAGAGTGTTGTTTGCATGCAGCTGCTTGTTCACATAGACGCATACATTGCCACACGCATACACACATATACAAATGCATATTTCCAAGCATAATTTGCAAAGACCCCTGACGACTACTCTGCTGGCAATACAGTGACTGAGGGGTTTAGGGGAAGGTGAGTTATACCTAAACCTGTCCCTTCCAGCTGCTGCCATCTTCTTCCTGCCAGTCCTCTTCAGCTCCTGATGCTTCAACAGAAAGGATGTATGGAAGATCCTGCGAGACTGTGGCATCCTCCATACACAGAGCATTTTTACGCTCAACCATCACTGGTGATGGCTGAGGGCCTGACAAAAGGTAGCACCAAGCATAGGAAAAATACAAAGACAAAGCAGTCCCTTCCGTAAAATTCCAACACAATGTGAGCATTTCATTAAGATTTTATGTTAGTGAAATAATCCTTTTGGATGGAGGGGGTAATTCAATCTTCTGTAATTTGATAATAATTAGTAACATTGAAACAGAAAAATAATGTTAATTTATGTTTGTTTTTATTTGTTAATTAAATGCCAGACTTTACAATTCTCCAGTTTCGTAGTGAGAAAAAATATGTAACAATTAAAATAATTCTTATTATGATTACTGAAATATAGCTTTCAAATCTCCCAGCTGCTGTATTGGAAAGACTTAACAATAGCTACATGCTTCTTAAAATATGACTATTATAAATTTCTCCAATTTCTTTTCTTTTATAACTCCTTTCTGTGGTGATGACTTTATTTGATCCCCTGCAGTTTAATCTTATATTTTTGATGGGAACTGAGGAAGTTATTTTTCCCTCTGGTAGCCATGTCATAGAAAATGTAGCTTTTATTGCTGCTTTCAATGCGGTTTAAATGCATCTACTAAATCTCAAGTTATGAAGAACCAGAAAAACAAAAGGTGAAATATATTTACGAAAAACTGTTTTCTTTCCTTTTTTTTTTTATCATTGGTTTAGAAAAGAAAAAAAAGCGTGCAAAAAAATGTATGCCTTCTGAAGTGGAAAATGTTTTAGCTGTATATTGCGTTAGCCTAATTACTAGCAAATGTGGCACTGAATTTAATTTATTTGAAGTGATCTCCCTCAGTTATACCTACAGGAAGTGTTGTGGTGTATGAAGGTCATAAAGTTCCGTTACTGTCTGCTCCACCATTTTATCTATTTCCTAAACTCACTTCTTCCAAGAACTGTTATCTTCTATGCTGTTATTGAGAACAAAAAAAAAAAAAATTACTCCAAATGTCTCATAATTCCTTTACTACACTTAACTCTTCAGTGTATGAGTAAATTACAATAATTTGTAATTATTGACACAATAGCTGCCTTTGCGCCATTAAAAGGACACTATAGGCACCCAGACCACTTCATCTTAATGAAGTGGCATGGGTGCCATGTCGGTGTCTGCTTAACCTGGCAATTTAAAGCATTTCCATTCTGCAGGAATGACAGACAATGGCTGCATAAATGGTTTAAATGTCTCTAGTGCTTGTCATACTTTTAGTCACTATAGGCGCTTTCTCTGAACTCTGGTATATCTATCAAATGATCTCATAAAGACCATCTGTTTAGCGCAGCACGCTATTTTGTCGCACATGAGCATTAGTCTCAACCTGCTTTTCTATGGGAAAGCATTGGATTGGCTGAAATCTGCAGTCTTGAGAGCACCGTGGTGTGAGAGAAAAGGTAAGTTAACTGCGTTATTTACTTTGGATGAGGTGGGGAGGGAGGGGGTGGAGGAAGTCATCTGAACTTCTTACAGGGCCCTATAGCGTTAGAAATACTCTCCTAATGCTATAGTTTTCCTTTAGCAATCTCCATGCAATCGTAACCCTACTGGTTTGCATTTTTCCAAAGGGACTTATATCATATTTGGTTCTCTGAAAAATTGACCCTATATCTTATGTTAAATAATTAAGCTTAAGTAATCGTTTTGAAGAAGTATGTAGTGAAACAATGAAGGAACATTCCTGACCCCTTAAGCATTGCAGTTGCTGAAATTTGAATTTGCATTGTTTGCCCTGGCTTTGTCTTGTCTCAGCTAAAATATGACATAATTTGCTAAATATATAATATAAATGTAAAGGAAAATGGTGAATTTCATGAAATAAATGTTCTCTCTCCCAACACTCAACCAAAAAGCCTGTCTGTCTGTCTATCTATCTTACAAATCCCTCACTCACAAGCTCTGAATCCTCTCATCTCAGGACTCACTTGTCCTCTTCTTTAATTCCCTTCTTAATTGATGGCAGAATTTGACTCCTTTTACACAGCCTAGGACAGAGAAAGAGATGGATGAAGCTAGTGTAGCAGAAAAGGGGACATGAAACATGATGATACCGGAGAAACTGACGGAAGCCAAGCACAGAGAGATGGACACAGGTTTCTTCAGGAAGGAAGAGATTCTTTATTGGATCACCGATCGGGACTCAGAGGGACTAGCGTCACCAAAATACAGCAAAGTCTGAGTACTGAATACATAGAGTACATTCCTTATATAGCACTGTAGCTCCTCCCACAATTAACTACACCCACACATACCCTTAACCTATTTAATAAATAGAGTCTAAACTCATCCATCCGGTCTAACCACGTGGCTCATCTGATACAAAGGAGAGGGACGCGTAATTCCAGTTCTTACATTCCTGCACCTGGTCAGTACAGTGATAACAGTATCTTAGCTACGTGTAATTAACCAACTGATACTACAAACACATATACATACATATGCCTTGTGGCAATCTTAGCCTGCTAAACTTGTATTTTACTGGAATTACATCACATTCCCCCCTTTGATGCCTCTGATATTTCACAATTACTTGAGGCATCACTTAACCTTGGTTTGCATATACCTCAGGTTACCATGAACCAGACCAGACTTATCTTATGATGTGAATCTTTTAACACTCATCTTCCTGCATTGGTTCTCCTTGATCTAGAGCCTTATACTTATATATCGCCATTATCTGTGCAGCAGCCTTCCTCTCTGCTATACTTCCTATCAGGCTTTGCACAGACCTAACTACTAAGGGTATAAGACACGGTAGGAGTAGACACAACAGTAAAATCAGTAGGACTCCACCTACCACTGCCTTAAGCCCTCCAAACCACTCATACCAGCTACCAAACCAACTACTTGGATTGTACCCTTTCCATACCTGAGTAGGCACATGCACTAGTTTAACCATATGGCTAGTAAGCTCAGCTATTGCTTGCCCTTCGTCATCTATTTGAAGACAGCAATTACTTAGGTTAAACTTCCCACATACACCTCCCTCTACTGCCAAAAGGTAATCCAAGGCTAATCTATTTTGGTAGACTGCTGTCCTCATCCTGGTGTTATGCTTCGCTAGAAGATTGAGTGCTTGTGAGGTCTCATTAGTAATAATCTCAACCACCGCCTGTAATCTTATAATACGGTTGAGCATATAAATTGGGGTTCTATAACCAAAGGTACCATCTTCTGCCCACGTGGCTGGCCCATAATAATCTATGATACGCTGGGGAGGCCATTCATTATCTTCCCAGGTGCCTATCTCTAAGGGTCCCCTTTTCTTCCTATGATTCACATCATACACTTTAACACCTAAAGTCTCACCTGTTTCAATCGGTAACAAGAAGAAGGATGGTTTGAGCATACCCAACACACATGCCCCTTCCCAGTCCTGTGGCAACTCCGAATAGGCTTTCTTACCACAGATCCAGTACAAATTTGCTGGGGCTCTCCAGGTAGATGTGATGGATAGATCAAACCACACATCCTTTAAATTGGCATATCTAGCAAACGGGTTAGATGGTTCTGAGACATTTGAAGCCGACCACCAAGTTGTATTTTTAGTATCATCATCATAAGCTTTTTGCCCTAGACAAGTTAATTCTCCTACAGAAGTATTATACATCATTCCTTTCCTTGCTATGCAAACATAACCTATGATGGAGGTCTTTAATCTCCACTCAGATTTACCTCTAACACTCATATGATAATCGGCTTGTGTAGATATTAATTGGTCAACTGCCTCAGAACCGGACATTACCTCCTTTGCTTCCCAAGGCCATTGGTCTCCCATGTTAGTACCTCCACACACATAGCAGTTGGTAACATTAAGACTACCGGCAATACTTTCAGCTAGGTCAATGAACAGGTTTTTAGCGTTATGGGGGATCTTATTATCTATACTCATCTCTTCATAAAAGGAATGGTATACTTGATGAGTCTGGGAGGATACCGTATCAGTCTCTATTCCTATAAACAATAATGTCCCAGGATCTAAACCCGTCCCGTATATCTGAAACCCAAATAAATTTCCATACTTATCTAGGAACTTGTCGGGGTTATTAATAAGTATATGGACTGGGTTGCATTCCATAGACTTACAATAAGGGCTAGTCGGCAACTTAGTCACTATCATGTCTTTATCTACTGTCTGTCCCCAAGTCGCCCACCCCACACAAGACCAATATGGACAAAAGTTATAGTCTTTATTTGGGCATCTAGGACTCACATATTTATTTTTACTACTGGGACAAATATATTTATCATTAGACCCATACGTCCTCTCCCATCTAAGATCCCCACATACATTCCACGGTTTTCTACCACTTGATATCGCCTTACATGCATCAAATAGCAGAACACCCGAAGAATGTACGGATTCTAACACCGTCTTATTAATTAGGGTCCCCTGAGGATCTCCATTCCTGAGAGTCAACCAAATTGTACGAGGTTGATACTCTGGACTGAAGCACTTAGGTTCTCCTACTCCTAAATGGCACACACTATAGTCTATATTTAGGTATCTACATCTTGATACCTCTCCTTTACATTCGTATTGTGAATGCCAAATTAGGGTTTGGGAAATATGGTTACCTGTTCTCGTAGTCTTAATGCATACCTCACAGCTAGGAGTGTCGGTACCTCTACCTTCCTGAATATAAAAACACATATAAATAAACACAATCAAAAGCACATCTTTCGCCGTCATCCTCAGTCTTCGTCCGTGCGATGGAACCTCAGCTTCCAGGATGTGAGGGCTGCAGGGAATGGAGTTCTGCTCGTCTTCACAGGTGTCCCTTCGAGACTTTCCTGGCTTATACACTATGTGTTGGTAAGCGGACAGGCTTTATTATGGCCTTCTCACTCACACCTGTAACAATAAAATTTGTAATCCACAATAATTCCTCGTTACTCCGACTGAGTAGTGCGTTTCAACCGGATCTTGCAGGGATTCTCTGGATCTGCTGTAATTTGCCAAGAATCGACTGCTGCTGGTTTAACCCTGGAGTGATGTATCCACGGAGTCACTTCTGCTACTTTTATTGCTGTAGGGGTAGACAAAAGAACAACATAAGGACCTCTCCACTTGGGCCCTAACGGTACATTATTCCACTCTTTAATCCACACTTGATCTCCTGGATGATAACTATGAACAGGGGGATAAATATTCACAGGTAATCTATCTTGTACCCATTTCTGTACCTCCTCCATAGTCTTACCCAACTCTACAACCTGCTGCCGGGTAATTCCTTCTCCCAACTGACTCAAGTCCCCCCTTAAGTTACCAAGTACGGGAGGTGGTCGCCCATACATGATTTCAAAAGGAGAGAGGCCCATCCTTCTGGTAGGGGTACTGCGGATTCGCAATAAAGCTATGGGTAAGAGAACGTTCCACTTAAGTTGGGTTTCCTGACACATTTTAGCCAACTGGTTCTTTATAGTTCTATTCATTCTCTCTACCTTACCAGAACTCTGGGGTCTATATGCAGTATGAAGCCTCCACTTTATACCAAGCATATGAGTCAGTTGTTGTAGGCACTGATGAACAAAAGCTGGACCATTGTCCGATCCTATAGAACAGGGTAGTCCATATCGGGGTATTATTTCTCGTAGCAGGAATCTTACAACTTCTCCTGCTTTCTCTGTACGAGTAGGACATGCTTCTACCCAGCCTGAATAGGTGCACACAATTACCAACAGGTAACGATGTCCACCCGATTTAGGCATTACTGTAAAGTCTATTTGTAGATCGGACATGGGGAGTCCCCCCATAAACTGAACTCCTGGTGGCTTTACTGGTCCTTGTCTTGCATTATTCTTAGCACACGTTACACATCTGCGTACAATGGCCTGAGTCAAGTTGGACAATCTTGGTATGTAGAAATGTTTCCTGAGAGATTCTTCAGTACTGTCTCTCCCAGAATGTGTCCCGTTGTGATAATTTTGGACAATTTCTACCGCTAGCGATGCTGGTATAACTATTCTTCCATCTTCTAGCTGATACCACTTGTTCTCCAGATACTTTCCCGGTTCAGTCTTTAACCACTCCTCTTCTTGAGCTGTATAAACTGGAGTCCATTGGGACAGTGGAGTTGGTATAAGAGCAGCTATATGCCCCACATACTCCTGTCTTCCTGATTCAGCAGCACGCTTAGCTGCACTATCTGCCATCCGATTTCCCTTGGTTACATCACCATCACCTCTCAGATGCGCTCGACAATGTATGATACCGACTTCTTTCGGCTCCCACACTGCTTCCAATAGTTGTAGGATTTCAGCTGCGTACTTGATTTCTTTGCCTTCTGAATTCAGTAGTCCTCTTTCTTTATACAAAGCTCCGTGGGCATGAGTGGTTAAAAACGCATACTTAGAGTCCGTATAGATATTTACTCTTAAACCTTCAGCCAATTGTAACGCTCGTGTTAGTGCTATTAATTCTGCCTTTTGTGCTGATGTTCCTTTCGCCAGTGGCCGAGCTTCTATCACCTTGTCTATTGTTGTCACTGCATATCCTGCATAGCGGATCCCTTCTTTCACATAACTACTGCCGTCGGTGTAATATTGAACATCGGGGTTCTGGATGGGAAAATCACGAAGATCTGGTCTACTTGAGAATACTTCATCCATTACTTCCAAACAATCATGTTGACTTTCAGTAGGTTGTGGCAAAAGGGTAGCTGGATTTAAGGTGTTTACAGTCTCTAAATGCACTCTTGGGTTTTCACACAACATTGCTTGATACTTGGTCATACGGCTATTACTAAACCAATGATTTCCTTTGTAATCCAACAACGTCTGTACTGCATGTGGGACTCGTACATAAAGTTCTTGACCCAGAGTGAGTTTATCGGCTTCAGCTACTAGCAGGGCGGCTGCAGCTACGGCTCTTAGACAAGGTGGAAGTCCGCTGGCCACTGCATCCAGTTGCTTAGACATGTAGGCAACAGGTCTTTGCCATGATCCCAAGTACTGTGTCAATACTCCCACAGCCATTCTTCTTTGCTCGTGTACATATAAGTAGAATGGTCGTGTGTGATCAGGTAGACCTAATGCTGGGGCACTCATCAAAGCCTTCTTCACATCTTCAAATGCCGTTTGCTGTTCTTGGGTCCATAAGAAGGGGTCGTGCTCTGTACCTTTGATAGCTGCGTACAGAGGTTTTGCTAGTATCGCATAGCTGGGAATCCATATCCTACAGAAGCCTGCTGCCCCCAAGAATTCTCGCACTTGTCTTCTATTCTTGGGTATTGGTATTTGGCAGACAGCTTCTTTTCTCTCTGGCCCCATAATCCTTTGACCTTCAGAGATATGGAATCCTAGATACTTGACAGTTGGCAAACACAACTGAGCCTTCTTCCTGGACACCTTGTATCCTGCCTTCCAGAGAATATGTAGTAGATCGTGCGTTGCTTGCTGACATTTTTCTTTTGTAACTGCTGCTATCAACAAGTCATCTACATATTGTAACAATACACATTCTCCTGGGATAGACTCGAAATCCAGTAGATCTTGACTTAGAGCTGAACCAAATAGGGTAGGTGAATTTTTAAACCCTTGGGGCAGTCTTGTCCAAGTCATTTGGCGTTTTGAGCCCGTTACAGCGTTCTCCCACTGGAAAGCGAAAATACATTGACTTTCTGCGGCAATTCGGAGGCAAAAGAAGGCATCTTTGAGATCTAAGACTGTGAAGTAAGTAGCCCCGCCCGGAATTAAAGCAAGCAGGTTATATGGATTGGGTACAACTGGATGTATGCTAACAACCGCATCATTGACTGCTCTTAAGTCCTGTACAGGTCGATACTCATCTGTACCGGGCTTTTGAACAGGCAGCAATGGGGTGTTCCAGGGGGAAGTACAGAATTTTAGGATACCATACCGTATGAACTTATCCAGATAGGATTGGATGTTCTTCTTAGCCTTCTGTGGGATGTGGTATTGTCTTAGGCTTACTGGATAAACCCCAAGTTTTAGTTCAATTTTTATAGGTGGAATATTGCGGGCCAGTCCTGGTGGGTTGTTCTCTGCCCAAACTCCTGGTATGTTAAACAATGTCTCATCACTCCTAGGGTTTTGGCTAGTCAACACTGTATAAAGTCGCCACTCTTCTTCCTTTGGTACGGATAAAGTCATAATACCTGAAGGTCCATTAAACTTTAAGGATGTTGTTCCATTTGGTAGGAACGTAATCTGCGCTTGTAATTTTGATAGCATATCACGTCCCAGCAATTGGACTGGACATTCAGGCATATAAAGGAATTGGTGTTTTACTACGTGGCCTCCCAATGTACAGAGTCGACTTTTAAGAACCGGTCTTTCAGCACTTCTTCCAGTTGCTCCTATCACAGTAATAGTCCTTCCAGATGGAGGAGCAACTAGATTAGTCACCACTGAATGTTCAGCACCAGTGTCGATCATGAACGCACTCCTTTTCCCCCCTATTGATACATCGACCATAGGCTCCGCTCGACCAAGGGGGATGGAGCCCGGTCGGTATCAATAGTCCTCCATGACCGTGTCAGCCAATCCTACGAAGTCCCTACCTTCTCTATCGCGGGACCTTTGCGCTGCTGGAATATATCTGTCTTCCCTAACACTTCCTCTGTTCCCATTACTCCCTCTATAACCATTACTCCCTCCGGGGCCTCCTCTACCTCTCGCTCTGCCTCTAAAGTTTCCGTAGCCTGCCCTGGGTAGGTCTCTCTCGTACTGCTCTCTTTGCGGACATTCGTTCCTCCAATGCCCTTCTTCCTTGCAATACGCGCATTGATCCCTACTCAAAGGCTCCCTACTCCATCTATTATTGCCTCTATCTGGGCCCCGTTTATCTACGCCTGCGATCGCTACCGCTAGCATATCAGCCTTTTTACGCATCTTGCGCTCTTCCTCTTTCTTACTTTCTGTATCCCTGTTCATATAGACCTTATTTGCTACCTCCATTAGTTGGGTGATTGACATACCTGCAAACCCTTCTAACTTTTGTAGCTTGCGCTTAATATCTCCGTATGCTTGGCTGACAAAGGCGGAGTTAACCATTCGGGAATTGTCTGCGTCTTCCGGATTAAAGGGGGTATACAAGCGGTATGCCTCCAATAATCGGTCATAAAAGACACTGGGCGCTTCATCGCTTTTCTGGATCACCTCAACTGTCTTCGACATGTTAATGGCTTTCTTTCCTCCGGCTTTCATGCCAGCAATTATAGCGTCTCTATAGGCTCTGAGTTGAACCATATCAGCACCATTTACGTTCCAATCGGGATCGGTGTTGGGATAGTGTGTCGCGGCCCATGCTGCTGGATTGGCTTGGTTCAAAGCACGGGCTCTATCCTCTAATGCTTTAATGGCTGCTTGATTTATTCTTGTCCTTTCCTCATTGTTAAATAAAGTCATTAGTAACTGCTGGCAATCAGCCCATGTCGGATTATGCGTCTGTACTATTGAGGTGAACAGATCAGTCATAGCTTGTGGTTTCTCAGTATACGAGGAATTATGGGTCTTCCAGTTTAAAAGATCGGTTGTGGTAAATGGGACATATACGAAGACTGGGTCAGCGTGTGCCATTTGACCTGCGGCATCGATATAAGCTGACCCGGGATTTAGACGAAGAGGCATCTGATAGTGCTTTAATTGTTGGGCACCAGTCAACTGTCGGGTTTGGATGGGGCTACGTAGAGAGGCGTCAGTCATGGGTTCCGGTCGGGGAGAGATAGGGTATGGGGATGTGGGAGGTCGGTTTTGGGAAAAGGTCGTAAATAAAACACTTCGGGTCGAGCTAGATGAAGCTTGACCGGAAGTCTGAAGTGGCGCCAAATCAGGATATTCGTTTCTAATGGGGGTGGGTTCTGGTTCCGGAAGGGGAGATTTAGTACGAGGGGGGGTGGATCCTGTACTGGAGGAGGAAGCGGAAGTGGATGAGGGTAATGAGGGGAGGGGTGCAGGACTTCCTGCGTTTGCGTCACTTCTTCTTAACGGAAAGTAAGGGGGCGGCAAAGGGATCTCGGACTCAGGGGGCGTGTCCAAAATGGGCCTAACACCAGCCCTAGTGGACGAACAAGTCCTAGCTACCATGAGGCGACACTGTTCCTCGTGGCATGTCCGGAGCCATTTTGGCGAGTCATTTACGGCCTGTCTCCAACAATCAATATAAGGAAACTGGCCGTAAAGTTCAGGCCTACCTGATACAGCCACGTGTAAGCGCTGTACCAGAGTTGGATCCAAACTGCCACGTGGCGGCCATGCCGCAACCAAAGTAGGCCACTCCCTAGTGCACAAAGTGACCAAACGTACAGGGGACATCTTAACCCCAAAATCACAAACTTTGAATCCCTTTTTAAAATTCTTAACCATACATCCTAAGGGATCCGGAATCGTTGACTGCGACGCACCCATATTTAACAGTGGAACGTCGTCGACAACGAATACTATACACGCGTACTATTCAACAGTCACACCCGTTTCCTCTGGCAACAGCACCACGTGGTACGGTTACCAAGTGAAACGTACACAATAACAATAAACACTCAGGGAATTCCCGTACACACACAGCTGCTACACCAGTCACTATATAATCAATATTATGCCCTTTGGCGTAACTACACAGTCACCCACGCTATAATTCTCTATATACGAATTACCCGTCTATAACACACCCCAGTAACATCGTCTTTTACAAATAGCGGTTACAGTACGGTTAGCATAGGTCAAAGCACAAGTTAAGGTCACAATACAATTATTAGTGGTTATGGTGTTAAACATGCAATGGACGACAATGATTAGTACTTATTATATAATGTCAGTAAATATACAGGGTTATGGTACCGTGCACTATAATACAGCAACACACTATTAACACTCTCGCTAGACGGCTGAGCTCGCGCTATCTAACAAGATATACACTTTACTAAAACAATCGTTAACACATTTACAATTCCCAACTAAACTATTGGCCAGTACCTTGAATGGACTACCTAAAACTATATACACCCGTTTTGGTTAGCCACACTGCCCAATCACCACATATACATAGCGAGCTAGAGATCCGAATTTACACAGGCGCCTCTTAGTCGCACTATACAACGAGCTAGAGATCCGAATTTACACAGGCGCCTCTTAGTCGTACTATCAAAAGTCTAGTGGGTTCCAAATTTACACGCCTTCCCACTTAGCCCAGATAGGATGAGAACTAGCGAACCGAATTTACACAGGCGCCGCTTAGTCTCCCGGTCCCTCCGACCTAGCGAACGTAATATACACCCTAGAACGCTAGTCTAGACAAGACACCGGTGTCCGGCTAGGGCTATCTTACACCAGGACCCCGCCTGACTAACCAAATCAAACGGTCTGACTAAAGAGCGTTCGATCGAGCGGTGCGCCTTCGCTCCTTCCCTCCGACAGAGGGGGCAGATACAGATTCAAAAACCCCTTTGGGCCTACCGCACAATCGGTATACCCCTAGCGGGTCCTGCCGTCTAAAACAGCAGTTATCTTACCTCCTCGTTCCTGAACCTGAGTTCACACTCATCGACGGGGACACCCCAGCACTTCTCACGTAGAGGCCGATGATCTCCTGGACAACAGACCAGTGGCGCCGAGACGAAGGGAGGTCCACGCAGAAGTTCAGGGGTGCAGCCGTAGAGAACGTGGGCAAAGATAGACCGTCTCACGCCTCTGCCTCTCAGCTACCGTTGAACGATGAGCTTCCCGGCCAATGCACCAAATGATACCGGAGAAACTGACGGAAGCCAAGCACAGAGAGATGGACACAGGTTTCTTCAGGAAGGAAGAGATTCTTTATTGGATCACCGATCGGGACTCAGAGGGACTAGCGTCACCAAAATACAGCAAAGTCTGAGTACTGAATACATAGAGTACATTCCTTATATAGCACTGTAGCTCCTCCCACAATTAACTACACCCACACATACCCTTAACCTATTTAATAAATAGAGTCTAAACTCATCCATCCGGTCTAACCACGTGGCTCATCTGATACAAAGGAGAGGGACGCGTAATTCCAGTTCTTACATTCCTGCACCTGGTCAGTACAGTGATAACAGTATCTTAGCTACGTGTAATTAACCAACTGATACTACAAACACATATACATACATATGCCTTGTGGCAATCTTAGCCTGCTAAACTTGTATTTTACTGGAATTACATCACATTGACAGGAAGATTTTGGTATTGCACAGTGTACAAAGTCAGCTTTTAGTTAATTATTTTATAGCCAGCCAGTAAACAAACGTTATGCTCCCCATGCAGTCCTCCATTTCCTCTGCACATTTTAGAGCAAAAGCATAAGAAGCAGTATTTTTCTTTCCCCCTTTTTGTTTTTTTTAAAGGCTCAATGGACCTACTACGTTACTATGGACTTGGAGCTGCAGCTCCTGCAGCCCCTGTGTTAAAGGGATTCTATAGTGTTAGGAGCACTGTGGTTTCCCCACCCCCAAACCACCAGCAGCTAAAGGGTTAGTTTGACACTTCCCGGTGCTAGGTCAGCACTCTGATTCCTCCTCCGACCTCATCCAACGAGCGAGTGGGTCCTCCCCAATCCTACAGGGATGTTACTGACACTGGATATCCTCATGCAGAGCGTGAGCACATCCAGTGTCAGTTAGGTGACCAAAGGTCAGTTAGCCACTATGAAGTGCCTACAGTGGTTGTCTGACAACCATTAGTGGCAGTCCTAATGTCACGGCTTACCTTAGTTGGGAGTCCGTAGGCAGAGATACGTGCGCACCCTTGCAGATAAACACAGCCCACAGTAACCAGATAAGAAGCTACCTGGGCTGTGAATCTGTGCACGGGGGCATAGGCAGGATCAATAACTAGCTACGAGGAAACAGACAAGAGCAAATCCAGAAGAGTAGTCAGACACGGTTCCAAAAGTCAGAGCAGGCAATAACGAATAACCCAAACAGAAAGGGTCACAAGCCAAGTCAGTCTTAGGAAACAGGATACAAGAAGCAACAAACTGATAATGTTCTCAAGGAGTGGCACTGTTTTTTTATGCCCAGCTAATGAGTAAACTGCCTCAGGTGAACTTAGATGGATAGGTAGGAGCCACTGGTTCAAATTTTGTTCTTAATTGTTCTGGGTGAAAGAGTGCTACTACAGTAAACTTTGCCTATTATTATATATCTGTTCTATTCATTGAGTACCAAGTTAAATTTGATGGGGGCACACTTTTGGGTTGTGAATCAGAGGTGTTTATGAAAACATTTAAAGTGGGCTGGACCTACAAACTAGTAGTGTATCTAGTGACTATGGCATAATTACGAGGCACTGATCAAGGATTCAGAGAAAACTCAAATTTAAACTTTAAAAAACTCCTCTGTCTTAAGAGCTAGCCATGGTGATTTTCCCTGTACTTAGCAAGCGTTAAACAACAAGGAATGATGTTGCTTACTAAAGAGTTAACCTTTTTTAACTTTTAGATCTGTATAATTCACTTGAAACAAAGAAATACCCACAAACTATCAATAGCAAGTATCCCGATTCAGCAGTGGTACGTGCAGATACTAATGAGAGAATACCCATTAAGGTCCTTGTATCATAATCTTGTTAAACAAAATCCTAATCACCAATTAATCTTTTAAGAAAACAATCTGTTCACTTGTCTCTTTTGGAGCATAACTGGCTTCGTTTTGCTTATTTCATAGCCAGAAACACTAAAATATCATGGACACCTGACACAAGGCATTATCTCTGATCCTTAGATTAGTAATGTGTTGGGAGACATTGTATTACTTTTCAATAAATCACTCAAGAACATCTATATTGTTTTTATGTTTTTTATCATCACATGGTTATACTCATTCTTTTTTCAATTACTTCATTTTTTTTTTTTTTGTCAAAATTTTTTGAGAATCAATTTAATTTTTGGCTGCTAGAGCTAAGGAATTACCTAGGTAAACAACTGATTGAAATCAAATTGTTCTCTGTATGTGGATTTGTTTACTAATAAAGTTATTTACTAAAGTGAGAATTTAAAGTGAATATTAAATTTAGGCCCAAATAGCCAAATTTGCATAATTACCTAAGTCAGTTTATATAATTTGCAAGTTATTTGAATTATCACTTTAGTGAATAACCCTGTAAATCTAGAGTTGACCTAAATAGATCTGGCAACTAGATACATGTTTGCAAGACCATTTGTAAATATCCTTAGTCTTATTAACCCCTTAAGACCGCAGCCAAATGTACAAGTTGTGAACCAAAAAAAATGTAAACAAACCACAGATTTTGACTATATGTCTGTTCAACAATAATTTACCTCTTTCATATTAAATGCACCCACACTTATTATATATCATTTTGTTCAGGGGAAACAGGGCTTTCATTTAACATCCAATATTTAGGTATGGAACATAACGTAATATGAATAAAATATAAAAAAATGAGAGAAAATATGATTTTTTTAAATTTTCTTAGTTCTATGTGACATTCTAACTGTGAATGTCATAATACTGTTTGCTTTTACTGCAATAAAATACACATATTTGTATTCAGCGATGTCTCACGTGTAAAACAGTACCCCCTATGTACAGGTTTTATGGTGTTTTGGGAAGTTACAGGGTCAAATATAGCATGTTACACTTTTCAGTTTTTTCACATTGAAATTTGCCAGTTTGGTTATGTTGCCTTTGAGACTGTATGGTAGCCCAGGAATGAAAATTACCCCCATGATGGCATACCATTTGCAAAAGTAGACAACCCAAGGTATTGCAAATGGGGTATGTCCAGTCTTTTTTAGTAGCCACTTGGTCACAAACACTAGCCAAAGTTAACGTTAATATTTGTTTGTGTGTGAAAAATGCAAAAAACTAATTTGAAAGCCAATTTTGGCCAGTGTTTGTGACTAAGTGGCTACTAAAAAAGACTGAACATACCCCATTTGCAATACCTTGGGTTGTCTACTTTTGCAAATGGTATGCCATTATGGAGGTAATTCTTATTTCTGGGCTACTATACGGTCTCAAAGCCAACGTAACCAATCTGGCGAATTTCATTGTGAAAAAACTGAAACGCAAGCCTTATATTTGACTCTGTAACTTTTGAAAACACCATAAAACCTGTACATGAGGGGTACTGTTATACTCAGGAGACTTTGCTGAACACAAATATTTGTGTTTCAAAACAGTAAAAAGTATGACAGCAAAAATATCGTCAGTGTAAGTGCCGTTTGTGTGCGAAAAAGGCAATAAATTTCACTTTCCCTGACGATATCATTGTTGTAATAAATTTTACGGTTTTGAAACACAAATATTTGTATTCAGCGATGTCTCCCGAGTAAAACAGTACCCCCCATGTACAGGTTTTATAGTGTCTTGGAAAGTTATAGGGTTAAATATAGTGCTAGCAAATTAAATTCCCTATACTTTCGGCCTGGGTTGTTAGGCAGGTCCCGCTAATTGTAATTAATTAGGATACCTAATTATGTAAAATTATTACATAAATATATATGTAAAATTATTATATATACACGTGTGTGTATATATATATATGTATATATATGTATATAATTTTTTTACTATTATTTTTATTTATATATAGGTATACATATAGTGATGTATACGTATATACTTGGGTATATTATTTCGTTCTACGTGTATTTTGATATCTATATATATATATATATCTATCTATCTATATATATATATATATATAGATAGATAGATATATATATATATATTATCAAAATACAGTTAGAACCAAATTACACACATATATATTTTTAATTATTTATTTTTTTATTTTAATTTTTTTACGTATTTACATATTTTTTTATTATAATATATATATATAATTATGTATATATTTAATCAATATCCTTCTACGTGTATTTTGATATTAATATATATATATATATATAAATATTAAAATACACTTAGTGTATGTGTAAATGTGTGCGTATATATATATATTATATATAGATCATATATATAATATATATATAAATGATGTAAGTGTATTTTATTTTTAACTCTAATTTATTTATTTTTTTACATTAAGGGGTTAATAGGGGAGGAGAGGGGCAGAGACAGTGTCAGCCAGTGATTTTACATCACTGGCTGACACACAGGATCAGTGATCACAGTGACAGGCTGTCACTGTGATCACCTCCTGCAGATCGCGGTAATTGGCCACAGGGGGAGTGCCTGGGTGGCCAGGCATGCCCCCCACCGCGATCTGCAGGGGGATCCTGCCTGCAGTTACTATGTGTCAGCCAATAGGCTGACACATAGTAACCTCTGATCGCAGTGACAGGCTGTCACTGCGATCAGATCGCAGGGAGAGGCTGTCTCTGCATTCAGATCGCAGAGACAGCCTCTCCCTGCGATCATACTCTGCAGATCGCGGTCACTGACCGCAGGGGGACTGCCTGGGGGGCCAGGCATGTCCCCCGACCGCGATCTGCTGCAGAGAATTCCGCCGGCTCCATGTGTCAGCCGATTTTAAAATCGGCTGACACATGGTAAATACCGATCGCAGTGACAGCCTGTCACTGCGATCGGAAGCTGCAGACCGCGGTCCCCAGGCACAGGGGGGCTGCCTGGGGGGCCAGGCATGCCCCCCGACCGCGATCTGCAGCGGCCATGTTCCGCCGGCCACGTGGGGCTGAAGACCGCCCAGGACGTACTATGCCGTCCTGCGGCGTTTAGAGCCACCAAAATAAGGACGGCATAGTACGTCCTGCGGTCTTAAGGGGTTAAATGGAGGATTATTTTGTTGATAACTTTCACAAGTAGTTGTTATACTGTCAAATCCCCAAAATTCCATGCTTCACCTGGGTAAGAGGAAGACATAGGGAAATAGAGAGAGAGATTTTTGGGTAAATGAGAAATGGGAAGAGTCACTGACACTGTGTGGTGATGGATAGAGCCTCAAGGCTTTAAATGGAGGGGTTAAAAGACAGTGGAGTCAGTTAGAGAGTTGCTGTGGATGCGTGTTGGAGATAAACACTGGGGGCTAGGGAAATGTAAAAAAGCAATCAGAGGGAGATGTATGAGGGGGAGAGATATGCAGGTAGACACTAGGTAGGAGTTGAAGAGGGTCACAGTGGAGTGGACAAAATGTTTAATGAATACATTTACATACATAAACATATAAAGTGTTTTCATCTGTGCTACAAGCAAAATGCATAAAGTGCCAGATAAACTATAATTAATTATATATGTTTATACCTCCAAGCAAGAGTATATGATTGTGACTTTACCCTCTCTTCCCAAATAAAATAATCAATTTTTTTTTTAAAAAATGCATTTGATTTAACATTGGGATTGCATGCCATTTATTTTTTATTTTTTGCTAATTTTAACCGCTAGATATACAATGTACCTTTTTGTATTTATTTCTATCAAAACAAAATTTATAGTTGTGATTTGAATATTTGAATGGTGTAATTCTAGGTAGATGATGAACTTACCTGCATTGAAGTGAACATTACACATTTTTCACATTTTGTGCAGCATAACATTTCAGTCAGTTTTTGCTCTCCTTTGCAGTTATTTATTTTTTCCCCCCCGAACGAATGTCTGGATAAATTATATGCAGACTTGGCTATAAATATAAATCTTTCTATATCTGTACTGGCAGGAAACTTCCTTGTGATTTTTTTAAAGGTCATTTGCTGCAGATTTCAATTCTTAACTTCAAAAATATATATATATGTACCGTATATTTCTTTCAAACTCTCAGAAAGTATTGTGGAAACCAGAATGTATAAGATTCAGAGAAATATGCAACATGTTTTATTTCAAGGTCTTGAAAACGTAATCAATGATAATTAAATATATAAAACAGAAAAATAAACCTTAATATATTGTGTTCCAATTTGTTTTGCCAGTTTCATAAGATTGGTGTTATTGTTTCTCATCGTGATGTGGTGGGGTGCATAAGGGAAAACACAAACTTTTTTATTAAACCCCTACATGGGAAGTGATGCTGGAGGCATCATGCAGTTGTGCTTAAAGGGACAATCCGGTAACCAATATTGATTGGTTTTGGCCTCATTAAACGACTGCATTTTTTGCATTCTCAAATCTTTACAGTTTTTTAGCATAAAATAAATATTTTGCAGAATGCTGCACCAAAAGCCTGCCTCTTTAACAACACCCCCTCACACCAGAAAAAATATTTCCTTCTCGAAAAGGTATGCACACAACTCAGTTACTGACCGTACTGAATGGTATAAACAACAAAACAACCTGCATTAGAAAGGCAGGGAGGCATATAGTAAATATATAACTACCTGTTTGTAGTTTCTCTTAGTGTCTGCAGTCATGTTTTGAATTTAAATAGGGCTTACTCATTTCCTGTGGTGCTGAGACGGTGTGCATACCTACCACTGCATTTGAAAAAAACTCTCCAGGCACCATAACAATTTTCATCTCAATGAAGAATTATTATGGTGCCTGGAACTCCTAGTTTTACCTTAATATAACACTATAGTCACCAAAACAACTTTAAAGGAACACTATAGGGTCAGAAACACAAACATGTATTCCTGATCCTATCGTATAAAAAAACTATTATTTTACCCCCAGCCCCCCTTAAATAAATTAAAATCTTAACTTTATTTTAGCACTGCGCAGGTCCCCCAGTGCTGGCTCTGCCCCCGATTCACCTCTTTGGCTGACATATTCAGAATTGATGATCTCATCCAATCCAATTCTCTATGGGAAAGCACTGGATTGGCTGAGATCGTCAATTCTGATGGTCTCAGCCAAGCAGTCAGATCTGGGGCGGGGCCATCAGTGGCAGACCCGCGGAGCATTGGAATAAAGGTGAGGTTTTATCCTATTTAAGTTGGGTAATGCTATGGAAAAGCACTGGATTGGCTGAGATGATCAATTCTGATTATGTCAGCCAAGAAGGCCGATTGGGGGTGGGCCAGCACATCTCTATGGGGAAAGTTCAGTGTCTCCATGCAGATCGTGGAGACGCTGAACGTCAGTGCTGCACATTGTGCAGCAGAGACCCAGGAAGCACTACTAGTGGCCATCTGAGTGACTGCCACTGGAGGTGTCCCTAGGCAGCAATGTAAAAAGACATTGGTTACATTAAAATGCCTGCAGGGACTGACTATACTCACTAAAACAACTGCATTAAGCAGTAATTGTTCTAGTGACTATAGTGTCCCTTTAACCCCTAAATGGCAGAGAATTGTGAAGTGAGACTTCAGAGACATGATCTTTACACAAAAACTGTACATACCTTTCTCATGCCTTTTGCTTTAGGCAACACACAGTTTCATTAACCACTTAAGGATAACATGACATTATATGCCGTCATGTGGTGCAGGAATTTAATGCACAGTGACGACATAGACCTACATACAGTAAAGGTACCAACTGACATCAGCAGAGGGAATCCCTTGAAGGGTGGGATTAGGACTGGTATTATAGGTAGGATTATCAATGGGATTAGAGGTAGGAAAATGGGTTAGACTAGGGTTTAGATTAGGGATTTGATTAAATGTTTCATTAAGGGTTGGATTAGGGGAAACGGTATACATAGAGGTATAATTGTGCTCGAGGGCAGTAGCAGAATACAAATATGGGGTAGAAGGACATGTGTGAACTATGTGGAAAAAAAATACAAATTTATAACTTCTAAAAATTTATTGAAATCCTAGACATATTGGGCAGTTTAACAATCAGGACTAATTAGTGAATCTATTTTCTTTACTTGGTATGTAGAAATTATAGCATGCAAAAATATTTATTTTTTACATTTTTCCCCCTTGTTTTCAAATATTTCTTATAATATTCTTATTTAATATAGCATTATGTATACATATAGGGAATCAAAAGAAAACCCTTTTTTCCCCCTTTACAAATTAGATAGTATATGTATCGGTGCATTTAGACAGAAATTGATCATTTGTGGTAGAATGAATGCATGGCAAAAAGGCCTTACTCACAAGTATTCCTTTAATGCAAGGAATCTTTAAGTTCAGTTTTGACAAACTATTATTGAATGGTTTGAGAAAAAACAGACCTGTCTGCTACTGATAATAAGGAATTCTTAATGACCTAAATGAATGAATAACACTTGTTACTCAGCCTGAAAAGGACCACAATAGGCACCCAGACCACTTCAGCTCAATTAAGTGGTCTGGATGCCAGGTCCATCTAGTGTTAACCCTGCAGCTGAAAACATAGCAATATCAGAGAAAGTGCTATGTTTACACTCGGGTTAATCCAGCCTCTAGTGGCTGTCTAACTGACAGCCGCCAGAGGCGCTTCCGCGCTTCTCACTGTGAAAATCACAGTGAGAAGACGCTGGACGTCAATAGGAAAGCATTGAGAAATGCTTTCCTATGGACTGTTTGAATGCGCGCGGCTCTTGCCGCCATGCGCATTCAGCGCTGACGTCGGCAGAGGGAGGAGAGTTCCTTCGCCGAGGGAGCCCAGTGGGAGTGGGACCCTGAGGGTGGAGGGGACCTAAAGACCCTATAGTGCCAGGAAAACGAGTTTGTTTTTGTGGCGAAACCAACCTCGCCACTGGACATTGGAGAAGCCTGTTTGCCCGCCTCCTGCCTGCTGACTATGGCCCCTGGGAGATTTGGCCCTTTAAATACAATATTTGGGCATATTGTATTTTATTATGCTGCTGCTGGCCCTTTAAGAACCATCTGAGGACATACTGTGACTTTTGGGAACAATGCCCCTTTAAGACTATGGCCCCTGGAAGATATTGCCGGTTAAAGACTATTTTAGCAGATTGGATTTTAAAAGACTTGCTGCCCCTTTAAATTGTATTGGAGCAGTTCTGCAGCTTTAAATTGGCACTTCGGATGCAGCTAAAGTGCCGAAGTAGTCGAAGTGGCCGCCATTCGACAAACGAACACGTGGCGGCGGCCATCTTTGTTCATTCGAACGAGGTCAGCGGTATGTGTAGCCAAATCCATGGAACTGAAATCGGCTACACATTTCAACGAACAACGCTGACCCTTACCTTCTCCTACACTCCGTTTTCAGCTGCAGAGACTAAGTCCCGTTCGGCAGTTTAAAAACACTGCTATACTAAGCTAAATGCACGAACAGCCCATGTCAAAGGCAGCAGAGAGGTCAAGAAGAATTAGTATGGAGTAGTGGCCTTTGGATTTAGCTGTGATTAGGTAATTTGTAACTTTAATAAGAGCAGTCTCAGTAGAGTGGAGGGGGCGAAAGCCAGATTGAAGGGGATCGAGGAGGGAGTTAGAATTTAAGAAGTGAGTCATACGAGTAAAGATAAGTCTTTACAGAGGTTTTGAGGAAAAGCAGGGATATGGTGCCATAGTTGGAAGGGGAAGATGGGTCTAGGGATAGCTTTTTTATGATGGGTACGACAGTAGCATGCTGAAGGGGAGCAGGGACAACACCAGATGAAAGAGAGCAATTTAGAATGTATGTTAAGGATGGTACAACACAAGGGGAGAGAGATCTGATAAGGTGGGAAGGTACTAGCTCAAGCAGACAGGTGGTGGGACGAGAGGAGATGAAAAGCGAAGCCACCTCCTGTTCTTTAGCTGGGGAGAAGACCTGTAGGGTAGGGTACGGTCCATGTGTGGTTGCGAGAGGGAGGAGCAAAGGGGAGATAATTCTTTCCTTAACTGTCCAATCTTGTCAGTAAAGTAGCATGCAAGGCTATCTGCTGTAAGGTCAGTTTGAGGCGTGGCTTGAGGTGGGCGAAGGAAAGAGTTGAAGGTATTAAAGAGACGCCTGGGATTGAGTGAGCATGAACTAACAAGATAAGAAAATTAGGATTGTTTAGCAAGGGTGAGGGCTGTGCTATATGAACAAAAAAATTATTTATAATGGAGGAAGTCTGACAAGGTGCGGGACTTCCTCCAGCAGTGTTGAGCTGAACGGGTGCATTTCTGCAGGTAGCGGGTCGATTTAGTGTGCCACGGTTGGAGGCGCGTCTTCCTGGTTTAAAACCGAGTGGAAGGACAGCTTCAGAGGACTCCAGATGTGATAATCCAATTCAATGAGGAGACATGATTAAGTGTCTACATTGTCCCTTTAAGTTGCAAGAATATATCTGATACAGCATTATTAAAATAAATTCTGTATTTTTATTTCTTTCAACTTTTTGCCATGATGCCAAAAGTGATTTTTATAGAGGGTCAAAATCACTTGTGCCACAGCACCACCCTCTTTATCTTCCCTTTTCAATAGGAAGACAGAGGCAAGTCCAGGAAAAATGGATAAGTACATTTACATTGCTGATAGGATTTTCTTATAAATGAGAACCTAATACTCAAAACTCATTTGGCTTTATATTCCTTTTAAACTGAATTATATTTAAACTAAAATATATAACCTCACTGGAAAAAAAAAGTATCTTAATAATATGATTAATAACATTGACTTTTGGTAAATCTTCTTGGCTTCTAGATGCAAGTATTCAGCCCAAAGCAAACTACAATACAGTCTTACTTAATAAAACAAAACAAAACATAAAAAGACGATTATATTATCTGCTTCTCTTTTATTTAAACAGCGTAATAACATCTTCTTTGAAGTGCCAGCTTCTCAATTACTGTAAAAGAAATTCCAGAGTGAGAACAACACCTTAGAAGATGATATCCCAAACTCACTTAAGACTATTTTATTGAATTTAATATTTGTTCTACGTTTTGCTTTGGATGTATATATAAACATACATGCAGAATGCTAACATTTTCTTAATTACTCCCTATCATATTTACTCCCATGGATTGCCAATTGGCAAAGAGTTGAGTTACATATTTGTTAGACTTTTAAGTCAACATTATCAGCAATACTATGGTTATGGTTTAACTAATGTAAATAATAGCTCCCTTCACAGTGTGTCATATCTCCCAACATTGTGTTGGTTGTATGTATACAAGACAGGCCAGTGATGCAAGATAGGGCCAGTGTTGCTGCCGCTAGCCTGCAGTGCCTTGCAGAGAGTATTGCTAAAGCCATATCTAAAGCCCTTGTGTCCATGCAGAAAACTCACGCATCTAATGATGTGCTTGCAGTATGATGCTCACTTACAGTTTCCTGTTGTCCTCAGATGCTGGACATTAGGAAACTTACTCGGGATGGCAGGGCAGGACCCCAACATTAGGACTGTCAAAATCTGAACTGTTAGGAGATCTAGTCCGTGTTGAGGGTCTACTGGTGATCGTCTGCATTTCTGACCACTTTACAGGTTGAGCAATTTCCATCACCTGGTGGCTCATGTATCTTTTGAAGCATAAACTCCAGAGTTAAATAGTGAATTTAATTAAAAGGACACTCTATATACCAGAATCACTATAGCTTAATGTAGTGGTTCTCGAGGATAGAGACTGTCCCTACTGCTGCCTAACGTCACATATTTAAACTGGAAGAAAGGGGATTTAGTTTAAGGCAAGTGAAAGGCTTATTTTTTATAAATTTTTAAAAAAAATATATTTTTGTTGTGCATAAGATTACATACCAGCTTGTATGGTCACGATACTTAAACAAGCACTATAGTAGCAAACGTCATGACAGTAACATGCCATTTAGAGTAACTGCACATTTTATGAAAGTAAGATCAGTCTAATCAGTCATGTTGAACTACGAGAAAAGAGAAGGTCCATACCCAAACTAGCATAATATATTTAACTAGATAATATTATTATTACTGGTATTTATATAGCGCCAGCATATTCCATAGCGCTTTACAATATTATCAAAGGGGGGAGACTTAACAATAAATTAGACATTTACAAAAACATACAGGAACAATAGGTTGAAGCGGGCCCTGCTCAAACGAGCTTATAGTCTATAGGATATGCTTATAATTAGTTTAATGACTTGTGAGTCAGACATGAAGATGCAAAGAATTATTAATTTAAGTTAACAATAAACTAATAAACTGTTACAGGCTGATATTCCACTGGGCACTATACAATTGTAGATAAAAATAAGAAAAAAAATCCCTGCACTACAAACACATAATAAGTAGTAATTATGCCACTGGGAGTGAAGTGTAAAGGAAAGAACACTGCACAAGGTAAGTAACTTAGATCAGCTAGTGTAGTAAAAATAAAAATAAGAACTAACCAGCTGAACATAAATTTACCAAACACAGCAAGAGCAGGCATGTGAGAGCTTGTGAAGCTCCAGAACTCTGGATGGCTACAGCTGCATAAGGGTAAGTCCTATGTTTGGAGCTTTGTAAATGTCCTGGGTGGTATGACAGTGTGAACCTATTTCTAGGTTTGGGTAGCTGAGGACTTGTGTGCTGAGGAGTTGGAGGATAGGTACACCAGATCTGTGAGGTAATGAGCAACCCTTCCGCCCCGGGCTAGTATACTGGCCTGCTTCTCCAGGTGAGCTAGTGGCAGACGTTACTTGCGGTGTGGAGAAGTGAGTGCCCGAGAGGGGCCCACTCACTGCCGGCTGCAGCTCTCCCAGTCTCCCTCCAGGGATTGATGTATCTTTGCCATTTGCTGTGCCACAGGGGATACCCAGAAGTATTGAAACACTTCCATCAGCAGCCTCAGAGACTGAGTAATGGGGTCCGAGTGATCCACCCCCTGTTGCATGCGTTCAGGGTCATGAGGAGTGAGCGTCGCCATTTTAAAAAGGGTAAGCTGTATATTAGGCTAAAGCAGGTTCTGCAGCTAGAGCTGCACTGCTTTCCATCGTATCCAGTCCAAATGGGGGCTACAGTAGCAGATGATGCAGATGCCTGCAGTTCCAGGCTGTGAGATCGGTCGTTTCTCCCTTCCGCGGAGCCCGCCCTGGTGTGTAGGCCGCAAAACAGATCCTGGCCTGAGGCTATGAAGAGGGGTTTCAAACTTGCTCCAGAAAGCAAGTGGGAACAGGAAAATGGTCGGTTAAGTTGCTTTTGAGGGTTTTCAAGTCTTATTGGAGGAGCGCATGCTATGCACGTCTGCACTCCATAATGGCCAGGCCCCACACCAGGAAGGTTTTTTTTTTTACAGTAAGAACAATAAGGATGTTAAATTCCTAGCCTGAAGAAGTGGTTTTATCAGAGTCTGTACAGATGTTTAAGCAGTGACTGGATGCATACTTGCAAAAACATAATATTCAAGTATATCATTTTTAAATTATGGGTTAATAGCTTCTTGATCCCAGGATAAATCTGACTGACATTCTGGGATAAAAAAAGAAATAATTTTCCTAGCTTGTTGCAAAATTGGAAGTGCTTCAAACTGTTTTTTTTTTTGTGCCTTCTTTTGGATTAACAACAAAAAACAGATGTGAGAAAGGCTGGACTTGATAGACATATGTCTCTTTTCAGCCTATTTAACTAGGCCAGCTCTAGGGGCTATCACTCAGATGGCACTAAAGAAGCATCCTGGTTGCAGTCCTGCAGAGATTGCAGAACCAAAGTTAAGTGTCTCCGTGCTCTATGCTGAGTGCTTCTCATGAAGATGCATTCAGTCAATGCATCTCCATAAGGAGATGCTGAATGGCACAGTGTGACGAGCACTGTGCATGAGCACTAACCTCCAAATGCTTCCCAATGGGGAAGCTTTAAATTGGCTGAGATAATCAGTAAAGATGGTTTCTGTCAGAGAGGGAGCATTGGGTCAAAGAGTCGAGTCTAGGCACGCAGGGGGAAGTAAGTTGAGGAAAAACTATTTATTTAACTTAATAAAGGGGGGCCCTGAATCAAAATATTCATAATAACACCCTAGAATTAGGAATGCATGCTTGTATTCCTAATGCTACAGTGTTCCTTTAAGGATGGAATGAGTTTATGTTGAATATATTGTCAATTTTATTGCTGGGTAAGTCTGTGCCACATTCAAACACAGCTCATTACAGAGAATCATGTTTCGGTAGAGCTATCTACGATACTCCTAAAGAACAAATACTTCTCCTTTGCAGCAATAACTTCATACACTTTATCCACTTTCCTTAAGTCATTTCCAATGTTATATTTTATCCTTAGCCCCTATACTGCAGAAGTTTGTGAGTGAAACAATATTAGCATAACATGTATTTGAAGCAAAGGACTCATAGTTATCATATAATCATATCGTAACGCGGCCATTTTGTGTATATATTGCTTTTTGGACAAATGTAAAAATAACAAATTATGTAAATTTAGACCAATTTTTATTTTTCACTTATTCGTTCAGCCTTTATAAAAAGGAATTTGGAATAGGAAAAGGGAATTAATTTGGGAAATGAAAAGCTGCAGACTTTTTTTTATTTTTCATTTTTTCCCACAGGGTCTGAAATGTTATGTAAAAGCAAAAATGCTACTTATTTCACATACACTAGATATGACAAAAATACATAAATACAAATGGTCAAATAACTTGCCTATATAGAAACATAGAAACATAGAATGTGACGGCAGATAAGAACCATTCGGCCCATCTAGTCTGCCCAGTTTTCTAAATACTTTCATTAGTCCCTGGCCTTATCTTATAGTTAGGATAGCCTTATGCCTATCCCACGCATGCTTAAACTCCTTTACTGTGTTAACCTCTACTACTTCAGCTGGAAGGCTATTCCATGCATCCACTACCCTCTCAGTAAAGTAATACTTCCTGATATTATTTTTAAACCTTTGTCCCTCTAATTTAAGACTATGTCCTCTTGTTGTGGTAGTTTTTCTTCTTTTAAATATAGTCTCCTCCTTTACTGTGTTGATTCCCTTTATGTATTTAAATGTTTCTATCATATCCCCCCGTCTCGTCTTTCCTCCAAGCTATACATGTTAAGATCCTTTAACCTTTCCTGGTAAGTTTTATCCTGCAATCCATGAACCAGTTTAGTAGCCCTTCTTTGAACTCTCTCTAAGGTATCAATATCCTTCTGAAGATAGGGTCTCCAGTACTGTGTACAGTACTCCAAGTGAGGTCTCACCAGTGTTCTGTACAATGGCATGAGCACTTCCCTCTTTCTACTGCTAATACCTCTCCCTATACAACCAAGCATTCTGCTAGCATTTCCTGCTGCTCTATTACATTGTCTGCCTACCTTTAAGTCATCAGAAATAATCACCCCTAAATCCCTTTCCACAGATGTTGAGGTTAGGACTCTATCAAATATTCTGTACTCTGCCCTTGGGTTTTTACGTCCAAGATGCATTATCTTGCACTTATCCACATTAAATGTCAGTTGCCACAACTCTGACCATTTTTCTAGTTTACCTAAATCATTTTCCATTTGGCTTATCCCTCCTGGAACATCAACCCTGTTACATATCTTAGTATAATACGCAAAAAGACGCACCTTACCATCAAGACCTTCTGCAATATCACTAATAAAAATATTAAAGAGAATGGGTCCAAGTACAGATCCCTGAGGTACCCCACTGGTGACAAGCCCAAGCTTCGAATATACTCCATTGACTACAACCCTCTGTTGCCTGTCACTCAGCCACTGCCTTACCCATTTAACAATATTGGAATCCAAACTCAAAGATTGTAGTTTATTGATAAGCCTTCTATGTGCAACAGTGTCAAAAGTCTTACTGAAATCTAGGTAAGCAATGTCTACTGCACCACCCTGATCTATAATTTTAGTTACCCAATCAAAAAAATCAATACGATTAGTTTGGCATGATCTCCCTGAAGTAACCCATGTTGTCTCTGATCTTGAAATCCACGTGTTTTTAGATGTTCAACAATCCTATCCTTTAACATGGTTTCCATCACTTTCCCCACTACTGAAGTAAGGCTTACTGGCCTATAGTTGCCCAACTCCTCCCTATTACCTTTCTTGTGAATGGGCACAACATTCGCTAACTTCCAATCTTCTGGGACTACTCCTGTTATCAATGATTGGTTAAATAAATCTGTTAATGGTTTTGCTAGTACACCACTAAGCTCTTTTAATAGCTTTGGGTGTATTCCATTAGGTCCCATTGACTTATTTGTCTTTACTTTTGACAGTTGAAATAGAACCTCTTCCTCTGTAAACTCACGTGTAATAAATGACTCATTTATCCTTTTTCTTAACTGAGGTCCCTTTCCTTCATTTTCATCTGTAAATACCGAACAAAAATATTCATTGAGGCAGTCAGCTAGACCTTTATCCTCATCTACATACCTTCCTTCTTTTGTTTTTAATCTAACTAATCCTTGTTTTACTTTTCTTTTCTCATTTATGTATCTAAAAAAAGTTTTGTCCCCCTTTTTTACTGACTGTGCTATTTTCTCTTCTTTGTGTGATTTGGAAGCACCCTGAAGGCATTACTAGTGATGTAGCCTACTGAAAATGGCAACCGATTGTAAAAAGAATGACTGCTTTTGAGCATAAGGTCCACATACAGTACACACAATTTAATTATATATTTCTAAAATAAAGGTATTTAAAATTGCAATAACAATCTTTATCAATCTCTAGAATACTAATGTAATGCTGACAGTGAAAGAGTACAGGTCATTCACTCATCCCCTAATATGACCCTTTGAAACTTCATGTACTGATTGGAAGCAGTCGACATAGGACTAATTAGATGATTTAGGTGGCTACTTAATGTGTTGTGCTTACTGGGGCCTTAAGGCCACCCAACTCACTTAACTGGAGAACAGGGCCTTTAGCATGGGGCAAGCAGCAGAGGGTCACCACCAGAGGGCTGCCCACTATTTTTTGTATATATTGTATATTAATATTGTTTTTGTATTTTATTGTACACTAACTGTAACAATGCAATGATTTGTGAACCCAGGACATACTTGAAAACGAGAGAAATCTCAATGTATCTTTCCTGGTAAAATATTTTATGAATAAATATTAGCAGGTGTGAGGAGGGAGTGGCAGCAGCCATCCACTCCTCACACTACTGCAGATTTGGGGTAGGTAAAGAGAGCTCCAGCATAGGAGCCTAGCATCAAAGAATAGGGGAAAAGGACCTTGCACAAATTAGGTTACAATTTTGTTTGGAAATATATTTAAACTGTCCTAAAAATATATACAAATACGTTAATAATATTAATAAATGGGATTGAATAGTTAGAGACAATTTAAAAAAAAAAAATATGTTGGGTCAATTCCCAGTTTAATTTTATGAAATATACATCTCTCATAGATAAACCTTACTTAAATTGCATTTTTTTTAAAAAATGTATTAAAGGGACACTATAGTCACCTGAACAACTTTAGCTTAATGAAGCAGTTTTGGTGTATAGAACATGCCCCTGCAGCCTCACTGCTCAATCCTTTGCCATTTAGGAGTTAAATCCCTTTGTTTATGAACCCTAGTCACACCTCCCTGCATGTGACTTGCACAGTCTTCCATAAACACTTCCTGTAAAGAGAGCCCTATTTAGGCTTTCTTTATTGCAAGTTCTGTTTAATTAAGATTATCTTATCCCCTGCTATGTTAATAGCTTGCTAGACCCTGCAAGAGCCTCCTGTATGTGATTAAAGTTCAATTTAGAGATTGAGATACCATTATTTAAGGTAAATTACATCTTTTTTAAAGTGAAACCAGTTTTTTTTTTTCATTCAGGCTCTGTCAATCATAGCCAGGGGAGTTGTGGCTAGGGCTGCATAAACAGAAACAAAGTGATTTAACTCCTAAATGACAGTGAATTGAGCAGTGAAATTGCAGGGGAATGATCTATACACTAAAACTGCTTTATTTAGCTAAAGTAATTTAGGTGACTGTAGTGTTCTTTTAAGCTTGTTTGCCTGTAGAAATGCATTTACTATTTATCATTTAATTCTGAATCGAAAATAATACCTAAATTCACACTTTAAAGGTCTACTTTGGACACCATAACATCTTCATTGCAAAGTTATTATGGCTCAAGGAGATCCTGGGCACAATGTTACCTGAAGGGGTTAAACTTTAAAATGGTTTAACCCCAAAGTCTGCAAAGCGGTGCCCGATCACCATGCTAATGCACCTCTATTCAATGTTCAATTAGGAAGCCTAAGACTGGGCGCTGATGATAGGCTGACAGCTTATGTATCTGTATCTGTACGGTATGTGTCTTTTACTCACTATTCTCAATGGTGAGCTACTGAGTGGCTTAGAACATCAGCTGGGAAGGCTTCCTGATTGAAGCTTGGACACTGAGCAGAAATGCAAAGTCTAGAGCCGCTTCTGGCAGTGTGTGATCTTACATTTTTAAATTTACAAGCATTTTTAATTTCTATTATTATTAGTTTATTTTTTATGTAGCGCCAGCAAATTCCGTAGCGCTGTACAATACGTGGACTAACAGACACGTAATTGTAACAAGACAAATGGACGCACAGGAAAAGAGGGATTGAGGGCCCTGCTCAATGAGCTTACATGCTAGATCAGGGACTAGTGGCTTTTTCTGCAGGTTGGTAATCATAGCTAGAGTGTAAATAAGGGTGAGTAAGACTTTAAAGACTAGATTTCGTACTGCAATATACATGAAAATAAAAACATTTATACTCTCTTTAGGTAGTGTAGTTCCCATATAACCTGGGATGAGTTAACAGTGGCCAAAATAAGGATAATTAGGGGCATTAGGATGGAGAACATGACAGTGCAGGAATCAATATATATTTGTTCATAAAGACAACTTGTACTAAGGTAGGGCTATCTACTGTATGAATATTCAGAAATCCTCCTTTTGGGACTTTCTTCAGTACAAGGTCAAATAGGGCTCAGGAATGACAGGGAGGAGTGCAAAACCGGGGAGTATTTATATATGGAACCAAAAGGGCCCTAAACCCACCTTAGATGAAGGATTTCCCAAGTAAGTGAATAAATGTGATAGGAACAGGCATTAAGTTGCTAGGAAAGGACGTGCCAAAAATGGAGCTGAAGCTCCAGGCCCATGAACGTGGAATAGGCCAAATAATATTACTTTGACAGATACAGTCACTGACAGACACATAGTCACTGACAGACACAAACACTGACGGACACATAGTCACTGACAGACACATACACACACACCCACACATACAGACACAGTCACTGACAGTCAAACACACACTCACTGACACACAGACTCACACAATACAAAAATTTTGAGGCAAATTTAGCCTCCCTACCTCCCTGGGGTCCAGTGTGGGGCAGCTTCTCACTCCTCCAGCGCACTGTTTAGTATGCCGGGGCCGGAATTTTATAGCATGACAGGAGGCATCATATTTGCTTAAGTCTCTCTTTACTAGAACTCCACAGCAGCACATTAACATAGAGAGATAAACACCAAAAACACCAAAAACAAAAACATAAGGCATCTATATAAAGCTCCTCCTAAGCCACCATTTCCTCTTTCTTTGCTCCTCCACAGACAGTACAGGTCAGAGTACCACTGCCTCCTGTTATATATGGGTGGCTGTGGGTCTTATTGTTTATTTTACTTGTGATTTTCCTCTCATGTGTTTGCAAGATTACTGTTATTATTGCTCATGTAGGCATTGCTTTGCTTCTCCGTTTTTTTTGCCCCCCTTTTTTCTTTCGTTTTTTCTTTATTGTTCTATTATTTTATGTGTGTGTTTATTTGATGATTGTTTTCATAAATTTTTCTCCTTGGGGCTCGTGTTTCTGTTTGCGGTCGCCGTGAAGCGGTCTTCCGACCGCTTCCCGTGCCAACTGTCAGGACCGTGGATTCCGGCGGTCCCACGTGTTCTTCATGCCGATTCCCGCCCGCCGGCTTCGTCCGCCGAGCGGGAATCCTTTCCTTTGCCTCCCTGCCCTGCCCGCATCCCCGGCCGCTCGTTAGCTGTTTTCCTAGCGGCGTGGGGACGGAGCAGGGTACTGGTCTATTGCCGCGGGTGCCTCCGCTCTTGTGCACCCTCTCCCCGCGACTGCGTGGTCGGACACGGGGGTGCGCGTCTCTCTCTCTCTCGAGGCTGCCCCGCCTGTCATTTATTTCTTAAGGGTGCAGTGCCCTATTTTTGTATGGTTGCTTGCTCAGCTTGCTACTCATGTCCCATTGTGTGGGGGATCGTTTCTTCATGTTCTCTGGGTTCCCCTTGGCATATTTGGGGTTCTCTCCTGCTTCCTGCAGTTTTTCTACCTCAGTGCACGCTTCCTGGCTTTGCATGCTTTTCTGTGGTATTTTGTTGCATGTTCCTGGGCTGTGAGTGGCCCTGTGCATTTCACCACATGCACCCTGCATGGGACCCGCTTGGCATGGTTGCACCCCCTCTGACCAAGGAACTGGCCTGGGGACCCGATTGCACCTCTACACTGCTTATCCTATATATCAAGATAGACCTGCATATCTACCATAAGGATATACGTTCCTGCCTCCTATATCACTGGGCCGGTGATACCCATGCCCATATACTGGCCTGCTTCGGCTGTGCCCTTATGATTGACCTGCTTTGTCTGTGCCCCTTGATTGGCCTGCTTTGTCTGTGCCCCATGATTTGGCCTGCTCTGTCTGTGCCATATTATGCATGCTATTAACCTGATGGCTCCGTGACCTGGACTACGCTTGTTGAGCCAGCATGCGTTTATTACTTGCCTCTGCCAATACTAGGGGTGCTGCCCCTACTGCCTGCTAGTGATACCTGTTCTCTATCTCCTTAGGTATCACGTATCACCAACTCAGTTATGGATGCCTCTGCACAGGAGCAGAATTTGCAGGCTTTGATTAATGTGGCTGTGACCGCCTCTGTGGAGAAAGCCCTGGCTAGGGCCCTCCCTCAGTCTCAACCAGACAGCGGTGTGAGAGGAACCCCCCGCTTGGCAGACGACTCGGCTGAGTCAGACTCTCAAGAAAGAGAGCAGGCAAGTGCGCAAATGCGCTATTGGAAGGGTGAAGGCCCTGAACCACGCTCCCGGAAAGGCAAGGCTCCGGTGAAGCGGCAAGGTTCGAGGTTATCAACCTCACCGGCCAGGCGCCGCCTTCTATCGGGCACAGGAGAGGAGGCCTCCTTACCCCCCCCTACTATGACCGTGCTGGATGAGTGGCGGGCAGACCAATCTCCTTCAGAGGAGGAAGGTGATTGGGACGAGGTCCATGGTGATGGCCCCGGTTGGCGCTGGGAGGATGAAGGCGCACCGGGAACAGTGGCCTCCACAGCGGTGCCGGAGGACGACACCTTTCTGTATGCTACAGGAGAACCTCTGTTTGACCCTCAGTCTATCCGGCACCCCAGATCCTCAGAATGGTCACTGCCCGATCCTGGGTCCATAGACCTTTGGAAGGGGAGGCCCGCAAGAAACTGCGGGCGGAATGCCCCAGACCCGTCCTGCCGGACAAGGTGGCAGCGACCCCGGATTTTGATCCCCTGGTGGCCTCGTATTTGAATCGTACGGGTAGGGACCCCAGGAAAGGGGTGGAACGTAGCCTCCGCTCAGCGCAGGATAAACAACTGGATATGCTGGGCCCCCTGTGCAGGATGTTGGCCCTGGCAGACGAGGCCTACACAGAGGGTATGAGTCTGGACCCGGCCATCATGCGGGACTGGGCACTGCGTTCCATCTGCCTGCTAGGCAATGCTAATGTGGCTCTCTGCACTGAACGCAGGAAGATGGCTCTGTTCCGTATGGACAACAAACTATCGGAGCTGGGATCCAAAGAATTGGGCCCCCTGGCTAAAGGCTTACTGTTCGGGGAACCTTTTATTAAGGAGCTACAGAAACACGTCAATCTGTTTACTTCCCTGGATAAAGCTCAATCTTCCATTAAGAAGGTATTTCGGCCGCAATCATCCCGGGTTTTTGGACGGGCTGGACGACAGCGGGGTCGTGTCTCCAGCCGCTGCTGGTCTTCGGGCCCCCACAGATCCCGTGGTCCGTCCTTCTTTCCATCATACCAATCCAAAACCCCCTACGCTCAGAGGGCGGATAGAGGTCGTGGATACCACGCCAGAGGACGGGCGAGATTTCCTACAGGTGAGTGCAACTCCTGCCACTTTTGATCACCCTACATTGCATGCGGGCAGACTGTTTCACTGCAGAGACAGGTGGCGGGAGGTATCTTCAGATGTATGGGTCCTTCGGACGGTGCAGGGTCATGTCATAGATTTCCATTCCCCTCCAACGCAGGTTGGTCCTCGAAGGATCCCCATCATCGCAAGGGACCAACAGATAGATAGGAAGTTCAGGCACTGTTCACCAAGGGCGCGGTCCAACGAGCCCCAGATTTGGGGGGCTTCTTCAGCTCAATTTTTTTCTGGTGAAGAAAAAGTCCGGAGAGTTCCGCCCGGTGATCAATTTATGGGAATTGAACACCTTCGTGGTCTACAACCACTTCAAGATGGAGGGCATTCATCTTCTTCGGGCCCTTCTCCAGCCGGGAGACTGGTTCATGAGGCTGGACCTGAAGGACGCTTACCTTTCCGTCCCAGTGGACGAGGATTGTCGCAGATTCCTTCACTTCGTCTGGAAGGGCGTTCCGTGCTAATTTACATGCCTTCCCTTCGGCCTCAGCTCGGCTCCTTGGTGCTTTACCAAACTCCTGAAGCCGGTGGTCGCCCGTTTCAGGTCGGAGGGCGTCCGCTGCATAATATATCTGGACGACTTGCTGATTTTTTGCGAGGACTCCTCCAGGCTCAGATCTCAGACTCGCTCTGCGATCTCCTTATTGGAACACCTGGGGTTCGTGGTCAATCTGAAGAAATCGGCATTGAAACCTTCCCAGACGGTGGAGTTCTTGGGATTCGAAGTCGATGCGAAGGAATGCGTTCTACGCCTGCCCCTGGCCAAGATAGCGACCATTCGGAAGGAGATAAGACGGATTTTGAAGCAAAACCGGATTCCCCTTCGAATGTTGGCTCGCGTGGTGGGTCTCCTCTCTGCCTCGATATAGGCAATCTACCTGGGCCCACTGCATTACAGGGCCATGCAATGGCTGAAGGCTCACTTCCTACGCAGGAGGCCCTCTTACGACCAGTGGATCTCCCTGTCTCCAGACGTGAAAACCGAACTGTGCTGGTGGCTCCTGCATATGTCGGCCTGGAACGGCAAGGCGATTTTCGGACCTACCCTGGATTTCGTGCTGGAATCGGATGCGAGTCTTTGGGGCTGGGGCGCCACGTGCGTGACCAGGTCCACGGGGGGCCCATGGTCGGACAAGTAATCGGAATTCCACATTAATTGTCTGGAGTTGATTGCGGGTTCGTTTGCGATTCGGAGCCTGGCAAACCACCTGTCGGACTGCTGCGTCCTCCTTCGGATGGACAATGTCTCCGCGGTACAATACATCAACCGCTTGGGGGGGCGCTCGGTCTCGAGCACTATCGGAGGTGACGAAGGAGATTTACAGTTTCTGTTTCCAACGCAACATCACTTTACAAGCGGAGTATCTTCCGGGAGAGTCGACCCTGACGGTGGACTGGTTCTCCAGACATTGGAGGGATGCCAGCGACTGGAAACTCCTTCGGCCCATCTTCCTCGAACTCAGGTGTCAGAGGGGTCCATTCACAGTGGATCTATTTGCATCCAGGACGAATCACCAGACCCAGAAGTACTTCAGCTGACTCCAGGATCCAGCGTGCGCAGCGGTGGACGCTTTTCTCCAGGTGGAGCGTATGCGTTTCCTCCATTCGCTATGATCCCCAGGGTGTTGCTACAAGTTCAACATCAATGTGTGTCCTTAGTGTTGCTGACTCCGCTGTGGCAGGGTCAAGCTTGGTTTCCGGAACTCCTGGATCTCTCCTATCGGGACCCTCTTCTCTTACCGTTCGCTCGAATGCTCCTCACGGACTCCCAGGGCAACCCTCACCCTCTAGTGAGGGACGGCCACCTGCTCTTGGTGGCCTGGACTCTTTCAGGGGTACCTGGAATTTCGAGGCGTTATAGCTATCGGCTAGAGACCTCCTCTGGGATTCCTGGGCTCCCGGGACAAGGAGGTGCTACCTGTCAGCATGGGGTTCCTGGTGTCGTTGGTGCTTGGAACGGGATATCGATCCCTTTACAGGCCCTGTAACTAGCGTGCTGAATTTCTTGTCGCATCTCTTTGATTAGGGTCGGTCGAATCGCTCGGTTAAGGTCAGCTATCTCGGCGGCGCATGTCCCGCTTAGAGGTTTTCCCATCGGCCAGGATCCGCTAGTCTGCAGACTTCTGCATGGGATGAGGCTGGCACGTCCTCCGGCGCCTAAGTATTCCTCCCTCTGGGATGTGCGTATGGTTTTAGCGTTCCTTCAGGAATGGCCGTATAACCAGGACCTTTCCCTTCGCCAGCTTTTGGCTAAATTTGCCCTCTTGTTGAGTTTGGTATCGTTCAGGCGTGTTTCGGATGTCCGGGCCTTCGATGTCGACGCTTTCACGTTCTCGCCAGAGGGGGTCTCCTTCAAGGTGGTTAGACGTACCAAGTCGGATTCGACGGTTGTGTCGTATCCTTACTTCTGGGATTCGCCTAAACTTTGTGTAGCGAAGACACTGGCTTGTTATGTAGCGGTTACCGCTCCATTTTGCTCTTCTCATTCTGGCCAGTTATTGCTTTCATATGTCAGACCCCACAAGCCGGTCTCGTCCCCTACCCTAGCTCGGTGGATAAGATGGCTATTGACACTGGCGGGGGTGAATGCGTCCTTCGGAGCTCATTCGGTTAGGGGCGCCGCGGCTTCCAGAGGTTTCATGGCAGGCACTTCCCTTCAGGACATTTTGCGTTCGGCGGCCTGCTCCCGTGAGGATAC
The DNA here is from genome assembly GCF_036172605.1 of Pelobates fuscus. NCBI lineage: Eukaryota > Metazoa > Chordata > Amphibia > Anura > Pelobatidae > Pelobates > Pelobates fuscus. The sequence goes on from NC_086317.1 coordinate 114,884,399, forward strand.
CTTTCGCCAATTCTACTTTAGACCGTCGGACCATGCTTCTTTTGCTTTGCTGTCGGAGCGTTAAAACAGCAAATATGAAGCCTCCTGTCATGCTATAAAATTGTAGATTATACTAGCTTTAGTGTAACTATAATCTTAATTTTATTAATGACAGGAGGCGAATATTTCCCACCCAGTTTTGTTTTCCCCCCCTTGTTTGGATGGAGTACTTTCTATTGTGTCTCTGTTGAATTGTCTGGTCGCCTGGGCTAGGTTTGGTAGTCTAGGGTTATGTATGGGGAAGTTGGGGGAGGTGTCTAGTATATTGTATTGCCGGTGATTGGTGATGGATTTCATGTCTTTTATACTGTCAGTACTGGATCATGGGATTTATGTTTTATCAGTACATTTCGTTCACTAATCAGTGTTTTTCGACTTTGTTTATTTTGTTTCAGTTTAATGGTTGGACTGCAGTTCAAGGAATCGACGGCTTTGCAGGATGAAGTTCAAGATCACATCCATTCTCCGAAATTTCCTCCGAATGTTATTCATTGTTATGTTATATATTTTTTCATTTAATTGGTTTACCGGCATTGTTGTGTACGTTATGTTGTCGCAGCGTGAAAGAGGAAATGGTGGCTTAGGAGGAGCTTTATATAGATGCCTTATGTTTTTGTCTTTGGTGTTTATCACTCTATGTTAATGTGCTGCTGTGGAGTTCTAGTAAAGAGAGACTTAAGCAAATATTCGCCTCCTGTCATTAATAAAATTAAGATTATAGTTACACTAAAGCTAGTATAATCTACAATTACATCATATTCTGGCTCCTGACATCACAGAGGGTGCGCAAGGGAGGAGTGAGAAGCTGTAAGAACAGCCTCCCTCGTCGCCACACTGCTGTCTGACCCCTCTCCTCCGGCATTTCTCGGCAGAGCGGGCACCTGCCATCAAGATAAGCAGGTGCATGCTTTGCCATTCCTTAAGAGCACCGCATTGGGGGCGCCCTGAGGTGCCCAGATGACAAGCCTTCTCTGGGCACCCCCATCTTTGGGCGCCTGGAGAATTGGCCCTGCACTGGAGTGGGGGCGGCTCAAATGCTGGGGCCCAAGACAGGGGCAGCCCACCAGGCCCTCAAGTGCTGGGGCCCAAGACAGGGGCAGCCCACCAGGCCCTGCATACACACACACACACTCTCACTGACATACACAGTGTCGTTTACACACTCACTAACATACACACTGGCATACAGTCTAAGTTACACACTTTTATTAATACAAACATACTCACTGACATACACTGTGTCACTTACACACTTACACACACTCTCAATAGCATAAAGTGTCACTTACACACTCTCAATAGCATACAGTGTCACTTACACACTTTCACTGACATACGCAATGTCACTCACACACAGTTTCAGTGACATTCACAGTGCCACTTCATGCTTTCAATAACACACACACTCTCACTGACATACATAGTGTCACTTACACACTCTCACTGACATACACAGTGTCATTTACATACAGTCACTAACACACACACAGTGTGACTTACACACTCTCACTCACACGCACGTACTTTCACTGACATACACACACTCTCACATTCACAGTGCCACTTACACCCTCTCACTAACACACACTGTCACTGAAGCACAAACTCACACCACTTTACATATAGGCACACTTTATTTACAAACACAGCAATTCAATACACACAGACCAATTGACCATCATACACTCATACTCAAAATCAGTTCCACTTAACTTCAGATGTATTATTCAAAAGTGCTGTGAATTAAGGAGAGGGATCCAGCCTGCAGGTAACTGCTGTTGTTCCCGGTGGGGGGGTCAGGAGAGCCATGCACTGTGAGCACAGGCTTCTTTCTGTTCCCCTCAGAGTGCTTCCGGTATTCAGGTGCAGGGGGCAGCCCTGATACAAAGTCACATCCTGGCTTCCCCTGCCTGCAGGAAGCAGAATTCTCTGCTCGGGTGCTGGGGATATAGCACACCCCGCTCCCTGAGCAGGCAACAGCAGCAGAGGGAGACAAGCAGGTGAATGGCTGCGCTGGGGGGTGGCTAAGGAGCCACTCACTCAGCATTCCTGCCCCAGACAACAGCAGGGCAGCCCACCGGTAAACCTCCTGGTGGGCGCCCTAGGCGAATGCCTTATTTGCCTAATGGTAGCACAGGCCCTGTATTACTCAGTTTGGAGAACCCCTGACATCTGGGCCTCCAAATATCCTTAGACACGGATTAAACCATCAGTGTGCAATTCAGCAGAGATCTGAGTTAGATCTTAAAAATGTGAGTAAGTTTTACATCAATTTGACCGAATATTTTCATACTGTCAAACTGTACTGCACTATCATTTGTTTTGTCATATTCTCTTTGAGGTTAATTTTATTGGAATATCTCAGTGGTTCATGTATGTATTAAGATACCAAGTACACTTAAAGGGTGCTGTGCATCCTTTTATTTTTGGTTTAACAAAGACAAATTAACTACTAACAAAGATGTTATTTAATAAATTGTAAAAAAAAAAAGTTTACATCAATACACTATTATTGGATGTTGTATGAGCTAGGGTTATGAAAGAGATTTTAAGAGGAACATAACAAAAATATCAATATATGAGTCTAAAGCCTTCTGCAAATACCACTCTTCAAATATCTGTTCTCTGTGGTTGGAGTTTTTTTTTCTTCTTCACAAGCAAGGTCAGTGAAACAGCTATTACATAATAACTTCCTTTTGCACCTTTTGATAGAATATAACATTTCATTATATCACACTAAAACAAGCAACCAAGGTAATAATTGCTGTTAGCGATATTGTCGTTTGAACAAATGTGTTAAAGCAGATGTAAATATATAGAATATATAAAATCGGTTTATGCTGAATACTAAATTCAGAAAATGTTTAATGAAAACCTAAACATGTCCAGTGACGGAATAGACCGTCATGCAGTACAGGTACCAGCAGGAGTTAATTCCATGCTGGTACCAAGGACCCCCTTTCAGTTTGGGTCATAGTTAAAGGGACACTATAGTCACCCAGACCACTTCAGCTCAATGAAGTGGTCTGGGTGCCAGGTCCCTCAGGTTTTAACCCATCACATGTAAACATAGCAGTTTCAGAGAATTCCCTCCAGTGGCCATTGGAGTAACTAAATGACCCCCATTTGTTTAAATAAATATACATAGGGATTTAGAAGAGAGCGCAGGTAACTTTTTCTTTGATAAATATAAATAGTTTGCTTTTGTTGTAACTGCTAAATATCACATATACATATGTTAATATGTATAGTAAAGTTAATCATCAATGTCTGAACTCAAATCATGTTTTATTACAACGCAAAAAATAAAGAGAAGCACACCGTAGAAAATATTAGCAATCTTTATTTAATTTATACTATGACTTATGACAATATATCAATATCCAAAAACACATACTATGGCTGACAGTATACCAATGTCCAAAAATATCACATAACTCACAAAAGTTAAACAAATAAATAAATAAATAAAAAGCAAAAATAACACAGTCATACACACACACTGTAAAATACAGAGCAACAAAATAAGGACAAAACAAGAGAATTGAAAAAAAAAAAAACAGATAACATACCAGGAATTGTAAAAAAAAAAAAAAATTAGTCACCTTCTCTAGAGACTCTAGAGACTTTTTCAATCAGCCACTGATAGCGGTGAAACGCGTCTCAGAGGATTGGAGCGGATTTTGTTTTTATATACAAATGTTTTATTGTTTTGTTTTTAAAGTGTTTTAATTATTTTATCAATAAATATTTGCCAAACTTTAATAACTTTGTGCTGCAACTTCAAAATCTGCTTCTACTTCAAAGAAAGGACTGTGTTACCCTTAAGTGACAAACAGGCTGTTTAATCTAGAGCCAGGCTTCAGTTTTTTTGTTTGTTTTGTTACATGTTATCTGTCCTGATGAAAGCTCCGTGTTTGAGCTGAAATGTTGATATTTTATATGTAATAAATAAAAGAAAATGTTACTACTTCAACCAAAGTCGCAGGAGTGCGATTGTTTCTACACCTACATCTGCTTTTGCCACAACCAGCACCGGGCATTACAAACATCTACTTGGAGTGCAAGCTACAATTATATATATATATATATATATATATATATATATATATATATATATATATATATATATGTATATATGCCACCTACATATTGCTGTACTGCAGCCATTGTTTCTGTTTATTTTGGATGAAGACAGAAGAGGGTTGGTGTCACCTGAGGTCACATTGGTCTCTGTGATCTGAGCCTCTCTTAACTGGCTCTATACTATGTGAATGTGTAGTATAATATCTTATATACATACTTACCAAAAGACTATATTGCACCATATTATCCTTTTTCTTTAGTTTCTCCTGTATACTATAACCCTTATTGTATAAGGGTAAGTATATGCTTTTAGCACTCTACTACATGCACTGGTGGTAGTTATAGCTACTCAATACACTTTGTTCTAATTTATGATTTTGTGTTTAATGAAGGAGAGAGTCATATTAGTGTTGTAGCTGCTTTTTTTTTCATTACACAGTTTTATTCACTTGTATATAAGCTCCTAATTTACACAGAGCACTGTGGTATTTTCGATGTCTAGCTAATACTATGGATAGGCATGGCTGATGATGGGTAGCATTGAGTTAAGTAGGGGTCATTGCTAGTGATAGTGGTACTATGGTAGATAGGGGCATATGATGGAAGAGTCATGAGTTCTTGCATAATTATATGGGTATTATGATACATTATGGGACAGGATCTATAAAGGAAGGTGTGGATCCTGGAAACCAGGGGTAAAGTGAGTGAATGTGTGGTTGTATGTGAGGACAAACTTGGTCAGGCCACAACCAACATAATCCCTAACTTCATCATTTATAATGGCTGTTCTCACATGTTCAAATTTTACCCTCTCGTCAATGGTACTGCTACTGTTGACTCCCAGCTAATTGAAAGATGATGTGGAACGAGTTAATTGTAGATGCATCACTTCTTAGCTTCACTGTGGGACATTAATTGTAATACAATATAACTTGTCTATCTGTGTCTCCATGTTGTAAATATGTCATTTATTATGGTTGCTATATGTTTCTAAATTTAGATTGGTTTTCAATTTCATTATATGAAATACTATTTTCAAAATGTGTTATATATTTATATATAGAACTTGTTTTGTTTGTTTTTACTTGTAGCTCTCCCATTGCAGCATGGTAAAGTTGCAATAGTCACTGGAGGCGCGAAAGGAATAGGATATTGCACTGCAATGCACTTATCACAATTGGGAATGCATGTGATACTAGGTAAGTTACCAACATATTTTATATATATGCACCTTAAGTAGTAATTCAGTTTTGTGCAACAAAAACATTATCCACTCTCCTAGCTGAAAACACCTTAGCATTTCCATTGTTTAAAAGATTTGGAGGAGCCCCCTGTTTTTTGTGGGGTTTTTAAGTAATGGGTTTAAAATAGGTAGAATAGAATTTCATTGCGACCAGTTGGGTAGCTACAATTGCACATCTTTAGCAAGTGATTTGAGTCTTCTTCAACATTATTACACAGCAAAATGTCATGTGTGGTGTACAGCCAACTCTTCTTATCACTCCAGCCCACATGATGATATATGAGGTAGCATTATTGTCTTTAGGGTTGAGGCAAGATTGATGGAGGTCAACACAGGACAATTCTACAGGAAAACCTGTGTCAGTATGTAAGTGATCTAAGACCAGGGTGGAGTTTCACCTTTCAACAGGGTGGAGTTTCACCTTTCAACAAATAGCTAACACTGTACTGTAGTGGTTAAGAACAAGAAAATGGGAATCTGAATTAAACATTAATTTCCCAATAAACGAGTGGTTGAAAAAAATTATACAACTCTCTCGTAGTTTCTTCATAACAAGAGATACAGTGGAAAAATACGAGTACTATTGGGAACCTTGGAAGAATTATATGAATAACATACTTTAGATAATATACAGGTATAACTTTATCTACTTATAATCAATTCTATCTCTAACTATGAGATACAGACATTTGGCAAATGTTGTCTTCCCTCTCACCAAAGGCCCCCATGTATGCATGTTTGTGAATGGATGCTGTGAATGTAACGATACTTGTATTCAACTATGTATTGCACTGTGTTAATATAATAATTTTACACAATGTTGAACAAATTGTACATGCTTATTAAGTATTTATAGGAACTTAAATGTTTATCACCTTTTATGTACAATATATATATATATATATATATGGCAAGAAAAAAATTTCATAATAAAGAACAATAAATAAAGTTAAAAAACAAACAAACAAACAAGAAATTGAATGCCTTGGAATAGCTCATAAAACTCCAAAACCTTAACCCAATTGAGATTCTGTGGAAAGATGTGAACATGTTAAAATGTTCCTCAGTATGTCATTTTGCCAAGAAGAATAGTCAAACATTGCAGGATCCAGATGGCAAATACTTGCCTCAAAAGAATCACAGCTGCATAAAACTATGACTAAAAGGTTTGAATAGAAATATTATACACAAAGTGTTAGGTATGTTGTGTAGACATTGTGTAAGACAATTGATAAACATCTCAATTTCCTGGTTGTTGCAGTACAGCAATTGGAAATATTTCAAGGGATTAACAAACAGACCAAAAGTATGGACAACCATTGTTATTAAATATATTCTTCTATTTCATGTACACCCATTATTGTTGTGTTTAACATCAAACACATTGTAATGCAATATCCTTAGACAATTGTTTTTTTTTTTTATTGTAAGTAGTGCAGAGATACGTCATAAGAAACCACCATCCCAACAAGCCAATTATTCAAAATTGTACTCTGGTAAAGCTGCCCCAGTTAATTGGAAGTGTTGTAGATTAGTTTGTCATATGAGTTCCCCCAATTGAACTCATTAGCAGTGAATTGTGTTGCCTACTGTCTTTCGTGCACTAATGAGTTCCAAACTGACTTGGGTGGTAGCATGAAGATCTGTGTTAAAATAAATGGATTTCCACTGATGAGCAGCTGCACCCAAGTCAAGCCTGTTTCTACAATGCACAACATAGGTATCAACTGGAGAGTTATGAAATGTCCATTAAGCAACCCTGAAGCAAGGTAGATAAACATGTTCATTGGAGTAATGAAGAATGCTTCACTGTCTGGCAGTAGTAGGAAGTACATGTCTAATATTGGTGAATCCTAAAAGTAGACTTGTCAAAGGTCTGGTCAATAAGGTGTGAAACCCAGAATTAAAATAAACCAACATACACACAAATCAAGGCAAATAACAAGTATATTGATATTACAAGGAATACAATACAATCAAATACAAGAACAGATAACTTATTGTAAGAGAAAGTCCTTTTGATACTGGGAACTAAGGAAGGCAGCTAGCACAGGAACTCGGGAAAGGCAGCTAGGTCAGGTATACAGACTGTATACGTAGGAAAAAAGGACGAGACCAACAACATTATTATCATTACTAACCCCTTTAGGACACAGCTTGAAACGCTTGTCTTACCCTTAAGGACACAAGCCATTTGTGCATTTTTTGCTGTTTGTGTTAAAACGCAATTTGCATCAACACATATTATATACCGTTTTTTTAGAGGGCAAATAGGGATTTAATTTTATGTCACATGTACATAGATAAATTCTCATTAATTATAAAAAAAAAGCCAAAATATGAAAAAAAATTCTTAGAAAAAGTAATTCAACATAAATTAATGTATGTGTCTTGATTTATAGGGTACATACTATGTATAGGATTTCAGCTTATTTTGAAAGTTACAGGTCCCAAAATACAAGGACTAAAATAAAATTTTAATGTGAAACAATTTTAGAAGTTGGTATGTTTGTCTTGTAGGTTTAGTAGCCATCAGAGAAAACTAAATTGACACACAAAAGTATATATTTATATAAAGTAGAGATCACAGGCTAATTACCTAAGGTTAGTTTGACACTTTTTACGTAGCCATTTCATTGCCAATCTCTGCTAAATATTGGAGTATAATCGTGTTTTTTCTCTATTTTGGCAGAACCCCATATTGTGTTCAGCTACATTTGCTTAGTATAACAATAGCCCCATTGTATGCTTTTGGCACTATTCTGTGAAGCTACAATGCCATATAACAGACAAGGCTATTTCAGTTCTATAGTTAGAATTTTTGTAGATGGATTTGACGGGCCTATGTCTCATTTTAGGGTATTATAGCAGTGTGACTGTTCAAATAACCCCACAAAAAACCTTCATTTGATAAAGCAGACACCCCAGGGTATCTTATATGGTGTATATTGTGCCTTAACTTGTCACCGTTTTTTCACCAATTTATGTCAACATTTGTGGTGAGGGGGAAAAAATGTAATTTTTACATATATGTTGCATCTTTTGCTGAGTATTTCTTACACTTGATATGTACCACTGTCAAAAAACCCAAATTATGCTCAGTTACATCTTCTGAGTAAAACAATATGCCCAATGTATTACCTAGACACTATTTTGTGAAGTTACAGTGCTGTAAAGAGACGTGACAAGTTCAGGTTTTTAAGTGTGAATTTTCATGCAGGGTTTTGATATGTCAGTATCCCACTTTGGAGCACTTGAGCAGAATACATATACCAGCTACACCGGAAAGCATACCATTTCTTAAAGAAGACATCCCAGGGTATTTCAAAAGGCATATTTTGAACCTGAGCGTGGGATGATTTTTCCACTAGCTTGTACCAAGTGTAGTTGTTATAAGCATTTTTTCTGCCTTTTTAACACACAAAGTGAGTTTGCACAGTATATTTTGCAAACCTTATGTGTGCTATGACTGTATAATACTTCATATGTTGCTCAGCTATGTTGGCTGAGTACAGTAATACCCCCCGTATGTACGTTTGACAGGTATATGTGGACATTGAAAGGGCACATTTGAGACACAGCCATTCTAGTTTGTTTCAAACTTAAAATTTTAATGCTGTGTCTATATCCCATTTTAGAGTATTTTAGCAGGCTATATAATCCAACTATCCCATAAAGGTATGCCATTTCTTAAAGAAGACATCCCAGGGTATTTCAAACGGCATATTTTGAACCTTACAAGAAACAAAACAAGTAGTATATATATATAATAGTGATAGAATGCTCTAAACACCTGTGTGGTATCCCCTATACCAACACAAAGAATACATATAATACGAACACAATAGGTGGAGCAATATGTATACTTACCTCTCTTATTCAATCGGTTGAACAATGCTGAAAAAACAGAGGGATACACAATAGTGCAGATAACTCACAATATTATATAGAGATATTACATATACAGAAATGCACTCACAAGAGTAGAGCCATATATAAAACCTGACTCTGGTGTGGATGACCCTAGGATCTTTTTGGGGTGTTCCAAATCCCTCTGTGTGTGGTCTGGATGCCTGGATACCTGATTAGATGCTTGGTCTGGATGCTTGTTGTAGTCACCTCCCAGCAGTAAATATCAGGAAACCCCAATGGGTAAAAAACGTGAAATTTATTTGATATACAGATAAAAAACAAATGCAGATACAATCTATCTTTTTTTTTTACTTTTTTTAAAAATGTTATTAAAACATTTTAAAAAAAACTTTATCAAACTTTTTAAAGCTTTTTAAATTACTTTTTAAAACTTTTTAAAGCTTTTTAAAAAAACTTTTTTAATGTTAACCCCTAGCTAGCCTAACACCAAATTCCCCAATTCACTACATCCTTCCACCCACCGCAGCTAGCTAAATATATCATTTTAAAATATTTAAATAATTTTATAAAATACATTTAACGCCTGAGGGATACAGTAAAATATAGTCCCTGCCAATTGATCACTGTAGTCAGATTGGGTGCTCCCGGTCTGCCTCGAATACCAAGGCAGACTGGATGAGAGTTAACTTTAGCACATGATGGACCTGGTCCGTCATCCGGCATAAGTGCTTCCCCAGCATGACGAACCGTGTCCATCATTAGTCTTTAAGGGCTTAATGAACTGGCAAACAAGAAGGTGTGGGGCTCAACTAAATAAACTAAATGGGGAGAAGATAATTGCAAAGTAAGGCCAGCTGGGAACAGAGACAGATCTCAGTCTGGGTGTAGCAGCTTGCAATAGCACCACAGGCAGGTAGTGGCACTGTGGGGTACTGAACCAGACTGAGAGTAAACAGAATTGTGACAAGACTATTTGTTTGACTGCATAGTACCAACTGTTGCATTCAGTGTCCTGCTCTACTGTTCATAATACTATTGTGCTTAGTTCAAGTACTCTCAACCCTGGAACATAGTGTGTACTATGTGCTTTCACCTTTATGTCAACAGTTAGGAGAAGTACCTTTCTTGTTTCAGTATGACATCTGAGTTAAAATAAATGGATTTGAGTTATCTGTTCTATGACAATGCTCCCATGAACAAGTTAAGTCCATACAGAATTGTTGAAAATGGTGTAAGAGAACTTATCTCACTTGGAGAAAAGAATACGTGAACCCCACCAAACACATTTGAGATGAATTGTAATGCCAAATACAAGCTATTAATATTTTTGACAGGAAATTATAATCTAGTAGAAATAATTGCCATGATTTTGGATTTTTATGTTTGACATGTAGGTGTATACAAGGTTTTGGTTATATTGTACATATTAATATATATGTCTGTCATAAAGTTTCTAAAGTTGTAATCTTGACTTTAACTTGTAAAGCAAAGGTTATTGTTATGAATTAATGTCTATTTGGGTATTAAGTTTATATTATATTTTTTATAATTTGTATAGGTAATATTTGCCACGCAATGGTTTTTTTTTTTAAATAAATATAAAATATCCAACAATACCTCATCCTCATTCATAATATAAACTAATATATTACAGCTGGCAACAAGGAAACTGAAGGTATTGACGCAGCCAAAAAAATACAAGAGCGCACGCAGAATAATAAAGGTATGCAATTAATATGGGACACAGTGCTGATGGTTCCGGTCTATTTATTTAAAATACACATTATTGGTCTGTAATGGGAAAATGTAAATGTTGACTCCTGACTAAAGCAATTACAAGGTTATTCACTCTCTAACATAAGCATTGCAGGGAATTCAAAGTGGATTTTGCATTTTAAATAGTCAAATATTCAAACTGGAAAATTTTAAATAGTCAAACTGGAAAAATTCAGCTCAGCTACTTTGACTTTAAATTTTAAATTCACTTTAAATTCCAAAAATTCCCACTTTAGTGATTAATGCTACTATTAAGTTGCTAGGTTAATAGAGCCGATGTAAATCTGAAAAATGATTATTTTCGTTAAGCATTTAACTAATCAGAAATGTAAAAAATGTCCTGTATTACTTATTGCTCTCCTGAGGGAATTGGTTTTGTTAGATCAGCCTTCATATAGGGGGACACCTATAGAAATATATGTTTCAAGTATTTATGCACGCTGGTATGTTATAATCTGACATTAGGTCAATTCTGTATAACTAATAGTTCCTTTAAAATGAGTTAGTGGCAGAAAACTGCACACAGCAGTGGCGTTGCTGTAGAGGGTTAGGAGGGGCTATAGCCCTGTATGTGGATTCTGTAGCCCCAGATCTTTTATACCCCTAAATATACTTCTCCCATGCTGCTCTTCCTCCCATTCTCCTTATTAAGCCGTATGAGCAGCACAGTGATGAAAGAGATGCAGAAATATGAAATATCCATGTTCCCCTGTCTCTATCATTGTACTGCTTCTGCCCCTAGCTTGGGTTCAGCAAGGAGACTGGCAGGAAAAGCAATATGGCAGAAATAGTGTAAGGATTTGTAGGCTTGAACCCTGGATCAGCACTTTATGCTTCTTCTCCCTCACTTTGTACATGCTTTAGAGGGCCCTGCAGCTAAAATATATTTTTAGAATGTGTGCTTGTTTTCCCTTTGTCTATGGACTCTGTGTTTGCCTATCTATATATGCCTGTGTATTTGCCCGGTTTTTTTTGTGTATTCCTGGGTTTGTACCAGAGAAGCCATTGTGTATGTGTCTGTTTGCATACCTTTGTGTGTCTGCCTATGTCATTGTAGCCTAACTGTGTGTGTGTGTGTATGCCTGTGTCTGTGTGGCCGGTCTGTGTATGCCTGTGTCTGTGTGGCCTGTCTGTGTGTGTACCTTTATGTGCCTGGGTTTGTGTGACCCATCCTATGCGTGACTGCCTGTGTTTGTGTGTGTTTATCAATGTTTAGCTGTATGCAGATATATGTATCTGTGCATTAATAATGTAGGTATCTGTGCATGTCTGTAAGTATCAAATTGTGAGTATCTATCAAGTGTGTCAAGACGTATATATTGCAGGTGTAAATGGGTAGTATTTGTGAGGGATCAGTTGTGCTGCTTTGAGGAAGCTTGTTGTTTTGGGCTAAAGCTCCCGATGTTTATGGACCCCAGCAACGTCCTTGGCACTGTCTTTACACCTCAAATAAAATGCTTAGATCTTGAACCATTCCGTTTTGTTTTTAATTGTTTTAATTAATGGGACAACTGTGCAGTGGGTGTTCACTTAACGAAGAATTTATTTGAATGGGTGTTTATTCCATCTGTTCCATGGAACCTGTTCAACTACTTTCATAACAGAACTTTGGAGAGGCAAAGCTGCCTACTATCTGGCTACTGATCAAACAAGAAAATAAGATGTTACAACTGGAATTGTATTAATCATTTGGATATATTAACTTACATTTTATCATATGCATTATGTAATCTCATAAAACCAGGAATTATGTTTTCCTTAACCAGTCCGTACAATACAGTATTACATTTCTCTTTTCATAAAATGGTATTTGTGTCATTAATTTCCTTTCATAGGGACAGTATGCATATTGAAATGTGGATGAAAAAAAAAAATGTTAAGCTTACCAATTAATAGTAATTGTGTTATAAACACTGCAAATATGTTTCTTACATTTCCATACTTTAACTTATTAATGAACTAATTTCAATGATATTGTATACAATAACTCCTTAACATATGGAGATTTGTTTGACTAGGTACAGAAGATGACATCTTTTAAATTAGCTCCATGTGTCCCCTCACAAAGTCGGGCTCTTTCGATTGCAGTGTTCATATCACTAGTTAGTTTGAGGTTCAAGCGCTTGGGTGTTTGCACGGATATTCTCCTTGAGCTGCTTGTTTGTTCACTTACTCCCGTTCCTTCAGACAACTCCACAGGAATTAATGGGGAGCTGAAAGGTCTGCCGAATGTGGCGGCCAATTAGCTGGGAATATCTTGAACATATCCACTTACCGAACAGTTGTTTCAGTTATGGAAATAAAATTCCACTATTTTTAGTCATTGTTCCTTTCTGAAATTACCCATGATGAATATCCCAAGTCTCCCAAGTTATAATATGTACCAGCAACAAAAAAATAAAATAACTAACAAATAGGTTATCTGTCAAATTCTACTCTAAATGTTGTCCCACACTGTATTTTGTGCAGGCAGTGGGGAGTTTCATTTATTACTTAATACCCCTCTGTCAGTTGAGACCATGCTCAGAATGAGCACTGTATAGATCTATGGAAATTACATCAACCTGGGTAATCCCTCTGTGGAGTGGTTAAAGTTGGTTTAGTGTTGGCAAGCATTAGGGATTTAGAGTAACAGATGGATTGGAGTGCTTAAAGGAACACTATAGGGTCAGGAATACAAACGTTACCCTATAGTGTTAAAAATACTATTTAGGTTGCAACCCTCCCTACCCCTGGTCCCCCTTAAATAGGATATAAACTCTCCTTTATTCCAGCGCTGCTCTGGTCTGCCACGTCTGGCTCTGTCCCGATCCGCTAAGATCATCGGCATTGAGAATCTCGGCCAATTCAATGTTTTTCCAATGCTTTCCCATCCACAGGCCAATCAGCATCTCCCTGATTAAGATGCATTGAATCAATGCATCTCTATAGGCAATGTCTACCATTAAAAAGCCTGAAGGGACTGACTATACTCACCAGAACAACTACATTAAGCTGTAGGTGTTCCAATGTATACCTATATGTCCCTTTAAGGTTGGTGATAAGGTTAGTGAGTCTTTGCTCAGATTTCTACACATTTTGACTCACTTGTGTACTTGCATCATTACATAGGGGACCTGCTGCAGTGTGTTATTGGACTGATCGCACCGACAAGGGCTGTCCAGATATAAAATTATGGCAAGTTATCCCTCTGTGAGAGATACTGCAACCCAAACAATAATCTGGGTCCTCGTTGAGTCTCATCAGTCAAGTGTAGCTGATACCATTCAAGGCACAGTGAGCATATGTCCCTTTAAGGTTGGTGATAAGGTTAGTGAGTCTTTGCTCAGATTTCTACACATTTTGACTCACTTGTGTACTTGCATCATTACATAGGGGACCTGCTGCAGTGTGTTATTGGACTGATCGCACCGACAAGGGCTGTCCAGATATAAAATTATGGCAAGTTATCCCTCTGTGAGAGATACTGCAACCCAAACAATAATCTGGGTCCTCGTTGAGTCTCATCAGTCAAGTGTAGCTGATACCATTCAAGGCACAGTGAGCAAGGGATCCATTATTGTATTAAACTTTACACTTAAGTAAACTCTCCAGTCATTTGCAAATATGCCAAAAACAAGAGTACTGAACCAGATGTTTCTCTGTCCTGTGCTGAAGTCAATTTGGCACTTTTTGGTGTCTTCAGTCAAACACAATTCTCTTTGCATTTTCTTTGAGGCATCCTCATGCATCATAAATACATGTTTTTCTGTACAATATGCAAATTATCAAAAATATGGACATTTTTAATACATTTATGGGAAATAGTGTAATAACGTATGTTTTTATCTGTGATTTTATGACTGCAATTAGATCATCTTTATAAAACACTAACATGCTGATTATGGAATGTTATCTGCTGTTATATATAAGCAAAATAGCCTTTTTATGTTATCTTTCTTCCTGTCTTTAAGCCAACTAATATGTAACGCCTTATCTAAACAAAAACATAAAATTGTGTATAATCACCTATTAACACAGGGTATATTTGAAAATGAAAAAAATATCTTTCAGGGTTATTCTCAGTGAATGTTGTAGGGAATTCAAAGCAAAATTAAATTAAGTGACAATTAAGGCAAATATAGACAAACTGGAACATTTTCCAAGTCATCTATACTCCTGGTTTGGCTATTTTGGCTTTCATTTAAAAATCACTTGGATTTCATGCTAATTCTCACTTTAGTGAATAGCTCTCTTGTGATTATGCACATGTGACACAAATTAAATTTACAGATTCCATGCCATGTATGTAAATTGCTCGGTAAACTTACTTTAACCCAGGGCCGGATTAACATAGGGGCTGATGGAGCTGCAGCCCCAGGCCCATGGAATAGGCCCATTTAAAAAAAAAAAAAAACTGTGTCACTGTGTATGGAGATTGGCAGGGATAGGAAGTAACAGCATCTCCCTGCCTCTCTCTACTCACTGATCCGTGGGGGAGCAGCTACACAGCATAGAGAGTCCAGACAGCAGCTCCCAGCCTGCAGAGACAGCCTACAGCTCAGGTATGTCAGGGATGGGGTGAAAGGCTGCAGGGAGACATAGGGACACTGAGACATGGGGACGCTGAGTCACATGGGGAGCTGTGAGACATAGGGAGACACATTGGGACATGGAGACACTTGGGACACAGTGTCTCCATGTCTCCCAGCCAGTGTCCCTAGTTTCTCAGTGTCCCCATGGTTCCCCTAGTCTCCCAGTGTCTGTGTCCCCATGTCTCCTAGTGAGTGTCCCCATGTCTCCCAGTGTCCCCATGTCTCTGAATGTCCTAAAATGTCTGTGTCCCCATGTCTCCCAGTGTCCACATGTGTCTCCGTGTCCCCATGTCTCTGAATGTCTTCCAGTGTCTGTGTCCCCATGCCTCCCAGCTAGTGTCCCTAGTGTCTGTGTCCCCATGTCTCCCAGTGTCCCCAAGTCTCCTAGTGTCTGTTTTCCCGTGTCCCTAGTGTCTTAGTTTCCCCAAATTTCTGTGTCTCTATGTCTCCCAGTGTCTGTGTCCCTAGTGTCTGTGACCCCATTTCTCCCAGTGTACCCAAATGTCTCAGTGTCCCCATGTCTCCCAGTGTCTCCATGTCTGTATCCACAAGTGCCCCCATGTCTCCGATTGTCCCCATGTGTCTCAGTGTCCCCATGTGTCTCAGTGTCCCCATGTGTCTCAGTGCCCCCATGTCTCCCAGTGTCCCCATGTCTCTCAGTGTCCCCTAGTATCCTAGTGACACGGGACACACTGAGACATGGGGACACTGGGAGACTATTGGACTGGGCGACATCGGGACACTGACACTGTGATGCATAGGGACACTGATGCCAGGCTGGCCTTCTAATTCTTTGGACAGACATGCCCCTTTTTGGGCATGTTCGCCCCTTTTGGCAGTTCTGGTCACGTGATTCGCATCAGTGGCCCACCCTTTTACCCCGTCAATTGACTTCCTGCTTCACTGAACACTGCTTTTAGGGGGTATGGATTTACTTGAAAGATGAAAGCATAAATTAGATAAAGAGATTAGCATAGAGTATGTGTTTTCTTATAGCTGCATCCTTTGAGTTTCCCTCCAACATCAACTCCATCAGATACATGACGCTTGAGAGGTATAACTGTTTTAGTGTTTTTGGTCGACCAGGCCTAATGGGCTCTTAATCTGGCCCTGCTTTAACCCCTTAAGGATGACAGGCTATCTGTGCCAGTTCCTAAATGCCTGTTGGAGGCATAGAACGTCCTCGCTGTCCTTTCCCCTTACCTGCTCGCTGCCGTTCTTCCCCAGGGCTCGCAATTGGAGGCACAGCCTGACATCCCAAGCAGTCCTCCAGTGGCGGATCCAGCCCTCCCTGGCCATGTGATCATGATGACGTCAGAGTCACATGCCTGGAAAAACTGGCTGCTGCACTGCCTGCAGGGGGACTGCCTGGGATGTCAGACAGTCCCCCTGAGCTGAAAAATAAAGTTAGAAAAAAGTTCAAAACACTTTTCTAATAAAAACCAAACAAACATTTTGATAATATAAATGTGTGATCTGAGCTAATATGTATAAACACACACACGGTCATTATTAGAGTATTTTGATATTAATATATACATATAAATTAAATTAATAATTTTTTTCTATATTTAAATTCTACGTGTATGTTTATTTTGACATAATTAAGTTATTTTATTAATTGCAATTTGAGAGATCTGCCCAACAACCCAGGCAGAAAGTCCAGAGAATTTAATTTGACTTATCAGCGCTGAACCCCTTTCCCGATCTCGTCTATGTAAATAATAACATAATAATAATAATATCTACATTTGAATAATGTTTTTAATTTTGGACCACATTTAAATATTATTTTATTTCTGAGTATATTGTAAATTTTTCAAAATGCTCCAATTAATTTATTTTTGAGGAATGTGATATTTTACAAAAGGTTACAATGAACGTGTGAGAATACTAAATGTTAGCACATTTCAAACACAGAAGCAGTGGGATAAATGCATAAAATATGACATGTTACGTTTTAGAACTATTAACAGTAGTATAATTAGGTGGAATTTGAGATGTTGAGTTCTGATCTCAATATAAGAATTTATTTAAAGTAACACTGTCGGCGCTAAAACCATCTCATTTAATTGAACTGGTTATACTGCCTAGAGTCATTTGACACCATCCCTTCATTCAGTGTTAAACAATTTTTGAGAAGCTTAACACTAATTAAGGTCCCTGGTCACCCATATTTGTCCCCTACCAGAGGTATGGCTTAGGCAGACATTACACACTTACGTCTAGCCATACTGATCCATACAAGCAATGAGTGTTGTGATAGGGTGAAAGTGGTAAAAACGACAGACATCTCTATGTATCCTTCCTGGAAAAAATATTTTATAAATAAATAAATATTAATGGATGCTCTTTGCTGTGCATGTTAAGGCTTCCTCATTAGTCCAAACAGCATTAATTAAAGCATTCATTAAAGGACAACTGTGACCTCAAAACTATTTTTTTTTACTATAATAATCCTTTTATCAAGCTTTGAAAGGAAAACTTAGCTAATTTAGCTAGCACTGGCTAAGAATTATAGGAACAGAATAACCGATGTCACCCCATTCAGACACTAACATGATGGCAAATAAAGCCAGCATGTTGATGTCACCAAAGTGGTTTACCTGTTTAAAGCGGCACTGTCATGCCGAACTTACCTTTCCTCAATTTCTTCCTCTTCTCCCCCTCTTTCAGGACCTGTTCTTCTTTTCTTCCTGTCTTCTTTAGTTTTCTTTAAAATCATAATCATGATAATAGAGTAGGGACTCTTTGCCTTATGGAGGTTTCCTCCGCTTGACCAGCTCTGACCAGCGGAGGAGCAAAGTGTGCTTCATTTCCGCTGGTCAGAGCAATTTTCCCACAATTCTTACCTTTCCTCTGTGTTCCCACGATGCTTCCTGTCATTTTAGACGAAACTGACGAATTGCGTTCTAACTGATTGAGAACAGTATGTTCGTTTGTTTTAGAATGCAATTCGGCACTTTGTTCGTATCGGAATTTCATTCTAATGAATGAAACTCCGATCCTATTCATTGCCGCGGCTGCATCTTGCAGCCGCTTAGTAGATAACTCCCTAATTCCCACGGTATCAGGGAGCTATCTACTAAAAGGCTGAAAGACCTCAATTTCGGCCACATTTCCTAATACTAAGTAAAGATTACTTAGTATTAGTAAATAATATGCCCCTACTCGCTATACCGTGAGTAGGGGCATGTCTAGTAAGCAGTGAGCCTGTGGCTGCTCACTGTAAAAAACCAAAACCAAAACAAAACACCTAATAACCGCCCCCCACCTTGCGCGGCTGGTAGAGGCCCCCTAAATAACAATATGGGGGGGGGACATACTGTCCTCCCCCCCTGGCCCTCACCCATGAGCGGTGGGTGGGGGCCCTAGATAAGAATGGTGGGGAGGGGGACCTACCGTCCTCCCCCCCGGCCCCCACCCCTGAGCGGTGGGTGGGGGCCCTAAAAAAATAATAAGGGGGGGACCTACTGTCCCCCCCGGTCCCCAACCCTGAGCAGCGGGTGGGGGCCCTAAAGAAACCCCCCCCCAATCAAGGTGACTGGGGGTCCCAAGCCCCTAGTCAACCCCCCACCAAAATCAAAATATCCCCTACCTACCCGCCTCACCCTAAAAATAGTGAGAGGGGAATAAAATAACTAACCTGTAAAGAAAAATTAAACTTGCCATTTGACGTCTTCTTTTTTCTAAAATCTTCATTTTTCAGCCCCAAAAAAGGCCAAATAAAAAGCCATCATACCCGTCGAACTTAAAATAAAATAAAAAAACAGCGCAAAAAAATCCTGACGAAAAATAAAAAATCTGACGCTAAAAAAACCATAATCCATCTTCACCCTTCGAGGGCACGCCGCATACTGAGCTCCGCAGGGCGGGTCAAGGCTTATAAAGCCTTGCGCCGCCCTGCAATTAGGCTTAGAACACTCTGATTGGTTGGTTTAAGCCAATCAGAGTGCTCTTTGTCATTTTACACAGCGTGGGAAAATTCCAAAGAACTTTCCCACGCTGTGTAAAATGACAGAGAGCACTGTGATTGGATGGATTTTAAGCCATCCAATCACAGTACTCTGTGTCATTTTACACAGCGTGGGAAAATTCCAAAGAACTTTCCCACGCTGTGTAAAATGACAGAGAGCACTGTGATTGGATGGATTTCAAGCCATCCAATCACAGTGCTCTGTGTCATTTTACACAGTGTGGGAAAATTCCAAAGAACTTTCCCACGCTATGTAAAATGACACAGAGCACTGTGATTAGGTGGCTTGAAATCCATCCAATCAAAGTGCTCTGTGTCATTTTACACAGCGTGGGGAAATTCCAAAGAACTTTCGCACGCTGTGTAAAATGACACAGAGCACTGTGATTGGATGGCTTGAAATCCGTTCAATCACAGTGCTCTGTGTCATTTTACACAGCGTGGGAAAATTTTAAAGAACTTTCCCACGCTGTGTAAAATGACACAGAGCACTATGATTGGATGGCTTTAAATCCATCCAATCACAGTGCTCTGTGTCATTTTACACAGTGTGGGAAAGTTCTTTGGAATTTTCCCACGCTGTGTAACATTTTTTTTTCTTTGCGCTCGGGTTTTTTATTCTATTTTATGTTCGACGGGTATGATGGTTTTTTATTTGGCCTTTTTTGGGGCTGAAAAATTAAGATTTTAGAAAAAAGAAGACATCGAATGGTAAGTTTAATTTTACTTGACAGGTTAGTTATTTTATTCCCCCACACTATTTTTTAGGGTGAGGGGGGTAGGTAGGGGCCTTTTTATTTGGGTGGGTGGGTGGGTGACTAGGGGCTTGGGGACCCCTAGTCACCTTTGATGGGGGGGATTTGACTTAGGGCCCCCACCCGCCGTCCAAGGGTCGGGGCCGGGGGGGGGGGGGCGGACAGTAGGTCCCCCTCCCCCCTTATTATCATTATGGGCCCCACCCGCCGCCCAGTTGTGGGGGCCAGGGGGGGGAGGACAGTAGGTCCCCCCTCATTATCATTATGGCCCCCACCCGCCGCCCAGGGGTGGGGGCCGGGGGGGGGAAGGACAGTAGGTCCCCCCCCTTATTATCTTTATGGTCCCCACCTGCCGCCCAGGGGTGGGGGCCAGGGGGTGGGGAGGACAGTAGGTGTCCCCCCTCATTATCATTATGGCCCCCACCCGCCGTCCTGGGGTGGGTTCCTGGGGGGGAGGACAGTAGGTCCCCCCCCCTCATTATCTTCATGGCCCCCACCCGCCGCTAAGGGTTGGCGGCGGGGGCGAGGACAATAGGTCCGCCCCCCCTTATTATAATTTATGTTATTTTTTTTCTACAAGGGCGTTGATAAAGGCAACCAGGAGGTGCCGAAACGTTGGGGGGTTATTTTTGATTCCTGTTTCTGCCCATAGGCTTGTGAGAATTTTGGTATACTATTATTGTTTATTGCTTTTGTTTTATGCCTATTTATGTATCACTTTATATATTGTTTAATTGTAAAAAAAAAATGTTTGCCTTGTATTTCAACCTGATATTGGTTTTATTAACAAAAAGAGAGACTTTTTCTGTATTGGTTTTATTAAACCTGGTTGATTATTTATTGTGATTTCTGGTGTGCATTCTCTTTCTCTTTTTTGGTTCATAGATCTTAGGTAAAAATATATATATATATATAACATATGTTATTGTATTTAAAATATTTAAATAAACACATTTGAATGTATTATTTCCTGTGGTCATCTCCAAAGATCTCCTCTCAACTTCAGATGCCCCCTTGTAGGCGACCACTGGAAAGTATAAATTAGAGGAGGTTTTGGATAGCAATGCCACTTTAATAATACATTTTGTTTGATATAGAGCAGCTATGATGTTAGTATATACTTCTGAACACTAACACTTAAATTATTGGTTTTAAGACAGGGTTTTTTTCTTGTTTGTATCATATATATTTTGCATTATAAATTCACAATGCTCTTACAACAGATTAATTACAATTACATATACTTTAGTTCATTTAGCACTAGCATTATTTTATTTGTCTCCCTTGTTAAAATTAGTGTAGGACTCATTGATATTGGGGTACTGTGGCGTGGTGGTAGATTTAACACAATATGGCTAAATGGTGAGACTGAATTCCCGTATTTATTTGCTGGGATAGGTCATTTTAAGTAGCCTTTTAAAATGTAAAACTGTATTTTTGTTTGTGCACTGTTCATTAATTGGTATTTGACAGGATATTCCAAGACCAGAGCAAGTGGAAACCATGAATCTCAGTAAACTTTTAAACCATATTACTAGCTTCGTTGGATAGCCCCACAGTGAACACTCTGAGGCCAGTGTATTAATCTATGAGTAGGGGAGCATACTGTAGGCTAGGACATCCCCTCATAATGCCTCATTGTTTTGTTGGATACTGGGAGAAACTAAGACAAAATAGGCACTTACACTAACAATTTTGCTGTGCTCTGGCTACTGGCTATGTGAATAATGTTATGACCAGTGAGGTCCCACTTTTTGAGTGAATCCTCTGATTGTGTCATTTCATTTTCTTTATTGGAGCTTCAGGTGGCTGTAGCAGACTCATTCCCTTTCTGTTCGGTTGTCTTGTTCGTCCCCTCCCGGAACACCGACCACCCATGGCTGCAAGCAATTAACTTGAGTGCTTTCCCTGGGTGTAATAACTGAATGCATGTACTCCAGTGAATGGTGGCCATTTTGTCTCCCAAACACAGGCAGCGGTACCTGGTCGTTGAACGCCTGGAACTCTTTTTGACTATGCTATCCCAGGACAGAGATTGTGCTGTTGCCCGTCCCACTTCCTGACCAGCTAGGCAAACAACGTTTGGGAGATAGAAATTACTGACTGGGGGGATTTGCTTCCTAAAAACCAGGGGGAACATTCGTCGGTGTTCGCAAAGGAACTCCCATAAGTGGACCAGGCGGGGCCCCCTTTTCTCTGGAACTATTTTGGGCCATCACCTCGTGGCCGGCCGGTCAGAACTTTACCCGAATGGCGATTCCGTTCTACCTAATGGATCTAAACGCACTTTGGACAACTTGGCGCTCATATCTGGGCTAATAAGGGATACAAGACTTGGCGCTCATATCTGGGCTAATAAGGGATACAAGACTTGTGACTGTTTTTTTGGGTTGTTTTATGTATTTTTCATGCATTCTCCTGTAACTGAAAGATAATTGAGTTACCAAGTTTTAACTGAATTATTTCCCAGACACAGAGACACCTGGGAGGGGTTTGTGTTGTTTTGAATGGACACCTCATGCTGGGGGTCTGTGCATAAAATGCTGAGTTTGTGCTGAATAAATCAGTTGTACTCCCAGAACTGTGTGTCGTCCAGTTACTGGGGAGGAAGAGCGCTATTCACTTTACATCACCTTGTTCCTGAGTTTCAGTTACTATGGATCCAGCGGAGGAGAGTCCTGGTCAGGACTAGCGCTCCGCTACAGTGGCTAGGTTGAATTCTTTTAGCTCCAAAGACAAATGGAAGAATGAAAATTCACATGATTTTTCATCAATTTTACCTGCTTTCCCAGTTTGTCTCATCCAATTTTATGTCAAGTTAATGGCTCAAATTAATGTTTAAAATAAAAAGGATGACAAAAAAATTACATTAAAGGTAGACAATAATTTTTCCCATGTATTCAATGCTGACTCGTGATCGATTTTTTTTCTTTCTATTTTTTCTTTATAAATGGAAAAGAAAAAGGAACAATAAAGTACAGGCTGTACTCTTCTCTAGTGTTTTTTCTGAACACAAAATGATGGGCTAGGGAGAAAGTGTGCATAATCTGAATTGTGCTCTTAAAATAGAACATTTGAATTATGGAAAGATGCTTGTTGGCATTTAATAAAATAAGCATTGATGAACTAACAAGCATTTGTATGGAATATAGTACAAAATAAGAAAGAACACAACAAAATGAAATTATTCTTTTATAATATCTAAAAGTTAAATAAATAAATATATATTTATATATATAAGATGCCAAAATATTGCAATGATACCTTTTTTATAATTCAAATGAAATTTCAAACATACCTAATATTTCAAAGACAAGCTTTCGAAAGTGTTCCTCTCTTCCTCAAGTCTGAAGCAATACTGCAATACTCTGGTATTTTGGCATCTTGTCTACTGGACTATACGGCTAATCCAATCTACACTTGGGCATTCGCTATTGTCTGAAATTTGGACGGGAATGTCATCTATTTATCCATTCGTCAGAAAGACAAATGAATGAATCGAAATGTCAGACGAACAAACAAACACTGAATATCGGCTACCGGCGCACAGCTCCCTCCTTGTAATATGTGAAGATCGAAACGGCTCCCCGCCACTATCCTAAGCCCCCCATGTCCTCCCTCACTCTATAGGGGTCAATGTGACCCCACTAATAGCATAAGGGAGATTAAAATCTCCAGAATGCCCCTACTCGCTATGCTGCAAGTAGGGGCATGTCTACTAAACAGTGTGTAGCCTGTGGCTGCTCACTGTAAAAAAAAAAAAAAAGAAAGCACCCCTGGCCCCCACCCATGAGCGGTGGGTGGGGTTCCTAAATGACAATGGGGGGAGAACTATTGTCCTCCCCCCAGCCCCCACCCATGAGCGGCGGGTCGGGGCCCTAAATATCAATAAGGAGGGGGAATACCTATTGTCCTCTCCCCCCGGCCCCCACCCATGAGCTGCAGGTGGGGTCCCTAAATGACAATGGGGTGGACCTATTGTCCTTCCCCCTGGCCCCTACCCATGAGCGGTGGGTGGGAGCCCTAAATTAAAATGGGGGGGGAACCTATTGTTCCCCCCGCCCCCACCCATGATGGGAGGGTGGGGGCCCTAAATTACAATAAGAGGGGGGACCTATGATATTAACTTCACTGTTATATGGTAGTTTCAGTGCTTACTTGTCTTTTTGTTGGTTAACCTGACTAACGATGAAACTATAATTTACCTAAGGGCCCGTGGCCCTTTAATACCTCACTGGCATGCTGGGAGGAAGTGAATTCAGGTCACTTCCTCCCAGCAAACAGGGCGCTGCATAGGGAGGAGGAAGTCTGGAGTCAAGAGGAACTGAGGTACTCTCAATATCCTCGCTCCCCAGGGAAGACACCCTTTTGCACCAAAAAGTAAGTAGACAGGAGGGTGGCTAAAATTGTTTTAATTGTTATTTATACGTGTGTTTGTGTACCTGGGTCTGTGTGTATATGAGGTTGTGCATACCTGTGAATGTACTTGTGTGTGTGTGTGTGTCAGTGTGTATATGCACCTGTGTGTGTGTGTGTGTTTACACCTGTGTGTCTGTGTACTTGTGTGTCAGTGTGTGTGTGTACCTGTGTGTCAGTGTGTGTGTGTGTACCTGTGTGTCAATGTGTGTGTCAGTGTGTGTATGGACCTGTGTGTCTGTGTGTGTTTGTGTACCTGTGTGCCAGTGTGTGTGTGTGTACCTGTGTGTCAATGTGTGTGTCAGTGTGTGTATGGACCTGTGTGTCTGTGTGTGTTTGTGTACCTGTGTGCCAGTGTGTGTGTGTGTGTACCTGTGTGTCAGTGTGTGTGTCTGTGTGTGTACCTTAGATGTTGTTTTTAGATGTCACTTATACATATGTTTTAACATGTGATTGTAATCTTTAATTTAACTTAATTAGTTTTGGGGCTATTTACACACTGCTGTTATGCTGTATCCCTTAAGCAAGATTAAGGCTCTGAGGAGCTGAAACGTCACACTTATTCTGGTGAGGTGGTGAACTCAAGAATAAATGTACCTTCTATATCCTGGAGTGCTGCCTGTGTTTCTCTTCTTTGATACTACATTGGTGGATTCAGCGGTGTCCATCCTACACACAGGCCCCTTGGTGGAAGGCCGGAGCATATATGTGGAACCCGAGTGCAGGGTATACAGTTTTTTGCTGTGTGTGTGTACCTGTGTGTCTATGATTCTGAGTGTGTATACATATATATGTTTCTGTGTGTGGCAATGTATACATCCCAGCATTCTAACGCCAACACTGCACACAAACACGCCACTGCATTCCAACGCCAACACTACACACAAATACACCCCTGCATTCCAACGTTTCATACCTGGGACTGCAAGTGCCGCGTGGCAGCCATGAAGATCCCGGTCCCACGCTGCTCTCATTGGCGTTCCTGTCCTGGAAACCTCCAGCTCGGAGGTCATGCGGTGTTCTCTCCATGGAAGTGCAGACAGCTGTCTGCACTATCTGCGAGGTTGCAGGATTTCCATTGCAACCTCACACCACCTAAAGGCGTCCTTTGAAATTACAGGACCCTGTGGAAGTTACACTTATACACTTACACTTATACTCACCTTTTAGCGTTGTCATATTTGTTGGACGTCTTGGTCTGCCCTGCACAGGTCACACCCCTTTGTGTGTCCTAGTGCAGGGTGATGACGGTGTCCAATAGGGTTCATTCTAGCCATATATAAGTTCCCTCCTTGCTGGGAATCATTGCCCTGTCATGGTTGTTGTTAGCCCAAGAGTGCGTTTATTATTATTCTATTTTTCCTGTTGCTGACCCGGTTTCGTATTTTGACTATTCTGACTCTCTTTCTCCCTTTCACCTTCGCTTATATTCTCGTTCTTGTGTACCTCTGTATTCCTTGACCTAGGCATCCTTTATGACTATAATTTCTCATGTTTTTAGGCAAACGTTAAGTCTGGCCACTCTAAGGCCCGGCATACGTATCCTGTTCCTCCTTCTATTTTGGTTAATATCCTTCTCCTGTGTGTAGGTGTAACCCCAATCTTGAGCTCTATCTATGCTACTGGGACACTGCACCCAGAACACTTGAATAAGCTGAAATGGTGTTTGTGCCTATAGTGTCCTTTTAATTAGTAAGTATTTCAGTTAGCATGTTAATATCCCATGTTAAAATTAGAGTAAGACGCACGATATTGGTTTACTATGATGTACTGGTGGGCTTCATATAATATGATGTAACTGAATCCCCATATTTGTTTGCTAAGATAGGTGATTTCAAGTAGCCTTGCAAAATGTAAAACTGTATTTCTTTTTTATTTCTTTTTTAAATTGTGGGTGCTTTTCCTTAATCTAAAGTTTACAGTCTTCACTAGGAATCACTGTGAATGTAACACTTACAACACGGTAAACAAAATCATGAATAAAAAGGAGTGAAACAAAACACAGTTAGCAGAATATTGCTAGAGGCTGTTTGGTTATTGCTGTTGCACTAAGCCATGTATAGATTTTTGTATCTGAGGGATAGAATCCTGACAGGGATTATTTGTCAACTAGGTCAGACCAAACTTTGAAAAATGATTTTATTTATTTTGTCACCTAAATTTATATCGCTTTAGCTTAAAAATTTTTTTGCAAGCTGTGTGAAATCAATAGCCTTTCTGTAAGCTGCTGACCTAAAGATAATAAAAAAAATCAACAATAGCGTAAGATAATATCCTGCTACCCTATTATGGAGTGCCAGACGTTAGGTTAAAAATAAACTGTCAACACCATAACTACTACAGCTCATTGTAGTGGTTATGGTATTATGAGTCTAATGACTCTGTCAATCAGTATTAATCAGTTTGAATAAAAAATGAAGCTCTCTGCAAAGATAACGCATGTTACACTCTCTACTAGTTCTTCAACCTGTCTGTTATATCTAACTCTGTAGACTACCAGTTTTTTTATATTAAGAAATTTGTATAAAAAAAACCCATAACACTGCTCATTTTTATTTCTTTGTTTCTTTATTACTTCTTTATTTAAGCATCCAAATTGGTGACTTTTCATCCTACTCTTCAATACCTCTCTTTTAGGTTTTCTGTTCTTGACACCTTCTATTTTCATTTTCCATAGAATCTTACAAAATACAATAACTTTCTTCAAATTCCAATGCCACCTTATACTGGTGGTACCCAGACCACCACAGCCCCCATGCATTCACTACAGCCCCTATTCCCTTACTAGAAACCTTGCCTCCCGCCACAGCTCCATAACATCCCCACTCCAGCCCCTAGCCCTATACTACATCCCCTTTTCAATTACAGCCACTAAAACACAATACCATTGCCATTCCCGAGATTAGGCTCTGGATCCGCCCCTGCTCTGTATGCCTGTATCTGTATTACTATAAGCGTATGTCTTTGTATGTCTGTGTCTGTATGACAGTGTCTGAATGTCTCTGCGTCTGTTTTTATATGATATTGTATCTGTATGTGTAGATTGTATGGCTGTGTGCCTGTATTTGTTTGATTGTGTGCCTGCATCTCTCTGTGACTGAGTGCCTCTATGGTTATGTGTTGCTATATATCTACAGTCAGGTCCATAAATATTGGGACATCGACACAATTCTAATCTTTTTGGCTCTATACACCACCACAACGGATTTGAAATGAAATGAACAAGATGTTCTTTAACTGCAGACTTTCAGCTTTAATTTGAGGGTATTTACATCCAAATCAGGTGAACGGTGTAGGAATTATAACAGTTTGTATATGTGCCTCCCACTTTTCAAGGGACCAAAAGTAATGGGACAGATTAACAGTCATAAATCAAACTTTCACTTTTTAATACATGGTTGCAAATCATTTGCAGTCAATTACAGCCTGAAGTCTGGGACGCATAGACATCAACAGACGCTGGGTTTCATCCCTGGTGATGCTCTGCCAAGCCTCTACTGCAACTGTCTTCAGTTCTTGCTTGTTCTTGGGGCATTTTCCCTTCATGGAAAAATACACAAAATGTTCTGAGGGGAGAGAGCCACAGAAAGGGGCTGAGGGCGGGGGGGGGAAAGGGGGGGGAGGAGGGGGGGGTGGGCGCTGGGGGAGAAAGACACATGCAAAAAAAGATTGTATGGCTGTGTGCCTGTATTTGTTGGATTGTGTGCCTGCATATCTCTGTGACTGAGTGCCTGTATGGTTGTGTGTTGCTATATATCTATGTCTATTTCGCATGGAAAAAGACACACAAAGCGTGCTCAGGGGAGAGAGCCACACAAAGTGCTGGGGAAAGAAAGAGATACCCAAGGGGGGTTATATGAGACACACAAGAGGGTGTAAGGCATAGTAAGGGGGAGGGGGGTAAAATACCCTAAAGAGGGTAA
Organism: Pelobates fuscus; assembly: GCF_036172605.1. NCBI lineage: Eukaryota > Metazoa > Chordata > Amphibia > Anura > Pelobatidae > Pelobates > Pelobates fuscus. The sequence goes on from NC_086317.1 coordinate 114,913,060, forward strand.
GAAAAACAAAAGGGAGGTTACAAGACACACAGGTGAAGACACATTTTTTTATTTTAAGGGGGGCAGCAAAATGCACCTTTGCCTCTGTAGCCACAAATCCTTGCACTGGCCCTGTACACACACTGACACACATACAAATACACAGACACACAGATACACACACTGATACAGACACTCAATGATACACACACTGATGCACAGGAACAAACAGTTACACACTGACACACATACAGATTCTCAGACACACAGAAACATATACAGACATACAAAAACACAATTACACAGACATGTAATTGTGACACGACAATGACACACATAGATACACATGCTGACACACAGAAACATACCATTGACATACATACAGACACAGAATTACAGACATACAGATATACAGATTCAGAATATTTTCCTAGTGCTTTGCAAAACACATACAGTGACACATTCACACAGACATATTCAAACATTGCACTTATTAAAATACATTTACAGATTCACAGCCACATTCGAAGATCGACCATCACAAAAACATACAGGGTTATTCACTAAAGTGAGAATTCAAAGTGAATTTTAAATTTTAGGCCAAAGTAGCCGAATTTAGAAAAATCTGTCAGCTCTGCTTCCAGTTCAGCTACTTTGACCTAAAACTTGAAACTCGCTTTGAATTCTCACTTTAGTTCCTGTCCATCAAAAATACTCAGTAGCTGTTGGCAGCAAACTTACACAATAACAGAAGCAATGTGTTAATTCAATTATTCATTGGCCTATGCAAGCAGTGAATATTGCCCTTACATTATGTGAGTAATGTCCCCCTATCTGTCTGAAACAAACGCAGCATTGATCGTACCAATGAGCAAGTTATTTTGACCCAGTATTACGACTTAAGAAATATTAGTTCACAAGTGTGACGGCAATTTCTTGCCAAGTAAGAGCATGCTGTAATTAGATAATAGGTGTAAAGATCTGTGCCATTTAATTGGAAATTCTAGAAAAAGGTGAGGTTGAGGTAACACCTAAGAAATTATTAGAACTTGAATATGAGGAACACCTGACTAAAACAAAATGGGAAAAACAGGATATGTATTTAGAGACTTAATGGCCCTTAAAATCATAGCAAAAGACAGAAACAATAAGCCAGAAACCCCCCCCCCCCAAAAAAAAAAACAACCAAAAAAACCAAACACACACACACACACACAAAAACAACAACATTATGGCACGTCATTACAAATGTGCAGATGTTAAATATATTAAACTGAAATTAAATTGTATAAATAAAATCTAAAAATGAGCAGGTTTTTAGCATGATGACATGTTGCTGTAGAAATAGGAAAACTTAAAATATCTCTTCCCTGGATATTACTGAAAAATTTGTAAATGAAAATACATTTTTGCGCCACTCGAAAAATCATAATTTTTCTGTGACTTGACAAGCTAGTAAGCAAAGCTGCAACCAATGAAGTAGAATGTGTCCCTCGTGAGATATCAGTGGACCGGTAAAAATGTCCAGTTGAGGACAGACAGCTAGTGAATCTTAAAAGGATAAACTTTAAGAGAGGCATCTGAAGGAGAATACTCTGGTGGAATGGAATGGTTAATACAACAAGCTATTGAGCTGGAGAACTAGAATTTAAAGTAGTGGAAGCTGCAGCCTATGTGACTGGTGATCCATCCCTTTATGCTATTGAGGTCTTTTGATACATGATGATAAATGTTTTGGTTTTGTAAGGAGTTTTCACATCCTACACTTCGGGTATCTTTTCTTGTTTTTATTCCTTGCAAAAATGACACATGCTACAAATGCACATTTTAGTTTGTGTATATATAAAAAAAAATCTTTAAAAAAATAGTTCCAATAAACTGACATGATTTTTGTGTATGATATATTACTATGAGGTTTGCCAGGTTCACAAAAAATATTTTTTGAAGAAATTTCCTCTGCAAGTTCTGTCAGCATTGTGATCTCAGCAAGATATCTTTTTAAACCACTTGAATAATTACAATTAATTTCTGACTTGATAAGGTCAATTGCCACCTTTCACATTGCTTCTGATTTACTTGGTGAATATGATGTCTTACAATAATTTGTCAATGTGGCTGATATACATGTCAAATCAGTGTAATAAATTTGGAGCATCCCCCCTCCCACACACACACATTCTAGCACATCTCTCCTACACAAGCTGCAGCCCCTATCCCCCTACACAATCTAGAGCCTCACACACTATGGCACACTTTCAGCATATACTACAGCCCATATCTGCTCCACACACTATAGATCATATCCCCCTACACAGTACAGCAATATTCCCAATAAACTACAGCCTATAATCACCCAAACAAAATTAAAGCACTTATCGTCCCCCACATACTGCAGCACCAATCTTCCATACACTGTACCTCATGCAAGCTCCTATGGCCTCACAGTGTCAGGCATCGGATGAACTGTTCAGGGGACTACCGGTAGTGAGTTGCAGCTCTGAGCCTTCAGTATCAATAACCTGCCCTAACGTTTTTCATTACTTTCAACATGTTGCCTTACCATTTTCTCTTGTATACCCCATGAATACCGTTAAAATGCCTATAATGCCCGATATGCACTGTATACTTTTCTCGTGCCCCATTGCTTAGGCTACTAGGTGAAACTGTATAGTATAGCTAGATAAGACTAGCAAAGAATATGTATGCCAAACATATTATAGAATTCTAAGTAACATGTCTATAAATCCTACCATGTTTATTAATCCTGCTATTATTATTCAACGAAAAATCGTAGGGTCAGCTTGCATAACTGGCTCTGAACACACATCTGATATCTCACCGTGGACATAACTAAAATGCGTGTGTTATTCTACTACTATAAAAAACAAGACCGTGCTGTTATTGCATGCCATGTCACTGTTTACTATGTGTTTTTTTTTTTTACTAGCTTGTGCCTGCTGGTTGTGGCAACGCAGGCTTGTCTGTTAACCAAACCACTGCAAAAATAAATATTGAAAAAAACAAAAACAAATACAGTTAGAGTAAAATTACACACGTGTATATATATATATATATATAACATATATAATAACCATATATATTGTATATATATATATATTATTATAAAAAATAAATAATAATAAAAAATACATTTTATAAATTAAATAAAATTAAATAAAAAATTAATAATTATATATAAACAATTTTATTAGAACTGTATTTTAATATTACTATATATATATTTATATCAAAATACCCTTAAAATGAAATTATATATATATATATATATATATATATATCTATATCTATGTATATCTATTTATATATAAAAAAATAATACGAAATATACATATGTCCATATACATAATAACATAAATAATATCCTAAATCTACACGTAGACTTCAAATATATAAATATGTATATATATATATTTAAAATCTACATGCATATTTATGTAATCATTTCACGTAATTAAGTAACTTTATTGATTGCAGTTTGGGGGACCTGCCTGACAACCCAGGCAGAAAGTCCAAAGAATTTAATTTGCTAGCACTATATTTAACCCTGTAACTTTCCAAGACACCATAAAACCTGTACATGGGGGTACTTTTTTATTCGGGAGACTTCGCGGAACACAAATATTAGTGTTTCAAAACAGTAAAACATATCACAGCGATGATATTATCAGTGAAAGTGATGTTTTTTGCATTTTTCACACACAAACGGCACTTTCACTGATGGTGATACATTTTACTGTTTTGAAACACTAATATTTGTATTCAGCGAAGTCTCCCGAGGATAACAATACCCCCGATGTACAAGTTTCTATAGTGTTTTTGAAAGTCAGAGGGTCAAATATAAGACTTGATTTTCTGTTTTTTCACATGGCAATTTGACAGATTGGTTATGTTGCCTTTGAGACCGTATGGTAGCCCAGGAATGATAATTACCCCCATAATGGCATACCATTTGCAAAAGAAGACAACCCTAGGTATTGCAAATGGGGTATGTTCAGTCTTTTTTACTAGCCACTTAATCACAAACACTGGCCAAAGTTAATGTTCAAAATAGTCTTTTGCATTTTTAACACACAAACAAATACGAGGTGTGCTTCAGAAATGTATGACAGATAACAGTGTTACAATGTCACTATTGATACATTTTAAATATATATATTTTGAAACAGCAATGTCCTACTTGTACTTATAGCCCTATAACTTTAAAAAAAAAAAGAAGCTAAGAACAAGTTAGCATTGGGAATTTCTAAACTCAGGACAATATTTAGAAAATATTTAGTATGGATGTTTTTTGGCGGTTGTAGATGCGTAACAGATTTTGGGGGTCAAAGTTAGAAAAAGTGTGTTTTTTTACATTTTGACATCATATTTTATAATTGGTTTTATAGTAAATTATACGAAATTATGAAAATAATGGTATCTTTAGAAAGACCATTTAATGTCGAGAAAAACGGTATATATGTGTGGGTACAGTAAATGAGTAAGAGGAAAATTACAGCTAAACACAAACACTGCATAAAGGTAAAAACATCCCTGCTCCTTAATGGTAAGAAAATTGAAAAACGGTCTGGTCACTAAGGGGTTAATAACATAGAAACCCCATGAAAGTCATATCACCGAACAGCGTGGGTCTGAGCACCCACTTTGTCAAAATAGAGCCCTTCGGTGGGATCCCAAAATAAATCCCTTTGGTGGTTTGGGAACGCCATTCGAATGAAGTTTTGGCCAGTCGGCCACGAGGTGATGCCCCAAAATAGTTCCATAGAAAACGAGGCAACGACCGGTCATCTTTTGGGGGTTCTCACACAAACACCGATGAATGCTCCCTCTGGCTGTTAGGGAACGAATACTCCCCCTGTTTGGTAGATCCTATCTCCTGAACGCTGTTTGTCTGGGTGTTCGGGAAGTAGGATGGGCAGCGGTACCATCTCAGCCCGGGTTAGCGGAGATGCAAGGCCATAAACTGTCCCAGGCGTTCAGGAGACCAAATGGTAATGCACTGGACCACGTGCATTTGTTTAAAAGAATGGCAGCCACCTTGGGAATGCACTTGAGTTAATCACCAATTTGCGGTTTACAGCCAGGGGAGGTCTGCATTTGAATGGTTATAACAGGGGAGACCACACACGTCCTTTTGGGAGAAAGAAATAAAGTCCAGAACTGGACTAAGAAAACAAGTGGATCCAAACTTTGAAATCTGGTAGGTGGAGAAGGATATATAGCTTACTTGGATCCATTAGAGTCAAGTAACCTGTAAAAAGGCATGGGATTAAAAAATTAGTATATCACCTAGCTGATGTAGACATTAATACCCAGGTGCAAAAAACAGAGAAGGCTGCGCCAATAGAGTTAGGAGTAATAGTTCAAATAAAGTCTCACTAGAGCAGCAGTCCCCCTTTTTATTGTATTTTATATGCACTTTTTTATTTTTATTTGTTCTTGTACTCCAAGAAATCCGAGGTGGGGATCATTCCACCAACACTTTATCAATAGAGCAGTGTTTCCTGCTCTAGGCTTGTGAGTATAATTTTATTTATTTTATATCACATTTTATGATATTGAGAGCACTATCATTGTCCTTTTATCCTATTTTGGAGCCCTGGATACCCAGACTGCATTGACGGACGTACCTCTCCTACATATCCCATAAACAGGGATTATACCACTGTACACCCTCAACTCCAGAGCTGGTCATAGCTCTTGCAAATGTGAGTGTACTACCAACCTTTTACATACATTTTATCTCTGGATCTCGACTTATTGGCTGTTTTCGTATCTCTCTCTTGTTTCTTCACATATACGAATATCCTAAGCTACTCGCTAAGCTACTACCCCTGAGGAAAAGTCTCCACAAGCACTTTAAACCTACTCTGCTGCTCTAGTGAGACTTTATTTGAGCTATTACTCCTAACTCTATTGGTGCAGCCTTTTCTGTTTTTGCACTTTTTTTTGGGTGTACTAAAGGGTTTGGAGGGATTCCTTTCTTTAAGGTTGCTGCCTACTTACATATTGCTTATGAATTAGCATTGACCTATTGTTGTATTTTGTGTATTAATACCCAGGTGTCATTGCTGGTCATGTCCCTGGCTGAATATTTTCGACTGGTCATGGCCAGGCCCGTCGCTACCCGACAGGCAAACCAAGCAACTGCTTGGGGCCCCGAGCTGGCCCGGGGCCCCAAGCAGAGCTGGCAGGGTCGCCATCAGGGCATGCGGTCCTGGGGGGCCCGGACTGCTCAGGTCGTCCGGGCCCCACATTCAGTGGGTACATACCGGGTCGCAGGGGGCCCTGCGACCCCGGTATGTACCCACTGGGCCAGCCTCTTCTCCTGGGGGGCCCAGCAGCCGGTCACCTCAGGGCCCCCCAGAGGCTGGCCCTGCTGACACCCGGCGGGCGCGCGAGGGAGCACTCTCCTCTGAGTGCTTCCTCTTCAGCTCCCTCGCGCACCGTACTGATGCCGGAGCCGGAAGATGACGTCATCTTCCGGCTCCGGCATCAGTACGCGGCGCGCGAGGGAGCTGAAGAGGAAGCACTCAGAGGAGAGTGCTCCCTCGCGCGCCCGTCGGGTGTCAGGGTCCAGGGACAGAGAGAAAATTTAAGTGAGTGGGGGTGGGGGGGAGGGAGGGAGAAAATGTAAGTGAGTGGGGGTGGGGGGGAGGGAGAAAATTTAAGGGGGTGGGGGTGGGGGTGGGGGTGGGGGGGAGGGAGGGAGGGAGAAAATTTAAGTGGGTGGGGGGGAGGGAGGGAGAAAATTTAAGTGAGTGGGGGTGGGGGTGGGGGTGGGAGGGAGGGAGGGAGAAAATGTAAGTGGTGGGGGTGGGGGGGAGGGAGGGAGAAAATTTAAGTGAGTGGGGGTGGTGGGGAGGGAGAAAATTTAAGGGGGTGGGGGGTGGGGGTGGGGGTGGGGGGGAGGGAGGGAGGGAGAAAATTTAAGTGAGTGGGGGTGGGGGGGAGGGAGGGAGGGAGAAAATTTAAGTGAGTGGGGGTGGGGGGAGGGAGGGAGAAAATGTAAGTGAGTGGGGGTGGGGGGAGGGAGGGAGAAAATTTGAGTGAGTGGGGGGGAGAGGGAGGACATTTGAGTGGGTGGGGGGAGAGGGAGGGAGGAAATTTAAAAAGTGGGGGGAGAGGGAGGAAATTTGAGTGGGTGGGGGGGAGAGGGAGGGAGGAAATTTGAGTGAGTGGGGGGGAGAGGGAGGACATTTGAGTGGGAGGGGGAGAGGGAGGAAATTTGAGTGGGTGGGGGGGAGAGGGAGGGAGGAAATTTGAGAAGTGGGGGGGAGGGAGAAAATTTGAGTGGGTGGGGGGAGGGGGAGGGAGGAAATTTGAAGGGGGGAGAGGAAGGAAATTTGGGGGGGAGGAAGGGAGGGAATTTGAAGGGGGAGAGGAAGGAAATTTGGGGGGGGAGAGGAAGGGAGGAAATTTGAAGGGGGGAGAGGAAGGAAATTTGAGGGAGGGAGAGGTAGGAATTTGAGGGGGGAGTATATTATTCGTGGCACTAATCTCTAATTAACCTCACATTAAAGGGACACTATAGTCCCCAGAACCACTGCAGCTTAATGTAGTGGTTCTGGTGTCTATAGCCTGTCCCTGCAGGCCTTTTATTGTAAACACGGCGGCACTGCAGCACTGTGTTAGTTAACATGGCAGATCATATGGGTGGGGCACTGTGATGTCACATGGGGGCAGCAAACTTTACTTTTGCCTAGGGCGGCAAAAATCCTTGCACCGGCCCTGCAGACACTGCATCCCTGTGGGCGGACTCGGGGGGGGGGGCGGGGACCCGGGTGCAGGCGCCCAGACCTTGAGCGTGCATGTGGGGGGTGGGGTTGGAGTTTGGGGGGGCCTCCATGTCTGTTTTGCTTGGGGCCCCCAAATTCCTTCAAACGTCCCTGGTCATGGCAGACTTGGCAGAAACAGAGAGTGACTCACATCCACACTCTCCGAATCAGTGTATATTACTGATTTTAGCAAATCGTTTAACTCTTTAAATTTTGTTTAGAACACTATAGTCATTTTTTTATTATTTATACATGTGTGATTTTTTTTTCCCTTGTCTGAATATCTCTTCTTTTATGGATTGGAATGGATCATCATGCCTCTAAGAGAAGTTTCCTTGTCAGTTTAATAAAGACATCTAAATGCTTCTGTCTTTCCCAACCTGCGCAAATCTAGTGATTCTGATCTGTCACGTTCCTTGCTGTGATTATTTTAAAGCAAGAAATATTATCTGAAATATCGTACTACTTATCTATAATGGAAAGAAAGCACCACATTGCAAAAAATGAATATTTGTTTGACCTCACCACAAAGAAATATGGTGTACCTCTTAATTGTTGTCTGATGTCTTCTCAAATACTGTTAAAGTGTACCCATCATGGTACATACTAGATTAGTTTAACAAAAAATAGAGCGGAATTGGTACCAATGTATAAAAAAGGACTACTATAGGCACCCAGACCACTTCAGCTTAATGAAGTGGTCTGGGTGCCAGGTCCAGCTAGGTTTAACCCTTTTTTCTATTTCTCATTGACAGCCGCTAGAGGCGCTTCCGCGCTTCTCACTGTGATTTTCACAGTGAGAAGACGCCAGCGTCCATAGGAAAGCATTGTGAATGCTTTCCGTTGAACTGGCTGAATGCGCGCGCGGCTCTTGCCGCACATGTGCATTCAGCCGAGAAGGAGGAGAGTGGAAAGGCGCTGGAGAAAGACGTAAATTTAACCCCTTTCAACCCCTAGAGCCCGGCGGGAGGGGGGCCCTGAGGGTGGGGGCACCCTCAGGGCACTATAGTGCCAGGAAAACGAGTATGTTTTCCTGGCACTATAGTGGTCCTTTAAGAGGAAATTGAAATTTCATAGTGTATTCGTCCCTGTAAATATAAGGATGTATATGTGTTAATCAAACATAAAAAAGCTTTAACAAACTAAGTTATAACTACTGTCATGACAATTTTAAAGAATTATTATTCATATCTTCTCAATTTTGCTTAAAGCTAGTTGAAGCCTCCATGTCTTCAAGCTTTCCTGAAACTTAATGTTACATCAAAGAGATGAGTTCACAATGATTGTAATTGGACTCGTTTCAGAAGTTTGGTTATTGAGCTTGTTAAAAAAGGATAAAAGACAGTTTGATATAGACTAGTGTTCTTCCCAATTCATAAAATACACTCCCCTTCTTAGCTATATTGTTTATGCAAAATGAACACTTCTGCATTATTCTGTCCAACCTCGATGAGGTAATCCCACCTCCACCACTGCCAGCCAATAAATGCAATTCAGGTTGGATGAGGTTGACACTTATAATGCAAAATCATTTATTCTGCCTTATAAATTATGCCAAGATGGGGGAGATCCCGCAACACTGATAATCCCCTTGATTTATATCAAGCCATTTTTAAACAGTTTGATATGAAATTGGTGGGAAAATGCCAGGGAACAATAGAAAGCATAACCACTATAGCAAATCTGAGAGTGGCCCTTTAAATTTGCTTTGGTGTTAAAAATGGTGCAGATTTCCCAACAATGAACTCTTGTTTTATGCATTACAGAATTAGACTAAAATCCATAGCATGTGGCATTTCAAGAACCTTAAATTAGAATTTTAGATAAAGAAAAAAATATCTTAGAAGACATCAAATTGTCGTAGCACTTTATACTGACCTTTTCATTTCATGGCAGCATATTAAAATGTTGTGTGATTTTAGGCATTTCTTTTTTGTTAATAATACGCTGATTCCTAATTATGTTTTTAGCTCAGCAAATGTTTTTGGCTCAGCAAATCAAGAGCAATCAAGTTACTGTGAGCTTTTCAAAATGATCATATTCTTCTCTGTAGAAATGAACAATACTTTCTCAAAAATCAGCGGGTATCTTTACAATAAAACAATATACATGTTTATATAAGTCCAGAATACACTATTTATGGCACCATGGGTGTCTAATTAGTTGATTTTTATATTTTATTTTCATTAGAAGAAAATAGTTACATGCACAAAGCAGAAAATTCTGATTAAGTGTGTTTGTGATTTTTTTCTTCCTCCCAAGAAACTGAAAAAAGACCATATTGTAAGGTGGCAAAAATTATCTTATTTCCATTAATCTGCACGTATACACTCCATTTCATTCATTATCAGGATTATTCACTAAAGTGAGAATTGCCAGGAATCTAAATTGAATTTGAGATGAATTTCAAAACGGAGGCCAAAATACCCACATTACAAAAATAATCTCCAACTCAATTTTATTTTCATTTTGCCTATTTTGGCCTAACATTTTAAATTCACTTTGAATTTCCTGCAATTTGAACATTAGTAAACAACCCCGAACATTTCACACAAGGGTCCAAAAACCTAGATGACGAGAAAGCAAAATCTATGCAACTCAAGTATGCAACTGTGTATGCTTGGTTCATGTTAAGGTGAAATAGCTTGATACATCCACTACTTGCTAGAATGTTTTACGATTTATCAAATTTGTCTGAGCGATGTCTGCACTATACATGTTCATTTGTCTTATCCAAAAAATCAATGAATAATGGAGAAAAAAGAACTAATCAATGGACACAACTTGTCAATTAAAATCAATGACTAGTTTCCCCTTATTATAATTTAATTGTAAAAGGAACCAGAACTTTTACAACTGCCCTCGGCTTACTTCTCCTATTCAATTGGCTGTGGAATGGACATGTGGGGTGGACCTTGTCAAATGTTACCACCAAACATTAGCAACAATAAGGCTGTATTCTGCCTTTCTCCTGCCCCACAATTTGGCTGCGGGTGTAGCATTCAGTTTGAAGTGGATCCCCACTAGTTCCCTTCCCATCCCCTGGGCTAAAGGATGGGAGTATAAGTTAAATTTGGCAAGAATATGGCCAAATGCCCTCAATCATTATCAGGAGCAGCATGTAATTCCTAATTCTAAGTGTCGGCAGACATTTGTTTGTATATATGTGCATTTCTATAAACGCATTTACAATTTTAGTTGTACAACTACTGTACCTTATACAGAAGAACATTAGAAATAGTATGGTTCATCATGAAAACTCAAAGAAAACGTTGATCATTGATCGAAATGTTGATCACTGAGGTGTGTCTTGTATTTTCTTTTGATACATTAAAATCACAGTTTGAAAGTCATACCAAAACTATAGTGTCATCGATATATATATATATATATATATATATATATATATATATATATAGGATCCGTAAAAAATGGGGTACATTGTTGTTCCCAGCTTAAGCAATGCATTATCATTTACTGTAATTAAATATCCATCTCAGTCATGTGTTGTTAAAAAAACTAAAAAAACTATTGATAGTGTTCCTTTAACCCCTTAAGGACACATGACATGTGTAACATGTCATGATTCCCTTTTATTCCAGAAGTTTGGTCCTTAAGGGGTGTAACGGACATCTTCCGTTGACGGAGGCTCCTAGTGCTTCCTGAGGACTCCCAGCACTGCAGACAACACCACAACCACCGCAGACTCCACAGCCGCCATAGCTTAACTGGAGCCGTGGCGTCTTCCTTCCACCCTGTATGAACCTCCAGCATCCAGGACCATGTGGGGAAGACCTCTCCTCCAAGGAGAGCGTAACCGGAACCAACTCTCAAAAGAGCTAAGTGATTAAAGCTCCAGGGGAGTATGCAGCGTATAGCAATCCCCAGTGTGAATATAGCTGTACCCTCCAATCACGAGACAAGACTACGTGTTGAGGGTCAAGAAGAACTCTGGTTTAATTACACACACTCTGCTTTTATGCAATTCTCCCCTGCAAGGGAGACGCCCACATCCAATTAAACATTACCCAATCACACAATGGTTACATCCCACAGATTCCCTACCCTTAGCCTGAGAGGTAACCCAATTATAACGTACAATTTAAACATACATTTTACCCAACTTTCATAACTCTAAAACCATAACTCTAAAACCATACATCCAATATTAATAACAGTTACATATTATTAATCAGCACATTCCAAATACAAACATACCTAAAAATCATTTGAATCCGTCCAGCCGTTCGGGAGATAGGTATAATTTCTTTATGACCGACCGCAAGCACATTTTCATGCCCAAAACAGTTCCATGGATTTGGGCTGTGCGGTCGGTCTATTTTACATGAGAAAACGACTAAGTCCCATTCGAACGAGCGTGCCGCAGTGTCGAAGTAGGCAGTTCCATAGATTTGGCTGCACACAACGCTGACCGCGTTCTAACAAGTTAAAATGGCCGCCGCCACGTGTTCGTTTGTCGAATGGCGGCCACTTTGACGACTTCAGCACTTCGACGGCTTCGGCACTTCGACTGCATTCGAAGTGCCAGTTTAAAAGTTGTAACCCTGCTCCAAAGCATTTAAAGGGCCAGGAACAGCACTCAAAAATCCTTTATGCCCAAATGTAAGTCTCAAAGGGTAATACCTTCCAGGGCAATAGTCGCAGGGCAGGAGGCTAGCAATAAGTCCTCTCCAATGCCCAGTGGCAAATGGCAGTTTGTCACAAGGGGTTAAAGGATGAAGGATTTGATAAATCAGTTGCCTGACATTTTCTAGCCGTTAGGCATGGTCTACCCATGGGGATTGAACACATCCCTGTGCATCCATGTGGGAGCAACATATCACTTGGAAGTCATTTTGGATGAACACATAGGGCACCCAGGATTCTTGACCAAAACAAATCCCTTACATCATTTACTTGATATACTTTATATAGGATTTATGCTTCATTGCATTCATTCTTTATTCATTGTAAATATTATGAAAATTTGAGATTGTAGTACAAGTCTCTATTCTAGTAAGGGTTTTAGGATTTGTTTTAGGATTACATATGCACTTGTAGCTTGTTCTGCTATGTGTATGGAGATTGGATTGTTTATGCTTTATTTATGTTTATCCATTTTTTCTTGTTTTTCATTCATATTATTTTTTTTTTCAGGGAGATTTGCTCCATCTTTCTTGGTGGTTGGTGAAGCCTCTTAGCTCTTCTGTACATCTTTACTAGTTACATATTTGCCCATTAAGTGTGGTATAATTACTTGCACAAGTGGTTCATGGGTGATTCCTTACCTTGTTTTGATTTCAGCTTCTATTATTAATTTATGTATGCATTTGTTGGTGTGACGTCATCTTGACAAAGGTCTATGTTGAGGACGTTGGTCTGCTGATGGAATAATACATTTTCAAATATTTATATCACCTTCGAGTGCTCTTCTTCTGTGGATTTTATCTGTATTTTTGTCTGTCTATATTATATCAACATCCATGCAACAAGGGACAGATCAAAACATATATATTTCATTAAAAAACGAATGTGTACTATTAGAGTAGTACAGTTAGTCGAAGTGAAGATGTAAAGTCTAAATGTGAGTGAATAAATAGGTAAGTATAATTAGACCAGGCTACATGAATAGGGTAGGGTAAAATAAACCTGAGATGTGGAAGTGAGATGAGTGTCAACAAATTACAGGGTAATTTAAATATACTGTAAGGTGTGGATTAAAATAATTTTCAGGTAATTAAAAAAATGATTGCCTCTTGCCCTGGAATTCAGCGAACTGGCAGGATAATATAGGTTTTGGGTGTAAATGTTGCTGTTGCTGACACATATGACTTGATTATATGCCAGCTGCTGTGAATAATGAGTTGTGGTGACTTGTGAATAATATTTTTTTATCCTACTTTTTGAGAAAATAATCACACATAACATTAAATTCGATGGAAAAATAAAAGGACTGTCTGGGAGGACAGGGTCTGACGTTATATTCTTTGAATTAGAGGTTAATTGTATTAGATTACATATATTGTCTTCCTTTCCACAGCCACAAGAGAGGAGAGTGTCTGTCTGTCTGTCTGTGTATTAGAGTGGAGGGAGAGGGGGCAGTGTATTGGACTTGGGGGCAAGGTATTGGATTTGTGGGCAGTGTATTAGGATGTGGGGAGGGGGCAGTGTATTAGATTGGGTCTGCATGGAGGTACTGAATGCTCCTCATGGAGATACTGATTGGCCGCACAGGTTTTTGCCACACATGCACAATAGCCTACCAATACTTTCCTATGGGAAAGCATTGGATTAGCTGAGATCATGAAAGTGAAGAACACACTCGTAGAACTTCAAAATCAACAAGGTAACGTCATTTATTTTTTACAGCTGTGTTACAGCCTACATTTACCGTTTCGGACCCATTACCAAACTTTTCTTAATATATCAAGGTAGTTGGACTGAAACATTAGTTATATGCAAATGTCTCCGTATCAGCACTTGGATATTCACTTTGATTGTTGTTACACCTTACTTTATCTTTACATTTTACTTTATTAATTAATTACTTTATTAATTTCTATATGTATATTGTTTAACCCAGATACACTGTTAAAATGTAATAATTGAATAGATTTTTTTAAAATTACATATTTACAATTATTGTATGTTTGTAATTGTTTCATTTAATTTTGCTAAATTAAAAAAAAATAGTAAAAAAAGAGAACATTTTTCAATAAAAAAATATTTGAAGAAATAATTAGTTTATTTTCCTACTCTTCACTAAATCAGACATCGTGATGTAAAAGAGGAAACGTCTAAATCAAAAATCTCTGAGGCAATTATACTAACTAATATAAAATAGAGCTAAAACCTATGTACATAACAGACCCAATTATGTCTATCAACTCTTCCCTACTTGCCTATTTATTTCAGGCTAACATGTGTCACTTTCATTTTCTCCCCTATTCTAACAAAAGCATCAAGCTGAGAATGAATTGGTGAACATTAGTACTTCAATCAGTATAAATGTTTGTTTCAATTGTATGGAGGCACAGACATCTGAAAACTACTATGCACAAACATCTGGAATGGTTTTTGGAACTGGAATCTTTTTAACACTTTGGTGACTGTTGGCTATGAACAGTTTTAGTCTATCATTATTGTTTAGTTAACATGCACAGTACATACATGGAACTCTTGATTTAATATTTATACATTTAAAACAGAACGTCATGAATGTCACATTCCATAATATCACACAAGATGTTTAAAAAAAATAGTGTAATAATTTAATAATACAACAAGTTTGTATTTTTGGATACGATTTTAAAATTATTTAATATTTTTGGATAAATGTTTAAAATTATTAACTTTTTGAAAAAAATATTTAGATTTTTTTGTATATTTGATTTTTTTTAATTTTAATATTTTGAAAAAAAATCATTTAAAAATGTATCCTAGAATATTAAAGGAACACTATAGGGTCAGGAACACATAAGTGTATTCCTAACTCTATTGTGTTAAACTAAATATTTTGCACCTCTGCCCCCCTTGCCCTCTTGAATCTAGTAAATATTAAATTTGTTTCCAATAAGCTGTAGTTGTTCTGGTGACTTTAGGGTCCCTTTAACTAATTTGAACAACTTTTCTACATGTATCATCACTATACAGTGAAAGACTATGTAGTTTAAGTAAAGTTTAGAGTTTTAGTAATTTCCTTGTATTTTCTTTGTGGGACCATTTTCCACAAATGTCTGCTAACGTCTTGGAGCTTTCTTTTCTGTATTTATACACATCAAATACGTTGTTTGTTGTTGTGAATTGTGCACACTTGTTAAGCCTCCATACACTGATCAACTACAACATTAAACAACCTGGCTAATATTGTGTAGGTCCCCCTTGTGCTCTGGCTGACATTAGCAGCAGATTCTTTAAATATTTCAAATTGTGAGGTGGTGCCTCCATGGATCTAATTTGTTGTCAGCACATCCCGCAGATGCCCAATCGGATTGCGATTTGGGTAATTTGGAGGCCAAGGTAACAACTTGAACTCTTTGTCATGTTCCTCAAAACATTCCTGAACAATTTTGGGTGCATTATCCTGCTGAAAGAGGTCACTGCCATCAGGGAACACCATTACCATAAATGGGTGTATGAGATCTACAACAATCTCTGAGTAGATTGTACTTGGCAAATTAACACCCACATGAATGCCAGAACCCAAGGTGTCACATCACAACATTGCCCAGAGCACATCACTACTTCCACTGGACTACCTTCTTCCCATAGTGCCTCCTGCTGCCATCTGTTTCCCAGGTAAATGACACGCAAGTACCCAGTCATCCACATGATCTAACAGAAAATGTGATTTGTCAGACCAAGAAGCCTTGATTGCTCCATGGTCAAGTTCTGATACTCATGTCCCAAATGAAGGCACTTTGCCGGTGGATAGGTGTCATCATGGGCACCCTGACTGATCTGTGGCTATACAGACACAAACGCAACAAACTGCAAAACACAGTGTGTTCTGGCACATTTCAATCATAGCCAGCATTAAAGGACCACTATAGTGCCAGGAAAACAAACTTGTTTTCCTGGCACTATCGTGCCTTGAGGGTGCCCCCACCCTCAGGGTCCCACTCCCGCCCGGCTGAAGGGGGAGGAAGGTGGTTAAACACTCACCTTTCTCCAGCGCCGGGCTCCCTCGGCGCTGGGGACTCTCCTCCCCCTTCGGTCGTCATCGGCTGAATGCGCATGCTTTCCTATGGATGCTGGCATCTTCTCACTGTGAAAATCACAGTGAGAAGTGCGGAAGCGCCTCTAGCGGCTGTCAATGAGACAGCCACTAGAGGCTGGATTAACCCATATGTAAACATAGCAGTTTCTCTGAAACTGCTATGTTGACAGCAGGCAGGGTTAATCCTATATGGACCTGGCACCCAGACCACTTCATTGAGCTGAAGTGGTCTGGGTGCCTATAGTGGTCCTTTAAGCTTTATAGCAATATGAGCTACAGTAGTTTTTCTGTGTGATCAGACTAAAAGGGCTAGGCTTCACTACCCATGTGCATCAGTGAGCCTTGGGCACCATGACCCTGACAGCGGTTCACAGGTTGTCTTTCCATGCATCACATTTGGTAGGCACTAACCACTGCATAAGATATCGCCAAACAAAAGTGTAGAGGATATAGCTGACTATCTACAGAAAATCCTTAGATAGTTGGGGATGTATCCAAGATTCCTTGTCCACTTATGATGTCATCACCACGGAATGGAAGACTTGGAAGAATTTCAAGAAATATGCTCTACTTTATTGTGCAAATAAAAAAGTGTAATAAAATGTAAACAAGGTCCTCATTTTCATTTTATTACACTTTTTTATTTGCACAATAAAGTAGAGCATATTTATTAGAGCATATTGAGGGTATACACCCCCCAACTATCTAAGGGGAGGCATCCTTATGCGAATTAAAGGGACACTATAGTCACCCAGACCACTTCAGCTCAATGAAGTGGTCTGGGTGTCAGGTCCCTCTAGGGTTTACCCTGCCTGATGTAAATATAGCAGTTTCTGAGAACCTGCTATGTTTACATCTGGGGTTAAGCCAGCTGAAAAATTGAAAAATGCTTTCCTACGGACACTTTGAATGCGCGCGGCAGTGCCGTGCATGCGCATTCGGCGCCGGTGACGTCAGACAAGTATGCTGCGTCGGCGGGGGAGGAGAGGTAAGGGAGCCCGGCGGGGGAAAAGGGTGAGTAGCTGAAGGGGTTTTAACCCCTTCAGCGCAGCGGGAGGGGGACCCTGAGGGTGGGAGCACCCTCAGGGTACTATAGCACCCTCAGGGTACTATAGTGTCAGGAAAACCAAGCAAAACTCCTTGATCTCGTGAGTGCATTTTTATCTGGTGCATATTATTTTATGTTTACTGTATCAAACTATTGTATTATTTCTTGTTTTTTCTGTAGATAGTCAGCTATATCCTCTACACTTTTGTTTGGCGATATCTTATGTATGGGATACAGTCTGGAATATCCCGAGAGGAAGCTGCCCTGTATTAATTAAACAAAAGTAATCTTTCTGATTTACACACTATTTTCTATTGGTGTAAGTCTATATTGTTTTTGGTTTTATATACTAACCACTGCACACTGGGAACACAACACTTGCCATTTTGTAGATGCTCTTACCCAGTTGTCCAGCTATTACTATTTAACCCTCTGATTTGGGAGCCTCCAGCCTTTCAATGGACTCCCTTAAGTATCAAACAACTTGAGCTAATAAGTGATTTTGGTGTATAGATCATGCCATACAGTCATACTACTCAAGTCTCTGCCATTTATGAGTTAAATCACCCTAGCCATACCTCGCCTGCCAGTGACTCCGTACTTATTTCCTTTAAAATGAGATCTAATTTTGAAACTCCCTTTACTATATAGTGTATTTAATTTAGACTTTATGTCCTCATCTGTTAATATCCTGCTGATATGATTAAATGTGATTAAAATAAAATAAAAAAACACTATAGCATTAGAAATCCAAATGTGTATTCCCAACACCATAGTGCCCTAGTCACCAACTAAGTTACCCCTATATGACCCCCACCACCAGGGTTAAAAAGGTGAGTTTGATTTCCCTGTAGAAAATAACTTCTAAACCAAACACATTGTGTTGTAAGATGTGATTGAAAATTAAACTATTTTTTTGTTTGTTTTGAATCATTAAACAATCAGGACTGATACGTGTATATATTCTTAGTTTTTTTCTTTAGTTTCTGGTGCAAAGGACAAAGTATATAACAAGGAGTGCATGGATTCACCTGGATGTATGATAAAGCAGTGGTGTATTTAGGTTTTGTGCTGCCCTAGGCATGACTAAACCTGGGCACCCACCTATATTTAAATTTGCCCCATCCCTACCGGTCAAGGCCGCACCTCTTCCTAATTAAGAACCCACCCCTTCCTCTTTAGACTCCACCTTTTCCTACTCATTTTAAAGGGATACAAAGTTCCAGGAAAGTTTTCCTGGCACTATATTTTCCTATAATGCCCCCTCCCTCGTGTTCTCCACCCTACTCGGCACTGAAGGGGTTAAAACTCCCTCAGTCACTTATCTGAATCGAGCGCCGATGTCCCTCAGTGCTGGGTAAGGCTCCTCCTTGGCACTTGCATTAGGCTTCCCTAAAGGAAAGCATTTGTATCAATTCTTTCCTATGGGGATTTAGCAGACGCTTGATGTCCTAATGCACAGCGAGAGGACGTCCAGCATCAGGCGACTTTTGGTCGCCTAACCACCCTGTATGAGTTAACCCCTCAAGGTAATTATTGCAGTTTTAGAGAAACTACAATAATTAAACTTGCAGGGTTAAGGGGAGTTGGACAATGCACCCACACCACTTCAATTAAGTGGTCTGGGTACCTATAGTGTCACTTTAAGCACACACTCTGACAGTCACACACACACTCAATGTCAAACACACAGATGTCACTGACAGACAAACTCACTGATTTGAAACGCACACATTCCCCAACAGACACACTGGCAGATATGAACTGACAGTCACACACACACACTCAATGACAAACACAGAGACTTAACTGACAGACACAGACTCACAGATCAGACACACACTCACAGACACACACACACACAAACACAGACACTCACAGACACACACATACACTCACTAATTATTAATATTATTAAAATACTTGGAAAATTTCCACCCAGAATCCCTACCTGGAGAGCTTGCATGGATCTGTTCCTGGGGTCCAGTGGGGTTGCTGGGAGGCATTGGAACTCGAGGTGGCGAGGGAGTTCTGATCTCCCTGCTTTGCTCCCTCGCGCCTCGCGGGAGCAGGGCAAGGGGATCAGAGCTAACGCTCCACCTCAGATTCCCATGACAGGGGGGAGCAAAGGGGACGCCCGAGTGGGCGTTTGGGGACTGTGATATAATAAACATGGAAAAGCATATATAATATATGGAAAAGCAGCAGTGGAAAATGGAGTTCAGAATTTGAGCTCTATATTTTTCTTAGAATATGTTTTAATACCTTGAATTAACCCTCTGTATGCATTTTCTGATGCAGTTATATTTTTAGTGTATTTTATAGCCATATTTATGGTAGTAATAATAATGTTCCTATTAAGATTTAAATTGAATTTAAATCATTTATATACATTTTTCTTTAATATAAATTAGTTAACCTATTTTTGTTTTTCTTTAAACATGAATCACTTTTAGCAGGCTAGTTTAGGCTTTTAGCAGGCTAGACTTCAGGTACTAGAAAAAAATATGCCATGTGTGAAACCACAGCTTTGTTTGCAAAATTCAGACAGAGCAATCCTGGTGTCACCAGTGGATTCTAGTTGTTGGAGCATAAAATCAGCATGCAGAGTCATGCATCACACGTGAACCGCGTTAAACAAACACTCTATGCACCATAACCGCTACAGTGCTCTGCAAGGAGTGACTAGGCAACTCCCCACTCTCTGTAAGTAGTCAAACCATTTTAAAACTGTTTTGATTCTTACCTGGAGTCTACTGGGCTCAGCTCTTTTCCTTAACTAATTCTGATGGAAAGGTTCCTGCTTAGGAGTTTCTGTTAGCTCTTCTGAGCTAGATCATTGGCTGGGAGCATCAGCTGATTGTTCTCAGCCAATTAGCTAAGCCCTGCATCACTGGGCTTGGCTCAGACAGAGAGCTTTGAGCTCTCTGTGTGAAGTAGTGGAAGTTGGAAGTGATGACAGGTTATCCCCAGGTAAGATGTCAATTCACTCTAAAATTGTTTTACTACTTACAACTGAGATGTGCCAGGGCACTCCTGGCACCATTATTACTACAGCATACTTTAGTGGTTATAGTACTTGGAGCATTCTTCTAAAAAAGACACCATATTGCCCAAACAAAAAATAATAATAAAAACAAATCTATGTTTAGTATATAAATCCCAATCCATGCATTTAATTATGCATTGTGTAATTGGATATATTAAAAACAGCTTCCAAAAGCTGTGGATCTTTTGTCTGCTGCCTTTGCAAATCCTCCCCTTCTTCCC
This sequence comes from Pelobates fuscus, assembly GCF_036172605.1. NCBI lineage: Eukaryota > Metazoa > Chordata > Amphibia > Anura > Pelobatidae > Pelobates > Pelobates fuscus. Next base: position 114,933,872 of record NC_086317.1, read on the forward strand.
CAGCCCAGACTTTCTGTGGCTGTCCAATCAGAGACTTCCCAAATGCAGCTCAATGAGACAGCAGGTGCTATGACCAATTGTCTGCTTATTGTGTATAGCTCCACTGAACGAAAACAACCAGTAAGTAACAGAACCTGCTGTCTGCTTGATAGCCAGGTGGTGTAACAAGGCTAATTTATAGAAGTCCAAATGTCTATTGAAATCTGCACATTGTTTCATTTTTTTTATTATGTTTATTATGTTTTGGCATAGAAAGGAGTACACATAGACTTACATTGTGACAAGTGCGATTGTAATACATAACAGGCGATATGATATGTCCATTGGATAAAAGTACAAAAGAACACAAGAAGGAGAGATAAAAAGTAGACAAATCAAACAGTGGATAACTTACAATATCAATAAGTAATACATGGGGTCGACAGGGACCATGGGATAAGGGGTGAGATTGGAATACTTATAAGTAACCCCATAAATTGCTTCCTTCATCGGGTAACTCCTGCAGCACCTAACAAATAAGCATACAGACTTATAAGCACATTAAAAAAGGATTAACCTTGGTTGACCGTGATATAAACAAAAGTAATGTGGCTCTGACATATGCTCAGCAATCTAGGCTGTTGCAAATGTTTTGGTCTATAGGAGGTTCCCTGAATGTTTAATGTTTACAACACAAATTTAGCATATCTCAGTTACCCTTGGTTTGAATGCAGGTGTCCCACAATTCACAGGCCCTTTTTGTTACCTTATTACCAGAACCCTGCCTGAACATCTTATGCTCATATTAGCAGTGTAAATATACTTGTGCCTCTACATTTGTGGCTGTCGTCATTGTAGTTGATTTCCAATTTCTGGCAATTAGCGCACTTGCTGCTATCAAGATGAGGAATGTAATTTTCAGGATATATCTAGGTAAGTTTTTAGGTAGCATAAACAGCAAATAGGGCTCAACCATGTGTTGCTTTAGTTATCAATGCGCTTTAGTTATCAATCTTAACCAGTATGTGGGCATCAAACGGCAGTTCCACCACACATGGTGCCCCTGTCTAACTGACATCTCCAGCACTTCCCACTTCTGGTACCAGGAATACGAGTTAACAGAGCCGGTGCCATGTACCATCTATGCTCTTTTTGTGCGTATGATTTTAATGTGGGATGCACATGATGTTTGCCCTTTGTGAATTTGAAAGGCACTCATCAGGCTATCCTCTGCAATATTATAAACTAGTACACTGAAGTGGCCAGTGGACATGAAGTCCAGAGGACACAATAAAGTCCCTGCAGGTTTGTATGAAAAGATATAAAATCACAATTAAGTATATTAAAAGGAACAAACATAAGTAACACACACACAAACACACACACACACACACACACAAAAACACCACATATAATCCCACAAAAGTAGCTATTAAGCTCTGCAATTCTAAATGGATAAAAAGGTTAGCAGAATACAGGAGGCTGCTAGAATAGGTAAAAAAAAAATGGACAAAATGAACAACAAAAAACAAAAATACGTGAGCTTCACTGATCCACAGATCTGGAAGAGAGGGTAGTGTATCCCAAAAGTGTGTGAAGCTATCCAATGCACATACGCACAAATTAACTCGTAAGATACTGTGGCAAAAAAAAATATTGAAACAAAGTTGCCACTGGTTACTGTGCAAAGTGCTAGGAAAGCTGTCACAGGGAAAATAGCATTCGTAGCTAAGCCGTCACTGAACTAACTAGAAATAGATCGAATTCGAGGTCGCTGTCTAGAAAAAAAGCTATAGTAGATAAAGGCTTGAAAGGCTACAGAGCCCCCTATCCTCTCCCCCCCCCCCCCTCCCCAGTCACACTAAAAATGCTGTTACTTAGAAAATACCCCACACAGCCAGGCTAACATGAAGTTCACTACAGATGAAAATAAACCGACTTCAAAGGACGCTGCCTGAATGGAATAGATAAATGAAAGCTGAGGCTATTGAGAAAATGATAAATAAAGCCCTTCCATTCTGTTTGCAGAAAATTTCCTAAATAGCCCCATAAAAGAGACTTTTCCCTCCTTAGATTGCTACAAAAATCCTCACAACATAACCAAATGAAAGTAAGCCTGATGCGTGTTTCGGCGCCACTAAATAACCTTCGTCTGAGGCATTAGCACACTTGCTGCTATCAGGATGAGGAATATAATTTTTCAGGATATATCTAGGTAAGTTTTTAGGTAGCACAAACAGCAAATAGGACTCAGCCATATGCTGCTTTGGTTATCAATGTGCTTTAGTTATCAATCTTAACCAGTATGTGGGCATCAAAGGGCAGTTCCACCACACATGGTGCCCCTGCCTAACTGACATCTCCAGCACTTCCCACTTCTGGTACCAGGAATACGAGTTAACAGAGCCGGTGCCATGTACCATCTATGCTCTTTTTGTGCGTATGATTTTAATGTGGGATGCACATGATGTTTGCCCTTTGTGAATTTGAAAGGCACTCATCAGGCTATCCTCTGCAATATTATACCCTAAGTTTTGGTGCCACGCAGACACAAATCTTTGACATTGCAGAGACGCCCCCCACCTACATAACTGTAACAGCTTGAAAGTAAGATGTCTGCTGTCTGTTCTCCTTCTGTAGGAGCCTTGAGGCCAGGTTCTTAGTGAACAGGGACTGGACTTGCAATAATTTTTCCGTCCTTGAAAACCTGATACATGTGTTGTATCCCTCCTGTTTCCTAGAGTTCATAATTCATATGTGAATGGAAATGAGTGACCGGCTGGCACAGAATATAATGGGAAGTGGCGTACATACCAGGGGTTGCGGCTGCGACCGGGCACGGCCCTGCGACCCGGTATGTATGCCACTGTGGCCAGCCTCTTCTCCTGGGGGGCCCAGGAGCTGGCCACCTCAGGGCCCCCCGAGGCTGGCCCTGGTATCGCTGGCGGGCACGCGATGAAGCACTCTCCCCTGAGTGCTTCCTCTTCAGCTCCCTCGCGCACCGCCCTGATGCCGGAGCCGGAAGATGACGTCATCTTCCGGCGCCGGCATCCCTACGTGGCACGCGAGGGAGCTGAAGAGGAAGCACTCAGGGGACAGTGCTCCTTTGCGCGCGCCCCAGCCTGCCCGCCCGATGGGTGACATCACTAGACCCCAGGGAATCCCCTCCGCTCTCCAAAAGGTAAGGAGGCTGGGGGATTCAATTAAAAAAAAAAAGTGTGTGTGTTAGAGTGTGTTAGTGTTAGTGTGTGTGTGTGTGTGTTAGTGTTAGTGTGTGTGTGTGTTAGAGTGTGTGTGTGTTAGAGTGTGTGTGTTAGTGTGTGTGTGTGTGTTAGAGTGTGTTAGTGAGTGTGTTACTGATTGTGTTAGTTTGTGTGCGTCTGTAAGTGAGTGTGTGTTTTGTAAGTGAGTGTGTATGTCATGGTGTATACTCACCTAAAACTTCACCAGTTAAGGCCCTCGATACAACATCCCAGCCCAATATAACTTTAAAAAAAAAATATGCGAATTGTACCTCAACAGTTTATTCAATGTAGAATGTTTCTGTGAGCCATATTCATATGGTTACGGTATTATCAATATGTCTGTCTTTTCATCGCATGAAAAATAAAGATTTATAAATATCTCTTTACGAAGAGTTATGGTTAACAAGTTCTCACCAGAAAAAAAAAAAACATTTGTTGAGAAGTGTTTATGTAGCTATTGGCATATTTGCAAAGGATGGCCTCAAGTATTTAAGAATCCAAAACAAATATCGAATTACCTTCGAGAAACACCACTGTGATTCGATTATGGACACTCACACTCAGGGCCAGCATCTTATGGGAGTTTAATGTATAGTAGTAATGTGTGCTATATGCTTGAAGGCATTTATGTAAATTTGGAAGTGAAATCAAGGGTTGCGTCAGAGTGGGCAATATTCCGTCAGCAAAAAAGTTAAGCTTAAATTCTCCTTCACCTAGTCTTACTCTGAAATCTGCACATTTTGAAAAATGAAAAAAGAAAACACATTTAGCAAGTTAAAGTGCTTTAGTGGTCCTGAGTACCCATTTAATATGGCAGATGCACTTTCTGCAGTATCCACATCTGCAAGGAGAGCCGAAAGCAAATGAAGCCTCTGCACCATGCACCTCCGGCTGGCATTTAGTAATGAGATGCATCTGACACAATGGAATCAGGTTCCTCAGCCAACAGTGACTCATTATCTCACCTTGCAATGTTAGAAATAAATGTCAACATTTCTAAATAGTTTTTTTTTGCTAAATGTCATCTATTATTAACATAAAAACACATGGTCACAATGTCATGAAATACTAGTAGTACTGTCTGCCCAATAAATATGTCTGCACTTCTATGTATGTCCATACAATTATTAATATTTCTGTCATTTATACTCATTTGAATGCCATGGTGTTGGATGTCTTTACATTATTATTTTAAAGACTGAGACATATTGTCCAGTTTGCATCTATCAAGAGCTTTGCATATCATACTGAATAAGCTGTTGTTGACCATGGGAATGAGGTAAATGGTAAAATTTTATGTGTGACTCACAGCAATTTTTAACCTGATGTCACAATTGCTGGTAGTGTTGGTGTTATATTTCGAAATGATGGGAGGACACAAAAATTTGAATAGTAAATTAAAAGAGTTTACTTTATCACTCTGGGCATAGATTGTGACATTTTGCCCAAACACAATGTAGTCAAAGTAAACAAAGATAAAGCACTTTCAAATAATTCTGTTGCGGCATAACTAAAACATGGGAATCCATAAAGAAGCAGAAGAAGAAGCAAATGGCAAAGTCCACTGCAGAGCAAGGTTTGTTACTGGTCAATCCGTCCAACTGAGTTAAGTGCACAAAGGAATAAACTGTAAGCAAAGAGCAGAGGTCAGAACTTGGAATATTGGAGCCAAGGTCAGGAGCCAGCAAGGTCAAAGTATATGGGGTGTATCATTAATGCACTTAGGAAATTGTGACCCAAGGTCAGAAGCCAATGAGCAGTGTAGTTGTACCGGTCAGTTAGCTTGAAAAAGTAATGGCATAACACACGGAAATGCAAACCAGGCAACCCAATAATCAAGCAATGGAAAAACCACAGAGCAATATTTAAATAGGCAATCTAGACTAGAAGAACCTGAAACAATTATGGATTAAGCTGAGAGAATACTATGACATTAATAATGGATACTTGGGAGACATTATGGCATCCGTTCAAGATGTTTCACTGCAGAACTAGGAGTTAGAGATCTAGGATTAAGGTGAGGGTTAACTTTCACCCAAAATGTCCTAAATCAGTGAAGCCCCAAACTGAAGAGCTTGGTGTAACAACTTTACTTAACTTGCAGAATCTTTCCAAGTAGGGCCTTCAGTCACAGTGATCCTGAGAGAGGAGGGCAACAATTTATACTAACTAAAACCTGGAGCCTCTCTGGGCTCAATCTAGATGCCTTCTCATAACGACGTTCCTGCTGGAAAACCTTAAAGTCCTAAACGTATGAATTGAGTTATGAATTCTGCAACAAACTCCATCATTATTTCTCATTTTATAGCTTTGACTATTGAGTGTATAAGAGTTTTTTTTTTAGTGTAGGGGGGAAGTCATTATTTTTTTAACCATACATGCATTTTGTATTAGATCATGCTATCATATAGCCTACAGAAGTAAACTCATTTTGCATTACAAATTATGCAGAATTTTGTTTTATTATTACAGCAAAATAACAGTGATGCTATGTGTGTAAGGCGTTGACAAATAAAATAGCGTGTTCCAAGCAACTCAAGAAATAATATTAAAACATACTTTCCGATTCCCTATATCTTGGGATGCAACCAAAAGCAATTAATGTAATAGCTGTTGTTGGTAGAAAAATGGATACAAGGTGTATTAAACAACAAATATTAGGGGCTGGCAGCTACATACATTCACAAGCGTCTAAAATTGAGTGGTAGCTCAAAAGAATATAAAAAAGTATGTGCGCTCAGGAATAGATGTTTGAAAAAATATAACTATTATATTTATTGAGATACAACTCCTATACAATAAATATATTTATTTAAAAGAAATCAAGGAAAACATTAAATAAATAAAAAATCACAATGTGTGCAAGGACCCACTATAATAAATGATGTACCAATGAACTCTCTATTGTGAATATGTAATACAATACAGAGTGGAATGTAAATAATTTATCACCTGACTCTATATTGTGGGTACAAAGTATGAAATAAAGTATCAAAACAGCTGCCCAAAAGATCAAATAATAACATAAAAACATAAGTCATTATTTTTTTAACCATACATGCATTTTGTATTAGATCATGTTATCATATAGCCTACAGAAGTAAACTCATTTTGCATTACAAATTATGCAGAATTTTGTTTTATTATTACAGCAAAATAACAGTGATGCTATGTGTGTAAGGCGTTGACAAATAAAATAGCGTGTTCCAAGCAACTCAAGAAATAATATTAAAACATACTTTCCGATTCCCTATATCTTGGGATGCAACCAAAAGCAATTAATGTAATAGCTGTTGTTGGTTTACTATTCCTCCTTTTTCCTACCAGATTACCAGATGTCTCCTCACATGATGCTAATCAGTGTTTGCCAAAAAGCTGTTCAAGAACACTGTTTTATTGGTTAACATACCAAAAAAAATCAAAAGAGTCATGTGCATTGAATTGTTTTGTGTTTTTTTGTCCTTTTGCAGTACATTGCATTATTTTGTATTAACGTGCTATTTTTTCTTATTGATTTTTATTTTAACAATGTTATCATCTATATTTTACTGATAATGCCTATGAGAATGTGAAGCATTTGCTGGGATTACTTTGTCTCTGGTGTAGAGAGGACCTGTTTGACATTTTAGATCTCAACTACCATTATGGCGTGCAAGAAACCGCCCTCCCCGCATGCCCTCCAGCTATGAGCATCGGGTTGGGGCTACTTTAAATATTTAAGGGGGGTGATCTATTGACCACCAGGCCTCACCCCAAAGCAATGGGAATCCTAATAATAATAAAGAGAAAATACCTAGTGTCCCAAGAGGGAGAGTTGTGGATGGAATGGGTGAGAAAAAATGGATGGAATGGGGAGGGAGACATGGATGGGAGAGAGACACTGGGGGAATATGGATGGAAGGGAGACATAAGAGGGAGAGACATGGATGGAAGGGGGGAGGTTGGCAGGGGGGAGAGATATGGATGAAAATGGGGAGTTTGGCAAGGGAGAGAGATATGGATGAAAGGGGGTTTGGCAAGTGGGAGAGCGATATGGATGAAAGGTCAGCAAAAGGGAAAAATGGATGAAAGTGGGGACTGTCTCTCCTCCCAACAAAGTCCTGCTGTTGGGGAAAGGAGACTGGGCTCTCTATTCCCTGCTGGATACTCTGCCGCTGGGGACTGGGGACTGGAGACTGGGCTCCCAATTCCCAACAAATAACACTGCCGCTGGAGAATGGAGACTGGGCTCCCGATTCCCGGCACATCACACTGCCGCTGGGGAATGGAGCCTGGGCTCCCAATTCCCGGCACATCACACTGCCGCTGGGGAATGGAGACTGGGCTCCCAATTCCCAAAAAATCACGCTGCCGCTGGGAGGGAGGACACTGCTCTCCTCTCCCTGGACTTCACACTGCCTTCCTGGCATATCACTCTGCTGCTGGGGGGCAGGAACAACTACCTCTGCCCCCTGTAACTCAGCCTGCCGCTGTGGAGGGAGGACGTTGCTCTCCTCTCCCTGCACTTCACACTGCCTTCCCGGCATATCACTCTGCTGCTGGGGGGCAGGAACAACTACCTCTGCCCCCTGTAACTCAGCCTGCCGCTGGGGAGGGAGGACGCTGCTCTCCTCTCCCTGCACTTCACACTGCCTTCCCGGCATATCACACTGCCACTGGGGAATGGAGACTGGGCTCCCAATTCCCTGCAGGACCGGTGGAGAGATCTCGGTCCCATCTCCACCAGCCACCTGGGTTTCTTCCCAGTACATCTCCTCAATATTTGCCCAGCTGAATGGGTCTGGATCTGGGTCTCCGCTTTCCTGCTGAGCCTTCTCACTGGAGTGGAACAGATTTTGGTATCCCTGTTCCAGCTCCATCTCTCGGGTCACTAGGTGGACCAGGTCTTGCTCTATCTCCTGAGTGTCGTCCCAGTCATACCTGTTCTCCCTCCACTCAAAGAGATCACTGAACCGGGCTTGTGTAGGGCTCCCAAACTCGGGCTCTGAGAAAGACTCCCATAACAAGCCAGGACCATCAAACTCCTCTCCCTCTGACTTGTCATGCTCGGCTGTCCAGGGCAGGTACTGTGCAACATACCACCAGAGCGCCTGGTAGGCATCTTCTAGCCACATCTCCTGCCATACTAGGTGTTCCAATTTCCTCACCCATTCCTCCAGGGGCTGCTCTCCCAGGAAGGGCATCCGCAGTACTACTCACTTCTGCAACCGCTGGTCTTCCTTGGGGAATCTCCCGTCCTGCTGGTATTCCACAATACCCAGTGCCTGGTACCAGATGACTTTGCGGACTGTATCTCGGTCATCCATGTCACCCTCATCATACTCCACTGCTGGTTCCATCCTGGTGCTGTCAGGGTCGCTGTACTCAGACATGCGATCAATTTGTAAAAATCCCAAGAAATGGTGTCTCCTGTAGCTGTCTTTCTGGCTGTAGGAACGATCCCGCCGCTTGCCACCAATTGTAACGGACCGTTTCAGCAGACAAGGGGTTAAAATCCGTTTAGGCGATAATCCCCTTTCTGAGACACAGGCACAGCTACTGCAGAACACCAAACTCCCGAACTGGATACAAAATAGCACTCCAAACTGGAACCTCACGAATAGCTGCCAGCAGACGAACAGGAAAAGCATACAATCAGCTTACATTCCTGGCAATCAGTCTCCAACAGCATACAAGGGAATCCCCCCAAGAACGAGACAAGGCTCCGTGTTGAGGGTCAAGCAGTGGTCTGTTTATTGAGGGCTACCTGCCTCTGTATTTATGCAGGTCTCCCACCTGGTGGACACTCCCCTAGGGGACCAGATCGAAGACTGTAACAACGGACAGACAAGTACCAATTACAGACATACAGCAGTAAAACATCCCCACAATGCATCCTGGCTTCCTCCCCTCTGCCCTGGAGATGATTGAGAAGTAATTCAATTATCTCCCAGGACAAAGGCAAATCGCCATTATGCACGTGGGGACACAAAGACAGACTATCACTTTAAAATACATAATGGGACAAATGGTACAGTAAATATATACATGTAACATATCCCCAGATAGCTCAGGTCTGAGTGCACATTATTAGGTGAATGGCACTCAGACCACACGAATACAGTTTAATTGCCATGGAGCCAAAGTCTTTAATTACACTAATATGCTTCATGGCATGGCTATCTGGGTTAAAACATTCCTCCAACATAAAATACCAAATTTACATGCATTCGTTAAATCAGTACGAATTAGAACCAGGGGCTGGAGGTTCAGCGGTGCCTGCACGTAAAAGTGTCCGGGTTTGGTGCATGAAAACCGGGCAGAAAAGCGCTGGCTGCCCGGGGAGCTCCAGAACACCACCATCGTGTGGCGGCTAAGTGTAACCGCGACCACCCAGTAACAGTCAATTAAGCTGCGGTTAACCGCAGCTACTGGGTGGTCAATTGCCGGCACACGCTTGTTAAGCCGCGGTTAACCGCGGCTTCAGGGAGGTAAATGGAGGGCGCACTCCAGCTTCTGGGTGGCCCATTAACAGCGCCGTCCAGCTTCCCACGGCTCTGGGGAGGCTGAAAAGAAGCTGTTTGTTCGGTAGATAGAATCTACCGAACGGCTGTGCAGAAAGGGAGAAATAAATCCTTCTACACAGTAAAATTAACCCTTTAGCTGCCGGTCCATAATCCAAAGGCAGCAGGCGGGCGACCAGGCTCCTCCAATGTAATGTGGCGAGATTGGTCTCGTCACACTTATATTTAAAAAAGCTATATTTGTCAGGTGTGAATGATAAAGTTAAATGTAGAAATACACACCTCTTTATCTTGCAACTGAGTACCTCCATCCTAGCTGTCTATCATTATATTATATTATATGCACTGTCCTTTGCACTTGGCAGTCAACAAAGAGATAACAGAATAAGTTTAAAACAATATTGCTCTTTCTATTCTTTCTATTTCTTATTTGTATTGTTTACCTTGGCTAAGCTGGATTATGATGTAATTTACAAAAATATTTAATATAAATTTAAAGTAAAATAATGCATCTCAAGAAAAAAATAAACAATACAAGTTATAAGTGAGTCTCAATGTTTTATTTAATGGTATAAGACACTGGGCACTAAAAATAATCTCATGGGTTTTATTAAATGATGGCAAAATGTAAGGATGTTTTCTTAATGATGTTTTCTTAATGTAACCCTTTTGGTTAGAATTGTCATCAGTTGGTGACTCGTGGCAACTGGCTTTTGAAAAAAAATATTTTTTTTAAAATGTAAGGGTCAGTCCATGTATTCCCAAGTTAGTCATATTAAACATATGTGGAAACACATTCCATAGTGTCTTTACATTTATAGTACAATATTGCAAATTGCAAACCCTCTCAGTATGTGGCAGGGCTCACAGTTACTTTTCAGAATAGTAAAAAAATAGTATAAAGGGGCGGAGCCTGGCACTCAGGCTGAACGGCTGTGTTTCACTTCAGCTCCTGCTAACTACTGTACTTCGAGGGGGTAAACTCAAAAAAACACGGCACAGTCGCACACCTGAGGTGAGAAAACATGTTGGGGACACCCGGGGGAATCGACAGACACCAAAGGCAAGCCTCTACCACCCCGGGAACCCATAAAAGTATCCTGTGGCCTACCGGAGATCGAGCGCTGGGGAGACGGCCGCTTCCCACGCTGACTGACCTGGTCGGACATACCTCGGGGGCACCACCTCCTACCCCCCCCCCCCCCCTCTGGACCGATGGGGGTCATCTCGGTCTGCAACAAGCGACTAGAAAAGCGGCAACAAACAGAGCCCACAATATGAGGCAAAACAAAAACAAGATAGGCAAACACGAGGCGCAACTACAATGGCGACAGATCAAGCACCGAGCGAGATACATGAACGCCATACAGTAATTCCAAACTACGAAGCCAGACTCACCGCTCTCTTCGATGCATTTTGGGCACAGTTGGAGCGCCGGGCGTGGCTGCACCAACAGAGCACTCACCAGAGCCAAGTGCAATTCCAGCAACATATCTGCCGACGCCTCACTCCTAAACGGCATGGAGCCCCAAGATGGCGCCGCAGGAGGAGAGATCCTCTGCCCGCAGGCATACTCAGAAAGAGAAAACAAACATCGAAGCGCGACAGCAGAACGCATGGGATCCCCGTGCACCCAAGAGTTCTCCCCACTCTTCTTCCGAGCAGGGAGCCCACCTGAGGATTACTCCTCTTCGCCACCCATACACCCAGGGGAACAACCGGACTCCGGCAAAACCTTGGGCCCACGACCCTGGAGATGGGGTCAATGGACCTGTGGCAAGGGCCCCCGCTAAGGCCTCGGGCCGAAGACACGGGACACTTAAGCGGCAACGCACTAGGAGAAACACCGGGGGCACCATAACTCAGGGGGCCAAGCACCAAACAGGTCAAAACACCCACTATGGAGAAGCTGATCCCGGCGTCAATGGAGCAACGGATCAAGAAGGCAGCCCCCCACAACCGAGTGGACTAAACTGCGCAAAATACAACATAACTCCTCCAAGTGGGGTGTGCTGAACAACAGCATGGACACTTGCCACACTTGAGGCCTTGGACTGATTCAAGCAACCGAAATAGACACCCTGTATTACCCTGAGGGTTCTACCCATGAGGACTCCGTTTACATACTTCGTGATGTTTAAACTTTTCTTTTCACAGTTAACACTTTATGACCACAACCTAACAGATAGTTATAAGTTATGCCACCAGCCTGCCTTAGCAATTCTACTTGTACCTGTTAGAGCATAAATTAGCTTTCTTAATATGTAGATATAAAACTGCTGGCACCGATCCTGCTAGAGATGGCAGGATTGATATCCTGGCAGGGTTATATCCAACTTAGCCCAACATGCCTCTAATGTTTAGCTTGATTAGCTTGTCTAGCCTGTCATAACAGTACTAATGGAAACCGCTATCTGCCTGTAGTTAAGCGTTTGCAGTAACACCCACTACTGTACTAACATAAACCATTCCACTGGTGCGAGATAAGCTTGCCTATTGTAACACACCAAGCTCCTTACTCAAACACAGATAACTTAACTCACATTTTGCATACCCTCTCTGGTAGAGCTTTGCTATGCTATGTCCTGTTTAACACGTCTGCCTTTCATTAAATGCTGATATTACTCGAAATACACTTGATTGGCACCAAGAGGCACTGAACTGTATCTTGTAAAACGCACCACCCTATCAGTCACACGTCAAGCACCATTGAAATGTTTAGATCGTTGGGCCCAGGCAGACCAGCAAGGTAACCTAATTTGCATACCAAACAACCAGCACCAGCACTAGGCCTCGTGCCGATGGGTTTTTATGTAGCTCTAACGGATCAGCCCTAGCTCATGTCATTCAGCCTGTACGTTCCTGTATAACTGCTCATGTTGATAAGGTCACACCTGTCTTATAGCATCTACTGTTAACCTGTTTAAATTGTGTTCCCGTTTACCGACTTATAAAAACATAAAAAATGAGGCAATACCACTCTGGAAATGTAATGCACACTGTTTTTGCTGTACTAATCCACTTTGATGATTACCCATGCATTTCCCCCTTTTTTCTATTCTGTACCCCTCACAAGTACCTCAATAAAAGAAAGATTTACAAAAAAAATAAATAGTATAAATAGTATAAATAGAATAGTAAAAAAAAAAAAATCAAAGTAAGCAGGAATATTATATTTAGATTTCTCTCATTTTTCTTGGACCAGATAACTTGCAAGCCAGCTTTTTCTTTCTCATTCTCTGAATACTAAAACAAAACACTTTAGTTCAATGAAAGCTCTGAATAGTAATGTCCCCAGTGCTGTCCCTAAACATATTGAGTGCTTTGTTCTTTAGTATTCTGAGATCTGCTAGGAAACTGGTACATATGGAAGCCTTTAGCTTCTTAGGCTTCTTCCTTGACATTAGACTGACTACATGACCTACGACTCAGCTAAATGTGCTGAGCTCTGGCCTCATTAAAAAAATGGTTGTTAGGACCATGCACAGATCACTTCAACTACCCTCTGTGCATTGTCTGCCTAAAAGTTGTAAGTCAGTGGCCACTCACTTTTAGATTCACTCCTTTTATGGGCAGGTCCACCCATCTGGGCATCCTGCTCCCTTGCATGCCCACCTCCAGTACAGTTGTTAAGCAGGCACTATTGTTATATAAGAAAGTAGTAGTATAAGGAGTTATGTGACTTCTCCCCATCAGCCATGAGAAAATACATTAACAAATAATAACAAAATGTTTATAGTGAACTGGTTAAGACATGTTCACCATAACTATAACATATACCGTATAACATATTTGATTGTATTAAGGAACACGTATATAATTCAGCATGAAAATAAGTTATATATTTAATTGATTCAAGTTTTTAATCTCCAGCATTGTTTTGGCCATGATGAGGACTGGTCAAAGGTTTTATGTTAACTGTAACACCCACTTCCTGTTTCCTTCTACCTCTTGCCCACCTCCTATTTGACTGACTCCTCATCACACTCGTCCTCTAATACACTAACACAGTGGCTTCATTCTTAGTGAATGGCCATATAAATTAAGTTGCTGAATGAACACTGACATTTTTGTAAAGAGAAGCTGGAGAACTACCCGAAGGAGGGTTGTTCTGCTAATGTCCTTAGCCTGAACCATTATGCCATTGGCTTTGTTTAAGGATACATAACCATGTGCTATGCCACTCACCTAGTGCCTCTTCCTCCCCAAGTAGGCACCACATCAATTTCACACCCTGTGAGTCTGAGGGTGTGAAATTGAAGCTGTAAATCTGCCCATTTGATGATGTCATCAAGCCGACACTAACTCACAATTTGAGGGTGTGACTATCAAGGAAATACCCCAGGCCTATAAATACTTGAGCTCTACATCTGTCCAGTTTTCATAAACTGCAATAATTACTTTGCAGGGTTAAGTCCTCCCCTAGTGGCTGTCTACTAGACAGCCACTAGAGGGCACTTCCTGGTCTATAGCACAGGTTTTCTGTGCTATAGCGTCGCTGGACGTCCTCACGCTGTGTGAGGACCTCCAGCGTCGCTAAAATTTCCATAGGAAAGCATTGAAAGCATTTTTAATGCTTTCCTATGGAGAGGTCTAATGCGCGTGCGCGGCATTGCCGTGCGTTCGCATTAGGTCTCCCCAGCCAGCGGGCGGGATCAGTCTCCCCCGCCGGCTGACGTGATGAAGGGGAGGAGCGTCGGCGGAGGAAGAAGCAGCGACGAGGGACATCTTAGCTGCCTTTGGTAAGTGACTGAAGGGGTTTTCACCCCTTCAGCAACCGGGGATGGGAGGTGGGAGGGAGAGGGGACCTGCAGTGCCAGGAAAATGCATTGTTTTCCTGGCACTGGAGAGTCCCATTAACTAACTTTTTATTCTCGCTTGTCCTGACTACTCACATTTCTGTATCCCTGACCTTGGCTTGGCTAATTGAATTTGTTTACCTCTGTTATACTTGACCTTTAGCTGTTCATTGACCTTGCTCTTTCTCTGTGCTTTTTTTTTTTTTTTTTTGCAGTGCATGTGAGGGTAACATACAGGCAAGTGGTACCCCAACGGCAGTCCACTTGCGTATTTCAGAATACCAGTAGGGTATGTGGGAACAGTGCACACATTTTATATTTAAGTACAAGATGGTCATTTTAAAAGGACACATATAGTAGAAGAACACAGTGTGATTTGAGTGATACGGTATGGCATAGAAGAAACAGGCTGTGTAGCTAAGGTTAAGTTCAATGGGGTAGGTAACACCAGATGAGGGTTAGCCTGCTGTGCTTATAAGTGTACTATGATGCGACAAGAGTGCTACACATTACACAGTGACGTCATGCTTTGAGGAAGGTAGAGCCTGACTTGTTGGTAGATTATAGAAAGGAAGTATGTGAAAATATGAGTATGCTAACTGACTGCTAAATAGATGATGGTGTCACAATGTATTGAACATAAATGAGAAGTAAAAGCAATTAGGTCAGCAGGTAGTAGGAACTAAGGTCATGGGGTCATCCCCTAGAATGAGTGAGAAAGTCCCCTGTCAGGCCTGGCTTCATCCAATGCCACACTTGCGTATGCCTCAAGTGCCACTTGCGTATGCCTTGTGTGTAAGTCCATCAGGATCTGGCCCAGGCTGAGATCAAGGTTGTTGCGTGCTGGGCTCCCCTCAGAGTACTCTCCGTGTTGTAGTATTGTCCCTTCGCCATGTGGGAAGGAGAGGGGAGGGTTCGCGGCAGTGGCGTGTTCTCTTGCCCGGCTTCTGAAGGCTGCCGGTCTCGGCTGGGAGGCAAGGGTGCTAGCGTGCCTTCGGACAGTGGGTGTTCGTTTTTCTGGTGCACCTTCTGGACCGCCCCTCTGCCGGAATGCCATTAATCGTGCTGAGTTTCTCGTGGTTTTTGCAGTAGGACGGTGGTTGCGTAGTGGCCGCCTACCTGGAGCCAGAGCAGCTGGGAGGGCAGAGTGCTCGAGGGCCGCTCGTGTAGTAAGGTAAGGCCCGGCGTCTGCAAGGTAGGTGTTTGTAGTCGGCTGTTTAATTTCGCCCAGAAGTCCACAAAGATTTTCAGGAGCTTACTTGTTATTAATGAATGCTAGGAGGGAGGTAGTCTTCTCCGTGCTGTCTGCACACATGGCGCCAGCCATTTTGGAGGCAGCGGTCAGGCTTCCCGGCATAGTTTGCGGAGTTACGGTCATGTCTGCAGGGTGAGGACCGGGATCCCCCCTGGTCCATGGGGGGGGGGGTGAGGGGGACGGAGCCGGATCCGCGCGGGTCTGTACCCCTAGCCGGGATCCGTGGTGCAGGATAGTGAGGCAGCGGACGTCTGCCCCGCTCACCACCGGAGAAGGCGGAGTTTGGGCAACAAGATTTTCTCCCCCAGGGAACTGAAGCTCAATGAGCCAGCCTCTCCCTGGGTCCAGCAGTCCCTCGACTCTGGGCATCTGTGCTGTTGGTCTGATTTTGGTTAGAAATGCCTGTTTTTATCGGGTATTCAGTAGCGTTTTACTGGAGCCGCTCTGACTTGCGACTGTCCAGCTTGGCGGTCCGGCCCGCCCTCCTCTCTGTGCTTTTTCATTTAAGCACGACAACTCTGAAAGTCCTATAAAATGTACCTATTATTTTCCTAGCCCTGTGTGACTA
This sequence comes from Pelobates fuscus, assembly GCF_036172605.1. Lineage (NCBI taxonomy): Eukaryota > Metazoa > Chordata > Amphibia > Anura > Pelobatidae > Pelobates > Pelobates fuscus. The sequence continues at coordinate 114,950,221 of NC_086317.1, forward strand.
TTTTGTGTGTTGACAGCTGGAGAAGTCAGCAATTCTGACAGCATCCATTTTAGAGAAAATGTTAAATTGTGCGCAGTGGAAGTTGCACTTTAAAGCAGCATTGTCACCGTCTAGAATTGCAGCCATCACTGGTGGCGGCTTGAGGGATTGACAATTCTAGGCGGTGGTAGCTCTGCCCAGTGGCTAGAATTGTCAGGCGTAGGAAATATACAGAGACAAAGTAGTAGAATTTCAGTGAAATTCCAACACAGTCAATATGAGTTTTTCATAAACATTCTATATTTATTAAATAATATTTTTTTAAGAAGGGGTGTGAGTGCCGCTTTAAATATATAAATACATATGTAACTATCTACATAAATGATATAACACAATACATTGTATTTGCAACTTAGATGCATTAGCAGAGTTATAGAATCAAAAGACGTTGCTGTACATATTTATACAATAGTTTTGACTTTATATACCGTAGTTCTTTAAAATGCATTAGAAGTCTAGCAGATATTGAGTTTATAAATATTGCCCTATAACCCCAACAGCATGGGTTTAGTTGAAACTTCTGAAAACTTCATTCATCCCAGAGTATATCTTCAGTCATGCTCAAAGTCATGAAAGAAATATATTACTATCTTGAATAGGTCTGGTGTATTCTTTATATATTCTATGTGGGCAGCAATATATTAAAAAAAGCCTCAGAAGATTTTTTCAGTGATCTTTTCATACAGCTCTGGAAAGTCCTGTGGTTCTCCCTGAACAGGTCATAAATGGGCTTTTGGATTCTATATATATCATAACAAATGTATTTTTATTCTCATGGAGGACACAAACAAGGAGTATATCAGCAACTACCGAGAATTCTACACCATAATTAATGTAATTAATCTTATTTAACTATTTTGTCAATTCCCTTAAAGGACCACTCTAGGCACCCGGACCACTTCAGCTTAATGAGGTGGTCTGGGTGCCAGGTCCTTCTAGGGTTAACCCATTTTTTCATAAACATAGCAGTTTCAGAGAAACTGCTATGTTTATGAATGGGTTAAGCCTTCCCCCTATGTCTTCTAGTGGCTGTCTCATTGACAGCCACTAGAGGCGCTTGCGTGCTTCTCACTGTGATTTTCACAGTGAGAGCACGCCAGCGTCCATAGGAAAGCATTATGAATGCTTTCCTATGTGACCGGCTGAATGCGCGCGCAGCTCTTGCCGCGCGTGCGCATTCAGCCGACAGGGAGGAGAAGAGGAGGATCGGAGGAGGAGAGCAGAAGGAGATCTCTCCGCCCAGCGCTGGAAAAAGGTAAGATTTAACCCCTTTCCCCTTTCCAGAGCCGGGCGGGAGGGGGTCCCTGAGGGTGGGGGCACCCTCAGGGCACTCTAGTGCCAGGAAAACGAGTATGCTTTCCTGGCACTAGAGTGGTCCTTTAATAAAAGATCAGAAGAAAGGCTTTAATATTCTTATTATCCCAGGTAATTACAATCTTGTCTGTCTAAACCCGCTCCTCCTTTGCAATTAAAAGAAATACATGACACTATTTCTTTTGCACATGGTTTTATTAGTGATTCCCCAATTGTGTGTGCTTCTCCTGCAAGTGCTCTGCGGTAACCCACTCTGTAAGAACCCTCTGTTGCTTTTTCATTAGCATTTTGACATTTTTTGCTCATAAATTGTTTACTCTTCTGATACTCCTTTAGCTTTCGCTTAAGTCAATGTCTTTATCTATGTACTCTGCGTGGTTTTGCTCAAAATGATGACGTAATTTAGCAGATACTAATGTACTGTTTGGCAATATTTTAGTACGCATTGTGCTTCAGGACAATCTTCATTTCTGGCACTTGTGAATCCAAATGACAAGTAACTGTCATCATATTTTCTTTGTCTTTGTTTGAGAAGAAGATTGGCTAGCATTGTGTGCTTTTCTTTTCTTTTTTTTTTTTTTTTACTTGTCACTTGCCTCTGCTATTTGAGGAACAGTAGATACAACTATTTCGAGCATGTTTTCTGGATTTTTAGTTGAATCTTCTTTCTCAGTTTCTATAAGTGCCGAACAGGTAGTAATAGTAATACTTTTTCTCTGAAGAGTTCCCTGCTTTAACCAGCTTTTCAAATTCATGGTTGATGATTGGTAAAAAAAAAAAAAAAAAAAAAAAAAACACTTTGAAAAATACAGATCTCGCAACCTGACTGAAAAGGATGCTGATTTGGATTACACTCATAGAAAGAACTGGCCTTAAGCAGGATTTTGGGGTTAGACTTGGAGCAAAAAGATTTGAACATTTTGAAAAAATACAGTTAACAGTTTTTTGCCCCTCACAGAGTCATTCAGTGCCCTTGACAAAGCCTTTTAATGTCCCTTACATACTCTTTTAACCCCTTAAGGACACATGACATGTGTGACATGTCATGATTCCCTTTTATTCCAGAAGGAATTTGGTTTGGTCCTTAAGGGGTTAATGTCCCTAGCAGAGAATTTAAATGCCCCTGACAGAACATTTTAATGTCCCTAGCAGATAATTTCAATGCCCCTTGACAGAGCCTTTTAATGTCTCTAGCAGAGAGTTTCAATGCCCCTGACAGAGTCTTTCAATGTCCTGTACAGAGCATTTTAATGTCCCTAGCAGAGAATTTCAATGCCCCTGACAGAGTCTTTCAATGTCCTGTACAGAGCCTTTTAAGGTCACTAGCAGAGAATTTCAATATCCCTTACAGAGCCATTTAATGTCCCTAACAGAGAATTGCAATTCCCCTGACAGAGCCTTTTAATGTCCCTAGCAGAGAATTTCAATGCCCCTGACTGAGAATTGCAATGCCCCTGACAGAGCCTTTTTATGTCCCTTACAGAGCCCTTTAATGCCCCTAGCAGAGACTTTCAATGCCCCTGACAGAGCCTTTTTATGTCCCTTACAGAGCCCTTTAATGCCCCTAGCAGAGACTTTCAAGGCCCCTGACAGAGCCTTTTAATATCCCTTACAGAGCCTTTTTTTTGTAATTCTTTATTTTTTGTGCAAATATATGACATAGTTGCAAATTTAGCCACAACAGCTATTGCTCGCAGGTATAACAGACATTCAAAATAATCGTGGCATTTAGTAACATTGCACTTTTTATAATGCATTTAACTTTATAAGAAACAATAGTGGTAACATCAGTGTGCCCTCTGTGGGTATGAGTAGAGTGTAGTGCTGCTGTCTATGTGTCTGCCCTAGAGGGTTTTGCCCCGTGCCGATAGCCCGGGTGGGTATATTAGCGTGGTCCTTTGTGTGTCAGCTAAGGGGGGGGGGGTTGGTAAGATATGGTATTTGCATGTGGCTATGTGGCATGCCTTTGCGGTATGCATCCGCCTCCTATTGTGGGTGTTTGTATTGTAACCATAGCGTTTGGTGTTTGTATACCCTATATTGTATAGGCTAATCGGTTGTGTCTTGTTGGGGTGGTTAGCTCATATAAGGTGAGTAGCAGGTTATGTCAAACTTAAACAGAAAGGGGATGCGTACATACATCGGAAAAAAACATTAGATAAAAAAAAAATGAAAAAGAAGAGGAAAAAACAATGCAGTAGTTTCTAAGCGGACCAGGAGATCCTTGCTACACTTGACTTGAGTTAGTCTCTAACTTTGTAAAAGTCTCCATATGTGTATATGGTCGAATGGAAAGGAGAGGAGAGTTCCCATGGGCTGATTGGCCTTTGTTAACTTAGCCTTTAAATAGATAGGGTATACCGAGGAGGTAAAGGTTGTAACATATTGGTTGTTTAACACTTTCCGGACAGGAGTCTGTGGTCTCGGGTTTTTCTTAGGGTAATTCTGACTAAGAAGCGGCTCCTTCAGCTAGGAATGTTACCCACTTTTCCCATGTCTGCGTATGTGTTGTCATGTTTCTGAGGTAGGCCGCGGAAATTTCTTCCATCTGCCTGATGTTTTCTACTTTGTGCATCCATTCTCTAATGGTTGGGGCCTCGGCTTGTTTCCAGTAAATAGGGATCATGAGATTTGCCGCTATCAACAGGTGTGTTAGTAAGGCAAGGTTTAGTTTCCGTGTGTTGTTCGGAGGGAGCAGCAGGAACAGCATATATTCTGGGGCATACGGGTACTGTACGTCCGTTATAAGTTGTGTTAGTGAGTGGATGCGTATCCAGAATTTAGAGATAACTGAGCAAGACCACCACATGTGTGACGAGTGAGCGTTAGGAAGCGTACATCGCCAGCATTTGTCTATGAAGTCCTTGTGCATAAGGCTACGTTTTGTCGGGGTGTAGTGCCAACGGGTCAGCCTCTTGTAATTACTTTCTTGAGTCGTTAAATTCTGAGATGTGGTGTGTATCCTACTGATAATTTGTTGCCATTGGGAGTTAGAGAGTGAAATCGGCAATTCTGCAGACCATTTATTGATGAAGTGTGTTGGATTGTTTTAACTGTAGGAGTTTATACATTGTCGACAAAGTTTTTTTCTTTAGTGGGTGTGTTTGACATAATCGTTCAAATGGCGTGAGGTCTCTTGCTTCTCTAGGGAGTAGAGAGAGGTGTCGGACAAAGTGGCAGATTTGGTTGTGAAACAGGTGGTGTGTGCTTGTGAGGGAGGAGTCAGGGAGAATGTCTCGTATGTGCTTGATCGCTTCGTTTTGGGTGACATCCTTTAGCGAGATATATGAGGGTGTCTCGTGTATTTGTTGCGTCCAACGAGGTGTATCTATCGGTAGGAGCGGGTTGTGAGTTAATGGATATAAGGGTGAGGGAAATGGGGCTATACTAAGGCGATTTGATCCTGATGACCACGTTTTGAGTGTAGCTGTTATAGTGGGATGTTGTTTGTGGGACAGTAGTAACTGCCCATTTTCGTGCCAGGGGATTGTGCAGATAGGAGCTTTCATAGAGGCTTCCTCTATTGAGACCCATTGATGGGAGGGAGTTTGTTTTGACCATTCATAAATTCTCACTAGATGGGTGGCTTTGTGATATGTTTCTATGTTGGGAAGGCCAATACCCCCATCTCGTCTAGCTTGCGTGAGAAGGGAATATGCAAACCTCAGGTGCGTGTCCTTCCATATATAAGAAGAAAAGGTTTTTCTGAGATCGACAAAAAACTTTTTGGGGAGGAGTATTGGCAGGGCCTGTAGAAGATAAAGGATGCGTGGGAGTACGTTCATTTTTAAAACGTTTAGCCTACTGAACCAGCCGTGTTGCAGATTGCGCCATTTAGACAGGTCCCTATTTATATTTGTTAGTAGTGGCGGGAAGTTTAGGTGGTAGGTTTGGGATAAGTGACGGGGAATTTGTATTCCTAGGTATCTGATTGAAACTGCAGCCCAGGAGAAATGGAATTCATTTCTGAGCTGATTCTCCACTTCTTGCGTAGTTTGGATTGTGAGTAGTTCACATTTCGTGAGGTTAGCTTTGAAGTTAGAGAGTGTCCCATACGTTTGCATTTCTTGGAGAATGTTTGGGATGGACTGTGTGGGGTTTGTGACCGAGAAGAGGATATCATCGGCAAAGGCCGATACTTTATATTCCAATTTGTCTATTCTTATTCCTTGAATTAGGGGATTATCTCGTATGCCTTGTAAAAAGGGTTCTAATGTTAGGATGAAGAGCAGGGGTGAGAGAGGGCAGTCTTGTCTGGTACCGTTCGTTATCTTGAAAGGGGTGGAAAGTTGCCCATTGATACGGAGTCTCACTGTTGGTGCACTCACTATTTATGTGACATGAGCCCACTGTTATTTTTATAATAAATTATATGTTCATTGCTTAAGTTGATAACTATAATTGTGTATGCAAAGAAAGGTGAACAGCGCTAGCGGTATACACAGATGTATATATATTTACATACGTAATTGGAGATATTCCTCGATGGTATAGCTTAAAAGAGAAGAACAGAATGCAATAATAGTGCAATATGTATTGCTGATATAGTGGATGGTAAAAAATTATATAAAATTCTCACTCACACTTTTAAGAGCTTTATAAGCTCAATGTCAAGAGCCTGGACGGAATAATCCCCGTCTATGGATTTCTTGGTGTGCAATCTTCTAGATGAACTTTGTAGGTGTGAGGTTTCCGTGGTATATGGAAAAAGAGAGTACAAAAGACCAATGGTACAGATAGTAGGTGTATATGCAGTGCAAACAAAAAGAGAACCTACTTACATAGACTAGAGCAATGGACCTGCTCTAGTTTAAACAGCTTCAGGTGGAACAATCCCCACCTAAGGATGTACTGGACCCAAATGTAGCAGCAGCAGGATGAGGTAGGAAGTAGGACTAAAATTAGACTGGGTAATGTAAAAATGTATATACTTTATTTTATCAAAAAATATTTTTAAAAGGCCGAAGGCGACAAGCTCCCTGACCTGAGCTCAAAGCCCAGCGGACTTGTTACCCACTTTGACCCAAACGGGTCGTTAATGCAGGACGGTGACCTGGACTCTCTGCACAAGCTTATGTACCTATGATACAAATACGGCTTTGTTTTGTTTTATTTTCCGTTTATCTTTTAAACACATGTTTAGCTTTAGTTTGCACCATGTCCTCAAATGTTGCACTAAAATTCAAGCTTTGATCGTAAGTTTTAGTTCCTAATACATGTTAACTGGCTCCATAAGCAGACAGCGAGGGATGCTGTTTAAGATGGTCCCCCCCCCTCCCCCCCTTACTTGGTTGTTTAGGCGGCCTATGGCCACATACCCGCGAGTTTCCAACTTTAAATCTGAGAGCCCTCGTAGGTAATCAGCCCCGACATCCTTGAGCAGGGCCCACCCAGCCGGTTCCACGCACCCTCCTACCAAGCGGCATTCCGGCTAAACACTAGGCAAGAGGTGTATTCGCTCAGACTATACAAACAAAAACGGGTAGCTTAGCAAATGTGTAATGGTTGCCATAAGATTTTACCAATCTCATATGTGTTGTACAATGTGAAAACGTATTGCACTTGATGTAAAGCAATTTTATATTCTGCATACCCACAAAAATAAAGAATTAAAAAAAAATTGTTGTCTGTGATAGTTCAGGGCCTTAACTCTCCTCAAAAGAAGGCATTAGTATATAACTATATGACCCAAAATAGGTTGGAGGTTGGATTTATACCGGAAAAGCATTGGAGGGATGTAGACAACGTCAAGTGGGGAGGTACTAGATTTCCTATTTTCATTTAAGCTTCAGTTAAAGACAAAAACAAGAAGAGTAGCTGTTATATTCTTCCAATCAATTAAAGTTAAAATAATGTATGAAGCTAAAGACCCTGAGGGTGGATTTGTAATTATTATTTGTAAGCTAAATTAGATTAAATATACATTGGTGAACATTTACTTACCAAATGATTCTCCTGTCCCATTTTTGAAATAAAATTCTGGAACAAATTTAATTAATAAAAACAGGGATCTCTCTAATAGCAGGGGATTTTAAAACTGATTAATAAAAAGCTCCCAAATAAAGAATCACTTAATCACAGATTAATTAAATCAGATAAATCCTTGAGTAGTTACCGTATATACTCGAGTATAAGACGACCCGAATATAAGCCGAGGCCCCTAATTTTACCCAAAAAAACTGGGAAAACTTATTGACTCGAGTATAAGACTAAGGTGGAAAATGCAGCAGCTACTGGTAAATTTCTAAATAAAATTAGATCCTAAAAAAGTTATATTAACTGAATATTTATTTACAGTGTGTGTATATAATGAATGCAGTGTGTGTGTGTATGAATGCAGTGTGTATATGAATGCTGTGTGTGTATGCAGTGTGTGTATGAATGCAGTGTGTATATAATGAATGGAGTGCAGTGCGTGTATATGAGTGCAGTGCGTGTATATGAGTGCAGTGCGTGTATAATGAATGCAGTGCAGTGTGTGTATAATGAATGCAGTGCAGTGTGTGTATGAGTGCAGTGTGTATGCAGTGTGTATGAGTGCAGTGTGTGAGTGCAGTGTGTATATAATGAATGCAGTGTGTATGTATGAATGCAGTGCAGTGTGTGTATATGAGTGCAGTGTGTGTATATGAGTGCAGTGTGTATGCAGTGTGTATATAATGAGTGCAGTGTGTGTATATGAGTGCAGTGTGTATATAATGAATGCAGTGCAGTGTGTGTATGAGTGCAGTGTGTATATGAATGCAGTGTGTGTATATGAGTGCAGTGTGTGAGTGCAGTGTGTATATAATGAATTGAGTGCAGTGTGTGTATGAGTGCAGTGTGAATGCAGTGTGTGTATGTGTGTATGTATGCAGTGTGTATGAATGCAGTGCAGTGTGTGTGAGTGCAGTGTGTGTGTGTGTGTGTGTGTGTGTGAGTGCAGAGCATTGGTGGGGGTGGGCATTTTATTAATTATTATTGTAATATATATATTTTTTTTAATGTTATTATTTTTTTATTTTTTTTTTATTATTATTTATTTTTTCGTCCCCCCTCCCTGCTTGTTAGCTGGCCAGGGAGGGGGGCTCTCACTCCCTGGTGGTCCAGTGGATGGGCTGTAGGAGGGGGGCTGTCAGGAAGCTGTAACTTACCTTCACCGCAGCTCCTGTCAGCTCCCTTCTCTCTCCTCCGTCCGTACAGCTCCCAGGTCAGCTTCCTCTGCAACTCTCGCGGCCGCGCGGAGCGTTGCCACGGTAACCCGTGGCAACGCTCTGACCCCGCGGCTCTCGCGAGATTTGCAGAGGGAGCTGACCTGGGAGCTGTACGGACGGAGGAGAGAGAAGGGAGCTGACAGGAGCTGCGGTGAAGGTAAGTTACAGCTTCCTGACAGCCCCCGGTCCTTGTCTGTATTATGGCAATGAAAATTGCCATAATACAGACAACTGACTCGAGTATAAGACGAGTGAGTGTTTTTCAGCACAAAAAATGTGCTGAAAAACTCGTCTTATACTCGAGTATATACGGTATATGAATAAGTTGTATTATTTTGACCTGTGCAGAACAACACATCCTGGGAATTCTTATTTTTTGTGTGTTTCATCCTTTTGTCTATATTGTGGGAGATACGAGATGTGGATGATTTTATGTGTAGCTTTATTTTTTATTTTTTTTATTATTTTTTTAGGTTGTGCGTGAGTTAACAAGCAGAGTTGCACTGCCACAATAGCTAGTGCAATCATAGCAATAAACATTGGTGATCAACAATGAGGGTGCAGATACAATGCACATTTTTTTTTATAGAGTAGTTAGTAAGCTAGAAATACAGGTCTAGACTGTGCTTATCATACATTTGTACGTAAGGTTTTGCAATCTAGACTGATATTAGGTTAAAGCAAAAATGCTAATAGTTATACATGCTTGAACAGGGCTGCCATCAGAAATTTTAGGGCCCCTGACACAGCTTAAGATCTGGGCCCCCGGGGCCAGCCCCGAGTCCGCCCACAAGTGTGTGTGTGTATAGTGGATGCGGTATGTGTGTCATGGATGCAGTGTGTATAGTGGATGCAGTGTGTAAGTTTTGTGTAATGTATGTAATGTTTGTATGCATGCATTAGATGCAGAGTGTGTGTGTAGTGAATGCAGGTGTGTGTATAGTGAATGCAGAGTGTGTGTTTTTGTAGTGGATGTAGTGTGTTTGTAGTGAATGTAGTGTGTTTGTAGTGAATGTAGTGTGTTTGTAGTGGATGTAGTGTGTATAGTGAATGTAGTGTGTTTGTAGTGAATGCAGTGTGTTTGTAGTGAGTGAAACGTGTGTATAGTGAATGTAGTGTGTGTGTAGTGCAAAGTGTGTTTAGTGAATGTAGTGTGTGTGTAGTACAAAGTATGTTTAGTGAATGTAGTGCGTGTGTAGTGCAGAGTGTGTTTAGTGAATGTAGTGTTTGTAGTGAGTGCAGAGAGTGTATAGTGAATGTAGTGCAGAGTGTGTTCAGTGAATGTAGTGTGTGTGTAGTGCAAAATGTGTATAGTGAATGTAGTGTGTGTCTGTAGTGCAAAGTGTGTTTAGTGAATGTAGTGTGTGTCTGTAGCGCAAAGTGTGTTTAGTGAATGTAGTGTGTGTGTGTAGTGCAGAGTGTGTTTAGTAAATGTAGTGTTTGTAGTGAGTGCAGAGTTTGTTTAGTGAATGTAGTGTATGTGTAGTGCAGAGTGTGTTTAGTGAATGTAGTGCAGAGTGTGTTAGTGAACAGTGCAGGGGGCAGGAGCGGCAGTGGGAGCAGGGGGTAGGGGGTGCAGTGGGAGCAGGGGGTAAGGGATGCAGTGGGAGCAGGGGGAAGGGGATGCAGTGGGAGCATGGGGGTAGGGGATGCAGTGGGAGCATGGGGGTAGGGGATGCAGTGGGAGCATGGGGGTAGGGGATGCAGTGGGAGCATGGGGGTAGGGGATGCAGTGGGAGCAGGGGGTAGGGGATGCAGTGGGAGCAGGGGGGTAGGGGATGCAGTGAGAGTAGGGGATGCAGTGAGAGCAGGGGGGGTAGGGGATGCAGTGAGAGCAGGGGGGGGGGGGTAGGGGCTCCCAAAACCCTCCCAAACCTTACCTCTCTGGTGGTCCTCTTCTGAAGGAACCTCACAATGCTGACACGCTGCCTGTAAGTCTGCTCAGGGCAGCTCCGCACAGCTCACTCTGCACTGTGACTGGTGATGTCACTTCCTGCAGTACCAGCCGCAGGGAGTTGCCCTGAGCAGTTACAGGCAGCTCAGTGAGGCTGTGTTTGGAGACAGGCACACTGAGGGGCAGCCTAGTGGGGTCTTTGGGAGGGCCCTATAGCTGTCCCTCAGTGTGCCCTGCACGGAGGACATGATTAGTAGCAGCAGGGGCCCGCGGACGGCTGTGCAGGCCCCTTGCTGAGTGCAGGCTGGCTGGGGAGATTGTTTAACTCCCCAGCTCAGCCATTACTTACTGCAGCAGTATGTGGGGCTCGGGGCCCCCCAGGACGGCCGGGCCCATGACAACTGTTATGGTTGTCATGCCCTGATGGCGGCCCTGTGCTTGAATGTGAACTATATAACATGTGGGTGCAAATAGTGTTTAGTCGAATAACATCTATTGATGTCCCCCTACGATCCCCTGGATGATCATAAACATAGTTACATAGTTACATAGCTGAAAAGAGACTTGCGTCTATCAAGTTCAGCCTTCCTCACATATGCTTTTGCTGTTGATCCAAAAGAAGGCAAAAAACCCAGTCTGAAGCGCTTCCAATTTTGCAACAAACTAGGAAAAAATTCCTTCTTGACCCCAAAATAGCAGTCAGATGTCTCCTTGGATCAAGCAGCTATTACCCCACTAATTAGAAATTGTATCCCTGTATGTTATGTTTTTGCAAGTATTTATCCAATTGCAACTTAAACATCTGTATAGACACTGACAAAACCACCTCTTCCGGCAATGAATTCCATATCCTTATTGCTCTTACTGTAAAAAAACCTTTTCTTTGCCTTAGATGAAATCTCCTTTCTTCAAGCCTAAATGTGTGACCTCGTGTCCTATAAATAATAAGTTCACTAGAGCGTACATAAATCTTATGAGTATGTTCATCTGAAGCATAGTAAGGTGAGAGATATAGGGCACTTTGCCTGGTATTAAGTCCCAGTCCTGGTTCAGCCAATGCCTAGCCGATGCTGTGTATATTCCCGCCGCTCTGATTGTTGCAGCTTGCTCCGTCTCTAGGGTATGGGGAAGCATGGAGCCCCTGTGCCGCGAGGCGGTGTGCTTGTCTGAGGATATGTCCTCCAAGGTATGTTCAGAGCTGGGTTTGCCTGTCGGGGGCTGCTATGCCTCTTCATTAGCCCTCCTGAGGCGGTCACTCGCTTGGGTCTCGCGCCCCTCCTGGGGTCCACATGGCGTTGCCGGGAGGTGGTCTTTGCTATGCCTGCCATGAATGGATGGCTGGGTTTGGTCACTGCCTTACCCCCCTGGGTCACACGTGTCTGGTTCCGTGGCGGGTCCTCAGGCAGAGCCCCTGGTACTGGGGGCTGCATGCGGGCCTCTATTTTCTCCCAGAAGGAGGCGAATATTTTGTTCAGCCTGCGTTCCGTGTCTGTCCATGTTTGGCTGAGGCCGGTGTCGTGGCAGGCATCCACCATTTTAGAGGTCTCTCTGGTGTTAGGGTTAGGGCCCTGTGCCGATGTATTAAGTCCCCTGCTTTGCTTAGGGTTCGCATGAGGGTGGACCGGGATAACCCCCTCCAGTCCAGAGGGGGGGAACGTGGGTCCAGTCTTAGGGTCTCAGTTTGTCGTGGGTGTGGGAGAGCGGCCGTCTCCCCCACGCCCGCCATTCTTGTAGGCCGCAGAGCAGTTGCGAGTGGCCACAGCTCGGATTGTCGCTTGGATGGTATCATCGTTTTCGTCTCAGTGTCAGCAAGAGCTGGGTGGCCTCTCTGTAGTGAGAAATCGTCTTTTTGTTAGTGAAATTCTGCTTTTTCTCTGGCAGCCAGCAGGAGCTGCAGAGGTTTGCTTCCTCTCAGCTCTGCGGTCAGGCCTCCCCCCCCCCTGATTTTATTTTTTTTCCATAGTACACCTATTGTACTCACGGATTGACATGATCTGGGGAAACCTTGCCTCCTTGGAAAATCTAGAATATATACACATTTTAGATAACTCTTGGTCAGACCACAGCATTAATATGTGGACAATGAAGGATAACTGAAACCAAAAAAAATAGAGAGACCTGGTGGTTAAATGACCAATTACTGTATAATCAAAAATATGTGTTATTTAGAAAACAGATAAAAAGTTTTTTTTGTGGAGAATGACCCCATGGCTACTTCATACACTAATAATTGGTGCGCTTTTAAATCTAAGGGAAGGCATTAACTCCACGTGTCGGCCAATCCAGGAGAAATGCGTCCTTTTCTAAATTCTCCAGTTTCCTGTAGCCAACTAACATATGGTTGTACCTACACAAATAGGTCTAGATGGATCAGGCTTTGAACTTCGTTCAGCTGATGAAAAAAATTCCTGTCCAACCTCTAATTGCTGGTGTCCCTCCAGTGTCTGGACATTCCTGGGAGGTATTCTGCTTAACGAGTTATGTTCCTCTGAAGACAGAACTGATATGTTTTCCGTCAGTTCCTACAACACATTGGATGGGCTCTGCCTAACTGGTTGAGGGCACTGCTGATATGCTGTCGATGGGTAACAATATGCAGCAATTCAACAAATCCTTGGCTCCGAATGGCAAATGAACCTGCAATTTTTTGAGACAATTAATGTGCGTTGATGGCGCAAGGGGCTCATCAGCCCCACAGACTGGTAACCGATTTCAGAATAAAATCTGGATTCAGTTCGAATATTGCTTGACCGTTTCAAGCTTGAATATGAAGAAGCCAACACTTGCATTCTGAGTCACTGGGATGGACTGGTCGCAGGATAGGCATATCCAGATATATTCAGCTTTCAGGTATTGCCTGATAGTGCAGGGGACCTATGAAAATCACCTTTATTAATGAGAAGTCTCACTATTCTGGCTAAGAGTCGAAGGGGAACTGACTCATGAGCTAAAACCATATATATATGCTCATATTTGTTGATGATCTTGACTATCTATCGCTGAGGCAATTGTAGTATGCAGGAAACTGAGTCTATATTGAACCCCAGAAATTGTTCGGAGACGGAGCCGATTTGTCCATGTTGACCACAAACCACAAAGCCTCTAGAGCAGTGATTCCCAAACCAGTCCTCACGGCCCAGCAGCATTCCAGGTTTTGTCAGTATTTTGACTTTGGGCCCCAATTCCGTGGTACTGATATCTGCAGGTCTATACAAAGCAATTATGTTTTCCTCCTTGTAACAATTCGGGGAACCCAACACGCTGGATCAATGCTGGATCAATGCTGGATCACCGCTATAGCGCTGTGGCGGCGTCATATGAACTACGTGAGCAGGAACGGGTACTGGAGTGGGAATGGGTTCAGGCACAGCAGCAGCAGCCTCCTGAACGGCAGGTTGCAAGTGTGCAGTACGAGCCAGTATGGTTTGTAAAGCCTGGGCAAACTGATCCATACGGTGGTCTAAACCATCCATTCTAGCCTCCTGATTAACTAATAGCTGTGGAATGTCAGCAGGTTCCATTATGGCCCTGTTGTAATGTGTCAGGGTACCTGTGGTCTCTACCTCCAAAAAAGGTAGAGACTTAGATGTTCCTCCATCCAGATGGTCTGATGGCTCCCTTCCCCGCGGTCTATCCGGTCATGCTAGGCCGGCCGCGAGGGAGTGACTGCCTTTTACAGCATCTAGGCAGGAAGTCGTCATCAGGACACTCCCCCGGAACGACCTGTCAGTCAATTGCTGCAGGACCAATCAGGACGCCTCGGAGGCGTGGTTACTGCTCTGAACAGGGTATTTAACAGAGCTTCTTTCATTAGCTCATTGCCCTGTCGTGGTTCTAGCTTGTTCTAGTCACTCAGTGCTTGTGTATTCTATTATCCCTTTTGGTTTTGACCCGGCTTGTTTACCTTACTCTGCTATTCTCTGTTACCCTTGATTCGGCTTGTCTCTCGCTTACCTGTCTTCTGTTACCCTCGACCTCGGCTTGTCTTTGACCATTCTATACTGTACTATTTACGTTAGTCCGGCCATTCTAAGGTCCGGTATACGTATCTGGCTACTGTTTGTACTCTGCGTGTTGGATCCCTGTCCCGATCCTGACATAATGTCCCGATTCGGGGAACCCAACACGCTAACACACACACAGACACAGAAAAGGTGCCGTACCGGACCTTAGAGTGGCCGGGCTAAGCACACACAGAATAGTCAGGAGACAAGCCGAGTAAGGGGAGCCAGAAAACGGGAGAACGAGAAACAAGCCGAGGTCAAAGGGATGGAGAATACAGGAGCGTCAGAGAAACAAGCCAAATAATCGGTAACCAGCGAGAACTAAAAGCAAACAGCAATACAGGTATCAAATACCACAACAGGGCACTGAGGGGCAGGGAAGGTAAGTATGTAAACCCTGTGGTTAATTCTGATTGGATAACTTCCAATCAGAATTAACAATCACACGTGGGAGATATCTATACCTCCCACTGTGATTGTCATACTGTGACTTTAACGCCGGGTCACGTGGCTGACCCCGGCGTCTGCATAAATGTGCTGTCTCCCAGCGTGCAGCGTTATACACGCTGCCGCCGGGGGACGAGAAGGAGGATGCGAGCGGCGTGCGAGGCAGTGAGGACGCCGTTCGGCGAACTCCCCTAAGAGCCTCCCCTAAGAGCCGCCCGCGGAACCCTGACATTACCCCCCCCTCGAAGACCGCCCAGAGGGCGGGAAGCAGAAGGCTTCAAAGGAAAACGCGCATGGAAGGAGCGAACCAAAGAGGGCGCGTGCAAATCAGAAACAGAGACCCAAGACCGCTCCTCAGGACCGTAACCCTTCCAATCCACCAGGTACTGCAACCGACCCTGAGAAAAACGAGAATCGAGGAGAGCAGCCACCTCGTACACGTCACTGGAGACTGCGCGGAGGGAATCGGGTCGCCTGAGAGGGCCAGAGAACCGATTACAGAGCAAGGGCTTCAATAGGGAGGTGTGAAAGGTGTTCGGTATACACATGGAAGGAGGCAAGGCCAGAGAGTAGGACACAGGATTCACCCTACGCAATACCCTATAGGGACCAAGGAACCTGGGCGCAAACTTCATCGAGGGGACCCTGAGGCGGAGTTTCCTAGAGGACAACCAAACCCTATCACCCGGGGCATAAGTAGGAGCCGCACACCTACGGCGATCAGCGAATCTCTTCTGAGCAACCGCTGCACGAGAGAGAGCAACATGGACCTGATCCCACATCTTCCGTAAGGAGGTGAGGTGCTCGTCCAAAGCGGGCATTCCCTTGTCGGAGAATACACCGGGAAGGACAGAGGGTTGGAACCCATAAGCAACCATAAAAGGACTTAAGCCAGTAGACGAATGTGTCACAGTGTTCCTGGCGAACTCAGCCCAGGGAAGAAGATTAGACCAGTTGTCCTGGTGCGCATTCGTGAAGCAGCGTAAATACAACTCCACAGACTGATTAGCCTGCTCAGCAGCTCCATTAGATTGAGGATGATAGGAGGACGTAAACGACAAGGAGATCCCCATCTCAGCACAAAAGCCCTTCCAAAACCGAGAGACAAATTGAGAACCCCTGTCGGATACGATATCCAATACCGGAACACCTCTTTGGCAAACACCTGAGCCAACTGAACCGCAGAAGGAAGTTTCTTAAGCGGAATAAAGTGCGCCATTTTAGAGATCCTATCTGTCACAGTCAAAATTACTGTCTGTCCATCAGAGGAAGGAAGATCCACAATAAAATCCATGGATAAGTGGGTCCAGGGTTTCTTTGTACAGACAGGGGCATCAGGAGTCCCTGGGGTTTAACATTAGGCGACTTACACTGTGTACAGACACGACAAGCCTGCACATAATCCACCACATCTTGTTTAAGTGAAGGCCACCAGAACTGTTGAAGGAGACCCTTGTACGTCTTGGTAATCCCCGGATGACCAGCAGTTTTGGCGGTGTGAAATAAAGCTAACAACTTTTTTCTGTCTTTTTCTTTCACGTATAGTCTACCAACGGGTGTCTCAGAGGGTGCTTGGGTTTGGTATGTCTTGATACCATCAAGGAAAGGAGACGAAATAGCCAAATGAGTAGCAGCTATATTCTGAGACGCTGGTACAATGGGTTCGGGAGCGGGAGCTATAGACCCTAAAGGTTCGTACTGTCGGGAGATAGCATCAGCTTTGACATTACGGTAACCAGGCCTGTATGTAATAACGTACTGAAAGCGTGAAAGAAATAAAGACCATCGAGCCTGCCGAGAGGACAATCTTTTGGCATCTGCTATATAGGAGAGATTCTTGTGATCAGTTAAAACCAAAATTTTGTGTCTAGATCCCTCCAATAAGTACCTCCATTCTTTAAAAGCCATCACAATAGCCAATAGTTCCCTGTTCCCGACATCGTAATTCTTCTCTGAATCAGACAGCCTTTTAGAAAAGTAACAACAGGGATGGAGGGGTTCGTTATACGATAACCTTTGGGACAACACTGCTCCTACACCTGATTCAGAAGCGTCCACTTCCATAACAAAGGGAAGGGAAGGATCAGGATGGTGTAGCACAGAGGCAGTGGCAAATGCATTATTGAGAGTCTCGAAGGCCTCAAGGGCTTCAGAAGTCCAAACCCTGGGGTGCAAACCTTTTTTTGATAGTTTCGTAATAAGAGTAACAAGTGATGAAAAGTTTTTAATAAACTTGCGATAATAGTTGGCAAACCCTATAAAGTGCTGTATAGCTTTAAGTCCTTGGGGAAGAGGCCAGGACAGTATGGCTTCCAATTTAGAAGGATCCATGCTGAATCCCTGTTCGGAAATGACATACCCTAAGAATTGCACAGAAGTCTGGTCGAACAAACATTTTTCTAACTTGCAATACAGACCATTCTGCAACAATCTCTTAAGCACCATCCTCACATGAGTATGGTGTGACTTTAAATCAGGAGAATATACAAGTATGTCATAAAGTTATACCACGGCACAGACATGCAGTAGGTCCCTAAGGACATCATTTATGAGGTCCTGAAACACAGCAGGAGCATTACACAGTCCAAAAGGCATGACTAGATACTCATAATGTCCACTACGTGTATTGAACGCTGTCTTCCACTCATCATTTTCCTTTATACGAACAAGGTTATAAGCCCCCCTGAGGTCTAGTTTAGTAAAATATCTAGAACCCTTGACACGATCAAACAACTCAGTGATGAGAGGGATAGGATAAGCGTTCTTGATCGTTATATTGTTTAAACCCCTGTAGTCTATGCATGGCCGTAAGTCACCCTCTTTCTTGGCAACGAAAAAGAAACTAGCACCAGCAGGAGAGGAGGACCTTCTGATAAAACCTTTCCTCAAGGATTCCCTTATATACTCCTCCATAACCTGATTTTCTTTTTCTGAAAGAGGGTAGACCTTACCCCTAGGTGGCATAGTGCCCGGTAACAGGTTTATGGCACAGTCATAGTCACGGTGTGGGGGTAGATTATCTGCCTCCCTTTTTTCAAAAACCAATGCAAGGTCTGCATACACAGAAGGGACAGAAACAGAAAGTGGTTTAGCCGTGGGCACATTGAGTAAACAAACAGGACGTACATGGGCCATACAGTCTTGTTGACAAGATTCCCCCCAGGAGAGTATATCTAAACAACCCCAATCCAGCACTGGGTTGTGTTTCACTAACCAGGGAAAACCCAGAACGATGGAAGCAGTAGGAGAGTCAATTATTTTGAAGGTTAACCTTTCCTTGTGCAAAGCACCCACAGACATAATTATTTCTTGGGTTTCGTGGGTCACCAGAGGTTTCTCAAGTGGTCTACCATCTATGGCCTCAACGGCCAAGGGTGTGGCCTTTTGGATCAAAGTCAGGTCAGCGGTTTTAGCAAAGTATTCATCCATAAGATTGTCTGCCGCACCTGAATCGATCAAGGCTTTAGTTGTTATAGTGGTTTTATTGACCAGAAGAGAAACCGTAATAAACGGTCTGGAGATGGACACGTGAGGGGACAAAGTCATAACACCCGAGGCCGACCCCTCTCTAGGCCTTAGGTGCTGGAGTTTCCCTGTAATTTAGGGCAGGCATTACAGTGGTGCCCCCTCTTTCCACAATAAAGACATAACCCCTCCCTTCTACGATAAGCTCTTTCAGCCTCAGTTAACCCCATAGCACCTAATTGCATGGGTTCGGGGGATGGTTGTCTAGGAGCGGGTAGAGCAAGTAATGCAGTACTGGGGAGAGCAGGTAACACCTGAGTATTCATCCGTCTTTGACTACGCCTCTCTCTTATACGGTTGTCTATAAGAATTATATAGTCTATAACATCATCCAGAAGAACAGGCAATTCCCTGGATGCTATTTCATCCAGTATGTAGGCAGCCAAACCCTCCTGAAAGGCTGTTACGAGGGCATCATTATTCCAAACCACTTCAGCTGCTAGAGTGCGGAATTCGATAGTATAATCCGCTACGGACCTGTTACCCTGTCGAACCCTAAGCAGAGCTTTGCCAGCAGAGGCAACCCTACCAGGTTGATCAAACGTGCGTTTGAAAGCCGTCAAAAAATCTGCAAAGGACATAGGTGACGGATTCTCCCACATGGGGTTGGCCCATGCCAAAGCTTTCCCAGACAAGTGGTTTATCAAAAAGGCAATTTTGGATCTGTCAGTGGGATAGGAACGTGGATTCATCACCAAATGGATATCAATTTGGTTGAGGAAACCACGACACAATGCTGGATCACCGCTATAGCGCTGTGGCGGCGTCATATGAACTACGTGAGCAGGAACGGGTACTGGAGTGGGAATGGGTTCAGGCACAGCAGCAGCAGCCTCCTGAACGGCAGGTTGCAAGTGTGCAGTACGAGCCAGTATGGTTTGTAAAGCCTGGGCAAACTGATCCATACGGTGGTCTAAACCATCCATTCTAGCCTCCTGATTAACTAATAGCTGTGGAATGTCAGCAGGTTCCATTATGGCCCTGTTGTAATGTCCCGATTCGGGGAACCCAACACGCTAACACACACACAGACACAGAAAAGGTGCCGTACCGGACCTTAGAGTGGCCGGGCTAAGCACACACAGAATAGTCAGGAGACAAGCCGAGTAAGGGGAGCCAGAAAATGGGAGAACGAGAAACAAGCCGAGGTCAAAGGGATGGAGAATACAGGAGCGTCAGAGAAACAAGCCAAATAATCGGTAACCAGCGAGAACTACAAGCAAACAGCAATACAGGTATCAAAGACCACAACAGGGCACTGAGGGGCAGGGAAGGTAAGTATATAAACCCTGTGGTTAATTCTGATTGGATAACTTCCAATCAGAATTAACAATCACACGTGGGAGATATCTATACCTCCCACTGTGATTGTCATACTGTGACTTTAACGCCGGGTCACGTGGCTGACCCCGGCGTTTGCATAAATGTGCTGTCTCCCAGCGTGCAGCGTTATACACGCTGCCGCCGGGGGACGAGAAGGAGGATGCGAGCGGCGTGCGAGGCAGTGAGGATGCTGCTCGCCGAACTACACAGGAGGAGGAGACCGCTGACACTTCAGACACTCCTCTCTGAATTTATGGCAACATTAGTGTTATCCATCAGAAGACATATGGTATGTTACGCTTATTCCCGAATAGAATTCAGATCTACGGTGGAGCCTGAGGTCATAACTGCATCTGCGAAGTAAAGAATTTGTGTCATGGGGCTGAATGCATCCAGCATTTTGTCTTGGGCCAGTTTGAGGCTCTTTTTGATACCCTTGCGAGGGTCTCACAAAGACCAAGTCATAAATGTGACCATCACCTAGTCAAATTCAGGCATTTAGGAGACCTTATTAGGGAGAACCGGCCTGGGGCATTCCAATCATAAATGGTTTCTCACTTTTGAATACTAACAAAGAGAACCTCAGATTTACAGCAGAATGTGGGGGACAATCATTGAATTTTTTAGACATAACCATCTCTATTAACACAAATGGCTCTCTGAAAACAACTCTTTACAAGAAGCCAACAGCATCCAATGCACTCTTGAGATGGGATAGTTGTCACCCCAGGCCCCTTAAGCAGGGCATACCGGTAGGACAATACTTGAGGGTACGCAGGAATTGTACGGATTTATCGGACTTCAAAATAAAAGCAGCTCTATTAAGACAACAGTTTCGGGAAAAAGGCTACCCGAATAAATGTCTTAAAAAGGCATACAGAAGAGCCCTTGAAATAAATAGAGACGATCTTATTTTAGATCAACCTAAACAAATACCGCCTAACAAGTCTATCCGTATGATTGGAACCTTTGACACAGGATGGAATACAGTCAAGAAGTCTATTGAGAAATTTTGGCCCATCCTTTTGAAGGATGTCCATCTTAAAGACGTCCTGAGTCCTAGAGCAACCATCACAGCACGTAGAGGTAAAAACCTCCGCGATATGTTGGTACCGAGCCACTTTTCAACTAAACAGAGAAAAGCGACTTGGCAACCCTCCTTGTGGTTCCTTTGGATGTGGTAGATGTGTTGCATGCAAATACATCCTACGAGATTCAAAAAAAGTCCAAGACAGTGATGGACAACAAACCTTTGAGATTACCCACTTTTTTAATTGCAACACAGCTGGTTTGGTATACCTTCTCACCTGCAGCTGCAATATGCTATATGTGGGTAAAACCTTTAGACCGTTCAAGGAACGGATCAAAGAACACGTAAGATCCCCAAAAAACCGTATGGAAACCCCAATCTCCAGACATCTTAAAAACTTCCATGAGGGTGTCTCTAGTGAGATTAGGTTCTGCGGTTTGGAATGGGTCAAACGTGATCAGAGACGAGGTGATTTTGACAAACTCTTACGTCAAAAGGAGTGTAGGTGGATATACAAACTCAAGACTCTTAGCCCAAAAGGCCTGAATGAAGGCTTTTATTTCTCCCCTTACATCTAACTATCACTATAGGGTTCCTCTATAATAATCCTATGACCCACACCTGTCGCATGGATACAGCGACAATGTTTTGACTTTGTAAATACATACGTATATAATTCCTGTCTATACAAATAAATAAATTAATTAATTAACATAATTTCTTGTAAAAAATCCTTTACCTGCATATATTGTCTGCTCACAACTTTAAATTTTCTTGATTACTATTCACAATAATTTTGTGGTATGTATACCTTAACCTGGCACCGGTCTAGTCCATTGAGACTATGACCTTAGAACATTTAGATAAGTATATGTATATACCTCTGTTCACTCATGGGCAAACTATATAATTGTGTCACTAACCTGCCATTTTGGGTAATATATCTAATGAATATACATTTTGGATCTTTTATCTAATTGAATCTCAAACCCAATTAATCCATATGGCATATTACTAATGCTGTGCGTTACCTCTAGCCATACCTAAATTTAACAGCACTCTATAATAGTGACTATTTGTCTAGATGGTGATTGGTGAACCCCAATGGGAGAGGACTGAGTACAGTGATCTAACTTTCTATAGATCGTGCTAGACGTAATTTCTCTTTACAGTCTAGATTCTCCTTTGAATAAAGTGGCGCCTCTCCACTGGCGAGTTACCAATCACTATATTAACGTAGCTTTGATTTATAGCTTACTTATGGCAACTATAGAAGTAGCTAAGTGAGGTGATAGACCTTTAAATTTAGGTCTCTGTGCAGTTATTCTGCACTGCGCGCGCTCACTATAAGGCTGGTTGCGTCACCATGGTGATAGCTAACGCAGCTCATACACAGGAGACACGTGACACTCTGACTAATGAGCCCTTTGAATGAGGGGGACTCGATCGAGGTATAGCCCCGCCCCCGGCCAACCTTCAGCCGTACTGTATGGATGTATGGGCGGGACTCTCCCCGGTATAAACTCACCTCCTCTCAGCTGTGCCAGGAGCTCTTGATAAAGGCGTGTGACCGCGCCGAAACGCGCGTCGAGCGTTTGCCGAACTTTGTTTTTACTACTGGGGGATGCAGACGGCTTATTTTTAATAACGTGGGGAATTAGTACCTTGTGCTTAGTCTTTGTACTACTAGACTATTAGACTGTCTCTCTAGCAGTAGCAATAATAGTTACTTCTGGTATTACTAGGAAATAGGGACTCAGCATCTAAGGAGAGGAGTCTATTTCAACCTCTGTTTAGACACTAGACTATGTAACTGTCTCTTCAGTAGCAGCAGCAGTTTTTGGCAATAATAGGGGATATATTTAGTTATTCCTTTAGCCAGCTTAACAGTCTATTTGTCACATATTAGAGAGAGGCTGCTTTGAAGCAGCTGTACATTTTTCCTAGTTAGCTAGACAGTCTGTCTATAACATACAGCGCTAGGCTGCCTTGAAGCAGCAGTGTAATTAACTTTATAGGAGCTAGACCTGGTGAAAGCCATACTCTCACTTGATTTATATTTGCCTTGGTGGCCTCTATCTTTGGGAGGAATCTGGTTTATTGGCGGGTATTTACTTTTATATGGGGTCTGTGTCCTTACCCACTTACTTTGGGACATCTATGGACTGACCCTCATGTGTATCCTGCGAAACCAGTCTCTTAGGTACATCTATAAATATGCGCTCTAATCAATCTATTGAGACATTTGCTGCTCTGCTGTCTCTAAGTACTGATTATATATATCAAGTATAAAGTCTACTCCTAAGGTACTTTAACCATGTAAGGAGATATTTGGATAACCAAAATGAATCGTATCCACTATCTACTATGGTGTATATAGATACATGGGTGCTGATACTACGTTCTTCTTTGACTAAACCGCTTCCTATGTATCAACACTCTACTTAAACACAGAGTGATATCATAGATACACATTATCCTTTAGCTCATTCTAGACTCTCTACTACCTGTAACAATTTAGATAAATACTACATGACTACACATGGATAATATGTATTTATTCTAAATTGTTTAATCCTACTATAAATATACCAGAGTCTGTGGTAAGGAGCTGTGGACTCACGTTTATAGCCGGGATATCTACTAAGTCCTGCACATTGTGGGAACCCCCCTCTTAAGGAATAGGGGTTGTGCGATATCCGATTTAATATAGACTATACTATACAATGTACTCTTTACTTTAAATTTTATCTCGGTTACAGTTGTCACCCCCATTACCCGTGTAGAATATCCATATTGCATCTACCCAGTTTTTAATTCACCTATATTTCCACGAGTGTTTCACCTTTATTACACTTTATTTTTGTTTTGTCCGTAAGCGGCTTAATAAAGGTTATACCCTATAATTATTTTTACTTTTTAGAGATATCATCTTGTGGAATGGATGTCCAATTTTTCCATCTTTAGTGGGACAACCATTTCACTCTAGTCTTTTCTGGTTTCTCACTTTCTTCTCGATTTGATTGTGAAGCCAATAGAGAATGAATTATGCTATATGAGCTGCGGGAGTCCACTCCGTGAATCGAGAGTGTCAAACATTGCTGTCCCAGTCGCATCAATAATAACTTCAAAATTCTCAGTGTCCGTACGTTTAACTCTCTTAAAGGACCACTAAAGGCACCCAGACCACTTCAGCTTAATGAAGTGGTCTGGGTGCCTGGTCCAGCTAGGTTTAACCCTTTTTCATATAAACATAGCAGTTTCAGAGAAACTGCTATGTTTATAATAGGGTTAATCCAGCCTCTAGTGGCTGTCTCATTAACAGCCGCTAGAGGGCTTGTGTGCTTCTCATTGTTATTTTCACAGTGAGAAGACGCCAGCGTCCATAGGAAAGCATTGCAAATGCTTTCCTATGAGACCGGCTGAATGCGCGCGCGGCTCCTGCCGCGCATGCGCATTCAGCCAAGGAGGAGGAGAGCTCCCCGCCCGGCTGGAGAAAGAGGTAAGTTTAACCTTTTCCACTCCATCCAGCCCTGCGGGAGGGGGACCCTAAGGGTGGGGGCACCCTCAGGGCACTATAGTGCCAGGAAAACGAGTGGCACTATAGTGGTCCTTTAAATCCGGTTGAGCTAGGCCGCAATTCTTTTGAAGACTGTGAATTACAAATAGTATTATCAGGATAAGTGTCGCTCTCTGCTCGCTACTTATCTACTACCGATAGTATTGGTGGGAAATAATAGTCAACCTCATCCAATGACACTCTTTCATCCCCTTGGAACTCAGGGGTTAAGGTAATTTTGCTCTATGTGGCTTAACATGTCCCATACCAGAACCATCTGAGTCCATGGACTTGTCTGATTTCCGCTAGTCAGTTCCTGGGCAGAAGGAGGAGGTCCTACAGATTAGGTGGGCAAATAAGGGAACACCCTAGCTAGGGCCTTTTCCACTGATGTTGCCACTACAGCATTGTTTAGTGCTTGTAAATCTCCAGATGCTTAAGATTATTCTATAGTGCATAAGGACATGACAATAGAACTCTAACTGCATACAATAAATAATTGCATGGGCACACCCCGAATTGCAGTACACAGTATGTGACAGAGTGTTGGCTCACCGCACTGAATTAACACTTAATTATGCATTGAATGCAGTACAGAACTATTGCAGTTTGTGGGTTCAACACACAAGACTCACACAGCATAGACACTAGCTGAGGCCCACCCCAGTGGCAGAGTAAATTTAGGCACCATTACTTTTCTCAACGCTCCCCCAATGTGCAAAATAACTCAGAAAAAAACAAGCAGAAACAGCTCCTCACGCTTCCAATAGCCAGTATGGCCACCACTCTCCCGACTAGATGTCCGTAGCTCGTGTTTCGCGACACTCTTACAAAACACGAGGGTCAAGAAGGCCCCACAATGCAAGTAGCAAGATGGCCTCCGTGGTAAGCGTGCAACCGATTAATGAACACAACAGTAGAGCAGGCTAAACATCAGAACCCTGGGGAAGTGCCCAACATCTGGAACCGGACTGGAAAGATCCTGATGGGTAGGAAGGGTAATAGTGGGAACACAAGTGAAAGCCCCAAGGGGCTTCCAGCAAAGCTGTGTAAATCAAAGGATAGGAAAAAAATAGGCAAAAGGGTACAGTAACAATGATAGGTTAGAAAAACAAATACACAGACAACAAGTCCCTGAAACACATTAACCTTAGGGTATTACAAATAACTGTGAAGGGAGAGCATACTCTAACACAGAGATAGGCAACCTTAGACACTCCAGATGTTTTGGACTACACCTCCCATGATGCTTTGTCAGTATTAAGGCTGTAAGAGCATTGTGGGAGATGTAGTCCACAACATCTGGAGTGCCGATGGTCGCCTAGCCCTGCTCTTACATGAAGTTGGAGGTAGGAGCAGCAAAGAAAGAGAAAGGGCCTCCTTGTGCCCTGCCTATCATACACTTTTGCTGGGATTTGATTGGTTAAACCTTTTATTGTTTGTTTGCTGCTATTTGGAATTGGAGTAAAGAAAGAATGCAATATAAAATGCCTCCTGTCATGTGGTAAAATTAGATATATTAAAATCACTAAAGACAATATTACAGGTTCAATTGCTATATATACTGATTTGCCATTATTTTTCCTTATCGACATGTGTTTGCTTCTTTTGTGTTTCTCAACAATAATCCGGGAAGCTCAAAATAACTGCTTTTCCACTGGGAAGCAGCTGAATGGATTGACTAGAGAATGTGGATAAAATACTTTTCAGAAATAACCTGGAAGTCACAGAGCAGCCTCTTATGTAATCTAAGTGCTTTGTCTCCCAATGTGAATTTTAGTGGAGAAAGAGTACACAAACAAAAAACCATCAATATTGAAGATTCTACGCACAATAAACATTACCTGCTTTGTTAGAAACGTAAATATCTCTTTCCTATATGTCAAAATAGGCATTACAAATTTTTCAAAGAGCCCTTTCCAAAACAGAGCAAATTGTACACTAAATTTGTTAGTGGACAGTATTTTGGTCTGCACAGAAAACAGTCCAAATAGGTTAACATAAAGAAACAGTCACCAGTGAGTAATTTTGTTGCTTATTGGCACAAATCCTATATATGCAAATACTTTGTTTTATTATATTCTTCTAATCATTATTAGATCTTCATTGTAACATTGAAATACCCTGCAGAATATGTTGCCTTTTTATAATTAAATGGGACATCCTTTTTCCTAATATCTGGGCATTTTGTGAAGAATCTCTGTTTACTTTGTGTTTCCAGTCTAAGCAGTCTAATATGGTTAGCAATTTGAAATTAACAAGTGTTACCAATATCTGCGTGAACGCAGGATAGAGATAGAGTTCTGAGAGGATCCTACTACTGTTTTTTTAAATAGTTGCCACATTGATATCTCTTACAAGGTTAATTGGGAAGCACATTAACTTACCTGAGTGCTAGGCAGAACATTAAAGGAACACTATAGAGTCAGGAACACAAACATTTATTCCTGACCCTATAGTGTTAAGAATATCATCTAGCCCTCCTTGTCCCCCTAAATATAGTAAAACCATACTATCATTTCAGTGACAGTCTAATGCTGCTAGCTCTGCCCCTGATTTGCCTCCATGGCTGACATCATCAAAAGAGGTGATTTGAGCCAGGCCCGGACTGGCCATCGGGCATACCGGGCAAATGCGCGGAGGGCCGCGATGGCCGTGGGACCGAGGCCGGCAGGGGAGATCACAGGATCTCCCCTGCCAGCCCCTGCAGGGCCAGCGCTACCCGAGCGCCGGCCCTGCTGTGTGTCTCCATGGGCCGGTGGGGAGATCAAAGATCTCCCTCACCGGCCCAGAGACACTGACAGGCGGCCGCCGGCAGGAGAGGGTGTGAGGTAGGAAGGCAGGTGAGAGGACCGGCGGAGCTCTAGCCAGCAGCTCCGCCGGGTCCTCTCGCGAGGTGTGAGCGTTGCCGCGGTTACCGCGGCAACGCTCAGATCTTGCGAGAGTGAACCATAGCCTTCAGGCTAAAGTTCACTCTCACCACTGGACTACCAGGGAAGGAAGCTGCACGGCACCCCCCCCACCCCCCAGGCAGAACGGATCCCCCTCTCCCCACATGCAGAACAGACCCCCCCCCTCCTTCCAGGCTAAAAGGTAAGAAGGGAGGAGGGGGGATATCACTTTTTTTTTATTAATAAAAAATATATATTTAAATGTAAATAAAATATACATTCACACACACAGCACACAAACACACACAGCACCCAGACACACACACAGCACCCCCAGACACACACAGCACCCCCAGACACACACAGCGCACCAGCACCCCAGACACACACAGCACCCAAACACACACAGCACCCTCAGACACACACACATCACCCTCAGACACACACATCACCCTCAGACACACACAGCACCCTCAGACACACACAGCACCCAAACATACACAGCGCACTCAAACACACACAGCGCACTCAAACACACACACAGCGCACTCAAACACACACAGCGCCCTCAGACACACACATACCCTCAGACACACACACAGCACTCTCAGACACACACACAGCACACTCAAACACACACAGCGCACTCAAATACACACATCACCCTCAGACACACACACAGCACCCCCAGACACACACACACAGCACCCCCAGACACACACACACAGCACCCCCAGACACACACACACAGCACCCCCAGACACACACAGCACCCTCAGACACACACAGCACCCTCAGACACACACAGCACCCTCAGACACACACACAGCACCCTCAGACACACACAGCACCCTCAGACACACACAGCACCCTCGCTCACACATATACAGCACACTCCCACACACACACACACATATATATATATATATATATATATATATATGAGCTCTTTCTAATTTTCTTTGTCTGTTAACTCACTCATATACAGGGGCGGACTGACCACTCGGGCAGATCGGTCATGGACCGAGGGCCCGAGGCAGTCAGGGGCCCGGCAGGCTGCACTAACATGCTCTGGCTGGGGAGATCAGATCACAGATCGCCCCAGCCAGAAACGAACAGAATTACACATATTCTAGGGATAGGAATTCCATTGCTCCTGCTATCTCTCTCTGTTTCCCCCCCTCTGCCCCCACCTTCTGAGACCTGGCAGTGATCCTGCTGATCCTGCTGCTCCTGCCAGGTCTCCTCCATGCAATGACTGCGGAGCTCCGTGTGAGGGGAAGAGGCGGGGCCGAAAGAGGGGAAGTTACATCACTTCCTGTCCTGCAGAATCTGCTGAACCCTGGCAGACAGCAGGTAAGTAAATATTACTTTTTTTAAGCTAATATCCCCCCTTACCCAGCCCAGCCCCTTCACCCATCCCAGTGCCCCCCTTCACCCACCCCAGTGCCCCCCTTCACCTATCCCAGCCCTGTGCCCCCTTCACCCATCCCAGACCCAGTGCCCCGTTTCACCCATCTCAGCCCTGTGCCCCCTTCACCCATCCCAGCACCTGTACCCTCTTAACCCACCCTAGTGCCCCCTTCACCCATCCCAGACCCTGTGCCCCCTTTCACCTATCCCAGCCATGTGCCCCCTTTCACCTATCCCAGCCATGTGCCCCCTTCACCCACCCCAGTGCCCCCTTCACCCATCCCAGACCCTGTGCCCCCTTTCACCCATCCCAGATCCTGTGCCCCCTTTCACCCATCTCAGCTCCAGTGCCCCCTTTCCCCATCCCAGCCCCTTTCACCCATCCCAGCCCCTGTGCCCCCTTCCAAGTCCATGTGCCCCTTTACCCACCCCAGCCCCAGTGCCCCCCACCCAGCCCAGCACCTGTGCCCCCCTTCATCCATACCAGCCCTTGTGCTCCCTTTACCCATCCCAGTACCTGTGCCTCTTTCACCCATCCCAGTCCCAGTGCCCCTTCACCCATCTCAGCTCCAGTGCCCCCCTTCACGCATCCCAGTACCTGTGCCTCTTCACCCATCCCATTACATGTGCCCCTTCGCCCAGCCCAGTACCTGTGCCCCTTCACCCAGCCCAGTACATGTGCTCCCTTTACCTATCCCAGCCCCTGTACCCCTTCACCCATCCCAGGCCCTGTGCCCCCCTTTTCCTATCCCAGCCCCTGTACCCCTTCACCCATCCCAGCCCCTTTATCCATCCCAGCCCCTGTGCCCCCTTTATCCATCCCAGCCCCTGTGCCCCCTTTATCCATCCCAGCCCCTGTACCCACCTTTTCCTATCCCAGCCCCTGTGCCCCCCTTTTCCTATTCTCAGCCCTTGTGCACCCCTTTACCCATCCCAGGCCCTGTGCCCCCTTCACCTATAACACCACCTGTGCCTCCTTCACCCATCCCAGTCACTATGCTCCTTTATCCATGTGAGCCCCCTTTCACAGCCCCTCTGCCCTCTTTATCCATCTGAGCCCCTATGCCCCTTCACCCACCACAGCCCCAATGCCCCTTTACCATCCCAGATCCCACTCCCCTTTCACCCACTACAGCCCTATCACTCTCATTCCTATCCTTCCCTGTACCCACCACAGCCTCTGTGCCTTCTTGTACACTCATCAGCCTCTCTCTCTCCCTGTACCCACCTCACCTTATGCCTTCCTGCACCCACTACAGTCCTCGTCACTCTCATCCCTATCCCTCCCTGCACTCACTACAGCCCCTATCCCTCACTGCTCCCACTGCAGCCGCTATCCCCCCACCGTCCGTATGCCCCCTGCACCTATTATAGCCCATATCCCCCTTCATGCACTGCAGTCACTATCCACACACATACTGCAGCCTCTGTATCTCCCCCACACAGTAGAGCCTCTAGTATCAACATACACTACAGTCCCAGTATCCCCCAGCTGCCTACTATAGCCCCTATCCCCCACACACACACAACAGCCTCTATCCACACACTCTCTGCAAGACAACCAGCTCTCTCCACTAACATACGACACTGCAAACAGCTCAATACACACACAAACCCACAAGGAACCTCACTGTATGCACGTAATCCCACAAACAGCATTCCCACACATTCAATACCACATGCAGCCTCCCTACACAAACATCACAAGAGGCATCCTCAGCATGGCAATACTGCATACAGCCTCCTTATACACACACACATCACAAGAGGCATCCCCAGCATGGCAATACTGTATACAGCCTCCTTATACATACAAACGCAATTATTACAATTACTTATATAGCACCAACATATTCTGCAGCGCAGTACAATAGGTAAAACAAGTCAAACAATTAATTCTAATTCAACATGTTGACATACAGGAACACAAGCAGCATCCCACACATGCAACCACACAAGTAGCCTCCAAACACATGTTTGGTGGCTGCTTGTATGGTTGAACATGTGGGGGATGCTGCTTGTGATGTCACCAGCAAACACAGAGGAAGTGTTTAATTAAATTTGCTTTGTCTTTATTTTAATGGAGGGGGGGCGTAAGGCAAGCTATTAAGGGGTACTCCACTCAAAAACAATGTTTTATTTAAACACGGTTTTTGATTGGATTAACCCTTTAAAGTATATCTGGCCCTGTTTGGGGGACGCCATGACTCACACAGCCATGCTGGGTAGCACGCACAAATCTGTATGACAGCTGCACAAAGACCTTGCACCGGGAGGGGGGCCCTTGATCTCCTATTGACCGAGGGCCCTATAAGTTGTCAGTCCAGCCCTGCTCATATATATATAAAATAACCCTCAGTGAGTTAACAGACAAAGAAAATTAGAAACCTAGAATGTGACGGCACATAAAAACACCCTCACACACAGCACCCCTCTTACATACACACACACTGCGCCCCTCACGCATACAATATGTCCAAATATATATGTACACACACACACTAAAGCACCCCTCACACTGCACCACTACACACATTACGCTCCAGATACACGCTAGATCCCTTACCCTATATGCACTCTTAATCCTCTACACACACACACACACACACAATCTCCTATACACACTCTGGGTCCTTTACACAGTAGATCTCCTACACACACACTACATTCCTTGTCAGCAAACACATACAACATTCTCTAAACACACCCTCTCTACAACCCCTACACACACTACGTCACCTATACACACACACTTCAACCCGTATGCACACACTCGCTACATCCCCTATAACACTATGCTCCCTATACACACACACTCTCTACAGCCCCTAGCCACACATATTACACCACAAACACAAATGAAATTGACCTATTTACACAATACCACACCACACTCTACACACACGCAATCCCTCAAGCAGGCTCCAAACACATGCACCATACACTTTCCTGGCCCTTTTGTCCTCTGGTATCCCACTTGTGGAGACACCAGAGACAATTTAAAAGCAAACACAGCGCAAGCATGTTATTAAATTTGCTTGCGCTGCGCAGAACAAATTCAGGGCCTTTTTCTAATGCCAGAGCTCTTCAGTGGGGCTCTGCGCATTGAACTAACATGCTCACTTTGAGAGGGGGCGTGCTTGTCATTAGTGATGACAAAACACACCCTCTCTGGCCCGCCCCCTTCTTAGGGGGCCGCTCTGATTGAAAAATCCCCGGGCCTAATTTTTTTCCCAGTCCGGCCCTGATTTGAGCTAATGACAATGCTTTCTCATAGACACCTCATAGAGATTGTCAAGGAGGCAGATCAGAGGCAGAGACAACACAAGCCCTGACCAAACACAGCCCTGGCCAATCAGCATCTCCTGATAGAGGCAATGTCATTGT
This sequence comes from Pelobates fuscus, assembly GCF_036172605.1. NCBI lineage: Eukaryota > Metazoa > Chordata > Amphibia > Anura > Pelobatidae > Pelobates > Pelobates fuscus. The sequence goes on from NC_086317.1 coordinate 114,982,240, forward strand.
CTTCATGCAGAGATGTGGAGACACTGAATGCCACACTGTCCCAGGAAGCACCTTTAGCAACCCTCTGAGGAGTGGCCAGTGGAGTTATCCCAAGGCTGTAATGTAAAAACTATTACATCCTTAAACTCATTTCCTGCTTAACATACTGAGCAGGAATAGGGTGCTGCCTGGTCCACACCTCTGCCATTCCTTACCCTGTACACCTCTCCTTCTCCTTATATACCTCCTTGTTGCCAATAAGTATAAGCAGTGGTGGACCAGATAATGGAGAATTAATTTAGAGTATGTAGGTGTATGTGTGTGTTTATGGATAAAATACTTTTCAGAAAATAATCTGGAAGTCACAGAGTTCTTGTGCTTGTGCTTTGGGACAGCCCTTAATAAGACACCATGATTATGTGGCTCCTGGTGTCACTTAGCATCTGTTAGTAATTTAAAGTTTCACTACTGTATTGCTGTGTGAATGCCTGGCACCCCACGTTAGGTACAATTTGTAGGTTAATCTTTTTTAATAAGAATATAATTTTGCTCCATAGGAAAACATCCCTTTTGTTCCTCAAACCTAACATACAATGTTCTTTTTGCTTGAAAAACTTTAGTATTCCTAATGCTTAATAAATTAAATATTGGCTTTTTAGAGTTGAACTACAAGTCCCAGTAATCCATAAAAGCAATCTGGATAAGATTAGTAGTAGCACAAAAAGCTAATGATTTGATTATTTCTTTTATTAAATTGTATTTGTTTTTGCATCTATTTTTAATGTAAAAGGTATATAATGAATTAAAAAAATAATGAGGAAACAGTAGCTTTCACTGTTTCCATTAAAGGAACACTTCTGGGCATAACCACTGCAGCTTGCTGTAGGGCTTATGATTCAGCGAGTGTCCGGATGCCCCCTCATTGTAAGGAGTACAACCTTTTTTGACGGTTTGCATTGCAGGACTTCGTTAATTGGCTCAGAGCGATCAGATGGTGCTCTCAGCAAATGAGCAAAGCAGGGCTTAGCTTAGGAGAGCTAACAGACATTTCTGCTGAGGAACGTCTGCCTCTCTGGAGATGGTAGCGGAGGTGGACCCCGCATACAAAAGTCAAACAGTTTGAATAAGTGCACTTCTCGCACCATAACCACTACATAAGTATGTAGTGGTTATGGTGCTCGTAGTGTTCCTTTAACTTTAAACTCTGTCATCAGACAATTGTACATCATTTACCTCTCATGAATGCTTCCTGCATATCCTTTCTTATTAGATAACGATATAGCAGATATGAGACAATTGGAAAAGAGAAATACATATTTTTTAGGGAAGTAATAACATATAGAATGAAATTGGAAGAAATAAGTGGTCAATGACTTTGTTATGATAATAGAACAAATTTGATATACCGGTAATATATAATAATTACTTGAAAATAGCTAACCATTTGATTTCTTAAAAGAAAACTGTAGTGTTAGGAATACAAAGATAAGCCCCCCTCTCCCGGAGAGGTAAAGGGTTACATAACCCTTTATTCACTAGGGATTTTCCTTGATACTGGATGTACTCATGCAGAGCGTGAGGATGTTCAGTCTCGTTTCACAGAGTCAAATTCCGTGAAACTGCAGGAAGCGTCTCTAGTGGCTGTCAGCCACTAGAACAGTCTTAGTATTGCAATGTAAATGTTGCAATATTTTACATGCAGGACTAAACGTGACAGGGACACTGCACCCACACCACATTAATGAGATGAAGTGGTCTGGGTGCCTGTAGTGTTTGTTTAAGTGTGAGCTCGATTTGTGTACACCAGAGTATTATATTCAATCAATCTATCAGTTTTATTGCTGGCTATTTGCCCCCACATGTTGGTTCTACTACCTATTTTGATTGTACAAGCAAATATTGTTTGTCATACACAAGGCAAGCTTAATTACAAGCACCGTGATTCGAATTCTTTGGAGTACATTAAAACATTTCAACGAAATCCTCGTGGATTATTATGACAGGTTTTATAAATTAATTTTCAGAAACTAAAACGAGGAAATGTTTTTGAACCTGCGCAGCACAGCACAGATGGTGTTCTGTCAGAAATAAATCTCTGGAGGCAATATGATTTGTATTCTATCATTGAGTGTGTTTCTCGGGGATGTATTAGTTTAGCAAGTGGAATGATGACATCCAATCAGGCGAATGAGCATTTTCAATTTTTCAGGCTTCCAAGGGAGATGAAAAAAAAAATGCATTTGTATTTGTTACAGATACCACAAGAATTTCAAACTGAATGATACATGAGTATTATAACTTGCTATTAGCTCAGCTTCCTGCCCTAAATTTTGTTTGTTATGCAAAGTGTTTATAAACTAGGCAAAATGAGTGGTTCTACTTTGTAAATGGTTTCTTAGAAGTTGTATTATTGCATCTCAATGTTATGTATTGACGGGAGGTACTTCATTTTGTCTCACAGTCATGAGTTATCTGTCTGGTATTGTAAAAACCCACACGTTTTTACATTGCTTTCCAAATATTCGCCAATTCTTTATTTTTTTTTATTTTTTTTTTACCATGCGTACAAACACTTTCTATTTATTAAACAATCATGTGGGCTTACATCCAATAGCCATTGAAGTTACTAAAAAACCTTCATTTATTTAAATATGCATAGGGATTTGGGTTAGTGTAAAGGTAACTTTTTTTTTTTTCTTTGCTTGTTCTGTATGTATTGGGGCTGTGCTATGGTCGACGCTGCCGCCCAGGAGTAGTGTGAGTTTGAACGCAGGACTTATTTTTGTGTATTTTTACTTTCTGTTAATTACCATTTCTTGTTTGTTTGGGTTTTTCCTTATGTCCGAGTTCACATAAGTGACATTACTCTTGTTATATAATGATTGCAAATTATGTTTTTGTTTTATTGGATTATGCTTGATTCGATGTTTCTTCAATTTAATTTAGCATTCAGATTTTCCAACTTTTGGATTTTTCAACTTCGTTAATTGCCATAAATATTTAGCTTGTTAAGTAGTTATAGCCTTGTGCTTATCAAGAAAACCACAATCATATAATGTGATGGCATAGCCTGGGGTGGCTTGTGATCTTGCTGTATAACATGCATTGCCCACCTTCCCACTGGCATTATGGTTTGTATCTCAATTATTAAAGTCCAACAGATGTCTATGTTTATCTGACACTGTTATTTTCCCCTATACACTGTATTTTCAAGCTGGTCTGTTGCTCACCGCAACTAATTGTTTTGCTTCTAATTCAGTAAATTAAATATGAAACTGTTTCACTAATTAACTTTTTTTTTGCATTTGTTTTGCTTTATTTTGATTCATAGAGCTCTTTTATTAAGTGTTCTTTTTGTTGTTATTAAGACCTTTACAATGGATGTATGCCATGACAGTCACAAAAACTGTTACTAGAGGATGAGTGACAATCCAGGCATGTCATTAAATAGCATATCATACGTAATACATAAAATTATTATTGTGGATGTGTATTCCACATTCACGCTGTTTTTTTTGAAGCTAGAATACTTCATCCATGGTTGTAACTGTTTTATCTGTTGGAATACTAGATCTAGTATTCACTTTAAAAGACATTTTCTAGAAAACATATTCCTAAAGATGCCCTGATTACAGGACAGCTATTTTTTAACAAGCCATGTATTAAAAGGGACCTATGTTAATATTAAAATAACATGCAGAGGACTATTTTTGAAAATGGACCAATTTCAAAACCTTTGATATGATAAATGTGTTACACTTCCGAGAATATACCAAATTTGAATATTATGTGTGAGCAAATTACCATATTTTTTATTGACATATTTGCCAATCTTTCTGCAGTGTGTATCTATACTAAAAAAAAAGTAAATTTGTGTCACATTTCATTAATCATTTTGACTTTCCATATTATTCTTTTCACACTTGCTCTCAGCAGTGTATCCTTGTTCTGACGGGGTAGGACAAAATCATTTTCGCTGTATTAAAATGTCCTTTTGATTTATGGTGTTGACAGCTAGCCTCATCAGAGTGAGATTAACGTGAAACATGAAGCTTCTGCCAAGTCTCTAAGATACCTTTTGGCGCACAGGAATGACGTGACGCAATAAGCATTTACCTTTGGGTATTTAATCCCCTTTTGCCTCTTGCTAGGTGCCTTATTGCGGTTTCTGCTGATTCAATAGTGCATTCCTTTCCAATTCTGATTTGTGGCTTGACCTAGGCTAGTTGATACATTTATCCTGATATCTGTGCTCCTGAACTTTGGCTTGTCTCTTCCATTTATCCTATTTCACTGTCCTTGACCGTGACTTGTTCTTTGACTATCCTTGCCAGTAAGTCCAAGCACTCTAACGACTGGTTATATGAACTGTCCTTGCTGTCTATTTCTAGTGGGTTTGTGTGTTAGGTGTTGAAGAATGGCCAAACAAAATAAAACCCAAGAAGTCACCTGTGTTCTATCACAAATCCCTATATCTGTTGAATTAGCAGATGTTATTGGTATCACTCCAAATATCATTAAAGTTTAATCTCACCTGCCAATGGGAATTTTTGAAACTCCTTCTTAACCCCTTAAGGACACATGACATGTGTGACATGTCATGATTCCCTTTTATTCCAGAAGTTTGGTCCTTAAGGGGTTAAAGTTAACTAGGCACGTGCAAAACCTGCTGAAACAGGGCAGATTTCAAACCAGCCCCATTTTTGACATGCCTAGATGCTGTCAAGTAAGCTTCTCCAAACAGCTATCATTGAGGGGTTAGGTACCTGCAGAACTGGAACCTATTACAGAATTAAAGAGACACATTTTTTTCCATATTTTTTGTCTTCCAACTTTCTGCTCCAGAAAACGAATCTTAGTGTTTCTAAAACACTGCAAATAAATGTCTTCCCCACATAGCAACTAGTGGGGTGCTGCCCCTAGTGCCCCTATGGATGAGCTGCTATTGTTTTAGCCTTTTTTTTTTTAAATCAACATTTTTAATTCCAGAGGTAAATAAATTTTTTTATGTGTGTAGGGCATCCTCCTATACTGTCAGTAAACCAGTTACACTACAGTCTTACTTGCTGACAATATCCATCCTGGTGCAACTTTTGCGTCACGTAGCACGCTAACCCCAGACACCTGGAACAGGCTAAACATAACTGAGTGAGTTACACAAATAAAGCTTCTGTTTCTTTGTTCTCAGGCAGTTAAAATATCTAACGCTTTTGATAAAGACAAATCACAAATCAGTTGTTTTTTTCACCTCTGCCCTACCGAGGGGCAGACATCAGAGGGAACCCACGTTGTTAGGTAGTTACAATATATCCCATTAAATTGAGCATGAGAAGTGTCCTGCCTCTTCTGTACTACAGCTTCTATCATGATCAGTAAGAATGTGGCTGAGGTTCGTGGGAGTTAAAATGTACATCTGAAGTTATACCACGGTGACTAATTTGCTAAACAGCTTATATGGAATAAAACTTCAGTAAACCTCATGCAGTGTTTGGCAGAGCCAAATAAGAATTTTACTCCAAAATAGCTTTGTACAGGAAGTAATCATTTTAATGGACATATAATTAATACTTAAAAATGGCAATTAAAGGGACATTAGAGGCACCAAACCACTTTTTTCTTATCTCATGCGTGAGGGTTCCTATTATGTTAGGAACACAGCTCTATATCTTCTAAACATTCTAGTGTCCCTTTAAACTAATACAATTATAAGTATTACATGTATTGTAAAAATCCCTAAATATGAATAAAATCTCTGTGAGAATCTCTGTGAGAAGTTTTGGACTTGAGATTTGTCCTCAATGGTTCTTTATAAAAAGCGTAGGCAATGTTAGTGGATATGGGGGTTCTTCAGGTGCCAGGATACTAGCACTTGCATAATGTTGTACATTACTTCCTGTCACATTGTTAGACTAATGAATAGTATGGCTTACGGAAGAAAGGGAGGAAAACTAAAGGGTATTTACAGAGATGGGGGGAGAGACACACAGGGGTGTTATTGAAGGTGAGCAAAGAGACACAAGGGTATTTTTAGGAATGCCAAGAGAGACAAAGGGGATTTAGTGAGATGTAGAGAGGTACAATTGGGTATAGTTAATTAGGGATATAAAAATGACATGCTTGGGATGAGGGATATAGAACTGTGCCTATCTTTGTTTTTCTATAGAACTGAATGGCTTAAATGATTGCTTTGGGGATTGGCCATTCGTGTAACCTTGATGAAGGGGTTATCCTATTTTAGTATGGGCTAAAGCCCCAGGAGATTTTAACTTAGCAAGGCCTCTGCTCCCATGCCTTTCCTTCTTTTATCACACCTCTCTAATTATTCTCTCTTTCTTTCAACTCGTGTATTTCTATTGTGCTATTCTGTTAGAGTCTTGATAACCTTCCCAGTCTCTTCACTGAAACATCAATTTCTTCCATGTGCAATGAAACAACTATATAAAATGTATGTGTAAGCCTATAGATTTTTCTTTTTTTCGTCTGTCTGCCCCTTCCATCTATCTGTGAGGTAATCAAGCAGAATGTATGGGCAATATGACTATGCAGATTTAAAACTATAATTTGGCTATGAAGGGGTAAGGCAATTGATAATATTGCTATACAGTACAGATTTTGTGGATATGAAGTCAATAGCCACATTATTAATAGTTCATTTATTAATGCAAATATATAATTGGCCCTGAATAAGGCACTGAATGTGGTGGATTTATTAAGAAAGTTATCCTAAATGCAATGATATGTGAAGCTAAAGGTACATCACAACATACCAGTAATTTAGTTTTTGTTATCCCATTGCACATGGTATAAAATAGGTCATTTTTATAATATATTTACTGTTTTATATTTTAGACTCGCAGACACTGTGCCTAAGCGTGTGTATATTTTGCCCCTGGGTACTCTATCACATATTGCAAGTCTGCTGCTCACAAAGCACTCGTAGATTTTTCAGCACTGTCCATAAATACCAAACAGCCTCTCTGTGAAACCGGAGCAAGGATAAACAAGATGTGCCCTGGAGTGGCACACACGGTAAAAAAAACAAAGTTGTCCCCAATCTTTTGTGACAAACAGGCAGATGCTGTAAATGTGGCCTCACCTATGTTCAGTTTTAGAGGGAATGTGACATGACGTGACACACATCCTTTATCAGATCACTAGGCTTGATCCAGAGCAGTAAAAGACATGCACTGACCCTTTCTCTCTGATTCTCTGGAGAGACAATCATGACTGCTAAACAGAAACAGCACTGTATTGCTGCTTATTTATATAATGCATGGCATAAGGCATATCTGATACTGTTTAGGCCTTTTTAGCTACATTTAACATTATATATTTTATTTAATTTGAAGTGTCTGGATATTACTAGTCAGTTTATTCTGAAACTGTTCATGCAGGAAATAGGTAAATCTTTACAACATTGTTTCTGTAATGTCTTCATGTTCCATTATAAAATTGTAATCTTGTTTGTGATTTTTTTTTTTTTTTTGGGGGGGCGTCCAAAAACACAAATCATGCCCACAGATTACCACCTTCTCTAATGCTTTATTGGGATCATCTGCTCTTCCTCAGCTTTGCATGAATGTCAGAAAATTAATTCTTTGCCACAGAAATATAAAATTTGTCTGACAGATTATTGGTCGGTGTAGGACAAATAATGGGCCTTGCCAAAAAATTGTGATTACAGGTGAAATCTAACCCACCAAAAATTGACTGAATTAAAAACATCACTTTAATTAAGGCTCTTAAAACTCTTCAACCAGTAACAAAGCAAAAAAAATTAAAAAAATTAAAAAAAAAAAAAAGTAGTGATGGGTGAACTTTTGAACAATGAAGGAGGTTATAATCTCTTAATCTGAATAGATAATGTATCAAAACTAATCAAGTGTAAAGCTGCAAATATTTAACTACTATAGAAGATTCAAGTTACAAATTAAAACACTACAACCAAAATATAAAGGTACTAAACCTTGTATCTATTTGGTTATCACACAGTATCTAACTGAAAGCTGTCATGCTGAACTTGCCATTCTTTAATCGATTCCTCTTCTCTCCCTCTGTCACGATCTGTTCTTCATTTCTTCCTGTCTGCTCTATTTGTCTTTAAAACATAAGACAAAGTACGGACTATTTGTATTATGGAGGTTTCCTATGCCTGACCATCTCTTACCAGCGGAGGAGCAAAGTGTGCTTAAGTTCCGGTGGTCAGAGCAAATTTCCCACAATTCTCACCTTTCCTCCGTGTTCCCACAAAGCCTCCTTTCACTTTTGCAAAACGTCCTGTCATTTAGACAGAACGCCGGCAAAACTACCGAATATATATAGCGAGTAGGGGCAACATTTACTAATGCAAAGTAATCTTTACTTAGTATTAGTAAATTTGTCTGAAAGACCAATTGTAGCGGAGAGGTAGTATAATCCACAGTATCTCCGCTGGGTAACAGGAACAACATGGAATAATCCAGGCAAATCAATACAGCAGACAGTAATCCCGGTAGCGTTATAAGAATCCTTCCTTCCCAAGAACTAGACGACACATAGGCTGGGAGTCAACTGAGCTTTTAATCACAGGTCACAGTATTTATGGGATTCCCCATGCAAGGGGTTTCCCTACTGACATTACAGGGGTTGTACAGTAGGGGACTACATGGGAACTGAACAACCTGGACATTTCTCCCATCATGCGCTGCTGTACGAGAGGGATACTCCCACTAGAATATACAGTTAAGTGGATTATCCCTCCGTACAGCAGAACCAATATTCTACATGAAAATACATAACTTTTATAATATTCGTTAGATTTAAACGAATGGACGTTTGGTAGATAGCTGGGGTCTGAGCGCACATTTCGTGAAAGTACCGCTCAGATCCCAGCTTAAATAACCGAACGCCGCCTGAAACACACATTATTTCTAAGTTACATTCAAACTACCGATTTACCTTAGGGAAACACATTACCGAAGGACCGGGGCTCCCGAACAGCTTGGCAGTCCAGCGGTATTCGTGCCGCCGAGTAGCCGATTTTAGTTCCAGGCGCTCGACGACCAAATACCGCTGGGCTAACAAAGGATCCAAGATGGCCGACCACCGCATGGTCGGTAGCCGAACGACGGCCACCCTGAATCATCTTAATTACCTATTGCAACAATGTTGCAATCCTTAATAGGAAGCCACACGACCTCCTGTGTGTGGTCTCCCTTCGGTAGTTTGTTCGTTTCACCAACAGTGTTGAAATTCACTGTTCGTGAAACAATTGCATGAATGCTGGCGGTTTTCATGCCGCCAGCATACGAACGCTATAGTTCACCTGAACCACATTACGCATACATACGCTTGGTTCTTAAAGTGGTACACACCTATTTAAGCAAACATAGTTTTAAAGTGGCTGCTTTTGCCACACCAATTTAGGTCTTTCAGCCTTTTGGCGTGTGAATTAGGGAGTTTATTGTTAAGCAGCTGCAAGATGCAACCGCGGCACGAATAGGATCGGAGTTTCAAATGAAATTCCGATCCGAACAAAGTCCTGAATTGCGTCCTAACACGAATGGAGAAACTGTTTTCATTCTGTTAGGACGCAATTCGGTAGTTTTACCGGCGTTCTGTCTAAATGACAGGACGTTTGGCAAAAGTGAAAGGAGGCTTCGTGGGAACACGGAGGAAAGGTGAGAATTGTGGGAAATTTGCTCTGACCACCGGAGATGAAGCACACTAGGAAACCTCCATAATACAAATAGTCCGTACTTTGTCTTATGTTTTAAAGAAAACTAGAGCAGACAGGAAGAAATGAAGAACAGATCCTGAGACAGGAAGATAAGAGGAATCAATTAAAGAAAGGTAAGTTTGGCATGACCGTGCCGCTTTAAAAAGAGAAGACTCTTCAATAGAATTGCATTTAATAGTAACCTACATATCATCAAACACTAATTCGCTAAAGTAAATCAGATATAGTGAGAGGATAGATTAGAAAGGACAAACAGGGAACAGAGAGATATTGTTCTGTATTGATCTACTTTCCAATATATCCAAGTCTAGGTCACTCACTGATGCCTATTATCTTGCGTCACAATAAAGCTGTACTAATCTAAACCTCTGCACTAATAAACCCCCTTCTAATAAATAAAAACCTTCACATCACCCCCGATATAACCTGTGCAATTGAAACAAATAAATAAAGTTCAATGTGTGTTTCAACACATCCCAATGCCTCCATTGGGAACTGAAAATGTTGTCAGCTGTGCCTCGAGCTGTTCTGTATTTTAAAGGGGTAGGATCACCCACTCACAACATCATTCAGCCAATCACCGGCTGTAATATCAATTAGAATAAGATTTCACTACAAATTGAAAATTGTAAAATGATTGTGTAGGGCAGTTATACAAATGGTATTGTAGATTAACTGTCCTCAAACAGTAAGGCATAATAAAACACAATATTTTACAATCTGCTAATACTGTCAAATGGGCACCTGCAGGGCCGCCATCAGGGGGTGACAACCATGACGGTTGTCACGGGCCCGGCGGTCCTGGGGGGCCCGGACTGCACAGGTAATCCTCTGCATGCCCGGGCCCCCAGCCCTTCAATCTGCATATATACATAGCGAGTACCGCTATGTATATTTGCCTCTGCGGGCCCAGGATATACTTACCTTCCCTCCAGCACTCTCGCAAGCCACAGCAGTAAAGCGTTGCCACGGGTTGTCATGACAACACTCCGCGGCGCGCAATGCATGCTGGGCTAGAGCAGTGGCTGGCAGGAGGGAGAACATGGAGGGAGTCTGCTGGGCTCCTCCTTGCTGCCCCAATAAGCGGAGCCAACGGACCACCAGGGAATCCAGTGTTCCCCCTCCCTGGCTACAGGTAAGAGGCAGGGAAGGGGGAATACATATTTTTTAATTATACAAATTCTACATAAAAAAAAAAAAAAATCCCAGCAGCATTTGTCACACATCCAACACACATCCAACACACACACACACACACACACACCAAACAGACAAACTGCATCCACTACACAACCATACACATCATCCACTACACAACCATACACATCATCCCCTACATAAAACAGAAACTGCATCCACTACACAACCATACACATAATCCACTACACAACCATACACATCATCCACCACACAACCATCCACATCATCCACTACACAGCCACACACATCATCCACTACACAGCCACACACATCATCCACTACACAACCACACACATCATCCACTACACAACCACACACACATCATCCACTACACAACCACACACACACATCATCCACTACACAACCACACACACATCATCCACTACACAACAACACACATCATCCACTACACAACCACACACATCATCCACTACACAACCACACACATCATCCACTACACAACCACACACATCATCCACTACACAACCACACACATCATCCACTACACAACCATACACATCATCCACCACACAACCATCCACATCATCCACTACACAGCCACACACATCATCCACTACACAGCCACACACATCATCCACTACACAACCACACACATCATCCACTACACAACCACACACACATCATCCACTACACAACCACACACACATCATCCACTACACAACAACACACATCATCCACTACACAACCACACACATCATCCACTACACAACCACACACATCATCCACTACACAACCACACACGTCATCCACTACGCAACCATACACATCATCCACTACACAACCACACACATCATACACTGCACAACCACACACATCATCCACTACACAACCACACACATCATCCACTACATAAACACACAAACTGCATCCACTACACAACCATACACATCATCCACTACATAAACACACACACTGCATCCACTACATAAACGCACAAACTGCATCCACTACACAACCATACACATCATCCACTACACAGCCATACACATAATCCACTACACAACCATACACATCATCCACTACGCAACCATACACATCATCCACTACAGAACCATACACATCATCCACTGCACAAATACACACAATGCATCCACTACACAACCACACACATCATCCACCACATAAACACACAAACTGCATCCACTACACAACCATACAAATCATCCACCACATAAACACACACACTGCATGCACTGCACAACCACACACATCATCCACTACATAAACACACAAACTGCATCCACTACACACATCATCCACTACACACACACACACACAGCATCCACTACACAAATACACACTGCATTCACTACACACATAATCCACTACACACACACACACACATCATCTACTACACAAACACACACTGCATTCACTATACAAACACTACATCCACTACACAAACACACACTCTGAATTCACTACACAAACACACACTCTGCATTAACTATACATACACACTACATCCACTATACACACAATACCTCCACTACACAAACACACACTCTGCATTAACTATACACACACACTACATAAACACACACTCTGCATTCACTATTCACATACTACATCCAGTACACAAACACACACTCTGCATTTACTATGCATACACACTCTGTCCACTACACAAACATACAATCTGAATCCACTATAAACAGCGTATCCACTTTACTCACGCACTTTGTATCCACTACACACATTTTATAGCCACTATACACACACAAACAAATTCAGTACACAGACACCTCATCCTTGTGGGTAGACTTAAGATGGGCCCTGTGGGGGCATTTGGGGGCGGGTTATGTGGGCGGACTTGGGGCGGGTCATGTGGACTGACTTGGGGGCGGGCCCCGGGGGGCCCAGACCGTAGGCTGTGTCAGGGGCCCCAAAATTTCTGGTGGCAGCCCTGGGCACCTGGCCAAAGGTCAGTAAATGAGATGCAGTGTTACACAGTAACCCCTTTAATTAATAAAGAGAACAAATTAGTTTGGAAATAGTTATAAATTATACTTTTTTGAGTTTTGTGATTGATGACCTCCGGTATCTCAAAAATATTGCAAATTCAGACAATACCATTGTAAGTATATGATCACCTCATATATTTATATCTAAGAAGTAGAAGGTAGTTGTAGCAGTGTACATGTGGCAAGATATAGTAATTTGGATAACCAAAGATGCATCAAATCAGTGTTGGTAAGATTCTTGTTATAACAAAAAGCAACACTATACTAAACAGCCATATCAGTCAAATCTTCCTAGTGTTGTTAAAACATAATAAAACATTAATTCTCCTATTATAAAAAGATTGAGCTATATTTAAGAGTGTGCTATATAATAATGCTCACAATCTTGGAGATTTGAAGAACAAAATAGTAAATGAAGATATATCTCAAAAGAGTAGGAGCTCACTTCTAGTAGAGATATAGAGTATGTCACCTGTTTAGCACTGATCATACAGAAAATAATAAAAAAAATATATATATAATGAAGCAAAATGTGTGGCATAACCAGATGATGCAATCTGTATCACCGCTGTTCAATCAATAAATAGACAACATCACCAACAGCATGACTAAATGGCTTATAAGAGCCCAGACCTGGACACTATTAAAACGGGAGGAAATACAAAACATCCTAAATGTGAATTAACTAAAGATGAGAGCCCTTTGTCAAGTTCTCTTGGCTGCAGGGTATTCTGCTTATAAATCATTTGGAACTAACACTGTCTCAAAGATTTATCACAATTTCCTCCTCTTTGGTCTCTTTTTACCAATTCCAACCCACATAACCGTAATCCCTTGGCACATCCTGACTGGTAAACTTTGTGATGTCTCAAAATTGGTGTCTCAATAGGATTTTTAACTAATCTAATATGTTCTTTAATACACTCTTTAAATGGGTGAAACGTCTTGCCAACATATTTCAAGTCACAATCACACGTAAGCAAATAAACTAGCGCTGATGTATTACAATTAAAGAATGTTTTAATTTAAAACGTTTCTATGTTTTCACTATCCGGGATTACACCCTGTCCCAAATTATTATGCAAATTCTATTTAAGTGTCACAAAGATTAAATATTTTGTTTTTCAGGTTAACTCATGGATGGCATTGTGTATCAGGGCTCTTTTGATCACTGAAAACAATCTCGGACACCTGTGATAATTAGATTGCCAGGTGATCCAAATTTAAGGAAAAACTACTGAAGGAGGGTGTTCCACATTATTAAGCAGAGCACCATTTTCATGCAATATGGGGAAGAAAAAGGTTCTCTCTGCTGCTGAAAAGAGTGAAATAGTTCAATGCCTTGGACGAGGTATGAAAACATTAGATATTTCACGAAAACTTAAGCATGATCAACGCACTATTAAGAGATTTGTGGCTGATTCAGAGCACAGATGGGTTCATGCAGATAAAGGCACATTGAGGAAGATTTCTGCCAGATCCATGCATCGGATCAGGAGAGCAGCTGCTAAAATACCATTACATAGCAGCAAACAGATATTTGAAGCTGCTGGTGCCTCTGGAGTCCCACAGACATCAAGGTGCAGAGTCCTCCATAGTCTTGCAACTTTGCATAAACCTTCTATTCGGCCACCACAAACCAATGCTCACAAGCAGAAACGACTGCATTGGGGAGAAAAATACATGAAGACTAATTTTCAAACAGTCCTGTTTACTGATGAGTGCCGTGCAACCCTGGATGGTCCAGATGGATGGAGTAGTGGATGGTTGGTGGCGGCCACCCTGTTCCAACAAGGCTGCGACGTCAGCAAGGCGGTGGTGGAGTCGTTTTTTGGACCGGAATCATGGGAAGAGAGCTGGTCGGCCCCTTTAGGGTCCCCAAAGGTGTAAAGATAAACTCTGCAAAGTATGTGGAGTTTCTGACTGACCACTTTCATCCCTGGTACAGAAGGAAGAACTATGCTTTCCGTAATAAAATCATCTTCATGCATGACAATGCACTATCTCATGCTGCAAAGAATACATCTGCATCAATGGCTGCTATGGGGATAAAAGGAGAGAAAGCCATGGTGTGGCCTCCATCCTCCCCTGACCTCAATCCTATTGAGAACCTTTGGAGCATCCTCAAGCAAAAGATCTATGAGGGTGGGAGGCAGTTTACATCCAAACAGCAGCTCTGGGAGGCTATTCTGACATCTTGCAAACAAATTCAATCAGAAACTGTCCAAAAACTCACAAGTTTAATGGATGCCAGACTTGTGAAGCTGCTATCAAATAAGGGGTCCTATGTTAAAATGTAACGTGACCTGTTAAAATGTTATTATAAGTTTGATTGAAATAGCTTTTGATTTCAGTAAATATGCTGCAAACACAACAAATGACAATTTTCTGTTCTTTACAACCTATAAAGTGTTTTGAAACTTACTGTGCGTGATAATTTGGAACAGTACATTGTAAGTTTTTTATGTTAAAAAAATATACTGTTATCATTAGGAGTTTTGTTCAATAAAATTTGAATTGTACTCTTAATAGTTGATAACATGAGAATTATGCTGACTGTTATTTACATCAATTATTTAGGTAAATGAGAAAAATATAATTTGCATAATAATTTCGAACAGGGTGTAGTTTAGAATCTTGCTTCATGTATTTACACAGCACACAGCTCCCACATCTGAAAGTGCTAACTTTTCTTAGACCATGTTTGAAAGTGGCTTGGAACCAACAGGTAATGTACATTTTCTTCTCTGTGAACTTAATACATCCCTTACATGCGAACCATTTGTAAGCAGTGGCCAAAAATTTTGTAACTTTTGTTGCATGAAATGCTAACCTTTTTTTTCTGCAACCAAGTTATTATCTCTCTGTGCGAACAACAAATTATTTTCTACTCTTTAATAATTCAATTTCACTCTCAATTATATCAAACTGTTTAGTACACTCTGAGCAAAATTGTCAATGCTCTCCATATTCTAATGTATCTAAGCAATTTTGGTATTTAAATTCACTTGGCAATTTACCAATTTCCACTTCTCCTCCATGTATGGATAATGCTAGTCATTTAGCAATCTCTAAGTCTCTCTATTTCTAATTTTTAAAAGACATTGGTTGAATTTTACCAAAAATAGTACTCGAAGGGTTAAATCCAAAAACAGCACTCAAAGGGTTAAATCCTTTACCCCTCCCACCTTAATCATTTGGGACTTCTCATTGACCCACTTTCCTGGACCAATGAGATCCAACCCTTCCTCCTATTTAAACTGAACTTGAACAGGAGCTTAGTTCCCCTCTGAAGAACCAGTGTGGCGAAACGTACGTCAGGGGCTCTCACCTGGCGTTATCCAGCACACTGCATCATCAGTGTCACATTCTATCCCTGTCAAGATTTTCAAACAGGGTTAGACACACGGCAACACTGACTCATCTGCTCTATCTAGAAGCAAGTTCAGCTAAATTTTTCTCTAGCCTGTTTTGGCTTTCTGCTGGGAGGTTGGGACTTTATATCACTGCACTAGCGATCAGGAGAAATCAGGCTTTTTGCTAAGGGGTTCCCTCGAAGGCACAAGTTGCTAGGGTCACTAGTGACAGGCAGATAGTCTCCTTTACTATACACCATATTATCTGCAGTTTTCTCTCCCCCCTCCCCTTTTGATTATCAGTTTTGTATTTGAGCTTTTCAGGAGCTCAGTCATCCTTTCACGCTTTACCAGTATTAGCGATTTAAATACTGCAAATTTAACGGTCTCTCCCAGAACCTTGGTTTAGCAGTCTGAGAATCTGCCAAAAGTTGTTTGGTCAATTATGCTAATATACCGACTCAGCTACTTACTACCTAAACGTCTGTATATATGTGCATTATAAACGGCAAGCTTATTTCATTACAGACCGCTTGCACAGCTACTTTACAGCTATAATGTCTCTAAATAGTGTTTTGAAAACGGCAAGCTCATCTATTTAATGATCATACCGCTTGAACAGACGCTCTGCTGTATACACTCAGTAGCAGGTATTTAGTTAGCAGCTTACACCGCTGTATACACTTTGGTGGCATTGTATCATTAACAGTATAACCCTTTCGACTTTGTAAGTCACAGTGGCTCACTGTTTTGTTCCACTGTCTCCTGGTGTTGCCACATTTTTTATATATATATATATTTATATTTGTGTTTTGGTGGGTCACTATACCAACCGCTACTTTTATTTTTAGTTATAATTAAAAGCTAAGTTTTATTGTTGGGAATTAACCACCTACTTTTTCCCACTTCAGTTTCCCTCCAGATTGAGGGAAACCCACTCTATCAGGATTATTTCTACCTATTTTTCCTGTCCTTTCTCTCTACGTTCTTTCTATTATTTTGTATTTTTGGTGAATTTATTTCACTAGGGGTTAACCCCCAAGTAGGAGAAATCCACTTATATATCCCCCTCCCCCCCTTTTTGAAATGCTAACCTGCATCATGGGATCCTATGATTCTTATTGCTTTCTTAAATCTATCAGGGAAAGACTGAGGTTCCAACAGATGTGTTTTGTCTTTCTCAAGTGCTTTCTTGTAGGCTTTGTTTAAGCTATTGTTACAATAGCCTTTTTCTCTGAACTTTTGTTGCAAGGTGGAAGCCCACCTTATTAAAGTACATTTCCTTCCTTTGAATGAAGTAAGCAAAACTATTTGACAGCATGTTTTCTTCTAAATAACAACATACCTGCACGCATTGCAATAGAAACCAACCTCATTGTACTGTTGGTTTTGTACTTGTCACTGTAATAAAATGTATTGCTTAAACTGTTCTTTTTAAATTAGATTAACAGGCCAACATGAACGCAGTGAATCTGGGTCGATCGCTTGTTATTTGCATATCAATAACAAGAACTCCGGCCTGCAATAAAAGTATTGATCATGGATTAAGTTATGTTGGCATAAAAAAAAAAATGCTTTTAAAAATGATTTACCAGAACTGCACTGCTTGATTTGGGCATATACTTTAAATCTGTATTCTCTTGTGTGAGGTGTTACCCATGGAAATATATTCAAATAAATAGATAAAGTAATGTCTCTACTTTGAATTACAATATAAAGTAAAAAAACTAAACAAATAAAAAACATTATTGAATGTTATATTGAGCTGTGGAATATGGAAATTGTTTTAATGCGGAAATGTACTGGAACATACATTATTGTTATCATTATTAGTTTCTTTATAAAGCATATCAATATTCTATAGTATTGTAAACCTAGTTGTGGGTTCTAAATAAAGGAAGTGCCACGACTCAATGGGAAGTATATTATTGAAGTATAAAAAAATTAAATACAGGTCCAAAATGTGGCTTACATAGCCTGTTTAAATTCCAATGTTCATATACTATATACTATTGTGTAGGCATGGGTAACTTGCAAGCAGTGTTTGTTGAACTATTTTCCATTAATTTCTCAAGAACCCTGGTGCAGTTCAGAGAGAGAAAGTAACCTGCATTGAACATAGGTATATGAAGTGATATGGAGATGCAGCTTCATCTTCAAACACCAAGATAAACCACATTCTCCAAAAACCAAAAGGTTTTAACCATATAAGCAGATAATTATTTTTAAGTCTACATGTTTAAAGTTTTTCAAGCCGTTTTTATGACTGGGGAGCATTAGCTGACCACTCTAAGCCAATCATCAGCGCCCCTGCCTGGAGGCTCTCCCAGGCTAACATTCTGAAGAATTTCAGAAAAATTAAGAACAGGGGGACAAAGCACAGACTTTGGGGTTACACCTTTTGTGAACAGTTTAACCCCCGATGAGAAGAAAGCACCAAGGACCTCCTGGTCCATAACAACCTAATTTCATTGAAGTTCCTCTGGTACCCATAGTTTTGTTTTTATTCGTCCCTGAGGGCAGAAGTGCAGAATGCTGCGTAATAAGGGCATAAGGCTAGGATGTCATTTTCCACTTTTCGTCAAGATGATTAAGAATGGGCAAGGAAGCAGAAGGAAGTATATTGAAGAGTCACATAACATTAGAGGTAGAGTTTACAGCTCACTTTGCCTTTCCAAGCTATGGGAGGGATATAGGGCAACCAGGTTCTTGGCTATTTGATATCCGGTCATAATACTCCCAGAATAAGCTTTGCTTTTTCCGTTAGTATAGGAAATATGCAATAATTAAGATATTTTAAACATAGCAATGTTAACAACTATCATAACACAGAGTGGAACAGTGCTACTTAGTAGATGATACTCATTGCTTTAAAGTTGTAATTGGTTGGATGCTCTTACAAGCTGCAGAATTTATATTTCATTGTAAGTAAAAGCCTGAAATCTTTGTTGTTAATAACTTCAAGCACAATGACCTTTTCATTCCACAGCCTTCCTTCAATTGCCTTGAAAATCTCATATGGGGAAAGTAATTACTGTGATACATACCTGATGAAATGATGAAAGGAAATAGCCCAATACAATTACTGTACTGAGATCTATGCAAAATAGTTTATGTACAGACATTTACAACAACATATGTGTGTGTGTCTGCGTGTGTGACTGGAAGCTAATGTTTTATTTTACCCAAAATGAACATCTTTACATAATTGTTTATTTATTATGTTGTACTTATTTCCTGAAACATTGTTGACCAAGTGACCTAGTTTTGAGTTAATATATTTAATGAGCACAAGGGAGTGCTTGTGTGCCTGGGTACCCCCTAATAGGGGTTTACATGTCTCCCTTTTGTAGATTGCAATTTTGAATAAGTTTAGCTGCTTATTATCTGGTGTAAGATAATAAGCAGGATATTTAAACAAATCTTTGTAAATACTTCCTTATCACTAATCAGAAATTTGATATTTAGTGACTCATTCCATATTTACTTCTTTTTATTTTGTTTAATGCACAGACACAGCTCAAAATACCAATTGACATGGACATCAATAAAACAGCAATATCACCATATGTAAACTTACAGTTGCAGTAATATCATATTATGTGTTACAGCCTATCAACTACATTTTTTATATTAGAATATATTAACAGGCAGCTTTATAATACATCTCAAATTATATATTAACTGGACTATGGTATGATCAACTCCAACCTCTGTCAAAGGTGTAGCGTTGTTTTTTTAACTGGACTATGGTATGATCAACTCCAACTTCTGTCAAAGGTGTAGCGTCGTACAAGAAAACAAGTCACATATAGTAGAGATCCTTATAGTATAGTGTTTTACGCCAGTAAGCCTGGAACTACGGATTAATAATTCTGCTGAATGGGGCGGGGTGAGATAGATTTCAGTTTTAGAGCACATTTTTATCAATACTACATAGAAATAAAATATAAGATGGTCAAAACACAATTTAACAACTTTAACAACTTGTGGTGATCGTATGGAGTCTAACACAGTAGACTGCTATTGAGAGCTCAAATAGTGACTGCTGTGTAAGTGTGGACGTGGACGTTTGAGGAGAAAATGGGGTTATATTTGCCAGGTCCTAGTAATGGGGTGACTTGTTAGCTATGTGTGGCCCAGCTTGCTCAAGTTAGTCCTGCGGAAGATCCAAGGACGTTAGAATCACTGCCACCCCCTAAAAATCATGAATGGATATGAAGATTCCCCATGGTGGATAAGGAGAATGCGTGACATTTGCTAGGCTAGCAATATATTTTCTTGTCCGAATGAAGGAGAGTTGTAAAAGGTTAGAGCGACCTCTGCCATGCCAAGGTACCACCAGAGAGAGCAGCATAGAAGGTAAGAAACTTAGTCACAAAGTCAGATGGAGGGTTTTCCCATTAATTGTAGCTAAGAGTGCAGCTTTATGTTTGCCACTCTGGAAGTGAGCCATCAAGTCTCTTGGCATTGTAACTGGAGCTTTAGCTGGTTTGGGGAGACAAAAAAAACCATCAAATCCAACGACCTTGGCTTGTCTGAGTGACAACAAAGCTACCATGAGGCCCCTTAGAAAGTGTGGCAACTCCCTCTCTGTAATATCCTCCATGATTCCCCTTATGTTTAAATTATTGCTTTGTCACATGTATTCTAGTGTAGCTAATCTTTGCTCAAATTTAGTGTAATGTTGCTGCATCTCTTGTATTGCCTGCTGGAGCAAAGTAATTTGTTGTATGTTGCTTTGAGAGTTATGTTCCAGGTCACCTAGTAGGCTTGTCAAGCCTTGGAGATCTTTGCGGATTGTGGCAACGTCTGCCTGGATTTTTGCTCAAGGTCCGACAAAAATTCGGAGAAGAGTCTGGCTTGGATGGCATTGGCTTTGGCAGATTTGTTCATAAATATCCTATATCTGAATGTTTAAGTAAAACCTAGCTGGTAATTAAAATGAATAATTGCATTTTAGTTTAACAAGTTCAAATAAATGTGATTTAGTAAATAAGGAATGTTTGCCTTTTAATTATAAAAAAACAATCACTTTGTGCTCAACACAATGACCAGGGAATAACTATACAGTAATCACCAGCGAACATAAGGAAACATTTCTACCATTTGCTCAAAATCTAGACATTTTTTGAATATTTGTTTCCTAATCTTTCCAAAATTGCATTGATATATGTGTGTAGTGACCATATTTTCCAATCCAAAACTAAGGACAATAATGTACTGTCACCTTTCTATCCAAAATCATTATTTTTTTTTATTTTTTTTTTTATTCTTTATTTTTGTGGTGCATTCAATGGGTACATACTCTTGTAATGCCACAACAGCATTGACAAGAACGGTGGAGAACATATTTGTACATACTTATGGCATAGTTGATCACTGCACACATTTTTGTAGTAAATAACACATGACAAAAAAGTGTCTAGAGTATATGGAACAGTGTGTCATCGTTAGCGAACTAGACATAATGGAAATCATACTGAAGTGCGTTATGTAACAGGTATTTAACTAACAAGCTTTTGAATTCAAAACGTTTATCTACATCTACATGCGTGTATCGAGATGTCTTAGGGCTACAACTCCTAAGATGCTCTGCATATTGAATAAGGTGAGCGGTCTATGAGGCACAACAAAAATCAATTATTCAGACCTTTAGGTCTTTTATAAGTTTGCTATAGACTGTGCCTAGAGCTTAATATTTGTCATAGCCCTTAAAGAACACGTTTCACCTCAACACAGTTTTTCACAACAAGGCAATCTATACACTGTGAGGTAATGAAAAACATAATAGTGTCTCTAGATTAATCTGTAGGCTGAAATCAAGGACATTTTTATGTTGCGCTGTCGCACATTTCAAGTGTGGTACAAGGTAGTAGATAGTAGCATGAGTGACAACAGGTATGGTGACTGGTGGTAACAGTTTTTAGTTGTCGTGTTTATGGGTGATGGTGTGCCAGGGTGTCCACTATTTTGGGTGGTCTAGTGAATTTCGTGTCTGTCATGGTCAGGCGTGTGTGGTGCTGTGCAGCCCAGCTCCCTGTCGAGGATGTATGCGGCGTGTTGTGGTGTTGTGTGGCCTAGCTCTCTGCCGAGGTTGTGTGTGGTGATGTCGCTCAACATGTCTCGTGTGTGCGGATCTTATGTCGGGGTGTCTCGGTCATGTTGTCCGTGTGTTAGTGTTTCCTTGCGTGTTGCCAGGTGTAGGGAACTCTGAGACATGTGTCAAGCTGAGTAGTATCATTCTAGTGATAAATAATAGGAAAAGAAGAGAAAAAAAAAAAAGAAAGAAGGATACAAAGGGAAACTATCGTTCCAGCAAAAAGTTAAAAGTCCACTGTGGCTCCAGGGACTACGGATGGTATGTGGAAATTCTGTCCAGTCGATGTTGTTCAAGTGTCCCGGTTTGTCGGTCCCGTGCTTCTCGGAACGAATGGCACAGTGTTGTCCGGGTCCCATCTCTGTGCAGTGGACTCTGTTGCATCACTTCTGTCCTGTAGTCCCAATTTGGTGAGCACTGCAGGTACTTCTGTGGTCGCGGAGACCCTGTGTGTAGTCCCGTTGTGGGTGATTAGCAGGGATCTAGGTGTCCCCCAGCGGTATGGCAACTTCGCGGAGCGTAGCAGGCTCGTAAAGTGGGATAGTGTCCGGCGCCACTGAAGTGTGGCTCTGGTTAGATCCTGGTAGAAAAGCAGCTGTGCATTTTCAAAGGCCAAGGGGGTTTTGTCCCGTACTGCCGACATGATGTTTGCTTTGCCCTGTGTGGTGGCACAGCGTAGGATGATATCCCTGGGAGTTGTGTGAGGCATTGTGGTTGAGGGTGGGAGTCTGTACAGCCCGTCGAGGAGTGTCTTCCGTGCTGTCGTTGGCGGCTGGATAGTGGCCAGGAGCCGTCTCACATAGTGAGGTAATTCTTCAGACGTTATGTCAGAGGGTACCCCACGTATTTTGACGTGGTTACGACGAGCTCGGTCTTCGTGTGTTGCCAGTTGTAGGGAGAGACCCTGTTGGGTGGTCTGCAATTGTTGTATTGCTCCCTTTATTTCAGAGATATCTGTGTGGATGGTCATGATGTTCTCCTCTGTCCCCCTTACTCTCTCAGTTACTTTCTGTACTTCCCCTTTAAGCAGGCCCACATCTGCGGCCAGTGTTTCCTTAATGTCTTGCACCCAGTTATGTAGGTCTTGTTTAGTGGCCAATGTGTTGTCTAGTGGTGCCGGTGTTGGTGTCAGAGTGTACTCACATTCATCTTCCGTTTGAGCCGGTGTGTGAGACGCTGCCCGGGTCGTTGTCGGAGTTTGTGGGGCCTCCGCGGCCATCTTGGATTGTACCTGCCTCTGTAGTAGAGCCCCAATGTCGGTCTGCTCTGCTGGGTGACCGGTAAGTACCCTTTGTGTTCGTCTTCCCATGTTCGTTGGGGTATCGTTGTAGTTCGGCAGAGGGTTGCTTGAGGGTGGGGGCTCTCCTCGGCTGTACGCTCCGTCCAGGAAGTACTCGAGCCCGGCGGCTGTCGGCGAGGTATAGGCCTTGAGCCTCCGTTTTACTTTTCCCGATCTCTGGGGTTGAAAAAAAGGCATCAATGTGTGCGTTTTGTCACCCTGGTGTCGGTTTCAGGATGGGTCTGGCAATCGGTTGGTTCTGTTTCTCGATGTTTGCGGATTTAGTTCAGGCTTGGCAGGAGCAGGCAGGGATGGCGTCCGCTCCGGTTCAGGTTCAGGCCACGCCCCCCCAAAATCATTATTTTTTATGAAATCCTTTAATGTGTCTGTAAAACTGATCATATTGACGGGATATGGAAAATATAAAATAGGATAACCTTAATTGACAAGGAGCTGCAAATGGGATTTAAAATTCAACTTGCTTATCTACTCTGCTATACTGCATCAGTATTATTGTTTTCTTTTTCTTGCTTCAATCAGATCATCTGTGATTCTGGCTTTTTTTTTTTTTAACCCAGTAGCATATTGTATGGTACCGTTATCTTGCAGAATTCAATTAAGATTAGAAAATGAGCTTGAAGTCTATACCATTGAATGAAAGAGCTTTACTTTGAAGTGTATCTTTTTAACTAGAGTATGGAAAATGACACCAACTTAATATTTACACGCGTGTGTGTTTGTCTGTGTGTGTGTGTGTCTGTATATATTGCTTTTAGTAATATTATTTATCTTCTCTGTCATCCCAACTTCATTACATTTTCAGTTCAAAAAAAGAGACCTTTAAAATGTAATATATGCTTTTATAGGGAGCAACAATGAAAAGGACTATCTAGACCTTTGCTTCATAAACCAAACCTTGAGACCAACGTCTTTGCCATTTATTTTCGTATTAGAGCAGCCCAAATGCCCATGTGTATACAAATTTAACGGTTTACACTGAAAGCTGTCTTTTCCAGGGAACATCTCTGAACTCTATCCTTTTGCTATCATTCTCTTCTACGGTTCCACTTCTGTATAGCGCTATGCTGTCTCAATATTTGCAGCTTCTGGTGCCTCTGTAGTCCCACTTTCTTCTCTGGCACAGAAGGAAGAACTATGCATTCAGTCATAAAATCATCTTCATGCATGACAATGCACCATCTCATGATGCAAAGAATACCTCTGCATCAATGGCTGCTATGGGGATAAAAGGAGAGAAAGTCATTGTGTGGCCTCCATCCTCCCCTGATCTCAATCCCATTGAGAACCTTTGGAGCATCCTCAAGCAAAAGATCTACGAGGGTGGGAGGCAGTTTACATCCAAACAGCAGCTCTGGGCGGCTATTCTGACCTCTTGCAAACAAATTCAATCAGAAACTGTCCAAAAACTCACAAGTTTAATGGATGCAAGACTTGTGAAGCTGCTATCAAATAAGGGGTCCTATGTTAAAATGTAACGGGACCTGTTAAAATGTTATTATAAGTTTGATTGAAATAGCTTTTGATTTCAGTAAATATGCTGCAAACACAACAAATTAAAATTTTCAGTTCTTTACAACCTATAAAGTGTTTTGAAACTTACTGTGCATAATAATTTGGAACAGTGCATTGTAAGTTTTTTATGTTTTAAAAAAATACTGTTATCATTAGGAGGTTTGTTCAATAAAATTTGAATTGTACTCTTAATAGTTAAAAAAAAATGAGAATTATGCTGACTATTATTTACGTCAATTATTTAGGAAAATGAGAAAAATATAATTTGCATAATAATTTGGAACAGGGTGTATATTGTGGCATTTATGTACGTTTGTTATATATGCAATTTAATCCATCGGCAACAAATGACAGAACACATAATGTTTTTCATTATGGAAAAAGCAATATGTATGTTAAATGTGGGTTATTAACTTTCCCCTTTCTTAATTTTTCCTGTTCTCTTATATCTGTATTTTCTAACTAGTTTTGAAAATCAGATAAGTAATTTACCGGAAGTTGTCTTGAACAAACAAATATAGATGTGATTTAATACATTTAAAGCACTTTAAAAATATAATCAATGGCATTATGAAGAGCTTGCAGGCAGGGCAGATGCTAGACTATTTTGTGCCCTAGGCAAGTTGCATCCCCCCAATACAAGAATTGCCAACTTTGTGTGTCCCTTTCTCCCCAACCCTTTTCTGTGTCTTTTTGTCTACTTCAACCAACTGTCAGACCGGGTAAAGGATACAAAGGTCCTCTACCCACAGTCCACGTGGCCACACTACATGTAGTGACTGGCAGGATAAGGAATGCTGTGCACTTAACTCCTGCTGGTTATCTGGAGGCCGAAAATTCCCCCCTCCCCCCCCCCCCCCCCCGGGCTGGTGCGCCTTAAGTGGCAGCCTAGTTTGCTTAGCAGTGGCGCTAGCCCTGCTCATAGGTTGTATACAGTGTGTTATGCTGATGGAATTCCATTTTGCATGATACTTTTTTTAAATGTGTGGGCTCTATGTCACCCAGTGTTGTCTGAATTAATGTATAGACGTCTTATTCCTGCTGATGACTCTTCATTTCTATGATAATTGTGTGATAATTCTGTTATAATTTATGTTCTTGTACACGGTATTCTTTGGATTTGTACGTAGGAGGATGCATGGAAAGAATTACTTACACGTTGCATACCTTGTGGTAGATGTAGAGCTTGCTGAAGCGCTTTATTTGTGAAGAATGTGCCCTCTTTTTTTTCATTTTACAAAAAGATTTAAAAAAATTAAATTGGTACTTTTATAAATTAAGCATGTTACACCCTCTGGCTGTCAAGCAGACAACAGGTCCTGTCACTTCCTGGTAATCTATAACTATCAGACACTTCACTGTTCATTCCAATCATCCTCAGGTGAAACCATAAATCTCAATGACTTTCTTCAGCCAGATGCTTCTCTCAGAGGTATATGGTGCATATGATGAAATTGCAGCAATACACAAAGCCAATTCTTCTCTACAGATGTGCGTCCATCATCAGCATACTATTACTTGAGGCTGTGCTCCAAGACCAGTTTACAGAGGTAGAAAAGTCGATCGCAAAAAACAAACTCTTCCTGAACACTGACAAAACTGTCACAATGATCTTTGGAACAGTACCTAAATTACACAAATTACACAATTCCCACCTATCCATCAAAACAATTTCAAATGGCACACTGACCGCAGTCCACTCTTTCAAATACTTGGGTATGATGTTAGACCCCAATTTTTCTTTTGGCCTGCACATAGAAAAGCTTGCATCTAAACTTTATCCAAAACTAGGTGCCCTGTACAGAAACAAATCCTGCCTAAGCCCTACAGTAAAGGAAAAGATTGTACAGCAAATGCTGATGCCAATCATTGATTATGGGGATGTAGTATATGCATCTGCATCGCAATCCCACATTAATAAACTCAACACATTGTATAACTCGTTCTGCCGATTTGTGCTACAATGTAATTACAGGACCCACCATTGTGACATGCTAAAAGAACTAAACTGGCTGTCGCTGGAATCCAGACGCACCCTTCATCTTTCCAGCCTTGTGTTTAAGAGCTTTTCTGGGAAACTCCCACCCTACCTGAACACAATGCGTTCCCCGGCTGTTCCCACTTCTTATAACCTCCGATCCAGTACCAACACTTTACTTAGTCTACCTCAATACAAAAAGAAAGCAGCTCGATCCTCCTTCTCCTACAGAGCACCGCAATTGTGGAAAGACCTCCCGCACAATTTAAAATCTTCCCTAAGCTTAAAGTCCTTTAAGAGATCCCTCTCTACATACCTCAAAACAGAATGCACCTGTCATGGTTGATTATATATTTCCTACCTGTTCTATGTTAAATTTTGTATATATTGTGTATTAATATTGTTTTTGTATTTTATTGTACACTAACTGTAACAATGCAAAGATTTGTGGACCCAAGACATACTTGAAAACGAGAGAAATCTCAATGTATCTTTCCTGGTAAAATATTTTATAAATAAATAAAAAATAAATAAATACAATACTTAGTGATGCCATATGTTAAATATGATAATTCAACCATCAAATCTATTTCACAAAAGCCTTCCTTTACCGTCCATGTTGACTTTCTAAAAACACGTCTTGTGGTCAAGCTTATATCATCTCTCTACTTTCTTTGATTATTCTTTATACCCAACCAGTGTAGCAATGACTATGATAAATACCTGTCCTGTCCCCAAATTGTCAGATTAATCTGCCGTTATGACTGCATAACAGATGCACTTATTAACAAATAAAGTATTGTTACTAATCAACATGAAGCACCCTGGATAAAGGTTATGTAAGAAACAATAAATGTTTCAGACACGGGGAAGAGCAAATTTCTTATTATTGTGATAATTCTGAAATGTAGTTGTTCATGAAAATTAGCCTTGTAACTTAAATTAAGTTAGCGTTCCTTGGGGAAATAAAATTTATCCTTAGTTAATACTTTTAACCTACTATTTAGATAAATTAATTGTATCACATTGTGGAACTACATAAGTCTCAGAAATTGGCAGGGTGAACAGTCCAAAATGCCACCAGAGACTTGTGTGCATGGTTGAATTGATTATATCCAGCCTTAGGGTTTATACAGTAAAGTTAAAAGCGTACCTGGTAGACCAGAGATTTTAAATTAAGCTCGCAAAGCTCCAGTTGGGATTGTATTTATTCAAGATTATGGTTTAACTCTTTAATTACCAACTTCCTTCTTTTCAGTTAAAAAAAAAAAACATATAACCTTTGATTTATTAATTTAAAAAAATAGGTTTAAAACATTTCTCTGAATTATGTTATGCAAGGTTGGCCCATATACTGGATAAAATATCAATTTTGTGTATTGAATGCTGTAACCATTCAAACACCTTGCATTTGAGAATTTATAAGGAACTCGGTGGCAGTTTGGGAATTGGAACTTGCCACCAGGATGTATAAGGAATTGTTGGCGGTTTTGGAACTGAAACTTGCCACCAGTATGTGTATTGTCAGTTTACATTTACAGCCATCAGGTTTATTAGCAGTGAGAATGTGTATTTTGTACTCTGAGGAAGTAGACATAATTAGCATTTCCTTGACCAATATTGTCTAAAAATAATGAAGAATAATAATAAATGTGACCAGAAACTCTAAAAGGATTGTAAATTATACTCTCAGATCATGACTGTTGATTTATTTCTTTGCCAATTTGTAGGAATAAACAACAGTAGCAAAATCAGTTGAAAAGATACCAGTGGCCCATTCTGTTTAATAGGGGTTCTGAATTAGGCTATTTTCTGCCATTTCTTTTGAAGAAAGTATATGAGCTATAATCTCAGAATGTGAAACTATCAAAATTATTCAATGTTCCCGTATTTAGACGGCAAAATCCGGATATTGTGCAAGTTATTATGCAATGTTTGGATTTGCAATTCAGGCCCTTGCTTTAAAACTGGCCTGGACTTTGAAAAGCCTGTTGGCAGCCAGCGGGTAAATAATTAAAGAGCACTTTGCAGTGCGAGTAAGAAAATAAACACGCTAAGTCTTCAGTGAATGCTACTCTACCAATCTACATAGTTCTCTAATGCCTCGTTTCCACTGAGCGGATAGGTTCGGGTCGGTACAGTTTGGAAGGTTTAGAATGGTCCAGCCCATTCTGGTGAGCGTTTCCACTGCAAGTCAGACCTTCAGTGGCCATGCGGAGTTTAGAAAAAATGCTCTTCCTGTCCACCAATCAATGGATTGTATAGTAGCTCCGCCCTAACCGAACCGTTCCATTTCCTATGGCCCTACATCTGAAGCAGGACCATGAATGGTGCGGTACGGTTTGGTTATATGGGCCACTTTCATAATGGAAACACTCACAATAGCGAACCGTACCGAACCAAACTGATCCGCTCAGTGTAAATGAGGCATAATACTACCCTTACCTTTTGTGTCACTTTACCCCACTCCCTCTAGCATGTAAGCTCATTGAGCAGGGCCCTCAATCCCTCTGTTCCTGTGCGTCCAACTTGTCTGATTACAATTACATGTTTGTTAGTACACCTATTGTAAAGCATTGCAGAATTTATTGGTGCTATATAAATAATAATAATAATAAATACATCAAAGTTATGGGGGTCGATAATATTACTATAAGGGAGATATTTCATGTGACAGGTTGGGGCATATCCTATATTGAGGGTGGACAGGTCACTCTCCACCATCTGACCCCAAACATGGCCTTAATTACAATATTAAAGACGGAAACCCTAATGTCATTACCCTGACACCTGACACCTACTCATTGGCGGCAGGTGGAAGCCCCGCCAGCCTCAACCATGGACAGCCCAGTGGGCGCTCTAAATAAGTAAAAATTTATAAGTACAAATTGTGGCAATTCCCCCATTGGTTGCTAGGTTCCCAATTTCCTAGCCACCCTCGATTAAAAATAGTTGACCCCACCAAGTCGTGGTTTTATTGTTTCCTACGTTTTTTACATTTATTTAGATGCGTCGGGATTTATGAATTTAATTTGTGGTTGAAGAAAAAAAAAATTTGAAAAAAGAAGACTTAGGATGAGTCAGTGTATATTAGGATGGGTCAGTTTATATATAGATAGATAGATTTTATATTTTATTAACACAATTTTTTTATAGCACTTACTGGAGATCACCTGAGGGGAAGGGATGGGAGGTGAAGTGGACAATAATGAATTGTTGCTCAAATACTTCACATTAAAAATTTACAATTTACCCCTTTAGATATCTTTTAGTCACAAAATAACATGCACCTTGCTAGGGCCAAGACCTAATCAGCAAGTTTCATTGCATCTTTCTACCTATGTTCTATCTATTCAACCTACACGACTTGGCTCATTCTGCACTCTGGAGTGTGACATCTGATTATAGCTTTCACTTGTAAAATCTGCATTATTATGCCTTAGTGGCAAGCTAACAGGATTTCTCTCTCTGTCTATATACATACAAAAAAGCAAGTCCTGCGCTCAAACTCCCACCACTCCTGGGCGGCAGCAACGACCATAGTACACATCAGCCCCAATACATACAGTAAAAAACAAAGAAAAAAGTAACCTGCAATCTTCCCAAATCCCTATGCATATTTAAACAAATGGAGGTTATTTAGTTTCTC
Source organism: Pelobates fuscus (assembly GCF_036172605.1). Classification (NCBI taxonomy): domain Eukaryota; kingdom Metazoa; phylum Chordata; class Amphibia; order Anura; family Pelobatidae; genus Pelobates; species Pelobates fuscus. The sequence continues at coordinate 115,013,017 of NC_086317.1, forward strand.
CAATGGCCATGAGAGACTTTAGCCCACCTGCCACGTCAAGACAAACCTCTCAGGTGGGTCCTACACCAACCTTTTCCCTTGTGTCCTTGAGCTTCTGGCAAAGATATCTCTAATGAGACAGAAAGGGGTATTTTTTTTTATATATATACACCCCTACATGCTTATTAACCCTTAATAAGGAACACATGGGATTTATATAAAAATTTGTCTTTAATATTTACACTGCTCAGTCACAACATTAAAACATACTGCCTAATATCATGTAATTCCCTATTGTGCTGACACAACAGTGCTGATGCACCAAGACAATGATATTTCTTCTTTTAGTTTATTCCACAGATGCTCAATCGGCTTGAGATTTGGGAAATTTGTGAGCCAAGTAAACACCTTTAACTCTTTGCCATGTTCCTCAAACTATTCCTAAACATTTTTTTGCATGGTGCATTATCCTGATTAAAGAGGCCTATGCCATCAGGAAACACCATTGCCATGAAGGGTTGTACGAGGTCTGCAAAAATCTCTAGTTAGGTGGTACATGTCAAAGTAGCATCCACATGACCCAAGGTTTCCCAGCATAATATTGCCCAGAGCACAACACTGCCTCTGCCAGCCTGCCTTCATGCCATAGTGCATCCTGTTGCCATCTCTTTCCCAGGTAAATGATGTACACATACCCAACCACAACCTGATCTAAAAGAAAACGTGATTAATTAGACCATATTTCAGTTCTGACACTCACATCTCCTTTGAAAGCATTTTCGTCAGTGGATAGGAGTTTTTATGGGCACTCTGACAGGTCTGTGGCTAAGCAGCTCTATACGCATTAAACAGTTATGCACTATGTGTTCTGGCACCTTTCTATCATGGCCAGCATTGTTTTTAAGCAATTAAGGTTCAGTAGTTCTTCTGTGTGATCGGACCAGACGGGCTAGCCTTTGCTCCCCATGTCCTTTAATGAGCCTTGGGTGACTGGTTGTCCTTCCTTGCACCACTTTTGGTACTAACCACTGCATACCAGGAACACCAAACAAGACTTGCCATTTAGTGATCCCCTGACCCAGTCATCTAGACATTTCTATTGGCCCTTGTCAAAGTCACTCTGATCTTTTTGCTTACCCATTTTTCCTGCTTCCAACACATGAAATTCAAGAACTGACTGTTCACTTGCTGTCTAATATATCCCACCCCTTGGCATCAGGTGCCATTGTGATGATATAATCAATGTTATGAACTTCACCTGTCAGTGGTTTTAATGATCAGTGTATCTGTCCTTGTCAAAAACAGTGGCTTTTATTCCGTGCTTGGCTTACATTCATTGCCATTACCCATATTGATGTGCTCCTAATAATATATCGTACAGTATATCTCCCATCTCTCACTGATGTGCTCATCATATAATACATCTCCCATTGATGTGCTCATCATATAATACATTCCTCCCTATACAGACTGATGCAGTGCTGCGCAAAAACGTAATGACTCACTGTTATGAGCTAAAGCACAAAGCAGCTGTTCGGGTTTTTTTTTTTTTTTTGCCAGAATCTCAGTGGGAGTTTCCAGGTAATAACAGTGAATAGTCAGTTCACTAATTAATTAATCAGTCCCTCTGTGATATAACTAATGTAGATATACTGGAATTTTAATTCCGAATTGAAAACATAACTTTTGTCCAGAATAGCCAAATTTAGGATATAGAAGATATAATAAGATTATACAATTTTAGTTCTTACGGATAAAGCTAAACAGATTTGTTTTTTAAAGCACTGTGGTTAACAATTTAGTTAATAAACCTTGGACAGTATGTACATTTTAATGTGACATATTCTAGTCTTTGATCATTTCCTACTGTCTTTCTGTGACAGTGATTAATTGAGCCCTATCTGAAGATAAATTACCTAGCTTTGGAGGGGTCTGAGCTAAAAATATATGCAATTAAACATAACTGCTGCACTTAACAAAAGTAAGTAACATAATTAGAATATTATGCATATAATGCACATTTAATGGCGAGAAATGTTCATGGGCTTGCACATATTTAAATGTACTGTAGTTGGATTCTCATTTTGCATGCAAACTCCTTGCATTTTTCTAACGAGCCTTCAAAAAAATATACATTAGCATATACAATCACACTTACATAATATTACAATTATTGCAATCATTTCTAGCAAAAGGAACATCACCCAACACTTCACAAAATGAAACACAAAGAAAGAGCTTTACAAACAGTTGTGTCCATGGAATGATTTTACAAACACTATGATGCTGTTAGACTTGGCCATTAATGTAATGACATGAATAATCATTACGGAGAACCACAATTAAAGAGACATACATTACTTGACAATTATTATTATTTATATTAAACTAACAAGCAAACACTTTTAAATAAATATACAAACCAAAATAAAGCACGGAAAACTTTGAAAAGTATGAAGTATGTAATAAACTTACTATAAACTTGGTCAGATTGCATTGTTGGACATCCCTCTCAGCTAGGGGAGTTTCTTCAGCCTCATCCCTATTTCCCTGTTCCCCGCAGTGGCGGGTGGTTATAGGCAGTGTTTACATTGCTCCCTAGGGACACCTCCAGTGGCAATCACTTAGACGGCCACTAGAGGTTGCTCCTGGGTTGTGCAGCATTGACAATCAGCATCTCCACACTCAGCACGTAAATGCTGGACTTTTCCCGTAATGCAATGCATCTCTATGAGGAGATGCTGATTGGCCAGCTGGGCATTTAATAATGGGAACGCACTGGATTGGCTGAGAATGTCAATTCTGATGATCTTAGTCAAGGAGTCGGATTAAGGGCAGAGCCATCGCTGGCAGAACGGTGCAGCTGGAGTAAAGGTATGTTTTCTAGTCATTTAAGGGGGGCTGAGGGGCTGAAATGTGTTTTTAACACTATAGAGTCAGGAATACATGATTGTATTTCTACTTGTTACAAATCGCTATTTGTAACTGGCCCTTTAAATGGAAAATTGCCCTGCTTCCCTGGATTGTGGAGAAGCCTGTTTGCCAGCCTCCTTCCTCATGACTATGGCCCCTGGAAGATTGTGTCCCTGAAAACTGATGAACTTTTATTGGGTGTGTATGGCCCTTTAAGAACCGTCTGTGGACATATTGTGACTTTGCTGAACAATACCCCTTTAAGACTATGTATAGTTTTAAAGTTACAGTGTATGTGTGAAAACTGTATTTTTACTGTATGCTATAATTATGTTATATGTTTATCTGAGGGGAGGAGACGTGGGGGTGGTACCATGTATGTGATTGGTTAATTTCAACCTCCCCCTGGGAGTGTCCTGTGTGTACCTTTTTGTAATAAAAAGCAGGCTGGGTGTCCCAGTCCTCAGTTCTTCTTGACCCTTCAAAACGTAGCCTTGTCTCGTTATTGGAGGGAATTGCTGTATCACACTGGGGATTGCTATGCTCTGCATATTCCCCTGAGCTTAATCACTTAGCTCTTTTAAGAGCTTGTTCCGGATATGCTCTCCTGGAGGAGAGGTCTTCCCCACACGGTCCTGAATGCTGGAGGTTCATTCCAGGGTGGAAGGAAGACGGCGCGGCTCCAGTTAAGCTACGGTGGTTGTGGAGTCTGCGGTGGTTGTGGTGTCGTCTGCAGTGCTTGGAGTCCTCTGTGAGCGCTAGGAGCATCCATCAACGGAGGGTACTCGGTCGGAGTACACGGAGCTCCGTTACACTACTCTATATTGTTCCTTTAAGCTTTGAAAATTTAAAATCTCTGGGAGACTGGAAATTTTAAAAAATGAGGAGCAATATAAAAGTTCCTGTTTTCCAGTCCATTAATTTAGCTCTGATTTCTGCCTTTCTTTGTGAAAAATATTGTTTTGATAACATACAATATAATATAAAAATCAAAAAGTTTAAAACCTCTACACCACCAGACAGGCCTAAAAGTTACTTGCCACTACAAAGGTCATCTGCATCATGTCCAGTGGGAATGCACAACACAGCAGCCTCCCTGCCTTTAAAGGACTTTAGCAATATATGTTGTTTAGTTGTTATTTTTCAAGCAATTTGGCTACCATAATGTATGGATAAATTGAGATCCATCCACCTCACAGTTATGGTATATCAAGATGCTGATTAGACAGCATGATTATTGCACAGGTGGGCCTTAGGCTGGCCACAATAAAAGGCCACTCTAAAATGTTGTATTGGGGTGATCCGGAGGGGGTCCGAAATCCAGTCAGTATCTGGTGTGACCACCATTTGCCTCACACACGGAGGACCCCCCCCAATACAGTAAAACTGTACATTTTAGAGTGGCCTTTTATCGTGGCCAGCCTAAGGCACACCTAATACATTCTACATGGCTATTTGGGTCTTCTTCTGATATGGCCGTGTGTTCCATACGGTCATTCGCATCTTCTTCGAATATGGTCATGTGTTCCACGTGACTCATTTCTAAATTCGCTACTGTTCATTTCTAAATACTCTTGCATTCGCTTGTGTAAATTTCGATATGACCGTGCATTCTCCACGGCTCAGTCACATATTCCATAGTTCTTATTGTAGTTTTCGTCAAAAATATGCATGACTCATAATCCTTGGTGAACATTTTAACTAAATCCATATTTATCTCTTTTCAACAGAGTCCATGTTAATACATATTAACATTTTTATACTCCAATAGACATTTAGAATTAAAACCAATATCAATAAACATCTTTAATTATATAAATACATTGTCCTAGTTCATTTCTTCCGTCCCCATTTTCCTTAGAAAGTCTCCAATCTTTAAATACATTCTTAATCCATAAGAATGTTGTATATTTGGGGTTATTATTATGTTTAAAATTAAGATGTAGAGTAACAAAGTTGTATTCTAATCTTCTGGTTCTATTTCTTCCGTTATATTTCTGGTCATATTTCTTATGTTTCTCTATTCTAATATGTAGGGGGCTACTTGTTCTTCTCACAAAGAAAAGGCCAAACATTAAAGGGACACTATAGTCACCGGAACAACTTTAGCTTAATGAAGCAGTTTTGGTGTATAGAACATGCCCTGCAGCCTCACTGCTCAATCCTCTGCCATTTAGGAGTTAAATCCCTTTGTTTATGAACCCTAGTCACACCTCCCTGAATGTGACTTGCACTTCCATAAACACTTCCTGTAAAGAGAGCCATATTTAGGCTTTCTTTATTGCAAGTTCTGTTTAATTAAGATTTTCTTATCCCCTGCTATGTTAATAGCTTGCTAGACCCTGCAAGAGCCTCCTGTATGTGATTAAAGTACAATTTAGAGATTGAGATACAATTATTTAAGGTAAATTACATCTGTTTGAAAGTGAAACCAGTTTTTTTTTTTTTCATGCAGGCTCTGTCAATCATAGCCAGGGGAGGTGTGGCTAGGGCTGCATAAACAGAAACAAAGTGATTTAACTCCTAAATGGCAGTGAATTGAGCAGTGAAATTGCAGGGGAATGATCTATACACTAAAACTGCTTTATTTAGCTAAAGTAATTTAGGTGACTATAGTGTTCCTTTAATATATATAAACATTTTCCGTATAACACGTAATTCACTCATTTTACTTTAAATGTTTTATCTTTATTCTTAGATTCTTTTTAATATTATTTGCTCATCCATAGATATTTTAAGATGTCGGAGGTCAAATTTTAAAATTGGATCATTCCTTAAAAGAGGCCACTATTTTTAATGATATTGTTTACATTATAACTATCAGTGTTAAAATTACAGTTAAAAGGAATTTCCCATTCATCTATTTGTTCCGCTCTTCTTTTTACTTTTATACTCAATTGATTTTTTTTATATTCCTTTCTAAGAATTTCATCCTTTATTATAACAAAGTAAAGTTTGTGAAAACCTGGATAGTATAGTGGTACAATACCTACCTGGGAGACACAGGGTAGGGAGGGGAGACAGAATATATAGGAGAAATCAATTAGGTGCAATACAGAAGGTTAGAAAAATAAAAAGCAATAAATAAAATATAAAATAAATATATGAATCAAATCTCCCACTACAACTGGTAAGATGTAAAAAGCCCCCACCCACAACAAGAAAATGACAACTACTTATAAAAATGGGGTATATCCACTAAATGTCTGTATATTTAAAGTGCAATAGTTGTTTGTCAAGTAAAAAAACATCACTAAATACTAAAAAGAAAGATTGGCAATAATAAGCCACAGTTTTGAAATGTACAAAGTTCTCCACTCTGTGGTAGTCGGTAGGCAAGTTAGCCAATTGCTGTCTCTTTGGTTGAACAATGTATCAGCTTAATAGAAATGTAGCGAAGTTACTCCTACTATGGAGAAAAGTCTGGGGACTTCCTAAATATGCTGAATTATTTTAGTATTAGGCTATAGTCCGCCATATACATTGGCTCTAAGCCAAGAACTATAATTACAACTTGGCACATCTATAAAGCTATTAGAGGAAGAGGACATTAAGACTACATATATATAGTTATAAGAATTATTATTTAAATAACTTTAAAATTCTTGTAACATATCTTCCATACAAGGAATATATCGTTTACAAACATTTGTTTGTTACTATACAAGGCTGCCACATTACTAGTGACTAAAATATAATCCTCTTTCCATCCAGTCTGGTCTAAATCTGTAAAATAGTAATAGTATCCCTTAAAATATTTGGGTATTTACTCGTCAGCGGTTGTAATTAAGCATCACTGTATCACTATACAAGATATTCTTCCTAAAATTAAATCTATCCCCAAAATAATAGGATAGATTTACAGGATCTTTTTGCATTTTGGGAAGAAAGTAAAATATAAGAATCTTTAGATATTCACAATTTAACCCCTTAAGGACACATGACATGTGTGACATGTCATGATTCCCTTTTATTCCAGAAGTATGGTGCTTAAGGGGTTAAACAATCATATTAGTTTCTGGATAAGATTCCTTCTATGTTGCCTTCATCCAAATATGTAACAAATTCCTTTTGTATTAGTTTCAGTATATTAGTTTCAGGATATCTATACAGATTAAGTTGTTTTTGTGCTCAAGTTATTCATTTACTTTTGATCAGATTTAAATTTGTTCAGTGTTACTTTTTAAGGACTGACATGTTTCTAAAATGCTTATTACTCAACCTATACTTATTTAAATCCAACATTATTTGAAAGCTTTAAATAAAATTACAGCTTGTTCTGCAAATTAAGTGAGTTAATGATTGCAAGCATATTTGACAGTGACTTTAATAACACGTCACCTCTAACATCAACGCAAAGTCACTCTCTAATTTAAATTTTCCAGTTCCTATAAACAATATATGCATGTTGGTTTTTCTTTTTATAAATGAGTGTAATAGTTGCTGTTTTAGTACAGGAGCTCAAATGCAAAACAGAATAAAATAAATTAACTTATAAATATGAGTAGGTGATTCATTTGGCAGCATGCTATGTTTTACCATAACAGCAGAAAAGAGGACCTGTTAGGGAGACTGTCATAACATTATTAATACACTGTTTAGTACCCTCATTATACACGTAAATATTATGGGCATAATTAGTGCAGAAGGAAAAAGTAGAGTAATGAAAGGAGCATTTTACTATCTGCTTCCTTCCTGGAAGGTAATCAGAAGAAATAATTAAAATGTTTCAATGTCTTGTTTTGTAATGTTAAAGTCGAGCACATTGCCTGTTTGAAATTTGGTCGTGTGAATGCAAGGAACAGAATGTCCAAGTATAGTTTGCTTTATACTTTTATACTTTTCCCAGAGTTCAATAGTTCCTTAAAGAGAAGTCATGTGCATTAATTTGCGTCCACATTGCAATTCATTTAAATTTAGGCCGATCGACAGGTCGTCCAACTTCTGCTAAGAAAAATAAGTCAGTTCCATCTATGATACACAAAGTATACAAAAAGTATAGCTAAAAGGAGAAATGTTCACATTAAACGTGGTATAAGTAGCCTCTACAAAAAATAATAAATACAACCTGATAATAGTAATGATAATAAACCTAAAAAAAGAAAAACAGCAATAGTGTAATACAGCTACAGCTATAAAGGGGAGGGAAGGGGAGGTTAAGCACTCACAAGATGGTGTTCAATAGTAGGCATATCTCCCTCTGAGGGGTATCTCCAAGTATAGATCATCTTCCAATATTGATTCTGTAGTATGGAAATGTAAACAGGATAAAATAAACTGCATATCTTCACCATTAGTGGATTTCTGGAGCCAGAAGTAGATCGTAATTCCCACAGGAGCAGCAGCCAAAAGTCAAAGATAATAGAATAAAAAACAATAACATTAACAATATATAGTAAAACAACTTGAATAAATACAATGCGTTTCATCCAGCTCCTGGACTTCCTCAGGGATAATCCAACTGTAAATCCAAAAAATTTGGATACGATCGATTCCACCAGTTTCGGCGTGTGTGTCATCGCTTGTTTATATTAATATTTTTTTATTCTATTATCTTTCACTTTTGGCGTCTTTGAATTACGATCTATGTCTGTGCTCTTTCAGTACTGCTCTCTACTGCCGTGTGGTGATGCCGGGAGCTGGGTTATGACACCACTCCCCAGCATCACTAAATAGCACGTGAGGGTGCTGAGAAAAAAGACCATGAAGATGACAAGATGGTTACATTTGTCCTCTTAACCATGCAATGTAAAACATTGCAGTTTTAGAGAAAGTGCAATGTTTACATTGCAGGGTTAAGACAACCTCTAGTGGGCGCCTTTCAGACAGCCAGTTGAGGTGCTTCCTGGCTTCTAACGGAGTTTAACTCTGTAAAACAACATTTGACATCCTCAAGCTTTGCATGAGGACATTCAATGTCTTCAAAATCCTCATAGGAAAATATTAATTTAATGGTTTCTTTTGGGAAGGCTTAATGCGCACATGGCACTCACCATGCATGCTCATTAGTTTCTGCATTGATGTGATGTCACAGGAAGAGGACACGGAGTCAGTTAGTTTTAAAAGGTTTTTAACCCTTTCAGGCTTGGGAGGTGTGGGAGGGACCTAAGGTTAGTGACAGGGGCATACTGTATCATTAGAAATATGATTTTTCATTCCTATATTGTTTCTTTAAGGATATACTTAAATACCTAACAGTGTATTCCTTCGATAAAACACACTCTGTAAAATAAACTGTTATTACTGTTGTACAAATACTCCTGATTTAGGAATATAATTGTACCAACATGCTGATAAAATGCTAGGTACATTGTATACAGGGAGTGCAGAATTATTAGGCAAGTTGTATTTTTGAGGATTAATTTTATTATTGAACAACAACCATGTTCTCAATGAACCCAAAAAACTCATTAATATCAAAGCTGAATATTTTTGGAAGTAGTTTTTAGTTTGTTTTTAGTTATAGCTATTTTAGGGGGATATCTGTGTGTGCAGGTGACTATTACTGTGCATAATTATTAGGCAACTTAACAAAAAACAAATATATACCCATTTCAATTATTTATTTTTACCAGTGAAAACAATATAACATCTCAACATTCACAAATATACATTTCTGACATTCAAAAACATAACAAAAAGAAATCAGTGACCAATATAGCCACCTTTCTTTGCAAGGACACTCAAAAGCCTGCCATCCATGGATTCTGTCAGTGTTTTGATCTGTTCACCATCAACATTGCGTGCAGCAGCAACCACAGCCTCCCAGACACTGTTCAGAGAGGTGTACTGTTTTCCCTCCTTGTAAATCTCACATTTGATGATGGACCACAGGTTCTCAATGGGGTTCAGATCGGGTGAACAAGGAGGCCATGTCATTAGATTTTCTTCTTTTATACCCTTTCTTGCCAGCCACGCTGTGGAGTACTTGGACGCATGTGATGGAGCATTGTCCTGCATGAAAATCATGTTTTTCTTGAAGGATGCAGACTTCTTCCTGTACCACTGCTTGAAGAAGGTGTCTTCCAGAAACTGGCAGTAGGACTGGGAGTTGAGCTTGACTCCATCCTCAACCCGAAAAGGCCCCACAAGCTCATCTTTGATGATACCAGCCCAAACCAGTACTCCACCTCCACCTTGCTGGCATCTGAGTCGGACTGGAGCTCTCTGCCCTTTACCAATCCAGCCACGGGCCCATCCATCTGGCCCATCAAGACTCACTCTCATTTCATCAGTCCATAAAACCTTAGAAAAATCAGTCTTGAGATATTTCTTGGCCCAGTCTTGACGTTTCAGCTTGTGTGTCTTGTTCAGTGGTGGTCGTCTTTCAGCCTTTCTTTTTTTTTTTTAATTCTTTATTTTTGTAGTGCATGAAGGTATAACAGTGAATGTGTGGTACCCCGACGGCATTCCACACACGTTTTAATGACATTAATAACATTGGGGTATTTAGGTACTTTGCACATTTTAATATATTAACATGAGGGGTCAACTGCATGCGCTGTAGCTTAAAGGAATGTTCAACGCTTGAAACAAGATAAAAATAGAAAAATAAAAAGATAGGTTAAGTTATGCATCAGGATTGTCAGACATTGCTAAACAGTGGGTCCCTGAGACCTTTTAAAATTCACAAGCATTTGCTAGCCGTTCATCTAGCGTGGTTATAGCAGATTAAATGCCACTAGTAAGGTAATTAATAAGACACTCGTAGTGAGTATTAAGTATGCTAAGATTTCTAGTTAAGAAGTCGTTAGGCTCCAGTGAGATTGTGTTAAGTAGTTAAACAGTAGGTTTTTAACTAGCAAGATACATTTGCAGTGTTGTTGCTTGCCTGATTAGTTACGCATGGATAAACATATATAGACATTCTCTAGAGGGTCATAAGAGTCAAGTTAAAGCAAGGGCTCCTAAGCATGTAATAAATCAGGGTAGATTATAGGCAAAAGTACATAGTGTTTGCAGGACTCTGGCACGAACGGGTAAGTCCAGTTAAAGTTCAGCCGACCCCTGATACTGGGAAAAGCTGGCGCTCTGTCAGGCAGTTCTTCTGGGTCTCGAGCCCACCTGGGGGTCCACTTATGTCCCTAGTGGGTCGTGAAGGAGCTCTCCGCTGATTTCGTCTCCCTGGGTGTTGTCTCGCTGTATCCCGTCCGGGTCCGCCGCCAGGTGGAAGCTGTGATGCCTTCTGGCAAGTCTCTCGGTCTTTCTCTCGAAGACTTGAGTGCTGAGTTTTGTCTCTTTGGCCGGAGGAATCCGGCGTTGCCGAGTGGCAGGTTAGGTGTGAAGGCTTGGTCCCATCTCGGTGTTCAGGAGAGTGACGGCCGGTGCTTGGGAGGCCTGCCAGCTTTTCCCGCTGTGGGGAGCTCCGGGGAAGGCGTTGTCTGAGGGCTCTGAACGGGCCACTACTCAGAAGGCGCCGGGTAGCCGGGCGGATCCACGCCGCTACACTCTGCAGTGCTCGTTTAAGGTGCCGACCTTTTGTGTGGAGCCAGAGGTTGTTGCGGAGTCGGTAGAAGAATGTTAGAGTGCATTTAGGCGGTGTGGGGAGAGCATTTCTTCTCGCCGCCATCTTGTCTGCACTTCTGTGTTCCCGTGCTTGCGGGAGTTTCGTCGCTTTGTGGATACGCATTGTGGGGGTTACCGTCCCCAGCGAGGACCGGGATATCCCCCGCCGGTCCAGAGGGGGGGGCAGCGGGGTAACCTCCGAGTGGGACGTGTGAGCTGGACCTGTGCTGAGGGATCGTCCGCCTCCCCTCTGCCCCAGGCTCCGCTCCAGTGTAGGCCGCATGGCCGGTAAAGATGCTCCCGTGGCTTGTCGTCGTGGGACAGGTATCACCGTGTGCCCCTTAAGGTCCTGCACCCGGTACTGGGCGGTTTGAGCCGTTAACCTGGTCGGATCTCTCTGGGTATCCCGACTTGTGCTCGTTGGCATGGGAGCCCTCACTGAGCACGTCCGGCCATCTTGGCAGTCAGGCCCCGCCCCCCCCCTTTCAGCCTTTCTTAACTTGGCCATGTCTCTGAGTATTGCACACCTTGCGCTTTTGGGCACTCCAGTGATGTTGCAGCTCTGAAATATGGCCAAACTGGTGGCAAGTGGCATCTTGGCAGCTGCACGCTTGACTTTTCTCAGTTCATGGGCAGTTATTTTGCGCCTTGGTTTCTCCACACGCTTCTTGCGACCCTGTTGACTATTTTGAATGAAACGCTTGATTGTTCGATGATCACGCTTCAGAAGCTTTGCAATTTTAAGAGTGCTGCATCCCTCTGCAAGATATCTCACTATTTTTGACTTTTCTGAGCCTGTCAAGTCCTTCTTTTGACCCATTTTGCCAAAGGAAAGGAAGTTGCCTAATAATTATGCACACCTGATATAGGGTGTTGATGTCATTAGACCACACCCCTTCTCATTACAGAGATGCACATCACCTAATATGCTTAATTGGTAGTAGGCTTTCAAGCCTATACAGCTTGGAGTAAGACAACATGCATAAAGAGGATGATGTGGTCAAAATACTCATTTGCCTAATAATTCTGTATTATAAATAAAGAAGAAATAAATATAATGCCAAAGATCATCACGCAAACCATTCAAAGTAATTTTACTTCACAAATTGCACAGAAGAGAACTAAGCCCAGTGATAACTGATTTATATTCTCTATAAACATTTTTGTTTGTATGTGTATTGTAAGACTTCACTTTGAAATGCTGTTAGAATATTGCTGTGTTTCTAGAATCAATGATATCTGAAAAATAAATAACATTCTAGCAATCGTAAAAAGAAAAATGAAGAATAGCAACAATGAAAACATGAAAATGTAACAACTTTTAAATAAAAATGTTTTTTTAATCTATTTATATTCTAATTTGTTTCAAAATGGTATGTTAAAACTTTTTTAGATTATTATATTATAGGCAATAATATAAACCATATGACTTATAAATTATATTGCTTTCAGATACCATAATTTACCATTCCGCCATATCTAGGCAACTTTTCTAATTGACTAAAAACATGGGATTGTATTTGTAATGTGCAGTATATATTTGTTCCAGTTGTCAGTTGAAATATTATACATGTATTGTTTTTTTCTTCAATCTTTTCTTCATATTTGTCATTGCTTACTTTTGATCTTTTTCAGTGGAATTTTTATACTGTGATTTGACCTCCATGAAGTCCATACGAAAATTTGTTCAAAATTTCAAGGCAAAGAATCTTAAACTACACATCTTAGTGAATAATGGTAAGTACAGCTTTTATATTAACTATGACTAATACGGATTTATTTTGTTGAGTGGAAAATATAGAAAGCTGAGGTTTTTCAATATGTTTTGGCTCCCAGAAACTGCAGCATGCAAAAGGAACCAAAAGAAAATGCTTGTATATACATTTTAATGGAAACAGTTTCAAATATTGGTGTTGAGAAACATTATTGGTCAGTGGTCTGATTTTGGGATTGTGCCACAACATAATAGGATTATTTTCTGGTGTTCCTCTTCTGAGGGCTCCAAGTAAGGGCATCAATATGCTTTGTCTTTTTCGGAGGGGCAACCCCATGATCTGTGTTGTGTTAACCTGACCGTTCTAGTTATATCTTTCTGTAAGCATATAGCTCAGTGTCAAAGCAGTTGTGGTGAGACCACACATGATAGAACGCCCCACAATTTGATACAAATTCAAACATTACTGTTGTGCATTACCTGCTATCTGCAGTTTCATGTTGGCCAATAGAAAGTCTGCTTTGGGCAAAGCAATTCTGGGAAATTATGTTTCCACTTCACCTCTAATCTATCTTGGAATTCCCAGCTCGACATGCAAATTAGCGCAGACAAGCTTTATGTCTTGTCTTCAACCTGCATTTTTACAGGTATCCCTTAGCAATGGAACACTGTTTCAGACACTGTTACATGGCTTTTTATATCAGTGCAGGATTTTTTTCTTTTTCGTTTTACATTCTTTATTTTCATTTTCAAAAGAATAATACCAGACATTCACAGAATCATAACAATACAAAATACACTTTACAATCTTGTCTTGTATATAGTCTATTCCCCATCACTTTCCCTACTGATATCAAGGGGAGGGGGCAGGTGTACTGTGCACGCAGCGAGTTACTCCCAACTGTACCACCTACCAATTCCCACCCTCTTCTTCTCTGGAATGTCGCTATCTCCATATCATAAATCTCCTCTACCTTTGCCATTTATTGAAGTAGGGTGGGCATACCCGCATTAAGCTATCTAACCACAATCAGAGATTTTGCTGCATTAAGGAGATGTTTGGTAAGGGATATTTTGGTACAGAGAGAGTGTCAATTTAGTGTGATGTAATAGCATTGTTTGGGGTCACAGATGCAAATCAGTGTCCAAGATCTCATGAATCTCCTTGTGAATGCTCTACCAGTATTGGGCTGGTAATCTGCATGACCACCGCATATGTAGGTCTGTTCCAACCTCTTCCCCACATCTCCAGCATAACTCTGTTACGCCTTAATACATGTGGTGTACCTTTACTGGGGTCCTGTACCACCCTGTGAGTAGCTTATAATTCAGTTCTTGTAGTTTAGAACATGTAGCACTTTGATGAGTGTGTAAATGGATCTTCTCCCATTGGTGCTCGGAGCATGACCCCTACTTCGTGTTCTCATTTAGCAATGTATTTTGCAGGTTTTTGTGGGCAACTGCATGGAGTAGAGATTAGAGTATTTTAGTACCGACCTGTGTTTTCTCCAGGTCTATTCACAGTTTGGACCTGTACTTAGCATGCCAATCCATTATCCTAAGCAAATGTGCGGCCCTGGGGTACATTTGAATGGAAGGTAAGCCGACACCTCCCAGGTGATTTGGCAAGTGCAGTAAGGATCGTTTTAACCGCGGTGCTCCATTTTGCCAAACAAATCTAGAAATGGTGGCATTCAGTGACTGGAAATGTGCCTTCAGTAAACAGATCGGGTCAGTTTGGAAGAGATACAGGAGTCTGGGTAACAGGTTCATTTTGACGGGATTTATTCTGCCAAACCAAGATACGCAGAGACCTGACCATCTTGTGACATCAGACTGCAGTGTACATAGGGTAGGCGAAAAGTTGTCACTATACAGTTGTCCCAGGTTGCCTGTGAGTCAAAAACCCAGATATTTAAGGCGGGCATAACACCAAGCAAAGGCGAACTGGGATCTCAAATGGGCCACTGATTCAGTCGACATCCCTATTGAATGGGCCTCAGACTTGTCTATATTCAATCGTAGGTTAGATAGCTCCCCATACTCTGCAAAGGCAGATAAGAGATTTGGGAGGGACACTATGTGGCTTTCGATAAAAAAAAACAGCATATGATCCGCATATGCGGCCACCTTGTGCTCCACTCCACCAATTGTGAGTCCCATGATACCTACATACCATCTGACTGTCTCTAGAAATGGCTCCAGAGTAATGGCAAACAGAAGAGGGGGAAGAAGACACCCCTGCCTAGTCCCATTCCGAATCTGGAAGAAGGGAAATAGTGCACCGTTTATCCTAATACGAGCACTCAGGACTGTGTATAAAGAGGAAATTCAAGCCAACATATGTGTACCAAATCCTGCAATGTTCTGCAATGTTGCCTCCCTACCTGACACAAATACCACCTGATCAGGGTATATTAGATCTGGCAATATTCTTCCAATACGCATGGCTATTACCTTTGAAAAAAACTTTAAATCGGCTTTGAGAAGGGAGATCAGTCGGTGACTTACTGTCCTTGTGTATCACGGTTATGGTTGCCGCCAACATATGCTCAGGAAATGAACCATCCTCCAGCAAAGAATTCAGGCCTAACAGCAACTTTGGAATGGGGATATCTTTTATATTTTATAGGGAAGCCATCCAGGCCCGGTGCCTTATGCATTTTGGAGACCTTCAAGGAGGTATGCAGCTCCTCGGAGACTCCAGTTCCTCCGCAACCTCCAGTGTTCTAGTTACATGAAGGGTCAAGAATTCTGTTATCCTTCCTGTTTGACGGTGGGTCTCATCAAGTGTATGGCTAGGACTTAGATTATACAGATTGGTGTAGAATT
Source organism: Pelobates fuscus (assembly GCF_036172605.1). Classification (NCBI taxonomy): domain Eukaryota; kingdom Metazoa; phylum Chordata; class Amphibia; order Anura; family Pelobatidae; genus Pelobates; species Pelobates fuscus. The sequence continues at coordinate 115,028,960 of NC_086317.1, forward strand.
TATGGAATTGGTCAATTATTTTATGTTGTTGTGGTACGATGTTTCTTTATTTTAGAGATGTGGCAAAGACATCTCCTCTGCTGTAGATTTCTTGCCAAGAGTCAACCACATTTGTTGGAGAATATAAAAACACACTCAGAACTGCGAATGGTGAGAATGAGTTCCTGTGATAACATGTTTTTCAGGGCCCTGTGTGCCTTAAGGAGATCCTGATGTCTCATTCGAAAGTGTGGTCTTATGCGCATGTTCAAGGTCTGCAATACATTGTAGCAATTCAGAAATCTGAGGTGGCATTAGGGGAAAAAAATGGTTTCTTCTCAAATCATCAAGCAAATTTACAAGTTATAAAAGTCCATTATATAATATATTATGTATACACTGGAGTTAGATGGACTGCTATAGGAATTAAGATACTTTATTTCCAGCATTTATACTCTATTTTTTTTTTTTTATATATTTATAAATCATGCTGTGTGAGTATAAAGAGATTGGACTGGGATCAAAGCAGTACAGAAGGTCACAAATACGAGTAAAGATAGGGACAGAGAACAGCGAAGTCAAGATCCAAACCAAACTCAAAAAACATTAAACTAACACTAATGTAACATGCTCTTGGGTAACAGGAGAAAAGACAGAGCAATGGCTAGTTTGTGGGCTGATTTTAAATTGAATTTAGTAGAAAGTTATTGTAGACATCAGAGACGTGATGCAAGAATGTGCTTGACCATTGACGCAGGAATAAAGCAGTGGTTGTACGAGTTTGGCTTTATTAAGAGATCATAATGGAGCTGTCCACGTCATAAATGGCAATAAAGTGATTATGTGGAATTCCTATGTGTGGAATGCTACTGCAGTTTCGAAAGCAGTAATAGTGACATGCTGGTGCAGAAATGGAGCAGAGGCAGACGGTAATGTGACAACAACCAGGACAAGGCTTGATCAAGTCAGTAGACTATAAATACCCACGTGCCCCTGGAGCAGCACCTGACAATGTTATCATAAAACAACACTGTTATTCAAGTTTCTGTTCTCTTATTTCTGCTGGTCCCCCATATAGAAGCAGAATTAAACACATTCTGTGGGCATCAAGGAGATTGTCATATAGATTGTGTAAGGGGAGCTTTAAACTGCCTTAACTGTACTCATTTGTAGCTTATATCCTGGGTGCCAATGCTGCCAACCAAACAGACTTGTAGAATTCTGTATTAACCCCTTAAGGACACATGACATGTGTGACATGTCATGATTCCCTTTTATTCCTGAAGTTTGGTCCTTAAGGGGTTAATCCAGAACACAGAGGAAAGAGGAAGGTACACTGAAAATCAGTAATCTATTTTAAAGTAGCACACATTGAAGCATGATTAAACATAATATACTAAAAATGCTAATACATTTTACATTTCAAGATTTTAGCATATATATTTTTTTATTTTCTTATACTTCACTATCTGCCTTTTTGTTAATACATATGCACTTTTTTTTCTTAATTCACTTGCATATAAATCATTATTGGCTTTTATTTATGCGTAACATAGTGGTGCGTTATATTATTCAACAATATTATTCACCATTATTAATCATATCAGGGTGTACTTTCCCGTTGTTAGCATATAATCATTCTGGAATAACGGAATGAACCTTGCTGAAAACACAATAGCCGGCATAAAGCCTGTACTATGACAACCAAAAAAAATGCAGCTATGTAATTCTTAGAGAATGACCATTTTCCCCCGTGACACATGGATGCTGAGGGCAATTTTCTCTGCCAGATGGTTCTGCCTGAAACAAGCTTTCAAATGTTGCTTCTCCATCTGGGAGAAAATGCTGCTAGTTGAAATGTCACAAGTTGATAGCAAGAAACGGAGACCTAGGGGAACAGGAATCCTTCTGTAAACACATTTCTCCATTTTTATAACAAGACATTAATGTGAAAGTACCTATGGATCAAACCTCGCTTTTATTATAGGTGCATGTTAATAAGTCAAAGGTATATATATATATATATATATATATATATCAGCAAAATTGTAAACAAATGTATAGCTTAAAATATATACTTGTCTGAAAAATACAATAAACTGATGTATGTATGTTGCTATAAAACTATAGAGTGGCTAAGATATCTTGACAGCAATAATAATCATTTCTATATGTATTCGCAATTTGAACCTAAAGTTTAGCTAAATGATATTCAGGTGTTAAAATTAATCAGTTTCAGCTAGATTTAAAACATTGACTATTCATAAAAAGCAATTTAGGTGATGTCAGCCACATTTGCATTATCATTTGGCTGCTCTTCTAGTAACTGTTAAAATCAGCTGAATCTATACATAAATTTGCTAATTCGGTTACTAACAAAAATCCAAGCTGCAACCAAATTCCATTCATTTGTTTTATCCAGCATATAGTGTTTCAAAATAACCTTAAAGAAATACTATAGCGTTAGGAATACAAACATGTATTTTTAGCCTCATAGTGACTCGCTAGATGTTTAGATTACTGCCCACTATGTGAAGTAAAAAGGTAGTTTTACTTAGCTTTTCTCCAACACCACTGTGCTGCCTACGCAATGGAGATCATCTGTTCTGATGATCTCAGCCAATCCAATGCTTCCTATGGGAATGTGCTGCAAAATGCCACTCTGATCCAATCAAATCCTGCTGTCGGAGTGGTGTTTTGACTGAGAACCAAGTTTGACTCGTTCTCACAGGATAACGGCTCTAGTGGTTGTATGGAATACAGCCACTAGGAGTGTGTTATACAAAACTGCACCTCTCCCCTTAATCATAAATTGGGGTCACTTTTGGAGATGGTGAGAAGAGTTAGATATCCCTACCAAATATGAAAAATATACAGTGATATAATCACATTCTTTTGTTTTTTATACTTTCTTTAATCACAACCAAAGGATTTAAATTGTTCACAAAAAACAACCCAAGAGAAAATGAAAGAGTAGACAAATAATTGTAATGCAGAACATTTTACCAGATACTATAATTAATCGATGTATAAAATCATAACAGTAAACCGTAAATGAAATAAAACCAACTTAAGGGAGGAAAGGAAAAAAGAAAAGCCTTAACAGTAATTTAGCAATAATTGCACTATTGTTATTATCATTATTATTTTGGCATTTATATAGTGCCAACATATTGCTCAGTGCTTTACAATATTATAACATGGGGGATTTTGACAATAAATTAGACACATACAAAATATGACAGGAACTGCAGGTTGATGAAGGCCCTTACAGTCTGGAGGAAGTATGGTATAAAACACAACAGGACAGGTTTTGAGGGGGATAGCAACCAAACGAGTGAAACAGAACTGGAAGAGAAAGTAGGATCTATGCTATCAGTTTTTCCAGTGTTCCATGAAAAAATATTGTGAAACCTTGTTAAACTTTGTATGAAGGTGAAATATAGAATTGTTGGTGCTGTATGACTTTAGATTTTCATGTGAAGACATATGTTAATGTGTTGAAAATGTCTCATCACTTGATTTGAAGAGAGACTTTCTGACAGATAACCCAACTTTTCATCCCATTTTTTATGTGAAATATCCTCATGGAATCATTGCTTAGCTCTGCATGGTGCAGATAAGGCCAGCCAGAGAATTTTACATGTAAAATCTTCTGGCTTCTGGGTTGCAGCTGGGTACAATATTTTGTGCATGTTTCTTTATAGCCTCTAGCTAATTTGCGCATCAGCAAAGATATGACTCTTGCAATGTCACTTAGAGGTCACCAAACTCCTCGGAAGCATATAAAAGGCAAGCATGAAGGGCACAGATGAATGACATAAGGGCTATTCTTTCCTGACAGACACAAAGAACTGTGCCAGGGAAAATTAAATTAACATTTAGTAATTCATATTAAAATTATATTTTTACCTCAAGCAGAACTAAAATGCACAGCGGGACTCAGGGAAGCAGATACTGTTCTTATTAATCTGCATATTTTCTGTGCTTAACAAGATAACCAGCAATATCCCACCAACATGTTCTGATCTTATTGTTAGCAAGGGTTTTTTTTTTTCCTCTTGAGAAGAACCACTTTGAGTTGACATGGTATTCTGAACTGGTTAAAACAAACAGCGATTATTTTGCAGACTAATAAAAATCAAAGAGAGGGAAATCCACGTCTCGTGTGATTAGGCTTTCCTGCAGGATTTCAGGATGTGTGTGGGAAGATAAGACATATTTTCTAGAAAAACGTAAATTTGCAAGTATAATACTGGTTCCTGGCCTATACTTAGATGTGAGTGCATTTAGATGATAAAATAAAAGAAAAAAGGAATATAATCAAAACAATAACACAAAAGAAGTGAGAATATGCTACACAAACTACAGCTCTTAGAAAGCTTGCATACACCTTGTTACATATACACACATATATAAATATATATACATATATACATATATATATATATATATATATATATATATATATATGTGTGTGTGATTAAAGTCACCCTGTAGTGACTATTGTATATGCAATGCCTGCCTGCCATTCCCCTGGCCACCTACTGACCTTTGGCTCTAGATAAGGTGAGCTCAATATCTATATCACATTTTTTGTTATCTATTTGGTTGATAACACTACAACATATTGGTTTCTTTCTCTTTATTGGAGGATACATCTTTATGAAGGAGTGGAGTGATGCTGACCTACGAACATAACAGCCCAATATACGTAGCCAATACATATAGGCTCCGTAACATGTGAGTGGCCAGACAAATTTTAAATCATTGGGATATTGTAACCATCTGCAATATATTTCTATTCTTTTTTTTTTTTTTGCTTTTTTTATGCACTGCACTTTGTTCTGTATATACCTGTCATAACAGGGGTAAGTTATTCCCCTTATTTTTGCACTTTAGCACTCCACTACAGGTACAAGTGTATCTTGTACCATTAGAAGGTGTATATATTTTTGTGTTGTGTGGGGAAGAGGGTATCCCACATTAGAGTATAGAGCTGCTATTTTTATACGTAAAGCACTTTTTGATGTAACACACTCACTCCGTTGAGGAGTTTTGTTTTGGTTACCAGGGTGGAGCATTGCTAATTTATTCTAGGTCATTAGGAGCTTTCTTACAAGCTCCTAAACTTCACATGTTATTAGAGTCTTGATTGTGCTCCAAGCTGTTCTTGTCTCCTGTTTCTTGTTACTGTTCTGTTTTCACAGGATGACTCAGAAGAAAACCCTCAGACATTTATTTTTATACCTTTTAGCAAATAAAATAAATCTAGTGACAATACTCCTCTCAAATTAGCACTCTCAGCAATGACACTGCTCTAAACAGAGAGTGTCCTATTTCTATTGTATATATATATTTATATATATATATATTTTGTATATGTGTATATGTATATCCAAACTCTGAATTATTTCTCTTCCTATTACACTATGTAAAAAACGGATACAATTTGTACCTTGTAATACCTTTTTTATTGGACTAACAGAATTTTTTAATGACAAGCTTTCGGAAGAACCTCCCTTTCTCAAGTCTGAAGCATTTCTGAGCAAGACGACACATAGAATTCAAAGCTGAGTTGTGATACAGGGGTTAAAGCGACATGAGTGCAGATAAGACACAGGTTTGTTAGAAAATAGACACCATTTTTGCAGAGGGTCATAAATATCTTTCTGAAGAGCAGAGTGAGGGGGGAGAGGGAGAAGAAAAACAAACAAGTAGATATTGCAGAGAATGGTACACTTTATACATACACACACACACAGGGGCGTATTAGCCGCGAGGCTAACAAGGCATTTGCCTTGGGCGGCATTTTCCAGGGGGCGGCAAAAAAAGCCGCCCCCCAAATGCCCAAGGCAAATGTCTTGTTAGCCTTGCGGCTAACAGACATGCTGGGCTGCTGCTGGGCGGTCGGGCTGGGCTGCTGGGCGGCTGGCGAGGGAGCACTTCCTCTGAGCTGTCTGCTCAGCTCCCTCGCGCGCCGCAGAGTGAGGCTGGGAGCCGGAATATGATGTTATATTCCGGCTCCGCCTCCCAGCCTCACTGTGCGGCGCGCGAGGGAGCTGAGCAGACAGCTCAGAGGAAGTGCTCCCCCACCAGTGCCGCCCGACCGCCCAGCAGCCACTGGATCACCAGGGAAAACAAGATGACCCCCCCCCCCAAGCATTCCCAAAGGTAAGGAGGCTGGGGGGGGGGTGTAAGTAAAAAAAAAAAAAAAAAAGTGTTAATGTGAGTGAGTGTGTGTGTTTGTTAGTGTGAGTGTGTGTCTGTTAGTGAGTGAGTGTGTGTCTGTTAGTGAGTGTGAGTGTGTGTGTGTCTGTTAGTGAGTGTGTGTCTGTTAGTGAGTGTGAGTGTGTCTGTTAGTGTGTGTGTGTGTGTGTGTGTGTTAGTGTATCTGTTAGTGTGTGTGTCTGTTAGTGTGTTTGCCTGTGAGTGTGTGTGTGTGTGTGTGTGTGTGTGTCTGACTGTGTGTGTGTGTGTGTGTGTGTGTGTGTATGTTAGTGAGTGTGTGTGTCTGCTAGTTTGTGTCTGCTAGTGACTGAGTGTGTGTCTGTTAGTGTGTGTCTGTTAGTGAGTGTGTTTGTCTGTTACTGAGTGTGAGTGTGTCTGTGTTTCTGTTAGCGAGTGTGTGTTTCTGTTAGCTAGTGTATGCGTATCTGTCAGTGAATGTGTGTGTGTGTATTTAGAATGCGGGGCGGGGTAAAGGTTGGGTGGGGGTGGCGCGCGGGGGGGGGAGGGAGGGGGGCGCCTGAGTTTTGTCCTGCCTAGGGCAGCACAAAACCAGGATACACCACTGCACACACACACATAAATATGTATATACGAACGCATAAACACATGTACATATACATAAACACATGTACATGGACTCATATACACAAATATAAATGCACAGTCATATATATAAGCATACATGCAAAAGTATGGGAAAGCATAGGTCTACACATAGTACTTTATATATTGATAGAAAAAACATATTGGAATGTGTTTTAAAGTGTTGATACATATGACAGAACAGTAAGATAATGTGGGGGAGTGTTCTTGTAAAGTGTTGGTAGAGGGACAGGAAACCCAAATCAATATTTAGTCCTCTGTTCTTGCTGTTAAACCATTTGATCAGTCTGGCTTCAAAACATTTTCTTTCTTGGGTATTTCAAAATATTTTAAAAAATACCCAAGAAAGAAAAACTTTACTTTCTACTTACCCGGTCGCTGGCGATCCCATCCTGGCAATCGCGGTGTGGGGACTTACTTGGGAGCTCAGGGAGTTCCCTCTCCATCCACTTCGGCCCCCTTGGGCCATGGGATCGCGAGGTCCTTGTGAGGACCTCGCGATTATATGGACGGCATAGCCATCCATGTCAATGCCAGCAGGGGGATTGCCTGTAATGACAGGTACTCCCCCTGCTGCCTGGAAAAATAAAAATAAAGGTTTAAAACAGTGTAAAATTAAATAATATATACTTAGGTCATATATATATTTATTATATATATGATCTAAGTATATATATATATATACAATTATACACACATACACATACACTGTCTAAGTATAATATAAAATAAAAAATAAATATGTAAATACGTTAAAAATGAAATAAAAAATAATAAAAATAAATAAATTAAAAATATATATATATGTGTAAATTCATTCTAACTATTTTAAAATGAATATATATTTTGATATTAAAATACATGTAGAACAAAATAGTATATATATCTATATACATGAGTATATCACTATATATATATACCTATATATAAATAAAAACAATTAAAAACAATTATATACATATATATATATATATATATATACATATATATGCACACACACACATATATATATAATAATTCTATGTATATATTTATGTAATCATTTTACATAATTAGGTCATTTTATTAATTACAATTAGCGGGACCTGCCTGACAACCCAGGCCAAACGTCCAGGGAATTTAATTTGCTAGCACTATATTTAACCCTGTAACTTTCCAAGACACCACAAAAAACCTGTACTGTACATAGGGGGTACTGTTTTACTCGGAAGACTTCGCTGAACACAAATATTAGTGTTTTAAAACAGTAAAATATATCACAACGACGATATTGTCAGTGAAAGTGACTTTTTTTGCATTTTTCACACACAAATGGCACTTACACGGATGATATAATTGTTGTGATATGTTTTACTGTTTTGAAACACTAATATTTGTGTTCAGCAAAGCCTCCCGAGTATAACAGTATCCCTCATGTACAGGTTTTATGGTGTTTTCAAAAGTCAAATATAAGGCTTGCGTTTCAGTTTTTTCATATTGAAATTCGCCAGGTTGGTTACGTTGCCTTTAAACCGTACGGTAGCCCAGGAATGAAAATTAGCTGAGCCTAATGTACAAGTTGTGATCAAAACAAAACGTTGCAATAGTAGACAACCTAAGGTATTGCAAATGGGGTATGTTCAGTCTTTTTTAGTAGCCACTTAGTCACAAACACTGGCCAAAATTGGCGTTCAAATTAGTTTTTTGCATTTTTCACACACAAACAAATATTAGCATTAACTTTGGCCAGTGTTTGTGACTAAGTGGCTACTAAAAAAGACTGGACATACCCCATTTGCAATACCTTGGGTTGTCTACTTTTGCAAATGGTATGCCATCAAGGGGGTAATTATTATTCCTGGGCAATCATACGGTCTCAAAGGCAACGTAACCAATCTGGCGAATTTCAATGTGAAAAAACTAACAAATATAACATGCTATATTTGACCCTGTAACTTCCCACTACACCATAAAATCTGTACATAGGGGGTACTGTTTTACACGTGAGACATCGCTGAATACAAATATGTGTATTTTATTGAAAAAGCAGAAAAAGCAAACAGTATTATGACACTAGTTAGAACTAAAATTATTTTTAAAATTCTTATTTCTTCCCATTTTTTTATATTTTATTCATATTAAATTATGTTTCTTACCTAAATATTAAATGAAAGCCCTGTTTCTCCTGAATAAAATGATATATAATAAGTGTGGGTGCACATAATATGAAAGAGGCGCATTTCGCCTGAACAGACATATAGCGCAAATTCAAGTTTTTGTTTACGTTTTGTTTTGATCACAACTTGTACATTCGGCTCAGTCCTTAAGGGCTTAAAGGGACACTATAGTCACCAGAACAACTACATCTTAATGTAGTTGTTCTGGTGAGTATGATCATTACCTTCAGGGATTTTCATGCAAACACTACCTTTGCAGAGAAAAGGCAGGGTTTACAGTGCCCCCTAAGAACACCTCCAGTGGCCACTACTCAGGTGGCTACTGGAGGTTCTTCCTGGGGCAGTGCTACACAGTGTGCAGCATTGCTCTTCAGGACGCTGGATTTTCCTCATAGAGATGCATCTCTATGAGGAGGTGCTGACTGGCCAAACCAGTGTTAGGCCAAGTCCCCATCCTGCCTCCTTGCCGATTTCATCCAATCCAATGCTTTATTCTATAGGAAAGCATTGGATTGGCTAAAAATGGTAAATTCTGATGATGTCACCAAGGAGACGGATCAGGGGTATGTTTTGTTTTTTTGTTCTTTTTGTTTTTTTCAATTCTTTATTTTTGTGGTGCAAATAGCATCAGATTGTTGCATCGACATGTTATAAACAACTCATCAAACATTTTTTTTTTTTTGTAAATCTCTTTATTTGTTGGTTGTAGGATAAGATAACAAGTCGGCTCGCAGGCCGTCATGAAAAACAATTGACATACAAATGTGGTATCGGACAGTTTGAATCATAAATCATCATTCCAAGTAGCAGAGCTCCATTATTTTGTTGCGATTTGTTTCATTTTCCCTCTTTTTTTTTTTTTTTCTTTTTGAAATAATACAACTAAGGAAAATATAACAGGAGGGTTAGGCTCGCAGGCCTTTGGTAATGACAAATGTCGTTTCAAGACATGTAAGGAGAGTAGAACGGGGAGGTTAGGCTCGCAGGCCTTCAGTAGTAACAAACATAATTTCAGGACATGTTTACGCCTTATGGCCCTCTGTAAGCATATTAGCAGTGTTGTGGGTCAACTTTTATTTTTGTCCCAACGTCATATGTATTATGTAATTCGTTTGTAGTAGACAGCGTCTACGAGCTCTCCCTGTCGCTTATGGGTGTCCACGTTCTGTATGAGGACCTATGACGGGTGGCCTCGCACGTGATATGTACGTAGTGGTCCTGCGTCATGTCAGTTGCCTATGTATTCGCTGCTCTCATGTCCCGGTATATTAGGTCTGGTAGGGTTTCATGTGCACCCTGTCCAAGCTGCCCTCTCCGTCATTGTGCCGTATGTCTGCTCTCAATTCTGCCGTATCTGAATGTGTGTCCATGGGTAGCATTTACAGTGGTAGTGTGTCTTGTTTGTTTTTCTTCTGGTCGTGTGATCGTGGCTTGTTTTCAGTAAAATCAAATGTAGGTGCTTGTATATGGTATGGAAGGTGAGTGTATTATAGTCACAAGAGTCGTGACCTAGAAGAAGGGAGAGGGAAAAGGGTAAGGTTGCGGGTATTGAACTATGAATTGAGACGTGGGGTCCGCCCCGAGGGTCCGGGCCCCCCCCCCCGTGCCACCCTATCGAATTCTGGACACATATGCAAACCAAGGGCGCCACAGCTCTGCGTGTCTGTCCCCTCTGCCTAGTAGAGATGCCTGCATCGCCTCTGCCCCCTGAATGTCCTCCACTCTGCGTATCCATTCCTCCACACCGGGGGTCTCTGTTTTTTTCCAATATATAGGGATCAGAGCCCTGGCAGCGTTGAGTAGGTGGCGTAAGATCGATTTTTTATACCGTGCTATCGGCATTTGTGAAATATGCAGTAGAGCTAGGGCCGCGTTCCACTCGGGTATCTCTTCCAGGATGTCAATTATGTTTTGTCGTATTAACTCCCAGTAGGGAGCAAGAGCGCTGCACTCCCACCAAATATGGATCAACGTGCCCCTTTCCTCTTGGCACCTCCAACAAGTTGGAGGGGTTGGCGGGAAGATCCTGTGGAGGAGCGCCGGTGTTCGGTACCAGGACGCGATGATCTTGTAGTTTGTTTCCTGGTATAGTGAGCTGATGGTGCTCTTGTGTTGCCAGGTCAAGGCGTTCTCCCACTGTGTGGGTGTGAAGGTAGTGTTGAGCATGGTTTCCCATTGTCTGCGGAAGGTGTTGTTTTCCGTAAGGTGTCCAACTAAGAGGTGTTAATAAAATATGGAGATTGCTTTTCCCACGGGTTTGCCTTTTTCGCACAATGCTTCAAACCACGTCAGGGTGCGGTGTAGGCGTTCTCTATTACGCATGCGTTTGTAGAAGTGTGTCACTTGCATGTACCTGAATGCTATGAGCTGGTTCCAGGGAGTATCCCCTAGGAGGGTGTCCAGTGCCTTTATGTTGCCGTCCTGTAGTATCTTCATGATTGGGACATATTCGCAGCCTCCTCCGAAAGGGAGGGACGTCGATGTGAGCCCCCCCCCTATTGCGTCGTTGTAGGTGATGGACATCATGGGGCTTGGCGTGGGTGAAATGTGTACTTGTTCCCTCATGCGTCTCCAGTTGGTGAGCGTTTGTGCTACGATATCTTCCTTTTCCCGGTCCAGGTTTGCGTTCACCTGTGTCCCCCAAACCGCAGCCTGTAGATGTGCCCCCCGTTCCTCTTGTGCCAGATTAACCCATTGTTTGCGCCTTTGTGGGTCTGCGTGTAGGTCTAGGATGCATTGAAGGACAGTGGCCTGATGGTACCTTTTAAAATCGGGTAGTGCCAAGCCTCCTCTGTGTCGCGGCAAGCATAGAATGTCATGACGAAGTCTCGAGCGTTCGCCTCTCCATATGTAGTGGATGACCGCTGATTTTAGCTTGGCAAAGAATGATGGGGGTATTGCTAATGGGATCGTCTGGAACGGATATAGGAGTCTTGGTAGGATGTTCATTTTCAAGACTGCGATCCGCCCATGCCAAGATACATGTGGGTATGCCCATTTATTTAGGTCCGCCATTATAGTTTCCAGTAGCGGCGTAAAATTTTGTGAGTACAGGTCGTTCGGGTCTCTCGTTATCCACACCCCGAGGTATTTCATCCTACCGGAGCACCACCTGAAGGGAAACAGAGATGCTAGAGCTGAGTATTCCTCCTCCGGTAGGTTGACGTTAAGTACTTCACATTTGGAAAGGTTAAGCTTGAAACCTGCCAATTTGCCGAAGTATTCCGTCACTGCCATGATGTTGGGCATCGTGATTGTAACGGATCCACTGGCACCCCGACTGGGTACCTCCGTTGAAAGATGCTCCTAGCGCTTTCAGAGGACTCCAAGCACTCCACCAGACACCATAAGCACCGCAGGCTGCAGCTATCTCCCTTCAGAATGAAGCAGGAACAAGCTCTTACAAGAGCTCAGTGATTATAGCAAGGGAATATGCCTAGCATAGCAATCCCTTGTAGCCGGTTCCCCCAATAAGACACAGGACTCAAGTTGAGGGTAAAACAGGAACTCTGGACTGGCTCATCCAGCCTGGCTTTTATTACACTGGTACACTTACAGGCCACACCCAGGGGGAGGCATAAAATCACCAATCACACATCTGGTGCAACCCACACATTCCCTCCCCTCAGATAAACAGTTAAACCAATTATTACATACAATAAAAATACAGTTTTCACATACACACTGTAACTTTAAAACCATACATCCAATTTCAATAAAAGTTGCATATTCAGACTCAGCATACATCAAACATAAACACTTCCAAAAATCAGCCAAATCCCTCCAGTGGATCAAAAGTTAGCTGGAAGTCCTTTAAGACCGACCGCAAGCACAATTTCCTGCCCAAAACAGTTCCATAGATTTGGGCTGTGCGGTCGGTCAATTTCATGCGAAAAAATGACTAAGTCCCATTTCGAACGGGACTTAGTCTCTGGAGCTGCAAGTTCCGTATGGGAGAAGGTAAGGGTCAGCGGTGTTCGGCAGAATGTGTAGCCGATTTTAGTTCCACAGAATCTTTAACATACACCGCTGACCGCATTCGAATGACCAAAATGGCCGCCGCCACGTGTTCGGCTGCCGAATGGCGGCCACCCAGCGCTCGGCAATTAACCTGCAGTAACCTCACAGCCTGGGAGGTAAATTGCCTGCACACTTTAGCTTCTGGGTGGTCCGCCTGTGTGGTACTTGGTTCAGTAAGCCCTATTTACTGAACCAAGTGGGGGAAAGCCAGGAACAAGTTATTTTACAGGTCTGGGGACATAGTCTTAAAGGGACATTGTTCACCAAAGTTACAAGATGTCCCCAGCCGGTTCTTAAAGGGCCATACACACCAAATAAAAGTCCATACGTTTTCAGGGGCCATAGTCTTAAAGGGTATTGTTACCCAAAGTCTCAATATGTCCCCAGACAGTTCTTAAAGGGCCAGCAGCAGTACAATAAAATACCATTCACTGTGCTTAAAGGGCCAGTAGCCGCCATATAAAGTACAATATGCCCCAAATAACCCAGGTGCCATAGTCAGTAGGTAGGAGGCAAGCAAACAGGCTTCTCCAGGGCCCAGTGGCGAGGTTGGTTTCGCCACATTTCTCCCCTTTTCCAAACAGACTAACAGGGTACCTGACCTCTTGCCGGTCAGTGCCCTTGTTAGTCCAGCAGCCCACCCACAAAACAGAAACAGCAGTACAGCCCACCCACAATAAATGGTTACTACACCTGAGTAAGGGAAAAACTTGTCCAGGTCCAGGTGCCTCACCACGGCTGTGTGGGGGACTGGTAGGCCGTTTTGGTGGGTTGCTGAGTGGGCAGAGACCAGCGGTACTCTGCCCTGATGCCAGCACTACCACGGGAGTAGTCTGGTTGGAGCCTGGTTGCTGGAGACCGACTGTCTCCCCTTTAGCTGCGCAGCTCTGCTGTTGGTGGGGGAGACCGACTGTCTCCCCTTTGGCTAAGCAGCCTTGTTGCTGGGGGACAGGACTGACTGTCCTTACACCCTGTGCTGTAGGTGCAGAGACCACAGTCCCATCTGCACAGTTGTGGGGCTTACAGTCTCCCCCTGGTACATTAAGCTGCCACTGGGGAGAGGTGGTAGCCAGCTCCTCTCCCATTAGAACACTCTGCCGCTGGGGAGAGGAGGTAACAATCTCCTCTCCCAGGCATACTTTCAGTCTTTGTGGAGGGAGACCGACTGTCTCTCCTCCCAATGCAGTGTCCTGCTGCCGGGGAACGGAGACTGGGCTCTCTATTCCCCAAAAATCACGCTGCTGCTGGGGGGTAGGACCAACTACCTCTGCCCCCTGTAACTCAGCCTGCCGCTGGGGAATGGAGACTGGGCTCCCAATTCCCTGCAATTCACACTGCCGCTGGGGAATGGAGACTGGGCTCCCAATTCCCAACAAATCACACTGCCGCTGGGGAGGGAGGACGGCCCCCTCAGCTCCCTGTAGCTTGGGCGCAGAGACCACGGTCCCATCTGCGCTGGTGTGGGGCTTACTGTCTCCCCTTGGTGTGCTAAGCTGCCGCTGGGGAGAGGGGGTAACAAACTCCTCTCCCTTACACACTTTCAGCCGCTGGGGAGCAGGGCTGACCCTCTGTACTCCCTGTAGGCAGGGCGCAGAGACCACGGTCCCATCTGCCCTGGTGAGGGGCTTACTGTCTCCCCTTGGTGAGCTGTGCTGCCGCTGGGGAGAGGGAATAACAAACTCCTCTCCCTTACACACCTTCAACCGCTGGGGAGAGGGGATAACAGGCTCCTCTCCCTGCACCGTAGACTGCCGCTGGGGAGCAAGAACGGCACCTTCAGCTCCCTGTAACGCACACTGCCGCTGGGGATCTGGGCCGACTGCCCAGCATCCCTGTAGGGCCGGTAGAGAGACCGCAGTCCCATCTCCACCTGCCATCTGTGGGTCTTCCCAGGACCAATCCGTGAGGCCCCTCAACATTTGTGAGTAAGGGCCACCTGCTTCCCCACCTGGCAACTCTGGCTGCTGCTGGGGATCTGGGCCGGCTGCCCAGCATCCCGGTGGAGTGACCTTGGTCCCATCTCTACCTGCCTGTTGTGGTTCCTCACAGGACCAGTCTATGAGGACCCCCACTTCGGGATCCTCCCGCCGCCTCAGGGAAAGACGGCTAACCTCCTCGGATGCAGCCTCTACCCGGCTGCTGTAACGCTCCTGCTGCTGAGCATACTTCCTCTCTTTTGCCAACCGGAATTCTCGGTCCAGCCTTGTGTTTCGCTCGGCCATGACCTGGTTCCAGATCACCCGGCGTGTCTCCATGGGTATATCATCCCCATACTCGGCCACTCGCTGCCTCACCTCGGCCAGCCAATCATCTCCAGAGCCAGAACCTTCCATACTTGTCTGCTCCCAGGGGCGCTGCACGACTGCTAGCGTTGCCCTCAATTTGTAAATCCAAACGAACTGTGTCTCCGAGCTGCTTTACCTCACACTAGGACGCCATCCCACCGCTGCCACCAATGTAACGGATCCACTGGCACCCCGACTGGGTACCTCCGTTGAAAGATGCTCCTAGCGCTTCCAGAGGACTCCAAGCACTCCACCAGACACCATAAGCACCGCAGGCTGCAGCTATCTCCCTTCAGAATGAAGCAGGAACAAGCTCTTACAAGAGCTCAGTGATTATAGCAAGGGAATATGCCTAGCATAGCAATCCCTTGTAGCCGGTTCCCCCAATAAGACACAGGACTCAAGTTGAGGGTAAAACAGGAACTCTGGACTGGCTCATCCAGCCTGGCTTTTATTACACTGGTACACTTACAGGCCACACCCAGGGGGAGGCATAAAATCACCAATCACACATCTGGTGCAACCCACACATTCCCTCCCCTCAGATAAACAGTTAAACCAATTATTACATACAATAAAAATACAGTTTTCACATACACACTGTAACTTTAAAACCATACATCCAATTTCAATAAAAGTTGCATATTCAGACTCAGCATACATCAAACATAAACACTTCCAAAAATCAGCCAAATCCCTCCAGTGGATCAAAAGTTAGCTGGAAGTCCTTTAAGACCGACCGCAAGCACAATTTCCTGCCCAAAACAGTTCCATAGATTTGGGCTGTGCGGTCGGTCAATTTCATGCGAAAAAATGACTAAGTCCCATTTCAAACGGGACTTAGTCTCTGGAGCTGCAAGTTCCGTATGGGAGAAGGTAAGGGTCAGCGGTGTTCGGCAGAATGTGTAGCCGATTTTAGTTCCACAGAATCTTTAACATACACCGCTGACCGCATTCGAATGACCAAAATGGCCGCCGCCACGTGTTCGGCTGCCGAATGGCGGCCACCCAGCGCTCGGCAATTAACCTGCAGTAACCTCACAGCCTGGGAGGTAAATTGCCTGCACACTTTAGCTTCTGGGTGGTCCGCCTGTGTGGTACTTGGTTCAGTAAGCCCTATTTACTGAACCAAGTGGGGGAAAGCCAGGAACAAGTTATTTTACAGGTCTGGGGACATAGTCTTAAAGGGACATTGTTCACCAAAGTTACAAGATGTCCCCAGCCGGTTCTTAAAGGGCCATACACACCAAATAAAAGTCCATACGTTTTCAGGGGCCATAGTCTTAAAGGGTATTGTTACCCAAAGTCTCAATATGTCCCCAGACAGTTCTTAAAGGGCCAGCAGCAGTACAATAAAATACCATTCACTGTGCTTAAAGGGCCAGTAGCCGCCATATAAAGTACAATATGCCCCAAATAACCCAGGGGCCATAGTCAGTAGGTAGGAGGCTAGCAAACAGGCTTCTCCAGGGCCCAGTGGCGAGGTTGGTTTCGCCACAGTGATTCTGGGGTTAGTTACAAAAAACATAAGGTCGTCCGCGTATGCGGCCACCTTATGTTCTGTGCCCCGCCAGGAGAGGCCCTGAATGTCTGGGTGTTGTCTGATCGTCTGTAGTAACGGTTCCAGGGAGAGGGCAAACAGTAACGGTGAGAGTGGGCAGCCCTGTCTCGTGCCGTTGGAGATCTTAAACTGTGCTGTGAGCGCTCCGTTTACTCTCACCGCTGCCCTTGGTTCATGGTATAGTGCGCGTATCCAGGTGAGGAGTTTGGGCCCCATTCCCAAGTGGCCTAAGGTGGCGAGCATGTAGGGCCATTTCACCCGGTCAAAGGCCTTTTCGGCGTCCGTGGAAAGCAATAGGAGTGGTTTTCGCATCGCTCTCGCCCTGCGCTGGATTGCGAACAACCTCAGGGTACTGTCACGTGCCTCCCGGCCGGGTATAAACCCCGTCTGGTCTGCGTGTACCAGCGATGGGAGGACCCTTTGGAGTCTGGTTGCTAAAACCTTCGTGAACAACTTGGTGTCCACGTTTAGCAATGAAATCGGGCGGTAGCTGCCGCAAGCCGTCAGGTCTTTCCCAGGTTTTGGCAGTACCGTTATTATTGCTGCTAAAGATTCTTTTCCGAAATTTTCCCCCTCCGCCACAGCATTGATGGCTTTAGTCAGCCAGGGCAGCAGGATCGGCGAGAAGGTCTTATAATACCCGGAGGGTAGGCCATCGGGGCCTGGTGCTTTTCCCGTTTTGGTGGATTTCAGGGCTGCCTGGATGTCTTCCGGCGTGACTGCAGCGTCCAAGTCTCCTGCAACGTCTGGATGTAAGGTTTTCGTCATGGCCTCCCTTAAGTAGTCCTGGGACTGCCATGTTCGGGTATCCCGTCCATTTCTCCGTCCCGGTCCTGTAGGTTGTACAGCGATTGGTAGTAGCGTCGGAATTCTTCAGCGATTTGGTCCGGGAATGCCGTCGTGGCGCCCGAGGGGAGTCGCAGGGTGCGAACCTGCGTGCGGTGCGTATTGCCTTTCAGGAGCCGTGCCAAGTATTTGCCACCTTTGTTGGCATGGGTGTAGAAGAAGCCCTTCGATTGTTGCAGGGAGCGTAGGTGGCGTTTTGTAAGGAGGTCCCTCAGTTGGCGTCTTGCCTGCATTAGTTCCCCGTATGTTTCCATAAGCTGGGTCCTCTTGTGTTGCTGCTCTAGCTTCGTAATCGATTTGTAGAGGTCTGCCATTTCTCGAGTGGTTTCCCTTTTCCTTTTAGATGCCATCCGAATGAGGACGCCCCTGATAACACATTTGTGGGCCTCCCATATAGAGACCGGAGAGGTTCCTGGCGTGTCGTTTTCCTGGAAGTATCGTATCAGTTCTTCCGATATTTGCCCGCGCACCCCATGATCCAGAAGGAGGGCCTCGTTGAGTCTCCATGTCCAAGTGCCAGGTCGGAAGAGTGGCGATTCGAGTTCAATGGTCACGGGACCATGATCTGACCACGTTGCCGGGTCGATTTTGGCGGAGAGGAGGCGCGTTAGTCCCGCTTGTCTTATGAAGATGTAGTCGATACGCGAGTATCTATTATGTAGCGAGGAGTAGTAGGTGTAATCCCTTGTGGTGGGGTGAAGAGTCCTCCAACAGTCCACAAGATCCATGTCTCCCAGGGTCCGGTGTATGGAGCGTATATGAAGTTGAGTGATGCTGCTATGGCCCGTTGATGAATCTACGATGGGGTTTAAGGTGGTGTTAAGGTCTCCCCCTAGGAATAGCGCGATCGAGACGCGTCTCTTCTTCATGTCTCGTAATATGTGGGTTCTCCGTTCGGGCGCGTTCAGGCCCCGACAGTTAAGGGTGAGGACAGTCAGGGGAGCAGGGCGATACGCCCTCGTGTCATTGGGTACATTGCCGTTGGCCATCGCTCGGTGCCCACCCCCGTTGTGGTCAGCCCGTTTCAGGTGCCCGGACCCCCGTCGCGTCCCCCCAGGTAAGAGGGCAGTAGTAGGGCTGGGATGGGAGGGGTATGAGAGAGGGTACAGTGGGTAATAGGGTGGAGAGGAAGGATAGGGAGAGAGAGAAGAGAAGGAGATTGAACAGTTGCCCGACTAGGCGGGTACTGTGACCGGGATAGGAGATATCTCGGTCTGTCAGCCTCTGATGAAGAGGTGGCTCGTGCTACGGACAGTAGCCCCGTGGGTTTGCCCCAGTAACCAGACCAGTAGGTCAAAGCCCGTAGGATGCCGCCGTATATGTGTAAGCACGAGTGTGGTGTGAGGTGAGTGGTCCGCACCTGTCCAAGTTGGAAAGAGTGTGTGTCTTGTTCAGAGAGCTCGTATCCGCCGCTACCCGTGGTAGCTAACATTCTAACATGAAATAAAAGATCCATCTCAAACATTTGGCCAAAGCCATAATTAACAATAAAACAACAACATAGGGTACATTTTTTGTAATACAGAACACCTGTGATTGCGTCTATCTCGGCTCCATGGTTGTCTGGCGTGTGCCAGTGGATTTCCCTTGGCCTGCGCCCTGATCCCCCTCACGGGCCCCCCTCAGTTCTCGTGCTGTTGCGGGGCAGTGCAGCATTAATCACATGTGTGCTATAGGGGTTGTCATCAGTCCTTCACTACGTGCGTTGTCCCCCTCTTTCCCATGCGTCACCTTATTGAGTCTCGGGTTGCAGTGAGTGTGTAGCAGTCATAACCCTTCTGAGGTCACCTTAAGCGTCAGCATTGCGTTCTGTTCCCTATCGTCCTGTAGTTGTCTAAGTCTCGTCTACCAAAGGACTCCGTCCTCCCCTGCGGTCCGATGCAGTCGTGTACGTCCCGGGTGGTGTCTCTGCCAGTTAGTGTGGGAATGTCCCCTGTTAGGCTTCCCTCCTCCCCCCCCCTTCCCCCCCATTCTTTCGCTTTGTGTCAGTCACTGATTCCTTGCTACTTTCTCTTGCTCTACCTGACCCTGTCTGTCGGTTATGGCTGTTCACGTGTGCGAGTCCTAGTGGTACTTTTTCCTCATGCTACAGCGTGTGCCCTTACTATTGGTTGCCTTTATTCTGCCCACCATCCCTGCATGGATGCTCAACATTATATAGCATGCATTGTGAAAAGTGTCCGTGACCCTTTCTCATGTTTCAGGGGCATACGTCCTTTGGGATTCGGGCGTAAGGGCTATTAATAACATAAGTGGTAGTGCACAAGGTGGCGCCATGGTTATGTCTTTTGGTGGTCCGGTGGGTTAGCATTGGCTGGATAGCCTAGTTCTTCCAAGTGTGCATTGGCCCAGTGACCCGGTGCGACCCCCCGCCCCCCCAAACCCACACCACCCAAAGGAATGCAGGAGGGGTGTAGGCAGCCACATAGAGGCAGATTGGAGGCCCTCCAGAGTCCCATTGGCCAGCTCCCCTAATAAGGGGCTCCTGCAGATATCCCCGAGTGTGAACAATGCCGCCCCGCGGGGCTCCCCATCGGAGTGTCGCGCCACTGAGGTCTCATGTTGGCAGCCAGATCTCCTTCAATCCCAACCTCAGAGTCCCAACTCTTGGCGCACTTGTATTTCCCTCCCCTCCCCCATTAACCCCCCTCCCAAAGCCAACAGTATGATTGCTATGTGTACGTGCGTGGGGGGTGGTAGATGATGAAATGGCCGCTGTCCCCATGAGGGTTGCTAGGTAGTGTCGTGTGACTCCCCTTGTTTACCAAGTACTGTTGTGTGGTGGGGGGCCCATATGTAGTTCAGGGGTGGTGAGTTACCTTTCCAGGTGCTGCCATGGGCTGATCATCCACTTGGTGTGTGGTGTACTGTATTCACTCAGCCTGTTCACCTCTCCCCGGGCGTCTCCGTTGCAAAGGTCCCGGCGGTGATTGCCCCCCTCATCTGCGGGCTGCTCTTTGTATCCTTGGGACCGGTCTGGAAGCGTCCAGAACCCAGTCCGTAAACTGGATATGCGGTATGTTCAGGGCGTCAAGGAGTCGTGGGATGTCATCCGGCCAGCTGGCCGTCAGCCATTTATCTTGATGTCTGGCCATCAGGGCAAAAGGAAATCCCCATTTGTATTTAATATTGCGTTCACGTAGCGCATTGGTTATTGGTTTGAGTGCTCTCCGGGCTTCCAGCGTGTAAGGAGAGAGATCATTGTACAGGGATACGTGAGTGTCCTGGAAGGGCCATGTTGGGCGTTCCCGGGCTTTTCTCATTATCGCGTCTTTAATCGGGAACGAGTGTAGGCAACAGATCATATCTCTTGGGCCCTCCTCAGCGGAGCGTGGGCGTAGGGCCCTATGTGCCCTTTCAAATTCAAATGCTGGCGGGGTATCAGTGTGCAAGATAGAGCGGAATAAGTTTGTTAATACCTCTTCAGCTTTCTCTCCTTCACCTGCTTCAGGGATCCCCCTTATTCTTATGTTGCATCTGCGGCCTCTGTTATCGAGGTCCTCCAGATTCCTGCGCATGTGTAGGATCACGTCCCCTTGCCTGGCTATGGCGACGTCTGTCGCGTTGATCCTGGTGGAGTTATTTTCTGCCGCCTGTTCTAGGGCCTGGATGCTGCCCGCATGGGCTGTTACCTCTGTACGGAGGCCCGCTATTTCTGCCCTCAGTGCATCCTGTATGGTGGTGGTTAGGGTGAGGAGATCAGCTTTGGTAGCCATAGCTGCTGCTATGCGCCTCAGTTCCCCCTCAATCCTGTCTATGGCCGTGGATTCTCCTCCCGTGGCTAGGGCTGATTGGTGTGCGGCCGGGGCCGGGCTTTCATCCCCGCCGCCATTGCCATGTGGCGGCTGCAGAAAGCCGTCCATCGTACCTTGCTGCGAGCCTGACTGAGGGTCCCTCTGGGCTTGCGGGTGATCGGAGCGGCGGTTACGACCCATTTGTCGTGCTGGCTGATGCGGGATCGCTGGAAACAGGTACGGGTTGTCAGGGTACCTGAGGTCTCTACCTCTAAGGGAGGGAGAGACTTGGTGGTTTATCCGTCCAGGCGAGCTGTTTCCTCCGTTCCTCGCGGTTCATCCAGCCACTTAAACACCGGCCGCGAGGAATCCACATCCTTTTCTAGCAGGACGCTCAATACGTGACGTCATGACGCTATCACGAGCGATCTGTCACTCAAGTGTCCGATATCCAATCGGCACTTGTCAGAGGCGTGCTTACCATCCGGAGCCAGGGTATTTAAGCTTACTTCTCTCTTCAGCTCATTGCCCTGTCGTGGTTCTAGCTTGTCTAGTCACTCAGTGCTCTGGTATTCTAGTTTGCTCTATTTGGTTTTGACTCGGCTTGTTGTACTACCCTGCTTCTCTGTTATCCCTTGACCCGGCTTGTCTCTCGCTTATCTGTCTTCTCGTTCCCTCGACCTCGGCTTGTCTCTGACTATTCTCTATTACTCTCGGTACGTTAGTCCGGCCATTCTAAGGCCCGGTATACGTACCTTTCCACTCTTTGTACCCTGCGTGTTGGATCCCTGTCCCGATCCTGACATTACGACAGGGCCAATGGATCCTGCAGGTACAAACAGTCAGCTTGGTTCTTCTGATCCCAGGTTTGACGCCATGGAGCATAGGATGGATCAGATGGCTCTAGCACTACAGGCACTTTTGTCTCGTGCTAGTAACCCACCTGAGGAGACACGTACTCCTTCTATTTCTCCTGCAGTCTCAGGTCTAGAGTTAGCCACTGTAGGTGCTTCTTCCCGTATTACCCCACCAGTACGTTATGGCGGGTCACCGGAGAAGTGCCGTGGTTTTCTGAACCAGATTAGCATCCATTTCGAATTACAACCCCGCTCTTATCCTACAGATAGAGCGAAGGTTGGATTTGTTATTACTTTACTCATTGAGAAAGCTCTGAGATGGGCCAATCCTTTATGGGAGAATGATAATCCACTAGTCTATAATTATAATGCCTTTGTAGCTGCGTTTAGAAGAACTTTTGACCCTCCTGGTAGAAAGGTCAATGCAGCTAGATTACTGTTGCGCCTTAGACAGGACAATCGAACACTTGTGGACTATGCACTAGAGTTCAGGTCCTTGGCGGCAGAAGTTAAGTGGAACGAACAGGCTTATATAGATGTGTTTCTGAATGGGTTATCAGATGTAATTCTTGACGAAGTCGCTACTAGAGAACTCCCTGAGAATTTGGAGGATTTAATTTCTTTTATATCTCGTATTGATGAACGCATAAGAGAGAGGCAGAACACTCGAGATAGGACCCGTAGACCCTCCTTTAAACTAGCGCCTACCTTTCAAAATTCTGAGTTCGAGGACTTACGTATTTCCGAACCTATGCAGATAGGTAGTACTCATCTCACAGAGAGAGAGAGACAGTACAGAAGAAGGGAGGGTTTATGTATGTATTGTGGAGTCAGAGGACATTTACGCCTAAATTGTCCTAATCGTTCGGGAAACGCTCGCACCTAAGTTTCTCTAGAGGACAGGCCTTGGGTGTTTCTACTTTGTCCTCTATTCACAATTACAAAGAGTTCAGGCTTCTGTTACCCGTTTCTTTGAGGTGGGAGAAGGGAGTAGTAAAGACTATGGCACTAATCGATTCTGGAGCTGCTGAGAGCTTTATAGATCAGGGTTTTGTTGCCAAGCATGCTATCCCATCCCAGTTAAAAGAGACACCACTGGCTGTTGAGGCCATCGATGGTAGACCGTTACTTGAGCCTGTTATTTTCCATGAGACCATACCGATTAACTTGACTGTTGGCATCCTACATAAAGAGGATATATCCTTAATGCTCATTTCTTCTCCGTCTATTCCCATAGTTCTGGGGTACTCCTGGTTGAGGAGACACAACCCTATTATTAATTGGGAGTCAGGGGAGATAGTTTCGTGGGGAGAGAATTGTCAAGAAAAATGCTTGCGGAAGGTCTTACCTCTCGGATTAACTAATACATCGACTACCTCTGACAATCCTACAGAGACACAAATTCCACCTCAGTATCTAGATTTAAAGGCAGTATTTGACAAAAAGAAAGCCGATACCTTACCCCCACACAGGTCCTTTGATTGCAAAATTAACCTACTCCCTGGTACCATGCCTCCCAGAGGTCAGGTATACCCATTATCTACTAAAGAGAACTCAGTTCTAGAGGAGTATATTCACGAGAATTTAGACAAGGGATTCATCAGGAGGTCCTCCTCCCCTGCCGGGGCTGGATTTTTTTTTGTTAAAAAGAAAGATGGTTCTTTGAGACCTTGTATTGATTATCGAGGCTTGAATAAGATAACCATTAAAAATGCCTACCCGATTCCCTTGATCACCGAACTCTTCGATCGTTTGAAGGGATCTACAATTTTCACCAAGTTAGACCTCAGAGGGGCATATAACTTGGTGAGAATCCAGCAGGGACATGAGTGGATGACGGCATTCAATACTCGATATGGTCACTATGAATATACTGTTATGCCTTTTGGGTTATGCAATGCGCCAGCTGTATTCCAGGATCTGATAAATGAGGTTCTTAGGGAATTTCAGCAAGATTGCGTCATTGTATACCTAGATGATATACTCATTCATTCTAGTGAGATTGAGACTCATCACAAGCAAGTCAGGAGGGTTTTGCACAAGCTTCTCCAGCATGGCTTGTACTGCAAGTTGGAGAAATGTAGCTTTGATCAAACCCAGGTAACCTTTCTCGGCTATGTGATCTCTGGTGAGGGATTTAAGATGGATCCGGATAAGCTCCAATCCATTCTAGAGTGGCCTTTACCCAAAGGTCTTAAAGCCATACAGAGATTTATTGGTTTTTCTAATTATTACAGGCGCTTTATTAAGGGCTATTCTTCCATTATCGCACCTATCACTAATATGACCAAACAGGGGGCTGATACTAAGAATTGGACTACTGAAGCTCTCCATGCGTTCAAAACTCTCAAGGAGCTTTTCGCTTCCGCTCCAATTTTAGTTCACCCCGACACTTCTCTGCCTTTTCTACTTGAGGTAGACGCATCAGAGACTGGTTTAGGTGCTGTCCTATCTCAAAGGTTGGGGGTTGATAAACCATTACATCCATGTGGATTTTTCTCTAAAAAATTGACCGGTACTGAAAGCAGATATGACATTGGTGACAGAGAATTACTAGCGGTTATCAAGGCTTTGAAAGAGTGGAGACATTTATTGGAAGGTACATTACATCCTGTTACCATTCTAACTGACCACAAAAATTTGTCTTATATCGGAGAGGCTAAGCGGTTGTCCTCCAGGCAGGCTCGTTGGTCGTTGTTTCTTACCCATTTCAATTACGTTCTGACTTACAGACCTGGGTCAAAGAATTCTAAAGCCGATGCGCTATCTCGCCAATATGAGCCCTCTGCTTCAGTTGAACCACTTATGTCCTCCATTGTACCCAAATGCAATATTATTGCTAATACCAGTCTCAAAATCCATTCTCCGCTACTTGACCAGATCTTGAAGTCACAACATCTAGCTCCCGGAAACACTCCTGAGGGAAGAAACTTTGTTCCTCCTGAACTTCAACTGGAGCTCTTACAGTGTTTTCACGAAAGTAAAATAGCTGGTCATCCTGGTATTCGCAAGACATACTCTTTGATATCCAAGGATTTCTGGTGGCCTTCACTTCGAAAAGATATTGAGGAGTTCGTCGCAGCTTGTGAAACGTGTGCCAAGACTAAACTACCTCATGCATCTCCATGTGGCCTGTTACACCCCTTGGACATTCCTGAGAAACCTTGGTCCTGTTTGTCCATTGACTTTATCGTTGATTTGCCTGCTTCCAAGAGACAGACTGTTATTCTCACGGTAGTGGATAGATTTACTAAGATGGCCCATTTCGTGCCATTACCTAAACTTCCGACTTCTCCTGAATTGGCGGAGATTTTTGCAAGAGAGGTTTTTCGCCTACATGGGATTCCTTCGGAGATTGTTTCTGATAGAGGCTCTCAATTTGTCTCACGTTTCTGGAGATCCTTTTGTTCTCAAATGGGCATCAAATTGAACTTCTCCTCGGCCTATCACCCTCAGTCTAACGGAGCTGCTGAACGTACCAATCAAAAGATCGAACAGTATCTGCGTTGCTTTGTTTCCGAACACCAGGACGATTGGGTCGGTCTGATTCCTTGGGCGGAGTTCGCACACAATAACCTTGTTTGCGATTCAACTCGCTCTAGCCCTTTCTTCATGAACTATGGCTTTCATCCTTCGATTTTTCCTTCGGTTTCCTCTTCTCAGGGGATACCGTCGGTTGATGATCATGTCGCCAACCTGAAGAAATTATGGGATCAGACTCGGCAAATTCTGTTACATAGTTCCTCGTTGTTCAAGAAACACGCTGACAAGCATAGAAAAGCGGCTCCTGTTTTTGTTCCTGGGGATAGGGTATGGTTAAGTACTAAGAATATTCGACTAAAAGTTCCATCTATGAAATTTGCTCCTCGCTACATAGGTCCTTACAGGGTTCTCACTCGTATCAATCCGGTTGCGTATCGCCTTGCTCTGCCACCTGCCTTACGCATTCCTAACTCTTTTCATGTCTCCTTGTTGAAACCTCTTATTTGCAACAAATTCTCCTCTAAGGTCTCCTCGCCTCGTCCTGTTCAGGTGGAGGGTCGGGAGGAGTACGAGGTAAGCTCCATCGTTGATTCCAGAATTTCAAGGGGAAGATTGCAATATCTGGTCAACTGGAGGGGATATGGTCCTGAGGAGAGGAGTTGGGTACCTCAGGAGGACGTTCATGCTTCTCGCCTTCGCAGAGCATTTCACCTCCGCTTCCCATCTCGCCCCGGTTCCTTCCGCCCGGTGGGCGTATCTGAGAGGGGGGGTACTGTCAGGGTACCTGAGGTCTCTACCTCTAAGGGAGGGAGAGACTTGGTGGTTTATCCGTCCAGGCGAGCTGTTTCCTCCGTTCCTCGCGGTTCATCCAGCCACTTAAACACCGGCCGCGAGGAATCCACATCCTTTTCTAGCAGGACGCTCAATACGTGACGTCATGACGCTATCACGAGCGATCTGTCACTCAAGTGTCCGATATCCAATCGGCACTTGTCAGAGGCGTGCTTACCATCCGGAGCCAGGGTATTTAAGCTTACTTCTCTCTTCAGCTCATTGCCCTGTCGTGGTTCTAGCTTGTCTAGTCACTCAGTGCTCTGGTATTCTAGTTTGCTCTATTTGGTTTTGACTCGGCTTGTTGTACTACCCTGCTTCTCTGTTATCCCTTGACCCGGCTTGTCTCTCGCTTATCTGTCTTCTCGTTCCCTCGACCTCGGCTTGTCTCTGACTATTCTCTATTACTCTCGGTACGTTAGTCCGGCCATTCTAAGGCCCGGTATACGTACCTTTCCACTCTTTGTACCCTGCGTGTTGGATCCCTGTCCCGATCCTGACACGGGTGCGGCGGAGCACGGTGCCTAAGCGTCCATCTTGGTTGGTGTCCAGGCCACGCCCCCCTCATCAAACATTTTGAGTAAAAAGTTCCAGTAACATGTTATAAGAAGCTGCACCGTTTTTGTTAGGAAACATGAAAGGGATTATACATGCTGACATTATATGACTTTAAGATCATTTGAGGAATATATATGCTGCTAACACATGGTTTTTGAGAACATTTAAGGCTTGTATATGCTGAGAATTACATGAATTTAAAAACATGTAAGGAGTATATATGCTGATAATGTATGACTTTAAAAACATTTAAGGAATGCAGTTGCTGATCAGGGGTATGTTTTAACCCCTTCTAAAGAGGGTACGGGGGGGGGGGGGGGCGGAGGGGTAAACCTAAATGGTGGTTTTAACAGTTTATGGTCAGGAACACGTTTGTGTTCCTGACACTATAGTAATCCTTTAAGTTAATACCATGTTTCATTGTGCTAGGAATAGAGTTTCAGAGCACAGGCAACATAGGAATTGGTAGAAAAATAAACATGAAGCTGGTTGTATAAAACCATTAAGATGTACTACTCCATCTCTATGTCTTACAAGGTTACTGACCTCTAAAACAAAGGCCTTTTTTAACTACTCAATTGCTCTTTTGATTTGGACTTAGACATACCTGTTAGTTGTTAACAAGGCAGACACTTTTTGGAGTTTTAGAATTACTACATGTTCAAAAAATGCTTTCAGTTTTGTTCACCCGACTCTGTAGTACCAGAAGTGGCACACAGAAATTATGTTTACAGGTTGAGCACAACTTTTGCATGGTTCATGATTGATTTATCAACTGACTTACTACCTGCAGCTCGTGACTTATCCTTAATACAGGGCCGCACTTTCCATACATTGTCCATCAATTTGTGATGCGTCTCTTTGCCCATTGCATCCCTACTCTGTCCACCCTACTCTAGCAGAATATGCACTCCTTATCTTATGCACTCCACTCACGCCTACCCTACACTACGTATCTGGAGAAAACTCAGAGCCAGACTTAAATTATCTGCTATTTTTCTTTTCTTTTTCCCTGACCACATAATCCAGTTTTTCCCACTGGGCCTTTTGAAGTAGGACCCTCATCAAAACACCATTTATCCAAGGTGATATAAGATTCTACGTGCTTTCTGGTAAGATGAGAAATCGCACTTCAAGATGATTTTGGATACAGTCAACTTGTCAGTTTATACACTAAGTTTTCTGATGTGAGAAACCAGTAAGGCCACCTACTCAACGTCTAGTTCTTGTTATACATAATCTTTGAAAAGCTCACATTTTCCCTACCCTCAGTGTATATTCTGAGGCATGGGCCAGAGATTGTAATACTACGCTAACTGCTAAAGAGATGAAAAACAGCATTGACCTACTGCACTTTTATGGACATTTTAGTGCAGGAATGTAATTAAAAATTATTATCTCCACGGTATCTTACTCCCTTAGAAATCTACAGAATCCTATTCTAACAGGTCATAAATATGTTGGAGATACTTAATGTAAAACATGGTTTTGTTCAAAAATCTTCCCTTCCTGGAATATATTGCTCACTTATATTTATGTGATCACATGGCAGGCGCATAGTTGCCATATGGGCAGGTGGAATTACCCCCAAAACTTACACCCAAAAACACACTGACACTAATGTATGAGTCAATATGTCCACAGCTTTATTAATGTTGATAACAAAAAATTAAAGTCATTGCCCAGCCCCCATCCCGCCATATAACATCATATGTCCCCGAAACAAAAGGCAATGACCCATAATATTCGTAAATATAAATAACATAAATAACATAAATAACAAACATCATAAACATAATATAAGTGCCAAGCTTTGTTAAATAACCACCAACCAGTTTCTGAGCGACCACCGAGCTCGAAATCTACCAAAATTCATAACGAACCATTTAACCAAACTCTTAACCAGCAGCCTAACTGCCCTATTCTATTTACACTAACCCAAAGCATGTTTGTCACCTAACTTTTATCTCTCCAGCCCCGCTGCTGTGACCAAACGGGAGCTGACACCCCTTACCCTTTGAAATGGGAGGGAGGGACAAATTAGGCCAGGTAAGCTAATTAAAAGTGTCTAATTCTAAAATGGCTGTCTATTTTTCGGGCCAACCCTTTAACACTCCAACTCCCAATCCCAGGGGACATTCCCCCTATGCCCGCCCCTCGCTCTGTCAAGCCCCATTCCACTAAGCTGCACTTGTTCCATAGGTTTACAATACATCTGCTCCATTATCCCCCATAGGTGATCCTATTTCATCATACTTCCTGTCAGAATTATAAACAAACCCCAGCAGCCCATTGGATAGCTAAGCTTGAGAAAACTAGATTAATGGAAGAACAGCACCATACTTCTGATAATTATTATTTTTTTATGTCACCTGCATAGAGACTTTTGCATTTCTTCTATTGGAAATCATGTATATTGAAGTAGTACATAAATATTTTTTTTTAATATATTGTTTGTACTTCAAACAAATAAAAAAAACACATATAATCATGACTTCTTAACTAACCTATTTTTTGGAAAATGGAAATACGCTTTCAGCCACTCTTGGTGCTTATAAAGATCTTTGTGGAAATATTGCATATATCCCATAAAATGAAAGCTGTGTAATATTTAACTGATGTGGTGGCAACTATCGTTATTCATAAAAACCATAAATGAAGCCAGTTCTTAAAGAGAATAGAATCAGGATAACATTTATTTATAAAATATTTTACCAGAAAAGATACATTGAGATTTCTCTCATTTTCAAGTATGTCCTGTGGAAACATAGTTTCTTCATTCATGTTTTGTGTTAATGACTTAAATGCAGAAGGTTGTGCCTCAGACTGCACATTGTCATACCTCTCAACATATCAATTGGACAAACAGGGACAATTTTGTGTTAGGGGTGTGAGTGGTGGTGTATCCAGAGGCTGTTCGGAGAAAATTTAGGTCATTTACTAATAACAATTTATGCAACTACATTGTAATTTATAGCAAGAGCCGCATATCTTATTTAAACAGACTGATTTCTAAACACTTTTATTGTAGTATAAAGACAACTTACTGTGACACTGCTCTGATACACTCTGACACACCAACAATATGGAGCTCCTAGAAGAGAGAGACATTACACTGCGTGCAGAATTATTAGGCAAATGAGTATTTTGACCACATCATCCTCTTTATGCATGTTGTCTTACTCCAAGCTGTATAGGCTCGAAAGCCTACTACCAATTAAGCATATTAGGTGATGTGCATCTCTGTAATGAGAAGGGGTGTGGTCTAATGACATCAACACCCTATATCAGGTGTGCATAATTATTAGGCAACTTCCTTTCCTTTGGCAAAATGGGTCAAAAGAAGGACTTGACAGGCTCAGAAAAGTTAAAAATAGTGAGATATCTTGCAGAGGGATGCAGCACTCTTAAAATTGCAAAGCTTCTGAAGCGTGATCATCGAACAATCAAGCGTTTCATTCAAAATAGTCAACAGGGTCGCAAGAAGCGTGTGGAGAAACCAAGGCGCAAAATAACTGCCCATGAACTGAGAAAAGTCAAGCGTGCAGCTGCCAAGATGCCACTTGCCATCAGTTTGGCCATATTTCAGAGCTGCAACATCACTGGAGTGCCCGAAAGCACAAGGTGTGCAATACTCAGAGACATGGCCAAGGTAAGAAAGGCTGAAAGACAACCACCACTGAACAAGACACACAAGCTAAAACATCAAGACTGGGCCAAGAAATATCTCAAGACTGATTTTTCTAAGGTTTTATGGACTGATGAAATGAGAGTGAGTCTTGATGGGCCAGATGGATGGATTGGTAAAGGGCAGAGAGCTCCAGTCTGACTCAGACGCCAGCAAGGTGGAGGTGGAGTACTGGTTTGGGCTGGTATCATCAAAGATGAGCTTGTGGGGCCTTTTCGGGTTGAGGATGGAGTCAAGCTCAACTCCCAGTTTCTGGAAGACACCTTCTTCAAGCAGTGGTACAGGAAGAAGTCTGCATCCTTCAAGAAAAACATGATTTTCATGCAGGACAATGCTCCATCACACGCGTCCAAGTACTCCACAGCGTGGCTGGCAAGAAAGGGTATAAAAGAAGAAAATCTAATGACATGGCCTCCTTGTTCACCTGATTTGAACCCCATTGAGAACCTGTGGTCCATCATCAAATGTGAGATTTACAAGGAGGGAAAACAGTACACCTCTCTGAACAGTGTCTGGGAGGCTGTGGTTGCTGCTGCACGCAATGTTGATGGTGAACAGATCAAAACGCTGACAGAATCCATGGATGGCAGGCTTTTGAGTGTCCTTGCAAAGAAAGGTGGCTATATTGGTCACTGATTTGTTTTTGTTATGTTTTTGAATGTCAGAAATGTATATTTGTGAATGTTGAGATGTTATATTGGTTTCACTGGTAAAAATGAATAATTTAAATGGGTATATATTTGTTTTTTGTTAAGTTGCCTAATAATTATGCACAGTAATAGTCACCTGCACACACAGATATCCCCCTAAAATAGCTATAACTAAAAACAAACTAAAAACTACTTCCAAAAATATTCAGCTTTGATATTAATGAGTTTTTTGGGTTCATTGAGAACATGGTTGTTGTTCAATAATAAAATTAATCCTCAAAAATACAACTTACCTAATAATTCTGCACTCCCTGTATAATAGAAAAGATGGATAGATGGATTTGGGCCCAAAATATAGAATATCCTTCCTAAATAGGGACAGTGGGAAGGTATGCAATGTTATGCTAAAAATGCTAAAAATTATTATTATTATTATTATTATTATTTTATCCATTTATTTAATTCATATATTTTTGATTGAAATAATCATGGCCGAGCATGTGTGTTGATATATGATATTGTATTGAAAACAGAGAAGATGTTCATACGGCCTTACAGGAAAATACAGCAATAATAGTATTATATAGCTGAAGTTTCCCTGTAACATACATTACCCAAGTGGGTTTAGGTAACGTGATATTGAAATGTATTATACAGTATGTATACATGTTATGCTCTCCGCAGTATGTTCGGTGTATGCTAAAAAGGCTTACTCTGTCTGGTTACATGCAAATGCCAAGTATGAATCATTTCTTTGAACACCCATTGGTGAAGCTTTGGCTGTTTAATCTTTTCATCTCACTGGATCTTTGTCAGCAGGCTTTGATTATTAAAATGCTGCTAGTGCATCTGCTGCAATGATTTGTTCAACTGTTGCTAAACAAGTTATCTCCATACAGAAACGTGAAAATGTGTTTTTTGCTCAGTCCGTTATAAATGAATTTGCTGGCTTTACTTGTTTTACTGGACACAAAATAATTAAATGTGCTGGGTTTTTTAAAGTGCCGTATACAGCTGACTCATAAATCACCCAGTTCTAGAGTGCCATTGCCCTGTACATTTATAAATTGATTTCCTTTTGTCTGACAATGTACATTTGTTGAATTATTAGAACATAAAAGACCATCTATGTATTAACTGCCTGTGCAAGTTAACTCTCTGTGACTCCCGATTACAATCGATGAAAAAAGTGTTGCAAATATAGTGCAATTTATATCCTGTCCCAAATAGCAAAATATAAATTTTATGTTTCAGACCTACATTTGGCACCTTTGGAACTACATCCTAAGCAATATCTTCCTGTAGCCCATACATTTTGGGTTGCTACAGCAAAATGTAAACTTTTTGGTATTGGCCAGTGGCAAGTGGTGAATTTTGAAGATGGTGGTGCCAGCCTCCACCTACCGTATATACTCGAGTATAAGCCGACCCGAATATAAGCCGAGGCCCCTAATTTTACCCAAAAAAACTGGGAAAACTTATTGACTCGAGTATAAGACTAGGGTGGGAAATGCAGCAGCTACTGGTAAATTTCTAAATAAAATTAGATCCTAAAAAAAATATATTAATTGAATATTTATTTACAGTGTGTGTATAATGAATGCAGTGTGTGCGTATGAGTGCAGCGTGTGCGTATGAGTGCAGCGTGTGCGTATGAGTGCAGCGTGTGCGTATGAGTGCAGCGTGTGCATGAGTGCAGCGTGTGTATGAATGCAGTGTGTGTGTATGAGTGCAGTGTGTGTATATGAGTGCAGTGTGTATGAGTGCAGTGTGTGTGTGTATGAGTGCAGTGTGTGTATGAATGCAGTGTGTGTGTATGAATGCAGTGTGTGTATATGAGTGCAGTGTGTGTATATGAGTGCAGTGTGTGTGTATGAGTGCAGTGTGTGTTTGAATACAGTGTGTGTGTGTATCAGTGCAGTGTGTGTATGAATGCAGTGTGTGTATGAATGCAGTGTGTGTATATGAGTGCAGTGTGTGTGAGTGCAGTGTGTGTATGAATGCAGTGTGTGTGTGTATGAGTGCAGTGTGTGTATGAATGCAGTGTGTGTGTATGAGTGCAGTGTGTGTGTATGAATGCAGTGTGTATGTGTGCAGTGTGTGTATGTGTATGTGTGCAGTGTGTGTGTGTGTGTGTGTGTGTGTTGCAGAGCTTTGGTGGGGGGTGGGCAATGTTATTATTTTTTAAATTATTTTCATATTTTTTTATTATTATTTCTTCTTATTATTATTTATTTAATTTAATTATTTTTTTTATTTTATTATTATTATAATTTTTTATTTTTTTTTTCGTCCCCCCTCCCTGCTTGATATATGGCAGGGAGGGGGGCTCTCCTTCCCTGGTGGTCCAGTGGCATTGGCAGTTCAGTGGGGGGGGAGGAAGGGGGCTGGCAGAGCTGTAACTTACCTGTCCTGCAGCTCCTGTCAGCTCTCTCCTCCTCCGCGCCGTCCGGTCAGCTCTTCTGTCAGCTCATACTGTAAGTCTCGCGAGAGCCGCGGCTCTCGCGAGATTTACACTGGGAGCTGACCGAGGTGCTGAACGGACGGCGCGGAGGAGGAGGGAGCTGACAGGAGCTGCAGGACAGGTAAGTTACAGCTCTGCCAGCCCCCACAGCCCCTGTCTGTATTATGGCAATGCAAATTGCCATAATACAGACTATTGACTCGAGTATAAGCAGAGTTGGGGTTTTTCAGCACAAAAAATGTGCTGAAAAACTCGGCTTATACTCGAGTATATACGGTACTTAATTTTACTCCACCCCCTGTCTCTGGAAACCCCACCTCCTGATATATTAGACTCATATAAAATAAAATTAAAAATCAATAAAAAAAAAAAATCAATATTGGATGTTTTCCCCACAATGTCCATTTGTGGTTTCCATTGAAGCATTCTTAAATGATGTGTTTATCTGTATTGTTATGACTCCTTAGCTGGCATCCTTGTGTCATCCACAAGGACTGACAACGATCTATTTAAGGTTTTGCCACCCTTCGTCTGGTGGCCTTTCATAGTATTTGCTTCCTTATCTTTATTGTATCGCCCCTATCTATCTATTTTCTATCTAACTTTGCCCATTACACCTAATTTGAACTTTGGCTTGTTTTACCCGGTTTATGACAATTGCTTTCAGTGCTGACATTTTCGCGTGATTTGAACTACCTGCATTTACTAGTCGTAACTGAATTTGGATCTCTAACCTCCTTGTAGGTTTTTTTATGTTAATCCATGTTATGTCTATGGGCCTATAATGCATCATTAGATTACCGCTTTCCTAAATGATCTGTGCATCATCCCCATCATGCTTAGCTCATCCAAGCCATAATCTGGGTCCCAGATAGTTTTATCTCTCTTCCTTACCGTAGTGTTGTGTATTTCTAGTTTCTCAGAATATTTGGTATTAATAATTGTATCACAAAGCCATAGAGCAATAAATTTTTAAGCTTTAAATATGTCAAACTGAGGATTTTCAAAAGCTATTATATTGGTAATTTTCTGTCTGTCAAAATACATTTTTCTTGCACATTTTAGCCCCTGCTTCTAGTGCATTGGAATTTGTTGGTGCTGTATAAATTTATGGCAGATATCACGGAGAGAAATTGATTTGAATTATTCTTCCATTTAAAAAAAAAAAAAAAAAGTAAAAATATTGCTTGTAGTATCCAAGCTATGTATCATGTTGAATTTATATGTGTCTAAGGAGACAGTGTGCACAGTTCAGCGGAGTATCTGATACAGAGCTATTAGATATAATGGTCTACTTGCTGCTACTTGGTAGTATTGAAAATGACTTCTAGGATAAATGACCCATTCGTGTGTAACATATTT
The DNA here is from genome assembly GCF_036172605.1 of Pelobates fuscus. Classification (NCBI taxonomy): domain Eukaryota; kingdom Metazoa; phylum Chordata; class Amphibia; order Anura; family Pelobatidae; genus Pelobates; species Pelobates fuscus. The sequence continues at coordinate 115,064,268 of NC_086317.1, forward strand.
CTCAGAACTACCCATCATGTTGGTTTTAATGACTGTTTCTAATAGACTGGGTATGGGTAACCTGTGAATCTTTAGGAGGTTAATAAACGTCCACTAGCAAAACCATCAGGAATGTGGGAGATGTTTCTAAACAGTAGTTAGAAAGACCCATGTACATAGCCTTAAAATACGATAGTTTTAATGGGTATTGTGCTATTCTTATAATGCACGATCCTCTCCATTGTGCAGCAAAGCAGTGCGTTTTTATTTATAGAAGCCTGTTTGTTTTCCATCAAAAAGGCTGTGAGCATTCCTTTTTTATTAGCACTTTCTGCATTGATCAATAGTAAATTGCTTTGCTACTAAGTGTCAAGGTAATTCCCATGCCATCCAAACGGCCAGGTGTGGCCATCCCACAGGTGCCAAACAAGGGATTTGAACTGTGGTCCTTCGGTGTCCTGGGCCTGCTATCCTGCCTCTGAGCCAAAGCAGGATCCTATTCTCTTAAGAGTGGTTCTAGCCCTGTCATTCCTTGCCTTGTCTCCAGCACTAGGCCTGTGCTGCTACTGTAACTCTAAGTCCACCTGAGGCTGATTGCTGATCATCCAGGTATTTATACACTGCCTCTCCCTAAGGGCAGTGTCAGTTCATTGATTCTGGTTGACATATTTGATTCATGTTATTTTGTCTCCTGATAGTATATTCTCCTTCTGACCTTGGCTTATCTCCTCGTTTATTCTGACCTCTGGCATTCTCTGACTTCGACTACACCTCGACTGTCCTTCTGCTTGTACCCTTGCCTGCACTGCGTATTGGAGCTTTGTTCCTGTCTAAGCCCCCGTGCACAGATTCACAGCCCAGGTAGTACTTACCTAGTTACTGTGGGCTGTGTTTATCTGCAAGGGTGAGCATGCGTCTCTGCACTTTGGGCTTCCACCAAGGTAAAACCCTGACAAATGAACTGACCTTCATGGAGACCACAGAGAGGTGAAAGCTGCTTACCCAGCAAGTGTCCTGCCTGACTCAGACTGTTTCGGAGTTGCAGCGAGAAGTTAAGTCTCTTAAAGGCACATTACACCCAACCCTGGAACCTGCTTATTCTGAGCCATTTGTCGTTATTACAGAAAGATTTGACGGTATCCGTATATCCTTCCAGTACTTCAAGGTGGATTGTGAGTTGTTATTCACCTTAAAGCCTTGGACGTATTCCACCGACTTCATCATGGTCCGAGCGGCTATCAACCTGCTATCTGGACGTATCACAACATGGGCACACCAGATGTTGCAGGCTAAGAGTCCTGCCCTTGAGTTGGGGGTCCTTCATAATGGATTCGCAATGCAAGACCTCCAGAAAAACTACTGCTCCAAGGCCAGCTCCACGTTCCAGAGGATCCCAGATTTCCTGAGACATGGAGACCCAGTACCAAAGCCACACCTCCTTGTTGCCTCCTTATGGTCCGGTTCATAGCCTCATGCTCAATCTATCACCAAATCCTTAAAAAAATTGTTAAAAAACCACTTCTTCATAAAAGCATATCAATTAAACTGTTAATAGCTCCCAACTGATTCCTCTTCTGCAACTGTCACTAGTCTAATACTATCCTTACTTTTTTGTGTCATTTTCCCCCACTCCCTCTAGCATGTAAGCTCATTGAGCAGGGCCCTCAACCCCTCTGTTCCTGTGTGTCCAACTTGTCTGGTTACAACTACATGTCTGTTCGTCCACCCATTGTAAAGTGCTGCAGAATTTGACGGCGCTCTATAAATATCATAATAATAATAATAGGCAGACTCCAGAGGTATCCAATGTTCCTCTTGACTCCGAGGAACCTATGGAAATAGATGGTTTCCAAGATCAAATTGACTCCTGAAGAAAGAGACCGGAGGAAAAGCCAAGGCCTCTATTTTTACTGTGGAGAAAGGGGACACTACATCTCTCATTGCCCTGTTTGCCCATCAAGGCCTCCAGCTCTCTGCATGCCAAACTGCCATCAATTGTCTTCATGCCTGTCTGTGATTGGACTCCCTGAGAAAACAACACACAACTACAGTAGTCGCGCCTGAGGTTCTTCAGGAACCTGCCCCTGAAAAACCCAAGACACCGGTTCTTGCAGCCGTCCCAAAATCTACGATGGCGAGTACCACAACTACATCTTGCCCTGTCAATGAAGACCTTCCTTCGGATTGTACCTATGCCTCAAATGGTACTATAGTCCGTATAAAGGATTTGAAAATGTTCAAAAAAAGGCATTGCAAGCCATGGACTCCACTCCTGTTGATGTACCAAAGGCAAAAGATTCCAAGAATTCTGAAATTGAAGTACTTACCACCTGCACCCGGATCTTTAAAGACCTTGACCACTCTCCAGCGGTACCAGAAGCTGGTACTATGAAGCTCCATGATGTAAAGGGACTCCTTTCTGGGGACTCTGATATCAAGGAATGGTATGCTACAGATAGTAAATCCGACAGTGAGGAGTACTACTTTTACGATGAGCCTGTTCACGCCCGGAGGGTGTTCATGAAGGGGGGGTTCTGTCAGGGTAATCCCTGTGCCATCCAGATGACCAGGCATATTTGGTTACTGTTATTTTGTCTCCTGATAGTGTATTCTCCAGACTGACCCTGGCTTCTGACCTTGGCTTATCTAATTTATTCTGACCTCTGACTTCGGCTATACCTCATCTATGCTTCTGCTTGTACCCTTGCCTGCACTGCGTATTGGAGCTTTGTTCCTGTCTAAGCCCCCGAGCACAGATTCACAGCCCAGGTAGCTTCTTACCTGGTTACCATAAGCTGTGTTTATCTGCAAGGATGAGCATACATCTCTGCACTTTGGACTCCCCCCAAGGTAAGACCCTTACACTAAATGACCGTTCTATTTTAGCCATGCGTCATCTTTGGCTCCAGCACTGTTGGAAATGTCAGTACCAATCCACAAAGTCTCACTGCAGGTGAATTTACCACCCTTTTAATGCATTTTGAATATAATTAAAAACATACTCTGAATCCTGGTTTTTCTATATTTGTCAGTTGTAGCACTATACATTTCCCATAAATCCTTGGGCAGCATTATTTTATGGGAAATTTGCAACAGCTGCTGCATGGGACTACCTTCTGTGATAACCAGTACTGATAAGAAGCATATATTTTTTTTTAAAAAATGAACATGGTTTGAGGATAATACATTGTGCGATTCACCATTTTAATGGTTTAAAAATTAAACTGGGACATGACCAGAAGTGGAGTAAGATGGGCACATGAGCTGAAGCTCTGCATCAAGGGCATAGGAGGTTTTACTTAACAACGTGGCAAACTACAGCTCTTTGATCTAATTTATACCATACTTCATCACAAAGCCAGGAAGCATACTTAATAATTAAGATTGCGGATCGGTAGGGATAATCCCTTATGAGAAGATGATGCTCCTTTGGAAGAAGAACAAATTATGAAGGCCTTTCACCAGACCTCCTTAGGTACTCTGTCGAATAAATTGATCTCACCTGGCACAGCAATGTTGCAGAGAAAAAAAAAAGAATTACAAGAAATTGGCTCCTGTACTAATCAAGTAGAAGTTAAATCGGAAGAAATGATTGACGTACACAATAGCGGGGCTGACAAAATATACATTGAATCACAATTGGCACAGTGCTAATCGAAGATTATGGACCTGGAGCATTGCTTCAGATGAGTATGAGTGGCATCCCTGAGAACGTCTCCACATCAGACTTACCTGTATTTGTACAAGGTCTCTTCAATATATTGTCTCCCGAATGCCAACCGATATGTTGCCTAATTAACACTTGCCTAATTCTTTACCCAAAGACATTCTCCTGAAAGCCCACTACTTCCACATACTTCTCCGCCGCTCTCAACCGAATACGCTAAAATTTGTATTTTCTCTAACTTGTCTGCAGTAACCCTGAGGTTAAGGAAGAAGTTCCACCAAATTACAGCACATTATCTAACACTGGGGCTTCCCAATTTGATTTCTGATCACCAGGAATGGATCCACATCTATTGTTATCTCGGTTGAAGAAGGCTTTGGTCTCCTGGCAGAATGGGACTTACCTATACCTGTGTCTGGTAGACAGCCACTGAGGCTGTATTACATTGCAACACTAGGTGTAAAAGGGACACAGCACCCAGACCACTTCAATGAGCTGAAGTGGTCTGGGTGCCTACAGTGTCCCTTTAAATCTCAATGTAAAGCACTAATAAAACTTCTATTACAATTTAATCTTTATGATGTCGGGTGACTATATCACCCCACTGAAAAGTCTTACTCCTATTATTCATCAATACAACACTCACATTCAAGAATAGATGTAGTCTTATGAAATAGTTCTTCTTTGGAATTGTGTGTGTGAAAATGTGTGAATTCGAAGATATTATATGGTCCACTCACGCACCACTGAAAGATGCCTTTAAATTTAGAATTTGTAATCTTTGGTTCCTCAATGATAATCTGCCAGGTGACAAATCTTTCTGTAAAGAGACAGAAATAATATTAAAGAATATTTTAGTTTAAATGATAAACCTGATATTACTCTCCCTTCTCTGTGGCAAGCACATAAAGTGGTGATAAGAGTAACCATTATGAACAGGTCCTTGTATCTCAGAAAGGAATCCCAATCTAAAATGTTAGATCTCTTGAGGACTTTGAGGGACTTAACATCCACCCATTATATACTGCCTGACCAGCGACTGTGGCCAAAAAGACATTAACGCCATTACTCCCTCTATAACTACGTATATTTTTTTTACAAACGACAGACCAAACAATATGTACAAGGCAACACAACGAGAGCACTGCTGGCTAGCAGGCTCCAAAATAAGTCAAACCAAAATACCTTTTCTGATAGATGACGAAGGGAGAAAAATGTATAAACTCCAAAACACATACAATGTATTTGCAAAATTTTATAGTAAATTGTATAATCTCAAACAAGATGTGAATACCCACCAAACCACGTTAGACAATATCACAAAATTTTTGTCCTAAGTACCGGTATGTTTAGCGACTCTGGTGTAAACTGTCTGGCACGGATGACTTCATCACCTTATACTATTAAAGGTTTGTCCCTGTCTTGTCTCACGGTATAGTAACATTGTTCCATTCTACCATTGAATTGAAATCCCTGCTAGGAGATATGCTCTTAGCTAATGAAGCTACCTTACCCAAACCAGGCAAATCACAGACTAAATGTCCGCACTTTTACTCTATATCATTACTACATTACAAAATGTTGATGTCAAAATACTAGCGAACATTTTGGCAAACAGAATGTCTAATATTTTACCGACCATAGTACTTGAAGTTCAGCCACCCCCAAAACATCAGTGAGTCACCACCATGCTTCACAGTAGGGATGGTATTCTTTTCACTTTAGGCATTTTTTTTTTGTAAATCTGTTTATTGAGAAAATGGTTGCATAGTCAACAAATAGAAACAATAATAGTATGACTCATACATTGAATCTTGCTTAGAATACATAAATAACACAAGTGTGAAAGCAAAATCAGTGTCCTGAGAAAAAACAGACATCTTGCAAGCATGTTTGGATGCTCGTTTACTAAATAGGTGGACACGTAGGAACATTTCAACATTCGAGGGAGTAGTTCCAATTAACCACATCCTACATCAAGGTACATGTGAGCGGGGGGCGTGGCCGACTACGGAGCTGAACAGTCGCACATCTGTGGAGCTCCGCTTCAGCCCCACAGATTCAGAGACCTAAAGCAGAGAAATCCGCTCCAAAACCACACAGCTTACCTGCCACCCGACAGCTGACAACATGGGGCGCAAACATAAAAAACAAACCTACATGGAGCGACCCGCGGCACCCGACATTAGGCTTGCATTCCAGAGGCCTACACAGGCGTGGCCCGCCAAGATGGCGCCGGAACCGCAGAGTGAGTTGTAGACATCTGATGACTCCCAGGAAGAGAGGGACTCCCAGGCCTCACTCCCAGGCCCCACTCACAGGTCTGACTCGGAGGAGGATGACTCCCCATCCACAAAAGGGGACATCAGAAAGCTACTGTCAGACCTAAGACAGGTCTGGAAGGCCGATTTGAAGGAGACCCAAGCTGAAATAGGGGTCTTACAGCAGAGAGTCCAGGAGGTGGAGACCAGAGAAAAATCCAGAGACACCCAACTCCAAGACACCAAGCAGCAAGTGGAAGGACTTACTGAGCAGGTCCGGCGCTTACAAGGAACAGTGGTAACACTTGAGACCAGACACTGCCACCGCAACATACACCTCAGGGGCATCCTTGAAACAGTAGGCGGAGAAGACCTACTGCCCTTTGTTCGGAGACTGACCTCCTCCATGGGCCTCAGGTGTAACTCAGACACCCCACTGATACTATCCACCTTCCGGGTGCGCAAATCGCCAGCAGCACCCGCAGGTGCCCACAGAGACACGATAGCTACCACCAGAGACATAGCGGCGAAAGCCGCCATCATGGCCGGATCTAGACCACTGGGGTCAGTGAAATTTGAGGGAAACGAGGTAGCCATGTACAGTGACCTCCCTTTCGCTGTGCTTGCTGCAAGGAGACAACTGGTACCGGTCACCAAGAGACTGAGAGAGCACTCCATCCGATACCGATGGGCCACAGACGGTTCACTGGTGGTGCAACAGGGCACCGACGTACTCACTTTGACCTCAGGGGAAGACCCAGAGACTTTCCTCAAAAAGCTAGGCATGCTAGCCAACGGGCACAGCAAGCGAACCGAGAAACACTTAGTTATTATAACACTGTAATTCATGTGTTTATATATGTATATAGTTCTTGGGAGCTTTTTCATACTCCTAACCTACTACCCCATGCATAAGCCCTAACCACCTGACTTCACATACATAGAATGAGTCAGTAGAGAATGCTTAACTTACGCAACCTCACTAAACAGGGGTCCCCATATAAAAGTATAAAAGTAGAAACATGCAGTTTGGTACCTCGCAATGCTACTGTACATATTTCACTAATACCGTGATTATTGCCATGTTTGTAACCCAACGAAATGCTACATGATCTTGTTATAACCCATTCAATAACCCATACAATGGAAAAATGTATACTGTGTGTACAAAACCCAATAAAATACAAATGTAAAAAAAAAAAAAGGTACATGTGAGCTTAATTCCGTTATAGCCTTGACATTGACAGTAACAATGTATTATTGTAGGGAAACCCCATATACCGAACCTCAATGGGAACCTGGCAGAATACGATGTAGTGCACTTTAGGCATTTTTAACCCCTCTCCAAACATAGTGCTTATGGTTGTGACCATAAAGCTCTATTTTGGTCTTGTCACACTAAATTACAGTGTGCCAGAATCTGTGAGGCATGTCAAGGTGTTGTTGGGCTGTGACTGAACTCTTTCTTGGTCTACCTGACCTTGGCTTGGTATTGAGAGATCCGCACATTTTCTACTTCTTAATAAGTGATTAAACAATACTGACTGGCATGTTTAAGTTTTTGGATATCTTTTTATATCCTTTTTCATCTTTATAAAGTTCCATTACCTTGTTCGCAGGTCTTTTGACAGTTCTTTTCTGCTCCCTTATGGCTCAGTATCTAGCCTGCTCAGTGCATCCATGTAAGAGCTAACAAAATCATTGACTATTTATACACAGAGACTGTATAAATTTTTTTTTAAAGCCACAGGTGTGGGAAATTAACCTTTAATTGACATTTTTTTTTTTTTTTTTTTTTTTTAAATTCTTTATTTTATTTGTACATAGATTAGACAAGCGGGAATGCACTGCCACAACAGCAGGTACCTTCGCATCATTTAACATTGCATAGCAGTTATGTGGCATGAAGAACAATGTACATTTTGTAGTTATTTGGACAGATATGGTTGCATATATAGCCTGTGAGTCTTAGCGTGTAATAGTTAGTTATCTCTGCGACCTATGTAGTCACTTACTATTTGGTCCTGTCTAGGCTTTGTTTTTGCTTCGCCTATCTTTGCTGTACCAACTAGACATTAAAAGAGTTATGCTGCCTATAGCTTTAACTAGGTGTGAAACCACAGGGAACACGTGACATCAACACTGAGCTTAAACATGTGAATATAAAGAGTCAAATATGCCAAAAAAAAAAGAATAACAAATAAAATGTGACATAGAAACTGCTGCTGAGTCCTAAAAATCTATGTAACCGTGTGAGCTGCCTGTTAGCTTTTGCTCCGTGTGGGCCCGCCTATGTAAGGTGAACTGGTGTCCTGCAGTGAAGCATGGTGTGTGTGAGGTACATAATAATTCTGGCATCTTATTGCTAAGCCGCGGCAGTGTCCTCTGTTAGTCCTGGTTAAATAATGTAGAGAAACAGCAGCTCCTTAGGGTATTCATGGGTAGGGTGCCCTGGTTTATTGGGCCTGCCTATCAGCAGCCAGAGTCCCGTTCCTACAGGTCAGAGCAGGTCCTGTCGGCTAGGAAGCAATGTGATGGGAGCCTTAGCCTATGCCTCTTGCCGGAATGTCCCGTTTTCTATCAACAGAAATCTCGCCGATGGACCCTTGGGGCTGGGATCCAGCTCCTGTATCTGTGCGGCCTTTTCCCCACTGCTCTATAGCGCGGCGGTCTGCCATACCTTTGGGGCGTAGATTGGAGCTTGTCTGCTCCGGAATTCTGTGTCTAGGTGAGTGGTGTGGCTGTGGGGGATGTTCGTTGGCCCATCTCCAGCGTGTAGTGGGGCGAGCTTGTGCGCTTGGGTAGTGAGTTGTCGCTTCCTTATGTGAGCGGTTTTGGCGCCGGCCAGGCCGCGTGGTCACAGTGGAGGCCTGGAGTGGGTACCTGTAATGGCGCCGGCGGGTCGTAGGGCGGATCCACGAGGCGATGATTTTAGCTGCTCGGCTGCGTGAGATTCCACGGCGGCGGAGTATGGACCAGAGGTTCCTGCAAAGCGAATCAAACGTTTCCAGGGTGTCAGTGTATGGTTGAGGTCTTATGCCCGTTGCCTCTGCCCCTTGCTTAGCGGCCATCTTAGGTTTGCCTCGGATTGTTGGTGACTTTGCAGGCGGTGCGGCCAGAGAGTTCATCAGCAACTTCGGTCTGCGTGTCCTGTGGGGACCGGGATAACCCCCACCGGTCCAAGGGGGGGGGGGATTGGAGTCCAGCTATGTCGCCTCGGGGGTTCAGCGTCGGTCAGAGCGGCCGCCTCTGCACGACTCTATCCCTCACAGGCAGCGCTTAGTATCCCTCTTTTCTGGCCCCGACGGGCATCCAAGAGGTATCGCTGGATTCAGGAGGGCACCCCCGACGTGGGTGATGCCCCCTGGTAAGTTCCCAGGCTGTTTTGTCTTCGTTTGTGCCCTGTTTTCTGCCCGTTTGGCAGGAGCCGAGTCTCCCACGTCTGCTCAGTTAAGCGGTCAGGCTCCGCCCCCTTTAATTGCCATTTTAACCTGTGTTTGTCACCATGTGTGTCTGTAACAAGGCCAAACATTCAAGGGGATATAAACTTTTGATCAAGGCCATTTGGGTGATTTCTGTTATCATTATGATTTAAAAAGGAGCGAAACAACTATGTGATAATAAATGGCTTCATATGATCACTGTCCTACAATAAAAGAAAATATTTTTTGCAGGATCAGTCATATTTTCAAAATCAATGCAAAATTTCACAATTTCTGCCAGGGTATGCAAACTTTTGCATAAGGAGTACAGAGCCCCAAATCTCATCATTCGACCAGGCCGAATCATGAGCTGCGGAACCCTTTTGGATGCAAAGTGAACACTCCCGGTCATCGGAAGATCACCCTTCAGAGAGAGGCACGATCGAGTTGGCACCCGCCAACACCCGCCTCCCAGCTTCCTGCAAAAATATAGAAACATAGAATGTGACGGCAGATAAGAACCATTCAGCCCATCTAGTCTGTCCAATATTTTGGAATAATTTTAATTAGTCCCTGGCATTATCTTAATTCTCGGATAGCCTTATGTCTATCCCACGCACGCTTAAACTCTCTCACTATGTTAACTTCTACCTCTTCAGCTGGAATGCTATTCCATGCATCCACTTGTAAAGTAATACTTCCTGATATTATTTTTTATAGGGTGAGGTGAGTGGAGCGCAGTGTTCAGAAACATAAACAGCTGCATGGGACTGGTAAAGAATGAGCATAAATTCAGGAAATAAAAAAAATCTGAAATTAGCAATAGATCTGATCCAAATAACCCTTGATCACATTTCTGATTATTTGCCATGCCATATTGAATTGGAGCTAATTGGTTATCAATGTCACAATGTCATTCTCAGCAGCAGGGCATGTGCAATGTGCCGTACACACCAACATTGTCAACTAGCATTCTACATCTTTGACTGTGCGCCTCCATGTGCATAGGCAAAGTCAAAATGTCTTGCACAACTTTCAGTGTCATGCCAAATGACATTATGACCTAGTCTTCTTTTTAACTCATTAATGCAAGCATTGAGTATGATTTATGAAATTGGATACATGGGTTCAAATACGGACCTTTTCATTTTTAGCATTACAGAATATGACATTTTTGATTGATTTGCTGGTGTTTTTTTTTTTTTCTTTTAATGCAATGCTATATCTGACATGAACTGTTTGGCCTGGACTCAGGCACATTTGTCATGTCTCATTCGTATTTTTGTTTTTCCTGTCTATAAATTATCCCTCTAGCTTGTGCTTACATAAACAATCACTACAAAGCCCTTTTCCGTCTGCTGTCAGTATGGCAAATGTGCTTCCATGTTTTATAAATGGGTAGATATATCTTTCATAAGTTAATAGCTATTATTTAAGTGATTCTGTTTTACAACAAAACATTTACTTAAATGAAATAATAGGTCAGCAAAACACACTACAAGAAATTTTGTGTTAAACGGTTTTTGTTTTAATTTTAGTGACTACTGTATTTCATGTCCCCTTGGCATGAAGAATACAAAAAGAGGCAAGCTTTTTATTTTCTACTGAAGCAACATAGCAATTCAGACATATTCTCAATATAAAGACCTGGCAGGTATGTATGTATGTATGTATGTATGTACGTATGTGTGTATATATATATATATATATATATATATATATGTAGGAAGGCCATCAGGCCTGAATTTGTGGCAGGAGTTATTTGCATATTTAAATGCAAGGCTCATACTCACCTATGCCGATCTCGCTGATTGACAGCAACCAGCACTTCTGCCTCGGACAGTCCCGCCAAAACTTCAACTCCAGCCTAACCCTCCAGCTTCCCAGTTGGCATCCTCCCGCCTTCCGGACACAAGACCCGGCACTCACATGTTCACGTCAGGAATAATGTTCGGTTATTCCTACGTTCGGGCCTAAAAACGCTGGTATTGGCTCCCATGTATCACATTTTTTGCTTGCTTGCATTCGCATAAATGTTCGTTAAAATATCCACATCTAGCATTCTGTAATTCACCCGTTTTCAGTACGTTCGTACAATTAGTGTCCAATACAGTTTCACGTATCAGCTGTACCTATTCGAGCATACAAATGGGCTGTTCATCTAGCATGTCGTTCGTTACTCGTAAATTTCATTCACCTATTCCATTCGTACGACTTTTGCAAGTTTTTTCGTTAAAATAAATTTTGTCCATTCGTTTATATGACACTTCATTTAAAAATCTATTCGTACACCCAATTCGGATCCTAGTCACTTTCACATGTATCCTCATACTGAAATTTTCTTTTAATTAGGGGATTTGGTAACCTATACAACTACCTGTTCCATCCACATAGTCAAACTCACTTGCTATTGCTATGTCATGAATATTGGCTTAGCTACGTCACTCTGGTTACTTTCACAACTCCGTTAAACTTCATGAGTTCGTATCTATATCACTCCCAATTTCTGCAATGAATAACAGTTTATTTATTTGGTAAGCATGCTCTTCACTTCGAGAGCTTAATATCACGGTTAGGATCTCAAAACTCTATCAGTTTTTAATAGGTCTCTTAACTAGGCCACACATCTGTCTACATAGCCTCAAAATCATACACCCTATTCAGAGGGTTCATTTTCCCTTTCCACTATTCACACTAAATTCAACCTTATGTATTAAAAATTAAACTTTCTCTTAATTCTCACAAATACGTTTTACTTAGCTCTCTGTAACGGAGCTCCCTGTACCCCAACTGGTTACCTCCGCCATGGACCGCTTCTTTGCTGGAACAGGGGACAAACTGCAGCACTTATGTCCACAGTCATTGTGGCTTGACTGGAGCCCTGGAACCGCTCCTTCCTGGAGCGGAATGGGAAGTTCACTCTAGACACCCCCAAGCACTGGACGACACTCAGTCCTGGGAAATCTAGTCCTTACAAGGACTTTCCCTGTTGAATCCCCAGCAAGCTGGAGCAGCAGACACAGGGGTTAAATCTTACTTCCCTCCAATAACATCATGACACACAGTTTTGGAGTTTAAGCTGGAATGCTTTAATGGCAGCCACAACTGGCCTTATATGCATGTCCCCATGCAAGGGGCACTCCCCCCTGGACCTTGTGGGGGTCTGCAGCACAAAGTCACAGACCAATGACACAGGTGTTTAAATACATGACACTAACATATACAAGCAAACAATTCCTCCCCTCTGCATGGGAGATAATTGTAACTGTACTAATTCTAATTCAATTATCTCGAAGCACAGAAAAAACATACTTTTTCAAAACACCCCAAAAGTACCCTAAAAATACATTAATATTACATCCCCACAAATGTTACATCCCCTGATAGCCCTGATCTGGGTGACCAACATATTCAAAAATCACCCATATTAGTTCAGGGGTTCAGAAATTTTATGGAAGTCATAATTTTGACCAACCGTGCACATGGTCCTATGCCCAAAACAGTTCAATGAAATCAGTGCTAACAGTCGGTCAGGTTTGGTAGTCTTTTACAGGTTTCCCTGCGGGGCCCATAGTCTGTGGGCAGGAGGCTGGCAAGTAGGCTCCTCTAGGAGCTCGTGGAAAACTCATTTGGAGAGGCGAGTTTGTCACACTCTTCTACTATGTCACGATTTTAGGCACATCGAATTGCCACGTTTAAAAACATACAGATTGTCGACCTCATTACTGACATACAGTATCAGGTACTTGAAATTTTACTCGTTATGATTACCTCAATCTCCTAAGGCCTCACTCAGCCTTCTGTCGTTACGTTCATGTCCCCGTATAACTAGTGGCTAGTGATGTCCCGAATGGTTCGCTGGCGAATAGTTCATGGCGAACATAGCTTGTTTGCGTTCGCCATGGATGGCAAACATATGCGATGTTCGGTCCGCCCCCTATTCGTCATCATTGAGGAAACTTTGACCCTGTACCTCACAGTCAGCAGACACTTTCCAGCCAATCAGCAGCAGACCCTCCCTCCCAGACCCTCCCACCTCCTGGACAGCATCCATTTTAGATTCATTCTGAAGCTGCATTCTTAGTGAGAGGAGGGACAGTGTGCTGCTGCTGATTTAATAGGGAAATTCATAGCTAGGCTAGTGTATTCAGTGTCCACTACAGTCCTGAAGGACTCATCTGATCTCTGCTGTAAGGACAGCACCCCAAAAAGCCCTTTTTAGGGCTAGAACATCAGTCTGCTTTTTTCCCCCCTGTGCAATCTAATTGCAGTTGCCTGCCTGCCAGCAGTCAAACTTTTTTGACTGTAATATAATTGCAGTCAGTTTCCTTCACACGTGTGCGTTTCAGGGCCTGCCAGGGCACAGTGTCACACCAGTGCAACTCATATCTGGTGTAACAGTAGTGTACATTTAAAAAAAATAATTTTGACTGTAATAGATTGAATAGCAGTTAGTTGTCTGCAAGCGTGTGTGTCAGGCTAACAGCGTATACTGTGCCCACTTGCCCAGTGCCACCACTCATATCTGGTGTCACAATAGCTTCCATTTAAAAAATAAATACAAATTTTGACTGTAATATAATAGCAGTCAGTTTCCTTCACACGTGTGCGTTTCAGGGCCTGCCAGGGCACAGTGTCACACCAGTGCAACTCATATCTGGTGTAACCGTGGTGTACATTTAAAAAAAATAAAACAAATTTGACTGTAATAGATTGAATAGCTGTTAGTTGTCTGCAAGCGTGTGTGTCAGGCCTACAGCGTCTACTCAGCCAACTTCTGCCAGTGCACAGTGCCACTCATATCTGTTGTCACAGTAGCTTGCACGCATAGTACCACTAATCGGAAAAAAAAATGACAGGCAGAGGCAGGCCACCCCTCAAGTGCCGTCGTTGTCGTGGTGCTGTGATTCCCTTTGGCCCTAGAATAATGCCCAGTGTTCAGAGGCCACGTACCCTGAACTTGAAAAGTTCTGAGGACATAGTTGACTGGCTAACACAGGACACCCAATCTTCTACAGCTTCCGCTCGGAACCTTGACGCACCATCCTCCTCCAGCTTAGCTTCGGGCACCTCTCACCCACCTGCCACCACCACCAACACTAGCACCACAGCCCCTTTACTTTATCTGTCAGAGGAGTTATTTACACATCCGTTTGAAGAAATGAGTGATGCGCAACCATTATTGCCAGAGGATGTAGATAACAGGGATATGTCAGGCAGCATTACACACATGGATGTACGGTGTGATGATGATGATGTTGTACCCGCTGCTGCTTCCTTTTCTGAGTTGTCAGATACAATGATGGTTTATGATGACGATGCATCCGTGGATGTCACGTGGGTGCCCGCTAGAAGAGACGAAGAACAAGGGTAAAGTTCAGATGGGGAGACAGAGAGGAGGAGTAGACGAGTTGGAAGCAGGGGGAGGTCGTCGCAAGGAGCTAGTGGCACAGTCAGACAGCATGCATCGGCACCCGGGGTCAGCCAGACAGCACGCCAATCAACGCATGCTGTTGCCACCACCAGAATGCCGTCATTGCAGAGCTCAGCAGTGTGGCATTTTTTGTGTGTGTCTGCCTCTGACAACAGCGATGCCATTTGCAACCTGTGCCAAAAGAAACCTAGGTACAACTGCTTTGCGAAGGCACATGATCGCACATCACAAACGCCTATGGGATCAACACATGAGTACAAGCAGCACACAAACTCAAAGCCGCCATCCTCCTCCTGGTCCAGCATCTTCAGCCACGTCAACCACTGCTGTCCTCCTTGCCCCCTCTCAACCATCCGCCACTCCGTCTCTCGCCTTGAGCAGTTCCTGCTCATCTGCCCATAGTCTGGTGTCTGTCAAGGACATGTTTGAGTGTAAGAAGCCAATGTCACAAAGTCACCCCCTTGTGACAGCTGGCTTGTCTGAACTCTTAGCCCGCCAGCTTTTACCATACAAGCTGGTGGAGTCTGAGGCGTTCAAAAAATTTGTAGCTATGGGGACACCGCAGTGGAAGGTACCCGGCCGAAATTTCTTTGCACAAAAGGCAATCCCCAACCTGTACTCGATTGTGCAAAAGGAAGTAATGGCATGTCTGGCACACAGTGTTGGGGCAAGGGTCCATCTGAGCACTGATACCTGGTCTGCAAAGCATGGTCAGCGCAGGTATATAACCTACACTGCGCATTGGGTAAACCTGCTGACGGCTGCCAAGCATGGAATGCATGGCTCTGCAGAGGAGTTGGTGACACCGCCACCACTTGTAGGCAGGCCTGCTGCCACCTCCTCTACTCCTCCTACTCCATCCTCTTCCATAACCTCCTCGGCTGAGTCCTTTTCTGCTGCTGTGTCTTGCTCCACATCAACAGCACCCCCCAGCTCCCCAGGTACTATTCCACATCCCGGATACGGCAGTGTTATGCCGTCTTGGGGTTGAGATGCCTGAAAGCAGAGAGTCACACCGGACCAGCACTCCTGTCCGCCCTGAACGCACAGGTGGATCAGTGGCAGACTCCGCACCAACTGTAGATCGGCAAAGTGGTTTGTGACAACGGAAGAAATTTGTTGGCCACATTGAATTTGGGCAAGTTGACACATGTGCCGTGCATGGCACATGTGTGTAATCTGATCGTACAATGCTTTGTGCTTAAGTACCCAGGCTTACAGGACGTCCTGAAGCAGGCCAGGAAGGTGTGTCGCCATTTCAGGCGTACCTCCACGGCCATGGCGCACTTTTCAGATATCCAGCGGCGAAACAACATGCCAGTGAGGCGCTTGATTTGCGACAGCCCTACACGTTGGAATTCAACACTCCTAATGTTCGACCGCCTGCTCCAACGAGAAAAAGCTGTTAACGAGTATTTGTATGACCGGGGTGCTAGGACAGCCTCTGCGGAGCTGGGAATTTTTTTGCCACGTTACTGGACGCTCATGCGCAATGCCTGTAGGCTCATGCGTCCTTTTGAGGAGGTGACAAACCTAGTCAGTCGCACCGAAGGCTCCATCAGCTACATCATACCATTTGTTTTCTTCCTGGAGCGTGCCCTGCGAAGAGTGCTGGATCAGGCCGTAGATAAGCGTGAAGAGGAAGAGGAAGAGTTGTGGTCACCATCACCACCAGAAACAGCCTTATCAGCATCGCTTGCTGGACCTGCGGCAACGCTGGAAGAGGATTGTGAGGAAGAGGAGTCAGAGAAGGAATGTGGCTTTGAGGAGGAGGAGGAAGACCAACCACAACAGGCATCCCAGGGTGCTCGTTGTCACCTATCTGGTACCCCGTGGTGTTGTACGTGGCTGGGGGGAAGAACATACCTTCAGTGAGATCACTGAGGACGAGGAACGGGACATGAGTAGCTCGGCATCCAACCTTGTGCAAATGGGGTCTTTCATGCTGTCGTGCCTGTTGAGGGACCCTCGTATAAAAAAGCTGAAGGAGAACGACCTGTACTGGGTGTCCACGCTACTAGACCCCCGGTATAAGCAGAAAGTGCCTGAAATGTTACCAAATTACCACAAGTCGGAAAGGATGCAGCATTTGCAAAATAAATTAAAAAGTATGCTTTACACAGCGTATAAGGGTGATGTCACAGCACAACGGGAATCTAACAGGGGAAATGGTGAAAGTAATTCTCCTCCTCCCACGACCACGCCGGCAAGGACAGGACGCTTTACAGACGTGTTGTTGATGGAGGACATGCAGAGCTTTTTAAGTCCTATGCATCGCCACAGCCCTTCGGGGTCCACCCTCAGAGAACGACTCGGCCGACAGGTAGCAGACTACCTCACCTTAACTGCAGATATCGACACTCTGAGGAGCGATGAACCCCTTGACTACTGGGTGTGCAGGCTTGACCTGTGGCATGAGCTATCCCAATTTGCGATAGAACTTCTGGCCTGCCCCGCTTCAAGTGTCCTGTCAGAAAGGACCTTCAGTGCAGCAGGAGGTATTGTCACTGAGAAGAGAAGTCGCCTAGGTCAAAAAAGTCTAGATTACCTCACCTTTATTAAGATGAATGAGGGATGGATCCCAAAGGGACTGACAGTGGGCAATCCATTTGACTAAAAAAGGCCAGATGAGGCGGACTACTTAACACACCACTTCTATCTGGTGGCACATTAGATTACACGCACAGTGCCCCAAATTTGAAGTAGGAGGACCAGAGTATGTCTATTCGATACACTGTCTGTCATTTCCACACTCATAGTCTTCAGTCTAACTATTTCACTCTCATACCCACTCGTATCTATCTAACCATAGGATACTCCAGTCTTGGACCAGTCCTATACCTAGTTTCCGCCCTTTCACCTACAGGCATATTACCTGTCTCTTCCCCTGACATTCATTTATCACAGGTATGTATCAGCATGCTTACATTACTAAGTCAGAGACAAGCCCCACTAGGGCTAGAGATCTGGCTTTTAGGGTTAGGTGCTGCCCCTAGTACCAAATAATTATATCGGTCCTGCAAGGCCAACACCACCCCCACCTCACCACGGAGGTTCGCCCAATGGCCCAAATCATAGTTAGCCGCCTTGCACTCCCTTCTACAGAGTTTTAGTCAGGGCCTCACAAGTCACGGCCACACGTATTTGACTATTCTACTGTCACCGAGAAGCCAACACCCTGCCACAACGTCTAGTGGCCACGAGCCCCCACGGTCCAAACCATAGATAGAGCCTCTCACCACCACTTGGCACTAGCAGGGCCTCACCTGTCACGTCAGCTAATTCCTTCGCCATTCGGCATTAGTCAGCAAGCCAGTTCTACGAAGGTCTTAATTTTTCTGTTCCCTGTATTTTACTAATTGATGCTCTTTTCACAGGATGTCACAAAAACTTATCCCAGGTGATAACCAGCCCCTCCAAGAAAGGCCCAGTACGCCCGCCAGACCCGGGTCCCCCGAAGTATCCCTACCCCCCTCCACCCCCAGGTTCCTGAGATCATGGAACATACCAAAACTAGCGGCAGTTTGTAGAGTTCTGCTAGGAAGACAGAACTCTACCAACTGCTTACAGCTCAAACCAGTGATTCCAGGCCCGGCACAAGCTCTCAAGGGCTACACGCCGGCACAACAGACGTTACACAAGAAACCTTATCAGCTATTCTGTCAAACCTACAGTCACTAAACCAAAGGCTATCCAAAGTAGATACAGCCATCGCTACTCCAGGTGACCCATCCGGCCCTTCAGTTTCTCCTCAAGCACCACCAAACAGGCATGGTAGTGTACTTCCCCCTCCACCCACCACCGCTACCCCCCACATTTCCCCCGTCCCCTCAGTACCAGCCTCCATTAAAAAATACATACTTGACGGTAAAGACATCAACCTAGTTTCTCTCCTTATCACCTCGCAGGACATCCTTGAGAATAGAGCTTACAACTATGGCGATATTTCAGTCATACTAAAAGCCAGTGACCCAAGTCTTAACAAAAAACATTCCATCCATCATTTCATCATTTCCTTTGGGATATATAGAGACGTAATCTGCTCTGTGTACCCACAAAGGTTGGAAGAACTAGGTGGGGGACTTAGGGCTCAAATACGGGGGCCTCGCGTTTTACGACTACCACAAGTCAGTGTCGTCCTAGGCAGCAGCTCATCTGGCCCAGTTTAATAGCTGTATAGACTGGAGTCAGATGGACACAGAGCTGTTCTGCCGACATTTCGCTGGCTTGAGGCCTCCGTCTTGCGCAGTATTCAATGGGATGGGGGGTGGGACACTATGGGAGGGGGGAGAATATTATGGGAGGGGGGGAAATTTACCTGAAATTTCCTTCTTAAAATGAGGTGCGTGTTATACGCCGGTGCGTGTTATACGCCGATAAATACGGTATATATATATAAATAAATTAATAAATATATATCTCTCAAAATACACTTAGAATAAAATTATATATATATATATATATATATATTTGATTAAATAAATATATACAAATAGATATAATTACATAAATAATTACATAATTACATAAATATACACGTAGAATTTAAATACATATATATGTGTATATATTTAAATTCTACTTGCATATTTATAAAATATTTTAACATAATTAAGTCATTTTATTAATTATAATTTGAGGGACCAGCCTTACAACCCAGGCAGCAAGTCCAGATAATTTTATTTGCAAGTCCTATGTTTATCCCTGTAACTTTCCAAAACACCATAAAACCTGGACATGGGGGGTATTATTGTACTTGGGAGACTTTGTTGAACACAAATAGGTGTATTATAAAACAGTAAAACTGATATCACCAGTAAAAGTGCAGTTTTGTGTAAAAACTGCAAAACACAAATATGAATGCTAACTTTGGCTAGCTTTTGTGATTTAGTGGCCTACCCTGGACATACCCTATTTTTTATTTTTTTTATATATTTTGAATACCTTGGGTTGTCTATTTTTCCATGGTGGGGTTAATTCACATTATTGGGCTCTCAAAGGCAACATAGCAAAATCTGGCAAATTTTAATTAGCAAAAACTGAAATTGGCAAATCTTATATTTGACCCTGTAACTTTCCAAAACATCATAAAACCTGTACATGAGGGGTATTGTTGTACTTGTGAGACATTACTCTACACAAATATACCATATATATTCGAGTATAAGCCGAGTTTTTCAGCACATTTTTTGTGCTGAAAAACCCCAACTCGGCTTATACTCGAGTCAATGTCTGTATTATGGCAATTTACATTGCCATAATACAGACTGGGGGCTGGCAGCGAGCGCTTACCTCTCCTGCAGCTCCTGTCAGCTCCCTCCTCACACACACTGCATTCATACACACACTGCACTCATACACACACACAGTGCATTAATACACACACACACTGCATTCATACACACACACTGCATTCATACACACACTGCATTCATACACACACACTGCATTCATACACACACACTGCATTCATTATATACACACTGCACTCATACACACACTGCATTCATTATTATTATTATATACACACACTGTAAATAAATATTCAATGAATATAATTTCTTTAGGATCTAATTTTATTTAGAAATTTACAAGTAGCTGCTGCATTTCCCACCCTAGTCTTATACTCGAGTCAATAAGTTTTCCCAGTTTTTTGGGGTAAAATTAGGGGCCTCGGCTTATATTCGGGTCGGCTTATACTCGAGTATATACGGTAAGTGATTTAGAGCAGTAAAATGTATAATACTAACAATATCATCGGTAAAAGGGCAGTTTATTTGTGAAAAATGCAAAAAAACTAATATAAAAGCTAACATTGGCCAGGGTTTGTGACTAAGAGGCTACGAAAAAAAAGACTGAACATGCCCCATTTTCAATACCCTGGGTTGTTGTACTCACTTTTGTTGCCAACGGTTTAGACATTAATGGCTGTGTGTTGAGTTATTTTGAGGGGACAGCGAATTTACACTGCTATACAGGCTGCACACTTACTACTTAACATTGTAGCAGAGTGTAATTTTTTCAGTGTTGTCACATGAAAAGATATAACAAAACATTTACAAAAATGTGAGGGGTGTACTCACTTTTGTGAGATACTGTATCTCTGTAGCACTTGAAGAAACTCTATACGGTCAGGAACACAAATGTGTATTTCTGACCCTAGATTGTTAACAAGACATGTTGGGTCCCTTGGCCAGGGTCTCGCACGCCTGCCAGTGCTGGTCATGCCCCGCCCCACCCTGATCCACTCTTTGACTGACATCATTAGAATTGAAGATCCAATCACAATGCTTTTCCGAGAAGGCAAGGTGGGACCAAACACCACTCTAGCCAATCCGCATCTCCTCATAGAGATGCATTGAATCAATGTAATTCTATGGGTAAAGTTCAAATATTTAATATTTTTGTGAAACATTTAAAAAAAAATTAAGCCCTTCAGGACCGGACTGTTTTGGCCATGTTGTACGTTAAGGACCAGGGCTGTTTTAACATTTTTGTGGTGTATGTGTTTAGCTGTAATTTTCCTCTCTCTCATTTACTGCATTGAGAAATGCTTTCCTGTGGACTGTTTGAATGCGTGCGCGGCTCTTGCATTCCACTCCCCTCGGGAGTTGACGTCGGCGGGGGAGGAAAGGTCACCAGCGCCGAGGGGGCCCGGCGCTGGATTAAGGTAAGTAGCTAAAAGGTCAATCGATGTCATTTTTCTCTTATTGGCATTCTATTATAAGTATTCTTTAAAAGTAATACTTTAACCCCTTAAGGACCAAACTTCTGGAATAAAAGGGAATCATGACATGTCACATATGTCATGTGTCCTTAAGGGGTTAAAGTCTGTGAATTACTACAGTCATATATGCCTATATTTTCTCTATAGACAATCTGCACTATTATTGTTTTTTCTTTTCCCTTATATATATCTTGACATGGCTGGAGGATATATCATCTAACAGTTTGTATATATGTACCTCTTTTTATCTCTGTCTCAATTTTGGTAAAATTGCTCCACTCACTATCACACATTATTTTCTCTTGTTGGTGGAGTTTGGGATTACACCAGAGTGTGAAGCAATTTTTCAATTAAGAAATTTAGCACCCAGATTTTTCCTTTTTATACCATAAAGTAGCTAAAAGGGTTTTTACCCCTTCAGCACTAAGGGAGGGGGACCCTGAGGGTGGGGTGAGTCCGAAGGTTGCTATAGTGTCAGGAAAACTAGTTTGTTTTCGTGACACTATAGTGATCCTTTAATAATAAGTGCTGAGGAAGACATGGCAAGAACAGAAGTATCAAAGATTAACATGTTTGTGCCATTTGTTTATGAAAGTATTAACCATTTCACATTGTATTATGGTTTATTTGCTTTCCTGTTTGTGTGTGCATACAACAAAGCAGCACCACTATGCCACTGTGATGCAGTACAGCTGTCTGCTACATCCTGATTACTGAACACCAAGAGGACTTAAAGGGACACTATAGTCACCAGAATAACTACAGCTTATTTAATTTGTTCTAGTGAGTAGAATTATTACCTTCATGCTTTTTGCTGTAAACACAGTCTTTTCAGAGAAAATGCAGTGTTTACATTACAGCCTAGTTATAACTTCACTGGCCACTCCTCAGATGTCTGTTGGAGATCCTCCCTGGGTCATGGCTGCCTAAAATGCATCCAAACATTCAGTATCTCCTCCCTCTGCATGCAGACACTGAACTTTCCTCATAGAGATTAATTGATTCAATGTATCTCTATGAGGAGATGCTGATTGGCCAGGGCTGTGTTTGAATCATGCTGGTTCTGCCCCTGATCTGCCTCTTTGTCAGTCTCAGACAATCCTATGGGAAAGCACTGTGATTGGATCAGGCTACCACTTCTGATGAGGTCCGCAGACTGCTTGTTTTTCTGAGTCAAACAGCATGCAGAGCTACAGCTTCAGGCTTGAATACAGTAAGATTTTGCTATATTTATAGAGGCATAAGGGGGACAGGGGGGCTATATGGAGGTTTTAACACTATAGGGCCAGGAATACATGTGTGATCCTTTAACGTAAGACCTCTAGAGCAGAGATAGCTAACCTCTGGCTCTCCAGTTTTTGTAGACAAGATTTCTAATGATGATGAGTTTCTGTTCACTTGCTCGAGTGACTACCATTAAGCTACTTGCTGCTACATTGCACATTCACAAGCTATGCACTGATTTCAATTTCAAATTAGTATACAAGTATGTCTGAGACATTGTAAACACACACATGGTCACTAACTCTCTTTTGAAAGGCTATGGGAGGGAATCGATTGCCTTAGAGATTTTCAGGTTTTAGTAAAAAACTGTGATAATGAAGCAGATCCTTAGAAAAATACTGTGAAAATTGACATTCAGAGGTCATTTAAAAAAAAATATGTTTATAATACATATTGGATTTAAAATGGTGGTAAATATAGATGGGAGTATTACATAATCCAGTGTTACATAATGATTGGCAAGTTTTTGTGTCATTTTATTTTGTCCAAATAGTTTTCCTAAATATATTGTATGTACAATATTCAGAAAAGCCAAATTGCCACATGGATAACTGTCTGACTCCCTTCAAAAATAACATTTTGTTTGGGTAGTCATTCAGGTGCACCCAGGGCCGGCCTTAGGGGTGTGCGAGCTGTGCGGCCGCACAGGGCGCCATGGTGCAGGGGGCGCCCTGCGGCCGCATAGCTCACACGGCATGTCTGTTAGCCGCAATGCTAACATGGCATTTGCCTTGGGCGGCATTTTCCAGGGGGCGGCAAAAAAAGCCGCCCCCAAATGCCTTGCGGCTTGCGGCTAACAGACATGCCGGGCTGCTGGGCGGTCGGGCGGCGCTGGCGGGCGGCTGGCGAGGGAGCACTTCCTCTGAGCTGTATGCTCAGCTCCCTCTCGCGCCGCAGAGTGAGGCTGGGAGCCGGAAGATGACGTCATATTCCGGCTCCCAGCCTCACTCTGCGGCGCGCGAGGGAGCTGAGCAAACAGCTCAGAGGAAGTGCTCCCTCGCCAGCCGCCCGCCCGCCCAGCCCAGCCCAGCAGCCACTGGACCACCAGGGAGGAAGAGACCCCCCTCCAGCATTCCCAAAGGTAAGGAGGCTGGGGGGGGGGGGGGTCTAAATAAATTTAAAAAAATGTGTTATGTGGGTGAGTGTGTGTGTGTGTGTGTGTATGTTAGTGTGTGTCTGTGTCTGTTAGTGTGTATGTTAGTGTGTGTCTGTGTCTGTTAGTGTGTGTGTGTCTGTGTATGTTAGTGTGTCTGTGTATGTTAGTGTGTTTCTGTGTCTGTTAGTGTGTGTCTGTTAGTGTGTGTCTGTGAGTGTGTTTGTCTGTTAGTGAGTGTGTGTGTCTGACTGTGTGTGTGTGTGTGGCTGTCTGCCTGTGTGTGTGTGACTGCCTATGTTTGTGTGTGTGTGTGTGTGAGACTGTCTGCGCGTGTGTGTGTGAGACTGTCGGCGCGTGTGTGTGACTGTCTGCGCGCGTGTGTGTGTGACTGTCTGCGTGTGTGTGTGTGTGACTGTCTACGCGTGTGTGTGTGACTGTCTGCGTGTGTGTGTGTGTGACTGTCTGTCAGTGTGTGTGTGTGTGTGTCTGTCTGTGACTGTGTGTGTGTGGCTGTCTGACAGTGTGTGTTTGACTGTTTGTCTGTGTGTGTTTGACTGTTTGTCTGTGTGTGTGTGGCTGTTTGCCTCTGTGTGTTTGGCTGTCTGCCTGTGTGTTTGTGTGTGGCTGTGTGTGTGGCTGTCTGCCTGTGTGTGTGTGTGGCTGTCTGCCTGTGTGTGTGTGTGTGTGTGACAGGGTGTGTGGGAAGGGGTAAGGAGTGGGGGAGGGGGGAGGGGGGGGCGCTGTGAAGATTTTTTGCACAGGGCGCCCAAATGCCTAAGGCCGGCCCTGGGTGCACCAATTTGTTTCACCATGCACAAGTCTGGTGTATATATTAGTCAACTTTTTCATAATTATTGTATACATTGTTAGAACCAAGTAATACCGTAATTTCACCTAAAGAAGAAATAGGGTAGAAATTCTGTGAAAAATATATAGTGAGAGCGATACCTTCTGCACCTTGAGTGAACATTATTTTGCATATGCTTGTGTCATGCAATCTCTTACTGTGAGTCTGTATCACAGCCAATCTCCTTTATAATCCTACAGCTACAGAGTGCACTCTGCTAACCACTGGGAAAAACAAACAGAATGGTCAATAAAAGCTCTACAACTCGTAATCTTATAATTAACCTATCTAAGGTAATGATTTTGCTGCACAAGTTAAATCAACAAAAGATCTGTTCTGGTCTGTGGACTTACACTGAAACAAAATAAATTACCAAAGCGTGAGAAATTGAGAAAGTGTATCTTTTAAGTTCTGCATGGCATTTTAACTGTGAATGTCATAAATACAGGTTTTATGATGTTTTGGAAACTTACAGGTCAAATATAGGACTTTACCCTTTTTAATTGAAATTTGAAATTGAAATTTGTCAGATTGGTTTGCTGGGCCATGTTGCCTTTTAAACCGTATGACAGCACATGAATGAAAATTAACCCCATCATGACCTACCATTTGTAAAATACCCAGTGTATTCAAAATGAGGTATTTTCAATCTTTTTTTATAGCCACTTTGGCCAAACCGTGGGCAAAGTTAGCATTCATATTAGTTTTTTGCATTTTACCCCCCAAAAAACTGCCCTTTCATCTATGATATCCTCAGCATTATACATTTTACTTCTCTAAAACTCTCATATTTGTGTTCAGCGATGTTTCATGAACACCCCATGTAAAGGTTTTATAGAGTTTTTGACACGGTCAAATATAAGGCTTGCCACTTTTCAGCTTTTACACATTGAAATTTGCCAGATTTGTTATTTTGCCTTTGAGACCATATGGCAGTCCAGGAATGAGAAATACCCCCATGATGGTATACCATTTGCAAAAGTAGACAACCCAGTGTATTCAAAATGGAGTATGTGCATTTTTTTTTGTAGCCATTTAGTCACAAACCTTGGCCAACGTTTTTATTTCTTGTTTACATTTTTCACACACAAACTGCACTTCCACTGATGATATCGTCATGATATGTTTTACTGTTTTGAAACCCTCATATTTTCAGCGAAGTCTTCTGAGTACAAGTAATGTACAATGTACAAGTTTTATGGTACATTGGAAAGTTACAAGGTGGAATATAGGGTTTACAAATTATATTCTCTGGATTTATTTCCACTTTATTTCATGTCTGGGAAACTTCCTGACATCCCAGGCAGTCCCCTTGCAGGCAGAGCCCTGGACAGCTGATTCAACCACATCATTGCGATGTCCTCATGGTATCATGGCCAAAAGCAGTGGCGTACATACCCGGGTCGCAGGGGTCGCGGCTGCGACCTGGCCCGGCCCACCAGGAGGCCCGGCCGCCCTGCGACCCAGGTATGTATATCACTGGGCAAGCCTCTTCTCCTGGGGGGCCCAGGAGCTGGCCACCTCAGGGCCCCCCGAGGCTGGCCCTGCTGTCACCAGGCTGGCAGGCTGGCGGGCGCACGAGGGAGCACTGTCCCCTGAGTGCTTCCTCTTCCGGCTCCGGCATCAGTACGTGGTGCGCGAGGGAGATGAAGAGGAAGCACTCAGGGGAGAGTGCTCCCTCGCGCGCCCGCCAGCCTGCCAGCCTTCATTAAGCTGATGTGATCTGGGTGTCTGTAGTGGTCCTTTAAGTGTATGTGTTGATGCATGTGTTGCGGCCCCAGCCCGCGCAGAGTAAGCGCGCGCGCGGGGGGGCCCACGGATCAGTTTTCGCACCGGGGCCCCATGGGTTGTGTGCCTAAACGCCACTGGCCAAAAGGGCTAGGTTGTCAGACAGGTCCCCCTCAGCACGATCACCAGCAGGGAAATGGTGACAGACACGTGGGTGGCAAAGGATGGCTGGACATGCTATGTCACCCAGCGGCATTTAGGAACATCTCTTTAAGGACGGCGTACAGCGATGTACCTTACACGAGGCAAACAAGGGAGGCTGGGTTTAAATAAAGAAAAAAAAGAAAAATAATAATAATTATTTGTGAGTGTTGGGAAAAATGTGTGTCTGTGAGAGAGTGTGTGTCTTTAAGTGTGTGTGTGTCTGTCAGTGAGTGTGTGCGTCTGTCAGTGTGTGTCTGAGTAATAGTGTGTGTCTGTCAGAGTGTGTCAAATCAGTGCGTGTGTATGTCGTTGTTTGTCTGTGTATATGAGAGTGTGTCTGTCAGTGTGTGTGTCTGTCTGTCTGTCAGTGAAAGTGTTTGTTGGTTAAACAGTATGTGTGCCAATGACTGTATCTTTTAGTGAGTGTATGTCAGTGAATGCATCAGTAAGCAAGTGTCTGTCAGCCAAAGTGCCGTCTTGACAGGAACATTTTAAATTTAGTCTCTGCTTTATTTACTAATGTGCTTTTTTTCAATGTTGAAGATAAAGCCAATAAAAAAACTAACAAATAAAAACATATGATGCACACAAGTTGCATGCTAAGCCTGACAATACTCCTGCAAACCCCACTTAGTTTTTCAGTAACATTTAGGACTTCAGAAAGCAAAGAAAATGCATCCTCTGTATAAATGTAAAAAAAAGTATCAATATTTGATAACAGTATCTCTCTCTCTCACTCTCTGTATATATATATATATATATATATATATATATATACTGAACAAAATTATAAACGCAACACTTTTGTTTTTGCCCCATTTTTCATGAGCTGAACTCAAAGATCTAAGACTTTTTCTATGTGCACAAAAGGCCTATTTCTCTTAAATATTGTTCACAAATCTGTTTAAATCTGTGTTAGTGAGCACTTCTCCTTTGCCAAGATAATCCATCCACCTCACAGGCGTGGCATATCAAGATGCTGATTAGACAGCATGATTATTGCACAGGTGTGCTTTGGGCTGGCCACAATAGAAGGACACTCTAAAATGTGCAGTATCCAGTAGGAAGCAATGGGATAGTGAACAGATGTAAATGTAAATTGTAAACGTTCACAGCTCCAGAGACCCACTTGTAGTTTTCCTTTCAATTTAAAGGGACACTATAGTCACCAGAACAACTACAGCTTAATGTAGTTGTTCTGTTAGTATATTAGCTCCCTTCAGGCATTTTCATGCAAACACTGCCTTTTCATAGAAAAGGCAGTGTTTACATTGCTCCTAGGGACACCTCCAATTGGCCACTCCTTAGATGGCCACTGGAGGGGCTTCCTGGCTCAGGGCTGCACAGTAAGCAGCCCTATAGTTCAGCGTCCCCACGCTCTGCATGGAGACGCTGAATTTTCCTCATAAAGATGCATTGATTCAAAGCATCTCTATGAGGAGGTCCTGATTGTCCAAAACGACATTTGGCACCACCCGTGCCGATTTTAGGCAATCCAATGCTTTTCCTATGGGAAAGCATTGGATTGGCAAAAAAGCTGCCATTCTGATGATGTCACAAAGGGGGCAGAGCCAGCGTCGGCGGACCCGCACGGTGCTGGATATAAGGTGAGTTTTAAACTTTTATAGGCCACTAAGGGAGGGCAAGCCATCTAAATGGTGGGTTTAGCACTATTGGGTCAGGAATACATGTTTGTGTTCCTGACCCTATAGTGATCCTTTAATAATAGAAAAAAAACACATATCTTGATACTTATTTAACAATACTGAATTTGATCAGCATAACAGAGTGCTTATGCTGATCAAATTCATATACATATGCTTTCCACCTAGGAAACCATATGTATAATACCCAGAGTAAGCTACACCACACTGCAGTCTCACCACTCAATTCTCTGCCATTTAGGAGTTAAATAAATTTATTTTTGCTGCCTTAGTCACACTTACTCTGGCAGTCAATTGCACAGCTTCCCTTCACGCTTATTGAAAAGACATTAACCCTAAATTATGTTTAGCTTGCAGGGAGTGGGGGTACTTCTTATCTTCCTGCTCAGAACTGTGAAATAACTAATGCGGACATAGAGAGCAGACCTCTGCCAGCAGCCTCCTGTTTGAGAAAAGATAAGAATCTCACACAATTACCTGTATACCTTAAACAGCACAAAATGGTATTGAATATTTTTAAATATAATTTGCAAATGATCTAGCATTTAATTGTTGAGTAATGTTATATGTTGTATCAATGGTTTATAAATTGCAAATATGTTTGGAGTATTCACTTAACTGTTATTTGAGTACATTTTCATATGTTATATAATGTTCTCTGTGTTCACAGTGAGAAGCATTTGACTGGTCACTTCCCAGTACATATAAGGTACTGGGCAAAAAGGAGTAGGTTAGTTTATCTTTAGAATGTTCTGCAGCTAAGAAAACATTGGTTTTTAGACAGTTAGGAAGAGAATTGTGAAAAACTAATAAAGGCATATTTTGTACTGCAATATTAGAATGCATTAAAAAAATATGCATTTTGTAACCTAGGCATTCGCTAAAATACTCTTAAACACAACTTGTCAATATAATGTCAACTTTTCTAAGGTAGTATACCATTATTCTAATTTCTGCCTCTCTAACTGCAGCTGGTGTAATGCTGGTAAATGAAAAAAAAACGCAAGATGGATTTGAAGAACATTTTGGTTTGAATTATCTTGGGCATTTCCTACTGACTAATCTCCTGATGACATTTCTGAAGAAGTCAGGAACCCATGACAGTAATGCTCGTGTTATCACAGTTTCATCAGCCACTCACTATGTTGGAGAGCTGAACTTTGAAGATCTTCAAAGCAGGTAAAATAATGCATGCTATTTTTTAGGGTAAAATTAATTAATTAATCAATTAATTAATTTATAAAATATTTTACCAGGATGGATACATTGAGATTTCTCAACTATGTCCTGGGCCCACAAAACTTTGCATTGTTACAATAGTATACAATATTCAAAGAATACAATACACAAACTATATATATATATATATATATATATATATATATATATATATATATATATATACACACACATATATAAATGTAATACATAACAGGTAATACATATATTCAACCATGACAGGTACATTCTGTGCTGAGGTATATTGCCGTAGATCTCTTAAAAGATTTTAGATTGAATGAAGATTTGACTGTGTCCCTGAGGTTAATACATAATTGCGGTGCTCTGTTGGAAAATGAGGATCAGGCCACTTTATTTTTGTATTGCGGTATGCTAAATATCGTGCTAGTACTGGATCGGAGGTTATAGGAGGTGGAACAGCTAGAGAGAGCATTCAACTCAGGTAGGGTGGGAGCTTCCCAGAAATGCTCTAATGCACAGGGCTGGAAAGATAGTGAGTGATAAAGAGTGCGTCGGGATTCCAGCGATAGCCAGTTTAGCTCTTTTAACATGTCACAGTGGTGGGTAAAGTAATAACATTCTAGTACAAAGTGGCAGAACAAATTATATAACGTATTGAGTTTATTAAGGTGGGTTTGCAGTGCAGGTGCATACACTACATCCCCATAATCAATGACCAGCATCAGCATTTGTTGCCCTATCTGTTTCCTTACTGTAGGGATTCGACAGGATTTGTTTCCGTAAAGGGCACCTAGTTTTGAGTAAAGTTTTGAAGAGATTTTTTCAATGTGCAGGCCAAAGGATAGATTGGGGTCTGCCAACATACCTAGATATTTAAAAGAGTAGAATGCTGTCAGTGTGCTACTTGCATTTGTTCTTATACACAGTTGTTGAGTGACTATTTTAATATCTGCTATATGCCAATGAAATAGTTTCTAGGATATAAGGAGCTCTTTTTAGAGCGTGTGTACCTTTTGTCTCATATTTCACTCAGTAAGTAAGTAGGACTTTGAGTGAACCTCTCAACTTTGTGCAAGGCTAGTGCTAAAAAAACACCAGTAGTGATATCTAGTGGATATTTGTCTGCTCGTTGTACCAGACAGACATGTAGCAGGAAACGTATTTTCAGCTTTCTGTGTCTACATGGGCATAATCCAAGTGAACGAGCCTTTCATAGGCTAATCTTCATGGATTTAATACCAACTGTCATCATACGTGATATATGAAATATTATATTTATTTTTCAAAGTATGAACACTGAGATGATTGGAAGCTAATTAAGACAAAATGGATTACCTGATAGCTGGAACCAGAAGCAAAGACGTGCCCTTATATAATAATAACACTTTCTAAAAGAGGCAGGAGATGAGAACAGATCTCTAAGGCAGTGATTAACAGCATGGAAGCTCTAAATTTGAAGTACCAGAAGGGATGGAGACGTATATTGGGACATCATTTAGCAGAACCTTGTAGAGCCATGCACAACTCCAGCCACATTAAATATGTAGACTGATCACAACTCAAAATACAGCTTCCAAAAGTACTAACTATATAGAAAATGCTATATAGTTTCTCAGGAAAACAGAGAAATATATATTGTATTTTGATTAATATTAATACAAACATTAAGTGTCTTCTTCACTTGCTCAAGTTATAAAAATGAATCAATATTTTACAGAAAAAAATAAGATTACAAATTATAATGTACCTCTACTGAACAGTATCGTTATATCCTGAAGCATTAATTTGGTAATGTTTTCTCACAAAATAGGAGCAGAAGGCATTTTACGAGGACTGAGTTAATCTTTTTTGGTAGCTTTTTTGATGGTTTGGAGCTTTGGGGGGGACAAACATATTGTAACATTTGTATTTAAATGCATTAAGTGGTTCTGTCTTCTGGGCAGGTCGATGGAAGAATCAATAATTCAGAACTCTGTCCCCCGAGAGAGCTCTTTAGATCCTATTCTTTTGATTGATCTTTCTTTCTTCAAGTGAATCAAGCTGTGGAAAAGAACAAGCAGAAATAATGCCTAGTTTCACAGAATTGCAGTGCTGGGTATTTAAGTTGTTGGGCATTGCTAGTTAATATTTGTTAATATTTTCCCACACATAAATCACTTTCATGTAAGTCAGACATTCAGCTTTTGGCAGCTGTAGCAAAGTCTATTCCCAAAGTAAAATTCGAAAATCCGTCTCTAACACTTCTATATTTTAATTAGATTAAGATATTGTTTCGGGCCAGTGCAGGTCCAATAAGGAATGCTCAGACTAGCTGGAGTAATGTTATGCTAGAGGCCCAATTGGTGTGTTTTTTTTTTCATTTTTTGTTTTAATACCTTCAAACTTTCTTTAGAACAAGCTTCGTAAAATTGCTGGAACAGTCCTGTGCAAATATTTTTGCTTAAATCAATCTACAAAATCTATATATTTTGTATATATATTTACATTCAGCGCCTTAGCATTGATAATAGGCATGATATACTGGCGAAAATTATTTTTCTTCAGCATAACAGATTTGTGAAGATGGGAATGGTTGGCCAAGATGGGGGAGACCAATGAGGCAATGTTACCTCAGTGGCCAAAAAAAGGCAGTGTGCACGTACTCCTGAGTATGCATGCAGCCCTACAAGCCAACAAACCAGGATTAACCACATGTAGAAGAGGTCAAGCGCTCTTGGCCAGGGCAAGCTCAGGCCAAGAGTGTCAGTGGATTGCTGTCAGCAAATGAGCACCTACATGCATGTGCACCTGTCAAACCCGAGGTAAGTTGTCAAACTGTTCTGAAACAGTTTGACTGCTTACCCTTGTAGGGCGCCATGGAATTGCTCAATAACCACTATAGGGCTCTATTGGGGTTTTGGTGCTTAGACCTTAATCAGAACCTAAACTCGAAAATACCAAATCGAATTATTCAACAGAATAAATTAAATATTTGTGTTGAAAGAAATAAGAGACCAGAGATACCTATAAACAATGAGAACTCTAGAGGGGCACTTCTTTATACGTATCACAAATAATTGGCATGCTAAAACAGTATGTTCCTTAATGGACTTGCACATTTGAATTTAACAGAAGACATGATAATACTGCCACATCACAACTTAGTTAAATGTGTACTGCTGCATCACAGCAAAGTGCTTGAATTCCAAAATGTACTGGCAAGAAACTGTAGAAAAATAACTACTTACTGGTACCAGGGAAAACAGACTACCATAAATTGCTATCTACGAAACCTCTTACAAGTCATAACCAAACTGGTTATGAAAAAATATCCAAGTATGTTGACATAGCCTTAGAAGGGATTCTGACTGGCATTAGTGAATATTGTAAAGCACTTTCCTGAACCTGAAAAGTAATCAAGTTATAATAAGCCAGCTACCAAGTTGCATTTCCCTGGAGAACGCAAAAACCCAACCAGATTGGCTCTTGAAATGAGTCAATGAACTACAGCTTGAAGTGAATAAATGCAATGATTAGGTACCTGCAGAACAAAAAAGCATTTAGACAGTGTCTACATGGAACAATTCCAAAGTTTTAATGAAAGACATAGTTACTGATTGGGCTAGGAGCAGCATGGATTGAATGTCTAAATAGATATGTCTTTCAATATGAAGGAAGCTTCAACTGGTCAAGTTATAAGCAAACAACTATTGCACTCCAACAGAAATGCAGTACACAGTAGCAGGAAAAGTTTATCAATAGGCAATCTAGATATGTCAAGTTTTTTTTTTAGACAGATAGGACAGGTCTTATCCATATACACTGTAAAAGAAGTTACAGATTGAGAGCATCAATCCCAAGACTAAAAACATACATGTGATGAATTATTGCAGGAGCAAGATAGTGTTGACATACAGTATTGCCCATCATTAGCAGCTCCTGTTTATTTTATGGAGAAATGCCAGGCTGTGTAATTCTACCCTCATCATTAATTTTTGTTTACAGTTTCTCTTTACAATACGTAACTGCATTCCTCTCTATGATGGTGCATTCTACCATGTTTAACAGACTTCCGCGCCATTTAAAAATATGGTACAAATATAAGCTCATTCCAGAAAGCTACCTTGTTAAATATTTCATTGCATAATTCATAATTATGTACACCCATGCTTACTACCCCACTTTACAAATAATAACCTATTTAGTTATGCATCAGAAGAAAATGATAAGATTGCAAGTCATGTATTGATGAGGATAAGTAAACCAGGCCAATGACATTGGTTGTAGTTTGTTTTTTAAATCTCAAAGATAATAAAATCAATGACCTTTTACTGCATCATTAAGTAATTCATGCTGTAAAAAAAAATGCAGACTGGCGTATGCATTTCTTTCTTTAACATAATGTATTTAAAAATGCAGACTTCCAGATATTATGTGCCTCATTTGTCCATCATCCAGTTTTGCCACGCTTATTTTAAGCTTCCCAGTTTTTAATGTTTGATTGACACTGTTATCTGTCCTTTTCTCTATCTTCAAATCCCACATTGCAATTTTATTTTTACAAACTTAGATCATTTCCTTACCCTTAGAAAGATCAAATAAATATCTACATTCCATGAGGCCAAGTTGGAGATTACTGAAATGATTTATTCTTGTGTGTAGCTTGATGATGAGTCGGCTTAGACTTTCCACATAGAAAAGTTACAATATTTGAAGGTTGCATGTTAATAAAGCAGAATTTACGGATTTTAGAAAAAAAAACTACTTTTTCGTTTGATGGACACCGTTCTTGGTGCTTTTTAAAGGAACACTTTAAACACCATCACCTCTATGATCTGCTGTAGTGATTATGGTGCCAGGAGAGACCTTCCCATGGTAAGATGTCAAACTGTTATAGCACATTTGGGCAACTTACCAGGTTATGGCTGGGCACCCGCTCCGAATCAACCCTGTTCAGTCTTCCTATCTTCTATCAGTGTCAGAAGCCAGATGTCACTACTATAACTGCAGGATCACCACTGATTGTGGTCCTGCTTTGACCTTCTTTGCTCTGTAGAGACATCCTGCTTCTCCTGCTGTTGAAGACCAGATACAGCACTGTCAGCCTACAGAACCTAGATAAGTTGTCAAAACATACTAAAATGGTTTGACAGGTTACAATGCGAAGGCAAATGTGCACTTTAACCACTATAACCATTACAGTGGGCTTTAGTTGATATGGTGCCTAGAGTGTTCCTTTATACCCAACTATATTTGATCTTTATGATGTACACATGAAATTACTATGGATGTAATCCACTGAACGCCAATTAGGGAGTTTCCATAGCAAGCACAGCATGCACCATCTTACAAAAGCTTTCATAGTTAAATTGCCCACAGGTCTAGTAAGGTCCAACACAGATGGAGTTTCAGTTTCATTCAGGCATCTCCTGTGTTGGGTGATTCACAGCAAAGTTTAAGATTATTGATAATAGAAGCTTGAAACTGCTCTAAATTTAGTTGGACAGAATCTTTTGATGTGGAAGTTGGTAAGGTTTATTACAAAGATTGGCTGGAGCTCAGATAAAATTATTTTGAGTTTTATGTAGGCAAAATTATGTTGCGTGATTACTATTCTTGTATTTCTAGTTAAAAAATAAAATAAAATTTTGCAGATATGGCAAACTTTACATATTCAAGTGTTTCCATTTTTCAGACATCCTTAGAAAATGCAAAGCATTTCAAATGTCTCTCCTTAATCCGGATAAAAGTTAAGAGTCCTTTGATGGTTTAATATAAGCTGTTTCACTTTTAAGAACTTAGCCTTCAAGATGATTTGGGGGGAGGGGGGGGGATGGGGTGTATTTTTGAAACTGCTGAAGAAGAATAAGTGAAACAAGGTGAGTGGAGGTGATTTCAAATTAGAGATTATAATAAAATAAACAATTACAACTAAAAATATTTGCAGGCTTCATGTGGATAAGAGCTATTTTCTTTTATATTATGCAATATGTTATGTGTTCCTCAGACCGAATTTTTCAAAGTTTTATCTATTAAATTATTATTATTATTTTTTTTGCAGCCATTGCTACTCATCCCATGGTGCCTATGCCCAGAGTAAACTTGCCTTGGTATTATTCACTTATCATTTACAACATTGGCTGATTGCAGAAGGTAGTCATGTAACTGCTAATGTGGTGGATCCTGGCGTTGTGAACACCGATCTCTACATGAATATCTGCTGGGCAGGAAAAATAGTGAAATCGATGATTGCCTGGCTATGTTTCAAGGTATAC
The DNA here is from genome assembly GCF_036172605.1 of Pelobates fuscus. Lineage (NCBI taxonomy): Eukaryota > Metazoa > Chordata > Amphibia > Anura > Pelobatidae > Pelobates > Pelobates fuscus. The sequence goes on from NC_086317.1 coordinate 115,100,035, forward strand.
ATTTTTGGTTTTGATAGCAGTTTTATTATGAACTTAAATGTTTCCCTAATAGGAAATGCCATCTATGGTGTTAAGGTTGATGGAGCTGCAGCTCCAGGCCCAGGCCCAGGCCCAGGCCCATGGAATAGGCCCATTTATTCCACTATACACACTAGTCTTAGGTTTGCCACCTGACTGGTATTTTAATGTAATTGAAGAAAGATACAAGATAAATGGTGGTGCTCATTGATTATGGCAACATTTGTGAAATAGAGGCACTTTAAATAACTGATAGGAAAGGGCATCTGTTCTATCAGTTGACTCCCAGAACTATGTGTCATCTAGTTGTGGGGGGAAAGGGTCTTGGAATATTATACTGCTTCTTTCAGCTTCGAGGAAGGAATAGCGGAGATACCTATGCTTGGTAGTGAAGCTCCGCTACATCTTTTGCTGTCCTAAAGGACGTAAATAAAATAAATATATTTTCTGTGACGTATTTCAATAAATCTTGTAATTGAAACAGGTTTAGAAAATTAGTACCGTAGTGCAAGACTGTACAGTTCCTGCTGAGGAATATTAATTGTTCAAGAGTTGATATTAATTGTCGACTATAAACAAAGTCATCTATTTTTGTTTTTGTTTTCTAGAGTATGGTTTGTGTTGCAGACCATGGTAAAAATAGATTTGCAAATAAATCATCGTATGTCATTTTTAATGACATTTCTTTGCAGCTGATGTATATCTTTTTTGACTTGACTTTTTGACTAGAAAAACATCTTACAAGAAAACTGGCACATGTAACATCATTTATTTTCAATGATGATTTACATTTTTTTTGTATTATGTGGTAATGGCTACATTGTATGTAAAAGTATCTGCTGGAATACCCATGCTTTGTGGTCCTCTTCGGTCAGATGCATTGCTTATCTATACACTGGAGGCTGAGGCCCAAAACAGGTGAAATATCGGAGTAACCCTTACGGGTTACATTTTCATATGAAAAAAACCTGTGCATTTAGCCTTAAAGTTGATACATTTTAGTGAGTGAAATGCATCAGAATGGCATGATTACTGAAAAATATTTTTCTTCTGCTAGCAACCATGTCCTACCTCTTCCTATGAGCATTTGCAGAAGACCATAAGTTTAAAAACAAAATAAGGTCAGGGATGTTACAATGCAGGATACCCAGTTCCTAATCTATCTAGGACTTTGAGAGATGCATGGTCTTCAATGCACAAAACATTTTAAAGGGAACTAACTGCTTCATTTTGTCCATGAGCATCTCCTGCTTCACCTCTCAGACTTTGGCTCACTGTTAAGTATGCTTTATGCATTGACACAGCTTTTTAAGTTCCATCCAGCTTTTATTTTTAAATAGAAAACTGAACCCAGGCAGAAAAAGTGGGCTGAATGTATTTCCAATACTCATATTATTGCTACCTGTGCCATGATTGCTATAAACGCATTCCTAGGTGCTATCTTTCGCCAGATAGCAATTCTCCCTTTAGTTCAAATACACAGTTTCGAAATTTGAAAAAGATCTAGAAGATGGTGGCCTCGATCTCCGCTATGCCTAGTTTTAATTTAGAACATCAATTTGATGTTTTGGGTTTTGCCCTTCAAAGAGAATAGCTTGTTGAAGCAATTGAATGTATTAATTAAATTCAAATGTAGACAAAATCTAGACAAACTTAAAAAAAAACTTCAATTTACTTTAAAATGTCAACACTACAATTGCAATGGTGCCACACTCAAAAAAAAAAAAAAATCCCCAAAAACCTATACTTTCATTCTTTTTTACCCAGTGAATGAGAAGCTGAACTCAACTATATTATAATTGTGTACCTTTCATTCACTTGAGGAAATTCTGTACACTAGATTATGGATTATTGTAAAAGCTGTATGTCTGCTTTTGCTAGGTATCTTCCTATTTCATCATGGATAGTTTTCATTTTGTGATTTTATAATACTATTCGTGTCATGATAGGAGTTTACACAAGGCATAATTGCCCTTTTGGTGCGTTGAATGACCCTAAAATTAATTGTAATTTAACTTTGAGACTATTGGATTGCAAAATGCTGAATTATTTTAAGGGACACTGAAAGCATCATAACCACTATAGCAAGCATGTCAAACTCAAAGTGTGGCACGGGCCACATAAACAAGGTTCATGTTTATGTGGGCCACACACACACACACACACACATACTCACTGACAGACACACACACTCACACTCACTGACAGACACCCACAGACACACACTCACAAACAGACAGACACTCACTGACAGACAGACACACATACAGTCATACTGACACACACACACATACTCACTGACAGACAGAAACACACACACACAAACACACACACTGAAAGACACACACATACTTGCTGACAGACACACATACTCACTGACAGACAGACACACACTGACAGACAGACACACACTGACAGACACATGCATACTTGCTGACAGACACACAAACATACTCACTGGCAGACAGACACACACACTGACAGACACACGCATACTTGCTGACAGACACACACACATACTCACTGACAGACACACACACACACTGACACAGACACACTAACTGACTGACTGACAGACACACACACACACTTTTCATTATTGCTTCTTACCTTATGGAGCCGATGGGGGACATCTCCCTGGGGTCCTTCCTGCTCGCGGCCCGCGAGTTTGACATGCTTGCACTATAGCATGCTGTAATGGTTATAGTGCCATGAGTGTCTTGGGTCCCCATCAGTGTAACTGGTCAATCCATTTGTTTGTGGTTTGATTTCTTACCTAGGGTCCTCAGAGGAAGACCTGAAGCAGGGACTGTAGCTACAGGCACCCAGCAGAACTAATTTGCTAAATTGTTTCCTAACCCTGGGAGGGCACTCCTTGCACCATAACTACTACAGTTGATTACAGTGGTTATGGTACTTGCTTTGTTTAAACTCCTCTTGACAGCAGCTTGCTTTGTAATTCACAACGTTTAACATACTAGCACTGCTGCACCACTCTTTAAGTTCCCACACAGAAATGTTTGTTAAGAGCACCTGTAGATATTTGAAAACACAGAACTAGATACGGGGGGATACATTTATAGGACAAGGACATTACAATAGCATTTAAAGTGCCTTTTAATTAAATTCGCTTCCACGTACACCAGCAAAGGATCTGCTCCTGGATCTTAACAAGCAGGCCTTTTCGCTCCTGCAATCCACAATTACTAGTAGTGATGTACCGAACGGTTCGCTGGCGAATAGTTCCTGGAGAACATAGCGTGTTCGCGTTCGCCACGGCGGGCGAACACATGCGCGGTTCGATCCGCCCCCTATTCGTCATCATTCAGTAAACTTTGACCTTGTACCTCACAGTCAGCAGACACATTCCAGCCAATCAGCAGCACACCCTCCCTAGCAGACCCTCCCACCTCCTGGACAGCATCCATTTTAGATTTATTTGGAAGCTGCATACATTTTTTTTATTTTTTTTATTTTTATTATTTTTTATTTATTTATTTATTTTTATTTATTTTTTAAAATTCTTTATTTTTGTAGTGCATGGAGGTATAACATATGAGCATGTGGTACCCCAACGGCATTCCTCATGCTTTTTAAGTAACAATTGTAACAATAGGGTATATGTTAATACCCTAGTCTGCGCGGAGCCCTCCATGGGTGAAGATGGATTAATTTTTTTTTGCGCTCTGGTTTTTTATTTTATTTTTAAGTTCGACGGGTATGATGGCTTTTTATTTGGCCTTTTTTGGGGTTGAAAAATGAAGATTTTAGAAAAAAGAAGACGTTGAATAGTAAGTTGAATTTTACTTTACAGGGTAGTAATTTTATTCCCCCCTCACTATTTTTTAGGGTGAGGGGGGTAGGTAGGGGCTTTTTTATTTGGGTGTGGGACTAGTGGCTTGGGGACCCCTGGGCACCTTTGAAGGGTGGAGCGGGGGGATTTTCATTTAGGGTTTTCATGATGCTGTGCCACCGGACCACCAGTCGAGGAGGACGGGAGGGACAGGTAAGTGGCAGCACTTATTCCACACAACATACACACTGCATCTGCATACACTCTACACACACTCTAGACACACTGCATACACTGCATACACTCTACACACACTGCATACACTCTACACACACTGCATACACTCTACACACACTCTACATACACTGCATACACACTACATACACACTGCATACAGTCTACACACACTGCATACACACTGCATCCACTCTACACACACTGCATACACACTGCACACACTGCATACACTCTACACGCACTGCACACAATCTACACACACTGCATACACTCTACACACACTGCATACGCACTCTACACACACTGCATACACACTACACACACTGCATACACACTACACACACTATACACACACTGCATACACACTACACACACTACATACACTCTACACACACTGCATACACTCTACACACACTGCATACACTCTACACACAGTATACACACTCTACAGACACTATACACACTCTACAGACACTGCATACACTGCAAACACTGCACACACACTGCATACACTGCACATACACTGCACACACACTGCATACACACTACACACACTATACACACACTGCATACACTCCACACACTGCATACAGTCTACACACACTATACACACTCTACAGACACTGCATATACTCTACACACACTGCAAACACTGCACACACACTATGCACACACTGCACACACTATACACACTCTACACACACTGCATACACTATACACACACTGCATACATACTGCACACACTATACACACACTGCATACACACTATACACACACTGCATACACACTATATACACACTATACACACACTGCATACACACTATACACACACTGCATACACACTATACACACTGTACACACAATACACACACACACTATACACACAATATACACACACACTGTACACACTATGCACACACTGCATGCACTATGCACACACTATACACACACACACTACACACACTGCATACACACTGCACAGAATATACACACACTACACACACTGCACACACTATACACACACTGCACACACTACATGCACTACACACACTGCATACACACTGCATACACACTATACACACACACTATATACACACTATATACACACTGCATACACTATGCACACACTATACACACACTGCATACACTATGCACACACTGCACACTCTATACACACACTGCACACACTATACACACACTGCATACACTTCATACACTATACACACACTGCATACACATACATTTAAAAACAAATTGCAGTTGTTTTTAACATTTTAAAGTTGGGGAGGGGAGTGCCAAATAAAGGATCCGCCCTGGGTGCCAAATGCTCCAGGTATGCCCCTGTATAGAGGGGAGCAATGTTACTCTGTATATAGAGAGGAGCCATATTTACACTGTATATAGAGGGAGCCATGTTACTCTGTATATAGAGAGGAGCCATGTTTACACTGTATATAGAGGGGAGCCATGTTACTCTGTATATAGAGGGAGCCATGTTATTCTGTATATAGAGGCAGCCATGTTTACACGGTATATAGAGGGAAGCCATGTTACTCTGTATATAGAGGGAGCCATGTTACTGTGTATATAGAGGGGAGCCATGTTACTCTGTATATAGAGGGGAGCAGGCCCGGACTGGCCATCGGGCAAACCGGGCAAATGCCCGGTGGGCCACGATGGCCACGGGCCGGGGAGATCCAGCCGGTCTATGCAGGGCCGGCGCTATCCGAGCGCCGGCCCCGCTGTGTTGCATGAAGGGCCGGTGGGGAGATCAAAGATCTCCCTCACCGGCCCACATGCAATCAAACGCGGCCGCCGGCGGGGGAGAGAGGGAGAGAGGGAGGGAGACAGCCTGCCTGGAGAGAGGACCCGGCGGAGCTCTAACTTGCAGCTCCGCCGGGTTTCTCTCGCGAGATCCGTCCGTTGCCATGGCAACCGGCCGGGTCTCGCGAGAGTGAACTCTAGCCCCAAAGGGCTAGAGTTCACTTACCACGAGGACCACCAGGGATGGATGTCAGCAGCCCCCCCTCCGCTCAAGGCTATAGGTAAGAAATTAAGGGTGGGGGTATAATGTCTGTTTTTGTTGTTGTTGTTTTTTAACTTTTATTATAAAAGAAAAACACATCAATATTGGCATTTAGCTGCCTCCCCCAACACATTAGTAATACTACTGGAGGGGTTAAAATATGTTTATTATTATTATCATTGTATGAGGGTGATGTGTGTTAGGGTATTATTTAGGGTACAGCACCTTCATACAGCATCCTAACACATACCACCCTCATACAGCATCCTAACACACACCACCCTCATACAGCATCCTAACACACACCACCCTCATACAGCATCCTAACACACATCACCCTCATACAGCATCCTAACACACATCACCCTCATACAGCATCCTAACACACATCACCCTCATACAGCATCCTAACACACATCACCCTCATACAGCATCCTAACACACATCACCCTCATACAGCATCCTAACACACATCACCCTCATACATCACCCTAACACACATCACCCTCATACATCACCCTAACACACATCACCCTCATACATCACCCTAACACACATCACCCTCATACATCACCCTAACACACATCACCCTAACACACATCACCCTCATACATCACCCTAACACACATCACCCTCATACATCACCCTAACACACATCACCCTCATACATCACCCTAACACACATCACCCTCATACATCACCCTAACACACATCACCCTAACACACATCACCCTCATACATCACCCTAACACACATCACCCTCATACAGCACCCTAACACACTCAGCGCCCTAACACACTCAGCGCCCTAACACACTCAGCGCCCTAACACAGCACCCCAACACACAGCACCCTCACTCACACACACAGAACCTTCACACAGCACCCTAAAACACACACACACACACACACACATCACCCTCGCACAGCACCCTAACACACACACATCACCCTCACACAGCATCCTAACACACACAGCACACACACAGCAGCCCCCAAACACGCTGCACCACTCACACACACACACCCCAAACATATATGAATATATACCCCTCACACACATACTGCACCCCTAAACACATTAAATTCCAGACAAACAATAGATTCCTACCCATCTCTGGATATCTACAGATATACACACACTAGATCTCTATATACACTCTGAATCCTCTATACACGCACACACACACTCACTAGATCTCTTATACACACTCCTGAGTCCTTCAAACACACACTAGATCCCCTACACACAGACGCTGCACCACCTACACACACACACTACATTTCTGACATACACACTCTGGATCCCCTTTGCACACACTAGATTCCATGTAAGCAAACACATAGTGTCTCCATAAATGGGATACAGTGAGTATCCCAATTATGGAAACCCCTGAGACAAGTTTCAAGCAAACAATGCAAGCATGTTATTAAATTTGCTTGCACTGTGCAGAACAAATACAGGGCCTTTTTTCTCATGCCCTGGAAGAGCATTGAACCAACATGCTCACTTTGAGATGGGGCGTGCTTGTCATTGGGGATGACAAAACACACCCTATCTGGCCCCGCCCCCTTTTCAGTGGGCCGCTGTGAACAAAAAATGCCCGGGCTGAATTTTTTTCCCAGTCCGGCCCTGGAGGGGAGCCATGTTTATACTGTATATAGAGGGAGCCATGCTACTCTGTATATAGAGAGGAGCCATGTTTACACTGTATATAGAGGGGAGCCATGTTACTCTGTATATAGAGGGAGCCATGTTATTCTGTATATAGAGGGAGCCATGTTTACACGGTATATAGAGGGAAGCCATGTTACTCTGTATATAGAGGGAGCCATGTTATTCTGTATATAGAGGGAGCCATGTTTACACGGTATATAGAGGGAAGCCATGTTACTCTGTATATAGAGAGGAGCCATGTTTACACTGTATATAGAGGGAGCCATGTTTACACGGGATATAGAGGGAAGCCATGTTACTCTGTATATAGAGGGAGCCATGTTATTCTGTATATAGAGGGAGCCATGTTTACACGGTATATAGAGGGAAGCCATGTTACTCTGTATATAGAGAGGAGCCATGTTTACTCTGTATATAGAGAGGAGCCATGTTTACACTGTATATAGAGGGAGCCATGTAACTCTGTATATAGAGAGGAGCCATGTTTACACTGTATATAGAGGGGAGCCATGTTACTCTGTATATAGAGGGGAGCCATGTTACTCTGTATAAAGAGGGAGCCATGTTTACACGGTATATAGAGGGAGCCATTGTGATGTAATTCCAGTAAAATACAAGTTTAGCAGGCTAAGATTGCCACAAGGCATATGTATGTATATGTGTTTGTAGTATCAGTTAGTTAATTACACGTAGCTAAGATACTGTCATCACTGTACTGACCAGGTGCAGGAATGTAAGAACTGGAATTACGCGTCCCTCTCCTTTGTATCAGATGAGCCACGTGGTTAGACCGGATGGATGAGTTTAGACTCTATTTATTAAATAGGTTAAGGGTATGTGTGGGTGTAGTTAATTGTGGGAGGAGCTACAGTGCTATATAAGGAATGTACTCTATGTATTCAGTACTCAGACTTTGCTGTATTTTGGTGACGCTAGTCCCTCTGAGTCCCGATCGGTGATCCAATAAAGAATCTCTTCCTTCCTGAAGAAACCTGTGTCCATCTCTCTGTGCTTGGCTTCCGTCAGTTTCTCCGGTATCATTTGGTGCATTGGCCGGGAAGCTCATCGTTCAACGGTAGCTGAGAGGCAGAGGCGTGAGACGGTCTATCTTTGCCCACGTTCTCTACGGCTGCACCCCTGAACTTCTGCGTGGACCTCCCTTCGTCTCGGCGCCACTGGTCTGTTGTCCAGGAGATCATCGGCCTCTACGTGAGAAGTGCTGGGGTGTCCCCGTCGATGAGTGTGAACTCAGGTTCAGGAACGAGGAGGTAAGACAACTGCTGTTTTAGACGGCAGGACCCACTAGGGGTATACCGATTGTGCGGTAGGCCCAAAGGGGTTTTGAATCAGTGTATCTGCCCCCTCTGTCGGAGGGAAGGAGCGAAGGCGCACCGCTCGATCGAACGCTCTTTAGTCAGACCGTTTGATTTGGTTAGTCAGGCGGGGTCCTGGTGTAAATAGCCCTAGCCGGACACCGGTGTCTTGTCTAGACTAGCGTTCTAGGGTGTATATTACGTTCGCTAGGTCGGAGGGACCGGGAGACTAAGCGGCGCCTGTGTAAATTCGGTTCGCTAGTTCTCATCCTATCTGGGCTAAGTGGGAAGGCGTGTAAATTTGGAACCCACTAGACTTTTGATAGTGCGACTAAGAGGCGCCTGTGTAAATTCGGTTCTCTAGCTCGCTATATATGTGGTGATTGGGCAGTGTGGCTAACCAAAACGGGTGTATATAGTTTTAGGTAGTCCATTCAAGGTACTGGCCAATAGTTTAGTTGGGAATTGTAAATGTGTTAACGATTGTTTTAGTAAAGTGTATATCTTGTTAGATAGCGCGAGCTCAGCCGTCTAGCGAGAGTGTTAATAGTGTGTTGCTGTATTATAGTGCACGGTACCATAACCCTGTATATTTACTGACATTGTATAATAAGTACTAATCATTGTCGTCCATTGCATGTTTAACACCATAACCACTAATAATTGTATTGTGACCTTAACTTGTGCTTTGACCTATGCTAACCGTACTGTAACCGCTATTTGTAAAAGACGATGTTACTGGGGTGTGTTATAGACGGGTAATTCGTATATAGAGAATTATAGCGTGGGTGACTGTATAGTTACGCCAAAGGGCATAATATTGATTATATAGTGACTGGTGTAACAGCTGTGTGTGTACGGGAATTCCCTGAGTGTTTATTGTTATTGTGTACGTTTCACTTGGTAACCGTACCACGTGGTGCTGTTGCCAGAGGAAACGGGTGTGACTGTTGAATAGTACGCGTGTATAGTATTCGTTGTCGACGACGTTCCATTGTTAAGTATGGGTGCGTCGCAGTCAACGATTCCGGATCCCTTAGGATGTATGGTTAAGAATTTTAAAAAGGGATTCAAAGTTTGTGATTTTGGGGTAAAGATGTCTCCTGTACGTTTGGTCACTTTGTGTACTAGGGAGTGGCCTACTTTGGTTGCGGCATGGCCGCCACGTGGCAGTTTGGATCCAACTCTGGTACAGCGCTTACACGTGGCTGTATCGGGTAGGCCTGAACTTTACGGCCAGTTTCCTTATATTGACTGTTGGAGACAGGCCGTAAATGACTCGCCAAAATGGCTCCAGACATGCCACGAGGAGCAGTGTCGCCTCATGGTAGCTAGGACTTGCTCGTCCACTAGGACTGGTGTTAGGCCCATTTTGGACACGCCCCCTGAGTCCGAGATCCCTTTGCCGCCCCCTTACTTTCCGTTAAGAAGAAGTGACGCAAACGCAGGAAGTCCTGCACCCCTCCCCTCATTACCCTCATCCACTTCCGCTTCCTCCTCCAGTACAGGATCCACCCCCCCTCGTACTAAATCTCCCCTTCCGGAACCAGAACCCACCCCCATTAGAAACGAATATCCTGATTTGGCGCCACTTCAGACTTCCGGTCAAGCTTCATCTAGCTCGGCTCGAAGTGTTTTATTTACGACCTTTTCCCAAAACCGACCTCCCACATCCCCATACCCTATCTCTCCCCGACCGGAACCCATGACTGACGCCTCTCTACGTAGCCCCATCCAAACCCGACAGTTGACTGGTGCCCAACAATTAAAGCATTATCAGATGCCTCTTCGCCTAAATCCCGGGTCAGCTTATATCGATGCCGCAGGTCAAATGGCACACGCTGACCCAGTCTTCGTATATGTCCCATTTACCACTACCGACCTTTTAAACTGGAAGACCCATAATTCCTCGTATACTGAGAAACCACAAGCCATGACTGATCTGTTCACCTCAATAGTACAGACGCATAATCCGACATGGGCTGATTGCCAGCAGTTACTAATGACTTTATTTAACAATGAGGAAAGGACAAGAATAAATCAAGCAGCCATTAAAGCATTAGAAGATAGAGCCCGTGCTTTGAACCAAGCTAATCCAGCAGCATGGGCCGCGACACACTATCCCAACACCGATCCCGATTGGAACGTAAATGGTGCTGATATGGTTCAACTCAGAGCCTATAGAGACGCTATAATTGCTGGCATGAAAGCCGGAGGAAAGAAAGCCATTAACATGTCGAAGACAGTTGAGGTGATCCAGAAAAGCGATGAAGCGCCCAGTGTCTTTTATGACCGATTATTGGAGGCATACCGCTTGTATACCCCCTTTAATCCGGAAGACGCAGACAATTCCCGAATGGTTAACTCCGCCTTTGTCAGCCAAGCATACGGAGATATTAAGCGCAAGCTACAAAAGTTAGAAGGGTTTGCAGGTATGTCCATCACCCAACTAATGGAGGTAGCAAATAAGGTCTATATGAACAGGGATACAGAAAGTAAGAAAGAGGAAGAGCGCAAGATGCGTAAAAAGGCTGATATGCTAGCGGTAGCGATCGCAGGCGTAGATAAACGGGGCCCAGATAGAGGCAATAATAGATGGAGTAGGGAGCCTTTGAGTAGGGATCAATGCGCGTATTGCAAGGAAGAAGGGCATTGGAGGAACGAATGTCCGCAAAGAGAGCAGTACGAGAGAGACCAACCCAGGGCAGGCTACGGAAACTTTAGAGGTAGAGCGAGAGGTAGAGGAGGCCCCGGAGGGAGTAATGGTTATAGAGGGAGTAATGGGAACAGAGGAAGTGTTAGGGAAGACAGGTATATTCCAGCAGCGCAAAGGTCCCGCGATAGAGAAGGTAGGGACTTTGTAGGATTGGCTGACACTGTCATGGAGGACTATTGATACCGACCGGGCTCCATCCCCCTTGGTCGAGCGGAGCCTATGGTCGATGTATCAATAGGGGGAAAAAGGAGTGCGTTCATGATCGACACTGGTGCTGAACATTCAGTGGTGACTAATCTAGTTGCTCCTCCATCTGGAAGGACTATTACTGTGATAGGAGCAACTGGAAGAAGTGCTGAAAAACCGGTTCTTAAAAGTCGACTCTGTACATTGGGAGGCCACGTAGTAAAACACCAATTCCTTTATATGCCTGAATGTCCAGTCCAATTGCTGGGACGTGATATGCTATCAAAATTACAAGCGCAGATTACGTTCCTACCAAATGGAACAACATCCTTAAAGTTTAATGGACCTTCAGGTATTATGACTTTATCCGTACCAAAGGAAGAAGAGTGGCGACTTTATACAGTGTTGACTAGCCAAAACCCTAGGAGTGATGAGACATTGTTTAACATACCAGGAGTTTGGGCAGAGAACAACCCACCAGGACTGGCCCGCAATATTCCACCAATAAAAATTGAACTGAAACATGGGGTTTATCCAGTGAGCCTAAGACAATATCACATTCCGCAGAAGGCTAAGAAGAACATCCAATCCTATCTGGATAAGTTCATACGGTATGGTATCCTAAAATTCTGTACTTCCCCCTGGAACACCCCATTGCTGCCTGTTCAAAAGCCCGGTACAGATGAGTATCGACCTGTACAGGACTTAAGAGCAGTCAATGATGCGGTTGTTGGCATACATCCAGTTGTACCCAATCCATATAACCTGCTTGCTTTAATTCCGGGCGGGGCTACTTACTTCACAGTCTTAGATCTCAAAGATGCCTTCTTTTGCCTCCGAATTGCCGCAGAAAGCCAATGTATTTTCGCTTTCCAATGGGAGAACGCTGTAACGGGCTCAAAACGCCAAATGACTTGGACAAGACTGCCCCAAGGGTTTAAAAATTCACCTACCCTATTTGGTTCAGCTCTAAGTCAAGATCTACTGGATTTCGAGTCTATCCCAGGAGAATGTGTATTGTTACAATATGTAGATGACTTGTTGATAGCAGCAGTTACAAAAGAAAAATGTCAGCAAGCAACGCACGATCTACTACATATTCTCTGGAAGGCAGGATACAAGGTGTCCAGGAAGAAGGCTCAGTTGTGTTTGCCAACTGTCAAGTATCTGGGATTCCATATCTCTGAAGGTCAAAGGATTATGGGGCCAGAGAGAAAAGAAGCTGTCTGCCAAATACCAATACCCAAGAATAGAAGACAAGTGCGAGAATTCTTGGGGGCAGCAGGCTTCTGTAGGATATGGATTCCCAGCTATGCGATACTGGCAAAACCTCTGTACGCAGCCATCAAAGGTACAGAGCACGACCCCTTCTTATGGACCCAAGAACAGCAAACGGCATTTGAAGATGTGAAGAAGGCTTTGATGAGTGCCCCAGCATTAGGTCTACCTGATCACACACGACCATTCTACTTATATGTACACGAGCAAAGAAGAATGGCTGTGGGAGTATTGACACAGTACTTGGGATCATGGCAAAGACCTGTTGCCTACATGTCTAAGCAACTGGATGCAGTGGCCAGCGGACTTCCACCTTGTCTAAGAGCCGTAGCTGCAGCCGCCCTGCTAGTAGCTGAAGCCGATAAACTCACTCTGGGTCAAGAACTTTATGTACGAGTCCCACATGCAGTACAGACGTTGTTGGATTACAAAGGAAATCATTGGTTTAGTAACAGCCGTATGACCAAGTATCAAGCAATGTTGTGTGAAAACCCAAGAGTGCATTTAGAGACTGTAAACACCTTAAATCCAGCTACCCTTTTGCCGCAACCTACTGAAAGTCAACATGATTGTTTGGAAGTAATGGATGAAGTATTTTCAAGTAGACCAGATCTTCGTGATTTTCCCATCCAGAACCCCGATGTTCAATATTACACCGACGGCAGTAGTTATGTGAAAGAAGGGATCCGCTATGCAGGATATGCAGTGACAACAATAGACAAGGTGATAGAAGCTCGGCCACTGGCGAAAGGAACATCAGCACAAAAGGCAGAATTAATAGCACTAACACGAGCGTTACAATTGGCTGAAGGTTTAAGAGTAAATATCTATACGGACTCTAAGTATGCGTTTTTAACCACTCATGCCCACGGAGCTTTGTATAAAGAAAGAGGACTACTGAATTCAGAAGGCAAAGAAATCAAATACGCAGCTGAAATCCTACAACTATTGGAAGCAGTGTGGGAGCCGAAAGAAGTCGGTATCATACATTGTCGAGCGCATCTGAGAGGAGATGGTGATGTAACCAAGGGAAATCGGATGGCAGATAGTGCAGCTAAGCGTGCTGCTGAATCAGGAAGACAGGAGTATGTGGGGCATATAGCTGCTCTTATACCAACTCCACTGTCCCAATGGACTCCAGTTTATACAGCTCAAGAAGAGGAGTGGTTAAAGACTGAACCGGGAAAGTATTTGGAGAACAAGTGGTATCAGCTAGAAGATGGAAGAATAGTCATACCAGCATCACTAGCGGTAGAAATTGTCCAAAATTATCACAACGGGACACATTCTGGGAGAGACAGTACTGAAGAATCTCTCAGGAAACATTTCTACATACCAAGATTGTCCAACTTGACTCAGGCCATTGTACGTAGATGTGTAACGTGTGCTAAAAATAATGCAAGACAAGGACCAGTAAAGCCACCAGGAGTCCAGTTTATGGGGGGACTCCCCATGTCCGATCTACAAATAGACTTTACAGTGATGCCTAAATCGGGTGGACATCGTTACCTGTTGGTAATTGTGTGCACCTATTCAGGTTGGGTAGAAGCATGTCCTACTCGTACAGAGAAAGCAGGAGAAGTTGTGAGATTCCTGCTACGAGAAATAATACCCCGATATGGACTACCCTGTTCTATAGGATCGGACAATGGTCCAGCTTTTGTTCATCAGTGCCTACAACAACTGACTCATATGCTTGGTATAAAGTGGAGGCTTCATACTGCATATAGACCCCAGAGTTCTGGTAAGGTAGAGAGAATGAATAGAACTATAAAGAACCAGTTGGCTAAAATGTGTCAGGAAACCCAACTTAAGTGGAACGTTCTCTTACCCATAGCTTTATTGCGAATCCGCAGTACCCCTACCAGAAGGATGGGCCTCTCTCCTTTTGAAATCATGTATGGGCGACCACCTCCCGTACTTGGTAACTTAAGGGGGGACTTGAGTCAGTTGGGAGAAGGAATTACCCGGCAGCAGGTTGTAGAGTTGGGTAAGACTATGGAGGAGGTACAGAAATGGGTACAAGATAGATTACCTGTGAATATTTATCCCCCTGTTCATAGTTATCATCCAGGAGACCAAGTGTGGATTAAAGAGTGGAATAATGTACCGTTAGGGCCCAAGTGGAGAGGTCCTTATGTTGTTCTTTTGTCTACCCCTACAGCGATAAAAGTAGCCGAAGTAACTCCGTGGATACATCACTCCAGGGTTAAACCAGCAGCAGTCGATTCTTGGCAAATTACAGCAGATCCAGAGAATCCCTGCAAGATCCGGTTGAAACGCACTACTCAGTCGGAGTAACGAGGAATTATTGTGGATTACAAATTTTATTGTTACAGGTGTGAGTGAGAAGGCCATAATAAAGCCTGTCCGCTTACCAACACATAGTGTATAAGCCAGGAAAGTCTCGAAGGGACACCTGTGAAGACGAGCAGAACTCCATTCCCTGCAGCCCTCACATCCTGGAAGCTGAGGTTCCATCGCACGGACGAAGACTGAGGATGACGGCGAAAGATGTGCTTTTGATTGTGTTTATTTATATGTGTTTTTATATTCAGGAAGGTAGAGGTACCGACACTCCTAGCTGTGAGGTATGCATTAAGACTACGAGAACAGGTAACCATATTTCCCAAACCCTAATTTGGCATTCACAATACGAATGTAAAGGAGAGGTATCAAGATGTAGATACCTAAATATAGACTATAGTGTGTGCCATTTAGGAGTAGGAGAACCTAAGTGCTTCAGTCCAGAGTATCAACCTCGTACAATTTGGTTGACTCTCAGGAATGGAGATCCTCAGGGGACCCTAATTAATAAGACGGTGTTAGAATCCGTACATTCTTCGGGTGTTCTGCTATTTGATGCATGTAAGGCGATATCAAGTGGTAGAAAACCGTGGAATGTATGTGGGGATCTTAGATGGGAGAGGACGTATGGGTCTAATGATAAATACATTTGTCCCAGTAGCAAAAATAAATATGTGAGTCCTAGATGCCCAAATAAAGACTATAACTTTTGTCCATATTGGTCTTGTGTGGGGTGGGCGACTTGGGGACAGACAGTAGATAAAGACATGATAGTGACTAAGTTGCCGACTAGCCCTTATTGTAAGTCTATGGAATGCAACCCAGTCCATATACTTATTAATAACCCCGACAAGTTCCTAGATAAGTATGGAAATTTATTTGGGTTTCAGATATACGGGACGGGTTTAGATCCTGGGACATTATTGTTTATAGGAATAGAGACTGATACGGTATCCTCCCAGACTCATCAAGTATACCATTCCTTTTATGAAGAGATGAGTATAGATAATAAGATCCCCCATAACGCTAAAAACCTGTTCATTGACCTAGCTGAAAGTATTGCCGGTAGTCTTAATGTTACCAACTGCTATGTGTGTGGAGGTACTAACATGGGAGACCAATGGCCTTGGGAAGCAAAGGAGGTAATGTCCGGTTCTGAGGCAGTTGACCAACTAATATCTACACAAGCCGATTATCATTTGAGTGTTAGAGGTAAATCTGAGTGGAGATTAAAGACCTCCATCATAGGTTATGTTTGCATAGCAAGGAAAGGAATAATGTATAATACTTCTGTAGGAGAATTAACTTGTCTAGGGCAAAAAGCTTATGATGATGATACTAAAAATACAACTTGGTGGTCGGCTTCAAATGTCTCAGAACCATCTAACCCGTTTGCTAGATATGCCAGTTTAAAGGATGTGTGGTTTGATTTATCCATCACATCTACCTGGAGAGCCCCAGCAAATTTGTACTGGATCTGTGGTAAGAAAGCCTATTCGGAGTTGCCACAGGACTGGGAAGGGGCATGTGTGTTGGGTATGCTCAAACCATCCTTCTTCTTGTTACCGATTGAAACAGGTGAGACTTTAGGTGTTAAAGTCTATGATGTGAATCATAGGAAGAAAAGGGGACCCTTAGAGATAGGCACCTGGGAAGATAATGAATGGCCTCCCCAGCGTATCATAGATTATTATGGGCCAGCCACGTGGGCAGAAGATGGTACCTTTGGTTATAGAACCCCAATTTATATGCTCAACCGTATTATAAGATTACAGGCGGTGGTTGAGATTATTACTAATGAGACCTCACAAGCACTCAATCTTCTAGCGAAGCATAATACCAGGATGAGGACAGCAGTGTACCAAAATAGATTAGCCTTGGATTACCTTTTGGCAGTAGAGGGAGGTGTATGTGGGAAGTTTAACCTGAGCAATTGCTGTCTTCAAATAGATGACGAAGGGCAAGCAATAGCTGAGCTTACTAGCCATATGGTTAAACTAGCGCATGTGCCTACTCAGGTATGGAAAGGGTACAATCCAAGTAGTTGGTTTGGTAGCTGGTATGAGTGGTTTGGAGGGCTTAAGGCAGTGGTAGGTGGAGTCCTACTGATTTTACTGTTGTGTCTACTCCTACCGTGTCTTATACCCTTAGTAGTTAGGTCTGTGCAAAGCCTGATAGGAAGTATAGCAGAGAGGAAGGCTGCTGCACAGATAATGGCGATATATAAGTATAAGGCTCTAGATCAAGGAGAACCAATGCAGGAAGATGAGTGTTAAAAGATTCACATCATAAGATAAGTCTGGTCTGGTTCATGGTAACCTGAGGTATATGCAAACCAAGGTTAAGTGATGCCTCAAGTAATTGTGAAATATCAGAGGCATCAAAGGGGGGAATGTGATGTAATTCCAGTAAAATACAAGTTTAGCAGGCTAAGATTGCCACAAGGCATATGTATGTATATGTGTTTGTAGTATCAGTTAGTTAATTACACGTAGCTAAGATACTGTCATCACTGTACTGACCAGGTGCAGGAATGTAAGAACTGGAATTACGCGTCCCTCTCCTTTGTATCAGATGAGCCACGTGGTTAGACCGGATGGATGAGTTTAGACTCTATTTATTAAATAGGTTAAGGGTATGTGTGGGTGTAGTTAATTGTGGGAGGAGCTACAGTGCTATATAAGGAATGTACTCTATGTATTCAGTACTCAGACTTTGCTGTATTTTGGTGACGCTAGTCCCTCTGAGTCCCGATCGGTGATCCAATAAAGAATCTCTTCCTTCCTGAAGAAACCTGTGTCCATCTCTCTGTGCTTGGCTTCCGTCAGTTTCTCCGGTATCACCATGTTACACTGTATATAGAGGGAGCCATGTTACTCTGTATATAGAGGGAGCCATGTTTACTCTGTATATAGAGGGAGCCATGTTACTATCTGAGGTGGTTAACTATGATTGGCCCTGGCATGTTTGTTAGTCTGGCCTGCATGGTTGTCTGGCATGAATAAAAGTAGCATGTTTCAACTATATTAGTAGTTAGACTAGTTTGCACTAAAACATGTGCAAATGGGGAGTTTGCGGTTGTGCAAATGGACTGTTTGCGGTTGTTTGCGGTGCGTTAAACGGGGAGTTTGGTCTGTCACTGTGAAGCGGGCGTAACCCTTACACTACCTGATCGATACAACATCATACCTGATGTTTTAAAGAACGTTATTCCAAACAATTTAGGAATGTTAGGTGATTTCTGCCCTTTGTGGATTAAAACCAGACTCTGCATCAACTATGTAATTTTCCATGGGAGTTTTGCCATGGATCCCCCTCCGGCATGCCACAGTCCAGGTGTTAGTCCCCCTTGAAACATCACTATTGTGGCCAGAAAGAGTCCCTGTGGGTTTTAAAAATCGCCTGCGCATTGAAGTCTATGGCGGTTCGCCCGTTCGCGAACATTTGCAGAAGTTTGCGTTCGCCGTTCGCGAACCGAAAATGTTATGTTCGTGACATCACTAATTACTAGCTCATCAGACAAGGTGCAGGAAATATGTACTAATAAATGTATGAATTTACATCCTTCTAAAACTCCTTTAACCCCTTAAGGACCAAACTTCTGGATTAAAAGGGAATCATGACATGTCACACATGTGATGTGTCCTTAAGGGGTTAAAGAAACACTTTGAGCACCGTACGCCCAGCAGACTTCTGTACAGATTGTGGTGCCAAGAGTGCTTTAGCACTACCCCACGGTGTCAAACTGTTTTACTATTGTTTGCCACTTACCTTGCATCCTCTGTATCCAGTGTTCTGTGGCAGGAGAATCTGGATTGCTGTATAGACCATGCAGGGCTGTGATAATTGGCTGATAACATCAGCCTTGTAATTTAGTTCTAAATCACCTGTTTATTCTAAAGAGATCTCTAGCTTCTCCTGTAGAAGATGTTGCTAGTGTTGCCAGGTGGGACCGAGGTATGTTGTCAAACCATACTAAATAGAACAACATATAACCATGGGATGGTGCCAGGGCACTCTTATGTTAGTAGATATGTAGTAGATATGATCCTTGGAGTATTCCTTCAAATGACTATTGAAGTAACCCAGGACATGTAATCTACTGAAGTGGACTGGGTGTAAGTTTACAATGTGAAAAATAGATAAAAAAAAAAATGTAAAACAGCAATGTTAAATCATCATTTAGTGGCAATCATACTGACTGCCACTAGAAGTGATTCAAGGCTTTAATATAGGGAAATCTGATGCCTGCGTGCTCCTCTATGAGGAGCATTTGATTGGGCAGACTGTAGAGAAGTCCATGCCTGCTCCATGATGCGACAGCACCAAGAAAGACTGGCGCTGAAATATAACCATGTCTGTTAATTATTATGCTGAAATGGGGGAAGGGTGGGAGCTTGTTTATAGGTACAGGGACACTAAAGCGTGTTTATTCCTAATGCCTTAGTGTTTTTTTAAATATCCTGACGGCTTCAAATGAACAAAATTACAATAAGTTCTAGGCTCTTATTAAGTATTCTTTCTAAATATGGGAAATGTTTTTTATTTATCTTTTCATCTGCTCGTTGTTATCACTTTGCCCTCTGAATCTGCCACCATCACTACCTCTTGCTGTAAACTGTAATTGAAAAGAGTCTGAAAGGGTCTCGGCAACATGGATTCTAGGAAATTTCACAGAGGCGTTCTGTGGCAATGACTACACAGGAACAAATATTTAGCTCTTGTGATGAAAACATACTGCTGTGAAGACAAACTATTGTTATGTTTTTTTGCTCTGTTGTATTCTTTGATTTATGATGTGTCTTGAAGATTAATGTATCCCAGTCTGTACTCCTTTATTTTCTTGTTTCCTATTTGTGTTATCTTTCATCTAATCTCTGGCGCTGCATGATGTATAGTGTATTGCAGTGACTAGCCAAAACAGTATCTCATTCGCTCAGTAAATGATAGTCAGGTTTTCTAGCAAGTCATTGCATCGTGGCTTTGAAACAGACCTATAAATAGATTTAGTTTTGTCAACAGGAGAAAAAAAAAACCTCATCAATGACATTACCTTGAGTTGTAGTATTTAGTGCAAAGGCTTAAAACAAGCCTGTGCAGGAAAAAAAGTAAAAAACATTCAATGTGCCACACTAGATCAAGCACACATTACAAAAACCCTGTAAAATACAGGGAAGAACAATTGCCTGCTGACCTGCTTTGCATTCTTCTAAGCCATTAAAATCCATTTAACAAGTTCTAAACCGTCATTAAACATAATCAAGCCGTCTAGACCAACTACACAACCAGAATAAACAAACCCGCAATTGTTGTTGCAGCAAAGAACAATACACATATCTATGATATAGTAGCCCTTTGTTACATAAAAATACCAGAGAATAATCAAAACACTAGTGGTCATATTTCTTTTCTTTTATACATTACCATTAATTTTAACAAACTGATATAAAAGGATTCAAAAACATAATAATAAAAAAAAATAGGGTATACACAACCATTAAGTAGATTGCGGCCACTGATACGTTAAATGCAATATAATGAAGCAACTAGATAGTCTTACTGCTTAGTGCCAGAAATATGATACAATGTTACACACAATATAAATGCAACAAAACAGAGAATATTGGAGCTCTGAGAACAGGCAACATTTTAGAGAAACCCTGCAGCTTGCTCTTCTGTAAGTCTGGTCTCAACAAATGTTTTTGCTCCCATTACAGAGAACCTGCAAATTGCATATCAGACTGATCCCACCTGTGGAGGCAGTCCATAAATTAAATGCATGAGAGATACAGCAACGCTGGTCGATCATTTCTGCCTTCTTTGAGCTTCGTCAGCAAGGTGTAGCTGATACCTCACTAGGGCCAGTGAACATGTAGTCCACGTCTGGAATACTATTTAAACTTAGGAAGATCCCAAGCAAATGCAGTTAAACAAAAAAAAAATGAGAAACTCTGTAGATTACACTTCGGTTAGTTCCTGCTCAGCTCTCAATTTTTTTTTCTCAATTGTGCCAATATAAATGTTAACAATAAAATATAACAGAGGCAGATTCTTAAATCTGCAGACGTCACACAGCATTGAGTATTAACTGCACACAATAGTGTTAAATAATAAGATCAATAACGCAAACAAATAATTAGCCCTTCGGTAAAAACTCTCATCTATTACGTCCTGTCAGGGCTGCAATGTGAATCCTCCTGGTCCTTGCAGTATAGGGCGTGTAAGTGTCCACGTGCTGTAGATGATAAAGTGCAGTAGCGTTTCCGTGAAATGAAACAACCATTCAAGTTTACAGCTCCGTAGAAAACTGGATAATATTAATACCTTGAAATGACAGAAGTACATTTCACATCTCTCTATTAACTTTATTAGACAGGCCCACTTTTCTTTTTCTTTTCTTTTTTTTTCAAATATATAATCTGTATTAGTTTTCATATTGTACATATATTTAATGACATAAGACAGACCTAAAACTAGCAATAAATTATCTACTGACATAATATTCATTAATATTGAAAGAAAAAAAAAGCAAAACACACAGACAAATCTAAACTTCCTGCAGGGGGGTGGGAGGAGGGAGCAAAATAAGTTTGCAGCCTGAACCTTAGAAGTGAACCTCTAACTTATAGTTTTTCAAAATGCTTAAACAATTTTTTGTCTTTTAATTTATTGTTTGCAAACAACCACTCTTTAGAATACATAACCTTCCTTTGCATAGTAATCAAGCAAAGGTTGCCGCACTGCCTGGAGATAGGTGTATTGAACAGGGGACTCCACCGCCATGCGCTGTGTAGAATATATTCTCGATAAGTTGAGATCTAGGGGGCATAATTGTTGTTTCCAGTGTGGCGCGATTAGGTGTCTGGCAGCCATTGTTATTAATGTACCCATCTGTTTAGAGGCTTTGGAGATATCCTTCGGGAATTTCAGTAACGCAAGTGTTAGCATTAATAGGCAAATTGCTGATACCTATCTGTGTCGATATCTGAGCTACTGTTTCCCATAGAGGGGCTAAGTCAGGGCATTGCCACCAGATATGCGTCATGTTGCCTACATGTTGTTCACAGCACCAACATAGGCTAGGAGTCAAAGGGTACAACCTGTGCAGCCGCTGTGGAGTGAGATACCACCTCTAGATTAATTTTCTGTGTGTTCCACATGGGAATAGCACCTAGTTATGCCCTTCAATGCATTGATTTCCAAGATCCATTCTTTGCTCGCATTCTAGCATTCTAATTCAGTAAAAGGGAAATCCATCAGAGCCCTGTAGCATTTAGAGAGGGCCTTGGGTTTCTTGGGTGAAGCCTTGCATCTATTGTAAATAGCGCTTACTACTGGGGACAGTGGTAGTTTTGGGTCTGGGCATGTGACATTATTATACTCTTTCGTTGTATATATTGGAAAATAAATTAATTCGGTAGGTGATACATGCTTTGTAACTAGGGAAATGGCAAAATAATTCCCCGATCTTGTATGTCTGCTACATATTTGACCCCTTTTTGGAGCAAGGAGCAGAATGTAAACCACAGTGATATTACCGATAGAGCGGAGAGTGGGGCGGCCATGAGGAACTTTTAGCTCTCCTCCCTCGGTGCCCTAAAGTGGTCCCAGTGTTCAACAGAGAGGAGTGTGGATGGGAGTAGTGGTACATTTTTGTGTCTAAGATGCTTAGGTGTCATTAGGACATCTATTAAGTAGTTACCTGGGACCCGCAAGCTCTCCATGTTGACCCATTGTCGATCCCCCTTTGGGGTATTCATCCTAATTGCAGATTCCAGCAGGCAAGCCTTATGATACATTTGCACATTGGGGAGACCCACTCCTCCTTTGGAAGAGTGAAACTGTAGAAGTGTGAGAGACACGCAAGGTTTGTGGGAATTCCATATATAGCGGCTAATAATTTCTTGTATAAGTTTGCTAGGGGGGAGAGGTATAAAAAATAAGATGAGTTTTAATAATACCAGAAAATGAAGTAATCTTGATGTCACATATGAGGTGTAAGAAGCCTATAAACAGAAATACAAAGCCATATTGTGACCTATATAACAAATATATCTAATAAGATGGAATGGAATCTCACTCACATGATCCAGAGCCGTCTCAGGCTCTGTATAATATGCCCAAAGGGTGCCAATTCTGGCCAATAGATCCAGTTTTCAGGATGAACCACAGGAAAAGAAAGAAATCCAGAAAAATGTTTATTTAAACAAAATAGTAAGTGGGTACTATAAGAATGGTACTTAAGGTAAAAACAGACCCAGACACCAACTATGAAGTAACCCTTTAAAAGAACAAATAAAAAACAGATATATAAAAGAATATAAATATTACAGCATATATGTGTTTCAGCTATCTCCTAAAGCCTTCTTCTAGTGCTGATTTTCATAGTGAATGGTATCTCCTTATATACCTCCCATTACAGCTGCAAGCAGTTCATACTGATGGCGTGACGTTTCTGTCCACTCCCGATGACATCATATCCATAAACCACGGTGTAACCCATTTCCATGTTTCAGTGTCACACGGCACCCAAGTGTGACATCACTTCTGGAAACTGTTTGTTCAGAGTAGCGTCCATCTTCCAATTACAGAAAGTCCATGCAGTTCACACACATGCAAGTGTTATAATCCACCATCTTGCATAAGGGCAAAATAGTCCCAGAAAGTAATTAGAATAAGGGCAATATAATATAAGGAAAGGCTAAGCTAAAAACCTTCTAAAAATAAATAAGAGAATATGATGAAAAATAAAAAAATGTGACATATATGACACTAACAAGCATAGGCATACACATTATGAGTAATATAACAACATAGGTGATCTAAGGAATATGCAAAGTGAAAACAGGATGTAAAAAATATTTTTTGTGTGTATATATATATATATAATTAAAATATATTATTTTTAAATTTTTATATTATTTTATATTTTATATTATTTTATATTTTTTAATTATTATAAATTATATCCCCACTAAAGAAATTGCGCAAATTCAAAATCTAAATTTAGACCCTTTGGTGCAAGGGTATCCATGTTGAAAATCCACTTACTTTCCACTTTTGCTAATTCCTTAAAATTGTCTTCACCTCTCCAGTTAATTGATTTCTTGAAAATAGCCATATACCCCAAATATGAAGGATTACTATTATGTTTTTCAACAAAATGGGCTGAAACGCTATGTTTAATATATCCCCTCTGGATATTCCTGATATCTTCAGCAATCCATTTCTTAAACGCCCTTGTGGTCATACATATATATTGCAGGCCACAAGGGCACCAGGGGAAATATATCACATTTGGGAATTCACAAGTCAAAAGTTGTTTAACCTTGAACTCCTTTTTTGTAGAAAAAGATTTAAAATCTATGTTTCTTTGTTTATTAAAATGTGTTTTTCTACAGGCTAGACAAGATTTACAGGGGTAAAAACCGTTTTCTAAACCATATAGGTTGTTTTCTTTTCTTTTATAGAACTATTGGTTAAATATTGTTTTAGATTTTTTGCTCCCTGGTATATTATGTATGGCTTGTCTCCTATGACATATTTTAGATTGTACTCAGTATTTAGGATATGCCAATGCTTATTAATGATATGTTTAATTTGTTTAAAATCTTCCCCGACACTATGGGTCTACCAAGGTTTTTTT
This sequence comes from Pelobates fuscus, assembly GCF_036172605.1. Classification (NCBI taxonomy): domain Eukaryota; kingdom Metazoa; phylum Chordata; class Amphibia; order Anura; family Pelobatidae; genus Pelobates; species Pelobates fuscus. The sequence continues at coordinate 115,125,232 of NC_086317.1, forward strand.
CTTGTTTTTTTTTTTTTTTTAAATTTTTTATTTTTGCAGTGCATAAGATGTTACAGCGTTACACGGGGTACCCCAAAGGCATTCCACGTGTTATTCATACAATAATTACATTGGGGTATACGTTTGTATTTGCACAATTTTATGTTAAGGTTGCGTACTGACAAAAAGATATACAACGTTATTTAGTTAGTTTGCTAAGACAAATATTGCTTGTTCAGGATTGCTCCTAAATGTCTCACCCGGGGAGGCAGGGTACGTGTTTTAATTACAGGCAGCGTGTGGGAACAGAGATTAAACATTATATCCTAAATCATGGCTGTTGTAAGCGAGGTATGAGTGCAGGCTGAGTGGTGATTTCTGCAATGGTCATGGTGTGTGTTGTTGTGTACAGAATGTAAACGGTATGCTGTGGTCAGAAATGAGGTTTGTTAACTTTAAGTCTATCAAATCTCGGCAACTGTGTACTGATATAGTATAACAGAATATCACCCAGTCCGTTCAAAAGTTCGTACAGCCACATGCGCTTCAGGGATCACTGGCATAATGGGATCGGTGCTTCAAGGGTGTCAGTGGATCTATGGTTAGCCCATGCAGGCGTGGTATTAGTGTCCCTGTAGGCTGCGGTACCTCTTCAGATGTGTCGTGTGATCTTGCCTCTGCTAGATGTCGAGAGGAGCAGTCTCCGAGGTCGGCATTGAGGGTTGTCTGTTCCGACGCGTGGCTCCCTTCGGTTGGCGGCAGAGTTGCAGGTACAAAGCTGGGTCTCTGTGGGTTGGTGTCTCCGCCGCACCGTGTCCGGTAAGCCTCCATTGCTTTCTGTTTTCTCGTTGGTGTATTGCTCTGGCAGGTGAGAGGACGCTTGGCGAGCTGTGAGAGCGTGGGGCCGCCATCTGCTCAAGTTTCTCGAGCCCATGCTTGTGTGTTACCTTCCGTGCACGTGGCAGTCGCCATCTTGTGCGATGCGGTCGGGCCCTCAAGTGCATTTGTGGCGCCTGTGTGCTCGAGCTGCTATGCCCCCGGGCGGGGACCGGGATCACCCCCCCGGTCCATAGGGGGGGGAAACAGGGCCGGGTCCACTCAGATTCGAGCCCCAGGCTGGGTGCTGTGTGGCAGGATAGTGGTGCGTCGGCCGTCCGCTCCACTCACCGCGGGAGAGGGCCGGGTATCGCAGACCTCTCCTCCAGGGGACTGTAGCTTGGGAAGCCAGCCTCTCCCTGGCTCCAGCAGGCCCTCTGCCTAGGGCACTATAGTGGTCGGTCAGTTCTAGGTTTAAATTTGAGGTTTTTCGGCATTTTGATTATAAGTCAGCAGGAGCTCCTTCTGCCTGCGACCGTCCAGCTCGGCGGTCCGCCCCCGCCCCCTTTTTCTTGGTTTTTATGTATCTTCGGGAGGGTGTAGAGTACTGAAGTTTTAAAAGAACACTATAGTCACCTAAATTACTTTAACTAAATAAAGCAGTTTTAGTGTATAGATCATTCCCCTGCAATCTCACTGCTCAATTCACTGTCATTTAGGAGTTAAATCACTTTGTTTCTGTTTATGCAGCCCTAGCCACATCTCCCCTGGCTATGATTGACAGAGCCCGCATGAAAAAAAAAACTGGTTTCACTTTCAAACAGATGTAATTTACCTTAAATAATCGTATCTCAATCTCTAAATTGAACTTTAATCACATACAGGAGGCTCTTGCAGGGTCTAGCAAGCTATTAACATAGCAGGGGATAAGATAATCTTAATTAAACAGAACTTGCAACAAAGAAAGCCTAAATAGGGCTCTCTTTACAGGAAGTGTTTATGGAAGACTGTGCAAGTCACATGCAGGGAGGTGTGACTAGGGTTCATAAACAAAGGGATTTAACTCCTAAATGGCAAAGGATTGAGCAGTGAGGCTGCAGGGGCATGTTCTATACACCAAAACTGCTTCATTAAGCTAAAGTTGTTCAGGTGACTATAGTGTCCCTTTAAGATTAATAACATCCAAATAGCGAGATTCATCCTTATTTGAAATATCCAGTACTCTACCCCTATCTAACAGTTGAGAATACTCATTTTTAATAGACCCAATAGGGTTAAGGGTTAGCTCTTTACATGTTGAGGAATCTTTAAGTTGCCTATATATTTCATTATAATAATCTTTTTTACTTTGTATCACTACCCAACCCCCCCAGACCTTATCAGCTGGTTTTATCACAATAGCATCTACATTGAGCTCTTTTATAGCTAATCTTTGTTTAATACTTTAATTGTTCCTTTTATTTTTTATTTTATTTACTTCATCTAAAACTAGACGTTCAAAGACTTTCATATTCCCCCTCATGAACTGTTTGGGAATTATTATTTTTTTCAAATTAGTGTGAATAAACTCCTCATCCAGTTTTCTTTAGAACTAACTTGTGGTTGTTTCTTTAAAAAGAGTTTGATACAAAGTTTTCAGACAAATTTGTGGATATCTATAAAAGTATTAAAAGGATGATTATAACAAGAAGAAACACATTTAAAACCTTTACTTAAAACGTTGTGTGATTTACTTAAAATGTTATCAGTGAGATTAAAAATACCTAATGCCCTAATATCCTGCCCTTTTTATTTTCTCTCCAGGATTCTCCCTGCTCTGACTCCTCTCCCACTTTTTTGCCAATTTCTTTTCCGGGAAGACTAATGACTAATTTGACTAATTCTAATGATTTTCTCTAATTGTTTCCAATTTGAGATGGTGGTAGCGCACATACAGGGTAGTGGTTTATGGTTTAAATTAAAAACACCCTGTAAAGATTTGGCCAATTTGACCCCGAGATAGGTGATGCTAGACTTTCTCCAGTCAAATGTATATGATTCCATGAGGTTGTTCACCGCTTGGGCTGACAAGCCTATCGGCAGAGCTTGGGTCTTTGACTGCTTCAGTTTATAATATGTTATATTTCCATAATCTTTCAATACCTGGAGGAGTAATTTGTGAGCTAGTGGTTCCAAGCAATAGAGGAGAGAGGGGGCACCCCTACAGTGAGCCATTAGTGATAGGAAATGGGTCAGATAGAAATCCTGAGTTAGCCACTCTGGCTTTCTGGAGATTATAGAGGGCCAGGATGCCTGCTATGAATGTAGGCGGGAAGCCAAATTTGCTGAGCACTTGCTCCTTATATTACCAATTGAGCCTGTCGAAGGCCTTCTCCGCGTCCTTTTGAAGTCTGCATGTGGGAGATGATGTTCAGTACTTTGCAAGTATTGCCCAAGCCTTCACGGCCTCTGACAAAGCCAGATTGATCTGTATGTATTATACGTCGGATGATCCCTACCAGCCTGTTAGCTAGAATCTTGGCATAAAGTTTTACATGTGCATTTAGTAGTGAAAGTAGGACAAATATTTAGGCAAGTGGTGGGTGGTTTGCCTGGTTTAGGGTGGGTTGAGGTATGTGCTAATAAAATGTTGCTTGGGAGCTCTCATTTGGAGTAGCATTTATTTAAAAAATTCAGCCATATGCAGGGCAAGTATGTCGAGAAATGTGCGATAGTAAATATTAGAGTAGCCATCTGGTCCTTGGGGCCTTATGGGCTGGGAGACTTTTGATGGCCTCCAATATTTCCAGCGTAGTGAAGGGGGCAGTAATGTGATCCAGTTCTCCTTGTTGTAGATGTGGCAAGTCAATGGAGCTTAAGAAATGTTGTATGGATTCTATATTTGGGGTGGGGGGTTGTTTGAGGGTCATCCTTTAAGTTGTATAGGTTGCTATAATATGCTGTGAATTAATTTACTATGTCTTGAGGGTTGAGAAGTTTACCTTTGGAGGGGGAATTGATGTGGGGGAGTGAGATAAGCGTGCTTTCTGCTGTGAGGTCAGTTGGGCACCCGCTTTATTGCCACAAGCAAAAAAATTATGTTTGCATTTCCTGAGCATAAATGTGGTTTTGGAAAGTTCTATTTCCTGTAGTTTAGTCTATAATAATCGTAATTTGGCTAATGTACTCTGTGAAGGGTCGTGTTTGTTTTTGTGTGTCAAATCAGGAAGTTCATTTATCATGTCTGTGTATAGTTTAGTCCTTTGCTTTTTTGCAAAGCTAGCCACTTTTATAAAGCTTCCTCTGATTACAGCCTTATGGGCTTGCCATACTGTTTCTATGCTGGTGTCCTGTGTGGAGTTGAGTTTGAAATAAATTAGAAGCTCCTTCCTAATCTTCTCCACTATGGATTCATTGTATAAGAGGGTGTCTTTGAGTCTTCATGTGCCTGTGCCTTGGGAAAGGAATTGTTCCTTTAGGGAGAGGACAATTGGGACATGGTCTGACCATGTTATCAAGCCAATGGTGGCACTGAGGACCTTGGCCATTAGTGGGAGAGGGACTAGGAACCTGTCTATCCTGGTGTAGGAGTTGTGAGCTAAGGAGTGAAAGGAGAAATCCTTTTCGGTCAGATGTAACACTCTCCATGCGTCCAAATAGTTATGTTGGAGGACTTTGTGTTTTAATTTGGAAGTGTCTTGCTTTTTACTAGTGGTTCGTGACGTGTTGAGGGTGTGGTCTAAGATGAAATTTGTGTCTCCTCCTATGATCACCTTCCCGAATTTATGAAGGGTTGCCAGTGCAAAGATTTTGTCCAGGAATGCTTGTTGGTTATGATGAGGGCCATATATATTAATACAAGTACAAACAATATATCACCACATTGTAAAATGTGTGTGAAGTGAGTACTAAGTATATACTTATCTATTAAGTCAAGTTGGACAGCCTCCCAAGATCCCAGGAAAAGATCTTATGTTGACCAGAATATATAGAAAAACAAGGTGTATGGGATATGGCTGTATAAATCTAAATATGGACATAAACAATATATAGTGTAATGCAATGAAATTAAAAAAAATGCGCCGTAAATAAACTCACAAGATGAAGACGTAAAATTGCACTCAAAGGTGCCTCCCCCGATGTTGTTGGGGGGCTGTTGGTCCCTCCTTCTGGCCCGTATAGGAAGATATGAAACAGGACTCCAAATGGTGAAGGTATAAAAGGTCAGCAGCTTTATTATAAAAAAGGTGAACAATCACCCACAAGTAATAAAACAACAAGAATAGGCCCTACGCTTTTCGTTCCAGGCTTGGAACTTCCTCAGGGACCATAAAATCAATACAGTAATAATTGTTATGACAAAGCGCATTATACATCCTTATCTTGTGATTATATTCATTTAAGGCGCCCATTTTATTATTTTATTAACTTTGGTCTGTTACCCCATTTAAAGTGTGTTTCCTGACAGAAAAGCACATGGGCATTGTGTTTTTTTCTTCATCCAGGGGTAATCTGCGTTTATTTGGGGAGTTTAACCCTTTAGCATTGATTGAGACTATATTGATCGCCATAGGCATGAGTGGGTTGAGCGCTGGGTGTGCCCTTTGATGGGCCTGTTCTCTTCTCGTTTAATAGCTTGTCCCTAATAGGGGGAAATATTTTTTTTTGTTTTTTTTGTTCTTTTATATTTTTTTGGGGGGTGGGATTATTTTTGGAATTATAGTTTTGTCTGGTCATAGCAGCCATTCAGCATGAGAGAATGGTATTTAAGGTTCAGGCGGTAAAGCCTCACATCCCCAGATCTGTATAATCGGCAGACCATATTGGGAGTTCTCAAATCTCTCAGAGCCGTCTGTCTCACAGTTAACCTCCTTTGGTGCTCCACATTTCCTGCCCATACCCCCATCTATTTCTGCCCTGAGAGACAATCCCTGTATACAATATATAATGATAAACCATCTCTAAACCCCAGCAAGGGTTTCTCCTCAGTTAGCTGCATGGATGTCAGCGTGGGATACGTAAACCCCTGTCTCATTGGATGGGCACGGACCCGGGTGCTGCATCATGACAAATTCTGGGTTTGCCATGGCCGAGTGGTTAACTCGGAAGGGGGAGTGGAGAAAAAAGAGTAGAAAGGAGGGGAAAAACAGAAAAAAACCAAGAACTATATACAAAATACCGTCAAAGAGAGTCCCTGAGAGCACTGATGGTGCAAACATGGCTCGTGAGAGTCTGTGGAGGGGGTTACCTCCCGTGGGGGAAACTCTGTCTCCTGTAAGCCACAGAGTAATTAGTGGGGGTAATGTGGCATCATAGCCAGTAGGGTTGCAGGGCATAGAGTCACCCATTTGATTAACGTATCTTTCCTTTCTATATACTGAAACATATAATCAACAAGTTAAATAAACAGTGTAATAATCCAGTTTTACATATGTTATAACTTATCTGTTGGTTGTGGTTGCAAGGCACAAGTGGTATCGCCCCATCAGGGGTTGCTGGGCACCATCACTTTGCCGTCGCTAGTGTATGCCAGTCTGAGTTGATCTTTGATGGGGATTGATGAGCCTTTTTTGACATAGCTTGCCTTCTTGGGATCTCCGCAGGGATCTTCCACTCCTTTTGCAGTTTTTCACCTTCTTACAGTGTTGTGATGTGTCTTGTCACTCCATTATGGGTGATTATGATATGTGCTGGGAATCCCCAGTGTATTTCATGTTTACTGCTCTCATGGCTTGTGTGATGGGAGCAAGGTGCTTTCTTTTTAGCAGAGTTGAGGCCGACGGGTCAGTGAATAGCTTCACCGATGTAAATTTGCTTGGGAGTTCTAGAGGGAACTGGGAGGCCTGCATGATTTTTTATTTGGCTGTGAAATAATGCAGCTTAGTAATCACATCCCTAGGCAGTGATTGTGGAAGGGATTGAGGTCTTGGGAGGTGGTGGATCCTGTCAAGCAGGAGATCTTTTTGAGATTGTGTCCACAATATTAATGTTCTGAACTTACAGCCTAGGGCTGTTATGCTATAATTCTCCACTTTGTGAAAAACTTGGCCATTTCGCTGCCATGGATTTGTTGATGCTCTCTTGCTTTTATGGGTTAAATTGGCCTTTTGAGGTACATCTAAAATCACCAAAACCCGGGATTGGTCACAGAGCAAACAAAGAAGCTGTTGCAAAAGACAGTTTGCCTTGGGTTTAAAAAGCAGACATTATTTATTTGCTTCAAGACTATATCTATTACTTATGTTGGCCTCTGTTTTAATATCACTCAATACTGTAGTAGTCAATTCTGGTGCCTACATGCTGAGCTAATGCTATATTCTGGCAGCCGCTCTCAGTATGAATACAAAGTGATTTTCATTTTCTTTGTTCCAGTGAGAAACATCAGGAACAATAAGATTCACATTGTGCTAAAATAACAAAGTACACTCGGCATATCACTGTGAGGGGAAAAAAAGCTAGATGTTGCATAGGAGCACTCAGATCCAATCAAGCATTATAAAGGACTATGAAGGCAAAAAAAGAGAAAATTCTTAAATTGTTGACAAAACATATTCTACGTCATATTTGATTACTCTTTCAGTCCACATAAATACACTACTGCTATAAGAAGAAACATATTTATAGAAATGGAATCAAATTGAAGAAAGAAATATTTTTTTTGAAATAGTCATTACTGATCTATTTACTAAAGGGACAATTGGAAATTCTGATGAAAACATTATTTAACCAATTGTGTACCAAAGCAGTGTACAGCATCAATAGTGTGTCCCTCACAGCATTGCCAATTTTCACCATAAATGTCCTTCAGTACGGGTTCAAAGTCAATGACAGCTTGCTAGCGTTTTCATTGCAGTCATTTGTGAACTGCATTTCAAATCATTTGATATAATGTAGGGTGTGAAGATGTATGTGCTTTAATGTAAGGCCATGTGTTTTATTGAATACATCTTGAAGAAAGAGGCTAGCAATCAGTAGCGATATCGTGAGTCATTATACCGTGGAAAACTGATGCATCAGTGGTCTACGGATTCCCCCTTCTCCTTCCTGTGGGGGAAGGATTTAATTCAGAATGTGGATGGAGAACAGAGCAGTGCTCCACAGGACCAGGCAATCGGCTGATATATTTTAAGCCTTCAGGGCAAATCTAGAGATAATATGTGAATGGTGCACACATACCAGAATACCATTTTGATCAGATTTCCAGACGGTAGCACTATACTGCTATAGTGAACAGATTATGATTATAAATATTGTTTTCTAAAGATGGCAATACACATATCCAGACTTTGTTATTTCTTTGTTATTTTTCCCTTAAAGTATTTTAGGAGGATTACACATATAATGCACATTTTTTATGAAGTACCTTAAGGTTATTTCGCGCCTAATTTGTAATTTCCTCCATTTGTATTTTAGTGGAGCGATCTCTTCAAGATGATTTATAGTTACGCCGTCAGCAAAGACTGTTTAAAATTACAGTAGAATCTTTCTCTGCATTGCTTGCCCGCAGCAAACACTGGGAATATTGCTTCACTCTTGCTATATCTAAAGAACCAATTGGAAGTAAACGTCTCAAGTCAAATTTTAAATTAAAAACTAACACGAAGAATTGCAGGAATTGTGAGGTTAATTTTAGTTTTGTATTTAGAAAAATGTAATGATTGCAGTTGGTTTGGTAATTAAATTAATTTAACACTGATGGGATTTTTTTTTAAATATAGATTTTAAGACAGTATAGTTACCTTTGGCACTGCAGTAGCTGTTTATTTTCAATGGTGTCCACCACTGTTTTATAAGAATAATAAACAGTTTAATCACGGTTTTTGCCCTTGCCTACAATTTATTTTTGGTGCATCAGGATCAGTGAGATCGAGCAAAGGTGAAACCAGGTCAGGGAATAGGAAGCATGCCTGCAGCTGTTGCTGAACTGCAGCTTTGCTGATACACTGTTATTGGATGAGCATCATGGTAGGTCAACCAAAATATGCTCGATAGTTCCCAAGTCTAAATTTTAAAAAATAAATCCACTATGTTAACACTAAAGAAGATCTAATGCGAGCTGCTAGAGACTCGCCTCCACAAATCACTGACAACATTGTCCAATTCTCTCAAGATCTGACTCCCAGTACACTCTGCAAGAAACAAGAACTTTGACTGCCGACACAAGCTCTGTCCCACCAATGTCTATGCAATGCTATGCTATGCTAGGGGCACCCCTTTGAATTTGCAGTCCGTAAAGACAGCAAATTTTACACCCTTACCAGAAGCTCAGAAGTAGAGGACTTTGACGAAAAGTTGGGATCATGTTCCAGAACCCCATACATCCTCTCTAATCACCACTGTGTGGCACCCAGCTGCATTTAAACAACAATGGACACCTAACACCACACACCAGGATGCTCACTACCTTGCTGTCAATCCAGTACCTGAATCTTTGTTGCTCCCTGATTGCATATCACCATCTAACCACACTTCTTAATGCACCACATCCACTTGATCTCAGGCTCCATGTTACCAGTAGGCAGAAGCTACTGATATTAGGTGGTACAGACAAATCAAGGAGATATTTAACGTTTTGTAATTGTATAATTACCTTGAGATGCTATAGAGTTCAAACTTTATGTCCGATATGCCTTACAACTCAACAGTTCTTGGGCACGATTATTTGGACCCCAGGTCTAAGTAAAGATTAATAACTGCTAGTCCATTATTTATGGATTTCATTGATTGTCCTTCCAAGGTACAAACATCTGCAAGGGCATGTAATACTGTGGTTGGCAACATAACTGATGGCAAAAGTCTTACAAGTATGAGAATGGTGCATTAGTTGTCCAGGTTTGCATATTGTAATGATGGTTTATACCTAAATAATACCTGAATGTACTAGGATGTCTTGACGGTTTACATTATATTTACATGCAATAATTAATCAGAGCAGGGCTTATACCATTAGCTAGGCTTTAAAAGGAAAGAAAATCTCCACTGCAAGCCTAGAAGGTCCATGTTACATTTGCAAAGGATACATTTCCAATCGTCAGGGTTCCATTTTCATTTGCCAGTGGCTACTGGAGTGGAAATGTTGAGCCCTGAATCAGAGGTTTGGTTAATGTGGGAGGTAAGTTGTTTTATTTTGAGACTGCCAGTTGTCCCATGTCACGCTGCTGTCAGCATAGCATATGTGTTTGTGTGTGAAATGTTTGAGCTGATACAGTAAGTCAAGGGTGATATCAAATATTTAGAAAAAACGGGAATTGGGGGCACACCTAGAACATGCATTTCTAAGTAGGGGTGCTGCCGTAAAGACCAAAATATATACAAAATACAGATAAAGGGACAGCGCACACAATAAAAATACAGTTTGAAAATATTACAAGGCTATTTAAAATCATTTATCTTAGCAAACATTTCCCCAATCCCATTTTTTCTGTGATGATTTGGAATCCAGACCACATTCTTATTTGACTGAGCAACCCACCCATCACAATAGGTTCCCCTTTTGAGGTGACCACAGGAAAGCATAAATTGAGTAGTATCTGGAAGTTGTTAAAGCTGTAAATATTGCAAATTAGCATGTTAATCTCCCATGTTAAAATTAGTGTAGGACCCAGTGATATTGGGGTATTGTGACATAGTGGTGGGCTTAACACAATATGGTCATTCGGTGTAACTGAATCACTATATTTGTTTGCTAAGATAGGTGATTTTAATCTGCCTTGTAAAATGTTAAAACTGTTTTTGTTTTTATGTGCGCACTGTTCCTTTATCTGTATTTTAATATCAAATATTTGCCAGGCATTATGGCGAGACCTCTTATAAGGAAAGGAAATATTAGTGCATGGCTGCCAGTTGTTAGTCACATATCTAGAATATGAATTATTTCTAATAACATAATGTCCTCAAATACAGATATGGAGAGAGGAAACAGAAACAGTACCAGGATCTTTAGCATGTAATGACTATTAATCATGCAAAATGGAAATGCTTATTGTCAGATTGCAGAGCTGCACAGTTCAAAGCTTTTAGTGTTTCAGTCTTGTGTCAAATCCTTGTTAAGTTCTGCCACCCTTGGACTCACCTTCCTGTTTGCCTCTAGGGACCTACCTCATAGAGAGCAGACCACTACAGAAAATTCTATTGTTTTGGAAAGAAATCAAAGCTAGTGAGAAGCAGAGAACTGCATATTTTGTATGACTTTATCATACATTGTATTTTATTAAGTGAGAAGTGAGACGCCTAGCAACATGTTACAGATATCTTCAGCTAGGAGCATAAAGTATAGGAAGAGCTCAGTTTGTTAACATATAAAGGAACATTCAGTAAAAGCAAGATGTGTGAGCATACATTTACTTGCGTATGCTAGTGTAGCACATTTGGAATAATGGGCATGTCTCGAGGCATTTCTATTGGGTATACCTCTATATGTGTTAATCATTAAAGGGTTACTCCAACACCATGTCCACTTAAGTAATTTGAAGTGGTCATTTTCCCTGGATTCTGTTCGTGCAGCATCTCGCTGTGAAACGCTGTGCATACTCCAAGTTTAACCCTTTTGCTGCTGGATGTGTAACTCCACCTATGGAAGCATCATTGGGGCATCATTAACAAGAGTACCAGAATGGCTTATGTCAATTCTGTGTATATTTCTGAGTTGTATTCATTGGCTGAGAGTGGTCAGTTGATGATCTCAGCCAATGAATGGCAACTGCAAAGCCAGATGCACGTCAGCAGGTCTGCTAGGATCCTTGGCGCTTGGTGGGGATCCTGGTTAGAGGGCAAACCCAGGGAGCGGATCCAGGGTACTTATCACATCATAAAAACTACAGTGGACTGTAGTGGTTATGTTGCCTTGAGTAACCCTTTAAGTTCTACTTGCATTACTATTTGGTAAATTTAATTTAAATGTGTCTTACCTTTTTTTCTAGTTCTTTTACTTTTGGGCGACACACTTAAATCTAGATATTACGATGACTAACCTTTTTTTTTTTTCTTACAGAGTCCCCATATTAATTACATTAGCCTATTTGTTTTGTGTTTTCTCTTCCTGTTTCTGCACCCATTCTAGTACTTATCCACTCTGCATCCATTAGATGATGAAAGATGTAAAAATAATTGTTTACTGCGTGACTTTATTTACTTGTTTTTACTTGACTTTATTTACTTGTAGACTAGAGTATTTTTTTTTTGTAAAACAAGATTTTTATTCACTGTGTTCTTATTTATTTTTGCTAGTTAAGCTTAAAGCCGTTGGTGTTCTACCAATTAACATTTGTAAAATAAATCATATTTTTGTTCAGGTTAGAAAAAGCTGGGTTGAGATTTCAATCAGTGACCAGAACCCATGAACAAATACATTTTTACTAAATGTGGATGTTTCTTAAAGTACTCTGCAGATTACAATTGCTCTGTTAAATTTCTGCAAAAATACTTTGTAGTGGTTTATTTGTACTGGATCAAAATGCCTTATGTAAATTTCTAATGCTAGTTTTATCGGTGCCTTAAACGAAATGTGATTCAGATCATCAGTTCCAACTGCTTCTTTAAATGCACTTGTATTTTGTGAAGGCAGGTCTAAAGAGGGACCTTGGTTACTACAATGGTTTCAGCAAGTTGGAAAAAGGAAAAATTGTTTCAGTTTTGAAATACATTTTTAAGAAAGTATGCATTGGCACAATAAGTGTCATATTAACTAATTATGCCTCGAACAGCATAGCTGTGAAGGTAGGCAGTCATTTTCTTTGTTTTGGAAAGATGACACCTTTTTTGTTTTTTTGACAATCTTTATTTTTCTTTTTACGTGGTACATGTAAATTGAGGAGCGCAAATAGAAAATAACAGTGTCAATAGGCATTAGTATCTCTCCGATACCTGTAGGCAGACATTAGGAGGTAAACTATTTGGTGCTATAAAGAAGGAGAGTTGGGGCGGGTGAATCGACAACTGCCTACAACTGCCTACACCTTTCTACTTGTTATTACATACAATGGCCACAGATTTTTTAAAAATGCGTCACACAAACATCCTTAAACTGTATCTGTTATGCTTACTATAACTTATGATTTGTTTTTTTTACACAACATAAAATTATATCTATATATTGTGTTAAATAAATTTGCTAGCAATTGTATAGATTGGGAGAAAATCCTACATACAAATATTTTTTTTCGTCCACCTGTCAATCAATTCTTTGGCATAGACTCTGTGCTTAAGAATTGAGTGACAGGGTCAGAAGAAGAGATCTTTCAGTTAAGGGGTTCTAGTCAGTGTATGTCCTGTGGTTGCTATGGCAACTCCCTAGCCAAAACTTATAGCACTGGCTAGGGAGTATAGGAATAGACTGATTGACGTCACTCTGCTTATGCAACAGCATACTGGCAACGAAGCCAGCATGCCCATGGCACAAAGGAGGTTTGCCTTGCTTGGGAACGCATCTCAAAGCATGGCAAATTAAAGAAGAGGATGTTGGATCACTGGCAGACCAGAGTTAGATGCTACAGAAGCGTAACATCATTAAGATGTGGACATGGCAGTACTGGACTGGATGTGACATGTGTTAATGTCTCCCAATGTTATATTGAATACATCATGTATATCTTTGTGATGGTGTAAACAAGGATTTCAGCGGGGGATTCATGTTAAAATTAAGTTTTTCTGGTGAGTATAGTGTGTCCCTCCAAGATTTTTGCAGAAAACACTGCCTTTTTGAGATTTAAAAAAAAAAAAGTGTTTTCATTATTGATTGGCCAGGGTGGCATGTGACTCCGCCCCCAGCCCGCCTCCTTTTGCTGAGATCATCAGAATTGACCATTTTAGACAATAAATGCCTTTCTAGAAAAAAGCATTGTGACTGGCTTAGATAATGTCAGCCAATGAAGCAGATCAAGGGCAGAGCCATTACCAGCAGACTGTGATAAAGGTAAGATTTTACTATAATTACGGGGCAAGAGGGGGCCAGACAGAGTTTTTAACACTATAGGGTCATGAATACACATTTGTGATCCAGACCCTATAGTGTTCCTTTAAAATTAACTTGTCATGACATGTTCACTTTACATTTTTGACTTTTCCTAGTTTACTCCACTTTAAAGAGGCGTAGAGGAATTTAGTGATTTTCTGGGAATTTTAGAAAATCCAGCACAAGGTGTGATATAGTGTGTTAGTCTAGATACAACAACTATTAGCTGAATAAAGCAAAGGCACAAGGTCAAGAATAAAAAACAACATTTAGTAAATAAATAACTGCTTTTAGTTTATGTCCAACGTTAAATTTTGAAGTAGGAGGTACAGATATGGAAGGATATTCATTTTAATAAAGCAGGAACAATTCAGTGAGTAATTTATTTCTTTTTATTTTCTTTTTCCTTTTGTATAACCCTAATAGCAATCTTTCGAGTGGCAGAGTAGGTGTTTATGTGTGCTACCCCTTTCACCTGCACTTGGCTTGGAAGTTAAATCGTCTTTCACAGTGTTACTGAAACTGGGCAGAGCGGGATTTACCACTTGTAAAGCACCCGGAGCTATATTCTTCGACATTCCCATTACTAACCTGCAGGATGAGGAAGGCGAGAGGTGCTTTGCCTGTATGCCAAACACCTGACATCTCAGCAACAGAACAGTGACTGAATTAATTTCAGCAGCAGCAAATAACAGATTCTACCCAGAAGTGTGACTCCAAATAATCCTGACAAAAATAAATAAATACTTACCAAAGTCATCTAAGTGTTTAATGGGCTTTTATTAGAGCCACTCTGAAGGTGTCCTGGCAACAGTTAGACTTTGGAATGTATTCATTTTTTGTCATGCTGCTTATGAATTTGGCGTTCTGCCGGCTGAGTGTCTCAGCACCTTCATACTTCCAAAGGAATGTTAAGGCTGTGTGCGTAATATGTCACGGGAATCACATGGTATTGCGAAAATACTGTTATAGCTCAGCTGTGTTGCTATTGGAAAAATGAATGCTTGTTTTCAGCAGTTCCTATATTCTTACTTTTGAATCTGGTAAAATAAATGGTAGAAGGGTTGTATTTGGAAGTAAAACCCCTGATCTGTATATCACAGATAATATAATTCAGAATATTGTGCTTCCTATCGATCTGTTTACTTTCCATGTCATTTTAGTCATTTTCTCCACTGCTTACCCTTTGTACTATTTCTCTGCTTGTTTTTTTTCTGCCTTTCTGTCTCTCTCAACACATACACTTAAAAATGAATACAATGTACGCACAGTTTTGAGTAACCTTGGATGACTTCGCAGTTTTTCATGCAGAGGAGAGTGCAACATATTATCTGTTATCTCTAGTGATGTGTGAATATTGCACAGAGCCCACATTGTCTGTAGTGTTCGTCTTTGTTTGAAATTTGTGTTTTTCAAGTCCCTGTGGCTTTCTTCCTTTGTTTGTTACAATCCATTTTAAGCCATAGAAGAATTGTGTGTTAAATCACCAAATAAAATGTCTATAGCTCATGAAGAGAACCCTTTATTAGGGTTATTCTGGAAATAGCCTGGGAGTGTAAGTTCCACTAGTCTCTGGCACACCGAAACATATATCTCCTAATAGTGCCCTGAGATTGAGATCTGGTTTTATTATTTGTTGTGTTATCTCCAGAACCCCTCAATGGCATCCATTTCCCATAATAGTTCATTGTATATTTTATGAACAAGTGCTTTTAACACTTAAATATGCAGTGCTCAATGTAACTCACCTTTTCAACAGTTGTAATTTGTAGCCTAAAGTTTTCCACATATGTAAAATTTATCTTCCATGGGTAAATGCAAATAAAAGAGTTAAAGTGAACAAAAACATCCTCCAAAATACACTTTTTCTTTGTTTGTGTCATTGTATAACAATTTGTATCACAAATTCGATTGACATTTAATTGTTAAGATTGTTTTATTTAAAGGTGTTAAATGCTTTCCACTGCAAGTAAGACTGTAATTTAAATGATCACTATAGGGTCAGGAACACAAACACGTATTCCTGGCCCTATAGTGTTAAAACCACCATCTAGCCCCCCTGGGCCCCTCATGCCTCCATAAATATACCAACATCTTATTGTATTCAAGCCAGAAGCTGTAGATCTGCATGCTGTTTGCCTAAAAAAACAAGCAGTCTGCTGGCATCATCAGAAGTGGCAGCCTGGTCAAATCACAGTGCTTCCCCATAGCATTGGCTGAGACTGACAAAGAGGCAGATCAGGGGCAGACCCAGCATGATTCAAACACAGCCCTGGCCAATCAGCATCTCCTCATAGAGATTAATTGAATCAATGAATCTCTATGAGGAAAGTTTAGTGTCTGCATGTAGAGGGAGGAGACACTGAATGTTTGGATGCATTTTAGGCAGTCATGACCGAGGAAGGATCTCTAACAGCCATCTGAGGAGTGGCCAGGGAAGTTATCACTAGGCTTTATCTCTGAAAAGACAGTGTTTACAGCAAAAAGCCTGAAGGTAATGATTCTACTCACCAGAACAAATTCAATAAACTGTAGTTTGTAGTTTCAATTATTTTTCACGATAACTAAATAGAACATTGAAAAGGTTGATATAATTGCTCTGTTAATTCTGCATACTATACAATATAAACTAGAGCTATGTAATAGATTATAGAATGGGAAACTTTCAGTAAGCATGTAACCAGCTAACAGGCTTTCAAAGGGCAGGAAGTGGATACTGTTTCCAAATTATTTTAATTTATCACTCTTTGAAGGTGAAACTTGTATTTCACTGATTTTTATTATGGACAAAAATGTAACATATTCATGTGCTAATATTAAAGCTATGATTAACTGAGGAAATTAGTCTAGCACTTCCTTTGTGTTGATCTGTCCCTTAGTTTTTTTCTGTCACTATTGTGGCTTCAAATTGTTACGGAATCATATTTCCAGTGACTAAAGGAACCAATGATTATGGAAAATCTACATCTTGGGGTTGTTAAATAAAATACCTTCCTAAGGGTTTTTCCCCCACTGTTATTGAGCAGCTTAATAGTAAAAATCACAATAGGGGATGAGAACAATGAATTATATTTCAGTCATAATTTACCTTTTTGTATCAATGTGCTGCTTTTAGTGATATTAGTGTTATGTATGGACTATTTTTCTTTATTATCTTACTGCTTTGATGCTTCTAAATTGTCATCAAAAAGACATGCTTACACTGTTGACTTTGAAATTGGACTGCAAGGCTTCCAGCAGCATTTAAGTGCTCTTTATTTGCAGTCAAAATTAGGATACATGCATATATAGTTATACACTTTCTCAAATCGTTGTTGCTTGACATTCTGTGTATTCAAACAATGATACTTTAACATTCTGAAGGAACACTATAGAGTTAGGAATACAAAGGGGTATCCCTAACGCTATAGAGTCCTTGTCCATAAATTACTCGATCAAGGGGTGGTGATCCTAATAAGTGTTAAAAACTACTTATCTTAATTATAGAACCGAGGTTCAGTGTCCTTCTCCAGCCATGTCACGGCGATTATGAGATCTAATGTGCATGTGTAGTGCTTAAATTAATGTTTTTTTAATGTGTTTTTTGAAGATGTTAGACATTCTCATGCAACGCGTTTCACAGAGCAAAACTCTTTTAGGTACCAGGAGGTGCCTCTAGCGGCTGTCTGGTAGAAACTGTATTGTTTCACATTGCAGAGTTAAACAGACATGACACTGCACCCAGACCACTCCAATGAGATGAAGTGGTCTGCATACCTATACTGTATACCTGTATAACGTTTGACTGTCAATTATTGAGATGAGCTCTTGTATAATATAAAATGCAGCAACTCCTATAATGGCATATCATGCATAATAAATTCCTCATATTTCTTGAGCTTACCTTGGGAATTTTGGCAACATATTTTTTTTCCAAGTACAAGAAACAGATGAGGCAGAAGAACAAACAACTGGTACCAGCAAGATGGCATATTCTGTATCACCACATGAATATTACCCCAGATAGCTGCAAATATACAATGAAAATAGAGAGTCCTATTCCTTCTACCGTGTTTTCCTGAAAATAAGATTGAGTCTTATATGAATTTTTCCCCTGCAAAAGGCACTAGGACTTATTTTTGGGTGATGTCTTATTTCAGGGGAAAATGGTAGCAAGCATGTGCTAGAAAGTAGGTCTACATTCAGGGTAATTCCCCCGAACATAGACCAGTTTACTTTCGCATGGAATCCCGCAAATCTATGTTCGGGGAAACTTAGATTAGTGACATGTGATTAGCAACTAGGGATTATTTTCGGGGTAGAGCTTATATTACGAGCATCCCATGAAAATATGCCCCAGGGGGGGTGCCTTGTTTTTGGGGGGGTATGTCGAAAAAAACTATTATTGAAGAGGTATTGAAGTAAGAAAGAAAGGAAAATACATGAATATAGAGATAAGCTGGGGGGATAGGAGGGAAGGAAAAGGGAGGATAAATGGAAGAAAAAAAACATCCTGGCATATATTAAGCTAAGCATTCTAGACTCCGAATGCGTGCATTGAGACAACCCAACCTAGTAAGGTGAATGTGAGGATCTAGCCAGCACTGAGGTAACACAGCAATGGATGTAATACTTTATTTACTTGACTCTAATGTGCGCATTAGATTTGATTTGGGGCAAAATTCAACATTTTCAGGCGAATTCACATAGTCAAATTAAAACTGGTGAATTAAAACTAGTGGATTCAAACAGGTGAATGCATACAGGCGAATTTAATTTCGGCGAACTCACACAGTTAAATTTCATTCCTGTAAGAGGGCTTAAGAAAGAATAGACTTAACATCTAACACTAAAATTGAAATAACAGTGATACTATGTTATATGGCAATACACATTTTCATTGTAGCACAATATTGTATAGTAGTATCTTCTTGTATAAATGCGCATTACATTCGCCAGCAAAAACATTTTCAGCTTCCAGGTTTCAAATATTGAGGTGCTCATTAGATTCAAGTAAATACGGTGATTCAAGATATTTCTCTGTCCGACTACGAAGGGTTGTTATTTGCTCTGACGAATCTAATCAACCCGATCCAACCAACTTTGAAAAGAAGGTGCTTGCTGTTGTATCCAAAGAGCAGATATCAGCAATCTAGCAACCACCAACAAGTAGTTTCTAAGCTAGACATTAGGAGCTTGTTGTCAGTAGTTTATAGAATAAAACAAACATTTTCATTTTACTCAAACACATACCTATAAATTGATGTCGCATTTAGGTAATATTTAATTTGTGTATTTGTACAAATTAAATTTGAGTTTCAAATATAAGTAGCAGAAGTAACATTTCTATTATTTCATTAAACATCATGCTCAGTATCCATATAGTTTCTTCTGTCCATCTTATATTTTACATCTTGCCCATTGCTTTAAGAAGACATTTCTCAATTTGAAGTTGAGTGTGGTTATTTCAGAGAAGACATTTTTGACGATTCAACTGTTACTCTTAATATTTTTTTTTTTTTTTTAAATTCTTTATTTTTTCATCTTGACAAGATAAGCATGCAGATAATAGGCATATATGGCTTATGCAAAAGCCCAACATTGTGCAACATGTTTACACGTATTTATACAGTGTCCCTATACATTAGGTACAGAGACCGGCACGTATGACCGTAAGCTTGTTTGGCTACTAGTCAAGGATTTTTATTATTTTCTGTTTTTTTTTTTTTTTTTTTTTTTTTTTTTTTTTTTTAAATGCTGTAAGTATCAACCATGCATGGTGCTTGTACAGAAGCAGAAAAAGGGTGGGGGGCGGTGTACGCATACACTCGTCGGTGCAGTGAGTCATGTCGTTAGGGTATCGATGATGGTGTTGATCAGAAGCTTCGTTGGGAACGTTATCTTCATGTGGCATATCGGGTGCAGCTTCATCGTCTGTACCGATGTGTAGTGCAATATTCACCGGCCTCAGTTATAAACGCAGCCATGCATGGATTTTTATTTTTAGAAAAGAAGTTATACAGGATAGTAAGAAAGTAGAGGGGTGAAAGACTAGGAAGGAGATGCCAGGGGTTCAGGGGGTGTGGGGGGGAGGGGGGGAGTGTACCGGGGGAGCGTCTTTGGTAGAGTCCGGGCCCTCAGTGGTCCATGTAGTCTTCCCAAGGTTCCCATGTCTTAAGGAATGTTTGGAAGGTGTCTCTAATTTGTGCAGTGAGCTTATCCATTAGATGCGCTTCTTTAATATATTGTATTACTGTTTCTATCTGCGGCATGTCTGTGTGTAGCCACTTTTTTGCCATTGCTCGCCTGGCGGCTAAGGTAATTTTGTTCAGCAGTTTTTGTTCTTTGTGTGGCAGGCTGTCTATTGGTCTGGATATTAGAAATGTCCAGGGGTCTGGTCGGATGCACTTGTGTAGGACCGTCGTCAGTAGTGTGGCTATCGTTTCCCAGTAGGTTTGTGCCTTCGGGCACCCCCACCACATGTGCAGGTATGTGCCTTGTTCCCCACACCCCCTCCAACAGGTGTCTGTCGTTGTTTTGCCCATTCTGCAGAGCTTCACCGGTGTGGTATACCAGCGCATTAGTGTCTTGTAACACTGCTCTTGATGGAGGACACAAATGGAGGCCTTCGCTGCCGCCTCCCATATGTCCTGCCATTCCCCGCTCTCCAAAGGTTGCTGGAGGTCTGCTTCCCAGTGTGCTATGTATGTGGGTATGTGGGAGTCACCTGTCGGTGCGCTTAGTTGACTGTAGAGTGCGGTGATGAGGCCGGTACGTGGACCCTCCTCGATACATAGTCGCTCAAAGAAGGTAAGTTTTGCCAATGCCGCTGCCTTGATATGTGGTTTTGTTGCAAAGTCCCTCAGCTGCATGTATCTGAAATAGTCCTTTGTTGTCAGGGGGGCCAGGGTCTTTAGTTCATCGAATGAATGGAACCTGCCCGCGTGGAATAGCTGGTGGTATCTCTGTATACCGGTATCTTCAATGTTTCTAAAGTCTCTGGCAGTCATTCCCGGGGGGAAGGCTTTATTTCGTAGGTATGGGGCTAGTGGTGACACCGGGTGCGTGAGTGCGTATTTATGTGCCGTTAAATCCCAGATTCTGATGGAATTCAGAATGGCTGGGCAGGTGGTGCGAAGCACTGGTCTGTCCGCTCGAGGCAACCAGATCCAGAACTGTGGTAGGTCCGTGGACATGAGCAAGGTCTCCACATCCGCCCATCTATGTGTGTCTGGCGGTGCGTGCTGTTACTCTTAATATTTTAATATATTTAGATTTTATAGAATATAAGATGATCCAGGATTTAAAAAAAAAAGTCTAAGTAACAATTATGTAAATGAACCAAATGATCTCTAGGTTACCTGGAATACAAGCACAGCTGGGATTTCTTTCCTTGTCTATAAAATCTGACTCACAGAGATCTGATTAATTAAGTGCAGCTTTGTTAACATATTCTCTTTGATGGGTAGTTAGCATTTTGTCGATTTCTTTGAAGCCTTTTTTTGCTTCAATATAGTTCAAGGTGACACAGAAGCACAGGCACTTCATCTCTTTTATGTGCATAAGGACTTTACAAAGTCTAAAGAAAGCTCTGCCTTGTAGGCCTAAAAGAGATAGAATGTTTAAAATAAAGTAAAACTGCAGATATATTATGTTTGTTAGCAACAAGCTCTACATAAGCTACAAATGCTAACTTTGCAACAATTAATAAACGGACCTTGCGGCAACTACAGGATATACTCACTGAAATATTGTACTTTATTGTAATTGAAAATAATGACATTATTTGCCAGTTAGCATTAAAATATTGCTGTAGACACATTAGTTACATAGTCTGAAAAGAGGTATGCATCCATCAAGTTCATCCTTTGGCACATTTGTTTTTGCTGTTGGTCCAAAGAAAAGGCAAACAACCCAGTTTGAAGTGCTTTCAATTTTGTAACCAACTAGGAAAAAAATCCTTCTTGATATCAGAATGGCAGTCAGATCTCTCCTTGGATCAAGAAGCTATTACCCCACATATTCAATAGTATAACCTTGAATATTATGTTTTTGCAAGTATTCATCCAGTTGCTGTTTAAAGATCTGTGCAAACTCTAATAAAACCCCCTCTTCAGAAAGAGAAATCCACATTCTTATTGTTCTTACTGTAAAAAAAAAACCCATTTCCTTTGCCTTAGACTAAATCTCCTTTTTTTACAGTCGTAATGCGTGACCTTGTGTCCTATGTATAGTCCTGTTTATGGTTAGATTTTTAGACTATGGTTTGTATTGGTACAGAATATATCTACATAGTGTTATCATATACTCTCTGAGATGCCGTTTTTCTGAACAGATTCAAGTTTTTTAACCTTTCTTCATAAATAAAATATTCCATTTCTTTTATTAATTTTGTATCCCACGTCTGCACTTTTTCTAGTAACATAATATGTGGTTTTACCATTGATTTATGAAAAGGTAAAATTGGATGTTTATCCTGAGAATAAATGCACATTTTATGCATGACAATAACTTACGCCATGGCCTTAGCAACTGCTGATTGGCTTAGCATATTGTTGTCTTGTTTGTTGTCTATAACAATTCCCAGGTCCTTCTCGTGTGCTGTTAACCCTAATTCACTACCATTTAAGGTGTAAGATGCTTGTGCATATTTTACCATGAAGTGCATAACTTTGCATTTTTCTACATTACATTGTATCTTCCATTTGAGTGTCCCAATCTATCTAAATCCATCAGCAGCAATGTCATATCCACATTGTATTATTTTACATAGTTTTGTGTCATCTGCAAACACTACAATATGATTTACAATGCCTATTTTATGATCGTTTATAATATGTTAAACAGAAGTGGTCCCAGAACAGAAACCTGAGGGAAACCACTTACCACTTTTATCAAGCTTGAACATTGATGACAAGTCTCTGTATTCTATCTTGGGTAGAACACTGTTTTCGGACAGCGTTCCATGATGAGGAGGAGGAGGCGGCCGCGGACTACAGGGATGCAGACAGAAAGGAACTCTGGTATGATGCCCTGGAAGATGCCCAGTGGCGGCGAGCTGAGAGTCTCCCCAGTGATGAGCAGCGGCAACAGAAGCGTGTGGCAATGCGGATGTATCTATTGGGAGAGCAGCCCCTGGATGAGTGAGTGACAAGACTAGAGACCCTGGTATGGCGAGAGATCTGGCTAGACAACGCATACCAGGCCCTCTGGTGGCATACCGTTCGACTTACCCCCTGGACGGCCGAGCACGACTTACTGGCCATCGGGCACACCGGGCGAATTGGCCATGGGCCGAGGCCGGCAGGGGAAGGTCCCAGGATCTCCCCTGCCAGGCTATGGAGGGACGGCACTATCCGAGCGCCGGCCCTGCTGTTTTCAAAGAAGGGCCGGTGAGGGATCTCCCTCACCGGCCCCATTGGAGAGACATGCGGCTGGGGAGGGAGGGAGAGGACCCGGCGGAGCTCTATCTTGCAGCTCCGCCGGGTTCCTCTCGCGAGATCCGGTGCGTTGCCATGGCAACGACCGGTTCTCGCGAGAGTGAACTCTAGCCTCGCAGGCTAGAGTTCACTCACCACTGGACCACCAGGGATGGTGTCAGAGTGCTGGTCCCCCCCTCTCACTCACCAGCGTGCCGGTCCCCCCCCCCCACCTCCCAGGCTAAAGGTAAGAAGGGAGGGGGGGACATAATGCCTACTTTTTTTTATTTTACCCCCCCCAAACACTCAATCCCTTCTAACATTCACACACAGCACACACAGCACTCTCACTCCCATCACACACAGCACTCTCACACCCATCACAGCACTTTCACACCCATCACATCACTTTCACACCCATCACACACAGCACTCTCACACCCATCACAGCACTTTCCCACACATCACTCTCACACCCATCACACACAGCACTCTCACACACATCACACTCAGCACTCACACACATCATCCACAGCACAATCACACTCAGCACTCTCACACACAGCACTCTCACACACATCACCCTCAGGACTCACACAAAACACATCATACACAGCACTTTCACACACAGCACTTTTACAAAACACATCACACACAGCACTCGCACACATCATCAACAGCACTATCACACTCAGCACTCTCACACACAGCACTCTCACACATATCACACTCATCACTATCACAAAACACACCATACACAGCACTCTCACACACAGCACTCTCACACACACAACACACAGCATTCTCACACACATCACACACAGCACTCTCACACATCATCCACAGCACTCTCACACATCATCCACAGCACTATCACACTCGGCACTCTCACACACAGCACCCTCACACACAGCACCCTCAGCACTCACACACAGCATCCACAGCACTATCGCACTCAGCACTCTCACACACATCACACTCAGGACTCACACACATCACACTCAGCACTATCACAAAACACATCATACACACCACTCTCACACACATCATACACAGCACCCTCATACACAGCACCCACAGCACCCTCACACTGCACCCTCACACACATCACACACAGCATCCATCATACACACATACTGCACCCCTCACATACACACAGAACCTCTCCAACAAACTGCACCACACACATACACAATACTTCCAAACATATGTATATGTATGTATATATATATACACACACACACACACACACACACACTACATTCCTGACATACACACTCTGGATCCCCTATACACACACTAGATTCCTTGTAAGCAAACACATACTACACCCCTAATCACACACGCTCTACAAACACTACATCACCTATACACACACACACACACTATAGCCTGTATGCACACACTTGCTACATCCCCTATACACACATTCTCTACAGCCCCAAGCCACATATGCATTACATTACACCACAAACACAACACGACTAAAACCGACCTTATTACACAATACCACACCACAATCAGCTCACTCTATACACACACACACAATCCCACAACCTGGCTCCAAACACAGCACAATACTCTTTCCTGGCATTTTTGTCTCCTGGTATCCATTTATAGAGACACCAGAGACAAGTTGCAAGGAAACACAGTGCAAGCATGTTATTAAATTTGCTTGCACTGTGCAGAACAAATACAGGGCTTTTTTCTCATTCTAGAGCTCTTTAGCAGAGCTCTGCACATGGTCTGCCCTGGCCTGCACTTTGAGAGGGGGCGTGTTTGTCGTTAGTGACGACAAAACACACCCTCTCTGCCCCACCCCCTTCTTAGTGGGCCGCAGTGATAAAAAAATGCCCGGGCTGAATTTTTATCCCAGTCCAGCCCCGCTGGAGGGGGATGATTATGATGGCCCGGGTTTATTATGGGATGCCTTGGAGGATGACATCGATCTTGGCAGCACGGAGGAGTCTAGGTTTTGGGACATCTACGACTACCGGATGGGCATGTATGTCTGAGCTGATGAACGCGAGGTGAGCAAAGACATGACCCATCTGGTAACAAGGGAGTGGGAGCTGGAGCAGGACTACCAACACCTGCTCAGCTTCGTGCAGCCCCAACCTACCCGACAAGCAGAACCAGACCTCATTGACTGGTCCTGGGATGACCTCCAGATGGCAGGTTGAGATGGGACCGAGGTCTCTCTACCGGCCCTACAGGGATGCTGGGCAGCCAACCCAGATCTCCAGCGACAGTGTGAGTCCCAGGGAGCCGAAGGTGCCATCCTTCCTCCCCAGTGGCAGTGTGAGTTCCAGGGAGCCAAAGGTGTTGTCCTTCCTCCCCAGCGGCAGTATGTATCCCAGGGAGCCGAAGGTGCCGTCCTTCCTCCCCAGCGGCAGTATGTGTCACAGGGAGCTAAAGGTGTCGTCCTTCCTCCCCAGTGGCAGAGTGTGTCCTTAGGAGAGGAGACAGTTGGTCCCTCTCCCCAGCAGTCCAGTGAGTCACAGGGAG
This sequence comes from Pelobates fuscus, assembly GCF_036172605.1. NCBI lineage: Eukaryota > Metazoa > Chordata > Amphibia > Anura > Pelobatidae > Pelobates > Pelobates fuscus. Next base: position 115,150,861 of record NC_086317.1, read on the forward strand.
CCGAAGGTGCCGTCCTTCCTCCCCAGCGGCAGTGTGTCCTGCAGGGAGCAGAGACAGTTGGTCTCGCTCCCCAGCAGCGGGACAATATATTGAAAGGGGAGACAGTCAGTCCCCCTCTCCACCAGCAGAGAGAGTGTCAGGGAGAGGAGACTGTTACCCCCTTTCTCCAGCGGCAGAAAGTGTGTAAGGGAGAGGAGCTTGTTACCCCCTCTCTCCAGCGGCAGTGTAGCCCACCAAGGGGAGACACTAAGCTCCCCACTGGCGCAGATGGGACCGTGGTCTCTGCGCCCAAGCTACAGGGAGTACGGACAGTCGGTCCTGCTCCCCAGCGGCAGGGCTGTTTATCCAAAGGGGAGACAGCCTGTCTTCCGCTCCAGCAGCAACACCAGGTTCAGAGGGAGGAGCCTACTAACCCTTCTCCTCAGCTGGGCTCCAACCAGGCTACTCCCGTGGTAGCGCTGGCACCAGGGCAGAGTACAACTGGTCTCTGCCCACTCAGCAACCCACTGATCCAGAAGGCTAGTTCCCCCCAGAGCCGTGGTGGAGCCCCTGGACATGGACAAGCTACCCACTACCCCAGGTGCAGTAACCAATTCTTGTGGGTGGGCCACTCTGTTTATTATGTTTTGTGGGTGGGTTGCTGGACTAACCAGGCACTGACCGACAGGAGGTCAGACACCTTGTTAGTCTTTTTGGGAAAGGGGAGAAATGTGGCTAAACCAACCTCGCCACTGGGCATTGGAGAAGACTGATTGCCAGCCTCTTGTCATGTGACTATGGCCCCTGGGATGTATTGCCCTTTAAAGACATTATTTGGGCTTATTGGATTTTGAAACACTTTTTTTGCCCCTTTGAATACATGAGAAGGTGTGCCCCTCCCCCCGTTTCCTGTCTATTGTTCTCCAGCAGGGCGTTGTCCCAGGGACACTGCCAGACCAGTTGGAACTTGTTGTCGTATGCTTGTCATACTCCCTTGCTAAATCACTACTAAGCTCTTGTAAGAGCTTGTTCCTGCCTTACTCTCTGGAGGAGTCTACGGTGGTTATGGTGTCTGCTTGAGTGCTTGGAGCCCTCTGGAAGCGCTAGGAGCATCCTTCAACGGAGGTACCCAGTTGGGGTGCCAGGTGATCCGTTACAAACTGATTTATAGGTTTTGTTCTCACATTGTGTGTTATTCCACTTTAAACAAAGTGTGCTATATTGGTATTATATAGGGATTTACCCTGCTGTTCTTGTAGTTTGTCCCCACTACCGTTCTGCTCATACTTGTTCCCCCTTTTTACTTGCTTTTCACAACCCTCTTTGAGGCCTGCTCCTTCTCTCCCTTCTCTCCTGGAGCCTGGGACTGTCCTGGCCCCTTGCCTCTTGCCGTGTTCGCGCTCTTTTCAGAGTGGGTGTGCTCAGCGCGAGATTTCCACCACCGGCGGGTCCGGAAAACTGCCTGTTGCGCATGTGGCAGCCATCTTGAATCTCACGAGTGATGCAAGGTTCACGTCGGCCATTTCTTTTTTCCATCCAGATCAGTATTACCGAGATCTGGACTAAATATATTTACTTTCAAGCTGTATCTGAGGCTCCACACTCACCACTGGAGACTGCAGTGTTGATTTCTCGTCCACTGTTGAGGTACCTACTACAAGTGATTACACATGCATGTTGGGCTGATACATGCTGTTTGCTGACAACAGAATGACATACACTGAAGTGTGACTGCTATGTGGGAATATATTGAGATTCACAGCCATATTCACTGTACCATCCCAATGGAGACTGCAATACTGATTCTCATCCACAGTTAAGGTACCTACTACAAGTTATTCAATACGTGCTGGACTGATACATGCTGTTTGCTGACACAACAGAAATTGACATACAGTGAGGTGTAATTGCTATGTGGGAACAAGTTGGGCTTAACAGCCATATATAATGTACCTTTTTTATTACATTAGTTGCCATATGTGGGTTTCCTCTGCTTCTCTTGACACACCACCTGGGGTGAGCCCCCATATATCCTCATAGGTGTTCTGCACATTCCCTACAGGGATCTCCTACATCATTTATGGTGTCTGGAGATACATTATCACACCATGCAGAACTCTCACACATGCTGTGTACACCTGTTTTATTGCTGACCACGGAGGTACAGCTTTGACATGTAACTGGGGTGAACCCCTCGAAGATACGTCACCTTGGCAGCAATTGCGAGGTTAAGCCCTCAAAATCACCCCGGACAGGGAATTAAGCTGGGGATCACCCCATGATTCTGAGACTACCACGTCTCCCATTCACTTAAGGGAAACCCTCTTTAGTACACCTAGAGGGGGAACCCCTCTTCATGGCACTATCATTGTTGACGGCTATAATGTGAAGCCGATCCCTGGGTGATTTGAACGTATTCTACGCACGGATATGGCTCCTCTGTGAATCCTCGCCCGGATAGTGGGCCTTCTTCCTCCTCGACCCAGGCGATATTTCCGGGGCCTCTGCACTACAGAGCTCTGCTACGAATGGAGGCAAAACATTTGCGTCTGGGTCACTCATATGAAAATTTGATACCCCTATCCGGAGAGGTGCAGACAGAACTTTGTTGGTGGCTACTCCACATGCAAGCCTGGAACAGCCGGCTAGATTTGGACCAACACCGGAAGGGACTTTCCGACTGTGGCATCCTGCTCCGCATGGACAACTTCTCGGCAGTCCAATACTTGTCCAACCACCTCAGCAGAGCCAGATCACGATCCTTGACAGAGGCGGCAGAAGACATTTACAAATTTTGCCTTGCCTGCAATATCACACTACTGGCAGAATACCTCCCGGAGATCACCAACCACACGGCGAACTGGTCTCCAGGCCACTGGTGAGACAACAGCGACTGACACCTAGATGTCTCAACTTTATGCACACTGATAGACCTCAGGGGTCCACTACACGTGCACCTGCTTGCATCCAGAACCGACAACTCCAGAGGTTCTTCAGCTGGTGGCTGGATCCGGATTGCAAAGCAGTGAATGTTTTTCTGCAAATTTGGCAAGATGAGGGAACCTATGCCTTCCCACCGTTCTCAATGCTGGTGGTCCACTGCATACACCTTCACGGAGTGTCTCTCCTCCTAATCACTCTCCTCGATTCAAGTTGTCTAGGCCTCCTGCACCTAAATATTCTCATCTCTAGGATGTAGATTTAGGGCTGCATTTTTTCTTCAAGGCTGATCTGATAATTCGGGCTTATCACTAAGACAGCTTTCCGCATAGGCGTGCTCAGCCTATTGCATTAGGGTGTGCACCCTAAAGCACAAGCACACGCCGCGTATATATATATATATATATATATATATATATATATATATATGTATATATATATATTGTGATCCTTGTCAGCAGGTAGCACGGTCCTCTAGGGCAAAAACATGCACAGTCTTTTAATGCAACTTCATTCCAGGCACTTTATTTGTAAGTTTACACACGAGGCAGCAGCAAATGAAAACATAAATGCAATAATGTAACATAAATCCCTATAAAAAAAAAGCCTAGCTCGTCTAAACACTAACTCACATCAGATTCCCTATCTCTCAGGGGTTAAACTATAACAGAATTAGTGGTTTCACCAACCTAGTGTCTCTGTCAGCTCTCAGCACTCCCAGTGCTCCAAGCAAGCCTTGACTGCTTCCCTCTCTGCACTCCCAGTGCTCCAAGCCAGCCTTAACTGCTTCCCTTTCTGCACTCCCAGTGCTCCAAGCCAGCCTTAACTGCTTCCCTTTCTGCACTCCCAGTGCTCCAAGCCAGCCTTAACTGCTTTCCTGTATGCACTCCCAGTGCTCCAAGCCAGCCTTGACTGCTTTCCTTTTGCACTCCCAGTGCACAGTCTCCTTGACTCTCTCACTGGAGAGAACAGCCTTTCTCCTACCTGCTTCCCGGGAGGAAGCCAGCAATCCCCCATTTACCTGCCTAGCAGGGAGGGGTTTATTCCCACTGCTACAGCTGATTATCTGCAGCTGAGCAGTGGGTTGGAGACAGTCCAAAAAACCCTGGCCTGGATCTATGTCTCCCAAGAAAACCACTAAACTATGGAGTGGAGCATTGGCCCACCCTGCTCTCCAAATGCTCCACCCCATGGGCCCATAACTAAACTTAGCTTTGTGTTGCTCACAACACATACAACTAGTGTTGTCGCGAACCCGGAATTTTCGGTTCGCGAACGGCGAACGCGAACTTCCGCAAATGTTCGCGAACCGGCAAACCGCGCGAACCGCCATTGACTTCAATGGGCAGGCGAATTTTAAAAACAACAGGGACTCTTTCTGGCCACAATAGTGATGGAAAAGTTGTTTCAAGGGGACTAACACCTGGACTGTGGCATGCCAGAGGGGGATCCATGGCAAAACTCCCATGGAAAATTGCACAGTTGATGCAGAGTCTGCTTTTAATCCATAAAGGGCAGAAATCACCTAACATTGACACCTGTCCTCAAAGCCCAGCCCTGATACACACTGACACAGAGCAGAATAGAGACTGTTCCCCCTACATAGGGTCACTTGGCAGATATGGTGACACCTGTCCTCAAAACCCCTGATACACACTGACACAGAGCAGAATAGAGACTGTTCCCTGTCCACAGAAACCATGATACACACTGACACAGAGCAGAATAGAGACTGTTCCCCCTACATAGGGTCACTTGGCAGGTATGGATTGACACCTGTCCTCAAAGCCCCTGATACACACTGACACAGAGCAGAATAGGGACTGTTCCTCCTACAACCCAACATCCAAATAGTCTTTCTAGTTAATGACTAAGATATTAGTCTCCTATTTTATTTGCTAAATCTATTTTATTTGTCAAATTTGTGGTAATCTCTAGGTTCTCTATAATGTTGCAAATTAGGCACACATGTGATGAGTTTAGGATCACTTGTAACTTTAGCTATGTTACATTGTGTCCGAATACTCAGTGCCAATAAAGTTTTGTGCGATCAAGATCTGCCACGCATGCGCACCGATGACTTCCCGAAAGCTACTGGTCCTCGAGGGTACCCGTAGCTGAACGGAACTCCGTGTCGTTGTGCGCATGCGCGACGGCGTTTTTGGCGCGAAGATAGAAGATTTCTGAAGATTTAAAAGAGAAGCCGGCTGAGAAGTAGCAGCATCCACAGCTCCTGAGGAAGTCCCGAAAGGCGCGGGACGAAACGCGTTGAGCCTGTTTTTCGTTTTTACTGCAGTCCAGAGACCGCCCACTTCACCATCACGATTACACTAATAAGCAGCAAGTATATTCAGCCCATAGAGTCGCGACCTAGGGTTTTTTGGTAACATCTTTATACTTGTGAGCTAGTGGTTGGTGATTGTGGCTTTTAGTATTGGTCTTGGAATTGTACTGTTTTACAATCATGAATTTTATATGAATTGTTATTAATAAATTTGTAATTTTTTTACACTATATTCTTTTTGTCACAGTGATTAGCGCCCTCAATAGGGGAGACTGATACTCTCCCCTCCTCTACTTTCGAGACCATGATACACACTGACACAGAGCAGAATAGGGACTGTTCCCTCTACATAGGGTCACTTGGCAGATATGGATTGACACCTGTCCTCAAAACCCCTGATACACACTGACACAGAGCAGAATAGGGACTGTTCCCCCTACATAGGGTCACTTGGCAGATATGGATTGACACCTGTCCTCAAAACCCCTGATACACACTGACACAGAGCAGAATAGAGACTGTTCCCTGTCCACAGAGACCATGATACACACTGACACAGAGTGTCCGCGTGAAATAGGGCCGTGAGTAATGACGTCACGGGTAGCCTGCCCATAGTATCGCATAGGGTGGAAGAGCTGATAGGACATCTGAAACGTATTGGGATGGAGATGCTTAATTGTTCTCCAAAATGCTTGACACCACCCCATAGTGAATCTCTGCAAACTTTAATACCATCAGAGGAGGAAGAATGTGGCAGCCCACTGGGATTATTCGAAAAATTTCAAATTGATGATTTTCCAGACCCTGGGGTTGACATTAGTCCAGATTTACATCTTGTGACCCATGAGGATGTTCCAGGCACTACTTGTGAAATAAAGACAGATAATAAAGTGAATGATCCTTCTCCTTGGGACTTGCACCCTGTCGTTGAAGGTGGAGTAGGCAATGGCAAGAGCATGCTGTGGGTAGTCAGTGCAAACACTCTCTTCACGGTGAATAATGAGGAGACTAACTATGATGACGTTATTTGCGTTGAAAGTAATGATGCCAGAGATCTTTTGAAACCATATGGAAGGAACGAATTGGTTAAAAGAAAGGCAAGAGACCACCTGCATATAGACAAGAATACGCATAAGAGAAAGAAGAGAACAGGTGAAAAAGAGAAACTGCATACTGCCTATCTGCAAATAGTTGAGTTATGTCCTGAAGATATCCGTGTTACCACAGTGCAGACTCTGTTTGATACACTACTGAGGAGAGTCAGAGAAACCCCAGATCTTCACGTATTGGATGAGTCGGTGCGTGGAGTTGCAGAGAACGTAGAACAAGAAATATTTAAACTTTTCCTGTGTACTGACAGCAGATATAAGAATAAATACCGGATCCTCCTTTTCAATTTGAAGGACCCTAAAAATCAGATCCTGTTCCGTCGTGTGGTCCTTGGTGAAATCACCCCACAGTGTTTGGTTCTAATGAGTGCAACGTAAATTGGCAATGTGCACTGGAACAGTTCTGCAGAGCACACGCTGAAGGAAGGACTGACAGAGCCGCTTGAAGACAAGTAACTGCTATTCAATCTATAACAGTGAAAAACAAATTTTGGTTTTAAAAGCACGCTATAGAGACACCAGATATGAGTGGCAACTGTCAAAGTACGCTGGCAGGGTTGTGCAGGGCACACGCTGAAGGAAGGCCTGACAGAGCCGCTTGAAGGACACTGACTGTCTGCTATTAGCTTACACTGGAAACCTTTTTTCTTTGTAAAAGCACGCTAAAGAGACACCAGATATGATTGGCAACTGTCAAAGCACGCTGGCACAGGTCTGCAGAGCACACGCTGAAGTAGGCCTGACACCCAGATGCTTGCAGACAACTAACTGATCTTCTATTACAGTGAAAAAAATGATTTCTTTAAAATCTAAAGCTTAAGCTATTGTTAAAACAGATATGAGTGGTGGCACTGACTGTGCAAATGGGCAAGGCATCCAACCTGACACAGAAGCTGGCAGGCAGGCAACTGCTCTTCTATTACAGTGAAAAAAAATTATTTATTTTAAATGTAAAGCTTAACCTATTGTTAAAACAGATATGAGTGGTGGCACTGGGCAAATAGGCACAGTATCCAATGTGAACCTCACACAGAAGCTGGCAGGCAGGCAACTGCTCTTCTATTACAGTGAAAAAAAAATATTTATTTTAAATGTAAAGCTTAACCTATTGTTAAAACAGATATGAGTGGTGGCACTGGGCAAATAGGCACAGTATCCAATGTGAACCTCACACAGAAGCTGGCAGGCAGGCAACTGCTCTTCTATTACAGTGGAAACAAAATTTTGGTTGTAAAAGCACGCTATAGAGACACCAGATATGATTGGCAACTGTCAAAGCACGCTGGCACAGGTCTGCAGAGCACACGCTGAAGTAGGCCTGAAACACAGACGCTTGCAGACAACTAACTGCTCTTCTATTACAGTGAAAAAAAAATATTTATTTTAAATGTAAAGCTTAACCTATTGTTAAAACAGATATGAGTGGTGGCACTGGGCAAATAGGCACAGTATCCAATGTAGGAAATTGGCATTCCGTGAAATCTTTGTTTGTCACATATCAGTTTTATTAACAATCGAATCAAGTATCTTGCAGTTTAACTTATGTTTATTCAAACATAACAATCCATCTGGTAATAACAAATGTCTTTAACAGTCTTTGTCCAATACAGAGAGCAATTTTCTAGATGTTATCCATTTTTGATGTTAAAGGTATTGGCCACGAATTCTAAACTACAATCAGTTTTATGGGTTTAAAATTCAGTTACAGAGGGGAGTATACATAAGATTGCCTTACTTTAAAATAAGTGGCTATCTTAGAAAAAGGGGAGTTACTTAGCATCATTTGAAATCTATGATTAAAGCCATACGTTATAGTTTTGGCGGTAAGCTACACAAAGGAGTTATATATGCATAGTAAATGAATAGATGCCTTTAGAAATATGAGCCATGGTAATACAGAGGGAGACTGGCTAGCAAAGCTTAGGTCAAAGGTTATTATAAACAGGCCCTTCAACATCACTCTTAAAGTGAACCAGATGTGATCTCCATTCCTATACAATGAAAGTCTGTAATACTCTATAGGCCAAGGTATGGCTTCTCAATTTCAGTGTTCTGCAAGCAAGCTGAATAAAACTTATAATATTTATATCAACACGTTAAATACATTTAAAGTACATAAAACATATTTTTCAAGCCCCTCTTTGATGCTTTTATGTAAATATAATGCATCATAATTTACTTATACCAATTACTTATGGGATTTTAATTTTGTTTTTTGATATTGATCTAAGTATCAGTTTACAAGGAAAGGCCTTTTAACACAGCCATTTCCAGTTGTCTGTATTGCTTTTTACACTCCAAGAGGGAGAAGCAAGACATTTTAACCCTTTCATTTCTGAACTCCTAAGAACAAAATTCTTGTTACAATTACCTTTACATTTTTCACTAATTCATTAATTTACCTTGGGCATTGATTTTACCTAACATTAATAATAACAGTATCATAGTTATTATGCTGTGCAATTGTATACAGTTTACATTAACCAGAAAACACAATCGGTTTGATTTAGTCCATGAAATATTGTCCTCTCCAATCGAATCCACAAGCACAGTCTCTTTGAAAGTCCATAATGTCCTTTGAAAGTCCAAACAATTTGTCCTTTTATTTAAAATCATACAGGTTTTTGTCCATGTAAAACAGTATTGGTTCTGTAATGAAAAACAGATGGCAGTTTACTATTCTTATACATTAGTAAATGTTTTATACATTAGTAAATTTCTTATACCTTAGTACATTTCTTTTACATTGATCACTAAGCACAAGAATTGATTTATTTCATTTTGTACCAATGTTTGCTTTTTAACCTGTAACACAGTTTGTTCTAATTTTTATTCTTAGACTAACATAAGGACCATAAGGACCTTCCCAACTTGCTTTTCATAGACCTGGTGTTTTAAATGATTTACCATTGCCTTGTAACCTGGCTTAAACGTATCTGCATAATTTCCCTGTGTTACTTCTTTATATTTATTTAATTTATTTATATAGCGCCATCAGATTCCGTAGCGCTGTACAACTTCAACACATAGTTTACCATAAGGGACAACATTTGAAGTAGCAAACTTCAAATCTAACAATAGATGTTCCTGTAATACTTTCAACTATTCAGCATGTTCTGCTGTAACTTTGAATGTACTTGGAACAAAAGGTTTATTAGGTAAAGTGATTACATAGTTCTACATGTCACTAACTCATGAGGTGACACTTGAGTTTGGATTTGCAGGAATAGACATTAATACTCCTGGTAAATATGTTAAGCAATTACTCTTATCTTAAAGCATTTTTATTTCTATTTTATTTTATTCATTTTAATTTAGAAATTAATTTATATAGAGTACCATGCACTTTTTGCCAAAGGAACTCTCTGCAATTTTGGTTTCTAGTATTTAGGTCTTGGATTAATTGAACACATATGAGACATTTCTGCAATATATTTATACCCTTTTTGTTTTAAATTAGGATGATACAATTTATTTTGCAGGACCTTAAACAGTTGTCCTGTACCCAAATGCCCTGTGTACGATGATTGAATACAATCAGCCCTTGTAATAAGCCACTAGGTACAAATGTTTGTGTTTCATTGTTTAACCCTGTACATGCCAGTTTCAGTATCTAGACCCATTCTTTCTATACTGAAAGCTACATCCTTTCATTCTCTATCTGATCTTATAGGGTATTTGTTATTTGTCTTTTACTAACAGTTACACTCATTACATTTCTCAAGTATTACAACTCCTCAAACAAAGTTTCCTTTGATTCCTGATCTACAAGTCTGTTTCACAACAACAAGTTAAACCCTTTTTTTTTCTTTTTCATAATTAAACAGTTCTGCCAGAATACCTGCATGTTTTAAAGCTTTATCCTGAGAATCTACCATTCCTCTTTTCTCCATATTGGGAGGCGAAGTGTTAAAGCTTTAACTACATAACTGCTGTCACTGATTATATTCACTGGGTCATATACTGTTATTTCTAGAACTTTCTTTACAGACTCTAACTCCGCTTTCTGAGCAGACATATGGCGTGGCAGTCTATCTTTGCAATTCTTTTGTTTAATCGTCATATATGGCATAACCTGTGTGATGTGATCCATCAACATAAAATCTCGTCCCTCCACATACAAACTAGAAATCCCTTGTATTATTTGTTTCTCAAAAGGAGATCTGGATTATATTTCCATTAGCTTTTACTGGTTTCTACCCTGGGTGGTTTATTTTGTAACTGGCTATATACTCCTAACTCAGAACAATTTTGTAACAGTTTTAGATATTTGGGGGGTTTGTAAATTTATCTGTCCAAATCCTGCCATGTGTTGTGTTGCTTCTAAAGCCCATCATACAGCCATGAGCTGTTTTACACAGGAAAACATTCCTCTTTCCACTGGATACATAATTTTAGCAAAATATCCCAGCATTCGTAAAGATTCATGCTACCTTTGCATTAAACTGCTATTAATGAAGAGACACCTGCATAACATTGAACAATATATGGTACTGTTTCAATGGGAGCAGCTAGCACAGGCGCTTGTGTGAGAGCATCTTTTAACAGATTTAACTCTTTTCAGCTTCCCCTGTCCAGATGACCTTATATTTTATATCTTAGCATATTACATAAGGGTTTTGCTATCCCTGCCATATCATATATGAATTCTCAGCTAACATTTATCAAGCTTAAACATTTCTGTAGATGATACACTGTCATTGGCCTTGGCAATTGCTGCAATGCTTTAACCCTTGCTGTACATGGCGTTTTACATTCTGGATCTATATTAACTCCTAGGAAAGTAAATCTTTCCTTCAAGATCTGCACTTTGAATGTGTTCAGTTTTAACCCATTATCTGCCAGTGTTTGACAATTATCACACAGTATCTGCTCATGCTCTTCCCTTGTTACTGTTTGAACTTAACAGATCATCAATATATTGCAAAATCTTATTCCCATACCCCAAGGGTTCCAATACTTGAGCCATTGCTTTATGAAAGTAAGCTGGTGAGGCGTGGAAGCCCTGTAGCAACACCTGGAACAGATATTGATGATTTTTAAAGGTAAAAGCATAGCGATACTAGCTATCTGGATTGAATGGTATAGGAAAGAACACATTGACTATATCCAATACAGAAAGTACTTAACATTAGCATCTATTTGCGCCATGATATCTGATGAGATTTACTTATTCACCACATACGTGTCTACAATTAAACCATAAGTGCCATTGGCTTGATTATTAGCCAAATGGTGACTTACATTTGGAATTACCCACTCTCAACACTCATTGAGATACCAATGCTTTTATCACCTGATTCACACCTTCTTCTTATTCTTTGGGATCTTATATTGTTTAACTGCAGGGGGTCTAGAACTACAATTATAACTTGCAAATTCACTATCCCACAATCTTGTTTAGACTTAGAGCACACTGTGGGGTATTTAGTTTTAAGATATGGTACAACCTCATCATCTTGTTGTATAGAAGGTGACACTTCACTCTGTTTTACAGTTATATCATGACTAAACTATCTTAAATTATTAGGTTTAAGCACTCAACCTGTTTTGCTCTCACCTAAAGCTTGCCATAAAACCAAATTTAATAAATCCACATACAATTTTTTTTTTCATTGACAACATCCATTCCCATAATAGTACAGTGGGAGGAGAGGTCGACCCATAAGTCACAATTTATTTTACCTCCTTCAAACTCAACGTCATTATCAGTGGATAGAATTTTATGTGCTTGTTTTCCATTAAAAACTTAGAAGGGATTTGTTGATATGCTTACATTTTTAAAGGCAAGCGTGTTTTATTAGAGTCATTCCTGCTCCTGTTTCTAATAAAACCCTGTTATTTTTCCCTCTAGTCTTCCATAAATATATGGTCGCCCATCTTCACTTCACTATCAGCAAGATAGATCTGATAATAGCTAGGGGTTACACATCCCTATTTATTGGTGGGTTTAGGCAGATTTCACTTGCTGAATTTCAATGGCATTTAACATCAGTATACACTCTTCACATGAATTTGATATGTGAGGGGGGGTTGGTTGAAGATGTATGCTCTGTTTTTACAGCTGCCACTCTCTGTAGATTCTTATGGTCTGGGAAATTCAATTTTCTTTCCCTTTCACTGGGTAAGTTTTTTCTTCATATTTAGGACAATATCTCCTAACATGACCTTATTGGTTGCAATTATAGCATACCATAGAATTACTCTAATAAAACCCTATAATATCTATCTTGGGGTGTGGCCGAATAGTTTTTAGTACCCTGGTAATTTTGTTAATTTTGTGGTCTTTCCTTAAACCTCACTCTAAAATTACCATATTCAATTAATAACCTCATTTCTCCTTCTACCTTCTTCACTAGACACATTTTTAATAGGGGCCAGTCCTGCTGAAGTATCCCTAGACAAAAGTGTGTCTGTGCAACATTGTAGTTATTCCTGTGTTTTTCCTTTTTAACAATTGCAAGGATTTCATAATTTCCATAGCAGCAAAATCTCTTAATCTAGCTCATTTGGTTACCCTGATATTCTAGAGACATATTCACTAACACTCTGCCTGTGTTACTCTTTAGACATAGTAAACTGTTTTTTCTTTTTTATCATTAATCAATTCCATGCCTTATTCCTTAAATTAGCACAAACATGTATATCTCAATTTTCTCCATTTAAATTAATCAAAAATAGAAAATTCTAAACTATTCAAACCAGTTTCACACTGTACAACCATTAGCAATATATTTGGAAACAATTCCTGCAACTAAACTCTGGGCTTTTCACATTCCTTATCCTCCAACACATCAATGAGTTAATTTTTAACCCATTCACTTAATGAGGCTGGCAGCCAGATCAAACGACATCTGGTGGCTACCACATCACTAAATTTTTGTTTATTCATTTCACCTTCAAAAACCCTCATATTGTAAAAAGGTCCTCTCTGCTCATCATATTTAGACACATTTTTAATCAATCTGGCTAATCTGAGAGTATCCATCTGACCCTTTTCCTTGCACAATTTCCCCATTTTTCTATATCTTTTCTTCTCTTCTGCCCTTTTCACAAAACTTCTACTTCCAAACTAGAATCCAAATCTTTCAGATTTTTCCACAAAATATCTGTAACATTCCCCAGACTAACAATTTTTGCAAATTGTCAAGATTAGTAACAAAGTCTAATCTTGGACATGTAAGAAATTGTTTAAGGGTTCTGTCTAACAGATCAGTCTGATTCTTAAGCATTTCTTTCATTATATTAAAATCTTAATTTCCTTGACATTACTTAATCCTTTCAACAACTGCCGAGAGTCTGAGTTTTTGTTTCAACTAATGTTGCATCCAATGCACTCTCAAAAGAGAGCCATGGGGGGCGATTTCCTTCTTTTAACACTTTTAAAGAGATTTACAGTTTAACTAGGGGCTAGGTAAATTACTAGACCTTGCAACAACACATATTTTTCAATTGTTTTTAACAACACATTTCTTTTTTTGTTTCGATGTATTACAAACATAACAATTACTGGTCTTTTTAAGTTGACACCATTCCTTTATAGAATCATTAGTTTCCAGAAAGCCTTTTGCCAGTAATGCAACTTTTTCTTTCCCTTTTAACCACATTGCTTTGCTCAATACCAGTTAATCTGTCTAACCATTTCAATACACAATAGCGTTTTCAGGATTAACTCTTTTACAGACAGATCCTGTTACATTTGACAGCAGTCTTTTGCTGCCAATCCATAATTAACTAAACAGTTAATACAATTTGTTTCAATATACATATGAGCAACTTCTACAGACATGTTAAAGACACATACCCTTGAAGTATTTGATTTCCACAGGTGTGCGCATCATCTGATGGAAGAATACTTTTTGGAATATGTAGTTATTTCTTGAGAATCCTCCGAAATGCCATCTTCGATCTGCAATTCGTCATAACATTTATTTCTTCATAAATAAAGTATGGATAAAAGGATCCAGATTGTCATCTCAATTATTATCGTCAAAATTATAATATATTATCAATATATTATCGTCATATTCTTCCGTCAGTACTGAGCATATTTCCACGTTCGAACGATTTTTCCCCCTGCGCAACTCTATTTTCGCATAGTAAAGCTGAATGTTTAAATAAAGGATTTTTGGGATGCCATCCTGCTGTATCAGTCACTTGTGTTTCTCCTGTTTCAAGCCGGGTACTAAAGCTTTTTCTTCAGGGAACAATTTCAACTTTTCTTCAGTGATTTTCTTATCTTCTTCTTGTAATCTTCTTGTAGCTTGTAGCAGTCATAATTCAGGCTTAAATCAAAAGTTTGCTGTTGGTGCCCGCATTCTCCACCATTAAATGTAGGAAATTGGCATTCCGTGAAATCTTTGTTTGTCACATATCAGTTTTATTAACAATCGAATCAAGTATCTTGCAGTTTAACTTATGTTTATTCAAACATAACAATCCATCTGGTAATAACAAATAGGGTCACTTGGCAGATATGGATTGACACCTGTCCTCAAAACCCCTGATACACACTGACACAGAGCAGAATAGAGACTGTTCCCTGTCCACAGAGACCATGATACACACTGACACAGAGTGTCCGCGTGAAATAGGGCCGTGAGTAATGACGTCACGGGTAGCCTGCCCATAGTATCGCATAGGGTGGAAGAGCTGATAGGACATCTGAAACGTATTGGGATGGAGATGCTTAATTGTTCTCCAAAATGCTTGACACCACCCCATAGTGAATCTCTGCAAACTTTAATACCATCAGAGGAGGAAGAATGTGGCAGCCCACTGGGATTATTCGAAAAATTTCAAATTGATGATTTTCCAGACCCTGGGGTTGACATTAGTCCAGATTTACATCTTGTGACCCATGAGGATGTTCCAGGCACTACTTGTGAAATAAAGACAGATAATAAAGTGAATGATCCTTCTCCTTGGGACTTGCACCCTGTCGTTGAAGGTGGAGTAGGCAATGGCAAGAGCATGCTGTGGGTAGTCAGTGCAAACACTCTCTTCACGGTGAATAATGAGGAGACTAACTATGATGACGTTATTTGCGTTGAAAGTAATGATGCCAGAGATCTTTTGAAACCATATGGAAGGAACGAATTGGTTAAAAGAAAGGCAAGAGACCACCTGCATATAGACAAGAATACGCATAAGAGAAAGAAGAGAACAGGTGAAAAAGAGAAACTGCATACTGCCTATCTGCAAATAGTTGAGTTATGTCCTGAAGATGTCCGTGTTACCACAGTGCAGACTCTGTTTGATACACTACTGAGGAGAGTCAGAGAAACCCCAGATCTTCACGTATTGGATGAGTCGGTGCGTGGAGTTGCAGAGAACGTAGAACAAGAAATATTTAAACTTTTCCTGTGTACTGACAGCAGATATAAGAATAAATACCGGATCCTCCTTTTCAATTTGAAGGACCCTAAAAATCAGATCCTGTTCCGTCGTGTGGTCCTTGGTGAAATCACCCCACAGTGTTTGGTTCTAATGAGTGCAACGTAAATTGGCAATGTGCACTGGAACAGTTCTGCAGAGCACACGCTGAAGGAAGGACTGACAGAGCCGCTTGAAGACAAGTAACTGCTATTCAATCTATAACAGTGAAAAACAAATTTTGGTTTTAAAAGCACGCTATAGAGACACCAGATATGAGTGGCAACTGTCAAAGTACGCTGGCAGGGTTGTGCAGGGCACACGCTGAAGGAAGGCCTGACAGAGCCGCTTGAAGGACACTGACTGTCTGCTATTAGCTTACACTGGAAACCTTTTTTCTTTGTAAAAGCACGCTAAAGAGACACCAGATATGATTGGCAACTGTCAAAGCACGCTGGCACAGGTCTGCAGAGCACACGCTGAAGTAGGCCTGACACCCAGATGCTTGCAGACAACTAACTGATCTTCTATTACAGTGAAAAAAATGATTTCTTTAAAATCTAAAGCTTAAGCTATTGTTAAAACAGATATGAGTGGTGGCACTGACTGTGCAAATGGGCAAGGCATCCAACCTGACACAGAAGCTGGCAGGCAGGCAACTGCTCTTCTATTACAGTGAAAAAAAATTATTTATTTTAAATGTAAAGCTTAACCTATTGTTAAAACAGATATGAGTGGTGGCACTGGGCAAATAGGCACAGTATCCAATGTGAACCTCACACAGAAGCTGGCAGGCAGGCAACTGCTCTTCTATTACAGTGAAAAAAAAATATTTATTTTAAATGTAAAGCTTAACCTATTGTTAAAACAGATATGAGTGGTGGCACTGGGCAAATAGGCACAGTATCCAATGTGAACCTCACACAGAAGCTGGCAGGCAGGCAACTGCTCTTCTATTACAGTGGAAACAAAATTTTGGTTGTAAAAGCACGCTATAGAGACACCAGATATGATTGGCAACTGTCAAAGCACGCTGGCACAGGTCTGCAGAGCACACGCTGAAGTAGGCCTGAAACACAGACGCTTGCAGACAACTAACTGCTCTTCTATTACAGTGAAAAAAAAATATTTATTTTAAATGTAAAGCTTAACCTATTGTTAAAACAGATATGAGTGGTGGCACTGGGCAAATAGGCACAGTATCCAATGTAGGAAATTGGCATTCCGTGAAATCTTTGTTTGTCACATATCAGTTTTATTAACAATCGAATCAAGTATCTTGCAGTTTAACTTATGTTTATTCAAACATAACAATCCATCTGGTAATAACAAATGTCTTTAACAGTCTTTGTCCAATACAGAGAGCAATTTTCTAGATGTTATCCATTTTTGATGTTAAAGGTATTGGCCACGAATTCTAAACTACAATTAGTTTTATGGGTTTAAAATTCAGTTACAGAGGGGAGTATACATAAGATTGCCTTACTTTAAAATAAGTGGCTATCTTAGAAAAAGGGGAGTTACTTAGCCTCACACAGAAGCTGGCAGGCAGGCAACTGCTCTTCTATTACAGTGAAAAAAAAATATTTATTTTAAATGTAAAGCTTAACCTATTGTTAAAACAGATATGAGTGGTGGCACTGGGCAAATAGGCACAGTATCCAATGTGAACCTCACACAGAAGCTGGCAGGCAGGCAACTGCTCTTCTATTACAGTGAAAAAAAAATATTTATTTTAAATGTAAAGCTTAACCTATTGTTAAAACAGATATGAGTGGTGGCACTGGGCAAATAGGCACAGTATCCAATGTGAACCTCACACAGAAGCTGGCAGGCAGGCACCTGCAATTACATTACACAGGGAAAAAAAAAAAAAAAAGCAGCCTGATGTTATAGCCCTAAAAAGGGCTTTTTGGGGTGCTGTCCTTACAGCAGAGATCAGATGAGTCCTTCAGGATTGTAGTGGACACTGAATACCCTAGCCTAGCTATCAATTTCCCTATGTAATCAGCAGCAGCTAAACTTTCCCTCCTCTCACTAAGCATGCATCTTCCGAATGAATCGAAAATGGATGCTGGGAGGGAGGTTGGAGGGTGTGGAAGGGAGGGAGTGCTGCTGATTGGCTGTAATGTGTCTGCTGACCGAGAGGCACAGGGTCAAAGTTTGCCCAATGATGACGAATAGGGGGCGGATCGAACTGCGCATATGTCCGCCCGCCGCGGTGAACGCGAACACGCTAATTTCGCCGGGAACTGTTCGCCAGTGGACAGTTCGGTACATCACTACATACAACACATACTTCCACTGGGGTTAAATGTTAAAGGCCTCTCTGCCTTCACTTTATCACAATATATATATATATGTATACACACACACACATACACTGCTGTGTGTGTGTGCTGTGTGAGGGTGCTGTTAGTGTGATGTGTGTGTGAGGGTCCTGGTAGTGTGCTATGTGGATGAGGGTGTTTGTGTGTGTGTGCGCTTGTGAGGGTGCTGTTAATGTACTGTGTGTGAGGGTGCTGTTTGTGTGTAAGGGTACTGGTAGTGTGCTGTGTGTGTTTGTTAGGATCCTGTTAGTGTGCTGTGTGAGGGTGCTGTTTGTGTTTGTGAGGGTACTGTTAGTGTGCTGTGTGTGAGGGTGCTGTTTGTGTGCTGTATGTGTGTGGGTGCTGTATGTGTGTGTGTGGGTGCTGTATGTGTGTGGGTGCTGTGTGTGTGTGTGTGTGTGTGCTGTGTGTGTGTCTGCTGTTTGTTTGCTGTATGTGTGTGTGTGTGCTGTGGGTGCTGTATGTGTGTGGGTGCTGTATGTGTGAGGATGCTGTGTTTGTGGGTGCTGTTTGTTTGCTGTATGTGTGTGGGTGCTGTGTGTGTGTGCTCTGTTTGTGTGCTGTATGTGTGTGCTGTATGTTTGTGTGTGTGTGTGTGTGTGCTTTATGTGTGTGTGTGCCGTATGTTTGGGGGATTTGTGGGGGTGGAGGTGGGGGCAGATTAGTTAATATCCCCCCTCCCTTGTTACCTTATGTAGGGAAGGGGGATCGTGCTGCTGCCTTCCCTGGTGGTCCAGTGGAGGTGGGGGCAGATCAGTTAATATCCCCCCTCCCTTGTTACCTTATGCCTGGGAGGGGGGATCCTTCCTTGCTGCCTTCCCTGGTGGTCCAGTGGTGAGTGAACTCTAGCCTGCGGGGCTAGAGTTCACTCTCGCGAGATCTAAGTGTTGCAGCGGCTCAATTTAAAATTCTGGTGCTTGCTTACAAAACCCTACATAATACTGCTCCAACCTACCTATCCTCCCTAATACACAAGTATGTCCCGTTGAGGCCCCTACACTCTGCCAAAGACCTACTTATATCCTCTGTCCGTACTCCCACCTCTAACGCTCGCCTCCAAGACTTTTCCAGGGCTGCACCTCTTCTGTGGAACTTCCTTCTCCGTAAGACTTTCACCCAGTTTTACTTTTCAAAAAATCATTGAAAACTCACTTCTTCAAGAACGCATATAATTTAAATTGTAAGCAGGTTTTTATCCCCCACCCCATGACTCCTCTCCTCTAACTTGCAGCTCCGCCGGGTTCCTCTCGCGAGAGTTCACTCACCACTAGCACCACAAGGCATGGATGGCAGCAGCATCCCTTTAGCCCTATAATCACTCACAGCACCCTCACTCACATACTGCACCCCTGGCACTCACAGCACCCTCACTCTACACACTGCACCCCTGGCACTCACAGCACCCTTACTTTCACGCACGCACACACACTGCACCACTGACACTTACAGCACCCTCACACACACACACACACACACACACACACTGCACCCTCACTCAAACACAGCATTCAGACACAGCACACACTCACTGCACCCCTCACACACAGCACCCTCACATAAAGCTTCCTCACACGCACATAGCACGCTCACGCAAACACAGCACCCATCACCCAAACACAGCACACACTACACCCCTCACACACACACTGCACTCTCTTGCACACACACTACACCCTTTACACACACACATCACCCTCACACACACACTGCACAATACTCTTTCCTGACATTTTTGTCTCCTGGTATCCCATCTATGGAGACACCAGAGACAAATTTCAAGCAAACACAGTGCAAGCATGTTATTAAATCTTGTGGTTACCAGCCCTGACACAGATACTGGACCTGTCTTCTCCCCCCACCGACTGTATAATGACAGCCTACAGGAAAACCAGTATCCTTTTTATGCAATGTAAATATGCCTGCATATTTGTCTAAATTTACCTGTATATGCATGTCTGTGTATGTATGTCTGTGTGTACATGTCTGTATCTCTGCATGCCTGAGTGTGTCTGTGTGTGCCCGGGTGTACTGTTTTGTGTCTGTGCTTTTGTATACCTGTATGTATCTGTGTGTGCCTATTTGTGTCTGTTTGTACCTGTCTGTATGTATCTGTGCCTGTGGGTACCTGTTTGTATTTATGTTTGCCTTACTTTTGCATGTCTTTTTCTGTGTGTGTGTGTGTCTGTGTGTCTCTGACTGTGTCAGTGCGTACTTGTTTGTGTCTGTGTGTTCCAATCTGTGCTTATATGTGTAAATGAAAGTAGAAATTAAAAAAGATGCTATAAGGTCTCAATAAAGGAAAAATTGAGACCTTTTGCATCACCTGGATATATATATATATATAGCCATGTAGGAGTAGAGCAGGTATGTGGATGTACACTAAATAAGCCCTAACGACCAGTGAGATCATATAATTGAAAGAAAAAAAGAAGAAATAAAGTATATACAAATAACTAGTACCACTATATCTCCATAATGAGAGCAAACAAAGAGAGATAAACCTGCTAGGTAAAAGGGTATACTCTACTAGAATAAAGCTTTATTAAGAAATGGGCTAACCTATGAGTACCAATCCCAGCAGTGTATCTATTTAAATCTCATCCAAGATACTGGCTAAAAACCACAGGGAGTACTAGGACTTCAAGTATAATAGTACAAGAGTACAAGGTCCAGGGGAGCCCCCTGTCAAGTCCTCCAGATGCATAATTAATAAAAGATGAGGTCCCTAAATACAGGGACAATTATAAATCCTATTAGCCAGAGTGAAAGCATAGATAGATATAGCAGGGAGGAGGGATATAGAGTAAGAAAATCAGTTCAAAGTGAGCTGATAGTGTCAATTATAAAGCCTCTCTCCCTGTTAAACTATCTAGATAGATATAGTGGTAGAGAAAAAGAGTAAAAGAAATATATTATTTCAAAGCATATTTAAATCAAATGCCCAATTTCCATTTTAAAAAGTAGTATGGGAGAAACGCCCGACGCGCGTTTCGGTGCTTGTATGCTGCACCTTCGTCAGGGGCCAACATGATAATGATCAGACCTTGCTTTAAATATATTGGGCGCCAAAGTGAATGGATACTTTCAGCCAATTGTATCCGTCGATAAAAAACGCTCCAGGTGATACTGCCATAGGTAATCCCGTGGTCCAGTATTGACGAACAGGTCAGATGTCAATACCCCACGTGGTCGCAGCCTAAAAGTATCTGATTGGTGGTTGCTAAAAGTTGTGTGGAAACCACTCCCCATGTAGGCGGGGTTACTCGTAGCTTAGAACGGAGTCTATGACATTGTCCAGCCCCCCTGAGCGTGATTAAACGCTTGCTCAGAGGCGAACTCGGATTATGGTCCTACGGAATCCAACTCATATCGCTTCTAGGCAACATGACGAAAATGCCCGAGTGGATTCCATTTAATTGAGAACGAATACAGCGGCCATAAAACAAATATGAAAAAGCCGTGTTTAAGATATTATATCTCAGAAAAGTAACAGATTTAATTGGTTATATATAAACATTTTCAAATAAAGATTATAATAGACAAGGAAGTACCAAAATTGGCTATACAGTTAAATGTATCCCATGTAATAAAAAAAAAATGTAACTGTAAACCATGTATCCAAAGTGTTGTTTAAAAGGATCACCTCCAGAGTGTCAATGAAGGAATCAAATGTCCCATTAAAGGTATCACAATCAACATATAACAAATAATAAATAATAAATTATAGTAAATAAATAAAAGATAAATAGTGAAAAGACAAATACATACTGTGCAAATAATAATGATAACCTACTAGTGCTAGATGACATAATGTCTTAAGTGTATCAGGCATTAGTACACATTTACAAAGTTAGTAATAGTGTGACAGTCCAACCAATATATAATGTTGGTTAGTTAGTCCGATATAAAGGACGTATAGGAGAAACCTTCATTGAGACCCAGGGGTGAGAGTGTTTTGAGTTTGTAGATCCAGAAGCTCTCTCTTTGTTTGGAGCTTTTTGTCTAGATCCCCACCCCTGGGTCCCAATGTAACCTTTCCAATACCACAGAATCTGATCCCATCAGGGGATCCACTGTGGTGTAATTTGAGATGTTTCGAGACTGGTGTCTCAGTTAGTCTTCTCGGGTTCACTGAATTCACATGTTCTCTTATTCTTATTTTAAACATACGAGATGTTTTCCCAACATAAAGTTTCTTACAGGAACCTTACCTGTTCCTGTAAGAAACTTTATGTTTGGAAAACATCTCATGGTCGAAAAAAACAAAATAGATCTATGGATAGGGCAAATCTACCCGCTCCATAGACTAAACACCTTTATTGACACTCCAGCAGTGTCACTTGGGGCTTAACCCCTATTACCAAAATATCAAAAGAAATCAATTCGCACCTCTGAAGAAACACTCCAGATGTGTGAATAGTAACTGGAAATAGAGCTGAATGAAATAATATCAAAAATAGAAAATAAAAGTGCTTATAAATCCTCCAGCAAAAGGTCAAAGAAACAATATTTGATTGTTTCTTTGACCTTTTGCTGGAGGATTTATAAGCACTTTTATTTTCTATTTTTGATATTATTTCATTCAGCTCTATTTCCAGTTACTATTCACACATCTGGAGTGTTTCTTCAGAGGTGCGAATTTATTTCTTTTGGAGATATAGTGGTACTAGTTATTTGTATATACTTTATTTCTTCTTGTTTTCGTTCAATTATATGATCTCACTGGTCCTTAGGGCTTATTTAGTGTACATCCACATACTTGCTCTACTCCTACATGGCTATATACCGGTATATATCCAGGTGATGCAAAAGGTCTCAATTTTTGTCCTTTATTGAGACCTTATAGCATCTTTTTTTCTTTCTACTTTCATTAAAGATTGGGGTTAAGCCCCTGGAGACCCCTGGAGTCCCCGTGCGGTACACAGGATTGTGAGTGCAGACCAGCACTTTTCCTTTTTTGGATTTAGTGCTTTGATTTTTTTCTCACTATCTTGTATTGCTCTTTGTCTCCTTATATGTGTATATGCCTGTGTTTGGCTGTGTGTATGCGTCTGTGTTTGCTAGTCTATATCTTGCTGTGTGTCTGTAAGTAACTGTGAGCATGTCAAGAGGCATGTTAAGTACTAGTGCTTGGGAAAGGGCGAGCTGTGGGGCGCTTTGAAGGTGTCACCAAGTTATTTTTGCACTTAAACCCCTAGCAACACCCATGTTAATGTGCATTACTCCGGCTCACCGTCTTAGAATGTCAGGAATTTCTGAATGAGCTGCTGTATCCCATAGGTATGGTTTCTGGCATGGTGTGACTGATCATCCAAGCATACTAGATGAGCATTCCTAATAAACAGGGTTCTAACATTTTGATATGCGCATAGTAAACTGTCACTTTACTGAAATCTACACATTGGAATGAAACATTGAAAATCTCTAACTTATTTTATCCTTTTTTTTTTCATAAGATGCTTATTTTATTTATATATTTTTTCTCATTTATATTAAAGATTTATCAAATTACATCATAATGGAGTTTGGACAAGTACAGAGTTTTTAAGTAAATGAAAAACAAACAAACTGTAAAGTGATATTCCCCTTTAAAGAAAATGTATTTTAACCTAGTATTATTTTCCAACACACCATTGTTTTTTTAGATTTACTTTCATCAGTTCAAATACTTTCTTCTTCTTTTTTTTTTTTATCCAAAAATGCAAAGGGCAGTGCTTGAAACTGTGATACTCCTCTCACTAACTGCTGGCACAGATTGTTATTTAGAGTCCTTATTGTCATAAAAAAAATTGGACCAAATAGAAACAGATTTTGTGGATTGTTAGAAGTTTATTGTTTGGCTTGCTAACAGAATTAGCCATTTCTGTGTACTTTGGAGAGCTCTGATTTGGAGTGCATGGAACAAATTGGTTCTCATTTGGCATCTGAGCTTTATTCACAATATGCGATCTGCTTTTTTTGGAACAGTTAATACCTAGCAGCTCGGTGTTCTTTGATATGCATGGTACAAATAATTATCTTACTTTCTTACTGCTTCCTGTGCTTATAGAATTAGAGGACAGTACAAGATGTTTTACTTTATCTTCAGAACGCTTGGAGTATATATTTATTATAAATTACCAGAAAAATTATATCTATGTTTTCTGTGATGAAGTGCCCTTCGCCACTTGTGCCTGGAGAGGACTAATTGCCAGCCTCTTGCCTTGTGACTATGGCGCCTGAGAAGTATTGCCATTTAAAAAGTCGGTTTTGGCTTATTGGATTTTGGGACACTTTTTCTGCACCTTTGAATACATGGGAAGGTGTGCCTCTTCCCCTCCCCCGTTTCCTGTCCCATTGTTCTCCAGCAGGGCGTTGGCCCAGGGACACTGCCAGGTCAGTTAGAACTGGCTGCTTTGTCCCTCCTCAATCTCTCATCAGCCCTTGCTATTGTTTAACCCCATGGCGATTTGACTGTGTTTGTGGGATCTGAGCACTGTTCGGCTATATTGATTGCTCAGATCCAAGCAATCTGGGGATAGGTCAAATGTGGGGGTTCGGGTCTATAGAATATTAGTTATGTATTTAATGTGTTTTGTTGCTGTTGTAACTTGGTGATATTTTCTGTACCTGGAGATAATTGAGTTTACTACAGTTACTTAAGCCAATTATCTCCAGGATAGAGGAGAAAATAGACTTGCCGCACAGCCCAAATCTATGGAACTCTTTTGGGCAGGAAAGCAATGCTTGCGGTCGGTCAAATAGGACTTGCACCTAACTTTTAAGCCACTGGAGGGAATTATATGATTTTTGAGTATGTTTGTATATGGAGTATGCTGATTCAGAATATGGAGATTGTATGTATATTTTGGGAGTTATGAATATTGTATGAAACTGTATATTTTCCTGCCTGTGATAATTAAGTTAACCCATTGTGTTTGTGTGTCCTAACTGGGAGTGTGACTGTATTGTACTGTGTTTGATTGGCTGTTCTACAAAACCATGTGGGTGGTAACCTTCTGGGAAAAGTTGCATATAAGACAATAAACCATCAGACTGCTGAGATTCCTGCTTAACCCTCAATACAGAGCCTCGTCTCGTACTTGGGGGGGATTATTCGTGTGTTTTCCTATTCGGTGTTTAGGAGTATTCGGTAGTTTACCTTGTATTCGGGAAGGGAACATCTTTGGCGGCGTTAACCCCTTCTATACCTGGGGTGCCGTTACAATTTCTAAAATGAAAAAATATATATGTTAAGCATGCTTATATATTTAAAATATATGACAGTTCTAATTCTATACATATATTTACTGGAGTGCTTTGCAATTTATACACATTTTCTATATTTTTACGAATATTTACCATCAGTCTATTGAAATAAATATATTGTTTTTTCTTCCTGATACTTACAGGGATACTAATTGTCTTGCCCTGTGATGTCACCCCCATTGCATTTGAAGGTGTAATCCATGCTCCCATCCTCAATAAAAATGGTTAGAAGGTGACTAACCGTCTAACCTACATAACTGTGTGCCTGTGACCTGAACACAGTAAATATATGAAAAACCATAAACAAAAATAATAGTGATATACATCCTGATGTATATTTAGTGCACAAGCTGCACCTTTCAGAAAGTGCCAGTACTTTTCTCTAGAGCAGGGGTACCCAACCCATGGTACGAATACCCCTAGGGGTACAATTCAGTGCCCCTGGGGTCAGGCAGAAAAAAAAATTGGTTACGGCAGCAGAGCGCGGATTGGGAACCACAAAGGTACAGGTCCATTTGTTGGCCCATACACTCAAGGCCACCCGATGGACATGTACCACAAGGGGCCCAGTTGTGCATTGTGGTGTTTTAATAGCACGACCGGACCCCTTCTGATGTGCACGGAGTGCTGGGAGGAAGGGAATGAGCTGAGCTCCAATAAAAACTGCGGCGCGGGAGGGGAAGCAATGAGCTGTGAGGGGAGCCATGAGAGGTAGGGGGAGGAGGAGCAGAACCCTTATACCCATAAGCCCCAGCCATGGAAGCCACCCTCCAGCACCTACAAGGTAAGAAAGTGGAGGGTGGCTAAAATTGTGACTTGTATGTGTGTGTGTGTGTGTATCTGTATGTCTATCAGTGTGTGTGTGTGTGTGTATCTGTATGTCTGTCAGTGTATCTGTATGTGTCAGTGTGTGTGTTTCTGTATGCCTGACAGGGTGTGTGTGTGGTGTGTATCTGTATGTGTCAGTGTGTGAGTATCTATATGTGTCAGTGTGTGAGTATGTGTATGTGTCAGTGTGTGTATCTTCATGTGTGTCAATGTGTGCATCTGTATGTGTCAGTGTGTGTATCTGTATGTGCTGCAATCTATAATGAATGCGGCAGCAAGGCTTATTTTCCTATCTGCCCACACCTCCCACACCTCCCCCTCTTTCAGTCCCTACATTGGCTTCCTGTAAGATATAGGGCTCAATTTAAGACTCCAACCGTACTCCCACATCTGATACTTGCCTTCAAGACTTCTCCAGGGCTGCACCTTTGCAGTGGAACTCCCTTCCCTGTTAGACTTTCACCCAGTCTCCACTCCTTCAAAAAATCTTTGAAAACACACTTCTTTAGAAAAGCTAAATTTATCAATTAAATTATCAGGTTTTCATTCTCTTTCCATCCTCCCCCCCTCATGACTCTTCTCCTGAAACAGTCAAAACACAATTATGGTACCTGATGCCTGTAGAATTTGAGAAGTAACTCTTGGTTTGTTTGTTTTTGCACTTTCTCTGAGCATTGCATGGTCTGGCTTTGGGTTGAATTTGCTAGTACGTCCATTCCTGGGAAGATTGGCAACTTTCTTGAATGTTTTCCACTTTTAAATAATCTTTCTCATGGGAGAATGATAGTCTTTAACTTGTTTAGAAATGGCCTTAATATTCTTCCCAGTCTGATGGGCAGCAACACTTACTTTTCTAAGATCATTGCTGATGTCTGTTAACACACACTTAAATGCTCCAGACCAGCAATCTGCTAAAACCTTGGCTTTTTATAGAAATGGTCACACTTAATGATCAATTAATCAAGGGCATTTGATTAGCAGCACCAATTTGCTACCAAACTGTCACGGCTCTCGGCTCTTCTGTCGGCATGGCTGCACATAAACTAGACAGCCACCCCGACGCCGGCCGCTGCGGTTCAGGATTTTATAATAAACTTATCTTTGCGCACATTAAAGATGGCGACAACGTGCGTGCGACGTCACATCATTGACGTGCACGCACGTTTTGGGGTCAGAGGTCAGAGACAGTCAATAACAACCTAAAGAGGGTTATTTAAACACAAATTACCTTTTTGCCAGTGCCCTGTTGTGGTTTCCACTAGCTGATTATCTGAGAGTGTGTTCCTGATCGTGTTTTTTCTGGTATTTGACTTTGGCTTTGTTTTGACATCCCTGATTTCTGGTATCCTTGACTTCTGGCGTCCTCATCTTTGCGTCTCATTCTGTGTCCCTGACTTCGGCGAGTATTTTGACTATTCTCGGGTACGTTAGGTCCGGCCATTCTAAGTTCCGATTAGACGTTATCCTTAGTCTTTAGGTGTGATACAAGTCTGCGACTGGATCAACTATAATCCTGACATAAACCTCAATTCCTATGTAAGCAGTAATGGTGTACATAGCTTTTCCACACACGGTTTCTCTATTTTAGCTGTGTCATATGCCATATATTGTTCATCTAACGTTGTATTTACCTAATTTTGAGACGTGAAGGAGCAGATAATTGTTATTATTTCCTGATATGTAAAACCAACTCAAAGAAGGTGTACTTTTTTTCACATGACTGTACGTTTATTTACGGAAAATTTCTAAAATCTGACATGAGAATTACACATTGTAGTTCAAATTACCAAGTTGTAAACACTGCAACTCAATTATTTTCTCACTTAAAATTTTCAATTCCTTGTCAGTTCTCCAATATTTATTGCTAACCAGTTGTAGGGTTTATCCACTAAAGAGTAAACTGAAAATTAAATAGCAAAATTCAGGCTAAAATATTTCAGCATCAGCAATTTTTACCAAAATTTTGTGATTTTGTTTTCAATTCATTACAATGTACACTTTAGTGGATGAACCCGTGTGTATAAATATTAGACTTCGAGGGTGGCCAGGACATGAGTTTGCCCAGGAGCCTAGATTGTTGATAGTCCATCAGCCTCTATTTAAAGTGTTACATGTACTTATTTATATACTGTTTAACAAACGAGAGCGGGATGCCTCCGTCTAATTCATCAAATACATTCTATGACATCACCAAGCAGTCTTTGTTTTCTTTATGCTGCAAGGTGGGTGTGAAAGATTACATTTCCATGGATTAATGTGATTTTGTTCTGCTTTGGAACTTCAAAGAAGTATGTGATTAGGATAGGACATGTGAGGTGAGAAACAGTAAATGAAGACATGAGATAGACGAGATTCCCGGGCATGCTTTTTTTAAATTGGTAGCAGTGAAGTCCCATTATTCGATAAGATCCCAACATCACCAATGCAGAATGGACATTATCACAAACTAATTTCATACTATAGGCATCAAAACAACTTCAGCTTGATGAAGTTAATGGCGTTTAGTCAATAAAAGACGTCTAAGCATTAGATCACAGGAATTGTTTAGAAAGGCTATGTAGATCACATGCAAGAAGGTGTGACTAACAGCTCCCTCGCCGCCTATTTTGCGAACCCACCCGCCCCCTTGCCTGCCCTCCTGCCCAGCGGCCAGCCCAGATCTCCCAAGGTTAGGGAGGCTGTGTGGATTTAAACTAAAATAAAAGTAAATAATTATTTGTGAATTTTGGGGGGAAATGTGTGTGTGTGTATGTCAGTGCATGTGTGTGCATCAGTGTGTGTGTGTCTGTCTGTCTGTCAGTGAATGTGTTGTTATATCTGTGAGTGTGTCTGTCAGTGAGTTTGTTTGTCTGTCAAGGAATGTGTGTGTGTGTATGTCAGTGTGTGTGTGTCAGTTAGTGTGTGTATGTGTCTTCCTGTCAGTGAATGTGTGTTTATATCTGTCACTGTGACTGTCTGTCAGTGACTGTGTTTGTCAGTGAATGAGGGTTTCTGCCAGTGAGTTGTGTATGTCTGTCAGTGAGTTTGTGTGTGTCTGTCAGTGAATGTGTGTACGTCTGTCAATGTGTGTGTCTGTCAGTGAATGTGTGTGTATGTCTATCTGTGTGTGCCTGTGAGTGTGTTTGTATGTCTGTCAATGTGTGTCAGTGTATGCCTGTGAGTGTGTGTGTATGTCTGTCAATGTGTGTTTGTCAGTGTATGTGTGTCTGTCAGTGCGTGTCTGAGTGATTGTGTGTGTCTGTCAGATTGTGTCAAATCAGTGAGTGTGCGGGTATGTTTGTCTGTCAGTGAGAGTGTGTGCCGGTCAGTGAGTGGGTATGTCTGTGTGTATGTCAGTCAAAGCGTGTGTTAGTCTTTAACAGGAAGAGGTGTAGCCGTGACAGGAAGGGGTGGGTAAATTTAAATTAGGGGGTGTCCGTGTTCTGTCAAAATACACGACTGAGCACAATATAATACAAAATTAATGCCTAATAAGCAAATAAACAATTATTACAAAATAAGAAATTGATATCAGTATTATATAAGTATTACAAATACATTACTGTGAAAAACACGTAGGGGATGGAAAAAGGATCACAAAGCATAGTTTAGAAAAACATTCACTATGCTTCAATAAATCATTCATGACTGCAACAAAAAAAGCTAAACAGCCCTTCTCATGCCTTAATTACCCTATCATTTTCCACTACCGTGATTTAGCCATGCAAAATACGAGGTGAAAACCAGAATCCATTTAAACTACCTTTCTAAGGGCTGTTAAAAGTGAAAATACATGTTTTATATGCATTCATTGGCTTGTAACAGTGTATATATTTCAATATCTTAGCAACTGTCCTTTTTCTTCAAAACAATACGTGAATCGCTTGATAAATTTGCATATGAAACTTTTATTCAAATTTATATATAACATATTGCTTTTACAGCCATTTATTACACATGGCAATTGCAAATATGGCATATAATGCACGTTTTTTCACTAGAATTTTCACAAACATAATATGGTTGTGTTTATTTTTTATATTCTCACAGGAATAGTGTATTTGCGCAAACTAGGCATGCTTAGGTCTGTTTAAAATATCATCTGTTCTTTGGATTTACCTCTCAAAGCTCTGAATACATAAAGTTCCATGGTGATGAAAACCCATGGATATACAAGTACAGAGGGAGGCAACCTTTGGCACTCCAAATGTTGTGGACAACTCCTCCCGTGATGCTTTGCCAGCAT
Source organism: Pelobates fuscus (assembly GCF_036172605.1). Classification (NCBI taxonomy): domain Eukaryota; kingdom Metazoa; phylum Chordata; class Amphibia; order Anura; family Pelobatidae; genus Pelobates; species Pelobates fuscus. Next base: position 115,181,179 of record NC_086317.1, read on the forward strand.
AATGGCTATAAGAACATCATTGGAGATGTAATCCACAACATCTGGAGTGCCAAAGGTTGCCTACCTCTGTACACTAGTTTACTGGTTGTAGTAAAATAAAGTAGACGCTAGCAGTGCTCACTTGTATCTATTTCTAATTTATCATCATTGCTATGGACAAACTTGGAAAATAACTGTGAGGACAAAACGTGGCATAGATGCATTATTCAATAGCTTTATTGCAAAACAACATGTCTACTTTTTTATATATAAATTCTTTACTTTTGCTGTGCAAAAGAAAGTACAAACATGTCTGCAATGTCACTATAACAATAACAGACAATTCAAAGCTGACATTATCATGACATAAGTTTGAACTGCACATTTTTTAAATTAATAAACGGGATAATGCAAGTTATGTCAGGAGATTAGTAGGTAATAATGAAGGTTGTGTAATTTGAAGTTTTGTAGTAGTGGAGTAATACGTGTGAGATATAGTCAGAGTTATTTATTTTGAGAAAAACATAATTAAACATGCTAGGTATGTAGTAAAATAAAAGTTATGCTGTTATATCAGGGGAAAACAAGGAGTAACGAAAATATAATGCCGGCGGAACAACATGCCTACTTAGCCCATTTAGAGATCTGCTTATTTTTGCACAGCTACACTATTGGAATTTTGTTTTACAACTCACCTATCAGTGGTCAAGTAAGAGCAGGGCTCAAGTCCTGCAGGAACGCATGGGAACAGTTTTTTCCACAGCAGGAACATAGTTCCCGTCAGTAGTCCTGCAGGCAGGGCCGATGTGTCCATAAGGTGGCCTCCTTAAGGCACACCAGCCTGGGGGGGCGCTAGACCAGAGTGACCGGCAGGAGGTGGGCGCACAGCGCTCCCTCCTGCCAGTCACTCTGTTTAGGGTGGCCGAGTGGAGCAGTGCGCACTATGCGACTAGGGAGGGGGGGAATGAACACAATAGGGTCGGGGGGGAAAAGAACACTATGGGATGGGGAGGGGTGGAAGACCACTATGGGATGGGGGAGGGGTGGAAGAACACTATGGGATGGGAAGGGGTGGAAGAACACTATGGGACATGGGAAGGGGGAAAGAACACTATGGGACAGGGGAGGAGGAAAAGAACACTATGGGACGTGGGGAAAGAACACTATGGGACGGGGGGAGAACACTATGGGACAGGGGAGGGGGAAGAACACTATGTGACAGGGGATGGGGGAAAGAACACTATGGGACTAGGGGAAAAGAACACTATGGGGCAGGGGAGACAGGTAAGAACACTGTGGGACAGGGGAGGGGGGAAGAACACTGTGGGACAGGGGAGGGGGAAGAACACTGTGGGACAGGGGAGAGGGGAAGAACACTGTGGGACAGGGGAGGGGGGAAGAACACTATGAGACAGAGGAGGGGGAGGAAGAACACTATGGGACAGGTGAGGGGGGAAGAACACTATTAGACAGGGGAGGGGGAGGAAGAACACTATGGGACAGGGGAGGGGGGAAAGAACACTATGGGACATTGGAGGTGGGTGAAACGGGAAAGAACACTATGGGATGGGGGAGAACACTATGGGACGGGGAGGAGGGAAAGAACATTATGGGACGTGGGGAAAGAACACTATGGGACGGGGGAGAACACTATGGGACGGGGAGAACACTATGGGACGGGGAGGGGGAAGAACACTATGTGACAGGGGATGGGGGAAAGAACACTATGGGACTATGGGAAAAGAACACTATGGGGCAGGGGAGAGGGGTAAGAACACTGTGGGACAGGGGAGGGAGGAAGAACACTGTGGGACAGGGGAGAGGGGGAAGAACACTGTGGGACAGGGGAGGGGGAGGGAGAACACTATGGGACAGGGGAGGGGGAGGGAGAACACTATGGGACAGGGGAGGGGGAGGGAGAACACTATGGGACAGGTGAGGGGGCAGAACACTATGAGACAGGGGAGGGGGAGGAAGAACACTATGGGACAGGGGAGGGGGAGGAAGAACACTATGGGACATTGGAGGTGGGTGAAACGGGAAAGAACACTATGGGATGGGGGAGAACACTATGGGACAGGGGAGAGGGGAGAAAGAACACTATGGGACAGGGGAGGGGAGAAAAGAACACTATGGGACTTCGGAGGGGGTGAAACGGGAAAGAACACTATGGGATGGGGGAGAACACTATGGGACGGGGGAGGGGGAAGAACACTATGTGACAGGGGGTGGGGGAAAGAACAGTATGGGACTAAGGGGAAAGAACACTCTGGGGCAGGGGAGAGGGGTAAGAACACTGTGGGACAGGGGAGGGGGGTAAGAACACTGTGGGACAGGGGAGGGGGGAAGAACACTGTGGGACAGGGGAGAGGGGGAAGAACACTGTGGGACAGGGGAGAGGGGGAAGAACACTGTGGGACAGGGGAGGGGGGGGAGAACACTGTGGGACAGGGGAGGGGGGGGAGAACACTATGAGACGGGGAGGGGGAGGAAGAACACTATGGGACAGTGGAGGGGGAGGAAGAACACTATGGGACAGGGGAGGGTGGGAAGAACACTATGAGACAGGGAGGGGGAGGAAGAACACTATGGGACAGGGGAGGGGGGAAAGAACACTATGGGACATTGGAGGTGGGTGAAATGGGAAAGAACACTATGGGATGGGGGAGAACACTATGGGACAGGGGAGAGGGGAGGAAGAACACTATGGGACAGGGGAGGGGAGAAAAGAACACTATGGGACTTCGGAGGGGGTGAAACGGACAGGGGAGGCGGGGGAAGAACAATAAAAAAGAGGGAGGTGGAGGAACAATTAGGGGGGCACTAAGGTACAGGCGAGGGAATGGAAAAGGAAAACTGGGGTAGGGGGGACCACTAAAAGATAAGGGAGAGGAACGTTAAGAGGAATGGGGGCACTAAGAGACAGGTAAGGGGGGAGAGGAAGACTAATGGACATGAAGGGGAAGGGAGAGGAACACTAAGGGACATGAAGGGGAGAGTGGCACACAGGGGGGCCTGAGTGGGGAGAACAATACACATAGGGACATGAGGAGAGAGGAAGACACACAGATGGGGGTGAGAAAGTTCACAGAGGGGCTGGGGATAAAAGCGACACACAGAAGGGCCTTGGGGTGGAAATACAAAGGGGCTGGGGGTGAAAGAGACACAGAGGGGCTGAGGGGAGATAGATGGGCTGGTGGTAAAAGAGAAACACACAAAAGATCTGGTAAGAGTAAAAGACACAAAGGGGCTGGGAGAGAAGGAGACACACAAAGGGGCTGAGGGGAGTAAGACACAAAGGGGAGTTGTAAGAGATACACAAGGGAGATGTAAGACACACAATGGGAAATTTTAGATACACTAAAGGGGGTAAGACATTTAAAAAAAGGGATAAGAAATAAAAGGCGGGTTATGAGGTACACAGATGAAGATGCTTTTGGGTGGGGGTGGATCTTGGGTGAGTTCCCACACTTTTTTCCACAGGACTTGACCCCTGTGTAAGAGAATAATATTGACACAAAATTGATGCGTTCCTTTGTTACCTATGTACATATAATAAATGCAGGAGAAATCAGTAAGTTTAGCTTCCCAATTGTAACTGTACTATCTTTACTCAGTGTTAAACTTCACTTCCATGAGGATTTTGGACAACTGCAAATGATGAGCAACAGTGAATTCATATAAGAGGTTCACTATAAGAGGTTCTATTAACTATGATCTGCGACAACCAGGCTTTTAAAAAACTTCAATGTAAAATGTAACTCGTATAATTGTTAAGAATATTAAAAACGTTCCTTTTGTCGCAAGCAACACTGGGAAACGCGAACTGCAGTGGCTTTGAAGCAGGCAATGTTTAAGTTTATTAAACTTTGATTCCAATTTTATATCTTCCTGATGACTGTATCTATTTAACAAGGTAAACTGTTGGCTCATTTTCTAAGTTAAATGTTTAGTCACTGCAGTGTGGGTTTCCTAAATTTGTACAGCAGTGTCTTAATAATTAAACGAAATAATATTACACAGCAGGGATAGCCGTTCACTCTTAAAGACACCAGTGCACTTTAGGATAGGAATTTACCATCCATGTAATTTTGATGCTTGTACCTATTTGAAACCACAAATACAGAGACAGAATGGCAAACAACATCTGTTAAGAGTATTGTGATGGATACTTAGGATTTGTTTAGCTATTTATAACCACAGACAACAGTGCTCAACATAAAAAGGATATTATAGCTTTTGCTCTGGAATGAGTGGATACCTAAATTGACATTCCTCTGCCCAAAGAAACTTATATATTTAAGTGACATACCTCAAAGAAAACATGCATTTAATTATGCATTTTCTTCATTGAGGTATATCAACTTGCAAATACAGCACATCTCTTGACTACAGCCTTTGCAAGCCCTCCCCTTTTCCCCAGCCCAAACCTTCTGTAGCTGTCCAATCACAATTTTCCCAATGCAGCTCAATGAGAAGTTGTTTCTAGGTGGGTGCCCTGAGCAATTGACTGCCTCTTAAGTTTAAACAGCTAAACATTCAGGAAGTAACATGACTGGAGTGACAACCAAATGGTGTAACAAGGTTAATTTACAAAAGTGCAATTTTTTTTGCAGTTTGCAAATCACTTTTTGCAAAATGAAAATTAGATTACAGGTTCTTCACACATAGAGCACTTCAGCAAGCTGAGGTGTTTTATTGGTCTGGAGTGTCCCTTTACATTTTGTAATGATATTCAGCAGAAATGCCAGTTTTGATGGAAAATAATGATATGTTGGGATTATAATGAGCTAATGGGTCATGTATTATTTATGCTCCTGATATTGCACAAAAAGTACTGGTAAAGTATTATGCCTTTACAATATAAGAAATGGAAACTCCCTATAGTACCTAGTAATGAGGGACCTCCTTAAAGTGACACACTTGGCATCATAGCCAGGGCATCTTGGTGTAGTGGTTAAACTGCCTAGAGCATCCCTGGCTTTATATGAAACTGATAAGTATTTTGTCAAAAGATGGTACTGGTACCCAGAGTCCACCTCCTCCCTCGCTGCAATGATAATGGAGAATGCATACTTCCTCATTATCTATGTTAATTTTGTCCACCCTGGATCGCTTAGTTTGTCTCAGACTATCACAGACATCCAGATTAGACAAATTAATCATGGGCAATATGACATATGAGTCTAATTGGCTGTAAATAGGCTTCAAAAGTAACTTCAACCTATGATCCTCTCTAAACGGACGCTAAGGTAAGCTGTACAGTTGTTTATCAAATGTATTTAATTACTGTTTAGGAAGATGTGGAAAACAAGTGTGCCCTTCCCATGCCTCTATAAAATCCAATTTATATTCACAATATACTCAGTGACCATCAATTACTAGGAAAGTTGCATTTTGACTCTTATGGGGTGATTTGCTAAATTGAGAATTCAAATTGAATTCAAAGTGATTTTTTTAATTTAAGGCCACAGTAGCCAAACGGATGGCATAACTAAATTGGGGAATTTTCCCAGTTAGACTGTTTTGACCTTAAATTTGAAATTCACTTTGAATTTTCTAATTTAATTGAATTGCCCTGTTTTTTTTTTTTTTTTGTGGTTTGTTTTCTCAAATATGCTTGCAAAGACATCTACGTATGTCTACCTGTCTGTCTATCTATCATTCATCAACTCTAATAATCTATTTAGAATATTTTTTAACTTATTCAATGTATTCCATTTTTTACAGACTCCAGAAGAAGGTGCTGCTACATCAGTCTATGCTTCAGTATCACCTGAACTTGAAGGAGTTGGGGGTTGCTATCTCTACAATGGTCAAAAAACGAAATCTGCAGACAAGTCCTACAATGAAGATTTGCAGAGAAAGCTGTGGATAGAAAGCTGTAAATTGACTGGGATACCTGTTTCAGTGTAACATTGATCATTCCAAATGTCAATAATGCTAACCTTACCTCCTTTGCAGAAATATGTTCTATATCTTTATCACAGTGGAAACTACGAGAAATGAGAAAGTATTAGTTGAAAGATTATTTGACGAAAGTAGTATCAGTTTAATTGTTAAATAAAATAAGAATATTTTTCATTAAATTCAGTCTTTGCAAAGTGATTGATATAGTTCTTCATTTGTGAACATTGTCATTTTCTACTTCTTGATCCCTGCAGGAAACTGTCCACAGAATACTAATTGAAAACGGAGAACTAAAAGCTCAGATTCACTTATGTTATTTGAAAATCACTACTGCAATTTGCTTTGGGTATTTGGTTTCTGTTATTTTGAGTCAAATTACTCCTTGACATATGCTTTAATAATAATTAATAATAAAAAGTCGGTTTACAAAGGATGCACATGTAAGAATTACTGGATTCAAAGTGGACACTGATGGAACCGAATGAGAAATGCAAATATTCATGTGGCAGTTTTAACTTATTTTTGTTTATCCAGCCTAGATCTGGTCTTTAGTGATTAATCCCAGTAAATAAGTGTTGAAGCAGCTTTGAATTGCTCTTTAAGGGGAGAGAACTAACTGGTTTTTTTTACACTGTAAACAGACAATGGACTAATAAGGCATTTTAGAAAATAGAAATTGTTCAAACTGCATTCTGCATGCTTCTTTTATGGTCATCTAACAAAGTGATACACATAATTCTAGAATTACACATAATTCTAGAATTTGTAGATTTTACATAATCAATTCTTGGATATTTGCCTGTAGTAGACTTTATTAAAAACACAAACCTTTACAGGAAAAGTAATATACCACAACATTTAATTGAAATGAATACTGGAAAACAATTACAAGTTTATATACAATAAATACCATTACATGGCTCTGTTTGCCATACAGAGCTACATCGTAGTATAATGTCAATGTGTGGCTGAAGTTTTAATGCAGTAGGGAGGGTTTGGGGTTTTTAGAGCACTGCACTTGGGTACAACCTTTATAGCACCTAAACGGGAGAGGGTCTGCAGTGCTGGTGGATAGAATGGCTAGAAGGCCGGAGGAGATTTTAAACTAGTAGTAGCAATCTACAAAATGGAGATAGGTCAGAAAGGAGATGGGCTTTAGCTCAGTATAAAGGTGGTGGAGATGGGGGAGGGGCAAACTCAGAACAGAGAAGGTATGTAATGTTAATAATTCACAAAAAGTACAAGTGACTCATGATATTAAATGTATGCTTAATAATGCAAGGAGCCTAAATAACAAAATGGGGGACTAGAGGCAATAGCATACACTAAACAATATGACATAATAGGCATAACTGAAACATGGTGGGATGAGACACATGACTGGGCAGTTAACTTAAATGGGTACACGTTATTTAGGAAGGATAGGAAAAACAAGAAGGGTGGTGGGGTATGTTTGTATGTCAACCATGAGTTAAAGCCAAATCTTAAGCAAGTGGAATGTGATGAGGAAAATGTAGAAGCTTTATGGGTAAAAGAAAGGAAATCAACTATTGGTTGGGATATGTTATAAACCACCTAATGTTAATATAGACAAGGAACAACAACTGTTTGAGCAAATTGAGAAAGTTGCAAATCTGGGTAACACTTTATTTTTGAAGATTTTAATTACTCGGACATAAATTGGGACAGAGGGACTAGTAGCTCAGCAAAGGGAATTAGGTTTTTGAACTTGTTAAATGACACCCTCATGTCACAACTTGTACAAGCACCAACTGGAAAGGACACTTGTCTGGACCTGGTTCTAACAAACAACGTTGATCTTTTGACCAACATTCAAGTAGGTGAGCACTTGGGAAACAGTGATCACAATATAGAGTCCTTTGAAATAAACTCAAAAAAACAAAAGCACATGGGGTATACTAAAACATATAATTTTAAAAAGGCCAATTTCTATAAGTTAAGGGCAGCTTTACAATATATTGACTGGCATAAACTCTTTAGTGAAAAGAACACTGAGGATAAATGGAACATCTTCCAACAAATATTAGAAAGGTACATTTCTTAGTATGTACCATTGGGTAAAACATATAAAAGAAACAAATTGAAACCAATGTGGCTTAGCAGAGAAGTAAAACAAGCGATTAAAAAGAAGAAAATGTCATTTAAAGCATTTCAATCGGACAAATTAGATGCATCCTATAAAAGATATAAGGAAGCCAATAATGCGTGCAAAAAGGCGATTAGATTTGCTAAACTTCAAAATGAAAAAAATGATAGCCAAAGAGAGCAAAACCAATCCCAAAGCATTCTTTAAGTACATACATTCTAAAAAATAAAAATGAAAGTGTAGATACACTAAAAACTGGAATGGGGGTGTTAGTTAATGAAGACCAGGAAAAGGCAGGAATTTTAAATAACTGTTTCTCCTCTGTATATATTAAGGAAGAACCCATGGCATTAGATGTGCAAATGATTGCGGCTAAAACTTGCGGAAAAATTGTAATTGGTTAACTCAAGAAAAGTTGCTGCAGCAACTAAAGAAAGTTAATATTAAACAAAGCTCCAGGGCATGATGGTATTCATCCACGAGTACTTAAGGAACTAAGTGTAGAATTAAGCGAATCTTTCAAGATTCTTTTCTTTCAGGAAGTGTTCCGGAGGATTGGAGGAAGGCAGATGTGGTTCTATATTCATAAAGGGTTCAAAATCATTGCCTGGAAATTATAGACCTGTGAGCTTAACTTCCGTGGCTGGGAAAGTATTTGAAAGGTTACTAAGGGATAATATTCAAGAATTCCTTGAGAAGAACATGGTTATCAGCAAAAATCAGCATGGTTTTATGAAGCACAGGTCATGTTAAACTAACTTGATTGCATTCTACGAAAAAGTAAGTAGAAGTATAGATCAGGGTGTTGCAGTGGATATGATCTATTTGGATTTTGCCAAGGCATTTGATACAGTTCCACTCAAGAAAATAAATCGGTCTAGATGAAAATGCTTGTTTTTGGGTAGAACATTGGCCTAAAAATAGAGTACAAAGAGTTGTCATTAATGGTACATTTTCAAACTGGACAGAGGTGGCAAGTGGTGTCCCTCAGGGTTCTGTTCTCGGACCCCTTCTATTTAGCATGTTTATAAATGATCTTGAAAAAAGCATTGAAAGTCATGTTTCAGTGTTTGCAGATGGGGGGGATGGTTGCACTCACCTAAACATGCTTAAATGGGGTGCTGCTGGGGGCCATATTATACAATAAATACACAAGATGCAGCGCACTCTCCTATCTACTAAACAGCAACTTCAATGTTGACAGATTTTATTAGTTTGTAAAAGTTTTTTTTAAAAACACCTAATCTAGGCAAAAAAAATGGGGATTTAGTTACATTATATGATCATACATTGCATAAGCCTGCCACAACGTCAATGTACCCCATCTTTGGCAGGTCCTACTCTCACAGTCTAATGTCTGCTCTTATGAGATTAACCACTTACTTGGGAAAAAATTCCATCTGAGGCTCTCTGCAGTACAAGGCTAAATAGGGACCTGAGATGAGGCACCTGTAACAGGGAGGGGTGCAGAACCAAGGAGTTGGCTAGTGTTTGCAGATGACACAAAACTCTGTAAAGTAATACAATGTGAGCAATATATTACTTTGCTGCAAAGGGATTTAGATGGACTGGGCACTCAAATGGCAGATGAAATGTAATGTTGAAAAATGCAAAGTTATGCACTTCAGCGTAAAGAATGCACAAGCAACGTATACCCTTAATGGAAGCAAATTAGGGATAACAAAACACGAAAAGGACTTGGGAATTGTTATAGACAACAAACTATGCAACAATGTGCAATGTCCATCAGCAGTGGCTAAGGCATTGTCATGCATGAAAAAGGGCATTCATTCTTGGGATGAGAATATAATTTTGCCTCTTTATAAATCACTGGTAAGACCACATATTGAATATGCTGTGCAATTTTGGGCACCTGTTCTAAAGAAGGATATTATGGCACTAGAAAAAGTGCAGAGGTGGGCTACACAATTAATAAAAGGAATGGAACATATCAGCTATGAAGAAAGGTTAACAAATTTAAATCTCTTTAGTTTAGAAAAACGTTGCCTGAGAGGGGATATGTGTCAGGATCGGGACAGGGATCCAACACGCAGAGTACAAAGAGTGGAAAGGTACGTATACCGGGCCTTAGAATGGCCGGACTAACGTACCGAGAGTAAAGAATAGTCAGAGGCAAGCCGAGGTCGAGGGAACGAGAAGACAGATAAGCGAGAGACAAGCCGGGTCAAGGGATAACAGAGAAACAGGGTAGTACAACGAGCCGAGTCAAAACCAATGGAGCAAACTAGAATACCAGAGCACTGAGAGACTAGACAAGCTAGAACCACGACAGGGCAATGAGCTGAAGTAAGGAGTAAGCTTAAATACCCTGGCTCTGGATGGAAATCACGCCTCTGACAAGTACCGATTGGATATCGGACACTTGAGTGACAGATTGCTCGTGCTAGCGTCATGACGTCACGTATTGAGCGTCCTGCTAGAAAAGGACGTGGATTCCTCGCGGCCGGTGTTTAAGTGACTGGATGAACCGCGAGGAACGGAGGAAACAGCTCGCCTGGACGGATACACCACCAAGTCTCTACCTCCCTTAGAGGTAGAGGCCTCAGGTACCCTGACAGTACCCCCCCTCTCAGATACGCCCACCGGGCGGAATGAACCGGGGCGAGATGGGAAGCGAAGGTGAAATGCTCTGCGAAGGCGAGAAGCATGGACGTCCTCCTGAGGTACCCAACTCCTCTCCTCAGGACCATATCCCTTCCAGTTGACCAGATACTGCAATTTTCCCCTTGAAATTCTGGAGTCAATGATGGAGTTGACCTCGTACTCCTCCCGACCCTCCACCTGAACAGGACGAGGCGAGGAGACCTTAGAGGAGAATTTGTTGCAAATGAGGGGTTTCAACAAGGAGACATGAAAAGAGTTAGGAATGCGTAAGGCAGGTGGCAGAGCAAGGCGATACGCAACCGGATTGATACGAGTGAGAACCCTGTAAGGGCCTATGTAACGAGGAGCAAATTTCATGGACGGAACTTTTAGGCGAATATTCTTAGTACTCAACCATACCCTATCCCCAGGAACAAAAACAGGAGCCGCTCTTCTATGTTTGTCAGCGTGTTTCTTGAACAGCGAGGAACTATGTAATAGAATTTGTCGAGTCTGGTCCCATAATTTCTTCAGGTTGGCGACATGATCATCAACCGACGGTATCCCCTGAGAAGAGGAAACCGAAGGAAAAATCGAAGGATGAAAGCCATAGTTCATGAAGAAAGGGCTAGAGCGAGTTGAATCGCAAACAAGGTTATTGTGTGCGAACTCCGCCCAAGGAATCAGACCGACCCAATCGTCCTGGTGTTCGGAAACAAAGCAACGCAGATACTGTTCGATTTTTTGATTAGTACGTTCAGCAGCTCCGTTAGACTGAGGGTGATAGGCAGAGGAAAAGTTCAATTTGATGCCCATTTGAGAACAAAAGGATCTCCAGAAACGTGAGACAAATTGAGAACCTCTATCAGAAACAATCTCTGAAGGGATCCCATGTAGACGAAAAACTTCTCTCGCAAAAATCTCCGCCAATTCAGGAGAAGTCGGAAGTTTAGGTAGTGGCACGAAATGGGCCATCTTGGTAAATCTATCCACCACCGTGAGGATAACAGTCTGTCTTTTGGAAGCAGGCAAATCAACGATAAAGTCAATGGACAAACAGGACCAAGGTTTCTCAGGAATGTCCAAGGGGTGTAACAGGCCACATGGGGATGCATGAGATAGTTTAGTCTTGGCACAAGTCTCACAAGCTGCAACGAACTCCTCAATATCCTTACGAAGTGAAGGCCACCAGAAATCCTTGGATATCAGAGAGTACGTCTTGCGAATACCAGGATGACCAGCTATTTTACTTTCATGAAAACATTGTAAGAGCTCCAGTTGAAGTTCAGGGGGAACAAAGTTTCTTCCCTCAGGAGTGTTTCCGGGAGCTAGATGTTGTGACTTCAAGATCTGGTCAAGTAGCGGGGAATGAATTTTGAGACTGGTATTAGCAATAATATTGCATTTGGGTACAATGGAAGACAAAAGTGGTTCAACTGAAGCAGAGGGTTCATATTGGCGAGATAGCGCATCGGCTTTAGAATTCTTTGACCCAGGTCTGTAAGTCAGAACGTAATTGAAATGGGTAAGAAACAACGACCAACGAGCCTGCCTGGAGGACAGACGCTTGGCCTCTCCGATATAGGAAGGTTTTGTGGTCAGTCAGGATGGTAACAGGATGTAATGTACCTTCCAATAAATGTCTCCATTCTTTCAAAGCCTTGATAACCGCTAGTAATTCTCTGTCACCAATGTCATACCTGCTTTCAGTACCGGTCAATTTTTTAGAGAAAAATCCACATGGATGTAATGGTTTATCAACACCCAACCTTTGAGATAGAACAGCACCTAAACCAGTCTCTGATGCGTCTACCTCGAGCAAAAATGGCAGAGAAGTGTCAGGGTGAACTAAAATTGGAGCGGAAGCGAAAAGCTCCTTGAGAGTCTTGAACGCAAGGAGAGCTTCAGTAGTCCAATTCTTAGTGTCAGCCCCCTGTTTGGTCATGTTAGTGATGGGTGCAATAATGGAAGAATAGCCCTTAATAAAGCGCCTATAATAATTGGAAAAACCAATAAATCTCTGTATGGCTTTAAGACCTGTGGGTAAAGGCCACTCTAGAATGGATTGGAGCTTATCCGGATCCATCTTAAATCCCTCCCCAGAGATCACATAGCCGAGAAAGGTTACCTGGGTTTGATCAAAGCTACATTTCTCCAACTTGCAGTACAAGCCATGCTGGAGAAGCTTGTGCAAAACCCTCCTGACTTGTTTGTGATGAATCTCAATGTCACTAGAATGAATGAGTATATCATCTAGGTATACAATGACGCACTCTTGCTGAAATTCCCTAAGAACCTCATTAATCAGATCTTGGAATACTGCTGGCGCATTGCATAACCCAAAAGGCATGACAGTATATTCATAGTGGCCATATCGAGTATTGAATGCCGTCATCCACTCATGTCCCTGCTGGATTCTCACCAAGTTATATGCCCCTCTGAGGTCTAACTTGGTGAAAATTGTAGAGCCCTTCAAACGATCGAAGAGTTCGGTGATCAAGGGAATCGGGTAGGCATTTTTAATGGTTATCTTATTCAAGCCTCGATAATCAATACAAGGTCTCAAAGAACCATCTTTCTTTTTAACAAAAAAAAATCCAGCCCCGGCAGGGGAGGAGGACCTCCTGATGAATCCCTTGTCTAAATTTTCGTGAATATATTCCTCTAGGACTGAGTTCTCCTTTATAGATAATGGGTATACATGACCTCTGGGAGGCATGGTACCAGGGAGTAGGTTAATTTTGCAATCAAAGGACCTGTGTGGGGGTAAGGTATCGGCTTTCTTTTTGTCAAACACTGCCTTTAAATCTAGATACTGAGACGGAATTTGTGTCTCTGTAGGATTGTCAGAGGTATTCGATGTATTAGTTAATCCAAGAGGTAAGACCTTCCGCAAGCATTTTTCTTGACAATTCTCTCCCCACGAAACTATCTCCCCTGATTCCCAATTAATAATAGGGTTGTGTCTCCTCAGCCAGGAGTACCCCAGAACTATGGGAATAGACGGAGAAGAAATGAGCATCAAGGATATATCCTCTTTATGCAGGATGCCAACAGTCAAGTTAATCGGTATGGTCTCATGAAAAATAACAGGCTCAAGTAACGGTCTACCATCGATGGCCTCAACAGCCAGAGGTGTCTCTTTTAACTGGGATGGAATAGCATGCTTGGCAGCAAAACCCTGATCTATAAAGCTCTCAGCAGCTCCAGAATCGATTAGTGCCATAGTCTTAACTACTCCCTTCTCCCACTTTAAAGAAACGGGTAACACAAGCCTGAGCTCCTTGTAGTTGTGAATAGAGGACAAAGTAGAAACACCCAAGGCCTGTCCTCTAGAGGAACTTAGGTGCGAGCGTTTCCCGAACGATTGGGACAATTTAGGCGTAAATGACCCCTGACTCCACAATACATACATAAACCCTCCCTTCTCCTGTACTGTTTCTCCCTTTCAGTGAGATGAGTACTGCCTATCTGCATAGGTTCAGGAATACGTAAGTCTTCGAACTCAGAGATTTGAAAGGTAGGCGCTAGTTTAAAGGAGGGTCTACGGGTCCTATCTCGAGTGTTCTGCCTCTCTCTTAAGCGTTCATCAATACGAGATATAAAAGAAATTAAATCCTCCAAATTTTCAGGGAGTTCTCTAGTAGCGACCTCGTCAAGAATTACATCTGATAACCCATTCAGAAACACATCTATATAAGCCTGTTCGTTCCACTTAACTTCTGCCGCCAAGGATCTGAACTCTAGTGCATAATCCACAAGTGTTCGATTGTCCTGTTTAAGGCGCAACATTAATCTAGCTGCATTGACCTTTCTGCCAGGAGGGTCAAAAGTTCTTCTAAACGCAGCTACAAAGGCATTATAATTATAGACGAGTGGATTATCATTCTCCCATAAAGGATTGGCCCATCTCAAAGCTTTTTCAATGAGCAGAGTAATAATAAATCCAACCTTTGCTCTATCTGTCGGATAAGAGCGGGGTTGTAGTTCGAAATGGATGCTAATCTGGTTTAGAAAGCCACGACACTTCTCCGGTGACCCGCCATAACGTACTGGTGGGGTAATACGGGAAGAAGCACCTACAGTGGCTACCTCTAGACCTGAGACTGCAGGAGAGATAGAAGGAGTACGTGTCTCCTCAGGTGGATTACTAGCACGAGACAAAAGTGCCTGTAGTGCCAAAGCCATCTGATCCATCCTATGTTCCATGGCGTCAAACCTGGGATCCGAAGAACCAAGCTGACTGTTTGTACCTGCAGGATCCATTGGCCCTGTCGTAATGTCAGGATCGGGACAGGGATCCAACACGCAGAGTACAAAGAGTGGAAAGGTACGTATACCGGGCCTTAGAATGGCCGGACTAACGTACCGAGAGTAAAGAATAGTCAGAGGCAAGCCGAGGTCGAGGGAACGAGAAGACAGATAAGCGAGAGACAAGCCGGGTCAAGGGATAACAGAGAAACAGGGTAGTACAACGAGCCGAGTCAAAACCAATGGAGCAAACTAGAATACCAGAGCACTGAGAGACTAGACAAGCTAGAACCACGACAGGGCAATGAGCTGAAGTAAGGAGTAAGCTTAAATACCCTGGCTCTGGATGGAAATCACGCCTCTGACAAGTACCGATTGGATATCGGACACTTGAGTGACAGATTGCTCGTGCTAGCGTCATGACGTCACGTATTGAGCGTCCTGCTAGAAAAGGACGTGGATTCCTCGCGGCCGGTGTTTAAGTGACTGGATGAACCGCGAGGAACGGAGGAAACAGCTCGCCTGGACGGATACACCACCAAGTCTCTACCTCCCTTAGAGGTAGAGGCCTCAGGTACCCTGACAATATGATAACATTATACAAATATATTCAGGGCCAATACAAACCATTGTGTGGAAATCTATTCACAAACTGGACTTTACATAGGACACGAAGTCATGCGTTTAGACTGGAAGAAAGAAGATTTTGTCTAAGGCAAAGAAAATGTTTTTTTACTGTAAGAACAATAAGGATGTGGAATTCTCTGCCTGAAGAAGTGGTTTTATCAGAGTCCATACAGATGTTCAAACAGCAACTAGATGCATACTTGCAAAAACAGAATATTCAAGGATATAATTTTTCAATGTAGGGTAATAGCTGCTTGATCCAAGAATAAATCTGACTGCCATTATGGGGTCAAGAAGTAATTTCTTTCCTAGTTTGATGCAAAATTGGAAGTGCTTCAAACTGGGTTTTTTTGCCTTCTTTTGGTTTAACAGCAAAAAAAAAAATGTGAGGAAGGCTGAACTTGATGGACACAAGTCTCTTTTCAACTATGTAACTATGTAATATATATCTGCAATTTATATGTTTTATATACTTATCTTTGAAATATTTCCTAATAACTAATAATAATAAAGCAAAAGAGAAGATGAATAAGAAAAATAAATATAAGGTGTAAGTAATAAGTGAATACATACTTAAAATAATAACGTATTGGGTGTAATCTAGCAAACTATCTTTGTTTCTTAAAGTGTTAACGATTATAGGCACAGCTATGCATATATATTGATTCATAAATAATATTTTGCCTTCATTTGGTATCCAGACCTTCATGGCTGTATTTTCTGAGGACATCAGGAAAACAAACCACAAATTAATATGCATTCGATTGCTCAAAAAATCTAAAACATTTATCAGCACTAATTTGATGCTCCAAATGTTCAAATGAAGTATTGATGGAAGACATCTAAACTCAGCAATTATTCACATAATGTAAATTAAAAATGAAAATATGTTTTGTGATTAGGCATCATATCAAATAAATATATGTCTAATATAAATGTATGTACACATGTCTACTGATCTAAATAACCTATTTCCATCTCATTCTAATGCAAAATATTAAAATGTGTTTAGTATAATAGCTAAATTTGCAGTTTTTTTTGGTTTTTTTTGCAAAGCTCCCAGAAGTCCGAATTTAAAAGCTTCTTGTAATGAATAATTCTATTAACATTTGATATCATTTAAAACAAGGGAGCCAGAGTGTGCTTTCATAATGAATTATGGATATAATTTAGTATTTAAAATATAGATCGACGTGGATTTTTTTTATATTAATGTTGATACCAAAGATGACAGAAATGTTTCAGAAGAGTTAGTAGTTAGTGTTAATAACACACAAAACAAAGAGAAAAGAAAAAGAAGCACAGGAAAAAAACAAAGGAAAAACATATGAAATATTGTTTATATATATATATATATATATATATATATATATATATATATATATATATATGCATATTCCAATTAGAAATCAAGATTAGAGATCAGGGTTATAATTCAAGATTAGAGATTTAAGAGCAAGATTAGAGATCAATATTAGAAATCAAGATTAGAGAGCAAGATTAGAGATCAGGATTAGAGTTGAAGATTAGAGATCAGGATTAGAGATCAAGATTAAAAATCAAGGTTGGAAATCAAGTTTAGAAATCCAGTTTAAAAATCTAGATCTGAAACGTACTATTTTGACTAATTATGATATATTATAATGTATTATAAACCAAATCTTTCTTAATTCTAAGTGCCCTATATGATACGATTAATACCTGCCTCTGCGTCGTAATCCAGATTTATTCTTAATTTTATTCTCAGCCAGCCATCCTCTTCTCTTGCCCTTTCCTCTAATACAGAACCCAAAATTTCCCAGAACTTGGTTCCATTTGACATATATTATAGAGCATTTTTATTATAGCTTGTAATGAAGGAGCTTCCATGCTTTTCTAATGTTTAGCAATAAAAGTTTCAATAGTCATAAAAAAAGGATATACATTTTTTACTTTGCATGGAAATTGTTATTGGATAATTAATTAATAGTGCTACCTCTAAAGAAAAGGTACTGCAAACCTGAAGATTAGATTCAATAAGATCATATAATTTTTCCCATACCCAAGACATTTTTTTGCAATCCCACCAGATATGTGATAGTGAGCCAATCTCCCCACAGTCTCGCCAATAACGATTGAAGACACTTGGGTATATATGCTGTAATCTAACCGGGGTTAAGTGCCATCTAGTGAGCAGTTTATATGATAGTTCTATATAGTTTGTACACCTTGAGATTTTTGCGGTAAAACTTAACAGGGGTGCCCAATCTTTGTCAGAAACTGAATGGCCCAACTCATTTTCCCACCTTGATTTAAAGGGAAGTTTCTCTGAATATATTGAGGATAATAATGATTGGTAACATATCAAAATGGATTTATGCCCTTTAGGCACATTTTTTAATATGTTAGTGAAATCGATATCTAACGCTGATCCTCTAAATATATTTATAAAAGTCACGGTGTGGAATATTATATTGTGATTGTAGTGAAGAAAATGGCAATATGTCTCCTCTTAACATATGATCAATGGTTTCCACACCAGCCATCACCCAGCCTGAAATATCTAAATCAGGAATAATTGTTTCTAACGGAGCATATCGCAAGATTGGTTGAAGTATCTTACTTCACAAATTAATCCATGTTTTAAAACTAGTAGTCGGTAACAAAACCCGAAATTTAGGTAGCTCGGATGTTGACCAGGATACCCTTCCCCTTTTTAGATAAACGTCTTCTATATCAACCCATGGCACCAGTTCTGGTTTAGAACAATACAACAAGGTTTGTGATATAGAAGAAGTGTTACAATAATGAATTAGATTTGGAACCCCCATACCTCCTTTATGTCTTGATCTGTATAACGTAGTTAAAGAAACTCTCAATTTCTTATGAGCATGTATGAATTTGATTATGTATAACTTGTTCTTTGTGTTATTTTCCTGTATTATTTTGTTTTTTTCTGTACTATTTTGATTTTGATTTTTCTATACTATTTTGATGTAGTGTTATATATTCTAATAAAATATATATATTTTTAAAGTAGTTTGTGTTAAATTTGATTAACTTATTCATCAACCTTTTTTGAAAACTGCAGCCTGTTTTTCATATATGAAAAGTTTATATAAGAGAGAGATAGATATTTATTTCCTTTACTTAGGAGGTTTTATTCATTAAACCATTAATTGTTTGTTTATATGAGAGAGAAATAGGTAGCTAGTTATTTTTTTATTTCTTATAGTTCCTATGCCAGGAATGCTTTGTTGCCTCTCCCCATTGTAAGTTGTCAATCCATCTAAGAACAGTTTGACTGCTTACCTGGTGTTCACAGTTTGACTTCTTACCTGGGTCTGCTTAGTTAGCTTAGTTGAGCTAACAAAAGCTCCCAAGAAGGAGCTTCTGAATCTGCTAGTAGCTGAGATGAGGCAGGAACCATTCTAAGAAAAGTGTGTTTACTTATAATAGGGGCACCAGAAGTGGTATGGTGCTTGGACAACTATTTGGGGACATGCATTATTATATTTACTTTGTGAACTTCTTTTTTCCAATTGTGTTGCTAATGAAAGGATTGTATATTTTACATTTAAAGCAGCTGTTTTTATAGCCAAAAGATAAATATTCAAAGGTTGTCAGGGACAAAATTTCGTTTTGTTATGCTTTTTTTCTATCCACTTTCCCAATGCTTATTAGAGGTTTAGGTGAGGACATATTTGTATTATTATTTTAATTGCCTTTGGTTATCGGAAAGGAAAGGGGCTTTAAAATTAGTATGTAGTCAGGAGATTGGAGATCCCTGATCAAACTATTATATTAGAACTAGATGATTGGGCATTCCCTATTTGTTATATCTGTTATTTGGTAAGGTGGCTTAGTAATTGGGCTATGCAATTTGTGGATTCCATGCAGAGCCGGCGCTACCAAAAGGCGGGGCAAGCGGCTACCTTAGGGTGCACCGGTCCTAGGGGCGCAAATAAGTCCAGGTGACTGTCAGGAGGTGGGAGCACAGAGAGCCCCTCTCCTGGCGGTCATTTAATGTTGCAATGCCAAATTTACTAGCCGCTGTACGTTGATGCCACTGCCAGCCGTGGGAGGGGGGAAAAAATACTGTACAGCCTCAGAGGGGATGGTAACCGAGAGGAGCAGCTGCGTCTAAACGCGTTATGAGCTAAAGGTCGCTGGGATACATGACATCCTATCCTGGCCCTGAGTGCTCTGGAGAAAGAATGTCAGCTTCCATAGGGCAGCAACACCTGGTGGGACCCCTGTTTAACAATGGTAAGAAATAATAAGTGTGCATGTATATATGAGCCAGTGTGTGTGTAAAAGCCTGTGTGTGTGTGTGTGTATGTGTATGTGTGTGTATGTGTGTGTTAGAGCCTATGTGTGTGTGTGCAAGAGCCTGTTTGTGTTAGAGCCTCTGTGTGTGTAAGATCCTGTGTGTGTTAGAGCCTATGTGTGAGTGTGTAATAGCCTGTTGACACTCCACTGTGTGTGTGTGTGTTTGTGTGTGTAAGAGCCTGTATGTGTGTGTGTAAGAGCCTGTGTGTGTGTACGAGCCTAAGTTTGTGTGTGTGTGTGTGTGTGTATGTATGTGTGTGTGTGTAAGAGCGAGTGTGTGTATAAGAGCCTGTGTGTGTGGGTGTGTGTGTAAGAACCTGTGTGTGTGTTAGAGCCTCTGTGTGTGTGTAAGAGCCTCTGTGTGTGTTAGAGCCCAAGTGTGTGTAAGAGCATGTGTGTGTAAAAGTATGTGTGCATGTTAGAGCCTGTGTGTGTGTGTGAGTGTGTGTGTGTGTGTGTGTGTGTGTAAGAGCATTGTGTGTGTTAGAGCCTCTGTGTGTGTGTGTGTGTAAGAGCCTGTGTGTGTGTAAGAGCACCGGCCCTGATTCCATGGACTACTCGTGTTTATTGCCCTGTATTTTCACTTCATCCAGATTACTCCCCTAATTAAAATAGTGAAAAAGAAATCATTCACTTGGTTAGTTCTTTGTTAAATTCAATTTGATCAAGTGCTTAGAGAAACTTACCCATCATATGTCCCCACTCAACAAACTGTGGAAAACATTTTATTCTGTTTGAAAGTCCTCAATATGAAATATTCAGACAAAAATATAACATTCATGGTTATATATTATCATTAGGTCAGGACAGATCATGTCTATTTCCATAGATCACACACATGCCTCCCATGTTTGGGAGATATAAATATAGGATGGGTGGCCGGGGCTTCGGTGGAGCATCATCAGTGAAACAACACCCATTATGGGCAAGCCAGGACATAGGCATGCCTGATCACTGAAGTGGAGTGTCAACTTGGCATCAAGCACAACAGGCTGATAGACAGCCTCCTTGCTAGCCCCCAGCATACTGGACCATGCAGAGGGCACTGATAAAGTGCTCCCTGCATGGTCCTGGTGCCTGCTGCACAGTGCATGGACATCTAATAATCACGGTGTGTGGTCCAGCAGACTTTCCTGGTACCTCTGGATGGAGGACACCAGGGAACTAAAGTGTGACAGCACATCAGGACCCTAAAATTGGGACTATCCAACTGAAAGAAGAACAGTTGGGAGCCCTGCATACATGCTAAAGGGATGCCTTGAAGACAGGTTAGCCCATCAAAAATAAATTTACTTTTTTGTAGGTATTAATTAGATCAGGTATGATCAGATACTATTTGTTAGATCTAGTTTAATTCCAGACTTTATTTATTACAGTGTTTTTATCACAAATTATGTTAGCTACCTTAAGTATGTCTTTTAAACTGGTCTGTTCACTCGTCATTTTAGAATAAGTTGCGGGTTATGGGGAAATTAATGAAGAGTGATCCCTGCTTCCTCTCTTCCCAGTGTAGCAGTGTAGGGAGGTCCAGTAAACTTTATTTAAATAAATATTTTTACTCTTTGGTGATTGAAATTTACCACATATGGTAAGTGGCCCTATGAACAACGGCCGTATAACATGCCTATAAACCAGCAATGATCAGCACATCTAAAAGCACTGGCCAGTTCTGCAATGCCAAATATGAACATGGGGTGTCCTGTAAGGACGCTGTGTGAGTAGAGATGTCCCGAACGGTTCGCTGGCGAAAAGTTCCTGGCAAACATCGCGTGTTCGCGTCCACCGCGGATGGCGAACATATGCAATGTTCGGTCCGCCCCCTATTCGTCATCATTGAGTAAACTTTGACCCTGTACCTCACAGTCAGCAGACACATTCCAGCCAATCAGCAGCAGACCCTCCCTCCCAGACCCTCCCACCTCCTGGACAGCATCCATTTTAGATTCATTTGGAAGCTGCATACATTTTTTTTTTTTTATTCTTTATTTTTGTAGTGCATGGAGGTATAACAAATTCCCCCTCACTATTTTTTAGGGTGAGGGGGGTAGGTAGGGGCTTTTTTATTTGGGTGGGGGGGTGGGTGACTAGGGGCTAAGGGACCCCTAGTCCTCTTTGATGGGGGGGGATTTTCATTTAGGGTGGCCGGGGGGGACAGTAGGTCCCCCACTTATTGTTTTTTAGGGCCCCCACCCAGCGCGCAGGGATGGGGGCCGAGGGGGAGGACAGTAGGTCCCCCCTTATTGTAACTTAGGGCCCCCACCTGAGCGCAGGGGTGGGGGTTGGGGGAAGGACAGTAAGACCCCCCATTATTCTTTTATAGGGCCCCCACCCGCCGCTCAGGGGTGGGGGCTGGGGGGAACAGTAGGTCCTCCCCCTTATTGTTTTTTACGGCCCCCACCCACCGCGCAGGGGTGGGGGCCAGGGGGGAGGACAGTAGGTCCCCCCTCTTATTGTAACTTAGGGCCCCCACACACCGCGCAGGGGTGGGGGTCGGGGGGAAGGACAGTAGGACCCCCCATTATTCTTTTATAGGGCCCCCACCCACTGCTCAGGGGTGGGAGCCAGGGGGCCCTTAGGTTTTTTAGGGCCCCCACCCACCGTGCAGGTGGGGGACAGTAGGTCCCCCCCTTATTGTTTTTAGGGCCCCCACCCACCGTGCAGGGGTGGGGCCGGGGGGAGGAGAGTAGGTCCCCCCCTTATTGTAACTTAGGGCCCCCACCCACCACGCAGGGGTGGGGGCCGGGGGGAGGACAGTAGGTCCCCCCTTATTGTAACTTAGGGCCCCCACCCGCCGCGCAGGGGTGGCGGCCGGGGGGAGGACAGTAGGTCCCCCCATTATTCTTTTATAGGGCCCCCACTCGCCGGTCAGGGGTGGGGGCCAGGGGGACAGTAGGTCACCTCCTTATTGTTTTTTAGGGCCCCCACCCACCGCGCAGTGGTAGGGGCCGGAGGGGAGGACAGTAGGTCCCCCCTTATTGTAACATAGGGCCCCCACCCGCCGCGCAGGGGTGGGAGCCGGGGGGGTGGACAGTAGATCCCCCCCATTATTCTTTTTTAGGGCCCCCACCCGCAGCTCAGGAGCCATGTTACTCTGTATATAGAGGGGGCCATGTTTACACAATATATAGAGGGGAGCCATGTTTACACGGTATATAGAGGGGAGCCATGTTGCACTGTATATAGAGGGGAGCCATGTTACTCTGTATATAGAGGGAGCCATGTTACTCTGTATATAGAGGGAGCCATGTTTACACAGTATATAGAGGGGAGCCATGTTACACTGTATATAGAGGGGAGCCATGTTACTCTGTATATAGAGGGAGTCATGTTTACATGGTATATAGAGGGGAGCCATGTTACTCTGTATATAGAGGGAGCCATGTTTACACGGTATATAGAGGGGAGCCATTTTACACTGTATATAGAGGGGAGCCATGCTACTCTGTATATAGAGGGAGCCATGTTACTCTGTATATAAAGGGAGCCATGTTTACACGGTATATAGAGGGGAGCCATGTTACTCTGTATATAGAGAGGAGCCATGTTTACACTGTATATAGAGGGAGCCATGTTACTCTGTATATAGAGAGGAGCCATGTTTACACTGTATATAGAGGGGA
Organism: Pelobates fuscus; assembly: GCF_036172605.1. NCBI lineage: Eukaryota > Metazoa > Chordata > Amphibia > Anura > Pelobatidae > Pelobates > Pelobates fuscus. The sequence continues at coordinate 115,204,588 of NC_086317.1, forward strand.
GCCATGTTACTCTGTATATAGAGGGAGCCATGTTTACACGGTATATAGAGGGGAGCCATGTTACTCTGGATATAGAGAGGAGCCATGTTTACACTGTATATAGAGGGAGCCATGTTAGTCTGTATATAGAGAGGAGCCATGTTTACACTGTATGTTTACACTGGCATGTTTGTTAGTCTGGCCTGCATGGTTGTCTGCCATGAATAAAAGTAGCATGTTTCAACTATATTAGTAGTTAGACTAGTTTGCACTAAAACATGGAAGACATCCTAGTATGAATCGTGATCAACCGCTCTCAGAGACTATGCATTGCGACATGTATATGATGTGGAAAGGTTAACTGTTATGACTGTCTATAGACGAAGTGGCTTTAGCTGCACCTTAAGGATCACCAGTCCGTGGGTGCTGTATCGCTGCGACTGCTTTTCAGGAGCCATAGATTGCCGGGTATTGTTGCCAATGCTATTCAGGAGCCATAGATTGCCGGGTATTGTTGCCAATGCTATTCAGGAGCCATAGATTGCCGGGTACTGTTGCCAATGCTATTCGGTGGGTGAGTCCTGTAGCTTCCTGGACTGTTTGCGGTTGTTTGCGGTGCGTTAAACGGGGAGTTTGGTCTGTCACTGTGAAGCGGGCGTAACCCTTACACTACCCGATCGATACAACATCATACCTGATGTTTTAAAGCACGTTATTCCAAACAATTTAGGAATGTTAGGTGATTTATGCCCTTTATGGATTAAAACCAGACTCTGCATCTACTATGTAATCTTCCATGGGAGTTTTGCCATGGATCCCCCTCCGGCATGCCACAGTCCAGGTGTTAGTCCCCTTGAAACAACTTTCCCATCACTATTGTGGCCAGAAAGAGTCCCTGTAGGTTTTAAAATTCGCCTGCCTATTGAAGTCTATGGCGGTTCACCCGGTTCGCCCGTTCGCGAACATTTGCGGAAGTTCGCGTTTGCCATTCGCGAATGGAAAATTTTGTGTTTGCGACATCTCTATGTGTGAGCATGTACTGAAAGTTCTCAAAAACCATGAGCATAATTAAAGCCCTGTCAGATACTCGGACAAGGAAAGGCAGTGAGGTTAAATTAGGTTAATTTGCATAAACTAATGAAAATATATTAATGTTGACACCAACATCAAATATCATAATAAGGAAAAAGCATGAAAACAAATTCATTTTCAGTATGTGAATTTTGGTCAATATCACCTTTATTTTTCTCCTAATTGCTACCTGGAGCTTTGGACATGCCTTGCTAGTAAGGTCACTTGTGGCACATTTTCTAATTGCAAATTATATGTAATTAAATATGTAATTAATTTATCTGTGTCGGTCATGCTTAACGCATTGTGAAAAATGGAAGGTATACTACAGTAAATCATAGCACTTTTCTTGCTCTTGGGCAATGACAGTACAACAAATCACATAATATGCCTTTGAAAGTGGTTTGAAATCTTAATTTCTTAAGGATTCTATCCCGTCCTGCAGAAGCTGGGCTTTAATGCCACAGGGCGCATAGAACAGCTTGCGTTTCGGCAGCCCCCTCCACACTAAGTACTCACCTACCGGTAATATCCCAGTCATATGTATATATATATATACATATATCAATATAAAAGTGTGGGTATATATATATGTAAAGCAAAAGCCAAGAAAGTTATGGTAGGGAAATTTGTGATTGAAAACCCCTTCCACCAGAGGTCAGCGGATAGTCAATATATTGTTAAACACAGATCTGCACGCGAGTCAAGCCAAAAGACTTACTTTTCCCACAGAAATCTCAAATTTGCAGTGATGTTACTACTGCAAATGATTCTGGGTGGGTATATGCAAATTAGTTCAACAAAGAATAACATTTTATTCCATTTTGTTTACTAGCTTTGTATCTCTTCCAGAGTTGTGTTTTAAAGCTGTTTTATACAGCAAACACAAACTCCAAGGAATATGAATATATATATATATATATATATATATATATATATATATATACAATATATATACCGTATATATATATAAACTAAAAAAAAATATGTAAACATACATACATGTCCTGACCATATCCATTGCGGCACAACAATGGGTAGCTCCTCCCTATCCCTAATTAGACAGGAACCTAATTAAAACAGAAGGTATAAGTAACCCCTCCCACCCTCAGTCATTTTGTTCCTGTCCTATCCCTATAGAACCAACTTAGAGAAACCTCTTTAGTGACCAGGGTTTCTAACTTGCTGTGACCTGATGGGGTAGCAAGATCATGACATCACCATAATTCCTGCAGTGACCCAAGGGGTAGCAGGCTGGGAATGCACATACGGATCATGTGGATTTACTTGCAGTGACCCTAGGGGTTGCAAGATTATGTCATCATCCTATTTCCTATTTTTTTCCTATTTTTTTTTTTATATAACAGAGTTACATTATTTTAAGTTTTTATATTTTCAAGATTGTGATGTTCTTTTGTGGTGGTTTTTATGTTTTAAGAAGGAGCCTTTTATGTCTACAATTAAAATAAAGGTAATTTGATTATTTTTATTTATCCTTGTTTTGTCCACTAGTGCACTTATCTTTTAGTGGGTGTTTTTTTGTATGTAATTTTTCAGGTGCAGCATTAATACCTTTCTGAAGACCATGGGAAACATATATCCTCGACTACCTTTACAGAGTTGGGATACCTTTTCTCCTGGTCTATTTCTAATTAGTTGATTATTCAAATCACTTCTACCAAGGAGATTCTAAGTTTATTTAAGCCATCAGCAGAGGGATAGTCTTGGCTATGTTCACGCTACTAAGCCGAGGGATTACAGTATCTGAAGGTCTGTTAGCTCTCAACTAGTGCTGTTTCTCCCTCTTGAGCAACATTGGCCAATTTTCCCTGGAACTTTTAGGTTACATGTCTGTTTGGTCATCAACCAATACTTTTTTCAGACATTTTTTTGGATACATTTGAGTAGGTCAATTTGGTAATGTGGAAATAGTGGGCAATCAATTATTAATTTGCTGGTTCACAAAGAATCTATCTACTGGATTCCCTGATCGTTGGAGACTCCAAGTGGAGATTGGTGATATGCTGTCATTTTATCTTGTGAGTGCATTATAATATATAGAGGGATTTTGCATATACAGATCTACTCTATGTGTCCCTTTCTTTTATCTTCTCTTCTTATATGGTGCTGTAATCTTCAAGAAAATGTCTGAAAAAAGTATTGGTTGATGACCAAACAGACATGTAACCTAAAAGTTCCAGGGAAAAGAAGAGAAGATAAAAGAAATGGACACATAGAGTATATCTGTATATGCAAATCCCTCTATATATTATAATGCACTCACAAGATAAAAACGAAATGACAGCATATCACCAATCTCCACTTGGAGTCTCCAACAATCAGGAAATCCAGTAGATAGACTATTTGTGAACCAGCAAATTAGTAATTGATTAATCTCCAATGTCCTTATGAGGTGTGTTTTTTCACTTTGCATTCATAACTTGGAAGTCTTGTGTATTTGCCTCCCTTGGTTACTGCTTGGGTATTACCCATTGTTGTGCTGCCATGGATATGGTCAGGAAAAATGAAAAATGTATTCCTACTTACCGCAATTTTCTTTTCCTGGCAGCACGAAGGTACATACACTGGCACATACACTCAGATGCTAAACATTGACACACATACACATCCACTGGCACACACACATATATACACAAATAAACACGCACAATATGATATACAAACACATGCTATTATTTTTATATTTGCAACCACCCTCCTATTAGCTTACCTTTTGAATCCAAGAGGGTGGCTAGCTTGGGGTCCTGTTGTTGCTGACTGAGACTGATGGAAGTGAGCATGCAGCAGCTCACTCCAGACTGTCCTTGGCTTCCATGATGCCTTTGGTGCCGCTACTGCCTCCAGCCTTGTACTCCTGTATGGTGCTTTGTGTAAACCTGGGAGTACGTGATCAGTTATCATTGCCTCCCAGCCAGCCGATACTACAGAGACCTGGTCACTAACCTAAAGGGCAACAACACCCAACCGGGCCCCTTGTTCAGCAAAAAAAGAATAATGATACCTATTGGGTGGTCCGCAAATCATATACAATATACTGGAAAATAACACACAGACAATCTGCGGACACGTCAGATTGTGTGTGTGTTAAATTCCTGGGATATTGTATATGAGTTGTGGGTGTCAGGGAGCCACTATAAAAGTGCATGAAACTCCCGAGACTTCTGGGAGAGTTGGAATGTCTGCAATGGTACATCAGTACTGCAATTATTTTTAGTCTATTTTCAGTCACCCCACTCTTGGTTCTTCCCTGTGAATCAAATCTCTACACATATGGAACTTTTTGAAGAAAAAGTAACAGAACACATAAGGAAAATGAAAGTTGTCAAATTCCCAAGGAAAAACTTAAGCAAATGAAAAATAGAAGCCTTTAAGGATTTGGTGCAAAATAATAATAATAATCATAACAAAGTATTTAATCAGGAAAGGTACATTCAGATTACTCTGGTTTCCAAGTACATCCTGGGGATGTTAGTAATAAAGCCAGCAGACAAGGGTGGGGGTATTGTCATCTTGTCTATGGAAGATTATTTGGTGGAAGCCTACAGATTATTGGGAGACAAGGAGACATACAGTATTTTTTAGAACAACCCGTTAAAAGATATCACTAAAGCACTTCAAGAACTCATTCAAGACGCCAAAGAAAAAAGTATTCTAACCATAAAGGAATTTGGCTTTTTAAATATACAATATCCAAAACCTCCTGTATTTTATTATCTTCTGAAGGGCCATAAGGATAAGAAAAACCACCAGGAAGAACTCTTGCTTCAGGTATTGATTTGATAAAAGCACATCTATCAGAGTACATAGATTATTTTCTTCAGCCGTATGTCACTAATGTTCCCTCCCATTTGAAAGACACATCCCATATCATTAACATTCTAACACAAGATAATACCAAATAAACCCAGAATTATCTTCAGGGGTGTTCAAACTTTGAAGAACAAACTAGCGAAGAGCCACAGAAATTCAACAATAAAGAATGCCAAGATCAAAAACATGAAGGACTTTTATGTGTGTAATAATTGTATTTCATGCAAAAATACTGAAAAGAAAACTCTCAAAGCTGTGCATCAAGTTATATCCACACATAATAAAACTACTTTCAGGATTGAAGAATTTTTTACATGTGAGAGTAGTAACGTGATCTATGTGTCAAAGTGGCTGCAATATGTAGGGAAAACCACAAGGAACTTAACTACGAAAGTACGGGAACATATGCTCCAAAATTTATGTTACATTCAGTATCAGTGCATTTTACAGAAGTGTACAATGTGGATGCAAGCCTGTTAGAGTTTATGGCTGTATGCAAAGGAGTAAAATGTTGGAGAGGGGGAGATTACATTAGGGAACTTGGAAAGAAAGAAATTAAGTGGATCTATCAGTTAGGTTTATTGTTATTTTTTATTATTTTATTTTATTTGTAATATTATAATTTTTTTACTTATTAATATTTTATTATTTCGATTTTTTTTTTCGGCCCCCCTCCCTGCTTGATACATGGCAGGGAGGGGGGCTCTCCTTCCCTGGTCGTCCAGTGGCATTGGCAGTTCAGTGGGGGGGGGGCTGTGGGGGCTGCAGAGAGTTTACTTACCTCTCCTGCAGCTCCTGTCAGCTCTCTTCTCCTCCGCGCCGTCCATTCAGCTCTTCTGTCAGCTCACACTGTAAGTCTCGCGAGAGCCGTGGCTTGGAGCTGACCGAGGAGCTGACAGAAGAGCTGAATGGACGGCGCGGAGGAGAAGGGAGCTGACAGGAGCTGCAGGAGAGGTAAGTAAACTCTCTGCAGCCCCCACAGCCCCCCTGTCTGTATTATGGCAATATAAATTGCCATAATACAGACACTGACTGGAGTATAAGCCGAGTTGGGGTTTTTCAGCACAAAAAATGTGCTGAAAAACTCGGCTTATACTCGAGTATATACGGTATTTTAAAGTTTGTAGGATTCATGTTTTTGTCAAGTTTTTATCTTTGTTCTTATTCCTGCATATGCACATATTTTTAACATCACTTCAACGTTGTTTAAGATGCCTTATCAATACATTTTTAATTCATTTTGTATGTTGTATTGCCTGGTCACTTGTTCATTATCCCACAAAATAGTGGTATATACAAAGTCTATATTGCTGGGCATGAGTTTGTGTTAAGAGCTATTTCTAGAAGGGTGGCGTAGTCCTCTCTTATGTTTTATAGATTTTTACTCTATATTTAGTACATTGATATACACTTTGTGTCCACTTTGTCTTTTAAAATATTCCATAGGAATTTTGAAAAATGCTTAACAATTTCTTGTAGATTTTATGAGCTTCAAACCTCTCATTTCACATAATCCTTTAGATATCATGTGCATTGATACTGTGAATGACTGTAAGGATAATGTTATTTTCTAATTTTCCCATAAAATAAATCCGAAATCATCAGCGTCATGTATCTTTTGTAGTAAATGTCTATCAGCCAGTTAGAGCAGTGGTAACATGTATTTATAAAGCACCAACAAATTTCGCAGCACTGTACAATAGTAGTGCTTATAGAACTGGGAATCCAGGCTAAGACCACCTTACCAGTAAGTATCCTCGGGCAAGACAACTAACAATATATATCTCTCTAGCATAGATTGTAAGCATGTTTGAGCAGGGCTTTCCTCACCTTTATCTCTAATAGTAATGCACTGCAGAATGTTTGGTCTGTCTGGGATTGGTGGGAGTTACATTCCCAACAAAAGTTTTTTGTTATTTTTTTTTTTTTATTATTATTATTATCGGCTGCTGTTCTTAATCCAGCCTTGGTTGTAAAATGCTGGGGAGAGAGAGTAATACTTCCCCCCCGAATTCTCTCTGAGTATATCAGGTTTGTGAGAGGGAGCGATAATGGACCCAGCTTGATCTATAGCTCCTGCAAGGAGGGATACTTTCACTTATTGAGACATGTTTGCCAAAATGCTGCACCGAGAATTAGTAGCCTAACAGCTCAGTGTCAGCCAATCCATGCATTAAGGTTTTTAATGCACAGTGTTTCATCACCCACAATCCATTCTGGATTTGAAAACTTGATCTGCTTATTGAATTAAATAGCAGATCATGTATGGGCATATCAGAGATATGTCTATGTTAATTTTTTTTTATACTAAATTTAGTAAGAGTTGAATAACAACATATGAAAAAGACTCATACTGCTTATCCATTTAGCATTAACTCCATAAATATTGAGCTTTTCCTAAGCTGATGGTCCCAATTATATTTTAATTTAACCCATTTTCTATCAGAGCATTATCCAGAGTAGGGTAGAAAAACAAATCTTGGCTGTCTGCAGGTGTTCTGCTTTCCAAGCCTCTATTGAGGATGGGTATTCATGCATCACATGAAAAAGTTTGCTCAGCTACACATTGGCATCTATATCTGCTAATGTCATGCTCTACTGGCAAGCCTCCAGTCATCCACAAAGCTTTCTGAACAGTAATAAGAAGATTTACACTTTCAGAAATAAAGATTTGATAAGAAAAAGAGCATAATATTTTTTTCCTGCTTATCGCACTTTAATTAATTATATTGTTGTAATAGGACATTTGATTTAAGTAATTTGTGAACTGCACATAATTGCTAATAAACTAAACACCTTTTATTAATAGTGTCAGAAATATTGAACATGGAAAATTCGAAACTGAACACTGAAGTAAGAATTATTCAACCAGTCAATTAAATTTTGCCCTGATATTTTTATTTTTTCCTGCAAGTACTCTTTTTTTATTATTATGCCATTTATATAGCACCATCAAATTCCGCAGCGCTATACATTAAGTAAATTTTAACTGTAAATTGAATTATTTGTTCATAACACATACTGTTATTCAGAACACATGTAGTGCAGCTCCTGTACTCGGAATGAGTATCTGCGCCAAGTCTGCTTTCCTGATGATCCTTCTGCCATTGGGGAGTGAGGATGCTGGCCTTCCCTTCCCGGTGAACATTCTGTCACAGGGGGAGGAGGATGCATGCCTTCCCTCGCGATGGATCCTTCTGCTGCTGGGGGGTCACTGGCCTCCCCCCCTTGAACACGTTCTGCCGCTGGGGAGTTAGGATGCTGGCCTTCCTTCCTTATGATCCTTCTGCTGCTGGGGAGTGAGGTTGCTGACCTTCCCGCCCTGGAAAACATTCTGCCACTGGGAGTGGGGTTGCTGACCTCCCCTTCCTGTTATAATTTTTCCACTGGGGAATTAAATTGCTGGCCTCCCCTCCCTGTACATGTTCAGCCACTGGGAAGTGAGGTTGTGGACCTCCCCTCCTTGGAGATCACTCTGCAAACATACTTTAAAAAAAATAATGTTATGGGGCGGAGCCGAACACCGACCAAGATGGCCGCGTGAGTCCGGAGCTCCGTGCATGGCGGCTAAAATAAACAGCCCACCCAACTTGACCACCCACCTGACACAACCGGGTACAATCCCAGCAAAGACTATGTCACACCACAAAGGAAAGGGGAAAGGCGACCGTTCGTCATTTTTCGCCACCAAAAATCAGCTGAAGCCGTCGGCCGTTCAGGTAGGCCTCCAAGATGGCGACCATGACTCAGGGGAGAGTCAAGATTCCAGCTCCTCTCTACTCACCACACATGAGGGAGAGGGAAGGGTCACCCCAGCAATCCTACAAAACATGCTGGATGCACAATCACACAAGCTCATGGCACACTTCCACACATCCATATCTGACTTGAAAAAAGGAATCCAGGCTATTGGAGACAGGACAGAACACCTAGAAAACAAAATGGAAACCCATGCAGCTGCACACAACACCATGCTATCCAAAATTCCACAGCTAAAAGCACACCTATCCTCCCACGACAACAAACTGGCAGACCTTGAAGACAGGTCCCGGCGTAACAATCTGAGGCTCAGGGACATTCCAGAATCTATGGCATACTTTACTTTAAAAAAAATAATGTTATGGGGCGGAGCCGAACACCGACCAAGATGGCCGCGTGAGTCCGGAGCTCCGTGCATGGCGGCTAAAATAAACAGCCCACCCAACTTGACCACCCACCTGACACAACCGGGTACAATCCCAGCAAAGACTATGTCACACCACAAAGGAAAGGGGAAAGGCGACCGTTCGTCATTTTTCGCCACCAAAAATCAGCTGAAGTCGTCGGCCGTTCAGGTAGGCCTCCAAGATGGCGACCATGACTCAGGGGAGAGTCAAGATTCCAGCTCCTCTCTACTCACCACACATGAGGGAGAGGGAAGGGTCACCCCAGCAATCCTACAAAACATGCTGGATGCACAATCACACAAGCTCATGGCACACTTCCACACATCCATATCTGACTTGAAAAAAGGAATCCAGGCTATTGGAGACAGGACAGAACACCTAGAAAACAAAATGGAAACCCATGCAGCTGCACACAACACCATGCTATCCAAAATTCCACAGTTAGAAGCACACCTATCCTCCCACGACAACAAACTGGCAGACCTTGAAGACAGGTCCCGGCGTAACAATCTGAGGCTCAGGGACATTCCAGAATCTATGGCGTTGGGAGACCTGCAAGCATTCGCCACAAGCCTGTTCCATAACCTCTGCCCTGACTTGCCCACCCAAATGCTCCTCCTAGACCGTATACACAGGGTGGCCAAAGCGAGAGCAGCACCACTATCCGCGCCCAGATACGTGCTACTCCGCGCACACTACCACCACATCAAGGAGGAGATACTCAGGGCCAGTAGAACCACCAAATCTCTGGCTGAAGCCTACAAAGACATCCAAATATTCGCTGACATATCTCCAGCAACGTTAGCCACACGGCGACTCTTCACCCCTGTGACAACCGCCCTGAGAAAACACCAAATTCAATACAGATGGGGTTTTCCCACCAAGCTGATAGTCATACGAAATGGGCAGGCTACTACGGTGCTCAGCCCAGATGATGGCATACAACTCCTAAGAAAATGGGATATACAACCGACGGATGCACCCCAGGCAATCAATGCCCTACCTCCTGAGTGGAAACATGCAAGACGTTAACCGTCACTCACAATATGACTTCGCAAGCTACTGCTGACTTTACCTCTTAAGCTTCAAAGCTCTTCACGGACTTTGTTTCTCCTCCAAATGTCTCTCCAGATGGCCAGGCACCCCATGCCACAGACTTCGCAGACCCCGCAAGCAGCTACAGTCGACTTCATAAAACCTCTGGAGCGGTTCCAGATGTCAAGATAGACTGCAATACACCTAACCACACGACGCCAAGCAAGGACTATCCACCATCTAACACTGAACCATGCTAAGGTCCCCTCCAGGCAGTAATGGACTCAAAAGGCACAAACTTCCACAAGACGACACTGCCTCTGCCGGTACTACCTGCAGGGAGATGCATTACCCGAGACACCTGCCTGGCATAGTCTCAGGTTTTTCAAAGCCAATTCAGGGACCACATTGGGTGATATTGTAATGCGAGGTCACAGGGGTTTACGATAGCTGGGGGTAGGGGAGACAAGGGGCTAGCCACACACAAGTCCCAAACATTGCTCTCCCACTTCAACCCTGCCACCAAGCTCCCAACACTCAAAGACGAGATGTCTCTTTCCACCACTAGGGGGCTTCATAACCGACCACTTAAAGCCAGGAAAAACCCAGAAAGATCCCCCCCAGATAATGCTACCCCCCAAATACCCCTACAAAACAGCATGAATGCTGCTAAGACACAACGGCCCCTATAAGGGGACGGATATACAATGGGGGACCCACGGTAGGGGAGAGGGGGAGGGAAAGGTTTACAGCCTGTCACTTAGGTGGAGACAAGGGGAAGAGACAAATGGAGACTGGAGAGTTTTAGTGGGTCGCAGACTCTTTCTGATTATGTTAAGTTGTTTATGTTTATAACCTCATATTAGAGGATACCAATGTGTTATACTATGTACCTATTACCTGTGTTAATGTATTATCTGTCAAGTTGGGGATCAAACCACAATGTTTAGATGTGCATGGATCCGCCTGTACGGAGTGTGGTTAACCAAAACCACAAATTTTACCTCGACCCCCGAAGGGAACTGGGTGACAAACTCAGTACAGTCGAATCCAATCTTGTTCGCCGGAGGGCGACCTATCTCAACTCAATGGGGGACAGCCCTGAGTTATTCCTGAGTGTTCGCCGCTACAACACATGGCAGGATATTCTTTTCATCTTCTTTTCTCTTTTCCTTTTTCTTCACAGGAGGTACGAAGGGTGAGGGGAGGTGGGAAACACACAGCTATACGGGTATATTACCACATCACACCGAACACACACTATGCGTATAGTGTCACATAATGTTAAAGGGTTGAACACCCCTTCAAAACGGCATGCTCTTTACAAAGAAATAAGACAGCTACAGGGCGACATTATATGTTTGCAGGAGACACACTTCCACAAATCTGACCCATGCCGCTTCGGCATAAAACAATTCCCATATCAATTCCACGCTACCTCTGACACAAAATCTAAGGGGGTGTCAACGCTTATCAGCAGCCAAGTATCTTTCTCCTTAATCAAAAAAGTAGCAGACGCCAAGGGACGCTTCGTAATAATTGTAGCCCTGATTAATGACGTCAAATACACAATAGCCAACATATACGCCCCAAATGACCACCAGAGAGACTTCTTAGTTAAAATCCTAGCCAAAATCGACAAAATACAACAAGGTTTCCTTATCTTAGGGGGAGACTTCAACTGCGTCCAAGACCCAATATTGGACTCCACCTCTGACAAAACACCCACAAGACTCAAAGCGCTGTCAAAGTTAGCCAAACAATTAACCACGCTTTTTCACTCCTACAATCTTTACGATGTATGGAGGACCAAAAACCCATCAGGCAGGGCATATACATACTATTCATCAGTACACAATTGCTACACGAGAATAGACAGATACTATGTCAAAGGCACACAAATAACACAGGTCTCGGAATGCGAGACAGGAAACATTGAGTGGTCAGACCACGCTCCGGTCATCCTTACGATCGCAGATAAATTTGCCTTCAAAAATAAACCCCCATGGCGACTCAACGAATCGCTCCTCCAAATTCCCCATTTCGCCAAAAGCATGCAGACAGAAATAGACCAATACTTCACCGACAATGCAACACCCATGATGTCCACAGAAACACTGTGGCAAGCCCACAAAGCGGGCTGCCCACACTAAAAGAACCTCCCAGTCCAAACTCCAAGAATGGAGCGCACAACTCAGACAGTTAAACAAACAAAACCAAACAAAACCTTTCAAACACCTTAGGAAACAAATAATGCAGATCCAATCCAGTATCCAAGAGGTACACCTGCACCGCACCAGCTTCATGCTGAAAAAACTAAAATTATCCCACTACACCCAAGGCAATAGAGCCGGAAAACAACTAGCCTCCACACTAAAAGAACTGCAAACTAGATCCCGGATCCCATTTTTACACTCCGACACAAATGAAAAGATACTCTCCCCAGGGGAAATTAGTAACGAGTTTGCCTCTTTCTACACACAACTCTACAACATACAGAACAATCAAAAAACCCCGCGCAGGGGTGAGGGCTGGGGGGAGGACAGTAGGTCCCCCCCTCATTATTTTTATGGCCCCCACCCACCACGCAGGTGTTGGGGCGGGGGGAGGACAGTAGGTCCTCCCCCATTGTGATTTATGGCCCCCACCCACCGTGCAGGGGTGGGGGCCGGGGGGAGGACAGTAGGTCCCCCCTCATTATTTTTATGGCTCCCACCCACCGCGCAGGGGTGGGGGTAGGGGAGGACAGTAGGTCTTCCCCCCATTGTGATTTATGGCCCCCATCCACCGTGCAGGGGTGGGGGCCAGGGGGGGAGGACAGTGGGTCCCCCCCTCATTATTTTTATGGCCCCCACCCACCACGCAGGTGTTGGGGCGGGGGGAGGACAGTAGGTCCTCCCCCATTGTGATTTATGGCCCCCACCCACCGTGCAGGGGTGGGGGCCGGGGGGAGGACAGTAGGTCCCCCCTCATTATTTTTATGGCTCCCACCCACCGCGCAGGGGTGGGGGTAGGGGAGGACAGTAGGTCCTCCCCCCATTGTGATTTATGGCCCCCACCCGACGCGCAGGGGTGAGGGCGGGGGGAGGACAGTATGTCCCCCCCAGTGTGTATCAGGGTCCCTGAGGACAGGTGTCAATCCATATCTGCCAAGTGACCCTATGTAGGGGGAACAGTCCCTATTCTGCTCTGTGTCAGTGTGTATCAGGGATCCTTAGGATAGGTGTCAATCCATATCTGCCAAGTGACCCTATGTAGGGGGAACAGTCCCTATTCTGCTCTGTGTCAGTGTGTATCAGGGATCCTTAGGATAGGTGTCAATCCATATCTGCTAAGTGACCCTATGTAGGGGGAACAGTCCCTATTCTGCTCTGTGTCAGTGTGCATCAGGGTCTCTGAGGACCGGTGTCAATCCATATCTGCCAAGTTACCCTATGTAGGGGTAACAGTCCCTATTCTGCTCTGTGTCAGTGTGTATCAGGGATCATTAGGATAGGTGTCAATCCATATCTGCCAAGTGACCCTATGTAGGGGGAACAGTCCCTATTCTGCTCTGTGTCAGTGTGTATCAGGGATCCTTAGGATAGGTGTCAATCCACGTCTGCCAAGTGACCCTATGTAGGGGAACAATCCCTATTCTGCTCTGTCAGTGTGTATCAGGGATCCTTAGGATAGGTGTCAATCCATATCTGCCAAGTGACCCTATGTAGGGGGAACAGTCCCTATTCTGCTCTGTGTCAGTGTGTATCAGGGATCCTTAGGATAGGTGTCAATCCACATCTACCAAGTGACCCTATGTAGGGGGAACAGTCCCTATTCTGCTCTGTGTCAGTGTGTATCAGGGATCCTTAGGATAGGTGTCAATCCATATCTGCCAAGTGACCCTATGTAGGGGGAACAGTCCCTATTCTGCTCTGTGTCAGTGTGTATCAGGGATCCTTAGGATAGGTGTCAATCCATATCTGCCAAGTGACCCTATGTAGGGGGAATAGTCCCTATTCTGCTCTGTGTCAGTGTGTATCAGGGATCCTTAGGATAGGTGTCAATCCATATCTGCCAAGTGACCCTATGTAGGGGGAACAGTCCCTATTCTGCTCTATGTCAGTGTGTATCAGGTTTCCTTAGGATAGGTGTCAATCCATATCTGCCAAGTGACCCTATGTAGGGGGAACAGTCCCTATTCTGCTCTGTGTCAGTGTGTATCAGGGATCCTTAGGATAGGTGTCAATCCATATCTGCCAAGTGACCATATGTAGGGGAACAGTCCGTATTCTGCTCTGTGTCAGTGTGTATCAGGGATCCTTAGGATAGGTGTCAATCCATATCTGCCAAGTGACCCTATGTAGGAGGAACAGTCCCTATTCTGCTCTGTGTCAGTGTGTATCAGGGATCCTTAGGATAGGTGTCAATCCATATCTGCCAAGTGACCCTATGTAGGGGGAACAGTCCCTATTCTGCTCTGTGTCAGTGTGTATCAGGGATCCTTAGGATAGGTGTCAATCCATATCTGCCAAGTGACCCTATGTAGGGGGAATAGTCCCTATTCTGCTCTGTGTCAGTGTGTATCAGGGATCCTTAGGATAGGTGTCAATCCATATCTGCCAAGTGACCCTATGTAGGAGGAACAGTCCCTATTCTGCTCTGTGTCAGTGTGTATCAGGGATCCTTAGGATAGGTGTCAATCCACATCTGCCAAGTGACCCTATGTAGGGGGAATAGTCCCTATTCTGCTCTGTGTCAGTGTGTATCAGGGATCCTTAGGATAGGTGTCAATCCATATCTGTCAAGTGACTCTATGTAGGGGGAACAGTCCCTAATATGCTCTGTGTCAGTGTATATCAGGGATCCTTAGGATAGGTGTCAATCCATATCTGCCAAGTGACCCTATGTAGGGGGAACAGTCTCTATTCTGCTTTGTGTCAGTGTGTTTCAGGGATCCTTAGGATAGGTGTCAATCCATATCTGCCAAGTGACCCTATGTAGGGGGAACAGTCCCTATTCTTCTCTGTGTCAGTGTGTATCAGGGATCCTTAGGATAGATGTCAATCCATATTTGCCAAGTGACCCTATGTAGGGGGAACAGTCCCTTTTCTGCTCTGTGTCAGTGTGTATCAGGGTCTCTGAGGACAGCTGTCAATCCATATGTCAAGGTGTCAATATGTCATATGTCAGGTGTCAATCCATATCCATTGTGATTTAGGAATGTTAGGTGATTTATGCCCTTTATGGATTAAAACCAGACTCTGCATCAACTGTGTAATTTTCCATGGGAGTTTTGCCATGGATCCCCCTCCGGCATGCCACAGTCCAGGTGTTAGTCCCCTTGAAACAACTTTTCCATCATTATTGTGGCCAGAAAGAGTCCCTGTGGGTTTTCAAATTCGCATGCCCATTGAAGTCTATGGCGTTTCGCCCGGTTCGCCGGTTCGCGAACATTTGCGGAAGTTCGCGTTCGCCGTTCGCGAACCGAAAATTTTATGTTCGCGACATCACTAGTACCCTATTAAGCTTTCACACTTCTCTAACCGCAAGTTAATCGGTACTTTATTGATGTATCTGGGTGGCCGCAGTTCTGCATACGAAAAGATATACGAAAGATTTATGTATGTTTTATCTCCCAAACGGAGACCGACCGCAGGGCCAAAACACACGGAACCCTTTTCGGCTTCCATCTCATGTGCGGTCGGTCAAATTGTCTCTTCCACATAACTCCCGAACCCCTGGTCTGATCTGGGTGAATTTTGAATCAGGGCTACCAGGGGGTGCCACTTAGAGAATTGTACCTCACAGTTTTAGGGTACATCCAGAAACCGGGTAAAACCGTGTAATGTATAAGTGGATTATGTGTCACACTGAGGGGAGGAGATGTATGGGAGGTAACTACTGCACTATTGGCTACTGTCCCAATTATTGTAAATCCCTCCTTTGCATGGGAGTAGCCTTTATAACGAATCTGTGTGATTAAAAGTTCAGTTCTGCTCCTGATGCTGTGTGTCGTCCAGTCATTTGGATTGATGTTGGGATATTGTTGGATTGTTTTGCCTGCTGGAAGTATTGCCTTATGGATTTATAATACTTGTTCCTGAGCCTTACTGGGATCTAAAGTGGAGATAACCTGTGTAATAGCAGCTCTCTGCTACAATGTTAATAACCAAAAACAGCACCAGAAGCCATATCATGCAGAAACAATTGCCATATCATGTATATAATGTCAGAAAGCTAAGTTGTAATGTTGTGAGATGTCTGTCAATATTGCTTGCAGTGGATGGGATGAGTGGACCCCAAAACCTTAAAGGAACTGTAAGCACCATAACCACTACACCATGCTGTAGTGGTTATAGTGCCAGGAAACCATGGCTACTACACAACGGTGATTGGTTCATTAGTTGTTTTTTTCACAAATAACTTTACACAGTTAGATGTATCAGTTGCTTTCAGTCTTAGTTGATCTGATAAAGTGGATGTTTATACTCCACCATCAGCATACCAACTCATACCAGGTTAGGACACCACTCATTGATTGGGAGTGTTAGCTGATGTTTTCCAAGCCATTAATACTGTTCAAACCTGGTAACAGTGGGGTGATAATGCATAAGTATAAACTTTTACTCTATGAGATGAACTTAGATCCGCACCAGACAACATTTGGGGAGTCCTGGCACCATAACCACTACAGTGGTGCAGCTTTCATTTATGATATATTCAAAATGGAAGAAAGCATTCTCTATAGATGTATTGATTTCACCGAAATGTGGATTACATTATATGACTTAACATTGTAATTATGTGATATTTAATGTAGAAACCACACAATTATACCTGATCCAATAATGATCTATCAGCCTGAATGTTTTTTTTGTGTGTCAAACTTTCATGTGGGGAGACAAGACCCCCCTTATAAAATGTCTAATATATTAGTAATCTATGTAAAGATGTGGGATCTAACTTAGAAATCACATTATCTTGCCTGATCCAACAATGATTTGTCTGCTGGAATATTTTTTTTTTGTCTGAAGCTTTCATGTGGGGGGTTAGCACCATCATTAACTACCTAATATCTCTGGAATTATGATAGAACTAACAAACTGATGCCTTGGTTGATCACGACACATACTGTTTGGGCAATGCAACAGTAAGTATCGTGCATTATTAGGCCTGTAAACAGTAATGTAAACAATGCCTCCCTCGTGCCTACAGCAATCTCACGGTGGCCATCTTGCTCACAAGAGTTCCCTCACAACCACTGCATGCTTGTGACCTCTCTTTCACTGCGTGGCCTGAGCCCCCAATGTTTACAGCCTCCCCATGTGGCAGTTCATCCTCCCGGCTTCTTCCTACATGCCCTGGCACCAGCAAGAATGGTGTGCCCACCTCCTTGTTATGCAATAGGGCCCCTTTACTACATTCTGATATTCTACTATGCAGACGACTCAGTCAAAAATCCTTAGTTATCCAATGTTTTCTCGTCCTCAGGATGGACAACTTCTCAGCAGTTCACCATATCAACTACTTTTGAGGGTCACAATCAAAGATTCTGACAGATCTAATGAAGCACATCTACCAATTCTGCCTTCAGAGGAACATCAGCATTTAAGCAAAACATCTTCCAGGATCAGATAATCTGTTGGCATACTAGTTTTCCCGCCACTGTGCAACTCCAGCATTTAGATGCTAGACCCTGTGATATTTCATCAAAAGGACCTTCAGAAGGGCTCTCTGACCTTGGATCTCATTGCTTCTCAACTGAACCATCAGATGGACAGCTACTTCAGCTGGCTTATGGATCCAACCTCACTGGTGCTAGTTGCTTTTCTTCAGTTGTGGCCATTGATGGGAGTCCATGTCTTCCCACCTTTCTCCCTAATTGCTTGGGTTCTGAACCTTGTGAAGAGACAGAAGGTGTCGATCTTGTTGGTAAATCCATTGTGACGGTCACAACTCTTGTTCCTAGGACTGCTGGAGATGTCGGTTGCAGCCCGACTCCTTCTGCCTCTTCACTTGTCCTTGTTACGGGACCGCACTGGTAATTCACACCCATTGATCCTGCAGGACCGCATGCCACTGGTGGCTTAAACGATTTCTGAGGTTCCTGGGATGTCTGGACTATTTTCTACTACTCTAGAGTTGTTATGGGACTCCTGGGCTCAAGGTATCCGGCGAGCATACCAAGCAGAACCCTTTACTGCACTTATAGTTGCGGTTCTTAACTTTCTCTTACATTCTTAAAGTAAGTCCTACTATACCTTTAACTTATTCAGGTTTGCAATCTCGGTGGCACATGAGCCAATCCAACGGGTTTTGGTAAGGAGAGAACATCTGTCCGTCATCTTCTTCAGGGCATATGGTTGAAGAATCCTCCACTGTCACAGTATTCATGTTTTTAAGATGTCTTTTTTTGCTTGATTGTCTTTTTGACAGCTTCCTGCTAAGTTGGTTCTTCTACTGTTTGATTTCCTTACGTAGAGTATCGGATGTTGATACATTTGATCTCGACTATCTTCTTTTCTCCGGATGGGGTGTCGTTTTCCATTTATACTCGCACCAAGACTCATTCTAAGTTGGTCTTTTATCACTATATTCACAAATTAAGCAAGGCTCGCTGTGTTTATGTATATATGGTGACCAAGAGTTTTCTTTGACCCTCTCTAATTCACTTTTGTACAACCACACACGTCTTTCTCCACTACAACAGTGTCTTGCTGGATCTGATTGCGTCTTTCCTTGGTGGGCATTGCTGAGCCCACATAGTCCATGGTACTATGCCCTCTTCTTCATTTTTTTGGGATGTACCCTTCCCAACATCTGTGCTATGGTGGACTGGTCCCAGGAATTCACGTTTTAGACCTTATATTTTCACCCACGTCCTCATGCATCCTTTGCTCTGGTACATCAGCTTTAAAGGACCAAATATGAAGCCTTCTGTCTTGAATTAAAATTAGTTATTAGCCTAGACCTGCTGAAGGTATAGTCTAAATTTTAGTTAAGGCAGGAGGCGAATATTTTACATCCTTTTTTCTCCCCTTTCACTCGATCAATTGTTTTTTCTTTTGTCCTTATTTTGTAACTTTTAATTTGTATTACTCTTTGTTTCTGTTTGTCTATTTTGTTTTAGTTTTACCACATGCCTTAATGTTTTTGTATTTGCATGCTTAATTTGGTATTATGTCATTGTTATGCTTAATTCCATTGTAACACTTTGTTTGCTGCTAGGATGTATCAGTAAAGAAAGGTAAAGCAAATATTTGCCTCCTGTTTTATTTAATTAGATAATGCCAAGTTGTATTTTTCCCTAGATTTAAATTTCTATCACCATAGTGTGCAGTTTTGTACATATGTTTAGAATTTATGAGTTTTTTTCTTTTTCAGATGCTAAGTGAAAATACGTGGAGAGAAGATATTATTTTGTGAGTACAGATGATTTGTCATGAAATGTAAATTAACTTTCTGTTTGTTAAATTGGTTAAAGTTTTCCATTTTGAAACTTCAGCAAATGTCTCCACGTACTTGTATTCTTCCTTAGTTTTTTGCTTTTTTTGTGTACATTTTGTATCTTATTTTTCTTTTGTTACTTTCCTGAGTGAAAGGCGTTAATAGAATTGCAGTGTTACATACAACAACTATTATATTTATTTAAATCACTGTAGAAAAAAATAGCACTTTCAAAAATGTACTGAAAATCAGGACAATACATGTTTATTTAAGATAACATAATTCAACTCTATGCTAAGAACACCAATTAAAGTAATACTCCATCTCAGAGATTTTTCTGTTGGCAATAAAACATGGACATCAAACCCAGAATTGAGAGTAAAAATGACCATGCAGTAGCTACCTTTACTATTGGCAATGATCGTACTGGGTACTGGACGATGGACAGGGTGGATTAAAATCAATGATTTTTAAAAACAAAAAACGTAAAAAATCTGATTTCTTTTATTTAAGTCAGATTTGTTTTTAATTTAATTCAGATTTAATTTTTTTTAATTTTACTCAAATGTATTTTAACGAAATGTTGTCATTGACAGAATTAAATTACAAGCTTTAAAAAGAATGGATGGGACAAGCACTGTCTCCAGCTCATTTTCTTGCAAACGTTGTCAATATCTGGAACCAAGGTCAAACCGTAGGTGCTAAAAAAGATTAGTTAGCCATGACCAGTGGCGGCTCTAGACTTGGCGAGGCCTTAGGCGAGACTCATACATGAGGCCCCCACTAACACCATTATTGAAAAAATAGCAGTTGATTTGTGTGTATACAGGGCCGTCTTTAATTTTGATTGGACCCTGGGCAAGCATTTACTTGGGCCCCCCTGACTACATATAGACACGCACAAATACACTACCTGACACACACTGACCGCATATAGATACACACAAGAACATACAGATACACACAGACTACATATAGATACACTAACACACACATAGACACACACAGATACAAACACTGGCATACATGCAGATACAAAGGTACACACACTGACTTCATATAGATACACCGACACACATACAGACACACAGATACACAACCTGACACACATGCAGATATACAGATACAAACACTGACACATACAGATACACACACAAACACAAATGGACAACATACAGATACACATTCTGACAGACGTACTGACACAGGCAGCCATACTGAAACACACATATACAAAGACATACTGAACCACACAGACACTGACGGACTCACGCACACAGACATACAGATACACTGACAGACATACTGGCACATATACACACAGACAGATGGACATCCTGAAACACACATACACTGACAGACATATTGACAAACACAGACATACAGAACCACACGGACACTGACAGACTCACACATAGACATACAGACATTCTGGCACACATACAGACAGACATACTGAAACACACATACAGACATACAGACACACTAACAGACTCACACACACACAGACATACTGACAGACTCTCACACACACACAGACATACTGACACACTGACAGACTCTCACACACACACAGACATACTGACAGACATACACACATACACTGACAGACATGCACACATACATACATACTGAAGCACACAGACACTGACAGACTCACACACACAGACATACAGATACACTGACAGACATACTGGCACACTAACACATACACACACACTCAGACACTCATGCAAAATGTCATAACCACAGTGTGACGGGGCTGACAGTGTGAGGTGGGTTGATATAGTGTTAAGGGCTGACAGTGTGAGGTGGGGTGACAGTGTTAGGGGCTGACAATGTGAGGTGGGGTGACAGGGTGAGAGGGGGTGACATAATGTGAGGTGGAGTGACATGGTGAGAGGGGATGACATAGTGTTAGGGGCTTACAATGTGAGGTGGAGTGACAGGGTGAGATGGGATGACAGTGTTAGGGGCTGACAATGTGAGGTGGGGTGACAGGCTGAGAGGGGGGGCATATTGTTTGGGGAGTGGCAGGGTGAGGTGACAGAGTTAGGGGGTTGACATAGTGTGGGGGGTCACAGGGTGGGTGACAGAGTCAGAGGTGGGGTGACAGTGTGAGGGGGTGACAGGTGGGGTGAGAAAGGGGTGACATGTGAGGTGGCAGGGTGAGAGGGAGGTAAAAGGGTGAGGGGGTGACAGGTGGGGTGACAAGGTGAGAGGGAGGTGGCAGGGTGAGGGGGGGTGACAGGTGGGGTGACAGATGGTTTTGCTGGGTGACAGGTGGGGTGGCAGGGTGAGAGAGGGGTGACAGGTGGGGTGGCAGGGTGAGAGGGGATGACAGGTGGGGTGACCGGGTGAGAGAAGGGTGACAGGTGGGGTGGTTGCAGGGTGCGGGGTGTGACAGGGTGAGGGGGGGTGACAGGTGGGGTGGTAGGGTGAGGGGGGTGACAGGGTGAGGTGACAGAGTAAGGGGGTGACAGTGGGGGGGTCACAGGGTGGGTGACAGAGTAAGAGGGGGGTGACATGGTGAAAGGAGGTGACAGGGGGTAGCATGGTGAGAGGGGGGTGACAGGTGGGGTGATAGGTGGGGTGACAGGTGGGGTGGCAGGGTGAGGGGGGTGACAAAGTGAGGGGGTGACAGATGGGGTGGCAGGGTGAGAGAGGGGTGACAGGTGGGTGGCAGGGGGAGGGAGGTGACAGTGTGATAGGTGGGGTGGCAGGTGGTGTGACTGGGTTAGGGGGTGACAGGTTGGGTGGCAGGGTGAGAGGGGGTGACAGGTGTGTGGCAGGGGGAGGGAGGTGACAGTGTGACAGGTGGGGTGGCAGGTGGTGTGACTGGGTGGGGAGAGTGACAGGTGGGGTGGCTGAGTGAGGGGGGGTGACAGGTGGGGTGGCTGCGTGACAGATGGGGTGACTGGGTGAGGGGGTGGCAGATAGGGCGACAGGGTGAGGGGGTGGCAGATGGGGTGACAGGTGGGGTGGCAGGGTCACAGATGTGGTGACTGGGTGAGGGGGGTGCAGAAGGGGGGGGCAGATGGGGTGACAGGGTGAGGGGGTGGCAGATGGGGTGACAGGGTGAGGGGGTGGCAGATGGGGTGACAGGGTGAGGGGGTGACATGTGGGGTGGCAGGGTGACAGATGTGGTGACTGGGTGAGGGGGGTGACAGGTGGGGTGGCAGAGGGGTTGACAGGGTGAGGGGGTGACAGGTGGGGTGGCAAATGGGGTGACAGGTGGGGTGGCAGGGTCACAGATGTGGTGACTGGGTGAGGGGGGTGCAGAAGGGGGGGGCAGATGGGGTGACAGGGTGAGGGGGTGGCAGATGGGGTGACAGGGTGAGGGGGTGGCAGATGGGGTGACAGGGTGACATGTGGGGTGGCAGGGTGACAGATGTGGTGACTGGGTGAGGGGGGTGACAGGTGGGTTGGCAGAGGGGTTGACAGGGTGAGGGGGTGACAGGTGGGGTGGCAAATGGGGTGACAGGTGGGGTGGCAGGGTGACAGATGGGGTGACAGGGTGACAGATGGGTTGACTGGGTGGCAGATGGGGTGACAGGGTGAGGGGGTGGCAGGGTGACAGATTGGGTGAGGGGGTGGCAGAAAGGGGTGACATGTGGGGTGCAGGGTGACAGATGGGGTGACTGGGTGAGGGGGTGACAGGTGGGGTGGCAGATGGGGTGACAGGGTGACATATGGGGTGACTGGGTGAGGGGGATGGCAGGGTGGCAGATGGGGTGACAGGGTGAGGGGGTGGCAGATGGGGTGACAGGGTGAGGGGGTGGCAGATGGGGTGACAGGGTGAGGGGGTGGCAGATGGGGTTACAGGGTGAGGGGGGTGGCAGATGGGGTGACAGGGTGAGGGGGTGACAGATGGGGTTACAGGGTGGGTGGCAGGTTGACAGGTACCTTTTTCCCTGGTGGTCCAGTGGTGGCAGACTCCCTGGTGGTCCAGTGGGCTCTCCGATCTGCAGCTCTGCCAGATGCAGAGCTGCAGACCACATGGTGAAGGTCTTGCGATCTTCAGTCAGAGCGTTGCCGTGGCAACCCGCGGCAACGCTCTGATTGGCTAGAAATCGCGAGACACTTCAGTCTGCAGCTCACACCCAGCGGAGCTGCAGACTAAAGGCTGGCTCTCCTGGGCAGACTGACAGGAGGGGCCTCGCACCCGGCGGCATACAGGGGAAGCCGCCGGGCCCCCTCCTGTGTCGGGTCCTCAAGGACCCGACATGTCAGTCTGCCCAATGGCGGTTTAGGCGGCCGCGAGGCCCCACACAGCGCGAGGCCTTAGGCGACCGCCTAAACCGCCTAATTAGAGAGCCGCCTCTGGCCATGACATCAATCAATCATCCATATCTACTGCCAACTATAATAAAGTTCAGTGGTAAGGAAGGACCATTCAAGAAATATGTTTGACGAAGATGTTTTAAAGAAAGTCACACCAGTGAACTGGTGGAAGTCGTTTAAAGGAACACTATAGTGCCAGAAATACAAACATGTATTTCTGACACTATAGGTGTAAAAAAACAATTTAAGTTACTGGCCCCCCTTTGTTTACCTAAATGTGATGTTGCTTACCTTCCTTCCTGTGCTGCGCCAATCTCATTGCTGCTGCCTTGCTCATTCCACCTCCTTGCCTGAGATCATTAAAGTTGATGATTTCAGCCAATCCAATATTGGCTGAATTAAAATTCCTATAGGAAAGCATTGGGATGTTATTGCACATGCGCTGCAGAACGATGAGCTGCACCGATCAGCATCTCCTCATAGAGATGCATTGAACCAATGCATTACTATGGGGATCCTTCAGTGTCTCCATGCAGAACGCAGCACTGATGAAGAAGGGGAAGCATCTCTAGTCGCCCTCTGAGTTTACATTAAAATGTGTGCAGGGTCATGCTATAGACACCAAATCAACTAAAGTGTCCTTTTAAGCAAATGGATTCAAAAATTGTTGAAGTAATGATTTCACTTTTAACAGCAGTGGCCTCTTCTGCTGGCATCAAAGGAATATTATCGTCCTTTGAAATGAACAACAATCGGTTAGGTCCTAATAAAGCAGAAAAGCTTGTTTTGCTTGATTGTGAACATACAAGAGAATGAAGATGAAGATGAGTGAGCTTCAGAAGGCATTGTTTCCAGGTTTTCATGTGGACCCAGTTAAAGTATTGAGTTTTTTTGCTTCAGAAGGCATTGTTTCCAGGTTTTCATGTGGACCCAGTTAAAGTATTGAGTTTTTTTTTTTTTTTTAATGATATTTTGTTTAACCCCTTAAGGACCAAACTTCTGGAATAAAAGGGAATCATGACATGTTACACACGTCATGTGTCCTTAAGGGGTTAAACACATCAGTTAATAAACACTGATCTTTAAAGCGGCACTATCATGCTGAATTGACCTTTCCCTAAACTTCGAACAGAACAAAATGCACAAATTTCATCAGGACAACAAATGACAACAGATTAAAGCTCTCAGTTGGGAGCGAAAACATCAACTTTTCATTGGATTATGTAAATAAAAGTTATGTTTTATATTTTATAATATTAAGTCCTTAGAGTGCGATTTTTTTCCTTGTTTTTATTTATAATTTTTGCTAAACCTGCACTAGGCTTTATTGGTTATAACCAGGAGTGCAAGTATTTGGACTTTATATACATAGGTTTATATATATATATATATATATATATATATATATATATATATATATATATATATGTATGTATATGTATATATATATATATATATATATATATAAATCTTTGTTTTCTACTGATGCAGGGGATCAGTTTGTCATTATTGTTCCCTGACTTTCAGCATCTTTGCTCCTTTGTTTGGAAATGCATGGGTAGTGCTAGTGAATGTGAAACTAAAATTTGTGGATTGGTCGGTGTGTGAAGACAGGTAGGAGGCAGAGGGAGGCTAAAGAAACTCCCTAACTGAGAGGATTGCCTAACAAAACTTGCTGACTAAGTTTATAGTAAGTTATTACATACGTTGCAAAGATTTCTTGCTTTATTTTAGGCAATATATTCATGTAAAAGTGTATGCTTGCTGGTTTAAAAAAAAAAAAAAAAAGGCAAGTGACACATGTCCCTTTAATGAGTCAACCTATTAATTCAGCACGTAGGGAAAATATAGGTTGAAAAACAAGATCACTTGCAGTATAAACATACACTATATACACCACCAAAACCCTAGTCACCTACATCAAGTCAAGGACAAGCAATTTGTATGATATATGCCTCTTATACCCAATGTCAACTCTCGGAACTATTGGATATACAAAAAGAGGGAAAATAAGGAGAATATCTAACTCAGTCTCTCTGTTAGTTATGGTGGATGTTTTGCCATATTTTGCTCAAAGAAAGTCAGTGTTCCTTTTTGTTTATGAAACGTACTGTACTTTTGGGACTTGTGACACTGACACTGCTTACTGGAGAGATCCACCTGATATTTTGTGAAAGCCTCCTTGGCTCATTGGCAGTGGCTCATAAATGTACTCACTAAATAAGGAGCTGCTCAGTATGAATCTTTTTTGGTCTATTATTTTTTTTTTGCATTTTTTTTTGTGTGTTTTTTAATAGTACATTATTTTTTATTTTCACATTTTTTGTTTTATTCTTTTCAACTATGCTAGACCACTCCATAATACTTATTGGAAGTGGGGAATATGTAGGGAATACAATACACAATAGAACAGGAGAGGTTTGGGAGTTTGTTAAGGGGTAATTGGCTAGAAGCTTGGGGACTCTTGTTGGGGAATCTTGTAATGGCTTTATCTTTTCCTTGGGACCGGGTACTGGGCATACCAATATCCTCTGGGTAAAGGGGTACAGGGTTGTATTAGTGCCAGAGGAGTTTGTGCTTTAGTTTTGTTTTGATGTATTGAACATATGTATTGGGTATGTGATAGAATATTATTATTTTTATGCGCCTTTATGTGAATAAGCCCCTAGACCAGGGGTTCTCAACCTTGTCCTCAAGGACCCCCTACCAGTCCAGGGTTTAGGGATTACCTGGGTGTGTCTAAGGTGTTTAGAAAAAGAAAAAAAAAACACCTTAGAGTCTAAGGTTTTTTTCCCCCCCTTTTTCTAAACACCTTAGACACACCCAGGTAATCCCCAAATCCTGAACTGGTAGGGGGTCCTGAGGACTGGGTTGAGAACCCCTGCCCTAGACTAACAAGCTAAGTTCTGTTTATTTTAGACTGGGCGTTGGCTGTATATTCCTATACATTGGTATCCTTCCTTTGTAAGGTAGTGACCATGTGTTAGTTTGTTATTTACCCTTACCCCCCCCCCCATATCCTGTAGGCTGCAAGCATGTGTGTGTGTGTGTCTTTCTACACCCCTATTTCCTTTAAGCCCCTTTAAGAACTGTTAGTACCCTATTGGATGATCCAATAAGGGGCATGTATGATGCTCATTTCATATACTGATGTCTGTTAAAATTAAAACGTAGTCCTATTAAGTCATCAACATGTATGTGTGTGTTTCATTCAATTGGGCTTCCCAGCACTGCAGAGGTACAGATGAAACCAGCAATTGATAAGTTAAAAGAAGTCCATGGCAAGTTAAGCGCTTTTAAGGAATTCTTCACCAACCTAACGGTATGTAAACTGATAATATGTTTGTATTTTATAAGTGTAGTTTACTTGATTGAGCAGTATTGTGATGGAGCTTATGTCCTTTATGTGGCTCGGTCTTAAGACAATATGAGGGTTAAATGACTGATATCAGATTACCGCTGATATTGTATAATTGGGCTAATCTCCAGCTTTTTCAGTTTTGGTAATCAGCCCTTCAGCCATATAATCTTGCCACAGTATAACAATCTTTAATATTGAAGAAGTGCATTTGTTTATACAAAACGCATTGACAACAATACACAGAGTTCTTCATAATTCTGTATGAGTCTATATGCCCATATACTGTTTTGCAGCAAAAGAACGGAAGATTTTAAAATGAAAACAATAAAGAAGTATGAAGCAACCATACGAGCATCTGACTTGGGACTTTGTATCTATATTCTTACATAATGGAAAAAGGTTGCCTGGTCTGATGAACCACTTTTTCTTTTAGGCCAGTTGGATGGCTGCATTTGTGTTCATTGTTTACCTGGAGAAGAGATGGCAGTAGCATACACTATGGGAAGAAGGCTAGCTGGCAAAAGCAGTGTTATGCTCTGTGCACAGTTCTGCTTGGTAACCATGGGTCCTGGCATTTATGTGAATGTCACTTTGATACATACCATCAACCTAGAAATTGTTGCAGACCATGTGCACCTCTTGATGACAATGGTGCTCCCTGATAGCACTGTCTTTATAAAGACATTTGTTTTATGCTCTGTGTCCTAGCTTTTGTGCACAAAGATCCTACAACTCTGAAGCTGGTCCCATCACTCTGAAATGCAACATTTCTACTATAAATTAACCAAAAGTACAGCTTTACATCGAGGATTCACTTGGTATGACAAACCAATTCGAGCAGTATCATTACTATACCAGAATCTACTTGTAGGAAACATCTAAGATAAACATACCTTCAAAAGACAATAGGAAGCTATCGTGGATAAAACCTTCACAGATACCCAGTGGAAGAAGATCCTAATTCTACATCATAAGACCTTGAGTAGGTCCAGGTACCAAGAGGTCAACTATAAACTCCTAACCCAATGGCACAGGACCCCAGACCTCCTTCATAGGATATTCCCAACAATACCAATGACATGCTGGAAATGTGGGAAGGATAAAGGGACACTGAGACAAATATGGTGGGATTGCACCATTGTTGTTTCATTCTGGGACTTGATTAAAACTAAAATTAAATTTCTATATTAATTTCGATACACCATTTATTTTCTATATTTGATAACACAATATAGAAAGTCCATACTGCAACACCTTTTCAATGCAGCCAAATCCCTAATACCTACCCTCCGGAAACAAATAAGCTTTGCTAAGAAAGATATGTAGGTCGAGACCAACCCAATCAGATATATATTAGATTTTAATTATACTTGATCTTCTGTTGTTTTTCCTTCCTCTTCCTCTTCCTAATATTTTATTTAGCAACTCCTTAAACTAGTCAAAGTTAATTTTTCACATGAAAGATAGTAGAGATCCCTGACAGTTCCATCGTTACCATAAAGTTATCCTTAAAAAAAGTATGAAGAAAAAAAGCAGAATAAAAGGAATATAAGAGTAGCAATATAGAATACGAAAGGGAGTAGAGTAGAATATGAAAGGGAATTATTTTAAGAAGCCTTCAGATAACACTTTATATAATACTATTTTTCTACCACAAATGTTATTTACTATATACATTTTTTTATTATTTATGTAACATATTATTACATTTCATTATAATGAATAAATCCCCGACTGGCCACATATAATATACTAATTAACAACATATTACCAAAACATATACATACACTTTATCTACACCTTACATCACTTTATGTCCTTTACTGCAACAAAAACAAATACAATTAAAACATCAAATAATACATGGTAATCTCATCCAAGATAAAGAATAACAGACTTACTTTAAATTATTAAATAATGAATACATATATACTATAAATACATAAATATTAGATGACTTTAGTAAACCTATTTAATCGTAAAAAGATACAAGAAATTGTAAAAGCACTAAACAGGCTTTCAAAAGGAGAAAAAATTGATAAAATTGTCTCCTCAAGAGAAAATAATAATTATAAAATTGATAAAGCACTGTTTGAAAAATAAATCAGATAATGCTGCTACACACTTAAGTGCTAGTGCCCCAAAAGGTAATAGTATAGTCTGTATAACATATATAGAACAATTTAAAATTTATTTATACAAAAAAGTAAGAAGTATGAACAACAATTGTGCAACTGCTTACAGAATAAAGTGAGTGAGCATGTACGGTTTAGAGACACCACTACTCACAACACCCGGTTTGGTTATGACCAAGCAGAGCAGGATGTCCACAAAAGGAGCTGTCGTTTTCTAACATCTATCGGGGTATAAGGATCTTTTGGGTTTGCAGCTCCTCCAGTGGACATCCTGCTCTGCTTGTGTCAGGATTACAGAATGATCCAGCACGTAGAATTGTGTAACACAGAGGACTCATAGGTAACGTATACCGGACCTTAGAATGGCCGGACTAACATACCAAAGAATAGTCAGGAATAGCCGAGGTCAAGGGATACAGAAAGAGACACGATAAGGAAAAGCCAGGAGTCAGGGATGCCAGAAAACAGGGAAGTCAAAAACAATGCCAAAGTCAAATAACCAGAAATAACAGAATCAATAACGCGCTCTAGGACAACCACAAGGGAAACCATGACAAGGCACTGAGCAGGATGAGAACTGGGCCTAAATATCCCTCCTCTAGATCTGATAGGCTGTAACCGGGCCCCAAAGTAAGTTACCAGGTTTCCATTTGCATAATTGCTGCTCAGCATTAACCCTTCTGTGGATTAAGTTGCTGCTCGGCACAACTTTTCCTGTGTGGACAGTAAATGACCACATTTTTATAAGCGGATGAATACGTGACAGCTTGGTTATAACCAAACCGGCTTTTGTGAGTAGTGGTGTCTCTAAAACGCAAATGCTCACTCACTTTATTCTGTAAGCAGTTGCACAATTGTTGTTCTTACTTCTTACTTTTTTTTTATAAATAGCTATATACCTTTTTAAATTGTTCTATATATATGTTATACAGACTATATTATTATCTGTTTTCTAAAATGTTTTACCTCCCATATATATGACCTCACACGCAAATCTACCTGAGCAATTTTAAGTATTTGCTTTTCTTTTTCTTTTGCATAATGGGTCTGTAAGTAAATCTATTTAACATGATTCCACCTACCTATATAACATAATCTCTTACCTATTGTTACCTTTCAAGTTTATATCAATTTACTTAGTTTACCTTATTTTTCATTCAACAAACCTCCCCCATGGCCATGGTTCTTCTTAAAACGTACTCCCTTCCTTTAAAATACAATTATCCTACCTACTCCTTGCCTCAAATAAGTGTCACTGAGGGAAGGCAATATACCTTAATAAACCCCCACCTCTCCCAAAAAATTAAATGTTGCATTTACAGCTTCAATTCAAAGCCTAATCTTTATCCCAATGTAGCAAGACTGAAAATAAAACGTAAAAGCTGTGATGCATACAACAGAAAGTAGCAATGGGAAAAACACACAAAACCCAAGCATGGCAATAAAAAATAACTCTAGCCATCTTTCCCAATGGCTGAAGCATCAAAACATTGAGCATTTTTTTAGCTCGTGGTAGAATTTAAATGCCCTGCTATTCCAAGAAAGCATTCCTCTGCTGGTAAGATGACAGAAATAAAGCAAACAACCCCCCCCTCCCCCCCAAACAATAACAATGTATCTTAAGCCAATAGTATTGGCAGTCGGTTACTAAGAAATATGACCTCTGGCACATGTATTATGCGCAGCCCTTCTAGGTCCTCTGGTATCTTCTGTCTTTATGACACATACTGCTGTTCTACCAGTATTCCCAACATTGAACATCATTTTGATACGTTTTCTGACACATCTGCACAAAATGCACCTCTTCATTTTGGGCAAGCATTAATATTATTATGATTTTTTCAATTTATATAGCACCAATTATTCTGCAGTGCATGTGACTATATACATATCAGACGCTCAGGTCATTTCTCTTTTCATTACTATTAGGCAGAAATGGAGGAGAGGGGATATTGTGAAACTCACACGGTGGGCTTGGGCCTTTCCATATCAGAACTGTAAGGGAGCTTTAAACTGTCTCTGCTGCAGAGTATGCAGAAACAGCTCACCCCCTTTCTGAATGTAGAGTGATTTTTTTTTTTATAGACCACCTTTCAACCTAGGAACAAGTCAGGCATTTTAAACTGAAGAACACTTTAAGATGAAGACAGCTTCACTCATCAATTAATCTAGATTTTAAAATGCATGACGTGTTCCAAAAATCCTAGAACCATATATATATTCTTTTTATTAAATGTAGGCGAAATCCTTATAAATCCAAAAAAAGCCCGTATACAACTGACTTCATCATAGATCAGCTCTTTAAATGTTACATGGGAGTTATGGTTCTATTAGGGCTGGATAGCATTATATTATGTTGTTGTCCCATGTTAGACCAGTCTCTCTGACTGTTGTACATTTTCTTTGGTTTCAGTGAATGTATTTCCTAACATCCTTAATATTAATTAGCAAACCTTCTACACACTCTTCTTCAGATCTTTTGTTGGGGACCATTCTTTTCTCTTAAAGACTTTCTGTTAAGACTGAAATTGAAATGTAGTTTTATTATTTTAGAACAAAGTAAAATGACATACAAGTAAAGGAAAATCCACATAGGTTTTAAACACATATGCAATGTTTATTAATATGATCTTTCTATCCAATTAATGAGACTCAAATGTTTTTTCTGCTATAAATAAAAGGTAGGATGAGTTTGGACCTTTGCGGCAAAAATGTATAAAAATAAGTCTTCATTTTTTGAGTTTCAATTTGGTACTTTTCCAGAAATGCATAATAAATTAATCCATCACTAACAATTTGTTACATTCTCTTCCAATTCTTGTTCCTAAAGCAAAGCAGTGCTTAAAATAAAAATAAATCTGTGTTACTTGAGGAAAATGCCTGTACAAATATCTTTCAAACTTTACACATGCTGTTTAATATTTCTCTCTTGGTTTCTTTAAAATTCATATTGTCTGAAACCTTTAGGATGTTTTTAAAAAAATTGTTAGAATACAATTTAGTTTTTCCTTTATCATAGATATCTTGAAGTTATACTTGAAGAGTCGTACCTTTACTCCTCACATTCAGTTTATTTAGGAAAGCTTACCATCTTCCTGGGTGATGTTTTTCTCATATCACTTCCACTCCATAGCCCAGCTCACTCTCTCCTGTGAGGTTCTTCCACACACCACTTTTAATAGCTTACTTCAAGATATATATCTTATTCATCAATCCCTCCTCCCATCTGTAATGCTGTTATTTCTCTAGTGTGTCTTACTCTTTACCCCTTCCTCGTAGACTGAAAGCTTGCTTGAGCAGGGCCTTCTTTACCTTGTCTCTGTTATATTCTATATGTAAATTACTTTTTGTCAAATATTATGTAATGTAAAGCACTGCTAAATATATTGGTGCTATATAAATGATAATAATAGGAAGAGTAGCTGTATTAGTTCAGTGACATGAATGTCAAATAATAGATTATCATATAATCTGTACCGCCGATGTTCGACCTAAGCTTAAAACACAACACAACATGACAAATAAAACACAACACCAAGTATGGGTATAAAAGGCCACAGCCGATTTATTAAAATCATTGTCCCGCAAAACCAATAACTATAAATAGGTGCATTAACATGGACAATGATCCAAAACATCTTAAATCCCTAAAAACATGACATAACTAAAGAAAAAACAGGTTGCCAAAGTATAAAGGTGCCCATCCAAAAACCAATTTGGGGAGAGCATACCCAAATGCCTGTTCCCAGTTCCAAACTCCACCAGGAATCGCCCACCAATCATTGCCACCAATGCTCAACCAGACCTGAAAGACCTAAATAACTGGCAAGCTCCTGCCACAAAGCCCATCCCTTGAGACCTTAAGTTGGATGGGATACCCCCAGAGCCAGATTAAGAGCCCAGTGTGCCTGTTGCTGACAATTATGAGGGGACTAAGTTTTGAATCTTATCGACCAAAAACACAAAAACAGTCCTACCTCACAAGCGTCATGTATCGGGTGGAGATGTTGCCGGAGGGAAACTCATAGGATGCAGCTATAAGAAAACTTAAAATATGTTAATCTCTCTCTAATTCATGCTTTCATCTTTCAAGTAAATCCATACCCCTTGAGAGCAGTGTCCAGTGAAGCAGGAAATCAATGGGTGGTGTAAAAGGGTGAGCCACTGCCGCAGATCATGCAACCAGAACTCCTGAAAGGGACGAACATGCCCAGACACAGACAATAGTGGACACTGGGCGACATGGGGACACAGAGACATGGGGACACTGGGAGACATGGGGCACTGAGACACTAGGGACACTGAGAAACTATGGACACTGGGAGACATGGGAACACCGAGACACTAGGGACACTGGCTGGGAGACATGGGGACACTGAGACACTTGGGGACATTGTGTCCCTACTGTCTAAGTGTCCCCATGTCTCAGTGTCCCCATGTGTGTCTGTGTCCTCATGTCTTCCAGCGTCCCCTAGTGTCTCAATGTTCCCAGGTCTCAGTGTTCCCTAGTGTCTCAGTGTCCCCATGTCTCAGTGTCCCCAAGTGTGTCTGTGTCTCCATGTCTCCAAGTGTCCCCAAGTGTCTCAACCTCCCCCATGGCCAAGATTCTTCTAAAAACTCACTCACTTCCTTTCCCTCCCTCAAAAACAGAAAACACGACAATGGCAATGCATCTTCATGGACCAAAACTGACTGATGCCCCTAATGGCCCAATCCCAATCTCCAAGCACAGCAGAGGATACAATAAAATCTGCCTACCCTGCCCCAAAACAAATGTCTTGGACGAATGGAGCCAAACTGCCAATCTGCTGTTATTGCCCACCACAGGCCACCATGGACCGATTTCCTAGGGTTAACCAGCTCAGAGACCCGGAACGCTCCGAAAAAGGCTAATGCATAAGCCGCCTGGAACACCACCACCTCGCACCAAAGAAAAACCCAACAGCAGTTTCCTATATCCAATAGTGGCCGTATGGAGTCCAAAGATCTTCTAAATACTCTTCAACACCTGTTGCACCAAGAAAGGCTTGGTTAAGTTTTTCCAGCTCTACAGCTTGACGAGGAAGGACAGCACAGACATTCCCTTTCTACCCTTGAGAGGACGCCCCCCAGAGCTAGGTTAGTCAGAAACCACAGCAAGACATTAAGCTGGTCCACCTACTCATTAACTGCCCCTACGCAAAAAGAACCCTGATTTTCTCATTTGCCCCTCACATAGCCAGAGCAAGCAATGACCTCACCCATCATGCAAGCATGCAATCCCGAGCTTCTAGATCACATCCAGACAGGAAAAGCCCTCGGACTCTGCATTTGGTCCCGACTGCCTGAATTGCTCCCACTGAAAGTGAGAGAGAGAATCCACTATCATCTTAAGGTAACAGGGAACATGTTGCGCACAGAAAGAAACATTCAGCTCCATACACATGAAGACAAAACCATGCAAAAAAGGCAAACCACCCGTGCCAAAGCCATGGAAAGACAGTTCATGGAGTGCATGACAGCCAGGTTGTACGTGATGAAAACCACCCGTTGATTCCTCATGTGTCAGCCTCACAACGTCGACACTACCACCAGGGGGAACAGTTCCAGGAAGGCAAAATTCCTGATCAAAGGGCTGGAGCGCCATCCCTGAGGTTACTCCGCCACTCACCAATGACCCCTGAACTAAGTCCTGAAACTGAAGC
The DNA here is from genome assembly GCF_036172605.1 of Pelobates fuscus. Taxonomy (NCBI): domain Eukaryota; kingdom Metazoa; phylum Chordata; class Amphibia; order Anura; family Pelobatidae; genus Pelobates; species Pelobates fuscus. The sequence continues at coordinate 115,239,563 of NC_086317.1, forward strand.
TCCATGAGGCGTCCTTAAACAAAGACAAGAATTCAGCCAATACCACACAAAAAAATACCTTCCCGTTCAATGTATCCAAAAGACTGTCCCAAACCTTCAAATCATCCCTCATGGTGTGATGATGTGCCAACCGAACCCCCAATGTTGCCTTTGACAGGGAACACGAAAAGACTCTTCCCCACTGGGATGATGTGGAACGCAAAAATAAAGTGGTCTACCAGGGACTGCAGCTACCTTAATGTCACCTTCTGCACCGTGCAAATGTGCACAACCGCCTCCCTCAGGGGTTGTAGTTCAGCAGCCAGAATCCGGCACACCCCAGTACCAAATTGATTTTCAAGCCCAAGAATGTAAGACAGGTTAAGGATCCTGCCTCCATAGGAACCCCAAAACACTTGGCCACCCAGTGCAGGTTATGCAACAGGTCCCAGCACAGCTCTGAGGACCTCGGCCAAATGCACAGCACTTTTTCAGGGTAGTGAACCATCGATTGACAGCCAGCCTCTTCCAACACCACCCATTCCAGAAAGGAGCTAAACTGTTTGAAATATGAGTAGGAGACAATATAGGAGCCTGGGCCCATGAACTGTGGAACGTGCCCCCGGATTCCCCTCCAACTAGCACCCAGGGATTCTGCAGGAGTCCCATTGGACCTCGATTGGAGGGAAAGAGAGAAAAAGGGGACCTAGATCACCCACTTTGGTACTCTTGCAGCCTAGTATGACTGGACAGAAACTGGAAAAAACTAACCCTCTTTTGGACCTGCCAGGAAGGCCCCTGTCCCCCTCTGTCTTTGACCCCCTCTGTCTTTGGTCACGATCCTGAATACTTGGGGAGATACAGCACCCTCTGCACTGACTTCAGTGCCCCTGATTTGCCTGGGGTGGCTCCCATCTCTTGGATGCTGGATGCAGGAAGGCCTCCCAGTCCTGATTTCTGTGTTGCTGTCACCCTACTTTCCCGGGTCATGCCCTCCTCACTGGACAGGTGCCCTGCAGGCCCCGACTGGGCTGCATTTGACTCCTGCCACCTCCTATGGCTTCCTAATAGTCCACCTCTGCATCTTGGGTCCAGGCGACATGGGTGTCTTCTGACCCACACAGGCTGCACCGGACCTGCACTCACCTCTTCTCCCAGGGACCCCAGCCAGGCCCTCATCTAGGTGGTCCCCTTCTTTGTCACACCAACCAGGAACGGGTCCAGGTTCTCTTCCATCAGGGCACCCATCAGAGGACAAAAGTAGGGAAGAAAAGAGGGGAGACAGAGGAAAGAACAAGAAGAGCAAGACAATACAGAACTCCATCTAAAATGGCCACTGACACCTTACCTGCTCGCTACTTATAACCCCCTAACTCCACATCCCCCCACCCCTGACTTTCAACCTGACAACTGCTAGCATAGCCCAACTGAGTGCCCTGTCAAGGCTCTCTATGGTCTATTGTGACCCCAGTGAGCCTCATTATTGTAGACTTGATAAATGGAGGATTTCTTGAAAGTTTGACATTAAAAAAAATGCTAATACTACTATAATATATTAGTACATGTGTTTCATGCTTGCACCCGTACAGCCAACTCGCGCTTGCAGGACTTATTGAGGGCGGCTCCCTTCCTATGGAATAGCCTGCCTACCGCCATCAGACTCTCCCCTAATCATTTAAGAAGTGCCTTAAAACCCATTTCTTTAGGAAAGCTTATGGCCTTCCAGAGTAACCTCTACCTCACATACCTATATCTTGCTCTCTCCTAAAGGGCAGCACTATACTCTCTCCTCCAGCTCTGCTTCACTCCCACCTTATTTTATTGCTATTTCCTGTCCTAATGTGTTTTACACCCCACCTCCTATAGACTGTAAGCTAGTTTGAGCAGGGCCCTCTTCAACCTATCGTTCTTGTAAGTTTTCTTGTAATTGTCCTATTTATAGTGAAATCCCCCCTCTAATAATATTGTAAAGCGCTACGGAATCTGTTGGTGCTATATAAATGGCGATAATAATAATAATAATAATAATAATAATAATGTGTGAGAGATCCATCTGACATTAGAAAATTTACAACACAATATGCCACATTTCACACACATGAAGTTACGCAGTGTAAATGAAACACAGAACAGGTATACTACACTGGTATGTTTATAATTGTATTTATGTATTTAAAAATGATTTTATGTATGCTTGCATATCTAGTATAGGCACAGGAAAATTGAGAGAGAATATTTAATATGACATGAATTACAATTCATTATGGAAGGGGAAGAGAAGGAAGGATATGTTTAGGAATGCTCTGCATACTGGCACTTGAGATGTAAATATCATCTATTAGCTATCTTAGTATCCATATTCTACCAATTAATTTTGTTCTCTGTTCAAACCCCAATTTCTATCTTCTATCAGACTTCTCTAACACTGGAAGCTCTTTCAACCCGGATGCTCATCACCTCTTTTTATTTGCCTAAATTTCCAATCACTTTCTTCTGTGTTCTGTTTACCCATGGTAAATAGCTATAGAATATAATAATTATAATAATACTATGTCAAATAAGCCAGCCACGTGTATGAACTGCACAAAGAAAAAAAAAACTAAATATATTAAATGGAAACTGGATAATTTGAAAACCAAATCATAGACAAACCCATAAAATGTTCATCCATTGTAATGGTAGAAAACAAAATATTGACAGAAAATGGGTAAGTTGGTAAAAGAAAACCCATGGCAGTGGTTATAGTGTAATTATATCAAGAATGCATATGTTAAAACCTGTCAAACTGTTTTAACATAGTTTGAAACTGACCTGGTTCCTGATGAGCACCCAGGCTACATCAGGTAGCCTGATTAGTTTTTTTTTTTTCAGTCAAAGAATTTGTTCTATTTATTCATTGGTTCAGAGTACTCCGCTGATGCTCGTACCCAATGAATGAACGCCATCACTGACAACCATTGTGCTGAGTTTTAGCTGTAACGGCTTGGTGCTCACACTTAGCTTAGATACCAGATCTACCAAAATAAAGGTTTAATCACTCTGCGTGTCAAGTAAGGCGTAAGTGAGGATTTCTCTCTGAGGCTACGCTGTGTTTCTCTGTATGTGCAAACAGGTTGGATGACGTTGACTACATATACTACACGTTTGTCTTCCTTTGCAGTTCTTTGTAGTGTGGCGTTTTCTTAAGCAACCGAAACAGAGGTGGTTTTCATAAATAAAGGCCTTATTTTCATTGATGGTATTTGCTTCAAAAGTTAGACATTTAGTGATACCGTGTGTTTCATCCTTGCAGACTGGACAAGGTGCCTTTGGTCTTGAGGCTGATATTTCTGAAGTACTGGAGATAGAGGGTTTAATTTGAGTGTTCGTGTTGAGCGCCTTGGCTCTCTTAGGAAGTCCATCATCTATAGTTTTGGTGTTGAGGAGAAAGGGAGAAGCAATGGGGTTGCATGCTATCTTAGCTTCGTTTTGCAGGAACTCTGTGAAACAAGCACAGGTTGGATATTCTTGAGACTTATCTAACTTGTCCACAACAATACAACTTCATCTGCGCATGATCCATTCAGGCAGTTTTTTTGAGAAGCTTGTGATTTTCTTCACAATTGTTTAGAATAGCTAGGCCCTTAACATGAGGAATAGCCTCAACACAACCTTGAAGGAAATCTGCAAACTCTCTTAATGCTATAGGATCATTTGCTGATATCTTTGACCATTTAGTTAGCCTTTCTCTGAAAGCTCTTTGAACGACGAATGGACCTCCATATCCTTCCTATAGGATTCCCCAAGCACCTAGATGAGCGTCTTCTAAATTTCGATACAAGAAACCTTCCACTACTTTATGAGCTTCACCACCGAGATACCTCTTCAAGTACAGCATTTTTTCGCACACCGGGAGTGGTTTCTGATCAATCAGTGCCATAATGGATATCTTCCAATCTATAAACTTTAAAGGATCACCTGTAAATACAGTTGGTTCAGGTATAGGGAGACGGTTGGAGATGAGCAGACTTGCAAATCCTGTTAGACTAACCTCTTCTTGTGGTCATGAGACTTCGAGTGGTGTATTTGAAATGGCACGGCTTGTGGATTTAATTAGGTTTGAGATCCATTGAATTGGTGAATGTATTGAACCTTGTGGCCTGTCTACTTTTTACAATTTTCAAGACCATCATAGGCGTTGTAGGCTTTTACTCTTGCTGCAGCTACCTTGACTTCAATTTCTGTTTGTAGCTGTTGTAGCCTTGTCTTTTCCTCATCAAACTTCAGTTTAATTTCTGCAACCATTTGTGCCTCTTTAAGCTTTAATTCTCTCTCCAGTTTATTCATCTTTGTTTGTTGCTCACGCATCTGTTGCATTGCCTTTGTCTTCTCTATCTTGGCTGCAAGGTCAGCTTCTGCATCTGCTGGTCCGCTAGAAGATCTGGAGGTGGCTCTTGAGCTTGAGTCTGAGCCTTGTAGTGACTCTGAAAAGGCAGTCTCTGTTTTTGTGTTTCCAAAGACTGACTCGTACTCCTCTTCTCCTCACTCTTTCCTTCTCAAGGCGATCATTAAAGATTCCGTCTATAGTCTCTAGCCGTTTACAGATTTCGGCTCTTAAAGTGACACATGCACCCATTCTCTTAACAACATCTGGGGTAGTGGAATGATTGCGGAAAATGAACTCATACTGTTGGTGTAGTAATGCTTCTTTGGCTTTAATCTCTTTCAGTCTTGTGTTAAGGTCTTAAGTTGAGCAGAAATTATTCAACGTTGTCCTAATTTCCTTTGCTATCTCCTTCTAAGTATCAAATGCCTTATTAAATGCATTTTCATTTCATTTTTCTTTGTGCATTTCTTGGCCTTTTTCTGTTAAGCTGCAATCTCTTGAGTTGGACCGCACCTGTTGCGTCTCTGTGGGTTTGTATGTTTTTTCAGCAGGTGACAACATTTTGTGCTAGTATGCCTTTGCCTTTCAAGTGTATGTATCTCCTCACTTTTGGTTGAGTGTTGCTCACTTGCTATTTAATCTACGACTGAAAACAGGCATTGCACTTGAAAACTTATAAAGATTAGCTAACAATGCATACAACACAACAAAATATTTTAAACAAAATATACTGCTGATGCTTTCTAACCAGTCAATTTACCCTTTAACCCTTTAAGTCCGGTGGACGTATATTTACGTCCTTTTAAAAGCGGCTCTAAACGCCGCAGGACGTAAATATACGCCCGCCGTTTTTTTTTTACTTACCCGGTCGCCGGTGGTCCCACGCCGGCGATCGCGGTTGGGGGGACTCCCAGGGAGCCCCCCCCGCGGCAGATCTTCCTCCTCCGGTCCCTCCCGGTCATGTGAGAGTGAGGTCCTTGCGAGGACCTCACAATCACATGGCCGGGATAGCTGGTTTCTGTATTGCCAGCAGGGGGACCAACTGTAATGACAGTTGGTCCCCCTGCTGGCTGAAAATCTAATTAAATAATGTTAAAAGTGTAAAAAAAATATATATATATACTTAGATCATATATATATATATGATCTAATATATATATACTTAGATCATATTATATATATATGATCTAAGTATATATATACACGTATACACACATACACATACACCGTCTAGGTGTATTTTAATATTAATATATATATAATTATATATATATATATTAATATCAAATTACACGTAGACTGATACTGATTAAATATATATATAATTATTGTTATATATATATTTATAAATAATATCAAAAAAAGAAATATGTAAATACGTAAAAAAATAAAATAAAAAAATAATTAAAAATAAAATATAAAAAATATATAGATGTGTTTTATTTCGTTCTAACTGTATTGTGATATTAATATATATATATTTATATCAAAATACACGTAGAACGAAATAATATATATATATCTATATACATAAATATATACGTATATATCACTATATATATACCTATATATAAATAAAAATATTTAAAAAAAAAATATATATATATATATATACGTATATATACACATATGTATATATATACATATATTAATTCTACACATATATTTATGTAATAATTTTACATAATTAGGTATCCTAATTAATTACAATTAGCGGGACCTGCCTGACAACCCATGCCGAAAGTATAAGGAATTTAATTTGCTAGCACTATATTTAACCCTATAACTTTCCAAGACACCATAAAACCTGTACATGGGGGGTACTGTTTTACTCGGGAGACTTCGCTGAACACAAATATTAGTGTTTCAAAACAGTAAAATGTATTACAACGATGATATCGCCAGTAAAAGTGACGTTTTTTGCATTTTTCACGCACAAACAGCACTTACACGGACGATATTACTGCTGCAATACTTTTTACTGTTTTGAAACACAAATATTTGTGTTCAGCGAAGTCTCCCGAGTACAACAGTACCCCTCATGTACAGGTTTTATGGTGTTTTCAAAAATTACAGCGTCAAATATAAGGCTTGTGTTTCATTTTTTTCACATTAAAATTCGCCAGATTGCTTACGTTGCCTTTATGACCCTATGGTAGCCCAAGAATGAAAATTACCCCTATGATGGCATACTATTTGCAATAGTAGACAACCCAAGGTATTGCAAATGGGGTATGTCCAGTCTTTTTTAGTAGCCACTTAGTCACAAACACTGGCCAAAATTGGCGTTTTTTGCATTTTTCACACACAAACAAATACTAACGCTAACTTTGGCCAGTGTTTGTGACCAAATGGCTACTAAAAAAGACTGGACATACCCCATTTGCAATACCTTGGGTCGTCTACTATTACAAATGGTATGCCATTATGGGTGTAAATTTATTTCCTGGGCTACTATACAGTCTCAAAGGCAACGTAACCAATCTGACGAATTTCAATTTCAAATGTAACACGCTATATTTGACCCTGTAACTTCCCAAAACACCATAAAACCTGTACATAAGGGGTACTGTTTTACACGTGAGACTTTGCTGAATACAAATATGTGTATTTTATTGCAGTAAAAGCAAACAGTATTATGACATTGACAGTTAAAATGTCATGTAGAACTAAAAAAATAAAAAATAAAATTTCTCCCATGTTTTTCATATTAAATTATGTTTCATAGCTAAATATTTGATATTAAATGAAAGCCCTGTTTCCCCTGAATAAAATGATATATAATAAGGGGGGGTGCATTTAATATGAAAGAGGTGAATTACGGTTTGACAGACATATAGCGCAAATGCCAGGTTTTGTTTACATTTTGTTTCGTTCACAACTTGTACATTTGGCTGCGGTGTTAAGGGGTTAAGTAATTACACAACAGTTTAGTGGTTAGGAACTTAGGAGATAGCGTTGCTTACAATTTCACACTAGGCCTCTTAACATGCTCTCATATCACAAATACAATTAACTCAATCATTGCTTTATGGGCTTGCATACTAATTAAGGGTGGCTTCTGGACCACATATAAAGCAGCCACTATATTTACACGTGACACTTTTACTTTTCAGCCGATTTTCTGCTAGCAAGATTTTCTCACAGTTTGATGAAGACGGCAATGCAGCAGGTGATGGCAGAGATGCAGCGCCGAATCTTCGTAGTGTCATGTTTTCACTGTAGGGCCGCTTTGGCATCGAGTAAAGAAAGAAGAGGAGAGCTTCTGACAGGTGCGGTAATTTATTATTTTTATCAGAAATGTGCAGGAGTGCCTTGAACACCACAAACGGCAATATCTTTAAACACCTTTAGAACTGTGAAACCGTAAGCACCATAAGCACCATGAAAACTGTAATAATACAGAGTTTCACCAAAAGGGTTACAAACAGGATTACAAATGTGGAGTTCAGATATCTGCATACATCGATATTACATCAAACATCTGAGGAATACAAACTATATACAGAGATTTTTACTATAGTACTTTTATACAAAGGTTGGCTTATTTACAACATATCTTTTAACTAATGGCATGGACACAATTAATGTCTAAGAACATATGTACCGGTACTTTTATAAACATGCACTTTTACAGCGTACCTCATTCCTCTAGCAAAGGGGTGCAACTTTAAACTTTAGAAAAGCCTTGATAACAATCGCCTTCCCACGAGGTGCTGCTAGCTTGCTTTGCATCTGAATGCAGAGTTACAGAGAGCTTTTGCCGCCAGAACAAGAGAAGGAGGGGTCTGATGATCAAACATTCCCTGGGGAAACAAGAGGAAGGCAGAAAGGTTCCACCTGTGGCAGTCAGTGCGGAACAAAGATTTAAAGTTATAAGCAGACACTTACATACACTAAAATAGAGTGGCCTTTTATTGTGCCCAGCCTAAGGCACACTTGTGCAATAATCATGCTGTCTAATCAGCATCTTGATATGCCACACCTGTGAGGTGGATGGATTATCTCGGCAAAGGATAAGTGCTCACTAACACAGATTTAGACAGATTTGTGAACAATATTTGAGAGAAATAGGACTTTTGTGTACATAGAAAAAAAGTCTTAGATCTTCGAGTTCAGCTCATGAAAAATGGGGGCAAAAACAAGTGTTGTGTTTATAATTTTGTTCAGTGTACAGAAATCTCTACTTATATTACACACAGAGACACAAATACACACACTTTTCTCCATCAAATCACAAATATAAAAAAGCTTTCCATTTCATTCTACCTGCAATTCTACCTCTCATACTCATTCATTTCACCTTTCACACCAAAAAGGGCACTAAAAAGCATCAGTGTATCAGACTCAGTGTATCAGACAGTTGTTTCCCCCTGTGCCTTCTTCCCCAAGGCAGGTATCAAGCTGTCTGCCTGTGCCTACTTCCCCAGGCAGTTATCATCCCATCTGCCTGTGCCTTCTTCTCCCTGTGCTGCCTTCAACTACTGCCTTAAAAAGGCAGTTGCGGTTCTCAAGCCACGCTCTTTCTTAACATGTCCCCAAGATTAGGGAATAGTACAGGTCCAAAATCTCTGCTACCGGAATTAATTCAGTTAATGCATGTAACTTTTGCAACCATCAAGTGGCACTGCACATAACTGTTTCAAACTCATTTACAACCAAGAGGTGGCACAGCATAGACCAGAGAGGAGATTAGACACGACATTCTACAAATAGCATTACAATACACACCCTGCCTATAAATGGCACAGGGTGACTTAAACATAACAGACATCTGGAGATCTACATGAAATGTCAGATATATATTCCCAGTGATGGTGACTACCATCATAGTACCCACTAAAAATCATGGAGACCCAAATTTGGGTCCCACCTAGGGATCAAGAACCACTGGGTGAGAGCATCAGAAAATAAACTGAGTTTCAGTCTTCCAGTGGGTTCATACATCAGTTCTTACCCCTAAACTTGTTAATTAGGTTTCAAATCCATGTTAAAAAAGATTATGTTGTAAATGGAAGATTTCCATGAATCTTACATTTAAATTAGTTATACTCCTGTCTACACTATTTATTATAAATGTTTGTAACATACTCCTTTTGTGATTGTTTTATAATTGTAGAATTACCAGGAAAAGCTAGAGTACATCATGGAACCACATAAATATTCATGTTTGTATTGTTTAGTAGCTAGTATATCCAGAAACCAGCTGTGTGTGCTGTACGGAAAGCTGCTCTTTCATGCTTTTGTTATAAACAAGAAAAATAATGACTAAAGAACAAAAAGATCAACGTTACCAATTACTACACAGTTCGTGAACTTTTACAAGAACAAGTGATAAACTGAAATGTTTGAGATACTTTCTCTCGTAAGCTTTTATTTTTACAAGGTTAATGGAGGGCAAAATGGGCAAGTGACGAGGGCTCAAACATTTTTCATGAGCCCACTGTACCATTTGTCTAATGATGTCTGTATGCTTTTTTCAAATGTTGCCTAGTTAACTTCCTTTTTCTTCATCTTCGGTGGTGGCAAGGAAAAATTTAGGACTTTCTCTTGCCATGCATGAGTGTGCAATAGCACGTACAATAAAAGGAGGCGAAGGACCGGAAGCAATTAAGGGAGAATGGGCATATCATAATTTATGACTTGATGATCACCATGCAGTATGGGTTCCTCTAATCTTATAAATGTCCTGGTCTGTCCAAGATTGATTGGAGTCACTTTTCCATGAAGGGTGCTATTATTTATGAATACATCCAATAAAAGATTCCTCAGGGGTTCTAGTTTTCAGAGGTTCAGTAGAAAAACACAATTCCTTTTTTATAGTTTATAAAAAAAAAATACAAAGCCAGGAAAAAGCCAGGAAAACTCACTCGCCATGACATGCCCACCAACACCACCCCTGTTGGTGTCTATGTCATGCTGAGTGTGATCTCCTGGCTTTGTATTTTTTTTTATTTACTGCAATCAAGACATTAATTATTTTTCAAACCGCACTCTTTTTTTCTATTGCTCAAACCTCACAGGATTCTTCAATTGGATGCATTTGCTGAATTCTGTTGACTGCAGTTTTACTCTGAAGCAGCAAGTTAAAAGCCCAGCAGGTAACTCTTATGCCTTTTTGAAACCAAAGAGTTTCAGGGCACATGTCAGTGTTGCTTTATATGCGTGATGCCATTTGTAGCTGCTACCATTTTATTCAGCCCTCTGTGAGTTTTATGAATGTATAGAAATAGTATATATAACAGTGAACTGTGTAATATGTGAATATAATGCCACATTTATTGGGAATCCATTACAGATGAGCAATGTTTTGATTCACAAAAGCTATTTTTCAAGATAATGTGCAACATTGCCAAACACTTTCTCCAGCCTCTCTCCAGGCATATTAGCAGTGAAAGAGGTACTTATTTAAGAATATCAGTTGCCTGTGTATGTGACTCGCATCAGTTTCAGGCAGGCTGAGACAAGCATACCCCAGTGTTGCACTGAGATTAGGGGGTCCCTCGTTGCACTGTTTCGGTGAATTCAATGTGCAGTTGACATGCATGCGTCATGTGTCCCCCAAATGCCTCTCTGAGAGATTCACTGGACTGAAGGAAGGTCATCATTATTGATGAGGCATGGCAGGCTGCTCTGAGAAGACTGACCCGATTCATGAGTTTTATAGCAACTTTTACCTTTTAATCATTAACACTAAAACTGACACTCTAATGTTCAATATATATAAAATATGTTTTATTTTTAATGTTACAATTATCCTTTAACTACTAATTTTCTGCTACGTAGTGTTTGGTACTGTTGTTGGAGAATTGCCCTTTGTTTCACACTTTTGGTTTGTATTGAAAATTTAGGGTGGCAAATAATCCATCAATGGTTCAGTTTCTGACAACAAATTCCTTGTGGCTATTATTCTTTCAAGGAGATTAAACATAGTTGTAGGTTAACGTCTTTAATGCAATTACCTGAAGGTGTAAACACCCTAGGCCTCCTCTGTAATTTCAATTATAAATAAATTAAACTCATCGAAGACTCACATAACTAAGCATGCTTTATAGTGGCAGCTACCAACATTTTGGCCACATGTTTGTAGCTTAAACCTATTTACACTTATTTTTTGGATAAAAGCACAAAACGTATATTCAGACTTTTGTGTAGTTGTATGACTGAAAATTGGCCTCAATATTGACTCATCGCATTCGTAATGTGATATAAAAACACCACAATCGGATATTATTATTAACCTTTGATTCACGCAGACAGTGAAAGATGAACGAATGTGCCTGCTAGCATTCTTGAGATCTTTGTTGCTCCCTTTGGCCAACATTGTAAATCAGATCTTTCAGTTAGCAAAATAAAGTCAGCCTGAAGGAACAACTAAACGTCACATACAATCAGTGTCATCTTATAACCCTACAGAACAGGTGATCAATATTCATCAGCCTCACAGTTCTATTGCTGGAGATGGTTAATGGGCTGATAATGCCATACTCCTTGTGGCCAAATCTCATCAGAGAGAAGACAGCTAAAGCTAAAGGAGAGAACCCTTATCAGATCAGGCAGTAGGCAGTTTGGAAGGCTAAAATTAACCTTGGTCCAATCACATCCTGAACTAATTGTTTATGACTGCCACATTACTGCCAGTAGCAAAGGTTTAATGTTTAACAGATAGAATCTTGCTGTATGAATCAGAGTAGGAGCAATAAATAAATCTAATCATACATTTATTAAGCAACAAACCCCAATAAAATATATATGGTAAAGTATGAAACCAAATTGACTTTACAAATACAGTGGGACCTCGGTTTACAAACGCCTCGGTTAACATGATTTTCGGTTTACAAATGTATATCCATTGAAAATAATGCCTCGGTTTACAATTTTGTTTTCTCAATACAAAGCAAGTTTCTCCAGGATGCATTGCACCTGGGAGGTTTATAGCACCGCCCCCTGCATGCTGGAGCCTGTGGTTAGCACGTGGCGTCGAGTGTGGAGGTGTTGAAGCGGCTTTTGCATCGAGTTTTGGAGCCATTCTGGAAATTGTTTGCAGTTGTTTTGGGACTTATTGGTGCATTTCTCAAGCTGTAGAAAGGTAGGGAGCAGAGTTTCGTCGTTTGCATGTCTTTTACTGTGTGTTCTGCATTGTGGGTTGGTTTCCATGCCAGCTCATTTTGACTTTTTTATGACCTCCTGAACGGATTAATTGGTTTTCAATGCATTCCTTAGGGGAAACCACGTTTCGGTTTACAACTTTTTTGCAATAAGAAACGTCCCGGAGAACGCATTTAATTAGTAAACCGAGGTCCTACTGTAGATAAAAGGATTCTTCGGAGATGCAGAATATAAAAAGATTAAGATAGGTGAAATATGCTCAGTGCATTGGTACATAGTAATTGGTAATGTATTTTGTATTGATGTAGTGACAAATACCAAAAGATTTTGCTATTGTGTTATTTTTAACAAAAGATGCATTAAGGGAATGTTACAGGCACATATTCTTTTAACTGAATAAAATAAAAAACAAAAATTTAATTTTTCTATTTAATCACACTGCATTTTTTGTGTGCTGTTGTAGTGTATTTTTTAATATCTACTGTGCAGGAAAAAAAGCTTAGTACAAAGATAGTCTGGCATTTCAGAGAGCTTTGAACTACTTTATCTAGTTAAAAAATGCCATGTGAAATATTTTTGTGTACTCTTAGATTAACAACACAGGCTATTCAGAGATGGCTATCAGAACTTAATCTCTTGGAAAAGCTAAGAGAATTAATCGTTTTATCAGCATATGAAACATCTGTATTGCCCGTGGCAAAATATAGGTACTCCTAATGGAAACTAAGCTTTGCTACAGCTACTTAGATACAGGAAGAAGTGGAAAAGAAGACATGGTGAACGTTTCTTCATGTAGTAAACTCCAAAAAGGACACATCCAACACTGATTTTCTAAATTGGTCTTTTTGGATCTAATATTGAGGGAATGATGAGAAGCACATCTTCACACCTCATACATGTCAACAGATCTATTTTTCTAACCTATTTCGTTAGCATTTGACGCAGCTAGAGATTCCTGGTAGGTAAATGCAAAATTGTGTTTCTGTTAATGATGATTGTTTGCTTACATATATATTATGATATTAAATAAAAATGTCAACATTAAATTGGTGTAGTTGTCCGACCATGCCAAATGTTGAGGGAGAGGAACCATAGCTTTTTTTTTATTTGTTCTTTCTAATAACCTTTTATAGTCAAAGATAATAAATACAATGTACAATTATCAGTTGCATGGACCTAGTAAGTTTAGAAGGTATTATGAAGCTGAATCAATGAAGAGGTAACCTCCTAATCTTAATTAAAGGTATTTTCAATTTAAGATTGGCTGTATCTTATCTACAGTACTTGTATAAGATAGTGAAAACCAGTAGCAAAGAGAACAGAAAAACAAGCAAATTAAATCTGCACTGCAAACACTGCTCTATTAAATAAGCCTTTGAAATAAAATACTAAAATAGAAGGGTTTACATCTTAATTTTTAAAAAGACTTGGCCGATTGGTTACACAGAATAGAGTTATGAGAAGGTGATTTGCACCGAGGTTACGAAGCCAAAAAAGCCCTTGGATACTGCAAACCATCATACAGTATTCACCTGACATACAGATAAGACTGTTGTAGAGTAGCTCAGGAATATGCCTTTGAGCAGAAACATTTCAGGTGCATGATGACAAACAGCTACAAATGTAGTAAAAAAAGATCAAGCAAAAAAGGGGCTAGTAATATAGTGATACAATATGTACATATAAAACAATAAAAATGTAAAGCAGCAACCTTCTCAGTGAAACAGCTCAAATGTAGTAACACCAACAAAACTTGTTAGCACCTCTTAGTGGTTATGATGGGTACACAAATGCGGCAAAGAAATAGAATAAGAACACTGACAATGAAAATGATTAATTATAATGATCTAAAGGGTTTTAAATAGAATGTTTGAAGGTTTGCAAATTGCAATTGTTCATCTGTTGAACTGTTATAATCAAGAACACAGTTCAGACAACAATATGAGTCAATATACAAAAAATGAAAATGAATAAGTTTTTTTCAGTGTTTCAGCGCACATCCATTGAGTCACTGTTTCAGCAGCTACCCAGTGGCACATAGCACAATCTCCAGCCAACTGCATAGGTAATAGACCATACACTCAAATGTTAGGATATCTTAAAGGAATACTATAGTGCAATGAGTACAAAGCTGTATTCCTGGCACAATCTCTCCTTTCACATCCTCCCTTGTGGCCCTGCCACAGTAAATTAATGGTTAAATCACTGTATTTACTTATCTGATGCTAGCACAAATGTGCCTCATCGCTGGGTCGTGGCTCTGCCTCCTCTCACTTCCCTTAACGAGCGGGCGCAAATGCTCGAGCACGGTGAGCTCTGCGCGTACATTAGGCCTCCCCATAGGCAAGCATTGAATCAATGCTTTCCTATAGGGAAATAGCTGAGGCTGGATGTCCTCATGCAGAACGTGAGGCTGTCCAGCGTCAGTTACCGGACCAAATGTCAATTAGGATCCAAGAAACAAGTTTAACATTGCAGCACTAAGTGCAATGGGGGCACTGTACCCAGACCACTTCAATGAGCTACCCAGTCAACTTTTTCCAATGAGCCATTCTCAAGCCTGACAACATTATGAGTGGGAAGAGCAGATTTTATGGTTAACATATCATAGAAATGTATTTTTTCTTATTTTTATGGAAAACAAAGGTAGAATAATAGATCGATAGGTCGGATAAAATACAAAATGATAATTCAATAGATTAATAAGATACAAAATAGCCAGTAAAAGGAAGTCTCTTCTTCTGAATGAAACACAACCTGAACTGAGATGGAAAATGCCAGGTAACTTTTAGTAAATATGTGTAACAGAAATATTATAACAAAAGGAGTAGTACATACATGGATTAGTCTTCCATGGTAAGTGTAGAGACTTATATAATGGGTGAATGAAAGTGTGTTTGGAATAGTCAAATTAACAAAATTAGGACTGAACAGTGAAGCCTCGGTTTTAGGTAAGAAATGAGCAGACAGAAGGGCAGTTTAGCTTTTATCTGTCATCATGGCACATCCTTTTTGATCCCTTGTCACATAAGAGATTACATTATAAATTAAATAGAATTTGCCTAGGGAAACTATTTGTGCTTGGATAAAAAAAACGATTGACAGATAATGTGAGTAATGTTATAAATGGATAGTGTGTTTCCTCATGAATCTGACCTTGTCCTACTTTAAATTTGATTATTAATGTCCTTGGAAGAGAGAAGCGTTTAAATCTGTGTTTTCTTGTTGTTGTTTTTTAAGGTGATACCAGATTAGAAAAGGAAATAAAAAGTCAGAACTTATCTCTAAGTGACTGAGATATATATGAAGTTTATATAGAAAATCTAAAAGTGTTATATTATGATCGTTTCTGTATTAAATCATGGTAAATGAAAATGGATTCACAGTACACAACACAATATAGTAAGTTGGTGGATCACAACTCTAGCTATACTATCATATTTATTATAATCAAGTTCTTGTGTGCAACACCGATCTGGTATAAGTGAACTGCCTGGTGTATAGTGTGTGTCTAACTCCATTCTTTTAATAAGGTCTGTTGACAATGACCATTAGCATTTAGGACCTATCAATATTTCCATTTCCTTTTCAGTAGTTAACAACTCAAGTGCTAGTAGCGATGGGGTACCTTAACTCTAATAAAGTGCATCCACATATGAAACTTGAGAAGGCTTTAGCATTAGATTAGGAGGGTCGGAGTCAAGGACAAATTTTGTTTTTGTTGTGGTACAATACTGTGCTATCAAAAAGTGTAAAGGTGTAAATTCAATGGAATGTGTGTTCTTTTTGACAGTGAGCATCCCAGTTGCCTTAGCAACAATTGTAACTGAGACATAGATACCAGCAGTACAGGTGGAAACGAAGTTTGGGGCACACACTGCTCCTGATCTCGATCAGAGCGCAGAACTAAGATTTTTTTTTTTTTTTTTTTTTTATTAGTATTTGTCCTGAAGAAAGTTTATCAATTTAAACTAATATGTTGATGAATAAAAGTTAAGTTTTAGTGGAATAAGTCCCATAAGTGCTGGCTTCTTGCACCGGCATGACTCCCATGAGTGCAAAGCCGATTATGGAATATGTATATATATGAGCATCCCTGACATTGTCCCCATTACGGGCATCACAGACATTGCACCCCTCAGGGTTCGCCACCCCCATCCCTCCTGCATACCTCACGATGTTGGGAGGTATGGAAATGTAGATTCTGAACACAAATGTGCAAACATGAAAACTATGAGTTCAAACCAAGTTTTTTAAATACAGTGTTAGTTTCTAAGTAAATCTAAAATTTAAGGTCATATAGCCAAAGTGGAAAAAAATCAACTATCCTTTCAGTTTGGCTACTCTGACCTTAAATTTTAAATTCACTTTGAACTCACTTCAAATTCTTACTTTAGTAAATAACCCTAATAATGATGCTACTGGATTGTATAAATGAAAATAAGCACATTGAAATAACAAGTACACTTCATTTCTTTTTTAGAATAATGAATATTTTACATAAAATTAAGAGTTCTGATTAAAACATCAGTGAAATGTTAACTCCCTGTGGAATTAGCAAAGCGGCTGTCGGCAACTGATTGATTTTTTTTTTTATGTTAAATCAGCTATGATGATTAAAACCTATTTTACTAAATCTGTCTTCAAAATGAATAAATACATGATTTAAATGACTATTGCTTGCTCAATAATGATTTCCATGTTCTGCTTGATAAATTGCTTAAGATTCAAGTGTTCTTCAAATTACAGTCCAGTAATCATTAATATGGGTCACTATATAGGTCTACCTCACAGATACAACAAAACTGCAGGTAGGTGTTTGAGAGGGGGTAAAAATGTACTAAAAAGCTAGTGTGAGATGAAGCCAAATGTGGTTGGAATTTGTTCAACCCAAGCAATTCTGCAGCTATTGCCAGATTAAAGTTGGTGCTTTCTCATCTAAATAATTTAATTAATTAAACAAGGTGGGGTGGACATGCTGCTGTCAATCTCCCTTTCAATTAAGGTCATGTGCCTCCCCTCCACTTCTCCCCTGGATGACTAGGTGTCCTTAATCCCCTATCCATCTCCTATAAAAAAAATAATATCCCTACCTACACACCTCTCACCCTAATAATAGTGAATGGTGGGCAAATTAAACTAATATCTAAACTAAACTAATACTAACAAATATATATATATATGTACTTTCCATCAGAAGTCTTCTTCCTTCTAAGTTAGCTATATCTTCAGCAACAAAAAATGCCATATTAAAATGTATAAAAACCGCCAGAGCTTATTTTAAAAAAAAATTATGAAAACATTGACGGAAAAAATTAGAATCACTATAAAATAAATCTTCATCCATGGAAGGCTTTCCCACTCTATGTCAGCAATTGCAAAGCATGAAACAAATTCTTATGCTGTGCAATACAAGTAAGATCACTTAGATTGGTTGGATAGTAAGCCAACCAATCAGAGCGTACTGACAGCCAAGTCTTCTCTTAGTTGCTTATTTGGGGGCATTAAGAAGGCATAATGCTTGAACTAACTGTGGCAGAAGGAACTAAAGTGTCAGTGGAAGTTGTGGTAGCATGAAAAAGATGAGAAAAAAACTATTGTCACCTGGGTGCTAATCCCACTGTCCTAAATAAGAATACTGCTAATGATGTTGGTGGTGGCAACATCGGGGGAGGTCTTGGAGGAAGCGTGAGTTTAGGGGATGTTGTATATGTGCTTGGGATATAGTGTGTGTGTGCTGGGGAAGCAGTGTGGGGATTTAATGTGTGTGTTTTTGCTCGTGATGCAGTGTTTGTTCTAGGAATGCGGTGTATCTGTGTGTGGGATAGGGATGCAGTGTGTGTGTGCTGGAAATTCAGTGTGTGCGCTAGAGATGCATAATGGAATATGATCTACAGTGAGTATGTATATTATTTATATAACATTATCAAAACTTTTTATTTTTATGTAACAAAATAAACTACTGTTTATTCCCCTGCGTCAATGCTCTGGACTGCCCAGAGCTTACCGGAGCCAATACATTTAGGTCTGCAATAAAAGAAGTGAGAGCAGAGGTTCTCTGGGTCCCCCTCTCTCCTACAATGACTGTAATGGACCAGTGAATGAGGGAGATCTTTGAAAAGTCCTTCTATCAACACCCATGCGTGTAAGAATGCTAGTTATCAGTCCTGTAAGAAAATGTGATTATGGTATCTTTAGGTTAATACACTGTATTTTCCTAAGTATTATTTAATATAAGGCGATTAAAGGGACACTATAGTCAACATAACCAATAGCTTAATGAGTGGTTTTGGTGTATATAGCCTGTCTCTGCAGGCTTTTCAACATAAACTCTGCCTTTTTATAAAAAAGCAAGCATTTACATTGCTGTCTAGTAACACCTCAGATGGCCATTAGAGGTGCTTCCTAGTTTAGTGCTGCACAGTGTGCAGCATCTAAATTCTGCATCTCCATTCTCTGCATGGAGACATCAAATGCTCCTCACAGAGATGCAGTTATTCAATGCACCTCAATGAGGAGATGTTAATTGACACAGTGGGTGTTTTGCCACAGATGCACAAGAGCCTCCCAATGCTTTCCTATGTGAAAGCATTGGAACTGCTGAGATTATCAAGATTGATAATCTCAGCCATGGAGGCGGGGCCATCAGTGGCAAGATCAGCACAGCAAGGGAGAAAAGGTACATTTCAATATCTTTTTACTAAACAGGCTTGTCAACTAAACAGTCACTCCAGTATTATAGTGTTAGCAGTACTTCTTTGTATTCCTAACACGTTAAGCATCTTCCCTGGAAAGCACAGTCAGTAACAAATGTAATACTTTCGAGATTAAATGCTTATTCATTTCTCATATCATCTATAATTGTCAATGTATGCTATATATTTTATAATTTACATTAAATGTATTTCTATTTTTCTTTTCTAGCTTTTTATATTTATGCATCTATTTACGTACTTCCAGATTTCTATTGATATTTTAAATTGATGTTTTATTTGTTTTATTTTATATATTTGTTTAGATTCACTTCTATTTTTACATTTTTTTTCTATAGCTATCTTTAGTTTAGTAATGTTAACATTCTTTTTTGTCTATTCATTTTATAATTTACAATTCAAATATGCATTTTTTTAATTTTCTATTTTATTCCACTTCTTCTTAAAATCATAGTCTTTCTATTTTATTTTTAATGCTATATTAATTTTAAGTTTCATATTTTCTTGTGATGTTTACTTTTTTTTAATTCTTGTCATTTTCATATCTATTTTTATATAGATATCGTTATTTAGCTATTTATTTTTTATTTTTTTCATATTTTACATTCAACGTTCTTTTTCCCCCCCTATTTTTATTCTTATATTGTTCTACTTCTATATGTTCTATTTCATTTTTAATTTTATATTTATATTTTTTTATTTTCTTCATTTCAAATTGTACAAGACTTACAGTATTACAGATGTTCAAACAGCTACTAGATGCATACTTGCAAAGACAGAATATTCAAGGATATAATCTTTCAATGTAGGGTAATAACTGCTTGATTCAAGGATAAATCTGACTGCCATTCCAAGAAGGAATTTTTTGTCCTAGCTTGTTGCAAAATTGTGCTTCAAACTGGGGTTTTTTTTTTTTTTTTTTGCCTTTTGCCTTTTGGATCAACAGCAAAAAACAGGTGTGAGGAAGGCTGAACTTGATGGACGCAAGTCTCTTTTCAGCTATCTAACTATGTATCTGAGGATGGTAAAACATGCATTAGTGAGACTTTTTTTTTTTTTCATTTAGAGCAGATTATGGAACACCTGGATCTACTCTACTGCACAATACGCTTCTTTCCAAGCTAGATGTCACAGCAGTATTCCAAAGATCAGCAAGAAGGGACATATATACCAGGATTAGCACCAAACATTTTTAACATGCAGTTTGGCATTTAATTGGAGGCATCTATTGTTAGCTGTTTTAGAGTGTCATTGTCACTTGTGTTTTTTTTATTTTATTTATATATTGAAAATGTGAGGGTGGGGGGCAGAGGACTATGGGAGATACCATTTTCTGAAGCTCTCCCTTTCAGGACCATCTTCAGAGCCATAAGGAGCTGCATCATCTTTGTATGTCACATGAGTACACAGTGTATATCTACAGAAAAATTCCCCAATACTGGATTGTCTGTAGATTGTATCTAATGAAATTGCATTAACATGTTACCATTATGACAGCTGGTTGATGGAAATGGAAATATGTAGTAGGAGAAAGTATGTGGGCAGGTTAGTTAGTGACTTCTGCAATAGAACTGGTAATTACTTGCAGTATGTGCTAAGGGGGTGTAGTGTGTATATTTATAGGTGATATAGAGTAGTGTGTTGTGTATTTGTGTGTGTGTATAGGGTGTGTAATGTGTGTTTTTAAGGGGTATAGAGTGTGTGTAGTGTGAGAGTGTAAGGAGTGTATATATAGTGTGTGTAGTGTGTTTGTGTGTGTACAAGTAAGTGCAGGGGGTGTAGTGTGTATATATGAGGTATAATGTGTGTAGTGTGTATGTCTGTGTAAGTGTAGGAGATGTAGTGTGTGTATAGTGGGTGTGGAGTGTGTTTGTGTGTAAGTACGTTCGGGGGTGTAGTGTGCATATAGGAGGTATAATGTGTGTAGTGTGTATGTGTGTGTAAGTGTAGGAGATGTAGTGTGTGTATAGTGGGTGTGGAATGTGTTTGTGTGTGTAAGTAAGTTAAGGGGGTATAGTGAGCATATAGGAGGTATAGAGTGTGTTTAGTGTGTTTATGTGTAAGTGCAGGGTATGTAGTGTGTATATAGGGGAAATAGATTGAGCATAGAGTTTTTGTGTGCATTTGGGGGTATAATTTGTGTGTGTCTTGTTTGTTTGTGTGTAAGTGCAGGAGGTGTAGTGTTTAAATGGGGTATGAATAGGCTTAAATAAATAATGTAAGATTTTTCTTTTTTTTAATACACACGCCTCAGAGTGTGATAGCACTATACAAATATATACAGGGTCAGTATAAACTGAAATATGCTAACCTGTTCATTAGTAGGAATAGGAATATACAGCAGATAAGAGGCCAACTGGAAGAAATGTGTTTTTGCTTACATCAGAGGAAAGGGTTCTTTACAGCAAAAACAATTAATATGTGGAATTATCTTTCTAAATAAATATCTTATCAGATTCTCTAGAATTCTTCAAAAAAAGGCTTGGATGCTTTTTTGAAAAAAACATACTATCCAAGGATATAATTGATATGTCTGTGAATAGGTTGATGAATCTGATTGCCATTATGGAGTGAAGAAGGATTTTTTTCCTTTTTTTGGCATAATTGGATTAACAGCATAAAAGAACTGGGTTTCAACCTGGACCACACACATTACATCAGTGGCGTACATACCGGGGTTGCAGGGGTCGCAGCTGCGACCGGGCCCGGCCCACCAGGGGTCCCAGCCGCCCTGCGACCCGGTATGTACCCACCGTGGCCAGCCTCTTCTTCTGGGGGGACCAGGAGCCGGCCACCTCAGGGCCCCCCGAGGTTGGCCCTGGTATCACCGGGCAGGCGGGCAGGCTGGCGGGCGCGCACGCGAGGGAGCATTGTCCCCTGTGTGACATCATCTTCCGGCTCCGGCATCAGTACGCGGCACGCAAGGGAGCTGAAGAGGGAGCACACAGGGGACAGTGCTCCCTCGCGCGCCCGCCAGCCAGCCTGCCCACCTGGTGACCGGCCACCCAGGAGCCCAGCAGCACCACTGGACCCCAGGGATTAAATAAATAAAATAAAAAAACGTGTTAGTGTGTGTGTGTTTGTGTGTGTGTTTGTGTGTGTGTGTGTTAGTGTGTGTGTGTGTCTGTGCATGTGTTAGTGTGTGTGTCTGCTAGTGAGTGTCAGTGAGTGTGTCTGTTATTGAGTGTGTGTCTGCTAGTGAGTGTCAGTGAGTGTTACTGTATGTGTCTGTTACTGAGTGTGCTTGTGTGTGTCTGTAAGTGAGTCTGTTTGATGTCTGTTGTGAATGTGTGTTTGTCAGTGAGAGTGTATGTTTTGTGAGTGTGTATGTATGTCTGTCGCTGAGTGTGTCTCTGTAAGTAAATGTGTGTGTCTGTTAGCGAGTGTGTATGCCTCTGTTCGTGAGAGTGTGTGTGTCTTCAGCACTTACCCTTCTCCAGTGCCGGACTCCCTTGGCGCTGGGGATCCCTCAGCCTCTCAGCTCCGAATGCGCATGCGCATTAAAAACGCCCATAGGAATGCATTACTCAATGCTTTCCTATGGATGTTCAGTGTCTTAGAATCACGGAAGCTCCTCTAGCGGCTGTCAATGAGACAGCCACTAGAGGCTGGATTAACCCTCAGTGAAACATAGCAGTTTCTCTGAAACTGCTATGTTTTCAGCTGCAGGGTTAAAACTAGAGGGACCTGGCACCCAGACCACTTCATTGAGCTGATGTGATCTGGGTGTCTGTAGTGGTCCTTTAAGTGTGTGCATCTGCATGCACTGGCGTACATACCATGGTCACAAGGGTCGCAGCCCTGCAACCCCTGCGACCAGGTGCCCGCCACCATGTGTTGCGGCCCCGGCCCGGGGGGGGGGGGGGGGCAGGGATCAATTTTTTCACCGGGGCCCCATGGTCATGTGTATGCCACTGCCTTACATACAGCTATTACACACAAGAAACAAATTACATACTGCCAGCACACACAATGCACTCATTGCATACAGCCAGCACACACCATACGCATTACATACAACCAGAGCACACCACATGCACTTTACATACAATGAGCACACACCACATACATGGAGCCAGCACACTACACACATTAAACCCAGTTGTCCAATGCAGCAACACATAGATAAACATAGAATGTGACGGCAGATAAGAACCATTTGGCCCATCTAGCTAGGTTAGTCTTATGCCTATCCCAGACCTGCTAAAACTCCTTCACTATGTTAACCTCCACCACTTCAGCTGGAAGGCTGAAAAGCTATTCCATGCATCCACTACCCTCTCAGTAAAGTAATACTTCCTGATATTAGTTTTAAGCCTTTGCCCCTCTAATTTAAGACTATGGCTTCTTGTTGTGGTAGTTTTTCTTCTTTTAAATATAGTCTTCCTCCTTTATTGTGTTGATTCCCTTTATGTATTTAAATGTTTCTATCATATCCTCCCTGTCTCATCTTTCCTCCAATTGGGGAAACAGGGGGACTCAGACCCTAAACTCTAAATTTTCACAAATGAAACCTGAAAAAAAGGAAATCTGAAACTGAAGCAAAAAAAACAAAACCAAGAAGTTATTATGAGGGCACCCACCGATCACCAATAGGTGGGTGCTGGGGAGGCACTAGGTCATCCCCCATGACTATTAGAGTATCTTCCACACAATGCCAATGGGTGGAGGCACAAGGGGGACTATGTCTCCCCATTTATTTTAGAGGAACCATCCCAATGGGGTATTTTCTGGCAAGTGGGCAGCAATAGTTGCCCGTCACTAGTTTTAAAGGTTTAGTAGACATGCCTTGTGACAGGGTGGGACATAGGAAGGTACAATATCCTTATTATAGTCATATAGGATTCTTTATTTATTTATATATATATATATATAATTGTATTTTTATTTATTTGTTTATTTACTCTTTTAATGTGTTGGCTGGCTATCAAGGGCTGGACAGCCGACATAATTAATCTTTGCACCGCAGGTGAATACTCTGCTTAATGGGAAATCTGGCTCTGATTCCGGGAGTGCTACTGTTAGAAATTGTAATGTATTAACTGTAAATCACAGTATTGCAGAGTTTTTTTTTATTTTGGGAAGATATTTGCACAGCTGAATAACACCAAAGCTCTTGTGTGATATACATATGTATTTATTTCATGATTCATAGGGCTGGTATTGAGGGTTTAATAATTTTTATTATCATTGGTAAAGATTGCATAAATGCTAATAATTTTATTTTATTTTATTCTATTGGATATACTATTTTATTGCATATTTTAACTTATTTTTATGTATTTTGGGGGATTATCACGTAAATTGTATTAACTTTTTTTGTTTAATTTTGAAATTATTTATCCAGACATATTTAGAAACAATTACAGTATTTTTCCATTTATAAGACTAAATTTTTTTACTCTAAATTGGAGGTCGTCTTATACACGGAATGCCACTTATGCAAGGGGCCTAACAGCCAACCAAGCTAGTTGCATGTGGCTGGAGCATCTTTAAAAATTGAATTATTAAGGCAAATACTTACTCAGTGCAATTTGGGCATAAAACCTGGCTATTTGCTGACAGAACACTCAGCTGACTGTTGGGTTCGCTACTGCCAGGTTCCTGTGGGCATAGGCTGTGTTGTACAACTCTGCAACCTGCTGACATACTTGAAGCAGGGGAGGCGCTTCTCTGTGAATTTGATTGATTGTGTGCATGGGTCTGGGAGATCTTGTGCAACCGCATGCTTCCTCCCATCACTCTTGGCCACGCCAAGACTTCACGGCTCCAGACTACAGATAGACACTGCAGGGTGAGGCCTTGTCTGGACACCCCAAGTAGGGTACCATGGGCAGAGGGCATGGTATGCCATTATGGGTGTACATTTATTTCCTGGGCTACTATACAGTCTCAAAGGCAACGTAACCAATCTGGCGAATTTTAATTTCAAATGTAACACGCTATATTTGACCCTGTAACTTCCCAAAACACCATATAACCTGTACATAGGGGGTACTATTTTACACGTGAGACTTTGCTGAATACAAATATGTGTATTTTATTGCAGTAAAAGCAAACAGTATTATGACATTGACAGTTAAAATGTGTCATGTAGAACTAAAAAAATAAAAAAAATCTTATTTTCTCCCATTTTTTTCATATTAAATTATGTTTCATAGCTAAATATTTGATATTAAATGAAAGCCCTGTTTCCCCTGAATAAAATGATATATAATAAGGGGGGTGAATTTAATATGAAAGAGGTGAATTACGGTTGGACAGACATATAGCGCAAATGCCAGGTTTTGTTTACGTTTTATTTCGTTCACAACTTGTACATTTGGCTGCGGTCTTAAGGGGTTAATCACCCGTGAGATAGGGAGGGCCAAAAAAATTCTTGCACCTCTCTACTTTAGGTTCGCCACTGCGTTGGGGTGGAGGAGGTGATTGCACACATCTGGGGAGGGGGGGCAGAGTCCAGGGGGCCTAAGCAAATGCTTTGCCCAGGGTCCAATCAATATTAAAGACGGCTCTGTGTGGCCCACTTCATGCGCCCACTTCATGTAAAAATCAGTGAGCATGTAAATAACATTTTGAAAGGATACACACAGCCAAGTGTTTCAGCACACTTCAAAGACCACCACAATTTGGACCCTGGAGGCTTCACTCTTCTGGGTATACAGATAGTGAGTAAACCATATAGGGGCGCAACCATGTTCAAAAGATAGGTAGGGAAAAAATGAAGTGGGTGCATAGACTTAAAACCTTGGCACCCCAAGGTTTGAACATTGAATTTGACCTTTTTAATTTTTAATTTATAATTTGTTATCAATCATTATTTTAACAAAACATTTTTAAATTTTAACCAAAGCTATATTTCCTTATTTAATTAGTTAATTATTAGTAATTATTAGACTTTCTGACTGTTAGGTCTTACTTAATTTCTTACCTGTAACCATGGTAAAATCTTTTTAACATATATTTTACTTTATGTTTTACTCTATATAAAAGGGACACTGTAGGCCCCCAGACCACTTCAGCTCATTGAAGTAGTCTGGGTGCTGCAACCCTTTTGCACTGAGTGCTGCAATGTAAAACATTGCAGTTCTTGAGAGCTACAATGTTTACATTGCAGCTCTAAGTCTGCCATCTGTGGCTGTCTATCAGACAGCCACTAGAGGGCTTCCGGAATCCAAACCGACCTTTTATCAGTTATCTGACGCTGGACGTCCGATTTTCCCCATAGGAAAGCATTGAAAAATGCTTTCCTATGAGGAGGTCTAATGCGCGAGCAGCCATTGCCCAATGAAAAATTAGTAATTCATAAAGATAGAATCGTGATAGGTCTTGTGGGATCCTTCATAGACCTGAATGTGAGAGTGCAAGAGTAAAACAGTGATGTTGGCACCTGGCGCTAAAGCGCCAAAAGCTAAACAGGACCGCCAGAGAAAGATGGTGACCCCCACAAGGGACAGGTTCAGATAGGTAAATCTCACCTTTACCTGCTCCCTTCCCAGCCTCCTGAGCCCCAGCTGCGATGTGACCATCGGGGGTCTTTGCGAATTCGACAAAGTCCTCAGACGGTGACAGTGCAGCTTTAACACTGACTAAAAATGGAGCACCCAACTCTGTGTCATCCAGACTAAACAGCAAAAACAGACAGCTTTGAAATACAATTAAGCTAATGGATAACAAAATCTTCTTACAGGTTTTAGTATGACATTCACATTTTCATATTTCAAACTACAGAAGAAATAAAAACTCAATTAAACATAACTGAATATTGTCCTTTGAATGGATTTAATACACAGTATTGTAATGTTTCTTTACAAAAATGGCAATGAATAAAAAAATATATACAATGTTTCTATTACTTTATGTGGATACATTTACTGGGCAATCCAAAGGAAGAAGAATTGATGAGTTATATTAACACAATTTTGCAAATGTGGTATATTTATATAGAAGATTTTTGCTAAATATGTTTTAACATCCTGCAAAATACGCAATGTGTCCTGTGCCTTAGAAATGTAAATGAATTTATTAATGCAATGTGTTGTGTAAGCATCCAAATATTTTATATAGTGGGTATAAAAAAATAAAAAAATAATAATTCTATTTGATAATGGAGTATATATGTTTTTATGTTTACATTCATACACATCTGGGATCATTTGTTTTTCACTTCAGTCATAGCTATGATGATTGTATTAACAGAACCTTATAAAATTAATACTTTGCAAAAGGAACCAGGTCATTAACTATGCTTAGTCTTGCTGAAAATCTGCACAACTTATAAATATTTATCAGGATTCACATAAATCTACCATTTCAAACACGAACGAGTATGACTGAAAAAATATTTCCTGCATCTGTTACTTATTTAATTTGTCCTATTGTATGTTAGTTATTTTCCATTTTACTTATTTTTATTATTAATATATTGTATGATTTAAAGTTATACTAAGATTGTGAAATATTTTGCAAAGCACAATTAGATATAGGATATAAAATACAGGGACGTATTAGCCGCGAGGCAAACAAAGCATTTGCCTTGGGCGGCATTTTCCAGGGGGCGGCAAAAAAAGCCGCCCCCAAATGCCCACGACAAATGTCTTGCTAGCCTTGCAGCTAACTAAAAATCTGGTCGGGCGGGCGGCACTGGCGAGGGAGCACTTTCCCCATAGCTCTCTGCTCAGCTCCCTCGCGCGCCACAGAGTGATGCCGGGAGCTGTAATGACATCACTCTGCGGTGCGCGAGGGAGCTGAGCAGAGAGCTCACTAATCAGTGCTCCGTCGCCAGCGCCGCCCGCCCACCCAGCAGGCACTGGACCCCTAGGAGTCTGAGTTTTGTCATGCCTAGGGCAGCACAAAACCAGGATACACCACTGATCACATACAGTGTGAAATCAAACCTTTTATAATTTGCTTTATAACCATACCAAAGATAAGGGAGAATGTATGAACGACTATGAAGATTTTCAGGTTATTTGGAGGAATGGGTCCAGGAGGGAAGACCACTGTGATATGAGGCCAGAAAGGCACCCATATCAAGTACTTGTATGTGAACCTTTTTTTCCAATTTATAACAGGGCTGGGTATACAATTTTTGTATTTTATTAATATAGCGTGGTTGAGCAGCAAAATGGCAGTCTTGGTAGCTAGTAGGCTGAGTCAAGAGTCCTTCAACAAGGTGCAAGGGACAGCAATTCCAAACAAAGAACAGCGATGTTATGAAGATGTGGGCCTGGAAACAAGTGAGCAAAGAATGTGTGTAAAGGAAAGAGAAAAGGGTATAACAGCTACATATAGAAAAACATTTCATTCAAATTGTTCCCAATTGTTTACTGTGGACTAGTTGTGAGACCTACCTCAGGAGTTACATGGGATTATTGATGACGTTTTATGTAACTTGATTGTTTTGAATTCTGTCTAGATGGATACATTTCAAATTAAACAAATATAGAAAATGCATTTTAGGTAATAATGCTCAAAAATAGGTGAAGATAAATACATTCTATCAAAACAGGATAAACAATTGGAATCCTCATTATGAATCTGTCAGGATCGGGACAGGGATCCAACACGCAGAGTACAAAGAGTGGAAAGGTACGTATACCGGGCCTTAGAATGGCCGGACTAACGTACCGAGAGTAAAGAATAGTCAGAGGCAAGCCGAGGTCGAGGGAACGAGAAGACAGATAAGCGAGAGACAAGCCGGGTCAAGGGATAACGGAGAAACAGGGAAGTACAACGAGCCGAGTCAAAACCAATAGAGCAAACTAGAATACCAGAGCACTGAGTGACTAGACAAGCTAGAACCACGACAGGGCAATGAGCTGAAGTAAGAGTAAGCTTAAATACCCTGGTTCTGGATGGAAATCACGCCTCTGAAAAGTACCGATTGGATATCGGACACTTGAGTGACAGATTGCTCGTGCTAGCGTCATGACGTCACGTATTGAGCGTCCTGCTAGAAAAGGACGTGGATTCCTCGCGGCCGGTGTTTAAGTGACTGGATGAACCGCGAGGAACGGAGGAGACAGCTCGCCTGGACGGATACACCACCAAGTCTCTACCTCCCTTAGAGGTAGAGGCCTCAGGTACCCTGACAGTACCCCCCCTCTCAGATACGCCCACCGGGCGGAATGAACCGGGGCGAGATGGGAAGCGAAGGTGAAATGCTCTGCGAAGGCGAGAAGCATGAACGTCCTCCTGAGGTACCCAACTCCTCTCCTCAGGACCATATCCCCTCCAGTTGACCAGATATTGCAATTTTCCTCTTGAAATTCTGGAGTCAATGATGGAGCTGACCTCGTACTCCTCCCGACCCTCCACCTGAACAGGACGAGGCGAGGAGACCTTAGAGGAGAATTTGTTGCAAATGAGGGGTTTCAACAAGGAGACATGAAAAGAGTTAGGAATGCGTAAGGCAGGTGGCAGAGCAAGGCGATACGCAACCGGATTGATACGAGTGAGAACCCTGTAAGGACCTATGTAACGAGGAGCAAATTTCATGGACGGAACTTTTAGGCGAATATTCTTAGTACTCAACCATACCCTATCCCCAGGTACAAAAACAGGAGCCGCTCTTCTATGTTTGTCAGCGTGTTTCTTGAACAGCGAGGAACTATGTAATAGAATTTGTCGAGTTTGATCCCATAATTTCTTCAGGTTGGCGACATGATCATCAACCGACGGTATCCCCTGAGAAGAGGAAACCGAAGGAAAAATCGAAGGATGAAAGCCATAGTTCATGAAGAAAGGGCTAGAGCGAGTTGAATCGCAAACAAGGTTATTGTGTGCGAACTCCGCCCAAGGAATCAGACCGACCCAATCGTCCTGGTGTTCGGAAACAAAGCAACGCAGATACTGTTCGATCTTTTGATTAGTACGTTCAGCAGCTCCGTTAGACTGAGGGTGATAGGCAGAGGAAAAGTTCAATTTGATGCCCATTTGAGAACAAAAGGATCTCCAGAAACGTGAGACAAATTGAGAACCTCTATCAGAAACAATCTCTGAAGGGATCCCATGTAGGCGAAAAACTTCTCTCGCAAAAATCTCCGCCAATTCAGGGGAAGTCGGAAGTTTAGGTAATGGCACGAAATGGGCCATCTTGGAAAATCTATCCACCACCGTGAGAATAACAGTCTGTCTTTTGGAAGCAGGCAAATCAACGATAAAGTCAATGGACAAACAGGACCAAGGTTTCTCAGGAATGTCCAAGGGGTGTAACAGGCCACATGGGGATGCATGAGATAGTTTAGTCTTGGCACAGGTCTCACAAGCTGCGACGAACTCCTCAATATCCTTACGAAGTGAAGGCCACCAGAAATCTTTGGATATCAGAGAGTACGTCTTGCGAATACCAGGATGACCAGCTATTTTACTTTCATGAAAACATTGTAAGAGCTCCAGTTGAAGTTCAGGAGGAACAAAGTTTCTTCCCTCAGGAGTGTTTCCGGGAGCTAGATGTTGTGACTTCAAGATCTGGTCAAGTAGCGGGGAATGAATTTTGAGACTGGTATTAGCAATAATATTGCATTTGGGTACAATGGAAGACAAAAGTGGTTCAACTGAAGCAGAGGGTTCGTATTGGCGAGATAGCGCATCGGCTTTAGAGTTCTTTGACCCAGGTCTGTAAGTCAGAACGTAATTGAAATGGGTAAGAAACAACGACCAACGAGCCTGCCTGGAGGACAGACGCTTGGCCTCTCCGATATAAGACAAGTTTTTGTGGTCTGTCAGGATGGTAACAGGATGTAATGTACCCTCCAATAAATGTCTCCATTCTTTCAAAGCCTTGATAACCGCTAGTAATTCTCTGTCACCAATGTCATACCTGCTTTCAGTACCGGTCAATTTTTTAGAGAAAAATCCACATGGATGTAATGGTTTATCAACACCCAACCTTTGAGATAGAACAGCGCCTAAACCAGTCTCTGATGCGTCTACCTCGAGCAAAAATGGCAGAGAAGTGTCAGGGTGAACTAAAATTGGAGCGGAAGCGAAAAGCTCCTTGAGAGTCTTGAACGCAAGGAGAGCTTCAGTAGTCCAATTCTTAGTGTCAACCCCCTGTTTGGTCATGTTAGTGATAGGTGCAATAATGGAAGAATAACCCTTAATAAAGCGCCTATAATAATTGGAAAAACCAATAAATCTCTGTATGGCCTTAAGACCTGTGGGTAAAGGCCACTCTAGAATGGATTGGAGCTTATCCGGATCCATCTTAAATCCCTCCCCAGAGATCACATAGCCGAGAAAGGTTACCTGGGATCCGAAGAACCAAGCTGACTGTTTGTACCTGCAGGATCCATGGGCCCTGTCGTAATGTCAGGATCGGGACAGGGATCCAACACGCAGAGTACAAAGAGTGGAAAGGTACGTATACCGGGCCTTAGAATGGCCGGACTAACGTACCGAGAGTAAAGAATAGTCAGAGGCAAGCCGAGGTCGAGGGAACGAGAAGACAGATAAGCGAGAGACAAGCCGGGTCAAGGGATAACGGAGAAACAGGGAAGTACAACGAGCCGAGTCAAAACCAATAGAGCAAACTAGAATACCAGAGCACTGAGTGACTAGACAAGCTAGAACCACGACAGGGCAATGAGCTGAAGTAAGAGTAAGCTTAAATACCCTGGTTCTGGATGGAAATCACGCCTCTGAAAAGTACCGATTGGATATCGGACACTTGAGTGACAGATTGCTCGTGCTAGCGTCATGACGTCACGTATTGAGCGTCCTGCTAGAAAAGGACGTGGATTCCTCGCGGCCGGTGTTTAAGTGACTGGATGAACCGCGAGGAACGGAGGAGACAGCTCGCCTGGACGGATACACCACCAAGTCTCTACCTCCCTTAGAGGTAGAGGCCTCAGGTACCCTGACAGAATCCCACATGTTCAGCTATACACACTTTTAAAGGAACACTCCAAATACCTAAAGAACTTTAGTTTGCTGAAGTGCTTTATACTGATCATCCACAACATTGAAACCACCTGACTATTATTGTGTAGGTCCCCCTTGTGCTGCCAAAAGACCTCTGAACGTGTCCTGTGGTATCTGTCACCAAGACATTATTAGCAGATCCTTTAAGTACTGCATTTGAGAGGTGGGGCCTCCATGGATCTGATTTGTTGTTCCGTCACATCCTGAAATCGATTGATGTCTGGGTATTTGGAAACCAAGGAAACACCTTGAACTCTTTGTTAAGTTCCTCAAAACATTTTGCAATATGGCAAAGTGCATTATCCTGGTGAAAGAGTCTAATGCCATCAGGGAACACCATTGCCATGAAGGGGTGTATCCCTCTTTAGGTAGGCGGAACATGTCAAAGTAACATCCAAAAGAATGCCAGGACCCAAGATTTCCAGGCATAATATTTCCCAGAGTATAACACTGCCTTCATTGGCCTGTATTCTTCAAATAGTGCACCTAGCCATCCACATGATCTAAAATAAAATGTGATTCATCAGAAATGCAACCTTCTTACATAGCTCCATGGTCTAGTTCTGATGCTTACGTCCCCAGTGAAGGTGCTTTCGGCAGTCAACAGGGATCAATATGGGCACTTTGACTGATTTGTGAATACTCAGCAAATTGTGATGCACTGTGTGCTCTGACACCTTTCTATCATTGCCAGCATTACGTTTTTTTTTTTTCTTTTTAGCAATTTGAACTACAGTAGCTCTTCTGTGTGATTCGACCAGACAGGTCCCCATGTGCATCAGTGAGCCTTTGACACTCATGAGTCTAATGCCAGTTCACCCATTGTAATTTTTTGCACCACTTTTGGTAGTTACTAACAATGTATAAAAGAAACACCCCATAAGACTTGCTGCTTTGGAGATGCCTTGACCCAGTTGTGTAGCCAGCACTGTTTTATTTCATTTTACAAAAAGTGCAGAATTCAATGTAAATTAGTACTTTTATAAATTAACCTTGTTGCACCACCCTCTTACCTCCTGGCAGTTTAGCTCAGTGGAACTAAATGGAAGAGGCAGGCGATTGTTCAGAGCACCTTCCTTACAAATACTTTTTAGTGAGCTGCATAGGTAAGTCTATGTTTAGACAGTCATATAAAGTATGGGCTGGGGAAGAAGGGAAGAGCTTGTGAAGGCTGTTGACAATAAAAATCACTTTTGCAAGCAGTTTCAGATAAACCCCAACTGAAAAACATGTGTAATTAAATGCATACATGTTTTCATTCAGAGTATATTTACTAAATTATCTTTTTACTTATATTGTATTTGGGTTGTGGAGTGTCCCTTTAAAAATAAAGCACTGTTGTGTATAGAAGTATGTTTTGGGCTTAGCATTACGATAAAAAATTAAGGAAGCTTTATGATTGGCCACTTCACATCCTGTTCCAAGCAGCACATATAATACAAATGAAACAAGGCGGGCACACTCGACTAAACAACAAAATAGCCCCAGGAAAAGACTAATGTAGTGAATACTGGGTGCTCACCCACATAAGGCTCTATCCCCTAAAGAACCCAAAATACATGACAGTGTGAATAGAGTAAGGAGCACAACCATAAATCTAAATATATATGAAAAAAATCTTTATTAAATGGGTGTATACTATAGGACTGTCACTTTAAATATTATCCACAGAGATACAAAGTCATGCTATTCAAAAGCATTTATCAGAAAACCAATTATTTAGGCAGATATAAACGCTCAATGCGTAATAAATGAATGAAAGAAATATCATGCAAATAGACCACAGTAATACAAGTATAATGAAAACCCAGACATATAAAAAATGCAACAAACCATACCAAATTCAGTGAGAAGCAGGGACAGAGTCAATAAAAAAAAAAAACAATGTTTCGGCTGAAAAGCCTTTGTCAAGGGAGTGCCAAGCAGCACATATCTCAGAAGCTGAAAAGACTGGGAATGAATAGAAAATACAGAAATGCAATTTCAATTGTGACTATCTTTTTAGTTTTTATAATTTTTAGTGTACTGTATTGAGTGGGTTCTGGATAGAGAATTAAGTGGGAGACCAGGAGAACATAAACAAAAAACAAAACAAAATGGTTAAACACAACAACAGGGAATAATTAAACTCAAATTACTTCAATTGAGTAATTAAACTCAAATTACTTCAATGTAGACTTCAAGCACAACAACGTAGATAAAATTGTCACAATGTCAGCAAAGCAGGCATTTAAAAAACGTAGATTAGGTTCTTGTGTATATAACGGGGCTCATTTACTCGAGGCCAAATTGACCCTGAATTTTCATTTGAACTGGAAGACTAAATGGTTCCTTCAAGCACCATGGGCACTTTAGTGATTTGAAGTGGTCATGGTGCTTAGAGTCTGTGAAGTATTTCATTGTATACAGAGTTAAAGTACATAGCTGCCCCACGTGCAGCTCCACTTCCAGCTGGGAGTATTGGGCTACAGGGAGAACTTGGCATGTAATTACAGGTAAATTTATTCTTTCTTTTTTATTTTTATGGGAGAGGGGGAAAGGGACTTGTCAATGGTTGGTCACTATTAGCAATTTTACAGATTTGTTTTAAATGTTTTTATTTATACACTGTTTTTGTTCGGAGTAAACCTTTTAAGTTGATGAAGTCAAATCAGATTAAAACAATCATTAATAATATATATGACTATTATTAAAAAAATAATTTGGATTTGATACACTACTAGCCCAACCATTATTTGCAGACTTTTATTGCCAAAGTGTATGCTATTATGTACTGCTAAGAGTAATGGATTTTTGAAATTTGTACATGTATATTACATTTTTTTTTTTAGCTATGGTTCCAAACAGAATATTAAATATACTTTGTAGCCTAAAGCTTTCTTATGAAAAAAAACAAACAAAAAAATATATAAAGATATATGGGAAATGCAGGAAAATATAACCAGTCATTAATTAATTACTTGGATCATAATTTCAGAATACAGCTGTTTAACTCTGATGTAATCATTCATTAATTCATTTTCAGGGCAAATTATGTATTAGGAGATCTATGCTGCATCCTCGGCCGCCTGAGAAGGGAAGTATCACTTAACCGCTTAATCAGTTAAAGTGCATTCGTAAATGCATTGCAGTTTGCACCCTGACCCTACTTTTGAAGAATGTTCAGTGAGTCAAGTGAAGCCTGCCAAGTACGTAGCAAGGAGCAGATGGCGTAGACTACAGTTTATATTAAAGGTGAACTATTGCCTCACCAAAGTTGGTTAGTCCTCATCTTTACGGCTTCTCCTTTTCTTGACTGCCGGACAGAAGAAAAGTTGTTGCCTTGCGTGCTGATACTCAGTCTTTCACCAGCACCCAAAGCATCATTTCCTGTATTGTTGGCCAAACAGAATAGATTAGTGGCAATGCATGTACAGCATCAAGAACCCAACTTGCATGCTAAAACATTTGAAAACGGTTTAAAACCTTAAGGTAAGACACAACTCAGGGACTCCAGTCCCCAAACCAACTTAATTGAGATCACTTCTTAACATCCTTAAATTAAAAATGTTCACTATTCTGCGTCACCTAAATTGGTATCACCTACATCTTAGTGTTCATATTATTTAATTTAATTTATTTATAAAATATTTTTCAAGGAAGGATACATTGAGATTTCTCTTGTTTTCACGTATGTCCTGGCTCTGTGTTCATATAGCCTATTTAATTTCCCCAAAATTAGGATATGTTCCCCACATTTCTAATACAAACCCTCATGCCAGCAGTATACCTCCTCCAATTCACCAACCCAGTAACATTTCCCCTAGTTCACACCCCCGACGCCATATCCCCAATTCATTCCCAGGTTCATAATTCCAAAGCCATATTTCGCCACTAACATTGCAATTGCTCCAAATATCACCCCCATGCCATATTTTCAATTCCCAAACTACGCTATTTCCAAAAAAATCTCAGCCCTATGCTATTTCCCCAGTAAGGATGCTTTATTGATAATCTTTTTCTATTTGTATACAGTTCAATAAATACTAACCCAATCATCTGCTAGCATAAGGGAATAGTGGACCTCAAGCAGTAAGTTTTTGTGTGAGTCATGGCCACCTGGGGGTCCATGGTTATATTCTGCAGGAACATCACATAGGGATATTGGTTTTGGATCATGGAAATTGCAGTCATAGGACTCCATATTTAACTGTGTTCCATTCCCCAGCATCAATAGTTATCTTGGTCCAATAACCCTAACCCAATATGTTGAAATGATTGCCGTGCTTCTGTAAATGTGTGAGTATAGAAATTGGTTTCTGACTTCTATTGGGACTAGTTGAAACTTATACATCGGCTAGTTAAAACTTAATACCATATGTTGTTGACAAATGTATAGTTAAAGGATCAGTCTAAGCACCGTAATTAATTTTAGCTTTCTGAAGCAGTTCTGGTGCATAGATCATGCATTGAAATTCACTGCTCAATTCTCTGCTGTTTAGAGAAACCACTTTATTTCTGTAGCCTCAACCACAATTCCCCCGGCTGAGACTCTTCTTTGCACACTGCCTGAAAAAGCATTTTAATTTGGGATCCTTTTTAAAGGTTGTATTTCTTGTTAATTGTCTGCTAGTGCAAAGCAGCCTCCTGCGTGAGATTAGATATGAATCTTCATATAATGACTGACCCACTCTAATGGACCTACTTTAACACCAGAGGGTTGCTTGCAGGGCCTCCATCAGGGGGTGACAACCATAACGGTTGTCACGGGCCCGGCGTCCCAGGGGGGCCCGGCCGCTCAGACCCCACGTGTAGCAGCGGAACTGCCACCGCACGCCAAGTGCATGGGCCACCCGATGGGCCCTATATCTTCAGGGGCCCGGTCAGCGCTGTGGCTGTGGTAAAGCGCGACCGGGCCCCTTTAAAAAACAAAAGCAGCCGCAGCAAAGTGCTGCTGGGAGGAGCACACGCCCGGCAGTGAGGAAGAGCCATGCCGACTACTCCCATAAGCCCCAGCCACCCTCCTGCAAAGAAAAGGTAAGAAACAGGAGGGTGGCTGGAAAATGAGCTGTATGTGTATGCATGTCTGTCAGTATGTATGTATGTATGTATGTCTGCATGCATATATGTCTGTATGTATGTATGTCTGTCTGTCTGTATGTATGTATGTCTGCATGTATGTATGTCTGCATGTATGCATGTCTGTATGTATGCATGTCTGTCTGTCTGTCTGTATGTATGTATGCCTATGTATGTATATATGTCTGTATGTCATTATGAATGTATGTCTGTATGTCTGTCAGTATGTATGTTATTATGTATGTCATTATGAATGTATGTATGTCTGGATGTATGCATGTATCAATGTATGCCATTATGTATGTCTGTATATATGTCTGTCAGTATTTATGTATATATGTCTGTATGTCTGTCTGTATGTATGTATGCAAGTATCTATGTATGTATGTCTGTATGTATGTATATATGTATGTATGTATGCCAGTATCAATGTATGTCTGTATGTCATTATGTATGTATATGTATGTCTGTATGTCAGTATGAATGTATGTCTGCATATCATTATGAACGTATGTCTGTGTGCATGTGTGTATGGATGTCTGTATGCATGTATGTCAGTATGTATGTATGTCTGTCAGTATGTATGTATATATGCATGTATGTCAGTCTGAATGTATGCATGTATGTATGTATGTATGCCATTATGAATGTATGTGTGTATGGATGTCAGTGTCTGTATGTCTGTCAGTATGTCTATATGTATGAATGTATGTCTGTATGTGTGTATGTATGTATGTGTGTATGTCAGTTTGTATGTATGTATGTGTCTTTATGTCCTCATGCATGTGTGTCTGTATGTATGTTAGTATGTGTCTGTCTGTCACTATGTATGCCTGTGTGTCTGTATGTGTGTGTCAGTATGTATGTCTGTATGCGTGTATGTCTGTTTCAGTATATGTGTCTGTTAGTATGTATCTGTGTCCTTTTGTATCAGTGTGTGTGTTTGTGTCTGTGTGTGAGTGTGTATTCCTGTGGGCGGTATTTGGAGGCAGACCCTGTCTGCGATATTTGGAGGAGGGCCCCAGGGGGCCCAGACCCTGAGCTGAGTTAGGGGCCCCAAAATTTATGATGGCGGCCTTGGTTGCTTGTGTGAGGGATTTATCAGAATGAATTAGTTAAAAAAGGTAAGCTGTGGATGCATCAGGTAACTTGAGGTAGAAGCCCTATGAAGTGCTGAACCTATTAAATTATTAAACATATTTAGTCTGTGTGTTGGTACTCTCCTGACAGTAATGGTGCTGCTATCGAGGTCGCCCTCCAATAGGTCACCTCCAACAACTACCTATACAATAACAAATTGCTACCGCACTCATAAATTGATGCAAAAAAAATAGAAAACATTTTAATTTCATAAATGTCTTACAGTTCAAAACATGATAATAAATAATTAATGTCGTAATGTATTACATGATTTGGGATATAAGTACTTACTTAGAAAATTTATGAATATGACCAAATCACTGTACTTAATACAGAGTAATTCATACAAAAATTCATACAAAAAAAATTCATGTAGAGAAAAGTGTATAATGAATGCAAAAACTTTATATACAAAAGGACACTATGATACAGAAGCAAATATACATATGTACCACTTGGAAAATCCTTATAGACCTGCAGCCCCTCCTAGAAACCATTGTCCTTACCCGTTGATCCAGGTGAATAGGTATTCCTATTGTTTTGAATATAGGTATACCCCCAAAAATGATAAAATATAATTTAAAAAATGTAATGAAAAAAGGTGTACACAAAAAGAATATGAAAAACAAAAATATAAAAATGAAAAAATATATATATACAATGTCCACAAACAGTTGCAAGAAAAAGTATGTGAACCCTTTGGAAAGTATGTGAACCCTTTGGAACGTCTCCTGCAACTACAGGAGACCTTTGGTTGAAGTTATTGCTGCCAAAGGAGGTTCAACCAGTTATTAAATCCAAGGGTTCACATACTTTTTCCACCTGCACTGTGAATGTTTACATGGTGTGTTCAATAAAAACATGGCAACATTTCATTCTTTGTGTGTTATTAGTTTAAGCAGACTGTGATTGTCTATTGTGGTGACTTAGATGATGATCAGATCACATTTTATGACTAATTTGTGCAGAAATCCATATCATTCCAAAGGGTTCACATACTTTTTCTTGCAACTGTATAAACAAATGTTTGCTCAAGGATTAATCAGGAAAAATATTGCTTAAGGAAACCCTAATGGTTAGATCTCACCAAATCCATAGTGCCTCAGTCCTGTCCATAAATTCCCTTAATGCAGCAGTGGTGGCCGTTTCTGAAAGTATCCGAAAGTGTGGTGATGCAGATTGGTACTGATGTCTATGCCAGCGAATGGTTTTGTGGTCAGGGGTTGGTGCAGTTTAAGAAAATGCCAGGGCTGCACGGTCGGGACCTCTGTCGGCCCTTCGAAGGCCCTAAAGCATAACACAAAGTGAGGGCTTACATGGTCCATATGGTGGACACGCCTACTGATTACCCGCGGGTCACATCGTCTGACGTGATTATGGGTCG
The DNA here is from genome assembly GCF_036172605.1 of Pelobates fuscus. Lineage (NCBI taxonomy): Eukaryota > Metazoa > Chordata > Amphibia > Anura > Pelobatidae > Pelobates > Pelobates fuscus. The sequence continues at coordinate 115,279,239 of NC_086317.1, forward strand.
ACGTGGTGGCGCATGCGTAGTTCGGGCACCCATTCTATCTCATGTAAAATACATATTCACAAACATTAATACAATATCATATGTTTTTATCATCTTTTTTATGATCTGATCTGGTATAGCAATGGTTTCTGCTTAATAATGAGCAATATAACCAGACCTAATTACACACTTTGTAAATATGTTCATATTTGTAAATATGAATAAAGTTGGTTGATATCTTGGACACATAGCAATCTAAACAGTGTTTACATACAGTACGTCATTCCAGGAGACATGGTGATGTATTTTACATGAGGCAGAATGGGCGCCCGAACTACGTATGCCCCACCACGTCGACCTGTAATAACGTCAGTGGACGTGACCCGCCGGTAATCAGTGGGTGCGTCCACCATATGGACCATAAAAACCCTTACTTTGTGTTATGCTTTAGGGCCTTCGAAGGGACGACAAAGGTCCCAAACGTGCAGCCCTGGCATTTCCTTAACCCCTTAAGGACCAAACTTCTGGAATAAAAGGGAATCATGACATGTCACACATGTCATGTGTCCTTAAGGGGTTAAACTGCACCAACCTTTGACCACAGAACCATACGCTGGCATAGCCATCAGTATCAATCTGCAAAAAAGTTTTTGGATACTTTCAGAAACGGCCATCACTGCTGCATTAAGGGACTTTATGGACAGGACTGAGGCCCTATGAATTTAGTGAGATCTAACCAGTAGGATTTCATTAAACAATGTTGCATTTCTCCTGATTGATCCTTGAGTAAACATTGGTTTATTTTTTGACATTGTATATATATATATGTTTTCCATTTTTTTTTTCATTTTTTTTTTTGTTGTACACTTTTTTCATTATACTTTTTACATTTTTACATATATTGGGGGTATACCCATACTCAAAAAAATAGGAATACCTATTCATCGTGATAAACAGATACGGACTATGGTTTTTTGGGAAGGGGGTGCAGGTCTATTAGGATTTTCCAAGTGGTACATATGTATATTTGCTTCTGTATCATATTGCCCTTCCGTATATACATTTTTGCATAAATTATACACTTTTTTCTACATTAATTTTTTACATTCATTTTTGTATGAATTATCTGTATTAAGTACGGTGATTTAGTCATATTCATACACTTTTTAAGAAGGACTTATATTCCAAATTATTGCCTGATTTCTGAGTAACCACCCAGATCCTTTCTGAACAGGTCATGAATGGAACAGTATTGAATATTGATGAGTTTTGTTGTAATTATTATGTACATGCTTACTCCTTTAATTAAGCGTTATTGAAAGCTTGTCTGGGCTTTTCATATTACACAAACGACTAAGTACCAAAACATAAAAATGGGGCCCAGATGAGTGTAAAAGCATTTAAACATGGTTTGAATCTTTACAGTGAGCCAACAGCGAGACACCATAATCACCACAACACACAGTAGTGAATTTTGCACTTTAACATTTTAAAATATCACAGGTTTCATTCCACATATCTATCTCTTCCAAGTCTATTTCATTAAAACATGTTCCATGTGAAAAAAATATATACATATTTCATAGCTTAATCTGTGTGTGTTTGTGTGTGTTCTCAACATTAATTTAGGATATACATGTTCCAGAATGTTGTGTTGTGTTGGGTTTAACACTACTGGGCATAACCTGCTATTTGTAGCAGATGTTCTCAATACAGTCCTTCTCCATCAAATTAATGGTATCTAACCTTTGGTGTCTACTGTAAAGATGCCTTGTGCTTAATCCTCCTCTTTGTGAATGTAGTGTTAATAGTCACAGTTGAATAAAACACTGAGATTTTAATTTTATTTATATTTTATAAAATAAAATATAAAATATTTGTAAAACATATAGAATTTAATTACTATTAATCTGAGACTCAACACTAGAGACTTATTTCTGCCCTGGAAGATCAAAACAAAACAGTATTTTTTGTAAAATGGAATGGAAAACCCTAAAGCTTTTTCCTTCCTTCACGATGGTGGAATTGGTTCAGACCGCACAAAAACATGCCTAGAATAGAAACATAACATTTCAGGTTTTTTTTTTTTTTTTTTTTTATTGTAAAACAGCTGGATCACACAGTGAATAGAAAGGGATATCTGTAGACAGAGTAAAGAGCAATGCTTGCAATCTCTCTAAATATTAGAAAAAGGAAAACAGTTTGATCTATGGACTCCCACAGGTTTTGTATTTGTTAAATGTCCTCAAAGGATGAGTGAAAAATAAACACAAAAGAGTATAGAAAAGGATAAATGACTCATATATGGCAAGTGTTACCAAAGACCTATTGTTAGGTCAAAAGCCTCTTTCACGTCGCAAAATATTGGGGAAGCTTATTGTGTTCATGTGGAATTGGATCAATTGATGGTAGCATCTTATTGTATCTCTTACAAGATAACTAAAACACTGCTGTTTTAAACTGACTTTATAAATACAAGAGCTCAGGAATATCAAGATACCACATTTGGTTCCTGTGCCCTGAAGCATGTGTCCTTAGACTCAGAGCATTGTTTGGATACACTAGTATAGCTCAAACAAACTGTTCATCTATGTGCATCTTCATATAAAATATGTATTTATTTAGAAATGTAATATATGTTGACAGGTCTCAAGTTGAATACAGTTTTGATCAGTAGAACAATTTATGTGCTTTACACATGGGCTCTTCTCCACACTGGTTCAATTAATATAAATATAAGCAGGATCAATTTCCTGTGGATAGCAAAACAGCACAGAGGTAATCCATGACTACAAGGTTAACAAAACCTTGAGGTGATTGAGTATTGAACCTCAGTTCAATTATTTTTTATTTAAAATAATTTATGTACAAAAAATTCCCCAACACTGAGTACAAAGGTAATGTAAAACACAATTTGGCACACAGAAACAAAATGGTGCTGTAAGGTTTTGATGGCTGCTTTAAATCTTAAAAAGAATTAATAAGACGGCAACCTCTCATAAATTACATTGCAATTTTACAGAATTTTTCATTAGGCTCTGATCCATTCATGTGCTTTCAAGCAGGAGTACATAATTTGTGACATGAATAATGTCTAGTAAGACTGGTGTATCCACAGCCATTGAGGCATAGATTTTAACATCCCTGGTCTAGATCAAGGAAACAAATTACTATTCATAAACAAAATTGGTATGTCTTGTTAACAGCTGTGTGAAACTGGTCCCGCTATACTCGGTACACATAAAAAAATCCACTGTGTTTCATTGGTGCTACGTTTGGGCTGTTTAGTAAAAATAGGATTTCTGCTGCTTTCATTTTATTATTAAGATGATAGCAATTGGTTTTTGAGTTATTACCGATTTAGTAAAGGTCACCAAAGCAAAAAGACATGAAACCGGACTGGTTGGTTAGCACTGCATTTGTGCTGGTTTGCGCCATTTATATCTCTATCCTATATCATTTCATTTTTTGAATTATAACATCTCTCTGAAGAAGAACATCTCTCAATGCTCAACACATCAAATACTGAGGCAGATAAGTTGCAGCAGCAAAATATGATACTTGATTTCCCTCCTGCTAAGTAAAAATAAGAAACTGAGAGACTACAATATGCACAGGTGAACCAACACTGGCAATCAAAGAAAATAAAAATGTTGCCTGGTCAGATAAATCTTGATTTCTTCGATTAGAATGTAGGGTAAGAAGCATCTATAAACCACAAGAATTAAATAATCTATCCTTCCATGTGTCAACAGTTTAGACTGGTGGTTTGAATAATGATGAAGGGAAAAGACCCCACCCCTGAACCAGGAAGAGAAGAAGACGAGAACAAGGGGTCTGTTATCCCATAAATTTCTGTACATCAGGGGTTTTTGTTCCCACAGCATTAGCAATTTTAAACTGTATATTACAAAAAGTCTGGTCTGTGGGATCTGTAGATACTGAAAGCGCTAAATTAAAGGTGAGGGATAAAATAAAAAATGTGTGAAGAAGTACGTCAAGGCTACCGCCCACTTAATAGCGTTACTACGTAGCTTACGTTGCTACATTGGTTCCTCACTCCATCTACGCGTTTCGCCGATTGGCTTCTTCAAGACCTTAATGTGATGTATCCACCATGTTGGTTGTGGGTATTTAAGGGCTTTTGACAGCGTCTTTGCTAATAGACTTTATTGGATGAATGAATAAACCTCATTTACAATGTTCGAGTTCAGGTTTGTGTGTTTTATTCAGTCCTTGTTAGGAACTTCACATAAAAACACCTATTTAACATGTCATTAACTAATAACAAGTAATGAAAATAATTGAAATATTTCTAACACTGAATACCTTAAAAACGGAATAGAAGGAAACAGGAAAAACATATATAAGTTAATATAGACTTATAATAGTGTCACAAATGTAATCTTACATATAAAAACAAATGGTATGTATATAGAGATATACATCAATACAGATTCCCAACACCAATCTTAGTTATGTTAGAAGTACAGATGATACTCAAAAAATTTGAATATCGTGCAAAAGTTCATTTATTTCAGTAATGCAACGTAAAAGGGGAAACTAATATATTAGATAGACGCATTACATGCAAAGCAAGATAGTTTAAGCCGTGATTTCTCATAAGTGCGATGATTATGGGTTACAGCTCATGAAAACCATGCAATCAATAAAACAAGGAGTGTACATAGAACAATATCAGACCATGCATATGGACTCAGTACTTGGTTTGGGCCCCTTTTGCAGCAATTACTGCCTCAATGCGACGTGGCATGGAAGCTATCAGCCTATGACACTGCTGAGGTGTTATGGAAGACCAGGATGCTTCAATAGCAGCCTTCAGCTCTTCTGCATTGTTCGGTCTCATGTCTCTCATCTTTCTCTTGGCAATGCCCCATAGAGTCTCTATGGGGTTCAGGTCAGGTGCGTTTGCTGGCCCATCAAGCACAGTAATCCCATGGTCATTGAATCAGGCTTTGGTGCTTTTGGGAGTGTTGACAGGTGCCAAGTTCTACTGGAAAATGAAGTCAGCATCCCCATAAAGCTCGTCTGTGGAAGGAAGCATGAAGTGCTCCGAAATCTCCTGGTAGATGGCTGCATTGACCCTGGACTTAATGAAGCACAGTGGACCAACACCAGCAGATGACATGGCTCCCCAAATCAACACAGACTGTGGAAACTTCACACTGGACTTCAAGCATTTTGGAGTGTGTGCCTCTCCATTCTTCCCCCAGACTCTGGGTCCTTGGTTTCCAAATGAGATGCAAAAGTTGCTCTCATCAGAAAAGAGGACTTTGGACCACTTAGCAACAGACTAGGTCTGTTTTTCTTTACCCTGGTAAGACGCTGCTGATGTTGTTTGTTGTTCAGTTGCGCCTTGACAAGAGGAATACGACATCTGAAGCCCATGTCCAGGATCCGTCTGTGTGTGGTGGCTCTTGATGCACTGACTCCAGCCTCAGTCCACTCCATGTGAAAGTCCCCAACACTTTTGAATGGCCTTTTCCTGACAATCCTCTCCAGGCTGCGGTCATTCCTGCTGCTTGTGCACCTTTTTCTTACACACTTTTCCCTTCCACATAACTTTCTATTAATGTGCTTTGATACAGCACTTTGGGAACATCCAACTTCCTTCGCAATTAACTTTTGAGGCTTTCCCTCCTTATGGAGAGTGTCAATTATGTTTTTCTGCACAACTGTCAGGTCAGCAGTCTTCCCCATGATTGTGAGTCCTACTGAACCAGACTGAGAGACTATTTAAAGGCTCAGAAACCCTTTGCAGGTGTTATGTCTTACTTAGCTGATTAGAGTGGGACACTGTGAGCCTAGAATATTGAACCTTTTCACAATATTCTAATTTACTGAGATTGTGGATTTGGGGTTTTCATGAGCTGTAAGCCATAATCATCGCACTGATGACAAATCACGACGAACTATCTTGCTTTGCATGTAATGCAGCTATCTCATATATTAGTTTCCCCTTTTATATTACATTACTGAAATAAATGAACTTTTGCACAGTATTCTAATTTTTCGAGTATCACCTGTACTTTATGGTGAAAATAAGGAGAAGATACATAAAAAAATAAATAAAATTAAACCTTAAAATGTATTCGAATAGAATGTTAGAAAAGGTAGAGGGGGAATTTATGTATTATCTTTAAACAAGAAATAAAAACATAAAATGTATACAAAGAGTAAAAATATAAAAAAATATATATAAATATATCTCTGGTGGGATGAAAGTGACAGATGGAAAGAGGTGGCCCATGTGTTTATAAAAAATTGCATAATTCAAAGTCGTTGTTGAGACCATAGGGCATGAGAGTAATTAAAAAATCCACCTCATTTCCGTCTGTCCTAACTTTTTAATGAAATTATCTCCTCTCCAATTTCAATAATACCTTGAAATTTTTAAAATGAAGGATCTATATTATGTTGTTCTTTGAAATGGAATGAAACTTGCTGTTGTGCATAACCTCTGCTAATGTTGCATATATACTCCCCTATCCTAATATGTAACTTTCGTGTAGTCATTCCTACATAGTGTAGACCACAAGGACAGGTGAGCAGATATACAACATTCTTAGTATGGCAGGTTATACACTCTTTAATTTTATATGTCTTATTGTTGGCATCATATTGACCAATGGATCTTCTAGTTGATCCAGTAGTTTGACAAGCTCTATATGTACCATTTAGGGCTTGTCAAACTTCTTTTAGATCTACTTCTTTATTTTTTCTGGTTTAAAAGTTAAAACTCTTTTTAGATTTGGAAAAGTCCTCTGTGTATTATAGTGGGTTGTGCTGGTAGAAAAGTATTTAACAACGGGTCATTTAATAGCAGATGCCAGTTTCTATAAATAATATTCCAGATTTTTTTTTTCTTTTAGTTACGTAAAATTAACATATAAAAAGTACTCCATTTTTTTTCTTCTTTATCTTCAGTTTGTTTTGCTTTATAATCAAGTAGTAATTTCATGTCTGTCTGCCATACCTCTTACCTAATAGGCTCTCATCATAGCCTCTCACTTTGAAGTCTTTTATTATTCCCTGGTCAATGAATGTATCCATGTCCGTGCAGTTCCTGTGAACACAGATTAATTGGCTTTTTGGAACATTCATAAGCCAGGGACTATAGTGGCAGCTCGAGGTCTCTATATAGATGTTTATATCTACAGGTTTAAAAAAAGTTTTTTGTTTTTATGTTAGCATCTTCTATATAAATAGATAAATCTAAAAAATCGACTTGAGTCTTACTGTAGATACAAATATCCATTTTGCTATCTATCCTAGCTGTTCAAATAAGGGTTAATTTGAACCAAGAATAAATTTGGCATTTTATCTCCTATTCTCGGAAATAGGATTTATATAAAATCCTAGTTACGGGAAAAGTAGTGATTTCAAAATGTTCTTGTTAATTGTCCAAGATATCGGTATTTGTAAATATCTGGTTTTAATCAAATGTGTAATGCGTTATATAACAAAAGATTATAACTAGAAACAGCTGTTTATAACTTGTGAAAAACATATTATATAAGTAAATGCTCATGACCCCCACCGACATGAAAATGGGGTATAAATGCAACTGACGTATAATTAAATTTGAATTGGTTATTGAACACGTCTCTGCTATTCATTTCCAATTTCCAGAGCTCTGAATGAGTTGGCAAATATCCATCATCCACAAAGGTCCCGGGCTGATTTTATCCCCAACAAACTGGTCTCAGAAGTTTTGGGTGCAATTGGTCGGAGCGGAGATGACAGGTAAGGGGTTCTTTGAAGACCTTCTTTACCTGCATCTCCTATCCCCCACACATTGCTTTGCTATTTAAATGGTTTTTTTTACTATTTAAATTTTTAAGGGGATTTTCACTGCATAATGTCTTTGGTAGACATGGTTTTTTAAGTCTTAGGTGGACTTTTTCGACTCCTTTGGTAGGAGGTAAGCCTTTGGCAGGCAGTATTGTGCACAATTGTCTATGGTAAAAAGACTATTCCTCTTTGGTAGAGGTTCACCTTTGGTAGGTGGTTAAAAGACTATTCCTCTTTGGTAGAGGTTCACCTTGGAAGGTGGTAAAAATAGTTTCAAGCCTTTGGCAGGCTGTCATGTCATATAATGTAATGAACATGTACATGTGGGTTATGCAGACTAAAATGTTTTAAAAAAAAAAAAGGGGGTTACAAGGGAATATTGTTTAAACCCTGTATGATGGATGTTTGGCATTGCTCCAGCTTGCTATTTTATGTGCTGTTTTATTTGACTGTGCAACTCTGATTTTAAGCATAAAGTCTGTCATAAGGGGGTTTAGATATAGGGTGTCCAAACCAGGTATAAGAATTAAGGGAATAAAATAATTGAGGGAATGTCAAAAGTACATGTAGAGGTGATGATAAATAAACAAATAGAGGTTAATTAAGGGGGGGGCTACAAATTCTAGAACTAACATGATTTCTCTGCATGTATGTTTGTTTGCATAATGAGCCCTTTATTTTTATACTTGGAGTTCTATAAGCCCACTACACTTTTTCATGAGAGTGGGATGCATGATTGTTTTTTATGATGAGCCCTTTATTTTCATATAGGGACAAAAGGTCACTTCATTCAAAACGTCAATCACCACATTCTTTCTGCCCTGTGTGTTTGTTGCAGAGAATTCATGTTGTAAATATAGATGATTATAACTTAGAGAGCAAAATGTATATTTTCAGTGGTCCAACACATGCTTCATTTTGTGCAGTAAGCTAACTTGTAGTAATCCAGTACATCACATGTTGTATGTGCTTTACATTGTATGTATTCTGTAGCATTGTGAAAATCTTTAAATTGTTGTATGGGGATGCTGAGATTTTATTGATTGTGACCCAAACTGTGTAGAAGTGGGTTTGCAATTTTGTTCATGGAATGTAGGATCAGAAAAACATGGACAAAGGTTTTTTACCTGTGTTGTTATGACTTTTGGGAACTCAAATTGACCGGTCAAAATTTCCCATGCCTTTAACATGGAGTAGTTTAAATATTTTGAGTCTTTGAGAGTTCTGACAAATGCAGGTGATTCCATGTCTGTGTAATCTGGTCCAAATGTTCTATAAGCGTATAAGAGAGAAATTCTATTGACAGGGTACATGTGTTGCAACTGGTTAATGCAAGTGTTTTACAAATGTTTAAGTCAAACGCGTTATATGGCCGTACGGGATCCCCCTAAAATTGGTATACCTTACAATAATATGTTCTGAATACAGCTGTTAAAAGTTTATCCTGTGTAAATGGTGATTGTGATAAATGTGTGTTTTGGTTACTCATTTTGAAGTATGAAGTTTAATTGTCATGTATGTTAATGGATATTTTGCTGTGTTATTTTAAATTATATTTGAATAAGTTTGTCTCAGTATTGATACAGATGGAAATGGCAGCGTAATAATCTATTAAATAACCGCTTTATTATTGAATACTAGTCCAAGAGCAATAGGAGTTGTAATCCTTAAAGCAAAAGAAAAAAAAAACACTGTCTTTGTAAGTTTTAGCTGTTTTCCAAAATTCTGTTGTAATAATGGACTTCTTGCCAATATTCGACTTTCCTGTCCAGTTGCCAGGTTCTCTGATCTAATCTTAAAGCAGTACTGCTTGCATAGTTTGCAGAAATGCATAATGCACAAACATGGGAACCTACATTATGTCTGTGTTTCTTTTGAGTGTGACGTTTATTAATTTAGTTTGGATTGAGTTAATTGCCTGTCCATGAATATGCTTTTTGTATTGGCATGTCTGCTGGGTATCTGCTACATTCGTTGTGTTCTGTGTTATAAGAGGACATGTGTCATATTACAATGAGTATGAAGACTATTTAAAGAATATTTGCATGTCATTAACGCAAGCCTTTAGTGTCTTTTTACAACAGATTAAATGCTGATCAGCTCACGAAAAAGGGGCCCCTGGAAAAAATCTGCTTTTCAAAATCGTGGATCCACGTTTCCATTTTTAAATGGCTCTCTCTTTCTCCGTATTATTAGGGGAGTATTTAGAGTTAACTCTAATTTTAAAGTGCATTGCATTATTTAAATCAAATAATTTTTTTTTTATCTTTAACATAAACATTTGTTTCAAAGGTTTTTTCCAAGATTAAGATTCATCTAGTATGCCTCATTGATTATAGCAAAATGATGAAATGGTATTTTTAATAGAGATCAGATAATTTATTTTGAGGTAATTCTAAACTACTGTATTATATTTGTATTGGTAAATTGAAAGCATTTTGCAGACCCAGAAGAGAATAAATAATAAAATAATTATAAAAGGAACCATACTATGGGAAGAGGTCAACCTATTAAATCGCTAAGGGATTAAACTCATTTTTATAAGCATATAAAATGTAGTTTTTGTGGTTAGACTTTTGATACTCAATTTGAACTCAATTGAAGTATTACAACCATATCCTTGCAGGTATAGGTAACAGCTGTAAAATGATTTTAATATTTGCAATATATTAGTGTTTTCAAAGTATTCTGACAATGGAAAAGTACCTAACCGCATGTCTGCATTAATGCTATGACCCAGACTGTCAGTATTGCAAACCCTACATGAAGACTCTACTTTCACTGTTTATGTATACACCCCTAGACAACCGTGCTATACATATACAATAATTCTTCAAAAACGTATTAATATTATATCTGTGTGGCACACAAAGAGGTGTACACAAAGAGGGGGTGTGAGTTAGGTAATCTCGACCTGCATATGGAATATGCTTTCTCCTTGTTCACTTTTGGTTAAACTGTTGGTCTGTGACTGGCCCTCTTTGACCCAACTGATTTTCTTGGGAAGATTCATGAGAAAGATACAGCAGGTTGTTTTGATATAAAGAAAGAGGGAAGAGTATGTTGTTTCGGTCACAAAGGATTGTGATCTTAAGCAGGTGAGACAAGGACATTTGGGAGGTGATAGGAGATTGAATCAGAAACGTTTTAGAGGCAGAGGTAGAGAATTTGATCAAAGGGTCTAACTTTTGTAGAGGTGGCAACCTCAGCACTGTTTTAATTGTGGATAGCAGGGGTTCACACCAAGGTGCTCGTGGTGAACCCGGTTTTCCCGGTAAAGCTGGCCCCACTGGTACTCCTGGTATTGCTGGTGCCCCTGGCTTCCCTGGTGCCAGTGGTGCTCCTGGACCTCAAGGCCCCAGAGGTTCCCCTGGACCTAAGGGTAACAATGGTGCTCAAGGAAACAAAGGAGAAACTGGTTCAAAGGGAGAACCTGGCCCAGCTGGCGTTCAAGGACCCACCCTGGCAGGTTCCTCAATACCAACCACAGCTTTCAACCTATACCCACACCCAACAACCTCAGCCTAATACACAGATGGTTCATGTTCTTAATATTTTATATATAGATAAAACAGTATTAATGCTGGCTCTTAGAGGATGTACAAGCTGAAGTTGAGATGTAGACATTGTTTGCATAGGGTCTAACTTTTGTAGAGGTGGCAACTTCAGCACTGTTTTAATTGTGGATAGCAGGGGTTCACACCAAGGTGCTCGTGGTGAACCCGGTTTTCCCGGTAAAGCTGGCCCCACTGGTACTCCTGGTATTGCTGGTGCCCCTGGCTTCCCTGGTGCCAGTGGTGCTCCTGGACCTCAAGGCCCCGGAGGTTCCCCTGGACCTAAGGGTAACAATGGTGCTCAAGGAAACAAAGGAGAAACTGGTTCAAAGGGAGAACCTGGCCCAGCTGGCGTTCAAGGACCCACCCTGGCAGGTTCCTCAATACCAACCACAGCTTTCAACCTATACCCACACCCAACAACCTCAGCCTAATACACAGATGGCTCATGTTCTTAATATTTTATATATAGATAAAACAGTATTAATGCTGGCTCTTAGAGGATGTACAAGCTGAAGTTGAGATGTAGACATTATTTGCATAGGCTGCACAATGTGAAATAACTAAAATAAAATAGGATAATAATAAGTATGCTTAGTCAATTTGTAACGTGGTATCATAGAGGCATCTGCAATAAAATAAGTGAGTTTCCAAGACCTGACAAGTGAGGGCAACTTAATATAACATATGTCTTCAGTTTGCTGCCCCTTCCTTATCAGAGGCCACTTGCAACCTTAGCAAAGCAAGACAACTCTGTATTAAACAAAGCACTTTGGAACAACAGTAATTCGTTTTGTTTCTCCTATTTCATTCCCAGTTGTTCTGAAAAAAAATATTGTTTAAGTGGGATAACTGTATGGAGGTTCCACCATGTATTAAACATGATCACACACATACAGAACTGGTGGCTTTTTGGACATCAGGATCTATAAAAGGTTTCGGATTCAATAAAATGTTATCGGGGTCCACAACATTTTTGACAGAATTCAGCATTCCAATTAATTAATTGGGATTTTCAAATCAAAGTTTAAAGTTTAAGAACAGTATTATATTGGGAATTATTCCAATATGTATATGTTGGTGTTTTAGTACTCAACAAGCATTTATATTAAATGAGTGCTTCTCTCATCCATACAAAGGCATTCTAAAGGGAAATTATGTATTACATTTTTTATAAAGGATGAATGAATTGTAGGCAACACTGAGAGAAGTACATGTTACACAAGTTAAGGGTTTAACTTTAGTCTCTAATTTGAGTTTAGCCTAGATAAGATAATTAATTTATTGATGTTGTACTGATCCTTGTGTTTATATGATTATAGAGACCATACTGGAGTATTTATGCCGCCTGATATTTGGGACTACACACCAATCTCTCTGGCTGACCTACCCGCCTACCTACCTTTTTTGCAATTAAATCTGTTTGGTCAAAATCCATGCTGGCCGAAGAAACTGAGATGCTTACTTAATGAGGACATAAACTAACTTGGAAAGTCCTGAAGGTGCAGTGCTGTCTAATGCCGCTATTTCTGTATTACCCTTTCAACAATTGGGGTGTTGCACAGAGCATTGTGGTGAACATCCAGCAAACAGAAGAATTAAGAACTATGTGGAAGCTGACATTGTCTTGTTGTCAGCCATATTGCTCCCCTTAGCTATGTTATGGTGTCTAAGATTATGGGACAAAGTTTATGTGTCTAACATTCTTTATTCTCCTTGAAAGACTTATTCTATTTTTCTGGACAATGCTGGACTATTGAACTATTTTGTTATTTCTATTTTTGTAGAGTTAGCCAGAGAGAGAGGAAGTGTTAGCTTACTCAGGCATGGATGTACTATGTGTGTCATTGATGTATGTTGAGTGTACCAAGGATGGATTCCCATTTATTAAGTATGGATATGACTGGACGAGTCGAAATAGGGATGTGATTAGGAGGCATAGGACGCAAGGTCATGATTCTGATTATTGTTAGAATTACAAACTGATTATAGGTTATCTCATGATTTAATATGTAAGTGGGCCTTTTGAAACTAATCAGGAAGTGTTTCCCAATCCCGATACCCGAGCTATTTACTTACAAGTGCGGGTTTTATTAGTCACTAATGCTGTCAACGTGAGGGGATGACATGTCTACACAGTCATGGCCCTCACTCAGAGTATCCCCAGATGTGCTTTTTTCCTCAAATATGAGTTTTTGCCACTGGGTTTTTTGACCTGGCCCCAGATCACCTGGTGGACTGGTAATCCAAGACCCTGGTTCAAAGAGGGGGATAGATATTATTCCCGTTTTGACTATATGAGCTTACATTATGAATTATAATAATAATAATATTCCCGTTGTTGGGAATAATACACTTTGCCTGTATTGACCCAAGGCTCAAGCTTTAGATAACATGATGTTCAGTCTGTTTAAAAATGGTTAACATGTCAGCTGTTTGAAATATTTAACTTGTACGCTTAAAAGATGTATACGCTTAAAAGCTGAAATCAACAGCTCAAACTCCTCTTTAACCCCTTAAGGACACATGACATGTGTGACATGTCATGATTCCCTTTTATTCCAGAAGTTTGGTCCTTAAGGGGTTAAGGGAACCCTACGGCACAGAGCAAATGGGGGAAATCGAGGTGAAGAAATAATGAAAGTCCCGCAGACGTGATTAGCACGTCTGAATATACCTCCTTTCGTTTCTCTGCTGCAGGCCTCCCATGGATATTTACCGTAAGATAGATCATGATATGATCTAAGAGGGGAATTGTAGATACAAATATCCATTTTGCTATCTATCCTAGCTGTTCATATAAGGGTTAATTTGAACCAAGAATAAATTTGGCATTTTATCTCCTATTCTCGGAAATAGGATTTATATAAAATCCTAGTTACGGGAAAAGTAGTGATTTCAAAATGTTCTTGTTAATTGTCCAAGATATCGGTATTTGTAAATATCTGGTTTTAATCAAATGTGTAATGCGTTATATAACGAAAGATTATAACTAGAAACAGCTGTTTATAACTTGTGAAAAACATATTATGTAATTAAATGCTCATGACCCCCACCTACATGAAAATGGGGTATAAATGCAACTGACGTATAATTACATTTGAATTGGTTATTGAACACGTCTCTGCTATTCATTTCCAATTTCCAGAGCCCTGAATGTGTTGGCAAATATCCATCATCCACAAAGGGCCCGGGCTGATTTTATCCCAAACACTTACTGTAATTAAAAAACAATGAAACCCCCCAATACACTGCTCCCTGTGATAGATAACACAGCAGGATCTAGCTCAGGAGCCATTAAATCCTGGATGTCCAGGATACCACTGTGGTTCCTGAGGAGATCATCCTCCTTTACCAAGGGGGATCTAAAAGCTAGTTTGGGAAAATCTCTAACCTCAAAATCATGCTCCATGGCCCATCTGGATGGGAGAATCTTTCCCAGAAGACTCACTCTAGCTATTTGAACATTGCTAAGTTTCCCTCGCTCAGTTGAAGCTACTGGACAAACCACTTCTTCAAACTTCCAATCTATTTCTGGAGAAGCGTGTAGAACTGAATCGGCTTTGGGAGGAAAAATTAGCAAATGCTCTAGAAGAGGAAGGAGAAGGACTATCTTACCTCTAATGTGATTTGTCCTTTTTCTCTGGAAGGGTGTTTCTGCTGCTCAAAACGAGCAAAACACACTATTCCTCTTTTGGGATCCTGTTCCTTTCATTTTGGCCTTACTCAAATGAGTATGAGGGGAAGTAGGAGCAAAAAAAAAAACTATCCTCAGATAGGAAACTGGCAGAAGAGACCAGCCGCCTTTCGTAGAACTGGGACCATATTCTCCTCAGAAGTTGAAGAGGATAGATCTCTGACAAGGAAAGCTCTCTAATGGAGCCTTCTAACATTGATGGGACTGCCTCTAGGAGAGGCATCCACTATATCTGTGGCAGTCACAAATATGGAGTCCTCCATCAACGATGCCATTTTAAAAATCTGAGGTAATTGTGATTCCCGCACTCAGCACGGCTTTCCTGATTACCTGATTGGCTGAAACGCTATTGCTGTGCAATAGCAGAGCGCTAGCATTTTTCAGCTCTGGCATTTAACTCTGGGAGGCTGCCGTATTCCAACTAGCTTTGCTAGGTGGTTATGCTCATCCCTAAGACTAAGAAAGGTTGCAGATCATAGACTTCTGCAAACTCTGATATAAAGTAAGCTATTTATCCTCCAAGAGCAGTTTCACTAGTCACTTAAGATGAGTGGAACGGAATGTTTCCTAAGTCACTGTTTAGGAGCTATACACAGCCAGAATGGAATGTGTTGGCTGTCTGATTGACATCACTGATGTTTTATCTTAGTTTTATTGGTGCATGTCTAATCCACTCTAAAAACTGGGAGTTGGTGTTGGAGAATGATGACAAGTTGTGTTGGTGCTTAGAGTGACCCTTCAAAAGCCAATAATGCCATATCTGTGTTCTGGAAACATTCAGAAACATTCAAGCTCATGTTTTTTTATAATTACTCCAGAATCCCTTGATTGCGTTCCCAACTCCTATAATGCATGTTTTACAGTGAAATATCCTCTCTATCTATGTGTAAATAATTACCAGTGAGATTCATTCTTACGTTTTTTGTTTCATTTTCTAAAATAGCAGAGTGGACAGCTTTTGTTTCCAAAATAAAGAAGTGTGATAGCCACAGATGCCATCTGGAAATCTTGGCAGTCTCATAAGCAATCATGTTTTTGGCTTTATTGTTGCATTTAGGACTCTAGTGTGGTTTTCTTTGGAAACAATTATATTGTAGCTTGAACGCATGCCATGATGTCAATATAACATTGTATTAAAAAATGGTTAATCTAGTGATAATCAACTATAATTTTGTGAGCTACAAATACATCCTAAATTGTTTATAGTATATATGACAATAATTTTATGAATGGTTTATGATTTTCTTAAACTTTTTGCTTTCTTTATGAAAAGTAATTTTGCCTTCTCTCAACAACTTTTTAATTATTACCTCCTAACCTTACATCAAACCTTTACTATTTTAACAATCTTTCTCCCAGTATAGCTGTTCTTATTGTAATTTTATTTTGTTCTTTCCCATCTTCTCTTTCTCTTCTACATACAACTACTTTGTCTCTTCAGTCTTGTATCATCTATTTCCTAATCTATCACCACAAGGAAATCTCTTAGTCTCTCTTCCTCTCAAACTATTTTCTTTTGTTATTTCTGTTATATTCCCATAAACTTCCTCCTAAAGCTGAAAATATTTTTCCTCTCTTTCATTAATTACAGACAGTTTTTCTCCACTCTGCTTTGCCATTTTTGTTTCTCTGGAAACATTGCTTCATTTCTCTCTCTCAATCTCCCACCTTATTTCAGTCTCTGTTATAGTTACACTAAAGCATTAGGAAGACAAACCTAGATTCCTGATGCTGTAGTGTCCCTTTCCCTAGCTCTAGAGACAACCCTTGAGTGCCATAGAATTATAATATAAAGCTTTTTACTTACCTAATTCCAGTGCCGAGGGAAATCTTCCAGCAATGTCATGGAAGAAGCATGGCTTTCTTCAAGATGGTTCAAACCAATTCTCCTCATAGATGGGCATTGGGGACCTTTTGCGAATGTGTGGCGACTGCCACATGGGCATCCATGCTTCCCCTTATGAAAGCATTGAATCAATGGTTTCCTGTGTGGGTGCAATGTCACTTGACCAATTTTTAATTGGTTGTTGTAGCTGAAGCACCTCCAGTGGCTGTCAGTGTAACAGCCACTTAAGGTGTGTTTATCTCTTTTTAAAGAGAGAATGAGAAGACAGAGTCCAAATGCTTCCATCAAAGGTTGGATTATAAATCCATAAATTCATATATCCATATATCCTTATTCATATGCTTTCTTTTTCCTAATCACAGGGACAATGTAAAATTGAAGTTCACCTAATCTTACAACTATCAGGCTTCTCATCACTATTGGGACCTGGTGCTTTGCACTAGCAGTAGCTCTATAGTCAGGAATGACTATATTGCATGCCCTATAAAGAAAAAAAAAGCAATAAAACAATAAATAGTGAAAACTAAATTTGGAATACTGGAATAAGTACAAAATCGTACATTGCAACAATGTAAGTTGTTTCATTATATAATTTTCTTTAAATATTCTGCAAAGCTTTTGATTTATTAAAGAGACACTCTAAGCACCAAAGCCTCTACATCGTAATTTAGTGATATTGATGCATAGTCATTGTCCCATTACTTGGGCAATGTAGAGCATTACCATTTCTGAGAACACACCTCTAGTATTAGTCAGACGGACTGCCAGTACAACAAAAACAGGAATCCCTGCACACTGGTTCCGCCTGCAAATTCCAGCACTCTATCGTGGAGGTGCTCTGTTCCAAAGGTAGACAACGCTGAATCCACCAGAATACTCACAGAGGCAGAAGAACACAGGCAACACTCCAGGATCAAGAAGGTAAGTTTATTTCTGGAAACACCACCTCATAAAGTGCAAAGTGCAAAGTTTTGGCTCAATAGAGCCTCAATAATGCATAAGGGATACAACATGGTAAAGTGCTTAAATAACCAATACAGCCAGGACAGCCAATACAGGTATTTCCTAAAGAAGATCTTCCTATTTGACAACATTATGCTCAGCAAGAAGATAATGAACAACGCTAATGCTTATGATAATAACATTATTGAAATAACTGCTTCTCTTTAACACCTTAAGGACCAAACTTCTGGAATAAAAGGGAGTCACACATGTCATGCCATGACATGTCACACATGTCATGTGTCGTTAAGAGGTTAAGGAACACTGGATTGCTTGAGTGTGGAGAATTTTCAATGAGATGGATGAAACCTCAGGAGGATTGGGCTGCTGCAAAGTGACTGTTTTGGCACTGGATCACAGGCAAATTAAACATTTTTTTGCAGCAGTATTATTTTCATATGCTGGATCAGTATTCAAATGAAAAAAGAACACTTTAGCTTTGAAGATACATTTATTCATTATTAAGGTTAGAGTGCTTCCCCAAAGAACATCTGAGACCTCATTTTTAAATAACATGTTAAGGTTTGATCAAGCTGGGAGGGATTTCAGAATCAACCAAGTTATTTACTAAAGTAAGAATTGTTCTTCTTCAAAGTAAATGCATAGTCGACTTCGAGAATTTTTCCAATTCAGCTATTTTGGCCTTAAGTTTGAAATTCACTTTGAATTCCTGACAATTCTCGCTTTTGTAAATAACCCTGTTGATGATTATCTCTTAACCCCTTAACACCGCAGCCAAATGTACAAGTTGTGAACGAAACAAAACGTAAACAAAACCTGGCATTTGCGCTATATGTCTGTCCAACCGTAATTCACCTCTTTCATATTAAATGCACCCCCCCTTATTATATATCATTTTATTCAGGGGAAACAGGGCTTTCATTTAATATCAAATATTTAGCTATGAAACATAATTTAATATGAAAAAAATGGGAGAAAATAAGATTTTTTTTGATTTTTTTCGTTCTACATGACATTTTAACTGTTAATGTCATAATACTGTTTGCTTTTACTGCAATAAAATACACATATTTGTATTCAGCAAAGTCTCACGTGTAAAACAGTACCCCCTATGTACAGGTTTTATGGTGTTTTGGGAAGTTACAGGGTCAAATATAGCGTGTTACATTTGAATTTGAAATTCGCCAGATTGATTACGTTGCCTTTGAGACTGTATAGTAGCCCAGGAAATAAATTTACACCCATAATGGCATACCATTTGCAATAGTAGACGACCCAAGGTATTGCAAATAAGCGATGTCCAGTCTTTTTTAGTAGCCATTTGGTCACAAACACTGGCCAAAGTTAGCGTTCGTATTTGTTTGTGTGTGAAAAATGCAAAAAACGCCAATTTTGGCCAGTGTTTGTGACTAAGTGGCTACTAAAAAAGACTGGACATACCCCATTTGCAATACCTTTGGTTGTCTACTATTGCAAATGGTATGCCATCATAGGGGTAATTTTCATTCTTGGGCTACCATAGGGTCATAAAGGCAACGTAAGCAATCTGGCGAATTTTAATGTGAAAAAAATTAAACACAAGCATTATATTTGACGCTGTAATTTTTGAAAACACCATAAAACCTGTACATGAGGGGTACTGTTGTACTCAGGAGACTTCGCTGAACACAAATATTTGTGTTTCAAAACAGTAAAAAGTATTGCAGCAATAATATCGTCCCTGTAAGTGCTGTTTGTGCGTGAAAAATGCAAAAAACGTCACTTTTACTGGCGATATCATGGTTGTAATACATTTTACTGTTTTGAAACACTAATATTTGTGTTCAGCGAAGTCTCCCGAGTAAAACAGTACCCCCCATGTACAGGTTTTATGGTGTCTTGGAAAGTTATAGGGTTAAATATAGTGCTAGCAAATTAAATTCCCTATACTTTCGGCATGGGTGGTCAGGCAGGTCCCGCTAATTGTAATTAATTAGGATACCTAATTATGTAAAATTATTACATAAATATATGTGTAGAATTAATATATGTATATATATACATATGTGTATATATACGTATATATATATATTTTTTTTAATATTTTTATTTATATATAGGTATATATATAGTGATATATACGTATATATTTATGTATATAGATATATATATTATTTCGTTCTACGTGTATTTTGATATAAATATATATATATTAATATCACAATACAGTTAGAACGAAATAAAACACATCTATATATTTTTTAATATTTTATTTTTAATTATTTATTTTATTTTATTTTATTACGTATTTACATATTTATTTTTTTTATATTATTTATAAATATATATATAACAATAATTATATATATATTTAATCAGTATCAGTCTACGTGTAATTTGATATTAATATATATATATATATATATATATATATTAATATTTAAATACACGTCGTGTATGTGTAAATGTGTGTGTATGTGTATATATATATATATATATATATATACTTAGATCATATATATATAATATATATGATCTAAGTATATTTTATTTGTAACTGTCATTTTTTTTATTTCTTTTTTTAACTAATATTTTATTTTTTTTACAGGACAGGGGGCAGAGACAGTGTCAGCCAGTGATGTCACATCACTGGCTGACACACAGGATCAGTGATCACAGTGACTGCCTGTCACTGTGATCACCTCCTGCAGATTGGGTAATTGACCACAGGGGGGAGTGCCTGGGTGGTACAAGCACTCCCCCCTTCCAATCTGCAGGGGGATCACTGTGCCAGTTACATGTGTCAGCCAATAGGCTGACACATGTAACACTGATCGCAGTGACAGGCTGTCACTGCGATCAGAGCGCTCTGAGATCGCAGTGACAGCCTGTCACTGCGATCTCAGACCTAGCAGATCGCGGTCACTGACCCCAGGGGGACTGCCTGGGGGGCCAGGTAAGTCCCCCGACCGCGATCTGCAGAAGGGGAAAGCCGCCGGCCGCATGTGTCAGCCGATTTGAAATCGGCTGACACATGCTTAATACTGGTCGCAGTGACAGCCTGTCACTGTGATCAGAGACTGCAGATCGCGGTCACCGGCCACAGGGGGGGTTGCCTGGGGGGCCAGGCATCCCCCCCGACCGCGATCTGCAGCGGGCGATTAGCGCCGGCCACGTGGGCGGCCATTATGGCGAGGACGTACTATTACGCCCGCCGGCGTTTAGAGCCGGTTCCTGCAGGGCGTAATAGTACGTCCTCCGGATTTAAGGGGTTAATGACACATGACGGAAATATTCCGTCATGATTCCCTTTTATTCCAAAAGTTGGGTCCTTAAGGGGTTAAACAATAGATTTAATACAATTAAATTTTCTCATTTGCAAGATGAATGTTTTTTGTTAGTTTAAATGAATGCAGATAACTTGCTCCATATGTAGATTTTTTCCAATTTCTATTGACTCATTGTGGCTCCGTGCTACATACATTTCCATTCTGTTAACTCACACTAATCCAGATCTAGTCTTTTTCAAAAAAAAACATAGGGTAAATGTGTAAGTACATTTACGTATAACAGTTTATACTTTTTGATCAGGATATGTTGTTTTAGCCAATTGATAGATATGCTGAGTTATGGTTCTAAGGTTCCGTTAAAAACTAGCTCAACATCTCCTCCTAGTAGTTTAAAGTAATATAACATTGTGACTTTATTGCACTGGAATTAAACATGGAAAGATACTTTATTGCACTGGAATTAAACATGGGAATGCATTACTTTTAACAGAATTTAAAAAAAAAATATTTATACTAAGTAATATCCTTCCTCACTACTACACTTTTATTTGTTGTTTTCTTTTTAATAATGTAAATTACTGTAAAGTGCAGCAAACTGCTTGTAACCTACATTGGTATTTTCCTTTCTGAGGCTACATTGTAATCATACAATATCACACCTTACGGATGACACTCCAAGAGGCTAAAGGCTCCTAGGGGTATTGCTGGCTTATCACACGTAATACTAGATTTCTTGCAATTTTAACTTTGTGAGTCCCTGGAATATGATCAATGCTTTCTAAACACAACGCTTTTGTCACACATGTGGTTTGATTTTGGACCGTCTGGCTCAGAAAACAGGAATATGGTTAGAATTCCATACACCTACCTAGGTAGCTGATATGAATTCTATTATTAGAAGTAAGTTGCTTTTAACTGCAAAATCCCTGACTAAATACAGTATAGGGTGCTAGTCGGTGCTAGCCATGGTGTGAGATTTACATTCTCCGCTCGTTCATAATATTCTTCAAGCAGCTGCAATAACCTTGAATTTCTGGTAGGGTCAACCCTTTAATCTTTTTAATGTTAATGGAAATTAATGCCATTCAGTTTTGTAATGACAATACGAACAATCAATAAGGTACTTAATTCAATATTACAATAAATACAATAAAAAATGCAATAAATACTGACAAATAAGATGTTGAATTGTAATACCTAAACATATATATATATATATATATGCATATACACACACTGATGGGCACGGGAACAGATCGGAGAGACTCTGACAAAGGCCAATAGTAATGGCTAGATGACTGGGTGTTCCCCAGATGCACATATGGAGTGAAGGCTAGCCCATCTGATCAGATCACACAGAAGAGCTGCTGTAGCTCAAATTTCTGAAAAAGGAAATGTTGGCTAAGAAAGGAAGCTGTCAGAACACAGAGGGCATCGAAGTTTGCTGCATATGGGACTGCGTAGCCACAGACTGGTTAGAGTGCCCATGATGACCACTGTCCACTGCCAAAGTGCCTTCGATGGGGACATGGGCATCAGATCTGGACAAGGGGGTAATGGAAGAAAATTGAAAAAAAATGGGGAAGGAACAGCGCTACAGTACTGATCACAAGGGGAGATAAAGCTGCACACCTGACGAGAAGGGTAACCCTCAAACCCTTCAAAAAATGGAGAGAACAAAAGACAACAAATACAGGGTGCGCTAAGTGGAACAATGGGAGATAATCAAGATAGATAAAAAAAAAGTCTCTTATAGATACAATGTAGACCTTGGGTGTATATTCTTTTGTTCTTGCTTTGAATTCTCAGTGGTCAAATCTGAAATACAAAAGCAGAGAAGGGAGACCAATAGTGCAAAAACGTTATGAGGGATGGATCACGAACAACCCAGAAGTGGAGAAGTGCCAACTTACAATATAAAGAGCTATGCCCAGCTCTAGGTAAAAAAGCATACAGTGGTATTTGATACTCCCTACATGTAGGATATTACTGGACAATTGGAGGTGTCTCCTCAAGATTCCTTACAGCATCTCAGATAAGCGTCAGCATATAAAATACATAAAAGAGGGAAAAACCCAATGGTGCAATAACGTAGGTAATACTGCAACAACAGACAACACTGAGGTCCTAAGAGTGCTAACTTACAATTGGGAGAGCTATAACCAGCTCTGAGTAAAACAGCATACAGTGGTATTTAAACTCCCCACATGTAGGATATCTTTCTAGCGATGCTTGCCATAGTGTTTTCCATATATAAAATGACAGTAGAAAATAAAATTAAACGTACTTACAGTGTTTGCGAAGGTGGTGGAGTGGTTTCAGGGGGGTTGTGTTATGTTGTGAGGATATTTATGGGGTGATAAATATTAAAGATAATATTTTCATAAAAATTATCAAAAATGAGTTTACTAATTTTTATTATATCAAAAATTGGCACTGTTCCCCAATTAATGATATATAGCTGAGAATTACACACAATTTTAATTATCTTAGATCCTAAAGGAACTTTCACAAGAAGATTTAACTTCACACAGTAATCACAAATTAATTATAAAAAATAAAATTTATTGTGACAATAATAATAATAAAAATAATAATATGTAACATGCGTGACAATCAGTGAATATTTAGGTATAACATAAGTATACAATATGGCAGTGGTTTAACACAATATAAACAGCTAAAAGCAACAGTTCTATGTAACAGATGTCAATAAGATTTATGAGGACACTTCACTTAGAAACCAAATTCATAGAGAAGACAGAACTTCACAGAACACAGCAGTGCAGCGTAAAGCAATAGAAACTTAGGCTGACAGTCAAATCACACTGAATTAACTCTTTCACTGCTGCCTACAATCCTCATAGGCAAGATATAATATTATATTGCAATTTTTATAGCTATATAATTCATACCAGATCATTTACCATTCCTAGGACCGCCCCATAGAAATAATTCTAACCAGATTTTACATTTGCAGAATTTGAACTTTCCTTAATTAAGATTCACTATTCTAAATTACATAAGCTAATATATTTGTATAATTGCCTGGTATTCTATTTTTAAAGTTAACAGTAACATAGAGTTCATTGGTCCACCTGCAGGAATGGAATTCCGAATTCTATATATTATTAGCGAATCATGACTCCTTAATTGTTGGAATCACCAGCTTTTATCCAAGTATATTCTGCGTTTTAATAAAAGCAATTAAATTAAATTAAATTAAATTAAATAAAACCAGCATAATTACCAGTTAGGTTGTAGATTTTCTATCAGATGTGTAGATAAGTCCCAGGAATTTTGAATGCAAGTATGATGAGAGAATTGTATGAAAATATATAAAAGTTTTCAGTTCTGAAGTTGTGTTAGTTGGAAAATATAAAGAATTAGGTGTGTTCAGCTTTTGATTCAGATGTCAGATCTTAGCTGTTAGATGTGAGTCCAAGAGAGTGTTTAGAGCAAGCATGTCAAACTCAAAGTGTGGCATGGGCCACATAAACAAGGTTTAAGTTTATGTGGGCCGCACACACACACACACACACACACTCACTGACAGACAGATACACACACACACTCACTGACAGATACAAATACATACTAACTGACAGACAGACAGACACACACACACACACAAACTCACATACAGACAGACACATACTCACAGACAGACACACACACTGACAGACAGACAGACAGACACACACACACACTGACAGACAAACACACACACACACACACACACACAGACACATACAGACACACTGACAGACACACACACACACACTCACTGACAGACACACACACACACACATGCTGACAGACACACACACATACTCACTGACAGACACACACACACTCACTGACAGACACACACACATACTTGCTGACAGACACACACACACATACTTCCTGCTCCTCACTGCTCCCGCGTGCGGGTTAGTGATGTCAGGTGCCGGAATATGACGTCATATTCCGGCGACCGACTTCACTTCAGTCGGCGCGCGCTAAGGGAGCAGTGAGGAGCTGGAACGCTGAGCTCCCTCGCTGGCCCTATTCCCCGGCCGGGTAAGTGTAATTTGGGGAAAGCAGGTGCCTACTCTGCTATAACACTGAGCATTCACTCGCGGCTCGCTGGGCCGCAAAGATGGTCCTTGTGGGTCGCATGCTGCCCGTGGGCCGCGAGTTTGACATGCTTGGTTTAGAGTGTCCAAGAGTCTGAATGTGCCTCAGAGAGTGTCTCAGAGAGTGTCCTCTCTTCCTTTTGTCCTTATGTTTTTAAAGGGGTATATTCTCTGCACGTCACTAGTTGATAGGACCAATAGGGAACTGTGGGTGTGTCTTCCCTACAGACTATCATCTAGATTTTGGTAATTAGGTGGCGCAATTACATAACTGAAAATTCTTGTCAGGGGGTCCATTTACCTTTTTGTATAATGGGTTAACTGAAGTTGGTGATGCGATTTACGTCATTTTTGTTATCTCTTATGGCTGCTATACATCAAAGAACCTGTGAACTTCAAAGACTTTGGTTCACTCTCATCCAGTCTGAGTGTCTGCAATTTCAGTCGTAAAATTAGATTTGACACCTCCTAACCTTAATTTCACCCTATCTCTTACAATGCAACTTTGTAAGATTCCGTTTTTTTAGAAAGTAAAATTAATTACTTAGTGTTATCTGTCATTTGGTGTCTGGTTTTCTTGTGTGAAACTGTGTTTAAGATTATTTATACTCCACTAACATTAGTAAATAATATGATATTTAACTTAATACTAATTATATATGATTAATATACTTATAGTAAGTTATAAGTGGATAGTGTGTATATATAGCATTCAACCCCCCTTTTGCTTTAGACACCATGCCTTATCTTTTGTCTACATTAGTCGCATTCCTTAGCTCAGACTTGAATGAATAGAGTGATAGAGAGAGATATCTTGTGTCTGTCTTAGCCTTGTAATACAAAATTGAGTCACCTCTGTTCTGAGGGTGACTGGCAGTATACACTTTTAATTTCTGTCTTAACACAAAATGTCTGCCGATATAAATATAGTGACAATGTGGACATGACATGGGGTGTGTGACTCAGTGCTCAGATATTGTGCTAAGCTGTGCATACTGTTCTTGTGCTTCCTATTCCCCCAGTCAAGGGATTTTGTGTTTATTCTTCTTAATTCCTGGTATCTGACCTCCTTTTTTTTTTTTTGTCTAATCACTTTAGACCCATTGCCGCCTGCACCAATCTTTTTTTTTTTTTTAAATTCTTTATTTTTCTTTGTGCATTAGAATACTTAACAGAGTAGCCAGTGGCGCCACAACAGCAATCACAGGCGTTTCAATGGTGTACATTGTTATGGCAAGAATATATTGCACATTTTTTGTATGAATAAAACAGGCTAGGAAAATTTTTACAATTGAAACAAACATTAAGTACAAGCTAGTTTTGCTCGTCTATTGTGTTAGGCCACGGCGGATTCATCCAGCTGAAGACAATAAACGTGCTATGATTTCAACGATTAGATGATTAGAGTCGATTAAACATTGCTAAAGACGTCTGTCTGTGCCACGTCGGCTAGTATAAGTATTTTCACAGTTAGACATAAGCATGGCATTGAGACAGTGGTGTAGCCTTATTATCCAAGATCATCAATGTAGTTTACGTTAATATAGCGGTAATAGACAGAGGACATAAAACAGCTAGGTTAGACATATTACCCTTTTGTCAGTAAGTGAAGAAACAATAACAACAGTACATGCTAGCTGACAGCTTGCAACTGATATTTCAAGATGTGTACGCAGAATTGGTAAATTACAGTGTTGCTATATAGTGAGCATAAACTATTGTCGACTGTAATGCCTTAGGTTACTAATGTGGGCAAGTCTACAACACAGTTAGTATATTCTAATGTAATATAGTGGCGCTTATAACTTTATGGTGTGTGTTGTGGAGAAAACCTTTAAAGTGAAATAGATTAGCAAGTTTAAGCATGCAATCAGAGAGTATGCATTGTATAGCTTAATACATTTGGAGAGTCCCCATGAAGCATACCCCGGCTCAGGCTATGTGTGTGGTAAAGCCAGTCAGTCCCTGTGTGGTTAGCCGTTGCCTGCGCTGGAGGTTTCAGATGGTGATGCCCAGGATACCTCGTTGGTCTGGGTCAGCTGCTAGATGGTTTCAGGCAGTCAGAGCAGAGGTGGAAAACGGCTGGTTAAGGAGCTGAGAGGGTGAGTCTTCGACATTGTTGTGGTTGTCTCTGTTACTCTGCAGTTTGTTACAGGCTGGGTGGGAGGCAGGTAAGAGGTTTAGTCCGTTCTGGCGGGAAAAGACGGTGCGCTGGGTGTTTTCCCCAGTACCGCTGTCGTCGTCGCTGGTTCAGATGGTTACTGGGGTAAGTATCTGCCATCATGCTTCCTGCCATAGCAGGAGTTAGTTGCCGCAGCTTCAGCCGTGGGCACGGAGAGGGAGCAGGTGCTCCCTCCGACTCCCGCGCACATGGCGCCCGCCATCTTGAACGGAACGGTCAGTCCCCCTGCTTCCGCGGCGTCTCTGTCAGGGCCACAGGGTGAGGGCCGGGATCACCCCCCCGGTCCATAGGGGGGGGAACGGGGCCGGGTCCATCCGGATTAGTGCCCTATGCCGGGTGCTGTGGTGCAGGATAGTAGGGCAGCGGCCGTCTGCCCCACTCACTGCCAGAGAAGGTCTCAGTTGTGGTACCGAAGATTTCTCCTCCAGGGGACTGAAGCCCGGTGGGCCAGCCTCACCCTGGTTCCATCAGTCTCCCTGCTTTAGGCTCCGTTGCTGTCGGTCTGCTTTTCGTTTAAAAGGCCCATTTCTTGTCATATTTAATGAGATGTTGCAGGAGCTCCTTTTGCCTGCGACCATTCAGCTCGGCGGTCCGGCCCCGCCCCACCTGCACCAATCTTTTATTTTCAATCTGACAATGTCTCTGGATTGTCCTTTACTGTACCTCGCTTTGTCTTATCTGCTCTATACCAATAACTGCATCCTGACGTCCTTCTGTTCCAAAACTTCACAATGTGCTATATGTTTCAAATTTACTTGTGTTGCATGTGGCATAACCTTAAAAGAACACTTAAATCATCATAACTAATACAGTATATTGCAGTGGTTATGGCTTCACGGGTCCCTGATACCCTGACATTTTTATGAGTCAAACCATATTTTGAACTATTTGACTTCTCCTCTGAAGTCCATCAGGCGCCGCTTCTCACTTCCGCTATTACGCCTTAGAGACGGAAGTTGACAATGTTAGCTGATCACTTTAAGCACCGCCGGGCTTAGCTCAGAGTTAAGAACCATCTCTCACAGAGGCAGTGACCAATACCCCATGGATCCCAGATAAGAAATCCGTGGGGTATTGGTACACTGTAGTGGTTATGGTGTTTTGAGTGTTTTTTTGAATCATGTTAAAAAACGGACAACAAATTATTGGCAATTCCATACCATAGCAGATGATTCCTAGTAGCAGTAAGAGACTAGTTTATTACAAACATTTGCATGAAAATATATATTTTTTTCATGTGGCATAAATTTTATATTTTAAGCACCATGTAAGTTTGTTATGCATTGTATGTAGCCCTTTACTTTATTTATGTGGATGGCTTTGGAATGTATCACTATTTACCATTGATGCGCAATCTTTGGGATTGTTTTTCTATCCTATGGCTAATAAATAGAATAAATATTAATGCGGTTTCTGTTCATGCGTTTAGTAATTTAATTGATTGTTGCTTGCAAAATAATTGCAGAATGCTTTCTCTTTATGCGTGCATTAAATATTCTGGTTAGCATTCGATTTATAATGTAATGTATATCAAAGATGCAAGTAACCATCAGGCCCTAGAGCTTTTTTTCTTGTTAATCTTGTTTTACTTTTCTGGACCTCATTTATTTTTATAGGCTTTTAAAAGTTTAAAGATATTTAAATTCACCAGTTTTATTCATTTCCTGGAATGCTGCAAATGTGCTTAATAGGATTGGAACACTAGTCCAATCTGTTCTACCACTGAGCAGATTTAATTTTGCTCTTTTATTTTCATAACTCTGTTTTCTTTAACATACTCTTTCAATTTATTTGTTGAGATCGTAACCAGCCTATTATCTTGTTGATACCAAGTTTATTTAAGTTGTGTGATTTTTTTTGTTAAATGTGCTCTAGAATTCCTAATGTTTTCTTGGTATTCTGTTATGCTGAACTTTGCATTTTATTTTTTATTTTTCACATCTCGCAAATCAAGGAAACCTTTTCTTTAACAGATTGCTTTCCTTTCACCCTTCTTGCATACCTAGGTATATGCTTTACTTTTTTTCCTCTATTTACTTTCTTACATCTTCACATATTGCTGTGCTTTCTCTTTATTTGTCTCCTTCAAGCAGAAAGCTCTCATGATATGACCCACCATACTACAGTCTATATTCTTTCTATGACATGTGGGATGGAGCCATGGAGGAAGCAAACACTGGTACTGGCACCTCATAAATGTTACTATAGTTTTGTTAAAAATGTGCCTTAGTTCTTTTTGCTTAAAGGGAACGTGTCATCGGTACACTACCTTATAGGATTACTTTCAAGAAGACATTGTTTTTCGTCAGAGTAGCACTTCCTATACGCCCTTATACACCTATACACCCCACTCCCCCACAACTAAAACTTACCTCTGTTCCCATGTCAAGGCCAAATCCTCCCTGCTGCCCGATCTTTCTCTGTTGGTTGACAGCACTCCCCTTTCAGAGAGGACAGGCTGAAAGAAGGACGGGTGGCACAGATGGAGGGCTATGAACCATTTCCTGTCTGACACCAGCATGCTGTGCGTGATGTCATCATACACCAATTAAGCACAGATTTCATATCTCTATTTACAATGTGACAGTGACACAGACTGCATCACTACAGACTTCCAAATAGTGAAAACTTTTTGTCTGTAGCAGGATTTCCCTGATCTTTACTGTCACTTGGTTGCTAGCCATAGAAAAATACATTAAGGCCAAGAACACTTTATTGCACACACAGAACACACAGGGAGGTCTTCCAAGCTATGTAATGAACAATACAATCATCCCATCACTTGCACCACTCTGTCTGGAAGCAAAATACAATCAATATCAAAACCAAATATAGAAATCTATAGACGAAAAGTTGCCACTCTATAGGCACACTCCGATGGCCTATGAAACCAAATATAGAAAAAAGAAGATGGCAAAATCCCCACCTAATGACGGCGCTAGACGCTAAAGAAACAGTGCCCTGGAGGGAACTAAAACACCAGAGAAATGATCCTCTGTGAGGGATGCAGTGTAATAAAAAAATATATAAAACTTCTGCAACAATAGGTATAATATATATATTCAATAAAAAACACATTATATCAATAACAGTATGAGAGCAGTACTATTATAAGACCTGTGAACAAATGCCCGGCACCAACCACTCTGCTAACAAGTAAATAGATGAACTACACAGCCCCTGGTCGCGACTTCCAGGGCTGGAAAATACTTGCAGCTTGATCCGTGATGGTGATGGTAAGGTCTTTGGACTGCTGGATGGACCGCTGGATGAATGGCTCGGATGGCTCTATGCGTTTCGTCCCGCGTTTTTCGGGACTTCCTCAGGAGCGTTATTCGGGACTTCCTCGCGGGACGAAACGCGCAGCGCCATCCGAGCCATTCATCCAGCAGTCTATCCAGCAGTCCAAGGACCTTACCATCACCACCATGGATCAAGCTGGAAGTATTTTCCAGCCCTGGAAGTCGCGACCCGGGGCTGTGTAGTTCATCTATTTACTTGTTAGCAGAGTGGTTGGTGCCGGGCATTTGTTCACAGGTCTTATAATAGTACTGCTCTCATACTATTATTGATATAATGTGTTTTTTATTGAATATATATATTATACCTATTGTTGCAGAATAAAGTTGTATATATTTTTTATTACACTGCATCCCTCACAGAGGATCGTTTCTCTTGTGTTTTAGCTCCCTCCAGGGCACTTTTTCATTAGGTGGGGATTTTACCATCTTCTTTTTTCCACTCTGTCTGGGGCCTTAATTACATTATCACCGACTAAAATGGTTACCTCCCTGCTATGTCCTCACAGACCTAGAAACACAAAATGTTCTCCAGAACCCATTTCCACAGTGACAATAGCCCCTTTCTATTTTTTGGGGGGCTCTTGGGACCCAAAAAGTTGATCCACCCTGGCAGTTTGCTGACAGTAGATCCACTGTGGAACCCTCTGGAAGTTAATGTGCTGCTGGGGAGGTATACTACCTGCACCCTTTCCCTGAAACACACTCTGCTTAAGGGTAGGACTGTGAATTAATCAGTGCAGGATTCCTAAATACACAGGACTCCTTAACACAATCCTGCAAACTATCTAATCACCCCTAGCTACCTCCTACCCTCACCAAGCCCATATCATGCTGAGTGCTCCCTCTCCTAGCTGCAAAATGCAGGATCCAAAATGGACAGCCGCAATACCTAACCAGGCTGCCAGGTTAAACTAACCGCCGTTTCTACTCCCTCAATTTAGCATCTAGGAGAGTGCTTTTTTGGAGGGGAGATAGAGGAGGGAAAAGCTGACAATCGCTACCTTAAAGCCATGGGGAGCCCCCCTTTCATGAAAAAAAACTGATTATTTCAGTGCCTAGTAGTAAGCTGCGACAGTATGGATTCCGCACCGGATTGGGATGTGACCATAGCTTTTTGGCCACTTTAATTGGGGGGAAAAAGACCTGTTTGGGGATATATAATTTGGATGTGCACAAATATGTTTAAGTTATGTTTTTACACTGTTTTATTATTCGGCCAACCTGGTGTCTGGGAACTTAATAACATTAACATGCTTTAATTAGTTTAACTCCTAGACTCAGAAGCCAGAGTAGTAACCCATTGTTTTTGTGCATGATATCGTTCCTATATAAACTGCTGTTTGTGACACTAAAAGCAGTTATTGTCCCCATAATTATGTGCCATCTAGTGTATGTGCGGAGCTATAATCACTGAAGCTGATTTTTTCCTGGAAGAAGTAGAAATAAACAGAGGTACTCAGCCTGAGTACTGGGCTCCATAACACTCCTCTCCCTGGTACTCCTTCTGACTCTGAGAACAGAGGCTTGCCACCTCCTATCCCTGGATCTCATTCTGCCAATGGGGAGTGATGCAGCTTGCACCCTCTCCATTAAGGACACTCTGCGGCTAGTAAGGGAGGCAGGTTACCTCCTCTTCCAGGAGTTCACCCTGCTGCACTATGCCCGTTCTGCTGCTGGGGAGAGATGCCACCCGCATTCTCTCCCTCTACATCATGCTACAGGGGAAAGAAGCCAAAAAAAATTCTCTCCCTGACTCTGGTTCTGCCATTAAGGCACAACTCCCCTTCCTTCAGCTCTGTTAATGCCTGCTCGAACTGCCTTGAATGGTAACCTGCGCAGTCTCTCAGTCTGAGATTGTGTCATGACAGTCACTTATTCAAACTGCAGCAGTTCGACGAAACAATGCTCTTGTCACTGCTCCTCTTACCTGGCAATGACAGACACAGCTTAGTGGCTCTCTACCTCTGAGGTGTTCGGCCGTAGATTGCCTGTATCTGCTGAACCCTCCACCAGAACTTGCCCTCCTCCAGAAGGGTCACAGAGGTGGCTTGCAATTCAGCTAAGCAAAGCTCCTGCTGCTGCTCCTTTCCCCATGGCGATGATGGCCACTGCTTGTTGGATATTCCCTCTAACTGGTCATGACCATACAGGGTCTGTCTCTCCCGAACCCTCTGCCAGAACTCACCCTCTTCTTGCGGGGTATCAGTGGTGGCTTGTAGTTCATCTAAGTGCAGCTCCTATTGTCGCTATCGTTGCAATCGCCTGGTGATGCTGGCCACTGCTTGTTTATATCTGTTTCTGACGGGTTGGTATCATACAGGGTCAGTCTCTCCTGCACTCACTTGTGGAATACCTGCCCCTGCCTTGGCCACACTTTTCTCATATTAAATGCCTTCACCCTTATTATAAACAATTTTGTTCAGGAGAAATAGGGCTTTGGTTGCACATCAAATATTTTTACATGAAACATAAACATTAATATGAATAAAATCTAAAAAACTGTCAGAATTGGTATTTGCTATTTTCCATGTTCTGCATGGAATTTTAACTGTTAATGTAATAATACTGTTTGTATTAATGTATTAATGTTTACTGTTGTTTTACTGCAGTAAAATACACATATTTGTTTACTGTGATATCCTATTAATACAACATTTTTTTTTTAATTAACAGGGTTATGCGTGAAAAATGTATCAGCTTTTTAATTCCAGTCAGCTGACCCGTTTAGCTTGGTTCCTACATCTAAGTGCTGATTCAAAGTGTGTGATTGGAGATATTCTGGAGAATTTTACCACATGACAGGAGGCTTCATATTTGCATATCTTTCTTTACTGAAAACTCCAGCAGCATAGAAACAGTAACAACCAACCAGAGAAAAGATATGCTGCCCATAAAAGGGCCTGTCTATGACATCATTTCCTCTTTCTTTGCTGCTCCAGCCATCAACAGGTCAGAGTATTTTTTTACCTGGTGCTTCATATTGATTATCTACTGTTATTCTTTATTGTGTACTGCTTTAATTCTGATTTTACACTCTTTATACCCTTGATTATCTACTGTTATTCTTTATTGTGTACTGCTTTAATTCTGATTTTACACTCTTTATACCCTTGATTATCTACTGTTATTCTTTATTGTGTACTGCTTTAATTCTGATTTTACACTCTTTATACCCTTGATTATCTACTGTTATTCTTTATTGTGTACTGCTTTAATTCTGATTTTACACTCTTTATACCCTTGATTATCTACTGTTATTCTGTATTGTGTACTGCTTTTATTTTGATTTTACACTCTTTATACCCTGTCTACTTGCACCCGTTTGTTTCCCCTCTCTAACTGTCCCTGTGCACTGAGTTTTATATCACACTCTTTCCAGACGATCCGCGGGCGGCGTGGCTTCCCGTGCCTCGCTCACCGCGCGAACCTGTCTGCTATTTCACTGGGGCTGGTGGGGACGGGTGGAGGGTAGCCGGGGTTATACAGATTTACATTTGTATTTGAAGGCTTAATATTATACATGTTATCACTGGATATTATACAAGCATTATAAAGGGACATATGCTTATATTCCCTCCCTCAGGGGATTGCGTGATATTACTCTACCCATCCAGGGTATATTCTATGGTTACCCTTTACAGGGTCATACCTCTCTACTGCACCCAAGGGTGAAATCTATGAGGGTGTCCTCTTGTTTTTTTTTTCATGGCACACCACCTGGGGTGACCCCCCAGATACGCATGCAGGGCGATACGGCCCACTTTTTTGGTTGATGTGGGTGTCCTCTGGTTTCCACGGCACACCACCCGGGGTGAACCCCGAGAATATGCACGAGGGCTTACCTAATTCTAGAAATATTTAGCCCCTCTGGATAAGATTACGTGCATAAAGCCTTCTATACATACAACCCCTACGCCGGGTAACCCCGGTCGTAGCGGGACCCGACATATATTGTCTATTTGCATACGATAAACCACCACGGTTTTCTCCACTGAACCTTGGTCTCGCCCCAAAGGTCAAACGATACCTCTGATCACTAGCCCTCCAGAACGCATGGAGGCATCGGGCTCAGAGGTGTCCAAGGCCAAGAGGCTCAGAAAGGCTTCGAGCCCCCCTCCGCTAAGGCAAAGGGCAAGGTGCCCAGGTTATTTAGTTTTTCAGGAGTAAGTCCTAGTGCTCAGGTAAGCATGCAGGTTCTTGCTGTATACGTTGGCTTTTTGATACGTTGTTTGTTATTATGTATGGATTATATAATTATCAGTTTCCTTTGATTTTGGTTTTGGTTGTTATGTTTCTCATGTTCTGATTTTGATGCCCTATATTTAGGTATGAGACTACGCATCTTACTATACATTACTGTTCAGATATACTATGGTTATGATATGCGGACATGTTGCCACGCCAGAAACCTTTCACCTTTTTCTTTTTCTTTCAGCGTGAACATCCATTTTATGGGACGAAGAATCGTCTTCCACTCCGTCACATCATGGATCTACTGAAGTTTATTATCCTTATATGTTATTGAATTGTTAATCTGTAT
The DNA here is from genome assembly GCF_036172605.1 of Pelobates fuscus. Lineage (NCBI taxonomy): Eukaryota > Metazoa > Chordata > Amphibia > Anura > Pelobatidae > Pelobates > Pelobates fuscus. The sequence goes on from NC_086317.1 coordinate 115,314,507, forward strand.
TTATGTTTTTTATATAATGACTGTTACTTTTTTTTTTTTTTCGCCTCAAAGAAAGAGGAAATGATGTCATAGACAGGCCCTTTTATGGGCAGCATATCTTTTCTCTGATTGGTTGTTACTGTTTCTATGCTGCTGGAGTTTTCAGTAAAGAAAGATATGCAAATATTCGCCTCCTGTCATTACTAAAATTAAGATTATTAGTACACTAAAGCTAATATAATCTTCAATTTCACAGAATCTTCAACTGTCTAAGATTTTGCTAAGAGTTTTCTTTTTTTACTGTTACAGGTAAGATTCATCTATAGGAAAAGGTTACTGATTGCACAAGGTTTGATCTCCTGTTGGTAATTGGTAAGACATTTGATTAGCTAGGTGCTTGCCATTGATTGATTGTTGGTTATCTAACTATTTTTTGCAAATAAGCATAGGCCTACCCAGGTGTTAAACATTCCTAGTGGGTGGAGCTTTTAGGAGTTATATACGGGTTGTGGTCATTTGCTTGGCTAATATAGCCTGGTTGCTAAATCTAAGTGCTGCTTCAAAGTGTGTGATTGGAGATATTTACAGATGAAAATGAAGGAAAGGGGCCTCAATTAGGAAAAAGGGCAAATTAGTCATTTGTTACATGTGAGTTTACATAGGAAGAGGTTCTATTTTAACTGCCAAAAGTAAAGACTTGTTTTTTGGTATCAAATAAGTCAATGGGACCTGATGGAATACACCCAAAGTTATTAAAAGAGCTTAGTGGTGTAATATTAAAACCATTAACAGATTTATTTAACCAATCATTGTTAACAGGAGTAGTCCCAGAAGTTTGGAAGTTAGTGAATGTTGTGCCCATTCACAAGAAAGGTGGTAGGGAGTAGTCGGGCAACTATAGGCCAGTAAGTCTTACTTCAGTAGTGGGGAAAGTAATGGGAACCATGTTAAAGGATAGGATTGTTGAACATCTAAAATCATGGATTTCAAGATCAGAGACAACATAGCTTTACTCCACGGAGATCATGCCAAACTAATCTTATTGATTTTTTGATTTTTTGGACTAGGTAACTAAAATAATAGATCAGGGTGGTGCAGTAGACATTGCTTACCTAGATTTCAGTAAGGCTTTTGACACTGTTGCACATAAAAGGATTATCAATAAACTGCAATCTTTAAGTTTGGATTCCAATATTGTTGAATGGATAAGGCAGTGGCTGAGTGACAGGCAAAAGAGGGTTGTAGTTAATGAAGTATATTCGAAGCATGGGCTTGTCACCAGTGGGGTACCTCAGGGATCTGTACTTAGACCCATTCTCTTTAATGTTTTTATTAGTGATATTGCAGAAGGTCTTGGTGGTAAGGTATGTCTTTTTGCTCATGATACTAAGATATGTAACAGGGTTGATGTTCCAGGAGGGATAAGCCAAATGGCAAATGATTTAGGTAAACTAGAAAAATGGTCAGCGTTGTGGCAACTGACATTTAATGTGGATAAGTGCAACATAATGCATCTTGGACGTAAAAACCCAAGGGCAGAGTACAGAATATTTGATAGAGTCCTAACCTCAACATCTGAGGAAAGGGATTATGGGGTGATTATTTCTGACGACTTAAAGGTAGGCAGACAATGTAATAGAGCAGCAGGAAATGCTAGCAGAATGCTTGGTTGTATAGGGAGAGGTATTAGCAGTATTAAGAGGGAAGTGCTCATGCCATTGTACAGAACACTGGTGAGACCTCACTTGGAGTATTGTACGCAGTACTAGAGAACGGATCTCCTGAAGGATATTTATACTTTAGAGAGAGTTCAGAGAAGAGCTACTAAACTGGTTCATGGATTGCAGGATAAAACTTACAAGAAAAGGTTAAAGGAAGTTAACATGTATAGCTTGCAGGAAAGACGAGACGGGGGATATGATAGAAACATTTAAATACATAAAGGGAATTAACACAACACAAGGAGGAGACTATATTTAAAAGAAGAAAAACTACCACAACAAGAGGACATAGACTTAAATTAGAGGGGCAAAGGTTTAAAAATAATATCCGGAAGTATTACTTTACTGAGAGGGTAGTGGATGCATGGAATAGGCTTCCAGCTGAAGTGGTAGAGATTAACACAGTAAAGGAGTTTAAGCATGCGTGGGATATGCATAAGGCTATCCAAACTATAAGATAAAGCCAGGGACTAATGAAAGTATTAGAAAAATTGGGCAGACTAGATGGGCCGAATGGTTCTTATCTGCCGTCACATTATATGTTTCTATGTTTCTATGTTTCTATAATGTATTTCTTGCCCTATAACTGAAATCCTAGACATGGGCATTTTAACAATCAGGTCTAATAAATTAATAATTCTTACGTTATTTTTCTTTATTTGCGCTAGTTTTTACACTAGTTCAGAAATTATCATCCATAGCAAAATGTGACAAAAATAATGTGGGATTTTTTTCTAATTTCTTCACTTTTGTATTATTTTGTTCAATCTTAATGATATGTTATGAATAAGCATTAGAAGAAAGCCCTATCTAGTTTTACAGATTCAGTATATAGTATATATGGATAATATGATAATAATGATAACACATAGCAAAACTATCAGAAAGGTATAAGATATGCCTGCCTATGAAATCAATCCAAGCTCCCTTACTACATACTTCATTAAGCCTATTTTTTTTTTTTTTTTTAAATATAGGGTTATTCACTAAAGTCTGAATGGCCCTGAATCAAATGGGGAAAACCATGCTGCTTTATACCGGGCCATTTGGAAAACCTGGACATTGCTGATAGAAATTGATTTTGTAAATCAGGCCCCGAATGGATCGGAATTTGGTGCAGGTTTTAGCCGAATTGAACCCCGTCAGACTGCTGAAATCAAACCAAATTAATTAAATCCAGGATTGAAAGAAAAAAACCCTAACTGTTAAATAACCCTTGGTGGTGTAAGGGTTAATTATGTGGCCACATTAAAATAGCAAATACAAGAATAAAAATCCCATGGGGACCCATAAGAATCCCATATTGCTATAATGCAGCTAATGCACGTCCATATGCCCTCGTCTGCCATGTTGCAGCTAGTGGCATATCTACTAAGTATCTAAACTTAGATCCATGAGGAACTGCTGATGTTCCTCATGACACAACCCGCTCATTACTCCTGTATTCCAGTAGTGGGGGGGAAGGGATTTCAGATAATTTATTTACAGTGCTCATGGAATCCATCAATTTCAGCCCTGTGCCAGACCGATCCGCACTAGACTCCAAGAAAATCATCCTTTAGTTGCATAATGTTAACTTAAAAGGAGGGTGGATAAATAAAAATGTGCGTATGTACCAGTGTATGTGTTTATCAGTGTGAGGTAGTGTATGCATGCATAACAGTATGTATGTATAGTGTTACATGTGTTTAGTATAGAATGTATGTGTAGATAAGAGTGTGAAGTAATGTATGTGTATTTAGCTGGTATGTGGAGTAGAGTGTGTGTTTGTGAGCCTGGCAGTGATCTTGTGGTGTGTGTGTGTGTGTGTGTGTGTGTGTACGGAATTATGCATCTGTATGTACCCTTCTGTCTGTGAGTGAATTTATGTGTATGTGTTAATCCAGAGATTGTGTCTGGAATGCATATTTATGGAAGAATAAAGCTCAATTTATTTTTCATTTATGCTCTACATTTGATTGAGGCTCTACATGGTTTTTGAGATTCACGGTGAAAGTAGTGGACTGACCCGCAACATAGGACCTCTTGCAGTCTGATAGAGAGACAAACATGCATTATATATTATATTGTACATGGTAGTTGTTCAAGTCCAAGCTAGAGATATGTCAATCTGCCATTGCAATGCCAATTAATATTATTGATGGGAAGCATTGATTGTCAGGGAAGGCTGCAAAAAAGTTCTATAAAAAATATACAAAACTGAGAATGCACATAATGCAGCTATATAAAAAGTAAGACATTTGTAATGGTGGCTGTTGTGTTCCCTTTATGTAAATAAGTGTGATGAAATTTCCTGTCATTATTGCAAATTACTTTAGTAATAAAAAGCAAGGTTGTGTGCCATGGAATAAGTGATTTGCAAAACCATTCAGTAGCACAATGACCTGTTTTATGAGACACTATTAAACTCAGGAAACTTAGATGCATACTAAAAGTAACAATCAAAATGAATTGCTCCGTAATTTATTTATAATGAATGTGTTTGGGGTGAATACACATGCCAAATATTCTCTTAAAACACCTTTGTCTTATTAAATTAGTAATGGTGTGTTCTGCATGTGCCACTGATATTTTCTTGGAATTACCTATAACATTTCTATTTAATTATATAGAGTACAAGAACAGTCTTAAAGGTATGTTTATACTACTATTAAGTTCTCATATTGAGTAAAAACCCAGATATGTATTAAAAGTATTAAAAGTTAAATCCAAGTTAAATGACTGCTAAGCTGAGAAGACCAGTGCCAAGTGAGCACTTGCACTCGCCTCCACCAATCATTGACTTCCAGTGGTCAGATCAACTTTTTCATAGTAAAAAACAGCCTAATAGAAGAGGGGACACCTTGGTGTATCAAATGATACAGGACTTGGAATCCTTCTCATCCAATTTATTAGCCTGGGTACTTTTGTAGCCTACAAGCTTGTAAGGCATGGGAGAGGTGGCCGCTCTGCAGACACCATACCTGGCTGCTTTACTCTGACTATTCAGCTTCTGAGCCCTTCAGACTGCTGGGGGTTATCATGGTCTCAGGTGACCACCTCATGCTACTTATTGCTGTCCCCTTAAACCATAGCAGAAATGCTACAAAGCTCACAAGACGGCGGAGTCTGTGACTGGTGAGTCGGTAGTAACCGTGTCAGAGTTTAAATGCATTTTCACAAGCCCTATGGCTTGCATACAGGCAAGAATGTGAAGGCTCTGTATGCCTGGCACACATGATCAAGAAACTCTGTAGCTCCCATCAAGACCTCGCCCGGCTGTCACCAGGCAAGTCCACATGGCCCATCTCTTAATCAGTGAAAGATCTTGAGCGCAGCTCAAGTACGCAATGCTCAAGATACAATGTGTAGGAGTTTGGCAGTGGGCTTGGCCCAGGGTACTGGGACTCTGCTCACACAGGCCCATCAGATAGCAGCTACTATCATGTCGAGTCCCTCCGGCACTGTCATGCGGTACTGCGACTGCAGCCGTCCGTATATTTCGGCTGGCTGAGGGTTCAATAGCTATCCCATAGACTGGGCATTGGCTGAGGGCGAAGGTGAATCTTGGCTCCTTCTGGGTGATCTGAGCTGACTCCACACACTGGGGACAGCATTTTGTTCCCAGGACGGACTCCTGTTCTTAATGTTTTATTTTATATTTTATCCTTCGATTTTTAGCTTTAGGTTTATGATACAGCTTGCTCTTTATTTTATTTCCTTTTGAAGTAGTGTTTTTTTTTGTGTTGATCTTATTATACAGTGGCTGCTTCACACATGGTTCTTTTGGTGACTCCAGTGGCCTTGTACTAATACATTTGGGCTGCAGAAATACCTGCTTTGTTATATACAGGCAGCTAATTTCATATTTTACTAGGACATTTTCAGTTCCTCAAACTCATTAAAGCTTCTCAATCAGAAAACAATCCCCATGCATTCCAAATACAAATCTCCCAGCCTTCCAAAATCTACAGTACAATTACTCCTTTCCAAGTCTTGTTATTTTACCCAAATATTCCCAGCTTCTCTCATATCATTCTCATGTAAGCTCAGTACATTGATATGATAGTCCATTCCCAGTGCAGTGCTTTCATATTTACTTCACAGAGTCCCTATATAGTTATTTTCCATATCTATTACAAGATCCTTCTTTTATCTTTTTCCGTTCTTAAAGGGACACTGTAGGCACCCAGACCACTTCAGCTCATTGAAGTAGTCTGGGTGCTGTGTCCCTATTGCAGTTAGTGCTGCAATGTAAAACATTGCAGTTCCAGAGAACTGCAATGTTTACATTGCATCTCTAAGTCTGCCCTCTGCGACAGCCCTCTAAGACAGCCACTAGAGGGCTTCCGGAATCCAAACTGACTTTTGGTCCGTTATCTGACGCTGGAGGTCCTCACGGACCTCCAGCGTCAGATTTTCCCCATAGGAAAGCATTTAATAATGCTTTCCAATAGGGAGGTCTAATGCGCGCGCGTGGCCATTGCCACCAGCAGCTGGTGGGGGAGGAGCGTGGGCGGAGCCTGACCCAGCACTGAGGGACATCAGCACTGGATTCAGGTAAGTGGTTAACCCCTTCAGCCCCACGGGAGGGGGGAGGATCAATTAACCCTATAGTGCCAGGGAAACAGGTTTATTTTCCTGGCACTATAGGATCCCTTTAACTGCCCTGTAAAAAGTTACTGTTGTGCATCAATTGGTTTTCTCAGGATCTTTGGGTTGGCTTGGACATAGTAATTCAGAGAAATCACATTTCTATAATTATCTCAGAATTCAATGTTTAACATACAAATGAGTACAAGCAGATATACTGTTTCTGACTTTATTGTGTATTTTTGCTGTCTCCTTTAGCAGTGGTTCTAAACGTAAGTGTTGATTTTGATCCAAAATGATCAATGACCAGAAACCAACCATGGAATATGTAGTTGTGACCTTTTTTGATGTCATCGGCTTGACCCTGGTTCTAGTACTTAAGCATCTCTGTGAGGATATAGCTAGGTGCAAAATAAGAACAAAAACAATACAATTCCTAAAATTGGATGCAAGTTCAAAAATGACTGCTGTGCATCACCTGCATCTCTAAAGCTGGACGACCAGTGCCCCAGTAACAAATGAAATGTAATTCAAAATTGGTGTAATCAGCATTTGGGATATAGAATAAAGCATAAGACCAGATGCCATATGGACAAGCTTGTAGACTAGGTCATAAACAATCTAACTAATACTGTACATGTTTAGGCATATTATAGTAAGAAAAGAGCATTATTACTGATAACTAATATAGGGTAGAAGAAAAGGCAGCAAGCACTGTGACTGAAACTCCAGCAAGCAATAAACAGTACTTAGAAGGACAGTGCCTAAAAAATTACTACAGAGATAGTATATATGAAATTTTATTATTTTATCCAACTTTAAATGATAATATGTTTTTGCAGTGCACTCTCAATGTATTAACATTTATATAAAGATATGTTAACCTGATCAAATTCCCAGAGACAAATAACTGAAGCTAGGCAAATGGAAAGGTTAATGTCTCCTCTCAAGCAAGCAGAAATGTTCACTCTACATTTCTAAATATCATGCAAACGAAATGTTTTCAAGCAATGTTTGTCAGCACAAACTATCCGGATGCATGTGTGACTTTTTACACTGTTTGTCGAGCGGACATTTTGGCACTCTTTTTTTTTTTTATTTCTTTTTTTATTACCAAGTTCAAATATTCATATAACATTTCAGTAGGAGTATGTTTAATACAAATACAAAAAGAGAAGTCCTGCGCTAAAGCAGCAAGGACTACAACACACATCAGCCCCAATATATAGTAAAAACCAAAGAAAAGAAAATGTTACTTGCGCTTTTTCCTTAATCCCTATGTATATTTAGACAAATGGAGGTCATTTAGTTGCTCCAATGGCCATTGGAGGGATGCCCGCCTGCCAACGTCAAGGCAGACCCCCCCTAAGCGGGTCCTAACACTGACCCTTCAGCCTGCTTCCTTGAGCTTCTGGCAAAGATATCTCTAATGAGACAGAAAGGGGTATTTTTTATATACACCCCTTTACTTATTAACCCTTAATAGGGAACACATGGGATGGGTAGCAGCATTGTAACCAGGCTGTGTGATACAAAGTAAATACAAATACAAAAAGAGAAGTCCTGCGCTAAAGCAGCAAGGACTACAACACACATCAGCCCCAATATATAGTAAAAACCAAAGAAAAGAAAATGTTACTTGCGCTTTTTCCTTAATCCCTATGTATATTTAGACAAATGGAGGTCATTTAGTTGCTCCAATGGCCATTGGAGGGATGCCCGCCTGCCAACGTCAAGGCAGACCCCCCCCTAAGCGGGTCCTAACACTGACCCTTCAGCCTGCTTCCTTGAGCTTCTGGCAAAGATATCTCTAATGAGACAGAAAGGGGTATTTTTTATATACACCCCTTTACTTATTAACCCTTAATAGGGAACACATGGGATGGGTAGCAGCATTGTAACCAGGCTGTGTGATACAAAGTAAATACAAATACAAAAAGAGAAGTCCTGCGCTAAAGCAGCAAGGACTACAACACACATCAGCCCCAATATATAGTAAAAACCAAAGAAAAGAAAATGTTACTTGCGCTTTTTCCTTAATCCCTATGTATATTTAGACAAATGGAGGTCATTTAGTTGCTCCAATGGCCATTGGAGGGATGCCCGCCTGCCAACGTCAAGGCAGACCCCCCCTAAGCGGGTCCTAACACTGACCCTTCAGCCTGCTTCCTTGAGCTTCTGGCAAAGATATCTCTAATGAGACAGAAAGGGGTATTTTTTATATACACCCCTTTACTTATTAACCCTTAATAGGGAACACATGGGATGGGTAGCAGCATTGTAACCAGGCTGTGTGATACAAAGTAAATACAAATACAAAAAGAGAAGTCCTGCGCTAAAGCAGCAAGGACTACAACACACATCAGCCCCAATATATAGTAAAAACCAAAGAAAAGAAAATGTTACTTGCGCTTTTTCCTTAATCCCTATGTATATTTAGACAAATGGAGGTCATTTAGTTGCTCCAATGGCCATTGGAGGGATGCCCGCCTGCCAACGTCAAGGCAGACCCCCCCTAAGCGGGTCCTAACACTGACCCTTCAGCCTGCTTCCTTGAGCTTCTGGCAAAGATATCTCTAATGAGACAGAAAGGGGTATTTTTTATATACACCCCTTTACTTATTAACCCTTAATAGGGAACACATGGGATGGGTAGCAGCATTGTAACCAGGCTGTGTGATACAAAGTAAATACAAATACAAAAAGAGAAGTCCTGCGCTAAAGCAGCAAGGACTACAACACACATCAGCCCCAATATATAGTAAAAACCAAAGAAAAGAAAATGTTACTTGCGCTTTTTCCTTAATCCCTATGTATATTTAGACAAATGGAGGTCATTTAGTTGCTCCAATGGCCATTGGAGGGATGCCCGCCTGCCAACGTCAAGGCAGACCCCCCCTAAGCAGGTCCTAACACTGACCCTTCAGCCTGCTTCCTTGAGCTTCTGGCAAAGATATCTCTAATGAGACAGAAAGGGGTATTTTTTATATACACCCCTTTACTTATTAACCCTTAATAGGGAACACATGGGATGGGTAGCAGCATTGTAACCAGGCTGTGTGATACAAAGTAAATACAAATACAAAAAGAGAAGTCCTGCGCTAAAGCAGCAAGGACTACAACACACATCAGCCCCAATATATAGTAAAAACCAAAGAAAAGAAAATGTTACTTGCGCTTTTTCCTTAATCCCTATGTATATTTAGACAAATGGAGGTCATTTAGTTGCTCCAATGGCCATTGGAGGGATGCCCGCCTGCCAACGTCAAGGCAGACCCCCCCTAAGCGGGTCCTAACACTGACCCTTCAGCCTGCTTCCTTGAGCTTCTGGCAAAGATATCTCTAATGAGACAGAAAGGGGTATTTTTTATATACACCCCTTTACTTATTAACCCTTAATAGGGAACACATGGGATGGGTAGCAGCATTGTAACCAGGCTGTGTGATACAAAGTAAATACAAATACAAAAAGAGAAGTCCTGCGCTAAAGCAGCAAGGACTACAACACACATCAGCCCCAATATATAGTAAAAACCAAAGAAAAGAAAATGTTACTTGCGCTTTTTCCTTAATCCCTATGTATATTTAGACAAATGGAGGTCATTTAGTTGCTCCAATGGCCATTGGAGGGATGCCCGCCTGCCAACGTCAAGGCAGACCCCCCCTAAGCGGGTCCTAACACTGACCCTTCAGCCTGCTTCCTTGAGCTTCTGGCAAAGATATCTCTAATGAGACAGAAAGGGGTATTTTTTATATACACCCCTTTACTTATTAACCCTTAATAGGGAACACATGGGATGGGTAGCAGCATTGTAACCAGGCTGTGTGATACAAAGTAAATACAAATACAAAAAGAGAAGTCCTGCGCTAAAGCAGCAAGGACTACAACACACATCAGCCCCAATATATAGTAAAAACCAAAGAAAAGAAAATGTTACTTGCGCTTTTTCCTTAATCCCTATGTATATTTAGACAAATGGAGGTCATTTAGTTGCTCCAATGGCCATTGGAGGGATGCCCGCCTGCCAACGTCAAGGCAGACCCCCCCTAAGCGGGTCCTAACACTGACCCTTCAGCCTGCTTCCTTGAGCTTCTGGCAAAGATATCTCTAATGAGACAGAAAGGGGTATTTTTTATATACACCCCTTTACTTATTAACCCTTAATAGGGAACACATGGGATGGGTAGCAGCATTGTAACCAGGCTGTGTGATACAAAGTAAATACAAATACAAAAAGAGAAGTCCTGCGCTAAAGCAGCAAGGACTACAACACACATCAGCCCCAATATATAGTAAAAACCAAAGAAAAGAAAATGTTACTTGCGCTTTTTCCTTAATCCCTATGTATATTTAGACAAATGGAGGTCATTTAGTTGCTCCAATGGCCATTGGAGGGATGCCCGCCTGCCAACGTCAAGGCAGACCCCCCCTAAGCGGGTCCTAACACTGACCCTTCAGCCTGCTTCCTTGAGCTTCTGGCAAAGATATCTCTAATGAGACAGAAAGGGGTATTTTTTATATACACCCCTTTACTTATTAACCCTTAATAGGGAACACATGGGATGGGTAGCAGCATTGTAACCAGGCTGTGTGATACAAAGTAAATACAAATACAAAAAGAGAAGTCCTGCGCTAAAGCAGCAAGGACTACAACACACATCAGCCCCAATATATAGTAAAAACCAAAGAAAAGAAAATGTTACTTGCGCTTTTTCCTTAATCCCTATGTATATTTAGACAAATGGAGGTCATTTAGTTGCTCCAATGGCCATTGGAGGGATGCCCGCCTGCCAACGTCAAGGCAGACCCCCCCTAAGCGGGTCCTAACACTGACCCTTCAGCCTGCTTCCTTGAGCTTCTGGCAAAGATATCTCTAATGAGACAGAAAGGGGTATTTTTTATATACACCCCTTTACTTATTAACCCTTAATAGGGAACACATGGGATGGGTAGCAGCATTGTAACCAGGCTGTGTGATACAAAGTAAATACAAATACAAAAAGAGAAGTCCTGCGCTAAAGCAGCAAGGACTACAACACACATCAGCCCCAATATATAGTAAAAACCAAAGAAAAGGAAATGTTACTTGCGCTTTTTCCTTAATCCCTATGTATATTTAGACAAATGGAGGTCATTTAGTTGCTCCAATGGCCATTGGAGGGATGCCCGCCTGCCAACGTCAAGGCAGACCCCCCCTAAGCGGGTCCTAACACTGACCCTTCAGCCTGCTTCCTTGAGCTTCTGGCAAAGATATCTCTAATGAGACAGAAAGGGGTATTTTTTATATACACCCCTTTACTTATTAACCCTTAATAGGGAACACATGGGATGGGTAGCAGCATTGTAACCAGGCTGTGTGATACAAAGTAAATACAAATACAAAAAGAGAAGTCCTGCGCTAAAGCAGCAAGGACTACAACACACATCAGCCCCAATATATAGTAAAAACCAAAGAAAAGAAAATGTTACTTGCGCTTTTTCCTTAATCCCTATGTATATTTAGACAAATGGAGGTCATTTAGTTGCTCCAATGGCCATTGGAGGGATGCCCGCCTGCCAACGTCAAGGCAGACCCCCCCTAAGCGGGTCCTAACACTGACCCTTCAGCCTGCTTCCTTGAGCTTCTGGCAAAGATATCTCTAATGAGACAGAAAGGGGTATTTTTTATATACACCCCTTTACTTATTAACCCTTAATAGGGAACACATGGGATGGGTAGCAGCATTGTAACCAGGCTGTGTGATACAAAGTAAATACAAATACAAAAAGAGAAGTCCTGCGCTAAAGCAGCAAGGACTACAACACACATCAGCCCCAATATATAGTAAAAACCAAAGAAAAGAAAATGTTACTTGCGCTTTTCCTTAATCCCTATGTATATTTAGACAAATGGAGGTCATTTAGTTGCTCCAATGGCCATTGGAGGGATGCCCGCCTGCCAACGTCAAGGCAGACCCCCCCTAAGCGGGTCCTAACACTGACCCTTCAGCCTGCTTCCTTGAGCTTCTGGCAAAGATATCTCTAATGAGACAGAAAGGGGTATTTTTTATATACACCCCTTTACTTATTAACCCTTAATAGGGAACACATGGGATGGGTAGCAGCATTGTAACCAGGCTGTGTGATACAAAGTAAATACAAATACAAAAAGAGAAGTCCTGCGCTAAAGCAGCAAGGACTACAACACACATCAGCCCCAATATATAGTAAAAACCAAAGAAAAGAAAATGTTACTTGCGCTTTTTCCTTAATCCCTATGTATATTTAGACAAATGGAGGTCATTTAGTTGCTCCAATGGCCATTGGAGGGATGCCCGCCTGCCAACGTCAAGGCAGACCCCCCCTAAGCGGGTCCTAACACTGACCCTTCAGCCTGCTTCCTTGAGCTTCTGGCAAAGATATCTCTAATGAGACAGAAAGGGGTATTTTTTATATACACCCCTTTACTTATTAACCCTTAATAGGGAACACATGGGATGGGTAGCAGCATTGTAACCAGGCTGTGTGATACAAAGTAAATACAAATGCAAAAAGAGAAGTCCTGCGCTAAAGCAGCAAGGACTACAACACACATCAGCCCCAATATATAGTAAAAACCAAAGAAAAGAAAATGTTACTTGCGCTTTTTCCTTAATCCCTATGTATATTTAGACAAATGGAGGTCATTTAGTTGCTCCAATGGCCATTGGAGGGATGCCCGCCTGCCAACGTCAAGGCAGACCCCCCCTAAGCGGGTCCTAACACTGACCCTTCAGCCTGCTTCCTTGAGCTTCTGGCAAAGATATCTCTAATGAGACAGAAAGGGGTATTTTTTATATACACCCCTTTACTTATTAACCCTTAATAGGGAACACATGGGATGGGTAGCAGCATTGTAACCAGGCTGTGTGATACAAAGTAAATACAAATACAAAAAGAGAAGTCCTGCGCTAAAGCAGCAAGGACTACAACACACATCAGCCCCAATATATAGTAAAAACCAAAGAAAAGAAAATGTTACTTGCGCTTTTTCCTTAATCCCTATGTATATTTAGACAAATGGAGGTCATTTAGTTGCTCCAATGGCCATTGGAGGGATGCCCGCCTGCCAACGTCAAGGCAGACCCCCCCTAAGCGGGTCCTAACACTGACCCTTCAGCCTGCTTCCTTGAGCTTCTGGCAAAGATATCTCTAATGAGACAGAAAGGGGTATTTTTTATATACACCCCTTTACTTATTAACCCTTAATAGGGAACACATGGGATGGGTAGCAGCATTGTAACCAGGCTGTGTGATACAAAGTAAATACAAATACAAAAAGAGAAGTCCTGCGCTAAAGCAGCAAGGACTACAACACACATCAGCCCCAATATATAGTAAAAACCAAAGAAAAGAAAATGTTACTTGCGCTTTTTCCTTAATCCCTATGTATATTTAGACAAATGGAGGTCATTTAGTTGCTCCAATGGCCATTGGAGGGATGCCCGCCTGCCAACGTCAAGGCAGACCCCCCCTAAGCGGGTCTATTAAGGGTTAATAAGTAAAGGGGTGTATATAAAAAATACCCCTTTCTGTCTCATTAGAGATATCTTTGCCAGAAGCTCAAGGAAGCAGGCTGAAGGGTCAGTGTTAGGACCCGCTTAGGGGGGGTCTGCCTTGACGTTGGCAGGCGGGCATCCCTCCAATGGCCATTGGAGCAACTAAATGACCTCCATTTGTCTAAATATACATAGGGATTAAGGAAAAAGCGCAAGTAACATTTTCTTTTCTTTGGTTTTTACTATATATTGGGGCTGATGTGTGTTGTAGTCCTTGCTGCTTTAGCGCAGGACTTCTCTTTTTGTATTTGTATTTACTTTGTATCACACAGCCTGGTTACAATGCTGCTACCCATCCCATGTGTTCCCTATTAAGGGTTAATAAGTAAAGGGGTGTATATAAAAAATACCCCTTTCTGTCTCATTAGAGATATCTTTGCCAGAAGCTCAAGGAAGCAGGCTGAAGGGTCAGTGTTAGGACCCGCTTAGGGGGGGTCTGCCTTGACGTTGGCAGGCGGGCATCCCTCCAATGGCCATTGGAGCAACTAAATGACCTCCATTTGTCTAAATATACATAGGGATTAAGGAAAAAGCGCAAGTAACATTTTCTTTTCTTTGGTTTTTACTATATATTGGGGCTGATGTGTGTTGTAGTCCTTGCTGCTTTAGCGCAGGACTTCTCTTTCTGTATTTGTATTTACTTTGTATCACACAGCCTGGTTACAATGCTGCTACCCATCCCATGTGTTCCCTATTAAGGGTTAATAAGTAAAGGGGTGTATATAAAAAATACCACTTTCTGTCTCATTAGAGATATCTTTGCCAGAAGCTCAAGGAAGCAGGCTGAAGGGTCAGTGTTAGGACCCGCTTAGGGGGGGTCTGCCTTGACGTTGGCAGGCGGGCATCCCTCCAATGGCCATTGGAGCAACTAAATGACCTCCATTTGTCTAAATATACATAGGGATTAAGGAAAAAGCGCAAGTAACATTTTCTTTTCTTTGGTTTTTACTATATATTGGGGCTGATGTGTGTTGTAGTCCTTGCTGCTTTAGCGCAGGACTTCTCTTTTTGTATTTGTATTTACTTTGTATCACACAGCCTGGTTACAATGCTGCTACCCATCCCATGTGTTCCCTATTAAGGGTTAATAAGTAAAGGGGTGTATATAAAAAATACCCCTTTCTGTCTCATTAGAGATATCTTTGCCAGAAGCTCAAGGAAGCAGGCTGAAGGGTCAGTGTTAGGACCCGCTTAGGGGGGGTCTGCCTTGACGTTGGCAGGCGGGCATCCCTCCAATGGCCATTGGAGCAACTAAATGACCTCCATTTGTCTAAATATACATAGGGATTAAGGAAAAAGCGCAAGTAACATTTTCTTTTCTTTGGTTTTTACTATATATTGGGGCTGATGTGTGTTGTAGTCCTTGCTGCTTTAGCGCAGGACTTCTCTTTCTGTATTTGTATTTACTTTGTATCACACAGCCTGGTTACAATGCTGCTACCCATCCCATGTGTTCCCTATTAAGGGTTAATAAGTAAAGGGGTGTATATAAAAAATACCACTTTCTGTCTCATTAGAGATATCTTTGCCAGAAGCTCAAGGAAGCAGGCTGAAGGGTCAGTGTTAGGACCCGCTTAGGGGGGGTCTGCCTTGACGTTGGCAGGCGGGCATCCCTCCAATGGCCATTGGAGCAACTAAATGACCTCCATTTGTCTAAATATACATAGGGATTAAGGAAAAAGCGCAAGTAACATTTTCTTTTCTTTGGTTTTTACTATATATTGGGGCTGATGTGTGTTGTAGTCCTTGCTGCTTTAGCGCAGGACTTCTCTTTTTGTATTTGTATTTACTTTGTATCACACAGCCTGGTTACAATGCTGCTACCCATCCCATGTGTTCCCTATTAAGGGTTAATAAGTAAAGGGGTGTATATAAAAAATACCCCTTTCTGTCTCATTAGAGATATCTTTGCCAGAAGCTCAAGGAAGCAGGCTGAAGGGTCAGTGTTAGGACCCGCTTAGGGGGGGTCTGCCTTGACGTTGGCAGGCGGGCATCCCTCCAATGGCCATTGGAGCAACTAAATGACCTCCATTTGTCTAAATATACATAGGGATTAAGGAAAAAGCGCAAGTAACATTTTCTTTTCTTTGGTTTTTACTATATATTTGGGCTGATGTGTGTTGTAGTCCTTGCTGCTTTAGCGCAGGACTTCTCTTTTTGTATTTGTATTTACTTTGTATCACACAGCCTGGTTACAATGCTGCTACCCATCCCATGTGTTCCCTATTAAGGGTTAATAAGTAAAGGGGTGTATATAAAAAATACCCCTTTCTGTCTCATTAGAGATATCTTTGCCAGAAGCTCAAGGAAGCAGGCTGAAGGGTCAGTGTTAGGACCCGCTTAGGGGGGGTCTGCCTTGACGTTGGCAGGCGGGCATCCCTCCAATGGCCATTGGAGCAACTAAATGACCTCCATTTGTCTAAATATACATAGGGATTAAGGAAAAAGCGCAAGTAACATTTTCTTTTCTTAGGAGTATGTTTAATGAAGATAAAACTTTCCTGTGTTAAAAATATCTCCTGCTTTATGGTACCAACAGGTAGGCAAACAATAAATGCAGTATGGAGAAACTAATTAATAAAAGACTTTAGCCACCTGGGTGCTAATCCTCACTGGTACTCCCTCAAATACTAATATAATTAGTAGTAAAAAAATAAGAAAGATAATGCACACCTATAAACATCCTTGATAAAGGCAACCAGGAGGTGCCGAAACGTTGGGGGGGGGGGGGCGGGGGAGGTTATTTTTGACTCCTGTTTCTGCCCTATCAGGCTTGTGTGAATTGTGGTAAACTATTATTGTTTATAATCTATGCTTTGTGCCTAATTTTGTGTCACTTTATGTATTATTGTTATTCTTGCTTGAACCTAGTATTGGTTTATTAAACCAGGTTAGTTATTACTTGTGATTTCTGGTGTGCATTCCCTTTCTTATTTTTTACTACTAACAGGTAGGCAAACCTATTCTGTGTTAAACTATCACTCTCTACTATAGTTTATAGGAGTGACTCCTATCACAGGGATTTACTTAGATTTAGGAGGCATTCTCCTTTGAGTCATGGCAATACCATAAATTTGCCACATGTAGTGTTTAGTATGGTGTTTTATTAATCTGGGTGGTGGATTTAGATAGCTGTATTTTGACTGTTGTGCGTGCATTAATTGGTTTTCTCAGGATCTTCGGGAAGTATGGCTTGGACATAGTAATTCAGAGAAATCATATTTCTATAATTATCTCAGAGTCAATTTGGACGATCACCATGCAGTGTGTTCTGTGAATTTTCATTACACTGCATCTATTGCCCAGTGAAGTGTCAGTTGAATCAATCTCTTTGATACATATCCTGCATATTAATTTACAATTACTCCACGTGAGCTTTATTTTATTTTCTATTTTTGTGTATCTTCTGTTTATGCATACAGAGTTTTTTTGCAGCTATCCCACTGGGGTGCACTTCCAAACCCTGGAGTTTTCTTCTCCACTCAGATTGTATCTGTTAGTTTATTGTTTTCACTCCCCCATCCCACTGTATATTACTCTCACTCACGCAACTTAGTCTTTCTAAAGCACACTAAGGAGATAGGACAACTGCACCACATCAAAGGGACGATGGACGGGGCCATGTACCGTCAAATCTTGGGTGAAAACTTCCTTCCCTAAGCCAAGGCATTGAAAATGGGTCGTGGATGGGTATTCCAGCATTCCAGCATGACAATGCGGGATTTTATATTTAGTTCTATCAAGCAACTGCCTCATGATCCCTGTGTGATAACTGCTTTTGTCCTGTATTACTATCAAGCCACCTTTGTCAGCCGGCTTGATAACAGTATCAGGTTCTGCGACAACTCTCTCAGAGCTTGTTTCTCTTTCAGGGAAATATTATGTTTAATCTCCTGAATGTGCCATCGTCGTTGCTCAATGTCGGATCTCACTACATTTGTAAATGTTTGTACTGAGCTGTTTTGTATTTATGGAAAAAATGCACAAGCAGTGAGTTTTTTGGATGTTCTTGTTGGTAAATCCTCTGACAGTCTGAGTACTGATTTATTTTGTAAACCAACCTTTTACATGCTCACTTGTTCCATCCTTCTAAACAGCTTCGTTCCATTCCCTACTGCCGATTTTGTCAGTGACAAAAGCATGTTGGACACGCGTCTCACACATAAGTCACATAAGTTCATTGAGAAAGGTTACAGTCCACAACTTCTTCAGCACCCAAAACACAAAGTAAAAGTCTTAAACAGGGATGATTTGCTCTCCTCCAAACCTAAGTCAAAATCAAACAGAATACCATATGTAAGTACATACTCACCATTTTCTTCTCAAATCCAGGATATTTTATGTAAAAACTGGCACATTTTACAGCTTGACAGACAGATTGGCCATCTCTTCAGAGAGCCACCTATATTTGCACATAGGAGGGGCCACACAATACGGAACATGGTAGTGAAAGATGATAGCTTCACACATAGTAAGCAGACTGTTCTGTCTAAACCTATTCATGGTACTTACCCTTGCCTCTAGTGGGATCATTGTAGCGGAATGGACGCTTGCCAGCAGAGGCGGCTCTCTAATTAGGCGGTTTAGGTGGCCGCCTAAGGCCTCGCACTGACTGGGGCCTCGCGACCGCCTAAACCGCCTGTGGGCAGACTGTGTCAGGTCCTCAGTCACTGACCACCGCCGGGTGCGAGGCCCCTCCTGGCTGCCCGGCCAGCCACCGCAGACACCGATCTGCAGCTCCGCAGTGAGCAGAGCTGCAGACCATGTGTCTCGCGAGAACTTGCCAATCAGAGCGTTGCCGCGGGTGACCACGGCAACGCTCTGAAATCTCGCGAGATTACATGGTGCGGAGCTGCAGACCGGGAGCAGTGGCCACCAGACCACCAGGGAGCCCACTGGACCACCAGGGAATAAAAGGTAGGTTCTCCCTCACCATCACCCCCCCACCACCCTCAGCCTCACCCCCCCCTTCACCCTCAGCCTCACCCCCCACCACACTCAGCCTCACCCCCCTTCACCCTCAGCCTCACCCCCCACCACCCTCAGCCTCACCCCCCCTTCACCCTCAGCCTCACCCCCCCACCACCCTCAGCCTCACCATCCCCATCACCTCCCACCAACCTCACCATCACCCCCACTACCCTCAGCCTCACCACCCCCCACCACCCTCAGCCTCACCCTCACCACCCTCACCATCACCCCCACCACCCTTAGCCTCACCCCCACCACCCTCAGCATCACCCCCCTCAGCCTCACCCCCACCCCCTCAGCTTCACCCCCCACCACCTTTAGCCTCACCACACAAGCAGCATCAACCCCCTCACCACCATCAGCATCACCCCCACCACCCTCAGCATCACCCCCACCACCCTCAGCATCACCACCTCCACCACCCTCAGCATCACCACCCCCACCACCCTCAGCTTCACCCCACCACCCTCAGCTTCACCCCCCCACCACCCTCAGCCTCACCACCCCCACCACCCTCAGCATCACCCCCCTCACCACCCTAAGCATCACCACCCCCACCACCCTCAGCTTCACCCCCCACCACCCTCAGCTTCACCCCCCACCACCCTCAGCCTCACCCCCACCACCCTCAGCATCACCACCCTCACCACCCTCAGCATCACAACCCACCACCACCCTCAGCATCATCCCCTTCACCACCCTCAGCATCATCACCCTCACCACCCTTAACATCACCCCTCACCACCCTCAGCATCACCACCCACCACCACCCTCAGCCTCACCAGCCCCCACCACCCTCAGCATCATCACCCCCACCACCCTCAGCCTCACCCCCCCTTCACCCTCAGCCTCACCCCCCCACCACCCTCAGCCTCACCATCCCCATCACCTCCCACCAACCTCACCATCACCCCCACTACCCTCAGCCTCACCACCCCCCACCACCCTCAGCCTCACCCTCACCACCCTCACCATCACCCCCACCACCCTTAGCCTCACCCCCACCACCCTCAGCATCACCCCCCTCAGCCTCACCCCCACCCCCTCAGCTTCACCCCCCACCACCTTTAGCCTCACCACACCAGCAGCATCAACCCCCTCACCACCATCAGCATCACCCCCACCACCCTCAGCATCACCCCCACCACCCTCAGCATCACCACCTCCACCACCCTCAGCATCACCACCCCCACCACCCTCAGCTTCACCCCACCACCCTCAGCTTCACCCCCCCACCACCCTCAGCCTCACCACCCCCACCACCCTCAGCATCACCCCCCTCACCACCCTAAGCATCACCACCCCCACCACCCTCAGCTTCACCCCCCACCACCCTCAGCCTCACCCCCACCACCCTCAGCATCACCACCCTCACCACCCTCAGCATCACAACCCACCACCACCCTCAGCATCATCCCCTTCACCACCCTCAGCATCATCACCCTCACCACCCTTAACATCACCCCTCACCACCCTCAGCATCACCACCCACCACCACCCTCAGCCTCACCAGCCCCCACCACCCTCAGCATCATCACCCCCACCACCCTCAGCATCACTCCCCCACCACCCTCAGCATCACCCCCCTCACCGCACTCAGCCTCACCCCCCTTCACCCTCAGCCTCACCCCCCACCACCCTCAGCCTCACCCCCCTTCACCCTCAGCCTCACCCCCCCACCACCCTCAGCCTCACCATCCCCATCACCTCCCACCAACCTCACCATCAACCCCACTACCCTCAGCCTCACCACCCCCACCACCCTCAGCCTCACCCTCACCACCCTCACCATCACCCCCACCACCCTTAGCCTCACCCCCACCACCCTCAGCATCACCCCCCTCAGCCTCACCCCCACCCCCTCAGCTTCACCCCCCACCACCTTTAGCCTCACCACACCAGCAGCATCAACCCCCTCACCACCATCAGCATCACCCCCACCACCCTCAGCATCACCCCCACCACCCTCAGCATCACCACCTCCACCACCCTCAGCATCACCACCCCCACCACCCTCAGCTTCACCCCACCACCCTCAGCTTCACCCCCCCACCACCCTCAGCCTCACCCCCCCTCACCACTCTCAGCCTCACCTCCTTTACCACACTCAGCCTCACCACCCCCCACCACCCTCAGCCTCACCACCCTCAGCATCACCCCCACCACCCTCAGCATAACCCTCCGTCACCACCCTCAGCTTCACCCCACTCACCATCACCCCCTCCTTCTCACATTACCCCCCCACTCTCACATTACCCCCTCACTCTCACATTACCCCCCTCACTCTCACATTACCCCCCTCTCACATTACCCTCACTCTCACATTACCCCCCTCTCACTCACATTACCCCCTCTCACTCTCACATTACCCTCACTCTCACATTACCCCCTCTCACTCTCACATTACCCCCTCTCACTCTCACATTACCCCCTCTCACTCTCACATTACCCCCCTCTCACTCTCACATTACCCCCCTCTCACTCTCACATTACCCCCTCTCACTCTCACTCTCACATTACCCCCCCCCTCTCAGTCTCACATTACCATCACCCCCCCACATTACCCTCAACCCCCCGCTCCCTCTCACCATCAACCCCCCGCTCCCGCTCACCATCACCCCCCACTCCCTCTCACCATCACACCCCCTCTCCCTCTCACCATCACCCCCCTCTCCCTCTCACCATCACCCCCCTCTCACCATCACCCTCACACCATCACCCCCTCTCACCATCACCCCCCTCTCACCATCACCCCCCTCTCATACATACAACACACTTCAAGCAGCTACCCCATACACATAGGGTCTCATACAAAAACGCAAACATGCTCACAGAGACATTCACACACACAAGGATACTCTCTGTCAGACACACTCTCAGGCACATACAAAGGTAGACAGTGCATCAATGTGTATATGTGACACCTTTTTGTTAGTGGGGCCTCATGTTTGCGTTTCACCTAAGGCCTCATAAAGTCTAGAGCCGCCTCTGCTTGCCAGATACTTTTTATTTCCCTTTTGAGGCTGTCCATATCCCCTGTAGCAGAGCTTCTACCTTTTGTGTGTTCTTCCCCTTGTATTTTGTGTGGTTCCTCTTTGGCCATTCGGGAGGCTTCATATGAACGGAATCCCTTTGTCTACCGAACGAGGACCACCCGTGTGCAAAACCGCAAGGGAAACAATTAATAAGGGCCTCCCCTGAGTGGCCACCAGTTTGTGTAACCGAACACATGGCAGAGAGCATGGCGGCCATCTTGTCTCCTGAACGTTGGCAGCGGTACTTAGTCGTCGAGTGCCTGGAACTCTTTTCGGCTAGGAACGCCAGTAGACCTCAGACCGCAGTTCCCGACCACCTACACAAACAATGTTTGGGAGATATGAACTACTGAACAGGGGGAGCATTTGTATCCTGAAATAGAGAGATTCCCTACGAACGGAGACCGTCCAGAGCTTCAATTTCCCCAGAACTGTTTTGGGCTAGCGCCTCATGTCTGGCTGGTCAAAACTTTACCACAATGCCATTCCCGTTCTGCCAACCCAATCTGAGTGATTCTTGGATATTTTGGACACTCAGATCGGGACTAGCGGGGAATGCATTTTTTGTGGGGTTCTGGGGTATGGTTGGTGTACTTTTGGGGTGCAGGATATTTTGTGGGATTTTCTGTACCTAGGAGATAATTAAATTAAAGTAGTTTTCTCAGGCAATTATCTCTCAGGCACAGAGGATCCTGGGATTGAAACACCTTGCATGGGTCTGAGCATAAAAGCCATGTATGTGCCAATAAACTTCAGTTGTATCCCCAGAGCTGTGTGTCGTCCAGTTGCTGGGGAATGAGGTGGGAGATTCTTTGACTATTTTCCTTGTTCCTAACTGTACTTTGGTGTAACCAGTGGAGGAGAGTCTCTGCTAGGACTAGGGCTCCGCTACAATCATCAAGGGTGAATACTGTACACCCCCCAAGACAGGTAAACAGATAAAATGTAAAGGCTTTTTTAACTGCCAGACTGACTTCATAGTTTACTGTCTCAAGTGTCCATGTGGTTTAGGTTATGTGGGCAAAACCATAAATGCATTAAACCACTGCATCTCACAACATAAAACCACGATTCGGAGTCTCAAAGCATATACCCTTGTAGCTCAACACTTCAGGGAGATGAGACACAACATGCTTTAACTCATATATCAGGTCCTTAAAGGGACACTATAGTCACCTGAACAACTTTAGCTTAATGAAGCAGTTTTGGTGTATAGAACATGCCCATGCAGCCTTACTGCTCAATCTTCTGCCATTTAGGAGTCAAATCCCTTTGTTTATGAACCATAGTCACACCTCCCTGCATGTGACTTGCACAGCCTTCCATAAACACTTCCTGTAAAGAGAGCCCTATTTAGGCTTTCTTTATTGCAAGTTCTGTTTAATTAAGATTTTCTTATCCCCTGCTATGTTAATAGCTTGCTAGACCCTGCAAGAGCCTCCTGTATGTGATTAGAGTTCAATTTAGAGATCGAGATACAATTATTTAAGGTAAATTACATCTGTTTGAAAGTAAAACCAGTTTTTTTTTCATGCAGGCTCTGTCAATCATAGCCAGGGGAGGTGTGGCTAGGGCTGCATAAACAGACACACACCCCTCACACACACACACCACCCCTCAAACACACCCCTCACACACACACAGCACCCCTCATACACACACAGCACCCCTCATACACACACACACAGCACCCCTCACACACACACAGCACACACAGCACACACAGAAACCCTCAGACACACACAGCACCCCTCAATGCCCCTTAAACTACACCCCTCAATGCAGTATGTGTGTGTATTCAGCAGTCTGTGTGTGTGTGTGTGTGTATTCAGCAGTCTGTGTGTGTGTGTGTGTATTCAGCAGTCTGTGTGTGTGTGTGTGTCTATTCAGCAGTCTGTCTGTGTGTGTGTGTGTGTATACTCAGCGGACTGTGTGTATGTATTCAGCAGTCTGTGTATGTGTACTCAGCAGTCTGTGTGTGTACTCATCAGTCTGTCTGTATGTGTATTCAGCAGACTGTGTGTGTGTGTATTCAGCAGTCTCTGTATTCAGCAGTCTTGTGTGTGTATTCAGCAGTCTCTGTGTGTATGTATTGCATTTGTTGGAGATACTAATAAATATAAGCTTAATTTGATCTATTTATATCATTATTTAAAATTTGTATTATTGAACTCTCTGCTGTTGTGTTCTTTTAAAACAAAAGTTGTTAATTAGTTCGGACAACAGTACGAGTTGTTTTTTCTAAACTTAAACCTCAGAATTGAGGTTCAATTGCCGTGTTGGCACTTTAAGGAAAAAAAAGTTGGCATGTATTGCGGTTTGGGCACTCGGGCTCAAAAAGGTTCGCCATCACTGCCCTAGAGGCTATTTAGCTATCTGTGTATAGTACTTCCCTCGTTAACAGTGCTACTGTCTTAAGAAACCCTGTTTTTACATCAGTCCTTTCCTTCCTATTAGATGTGCTTCATCTATTCCCCACCAATTTGTGTGGGTGTTCCTGGTCTTTGCCCTAACTTTGTTCCACTCTTGTTAGGACAAGACCTCTGTATAATATGTGTGTATTATTACTATTGTCTTTTTTATTGTACTTGATGGTAGGATGTGGATTCCTTCTGATGCCATGTTATTGCTTTAATAATTTCCCCTCCTATATTTACCTTACTCAGGGCCGGACTGGCCCACCGGGATACCGGGAAATTTCCCGGTGGGCCGTCGGCACCTGGGGCCGGGCAGACATGTGGGTGTGCTGGCGGCCGCTGGAGGAACTTTTCTGGCGGCCGCAGGGGAAGCTGTGCTGTGTCTGCTCTCCAGCGCGCTACTGAATGAGACCGGGGCCGGAATATGACATCATATTCCGGCCCCGGTCTCATTCAGTAGCGCGTGAGGGCGGGGGAGCAGACACAGCACAGCTTCCCCTGCGGCCGCCAGAGAAGTTCCTCCAGCGGCCACCAGCACAGTTTCTTCTGCGGCCGCCATCCCTGCACTGGCGGATCCAGGGGGGGGGGTGGGCAAGTGCCCCCCCGAGAATCCGAAGTTCTCCCTCTCCCCTGTCGGCTAATGCAGGGCTGGCCTGTCCAAGTGCCAGCCCTGCAATGTGCCTTCATGGACCGGAGGGGAGATCAGAGATCTCCCTCTCCGGTCCGCAGGCACTGTTTGCTGGCCGCCGGCAGGGGAGGGAGAGAGAGAGGACCCGGGGGAGCTCAGTCTGCAGCTCCTCCAGGTCCTTCTCTCGCGAGCACGGAGCGTTGCCACGGCAACCCTCCGGATCTCGCGAGAGTGAACTCTAGCCCTGGAGACCGGGGCTAGAGTTCACTCTCACCACATGGACCACCAGGGATTCCCCACCGGACCACCAGGGACTGAGAAATGTCCCCCCTCCTCCCTAAACAAAGGTAAGAAGGGAGGGGGGACATTATTTATATTTAAGAAAAAAAACACACATTTTATCAAATAAAAAAAAAAACATTGAAAAAAAGCCCCACATCCTTATCACACACATACCCTACAAACACACACATACACTGCCCCCACTCACACACATTGTCCCCCAACTACATAGACTGCCCCCATACACACACATTGCCCCACATACATACACTGCCCCCATACACACATACTACTGATCCCACACATATACACTTCCCCCATACACACACATTGCCCACATACACTGCCCCCAATACACACACACACACCCTACACACACATTGGCCCCCCACACACATACACTGCTTCATACACACAAACTTCCCCCCATACACACAAGCTTCCCCCCCATACACACATTGCCCCCCACTCACACTGCCACGCACACACACACACTGCCCCCCCTAACACACACTGCCGTCCTCACGTACACACTGCGACTTTCACACACACACACACACACACACACACACACACACACACACACTGCTCACACAGTCCTTCTTACAAAACACACACACACACACACTGCACCCCTGCTCCTATGCCCTACTACAGCCCCATTTCCAAGCAGACCTCAGGTAAGTTGTCAAACTGTTCTTAAACGGTTTGACTACTTACTCTGGGAGGGGGTACTGGCACCATAACCACTACACTGAGCTGTAGTGGGTATTGTGTCTGGATTATTTCTCTAAATAATCTGCAAGTGCCCCTCCCGAGGTCAGGCTCTGCATCCGCCACTGCATCCCTGCTCCTCCAGTGGCCGCCATCACACCCAGCTCTCTGCCCTGCATGAACCCCCTGGCCGGTCACCCACAGGTAATATGTGTTATGCTGTCAGTGTGTGTGTGTGTCATGGTATGTGTCTGTCTGTGTCATGGTGTGTGTGTGTCATGGTATGTGTCTGTGTCATGGTGGGTGGGTGTGTGTCTGTGTGTCATGATGTCACTAGGAGGTGTCACTTGGAAGCAATGTAAACACTGCCTTTTCTCTGAAAAGTCAGTGTTTACATTGAAAAGCCTGCAGGAACAGGCTATAGACACCAGAACCACTACATTAAGCTGTGTGTGTGTGTGCGCGCGCCTGCTAGTGAGCTTGCTTGCTTGCATGTGTGTGTGTGTCTGCTACTGAGTGAGCTTGTGTTTTTATGTCAATGAGCTTATGTATATCAGTGAGATTGTTTGTCTATGAGGCTGTGTATCAATGAACTTGTGTGTGTCAGTGACATTGTCTGTGTCTGCATGTGAGTATGCTTACTGTATAATTAAACGTTTTACTATGAAAGGACCAATATTTTATATTAGAAAAAGCTATATATATATATATATATTTTTTTTTTTTTTTACTCAATCATCTGGGGTGGCAAGACATAGCCTTACATATTACATGCGACAATATATGGCGCATTGACTTATGGGGCTGGCATATATATTTTTTCCAGGGCTGCTTTGTATCCCCAGTCCGGCCCTGACCTTACTGCAGTATGACTTGCTGATATATGTGTTAAAATTGGGCTCATATTTACTTAAATTCTATATGATTTCTAGATCTTTGTATGCTTCAGATCAGTTATTTGTGTTTTTTTTAATGTATTGCCTTGTCTGATACTGTCCGATCTCCCAGTCTGATGCGCAGTCTGATACTGTCCGATCTCCCAGGCAGCCAGATCGGCTTCTGAGTGTTTTGAGATATTTGTCTACTGTTGCCTAGCAACGTGATGTCATGATGCACAACGTCACGCATAACATCATCACGCACGACGTGACGACCGCGGCATGCTGGAAAACACGGCCAGACCCCAGGAGGACTCCTATTCATCACTGATTACAGAGAGCGGGGTGGCATTGGACTTAATCACTGTTATTTTGTATATAAAGGGTGAGTGTGTTGTAAGGGGGGAGGGACATGACGCATTGATAAAGAGATTACCCAAAACATTTCATATTTTGTCCTCCAAATAAATATCAGTAGCACCTTGGTTTGTGCACACAGCAACTATTTGCGCAGCATCTTTTTGGTCTGTTTGTCCTGTGGATTTTCACTGCCTGAGCAGCAGTGAGGGACTTAACTTTGCTGCATAGGGAGTACTACTTTGTTTTAAGTTCCATGTATATTTTCTACAGTTTTTTTCCAGATCCTCGTAATTTTTCTTTTTTTGTGGCAAGTACTAAGTTGAAGGGGTCAAATACTTGTCAAATACTGTCAAATACTTGTCATTGTCATGCAAATCAATGTATAACTTTTTTGACATGCATTTTTTGTTATTCTGTCTCTCACTGTTAAAATACACCTACCATTAAAATTATAGACTGATCATTTCTTTGTCAGTGGGCAAACGTTCAGAATCAGTAGGGGATCAAATACTTTTTTCCTCTCACTGTATATAGGCAGGCAGCATTTTCAAGTCCCACCTGAAAGAAATTAGAATTCCAAAATCTAATCAGTAGACTTGTGAATGCCGGAAAAAATCCCTTTACCCAATAGATTCATCCCTAAAAATGTGACTCAGGAGAATTTAAACCATGCAAATGATTCTGAAAAAAAATTCTGGCCAAACCAAAACTGCAAAATATATTGTAAGTCACAATTCAAAAGCAAGATAATGAAGGCCTCAATTCAATATCTTTAGATAAGCTTTTCAAATAATTTAATGTTTTAAGATACACTTTTAAAATGACTTTTTTCAAATGATAAAATATCAAAAAATATTTAAATATTTTCAAAATATAAAATCTTTTTAGTTGATATAAAATTATTAAATCATTTGGAAAGCTTAAAGAAGCTTTAAAAATATAAAACCGAGGTGAAATTAGGTATGAAAAAAAACTTGATTTACTTCTTTGAAACAAGACTACTACCTAATAGGTGCACTTGCAGAATGCAGTGTTGCAAGAAAAAAAAAATGCATCTTTACTTAAATAGTCCCTAATATATTATTGTTGCACTTTTCACTATTTCACTAGCGTTTTCTTCTAGCCTCTACCAGGCATTATGTAAGTCCAAATAAAGAATACAAAGTTGACAATTGTTCTCCTTTTCCTCATGTATATAGCCAATAAAGATTATTGTACTATGTGATGGGGTCCGATGCAAAAACATGAAAACAAGAAACTTCTAGTTATAGGTATAAAAATAGTATTTATTCATAACCTCAACTGGGCTCTGTAATTGGGGTTGTAATCTAAAAGATAGGCTTTGCTATGGGGAGAGAGGGCTTTGGGCCTTGAGCCTCACAGTGGGTCTCTTTAGCCTTGGATCCTTACAGTTGGTGGATGCTCTTGTTTATGGCTATGCTTTCATTGATATCCTGGAGAGCATCAGTAGCACACTGTTCATGGATAGAGATGATGGAACATAACATAACAACTGCCTTATTTTAGGAATTAACACATTTTCCTTTGCATTCAACCCCAGGTGTAACTCCAACAGCACACATTTAACTACTTTCCTCCTAATGTCACATACAATGACTTCTAACAAAATAGAAGAAAGGTCCAGGCACTCCAAGGTACAAACCAGGCAATTTTATTTAACCAACTCCATCACAACGTTTCGACCTACACGGTCTTTGTCAAGTTACCTACCGTGTAGGTCGAAACGTATTGATGGAGTGGGTTCAATAAAATTGCCTGGTTTGTACCTTGGAATGCCTGGACCTTTCTTCTATTTTGTTACTCAGCATTTGGTCTCTAGTACTGAGACAGTTCGAGTTGCACCCAGCTACATACTACTTAAAGAGAGTGCAGTTCCCCACCGTACCATAAATACAATGACTTCTAGTGACATTGTCACAAAGAATAAAGATAGAGAGAAAAGTTAGCTTTGTACACGAGTGAAAGTATAATTTCCTACTACAGTATTCATTTTTGTATTGCATATTCATGAAGGGAAACAAAGTATGCAACAGCTATATGAATGTAATGAACGTGATAATAATATGCAGCATTCCTTTTTAAAAAGCAAGCACAGCATTTTAAATTCACTTATAGAAAACACATATTTAGAAACTGCGTAAACATCAGAATCATACACTATCTAAATCTTCTCACTATACCGCCTGCAGTGAAGATAGCAAGTTCAGCAGCAAAATAAAATTAATGGTTTGATACTTGCAATATCCAGCTGCATAGTATAAAATGCTAAATCCCTGTTTGATATACTTATAAAATTACCCTGTAAACGAAAACCATAATTACAAGCTGAGCTTAATGTGATATGAAGAAACACAAGCAGTAAACAAGCCATCATTTATATTTCCTAATTCTGTACATTCTAATTACAATTTAAGTTGAAAATAAGAGCTTTCTGACTGTGATAATTAATATATATTAATATAACATATTATCAATTTGATTTATTTCGGTCCAAAAGGCAATTTGTCTGAATTCGTCTGGTGACAGTTTGAATTCCCCAAAATGTATCCGAATCACAAACAAACTGAAATAAACAATGGCTGAGTGAATTTTTCTATTTGAGATAATCGATTCCACATGTGGAGCCCCCCCCCCCCGCAAAAAAAGAGAGTTAATGAGGAAAAAAAGATGATTGATGGCTAGGGGAAAGTCACTAAATGTTGATTTTATTTATTTATAAGTAATAGAGAGGGGAAAGGGACAAGCAGTAAAATAAATAAAAATAAAATAAAGTTATCTAAATGTATATATTTATTATAATACATAATATATTAATACATTATTTTATATTAATATAATATTAATAGTAATATATACACTAAATAATATATTCACCTCCTAT
Source organism: Pelobates fuscus (assembly GCF_036172605.1). Classification (NCBI taxonomy): domain Eukaryota; kingdom Metazoa; phylum Chordata; class Amphibia; order Anura; family Pelobatidae; genus Pelobates; species Pelobates fuscus. Next base: position 115,344,544 of record NC_086317.1, read on the forward strand.
TTTTCTTTTCATTGGTTAATTTTTCTCACTTGATCTGTGAACCAAAAGTCCTATAAGTGTATTGCAAATAATATGCATAATATTATATTATGGGTATGTTTTACAGCACATTGATAGGTCCATGTTTTACTCCTTTTGGTTCGTCTGATTTGTTTTCAAAATTCGTTTTTCAATACCAATTTATGGTAATTTAAGAAATATGAAGTTTCAAAAATTTGTAAAACTACATCAGAATCAGTCCAAACAGGCTCTGAATGAAAGATAATCTGGGTCGATCCTATTTCTGCCAAGTCAAAGTGACATATGGCCAAACCGAAATTCTGCCAAGTTGAACTGACGTATGGCCAAAATTCTAGAGTCCTGAAAATTTTCAGGAAAAATGGTTTTGCTGAGCTGAATTTTATTGCCGTGCATCCAGCCTAATGCTTTCTTTTGTTCAGCTAAAGTCATCAACAGAGCACAACAACAGTATTATGAAACCCAAAGGAACATTTTATTTAAAATGTTTCACAAAAAAAAAATTGTCGTTTTTTTTTCTCAACAACAATTACCAATAGAGTTAATTCACTAAAAAGTTAATTTAAAACTGAACTCTAAATTATGACAAAATCGTTGAATTGGATACTTACTTTCAAACACATTTTGTCCACACTCTGCATTGGCTTCTGTAGGTAAAACTTTATAGATCCATTCAAGCAGCCAGGGAGAAGACAGGTGGAGGCTTTGCAATGGAAATTTGTAATGCACTGTGCTATACACACATTTTATAATGTCCTAGGCAACCAAGAAGAAGCCAGAGAGTGAACCTATGCTCTTGTTATCTCCAAAAAAAGTTTGTCCCTATCTCTTTTAGTTATCTACTCCTCCTGGGGCATTGAAATAAAAGCAGCGGAAGTCTAGTGCACTGCAGTTACAATGAGTTGGAGACTGTCTTTGCTACAGGACTTGCAAGATTGTCATTTCGGATTGGCTTCTGTTCAACTCCCTACAACGTCTGAAACTTCCTGCTGTTGGGTAATGGAGCTTTCACATTCTGACAGCATAAGAAAGAGGAAGGATTGTCATTGCCTTTCTGTTTTTGCTCTGTTAATAGTCTTCTAGAGCCTGCAGGGTCAACATTCTGTGTTTTTAAAGTTCAATTAGCAGAGCGAGAACCCACACTTCTAAAGTGAACACACTGTACTGTCACATCTGTTGAAAATTTAATATTTAGCTGTCTGTTGGGTGTGTAAATCACAGGGAGGAGAGGTTAGGCTAGGCTTGCATAAACAACAAGAAAAATTATTTAACTCCTAAATGGCAGATAATTGATCAGTGAGACTGCAGGGGCATGATCTATACCAGGGATCCTACGGCCCCCCTGATGTTGCTGAACTACAACTCCCATGATTCTCTGGCTATCTATGTAATTCAAAGAATCGTGGGAGATGTACTTCAGCAACATCTGGGGGGCCGGAGTTTGAGGACCCCTGATCTATACAGTAAACTGCTACTTTAGACTAATATTGTTTTGGTGCTTAGAGTATTATCCTTTCTCTGATAAACCTTAATGTTAATTTGTGTAGGCTGGGTCTTTATTTCAGTTTTCTAAAAATGCTACCATAGTGGACATAATGTCCAAATATGAAATCTTTGAACATACATGATCTCTGCCTTATCGGAAGAAAGGTAAACATGTGGTTCTTATTTGCTCATTTTAATAGATATTTACTTTGCTGACCTGTGCTAATTGACCTCTTACTGAACTTTCTAATCTATTAGCTGGAAATCCAAGCTTAGACGTTAAACACCAATAAGCAGTTGATTATTTCTAACCAATCCATATTAGCTTAATGGATTGCAAAAATATTGGATCATAAGGAATACTAAAATCCACTGATTGCATTTCTGCACTTTTGATAACATTTACGCATTATGAGCTTTTCTAAGGAATACGCCAAACAACTGAAAAACATCCATTTACATTAAAGTCTAAGATTAATCAATTTGCAGTATGTAGTCCAGATTGTTTTTAACAATAATCTGGAGGAAAAAACAGCCTTGTGATTTCAAGAAGACGTATCATTAATGCCCCTAGTTAAGGAAATATCCATGAAATCCCACTAGTGCACTTTTGTTGAACTCTCTGAACCAGAAGTTAGTAAATGAGCAGGGAAGCTATTTTAACACTAATAAACCTTTAGGAGTTACTTATCAATACACATGAGCTCAACAGATTACAAAGCTTACTGGAGCAGCAAGGAATGTAATTTTTACCAGCATTTACTGTTTGCAATCCTCTTCTTTTAAGATTGTTTTGGTTCATTAGTCAATTAAGAACAACAATGGTGTTTATGTTCAGGACCCTCAGTATTTTCACATGAATTTAATCCATTTTAATTAATGGTGCGTGCATGTATAGTTAGGCCTTGTTATTTGTTTGTTAATGGGATGTGTTTATTTAATTAGTGATTTTTGTTTGTTGAGCTTACTCCTATATATTTTAATTTACACTTTTTCCCCAAGATATACTGAGTAATATTAAGACATATAGTGATCCCCTGCTGATTTTGAATGTTTGCCCACTGACAAAGAAATGATCAGTCTATAATTTTAAGGGTAGGTGTATATTAACAGTGAGAGACAGAATAACAAAAACAAAATCAAGAAAAACACACGTCAAAAAAGTTATAAATAAATTTGCATGTCAATGAGTAAAATAAGTATTTGATCCCCTATTAATCAGCAAGATTTCTGGCTCCCAGGTGTCTTTTATACGGGTAACGAGCTCTCTTAAAGGGAATCTCAGCTCGTTACCTGCATAAAAGACACCTGTCCACAAAAGCAATCAATCAGATTCCAAACTCTCCACCATGGTCAAGACCAAAGAGCTGTCCAAGGATGTCAGGGACAAGATTGTAGACCTTCACAAGGCTGGAATAGGCTTCAACACCAGCTTGGTGAGAAGGTGATAAAAGTTGGTGTGATTATTCGCAAATGGAAGAAACACAAAATATCTGTCAGTCTCCCTCGGTCTGGTGCTCCATGCAAGATCTCACCTCATGAAGTTTCAATGATCATGATAACAGTGAGGAATCAGCCCAGAACTACATTGGAGGATCTTGCTAATGATCTCAAGGCAGCTGGGACCATAGTCACCAAGAAAACAATTGGTAACACACTACGCTGTGAAGGACTGAAATCCTGCAGCGCCCGCAAGGTCCCCCTGCTCAAGAAAGCCCATGTACAGGCCCATCTGAAGTTTGCCAATGAACATCTGAATGATTCAGAGGAAAACTGGGTGAAAGTGTTGTGGTCCGATGAGACCAAAATCAAGCTCTTTGGCATCAAATCAACTTGCCGTGTTTGGAGGAGGAGGAATGCTGCCCATGACCCCAAGAACATCATCCCCACCATCAAACATGGAGGTGGAAACACTATGCTTTGGGGGTGTTTTTCTGCTAAGGGGACGGGACAACTGCACCGCATCAAAGGTACAATGGATGGGGCCATGTACCGTCAAATCTTGGGTGAGCCCCCAGCCAGGGCTTTGAAAATGGGTCATAGCATGGCAATGACCCAAAACTCACAGCCAAGGCAACAAAGGAGTGACTCAAGAAAAAGCACATTAAGGTCCTGGAGTAGCCTAGCCAATCTCCAAATCTTAATCCTATAGAAAATCTGTGGAGGGAGCTGATGATTCGAGTTGACAAACGTCAGCCTCGAAACCCTAATGACTTGGAGAGGATCTGCAAAGAGGAGTGGGACAAAATCCCTCCTGAGATGCAATTTGGTGGGCAACTACAAGAAACGTCTGATCTCTGTGATTGCCAACAAGGGATTTGCCACCAAGTACTAAGTCAAAGGGGTCAAATACTTATTTCACTTATTGACATGCAAATCAATTTATAACTTTTTTTGACATGCATTTTTCTGGATTTTTTTTTTGTTGTTATTCTGTCTCTTACTGTTAAAATACATCCACAATTAAAATGATAAACTGATCATTTTTTTGTCAGTGGGCAAACTTTCAAAATCAGTAGGGGATCAAATACTTTTTTCCCTCACTGTAGTTTAGAAATCTGTCCTTACCTCAATGGGACATATTCTGATTTACAGGGGAGATAACTGAGCTGTGTCTCTCTGTACTAAATCTATGAATTCTAACCTAATCGTGCTTTCCTCCAGCATGTCCCAGTGTGGGGGAGCGACTAACAGATTTTTAAGCTCTGTAAAGTAATTGTATTGGAGTGTTAATTAAAGTTCCAACTGCTTTCAGTCATTTTTACAAACACAGTGATGGCTGCAGCTTCCATTAGGCATACACCCCAATATCGGTGCATTAGCTAATTTCCTGCACTTTACTAAGACTAAAATAAAAATTAGCTATAGATTGCAATGTTTCTTTCATTTGTTTTTCTTGCTATTTGTTATTTTTTTATTTACATGCCTTGCCTCCCAATCCAGGCATGGGATGTATTTTAAATTAACCCTGCAATGTTGTGTATATAGCACCACAGAACGAATGCCAAAGTGCACATGCATTAATTGCCCAGGCATTTATGAGCACACAAGACATCATGGATTGCCATGAACAGTATGTTTACTAAAGCAGAAAGCAGTAATCAGACACATAATGAGGAAACAAGGTGTCACTTCCAGGGAAATTACAGTTCTACTTGAAAACAAAAGTTTTAGAGTAAATTTTTTTTTAAAAAAAAGCTTAAAGTTATATACACACATACGCTAGCCAAAAAGGTAAATAATGCATAAATAATAATAATACAAAGATGACGCTGAAAAAAACTATTAAAGCTACACAGCCACTTTAGTAGTTATGGTGCCAGGGGTACCCTAGTGCTGCAAACAGGCTTCCAAGCATTTTTATACCTCTTTAATTATAGTGCTGATAAATGTGAGTGGTTATTAACCCGCAACATCATACACCAATCATTGTGGTGTGCCAGTTACATAATTTTGGAGTGATATATAACTTTTTAGACCATGCTAGTATTGTGGTGGAATCTCGGTAAAAATAAATTTAGTAGGCCGAGATTACCACGTGGCATGTGTACGTGCATATGCTGACGTATCGATCAGTTGGTTGCACGAGGCAAGATACGATCAGTAGTGTACGGAGCATGTGCAAGAATACAGGATGTAGTATTCCCCTCCTTCATTGTGCTGGACAAGCCATGCGGTCAAGCAGGAAGTTAATTCTTATTTGTATTGATTGGTCAAGAGAATGTGCGGGTGGAGCTTAATATGGGAGGAGTTATGTGCCTATATAAGGAGCCTGCACTATTGTCCGGGGCTCAGAACTTGTGGTATTTTGGTGACGCTAGTCCCTCTGAGTCCCGATCGGTGATCCAATAAAGAATCTCTTCCTTCCTGAAGAAACCTGTGTCCATCTCTCTGTGCTTGGCTTCCGTCAGTTTCTCCGGTATCATTTGGTGCATTGGCCGGGAAGCTCATCGTTCAACGGTAGCTGAGAGGCAGAGGCGTGAGACGGTCTATCTTTGCCCACGTTCTCTACGGCTGCACCCCTGAACTTCTGCGTGGACCTCCCTTCGTCTCGGCGCCACTGGTCTGTTGTCCAGGAGATCATCGGCCTCTACGTGAGAAGTGCTGGGGTGTCCCCGTCGATGAGTGTGAACTCAGGTTCAGGAACGAGGAGGTAAGACAACTGCTGTTTTAGACGGCAGACCCACTAGGGGTATACCGATTGTGCGGTAGGCCCATAAGGGGTTATTTGTGTATGGAATCTGCCCCCTCTGTCGGAGGGAAGGAGCAAAGGCGCACCGCTCAATCGAACGCTCTTTAGTCAGACCGTTTGATTTGGTTAGTCAGGCGGGGTCCTGTGTAAATAGCCCTAGCCGGACACCGGTGTCTTGTCTAGACTAGCGTTCTAGGGTGTATATTACGTTCGCTAGGTCGGAGGGACCGGGAGACTAAGCGGCGCCTGTGTAAATTCGGTTCGCTAGCTCTCAACCTATCTTGGCTAAGTGGGAAGGTGTGTAAATTTGGAACCCACTAGATTTTTGATAGTAATCGACTAAGAGGCGCCTGTGTAAATTCGGTCCTCTAGCTCGCTATATGTGGTGCTTGGGCAGTGTGGCTAACCAAAACGGGTGTATATAGTTTTAGGTAGTCCATCAAGGTACTGGCCAATAGTTTAGTTGGGAATTGTAAATGTGATAAAGATTGTTTAGTAAAGTGTATATCTTGTTAGATAGCGCGAGCTCAGCCGTCTAGCGAGAGTGTTAATAGTGTGTTGCTGTATTATAGTGCACGGTACCATAACCCTGTATATTTACTGACACTGTATATAAGTACTAATCATTGTCGTCCATTGCATGTTTAACACCATAACCACTAATAATTGTATTGTGACCTTAACTTGTGCTTTGACCTATACTAACCGTACTGTAACCGCTATTTGTAAAGACGATGTTACTGGGGTGTGTTATAGACGGGTAATTCGTATATAGAGAATTATAGCGTGGGTGACTGTATAGTTTCGCCAAAGGGCATAATATTGATTATTTAGTGACTGGTGTAACAGCTGTGTGTGTACGGGAATTCCCTGAGTGTTTATTGTGTTATTGTATACGTTTCACTTGGTAACTGTACCACGTGGTGCTGTTGCCAGAGGAAACGGGTGTGACTGTTGAATAGTACGCGTGCATAGTATTCGTTGTCAGCGACGTTCCATTGATAAGTATGGGCGCGTCGCAGTCAACGATTCCGGATCTCTTAGGTTGTATGGTGAAGAATTTTAAAAAGGGATTCAAGACATGTGATTTTGGGGTTAAAATGTCTCCTGTACGTTTGGTCACTTTGTGTACAAGGGAGTGGCCTACTTTGGTTGCGGCATGGCCGCCACGTGGCAGTTTGGATCCAACTCTGGTACAGCGCTTACACGTGGCTGTATCGGGTAGGCCTGAACTTTACGGCCAGTTTCCTTATATTGATTGTTGGAGACAGGCCGTAAATGACTCGCCAAAATGGCTCCAGACATGCCACGAGGAGCAATGTCGCCTCATGGTAGCTAGGACTTGTTTGTCCACTAGGACTGGTGTTAGGCCCATTTTGGACACGCCCCCTGAGTCCGAGATCCCTTTGCCGCCCCCTTACTTTCCGTTAAGAGGAAGTGACGCAAATGCAGGAAGTCCTGCAACCCTTCCCTCATTACCCTCATCCACTTCCGCTTCCTCCTCCAGTACAGAATCCACCCCCTCTCGTACTAAATCTCCCCTTCCGGAATCAGAACCAACCCCCATTAAATCCGAATATCCTGATTTGGCGCCACTTCAGACTTCCGGTCAAGCTTCATCTAGCTCGACTCGAAGTGTTTTATTTACAACCTTTTCCCAAAACCAAGCTCCCACATCCCCATACCCTATTTCTCCCCGACTGGAACCTATGACTGACGCCCCTCCACGTAGCCCCATACAGACCCGACAACTGACCGGTGCCCAACAATTAAAACACTATCAGATGCCTCTTCGTCTGAATCCTGGGCCAGCCTATATCGATGCCGCAGGCCAAATGGCACATGCTGACCCAGTCTTTGTATATGTCCCGTTCACGACAACCGATCTCTTAAATTGGAAGACCCACAATTCCTCGTATACTGAGAAACCACAAGCTATGACTGATCTGTTCACCTCAATAGTACAGACACATAACCCGACATGGGCTGATTGCCAGCAGTTATTAATGACTTTGTTCAACAATGAGGAAAGGACAAGAATTAATCAAGCGGCCATTAAAGCACTAGAGGATAAAGCCCGTACTTTAAACCAAGCCAATCCATCAGCATGGGCCGCAACACATTATCCCAACACCGATCCCGATTGGAATGTAAATGGTGCTGATATGGTTCAACTCAGAGCCTATAGAGACGCTATAATTGCTGGCATGAAAGCCGGAGGAAAGAAAGCTATTAATATGTCGAAGACAGTTGAGGTGATTCAGAAAAGTGATGAAGCGCCCAGTGTCTTTTATGACCGATTATTGGAGGCATACCGCTTGTATACCCCCTTTAATCCGGAAGACGCAGATAATTCCCGAATGGTGAACTCCGCCTTTATCAGCCAAGCTTACGGAGATATTAAGCGCAAGCTACAGAAGTTAGAAGGGTTTGCAGGTATGTCCATCACCCAACTAATGGAGGTAGCGAATAAGGTATATATGAATAGGGAGACAGAGAGTAAGAAAGAGGAAGAGCGCAAGATGCGTAGAAAGGCAGACATGCTAGCGGTAGCGATCGCAGGCGTAGATAGACGGGGCCCAGATAGAGGCGATAGTAGATGGAGTAGGGAGCCTTTGAGTAGGAATCAGTGCGCGTATTGCAAGGAAGAAGGGCATTGGAGGAACGAATGTCCACAAAGAGAGCAGTACGAGAGAGACCAACCCAGGGCAGGTTACGGAAACTTTAGAGGCAGAGCGAGAGGTAGAGGAGGCCCCGGAGGGAGTAATGGTAATAGAGGGAGCAATGGGAACAGAGGAAGTGTTAGGGAAGATAGGTATTTCCCAGCAGCGCAAAGGTCCCGCGATAGAGAAGGCAGGGACTTTGTAGGATTGGCTGACACGGTCATGGAGGACTATTGCCGACCGGGCTCCATCCCCCTTGGTCGAGCGGAGCCTATGGTCGATGTATCAATAGGGGGAAAAAGGAGTGCCTTCATGATCGACACTGGTGCTGAACATTCAGTGGTGACTAATCTAGTTGCTCCTCCATCTGGAAGGACTGTAATAGGAGCAACTGGAAGAAGTGCTGAAAAACCGGTTCTTAAAAGTCGACTCTGTACATTGGGAGGCCACGTAGTAAAACATCAATTCCTTTATATGCCTGAATGTCCAGTCCAATTGCTGGGACGTGATATGCTATCAAAATTACAAGCGCAGATTACGTTCCTACCAAATGGAACAACATCCTTAAAGTTTAATGGACCTTCAGGTATCATGACATTATCTGTACCAAAGGAAGAAGAGTGGCGACTTTATACAGCGTTGACTAGCCAAAACCCTAGGAGTGATGAGTCCTTATTCAACATACCAGGAGTTTGGGCAGAGAACAACCCACCAGGACTGGCCCGCAATATTCCACCTATTAAAATTGAACTAAAACTTGGGGTTTATCCAGTAAGCCTAAGACAATACCACATCCCGCAGAAGGCTAAGAAGAACATCCAATCTTATCTGGATAAGTTCATACGGTATGGTATCCTAAAATTCTGTACTTCCCCCTGGAACACCCCATTGCTGCCTGTTCAAAAGCCCGGTACAGATGAGTATCGACCTGTGCAGGACTTGAGAGCAGTCAATGATGCGGTTGTTAGTATACATCCAGTTGTACCCAATCCATATAACCTGCTAGCTTTAATTCCGGGCGGGGCTACTTACTTTACAGTCTTAGACCTCAAAGATGCCTTCTTTTGCCTCCGAATTGCCGCAGAAAGTCAATGTATTTTCGCTTTCCAATGGGAGAACGCTGTAACGGGCTCAAAACGCCAAATGACCTGGACAAGACTGCCCCAAGGGTTTAAAAATTCACCTACCCTATTTGGTTCAGCTCTAAGTCAAGATCTACTGGATTTCGAGTCCATCCCAGGAGAGTGTGTATTGTTACAATATGTAGATGACTTGTTGATAACAGCAGTTACAAAAGAAATCTGTCAGCAAGCAACGCACGATCTACTACACATTCTCTGGAAGGCAGGATACAAGGTGTCTAGAAAGAAGGCTCAGTTGTGTTTGCCAACTGTCAAATATCTGGGATTCCATATCTCTGAAGGTCAAAGAATTATGGGGCCCGAGAGAAAAGAAGCTGTGTGCCAAATACCGATACCCAAGAATAGAAGACAAGTGCGAGAATTCTTGGGGGCAGCAGGCTTCTGTAGGATATGGATTCCCAGCTACGCGATACTGGCAAAACCTCTGTACGCAGCTATCAAAGGTACAGAGCACGACCCCTTCTTATGGACCCAAGAACAGCAAACGGCATTTGAAGATGTGAAGAAGGCTTTTATGAGTGCCCCAGCATTAGGTCTACCTGATCACACACGACCATTCTACCTGTATGTACATGAGCAAAGAAGAATGGCTGTGGGAGTATTGACACAGTACTTGGGATCATGGCAAAGACCTGTTGCCTACATGTCTAAGCAATTGGATGCAGTGGCCAGCGGACTTCCACCTTGTCTAAGAGCCGTAGCTGCAGCCGCCCTGCTAGTAGCTGAAGCCGATAAACTCACTCTGGGTCAAGAACTTTATGTACGAGTCCCACATGCAGTACAGACGTTGTTGGATTACAAAGGAAATCATTGGTTTAGTAACAGCCGTATGACCAAGTATCAAGCAATGTTGTGTGAAAACCCAAGAGTGCATTTAGAGACTGTAAACACCTTAAATCCAGCTACCCTTTTGCCACAACCTACTGAAAGTCAACATGATTGTTTGGAAGTAATGGATGAAGTATTCTCAAGTAGACCAGATCTTCGTGATTTTCCCATCCAGAACCCCGATGTTCAATATTATACCGACGGCAGTAGTTATGTGAAAGAAGGGATCCGCTATGCAGGATATGCAGTGACAACAATAGACAAGGTGATAGAAGCTCGGCCACTGGCGAAAGGAACATCAGCACAAAAGGCAGAATTGATAGCACTGACACGAGCGTTACAATTGGCTGAAGGTTTAAGAGTGAACATCTACACGGACTCCAAATATGCGTTTTTAACCACTCATGCCCACGGAGCTTTGTATAAAGAAAGATGACTACTGAATTCAGAAGGCAAAGAAATCAAGTACGCAGCTGAAATCCTACAACTATTGGAAGCAGTGTGGGAGCCGAAAGAAGTCGGTATCATACATTGTCGAGCGCATCTGAGAGGAGATGGTGATGTAACCAAAGGAAATCGGATGGCAGATAGTGCAGCTAAGCGTGCTGCTGAATCAGGAAGACAGGAATATGTGGGGCATATAGCTGCTCTTATACCAACTCCACTGTCCCAATGGACTCCAGTTTATACAGCTCAAGAAGAGGAGTGGTTAAAGACTGAACCAGGAAAGTATTTGGAGAACAAGTGGTATCAGCTAGAAGATGGAAGAATAGTCATACCAGCATCACTAGCGGTAGAAATTGTCCAAAATTATCATAACGGGACACATTCTGGGAGAGACAGCACAGAAGAATCTCTCAGAAAACATTTCTACATACCAAGATTGTCCAACTTGACTCAGGCCATTGTCTGAAGATGTGTAATGTGTGCTAAAAATAATGCAAGACAAGGACCAGTAAAGCCACCAGGAGTCCAGTTTATGGGGGGACTCCCCATGTCCGATTTACAAATTGACTTTACAGTGATGCCTAAATCGGGTGGACATCGTTACCTGCTGGTAATTGTGTGCACCTATTCAGGCTGGGTAGAAGCATGTCCTACTCGTACAGAGAAAGCAGGAGAAGTTGTGAGATTCCTGCTACGAGAAATAATACCCCGATATGGACTACCCTGTTCTATAGGATCGGACAATGGTCCAGCTTTTGTTCATCAGTGCCTACAACAACTGACTCATATGCTTGGTATAAAGTGGAGGCTTCATACAGCATATAGACCCCAGAGTTCTGGTAAGGTAGAGAGAATGAATAGAACTATTAAGAATCAGTTGGCTAAAATGTGTCAGGAAACCCAACTTAAGTGGAACGTTCTCTTACCCATAGCTTTATTGCGAATCCGCAGTACCCCCACCAGAAGGATGGGCCTCTCTCCTTTTGAAATCATGTATGGGCGACCACCTCCCGTACTTGGTAACTTAAGGGGGGACTTGAGTCAGTTGGGAGAAGGAATTACCCGGCAGCAGGTTGTAGAGTTGGGTAAGACTATGGAGGAGGTACAGAAATGGGTACAAGATAGATTACCTGTGAATATTTATCCCCCTGTTCATAGTTATCATCCAGGAGACCAAGTGTGGATTAAAGAGTGGAATAATGTACCGTTAGGGCCCAAGTGGAGAGGTCCTTATGTTGTTCTTTTGTCTACCCCTACAGCAATAAAAGTAGCCGAAGTGACTCCGTGGATACATCACTCCAGGGTTAAACCAGCAGCAGTCGATTCTTGGCAAGTTACAGCAGATCCAGAGGATCCCTGCAAGATCCGGTTAAAACGCACTACTCAGTCGGAGTAACGAGGAATTATTGTGGATTACAAATTTTATTATTTTTGGGATTTGGTGCGTGAGTGAGAAGGCCATAATAAAGCCTGTCCGCCCACCGACGTATAGTTTATAAGCCAGGGAAAGTCTCGAAGGGACTCCTGTGAAGACGAGCAGAACTCCATTCCCTGCAGCCCTTACATCCTGGAAGCTGATGTGCCTTCGCACGGACGAAGACTGAGGATGACGGCGAAAGATGTGTTGATGATAGTGTTTATTTATGTGTATTTTTATATTCAGGAAGGTAGAGGTACCGACACTCCTAGCTGTGAGGTATGCATTAAGACTACAAGAACAGGTAACCATATTTCCCAAACCCTAATTTGGCATTCACAATACGAGTGTAAAGGAGATGTATCGAGATGTAGATACCTAAATATAGACTATAGTGTGTGCCATTTAGGAGTAGGAGAACCTAAGTGCTTCAGTCCAGAGTATCAACCCCGTACAATTTGGTTGACTCTCAGGAATGGAGATCCTCAGGGGACCCTAATTAATAAGACAGTGTTAGAATCCGTACATTCTTCGGGTGTTCTGCTATTTGATGCGTGTAAAGCGATATCAAGTGGTAGAAAGCCGTGGAATGTATGTGGGGATCTTAGATGGGAGAGGACGTATGGGTCTAATGATAAATATATTTGTCCCAGTAGTAAAAATAAATATGTGAGTCCTAGATGCCCAAATAAAGACTATAACTTCTGCCCATATTGGTCTTGTGTGGGGTGGGCGACTTGGGGACAGACAGTAGACAAAGACATGATAGTGACTAAGTTGCCTACCAGCCCATATTGTAAGTCTATGGAATGCAATCCCATCCATATACTTATAAATAACCCCGATAAGTTCTTAGACAAATATGGCAATTTATTTGGGTTTCAAATATACGGGACGGGTTTAGATCCTGGGACAGTATTGTTTATAGGGATAGAGACTGATACGGTATCCTCCCAAACTCATCAAGTATACCATTCCTTTTATGAAGAGATGAGTATAGATAATAAGATCCCCCATAATGCTAAAAACCTGTTCATTGACTTAGCTGAAAGTATTGCCGGTAGTCTTAATGTTACCAACTGCTATGTGTGTGGAGGTACTAACATGGGAGACCAATGGCCTTGGGAAGCAAAGGAGGTAATGTCCGGTTCTGAGGCAGTTGACCAACTAATATCTACACAAGCCGATTATCATATGAGTGTTAGAGGTAAATCTGAGTGGAGATTAAAGACCTCCATCATAGGTTATGTTTGCATAGCAAGGAAAGGAATAATGTATAATACTTCTGTAGGAGAATTAACTTGTCTAGGGCAAAAAGCTTATGATGATGATACAAAGAATACAACTTGGTGGTCGGCTTCAAATGTCTCAGAACCATCTAACCCGTTTGCTAGATACGCCAATTTAAAGGATGTGTGGTTTGATTTATCCATCACATCTACCTGGAGAGCCCCAGCAAATTTGTACTGGATCTGTGGTAAGAAAGCCTATTCGGAGTTGCCACAGGACTGGGAAGGGGCATGTGTGTTGGGTATGCTCAAACCATCCTTCTTCTTGTTACCTATTGAAACAGGTGAGACTTTAGGTGTTAAAGTGTATGATGTGAATCATAGGAAGAAAAGGGGACCCATAGAGATAGGCGCCTGGGAAGATGATGAATGGCCTCCCCAGCGTATCATAGATTATTATGGGCCAGCCACGTGGGCAGAGGATGGTACCTTTGGTTATAGAACCCCTATTTATATGCTCAACCGTATTATAAGATTACAGGCGGTGGTTGAGATTATTACTAACGAAACATCACAAGCGCTCAATCTTCTAGCGAAGCATAATACCAGGATGAGGACGGCAGTTTACCAAAATAGATTAGCCTTGGATTACCTATTGGCAGTAGAGGGAGGTGTATGTGGGAAGTTTAACCTGAGCAATTGCTGTCTTCAAATAGATGACGAAGGGCAAGCAATAGCTGAGCTTACTAGCCATATGGTTAAACTAGCGCATGTGCCTACTCAGGTATGGAAAGGGTATAATCCAAGTAGTTGGTTTGGTAGCTGGTATGAGTGGTTTGGAGGGCTTAAGGCAGTGGTAGGTGGAGTCCTACTGATTTTAATGTTGTGTCTACTCCTGCTGTGTCTTATACCCTTAGTAGTTAGGTCTGTGCAAAGTCTGATAGAAAATATAGCAGAGAGGAAGGCTGCTGCACAGATAATGGCAATTTATAAGTATAAGGCTCTAGATCAGGGAGAACCAATGCAGGAAGATGAGTGTTGAAGATTCACATCATAAGTTAAGTCTGGTCTGGTTCAAGGTAACTTGCGGTGTATGCAAACTAAGGTTAAGTGATGCCTCAAGTAATTGTGAAATATCAAGAGGCATCAAAGGGGGGAATGTGGTGGAATCTCGGTAAAAATAAATTTAGTAGGCCGAGATTACCACGTGGCATGTGTACGTGCATATGCTGACGTATCGATCAGTTGGTTGCACGAGGCAAGATACGATCAGTAGTGTACGGAGCATGTGCAAGAATACAGGATGTAGTATTCCCCTCCTCCATTGTGCTGGACAAGCCATGCGGTCAAGCAGGAAGTTAATTCTTATTTGTATTGATTGGTCAAGAGAATGTGCGGGTGGAGCTTAATATGGGAGGAGTTATGTGCCTATATAAGGAGCCTGCACTATTGTCCGGGGCTCAGAACTTGTGGTATTTTGGTGACGCTAGTCCCTCTGAGTCCCGATCGGTGATCCAATAAAGAATCTCTTCCTTCCTGAAGAAACCTGTGTCCATCTCTCTGTGCTTGGCTTCCGTCAGTTTCTCCGGTATCAGTATCTTTGTTCGAATTCTTGCATTTTCCATATTTTTTTTATGTTCAATATTTTATTGAATTTTCAAAAAGGAGAAAAAACAGACAAACGAGCACAATTACATCGCATAAAGTTTACATCATAAACAGTGCATGTTGTCGTCAAACATTTTCAGGAACCTATAAAAGTGTTATACATGAACTGCAATTGTTCCCGTTTCTCGTTCATCTGATGATTATAACATTTTCCATATTTTTAAAGCTAACTGCTTGAAGGACCACTAAAGTCACGCAGATCACTTCATCTCAATAAAGTGGTCTGGATGCAGCGGCTCTGTATTTTTTACTTTGCAATGGAAAACATTGCAGTTTTGCAGTAACTTCAATCTTTACATTACAGAGCTAAAAACATCACTAGTGGCTATATTCCAGACAGCTGCTAGAATCGCTTCCTTAGCAACGACCGAGTTTCACTCGCCCTTGTGATATTCGTTGAACATTATCAAAGAACTGGAGAAGCACATGGAGAAGCACTAGAATAAGTGCTTCTCTGTAAGAAAGGTATGATTGGATGTGCGTGGCACTCTCACCCCCAATGCCTTTCTATGAGGAGCGTTGGATTGGATAGTTATCGAGGAAAAAACAAGAATTGTAATGAGGCGGAGTGGGTGGCAGCACCAAGTGAGTTTCAGTGCTGTAAAAAAAGGTGAGTAAAACCTTTGCTTTATTTTGCCCTGAATCTAAATTAGGACCCTATAGTGTTACATATTTTTTGTATTTCTAACATTATAGTGTCCTTAAAGGACCACTATAGTGCCAGGAAAACATACTCGTTTTCCTGGCACTATAGTGCCCTGAGGGTGCCCCCAACCTCAGGGACCCCTTCCCGCCGGGCTCTGGGGAGAGTAAAGGGTTAAAACTTACCTTTATTCCAGCACCAGGCGGGGAGCTCTCCTCCTCCCCTCCGCCTCCGATCCTCCCATTCGGCTGAATGCGCATGCGCGGCAAGAGCTGTGCGCGCATTCAGCCGGTCTCATAGGAAAGTATTTACAATGCTTTCCTATGGACGCTTGCGTGCTCTCACTGTGATTTTCACAGTGAGAATCACGCAAGCGCCTCTAGCGGCTGTCAGTGAGACAGCCACTAGAGGATTTGGAGGCTGGATTAACCCTATTATAAACATAGCAGTTTCTCTGAAACTGCTATGTTTAAAAAAAAAAAAAAAGGTTAATCCTAGAGGGACCTGGCACCCAGACCACTCCATTAAGCTCAAGTGGTCTGGGTGCCTAGTGTGGTCCTTTAATGAGTAAACTCAATTTTCTGGGAAAATACGTTTAGAATAGGAGTAAGATAAAGACAGACCATGTGCCGCTCTTTTCATGTATACAAGGTCTCCTTGTCCTTTTCATCTTGGCAGGACCACAAGCAAATGATAATAGACAAATCATTCATCTTGCTCAAACAGAAAAAAAAGAGAAATTCAATCTAGAACATTCAGTGAACATGTAAATCTGACATTTCTGGGAGGCAAATGAAAACCTGCTGAGCTGAATTACTTGTGTTGTTCACTGCTCTACTTGTGTTGCTCTGGAGGGCCATCCAAATTTGACCGTAGGAATGACCCAGTCATTTCTTCCACAGGCAAGTTATTAAAATAGTGTAATGACATTTTTACACTGGAAGAGAAAGATTATATATATATACATTATATATGAATCATATATGCATTAGCTGAACTGCTCATTATTACAACAGGCATATTATGTTTTTTTTAACCCCATCCAGCATGGTATGCAGTCATTTTTTTGCAAGACATGTTTTGACAGGACAGCCTAATACTAGTGGGAGTTGTGTTATTAAATAATCAATTTAAAAGTCTACAATGTGCTCTGTATCTCTTTAATTTTTCTCCTTAATATTACATTACAGAAAGTGGCTACAGTGAGTGATCATACTTGTTTCTCTTTCTTTTCCCTAAAAATAGCTTACCACTTATTCAGAAGTGAGATTGCATTCTTCCTACCTGTGAATCATCACAAGTGATAATTTCCCAGGCCATACCAAATGTTTCCATATAAAAGCATTGTGGTCCTTGGTTTCATAGAAGCATTGAAACTAAGGCTTCTGTACAAGGGCTTTGACAAGGGAAGGCTGGAGGAGGCTCAAACCCAAATGTGGAGCACCATAGCCCTAGATCTTTTTTCCATATATGCCGTGCTCTCTCTGCCCACTCCCGGTCTCCTTGGTGAGTCTAGGATTTAGACAGAAGTGAAAGTAGTGCTATAATAGACACACACAGTGTCATATTGTCATGTCCTCTGCCCCTTTCTTTGCAGGCAAGTACTGTGTGTGTTTTATTGTTGTTTATTTAGTCATGCATATCTAGGCAGTTAGGACCCACCGTAATTGGAGTACTTTGGCGCAGTGGTGGGCTGCATACATTTTGGCCATTGATGTATGTCTAAATCTCCAATGTTTTACATATATAGTACTTGGTTATGTCTCCTCTTGTTTTGCCTTGTATCTCTTGTCTTGTTTTATTTTGTATCCCTAGTTCATGTACAGTCCTATCCTGCCCATGTTTTGTTAATGTTTCCCTTATGTATTGTGTACATGTTCTGGGTTCTGCTTTCTGTCCTTCTCCGGTTCTGGGTTCTTCTAGTTTTGTCTTATTTTCTTGTTTGGTGCCTATTCTAGTCTTACCTTGCTTCTAGTACTGGATACATCTCAGCTTTTCATCTAGCTCATGACATCCACTTAAGCTTCATCAGGGTTCTGGTTTGTGGCCGCACAAATGCTGGTGCTCAACACCAGGGGGCGTGTGGTTACCCTGCACCAGGCCCTGATTGACCACTTCCACGCTGAATCTCCTATCATCTACATCAGGCACACAGGGGTCCCGGTCTTCGGACAGCCACCCTGACACATATTCCCTCTGTGTCTTTATCACTGTGCTACGTCTGCTCACAGTTGTACTCCATTGAGTAGACATTGTGCAGTGGGTAGGCAGCATCCTGGCCCTACAGGGGGCGTGCTGAAACAGTGACTAGCAAGGCAATGTACCACTGTTAAGGTACAGATACATTGTTTTTTAATTGTGTTTATGTATAACTGTGTATGCTTGTCTGTGTTTGTGATTGCCTGTGTGTGCTTGTCTGTGCATCTGTCTGTGTCTGTGCCTGTCTGTACCTGTTGGTGCCTGTGTATGCCTGTCTATATGTATGTGTGTGTCAGTGCCTTTCTGTGCTATACTGGAAGCTGACTTGGAGATTATATCCAGTTAGGCTATTTTACACTTAAATTTGAAATTCACTTAGAATTCAATTTGAAACAAATACAAATCTCACTTTAGAGAATAAATCCTGTATGTTACATATTTTTAAATGTCTTAAATGTTTAAAAGCATAACACACATATCATTATATCATCAGTGCATAACTGTGAATTAACTATATCTACTTAAAGGTAGATAAATTTATGCAGCCAACCCATCTCAAATAACTACCCCCCAGTTCTGTAGAATCCCGATTAGCGTGCTTACATTTTGATGTTTGTAGGTTAAAACATCCGTTATCTTAATGTCTTCGAAATTCAAATACTTCAAATACTAAACATTCACTGGAAGTTTGTAATTTATGGGCAAAAAAACAAAAACAAAACATAATCGACCATGCAACTCCTCTGTGTTTTGCATGTTTTATCTACTTTTCATTATATTTGCTAGATTTGCACTTTTGTTATATAACTTATATAATTTGCAAATGAATATAAACTGACCTCTTGCTCTTTGCCCATTGGGGCAAAAAAAGAGCTGACTGGTGGGGAAAAAAGATAATTAATGGTTAGTGGATAGCCACTAAATGTTGATTTTATTCACAGATTAATGTTTGATCACGGTGTATTAACTGGAGAGAAGGAAATACCTCTCAAAGTGATACAATTATGATGGTTTATCACTTATGTTAGAATTGAGCCTTTATTAAGTAAGAACTCAAATCTTCAAATTAATCATATTAAATTACACAAGAAAATAATTTAGAAACAAAATTTAAGATGTAAATTTATGATAATGATAGCCATGAATATCTAGCTTAGTATTTAACCATTTCTATAAATATTAATATCACACAGCAGAAACAATCAGTCCACAGAAAATGGTAAAATGTGTGAGTGAAGTTGAGCATGAGAACTGCTATATTGAATATTAATGCTTTGTACACAGGTAAGGAAGCTTTTAAAAAAAAAAAATGTAATGGTCAGTTCAGCAAAAATAAAAAAAATTAGGAAATTAAAAAAGAGCACACAAAAAGACTCAACCCAAGAAATACCTTTATTAAAAGGTTACACCAACCCTTTCTGGCACTTTACGTTTTAGGACTTACAATGCCCTATTGGGCATTTCTTAAAGGTGCCCCCACCATAACACCAAAAAAAAAAAATTTTTTTTTTGCGACCTCCATTTGATGACAGCAAGGGCCTCACATGGTCCAATTGCATGCTTCTCATTGGTTTAAAAGTAGAAGGGAGTGGATTTGTGGCAAAGAGACAGGCTTATTGTGCAGAATTGTGTACAATAATTGATGACACTATAATGATTTGAGCATTCAGAAAATACAATATGTTAATGAGGCCAAATTCAATCATTTGTGTCCAGATTAGCCCTTCAAGCAGTACTCATCATATTTAACATAGTTTCATATTGTGTAGATTTTAATCTAGATTTAATCTAAGAAAATCCAACATTACTATGAGGAAGATCTAAAACAGTGCTGTCCAACTTCTTAGTGTGGAGGGCTGGGTGTCAAGGAACAGCAAGTATAATTGAATAATCCACAAAAATCAACTAAACTATGTATTACACCCCCATACCTATTCGTATGATTCAATTTTATATTACCTCTTATTAGTAAAATATGCCATTCTACTTTCCCTTTCCTATTTTTTTGTTTCAACTCATGCTTTCCTTATCACTTCATAAACTTTATATTTTGTTCACCATAATTTAGCTTTTGAGTCTTTCCTTCTATCTTTATACGGAGTGGTGGAATAGTTAGAGATGATTAAGTATTCTCAGGGAACCCATGATAAATCATAGGGCCCCTTACAAAACCATTAGCTGGGGCCCACCTGAAACACCCCCACCCCCCTTCCCCCCCATAAAAAACAGCACTAAATACACATACACAGAGTTACACACTGTCAGTCAATCACAAACAATTACACATTGTCCCACACAGGGCCGGTGCAAGGACTTCAGTCTACACAGGCGAAGACACATTTTGCTTCGCCTAAAATTTGTCTTAACCTGTCTGCCTAATATTTCTACTTTTGCTCCTCCTACCCATTCTTTTGCCCCTTTTGTGCATATTGTCACCATTTTCTTTCTCGTTTTCACTTTTTGTATATTGTATCCCCTGTTTGGCAATATTTTCATGTTTTGTAGTCTTTTTACCCCCTTGAGTCACACACTCACTCACTGGCTCTTAAACACACATAGGCTCTTACACACACATACACGCACACAGTCTCTTACACACACACTGCTTATACACACACACACACACACACACACTGGCTCTTACACACGCACACTGACTCTTACATACACAGAAACTGCTATACACACACACACACACACACACACACACACTGACTCTTACACACACTGCTTATACACACACTGTCTCTAACACACACACCAGCTTTTACATAAACTGGCTCATTCTAACACACACACACACACATTCACTGGCTCTAACACACACACACACTAACTTACACACACTGCTTACATAGACACACATGCACACACACTGGCTCTAACACATACACTGGCTCTTACACACACACACACACACACACACAGTCTCTTATACACATACACACTGCTTATACACACACACACACAAACACACACACGCTAACTCTTACACAAACTGCTTATACAGATACACATGCACACACACTTGCTCTAACACACACACACACACACTAACTCTTACACATACACTGCTTACACAGACACACGCACACACACGGCTCTGACACACACATACACACACACAGTCTCTTACACACACACGCCGCTTATACGCACACACTGGGTCAAACACACACACACACTAACTCTTACACACACACACACACACACACACACACTGGCTCTAACACAGACACACTAACTCTTACACACTGCTTATACACACACACACACACACACACTGGCTCTAACACACACATTCTTGCACTTCTGTGTCAAGAATGCACAAGCAACTTACACCCTAAATGGTAGTGAATTAGGGATAACCATACACGAGACAAATTTGGGAATTGTTATAGACAACAAATTAGGCAGCAATATGCAATGTCAATTTGCAGTTGCAAAGGCCAGTAAGGTTTTGTCATGTATAAATAGGGGCATAAATTCTAGGGATGAAAATCTAATTTTGCTTCTTTATAAATTGCTGGTAAAACCACACCTTGAATATGCTGTGCAATTTTGGGCACCGGTTCTAAAGAAGGATATTATGGCACTAGAAAAAGTGCAGAGACTAGCTGCAAAATTGATAAAAGGAATAGGTAAAAGGTAAAAAAATATAAATCTCTTTAGTTATAAAAAACGGCACCTCAGAGGGGATATGATAACATTATATAAATATATTCGGGGCCAGTACAAATCATTATCTGGAAAGCTATTCATAAACAGGGCTATTCATAAACATAGGACACCAGGTCACGCATTTAGGTAAAAGGTAAAAAAATATAAATCTCTTTAGTTATAAAAAACGGCACCTCAGAGGGGATATGATAACATTATATAAATATATTCGGGGCCAGTACAAATCATTATCTGGAAAGCTATTCATAAACAGGGCTATTCATAAACATAGGACACCAGGTCACGCATTTAAGGAAGATTTAATCTAAGACAAAGGAAAGGTGTTTTTTTTTACAGTAAGAACTATAAGGAATATGGAATTCCATACAGATGTTTAAACTGCAATTGGATAAATACTTCCAAAAACATAACATACAGGGATATAATTTCTAATTAGTGGGGTAATAGATTCTTGATACAAGGTGATATCTGACTGCCATTTTTGGGTCAAGAAGGAACACACACACATACACACACACACACACACAGAGTCTCTTACATACAAACACTGGCTCTAACACACACACACACACTAACTCTAACACACACACACACACACTAACTCTTACATACACACACTGCCTATACACACACAAACACACACACACACACACACACACTGGCTCTAATTGTTAAACATAGGTCCCCCTGGTGTTTCTGCACTGTAGTAACTTTCTTCTGCTCTTCACAGCAGTTGGCGACTGGGATATGATTTCACATATCCCAGCGGCCTTTAGCTAATGAAGAAATTGGCCAAGGATGCTCCTCGCTGCTCCACCCCCTCCCTCATTGGCTGCACATTTTTTCCCCATCACACAGACAGCCAGCTCGGTAAATTTCTAACATGGGCATTGCTGCAGAAAGTGGCTGGCGGGAGCGGAGTTCTCCGTGTTCCCAACAGTCACTCGGACATCTTTGCACCGCTCGGGTCGGTGCTTGTGCTGCCTTATGGTAGTGCCGGCCCCGGTCACACACACACACACAGGGCCGGCACTACCATAAGGTGGCCCAGGCGGCCGCCTTAGGGCGCACCGGCCCTGGGGGCGCAAAATCAGGCTGACCGGAAGGAGGGAAGCGCACTGCGCTCCCCTCCAACTGACGACCTAATGTAGCATGCCCGAGCGCCCGGTTCTGCGGGCGCGCGAGGGAGCACTCTCCCACGTGTGCTTCCTCTTCAGCTCCCTCGCGCGCCGCATACTGATACCGGAGCCGGAAGATGACGTCATCTTCCAGCGCCGGCATCCCTACGCAGTGCGCGAGGGAGCTGAAGAGGAAGCACACATGGGAGAGTCCTCCGTCGCGCGCGCGCGCATGCCCGCCAGCCAGCCAGCCAGCCTGCCTACCCGCCCAGGAGCCCAGCAGCACCACTGGACCCCAGGGAGTCCCTTCAGCACTCCAAAAGGTAAGGAGGCTGGGGGATTAATTTTTTTAAAAAAACAACATGTGTTAGTGTGTGTGTGTGTGTGTGTGCGTCTGCTAGTGTCATTGTGTGTGTGTCTGCTAGTGAGTGTCAGTGTGTGTGTCTGCTAGTGAGTGTCAGTGTGTGTGTGTCTGCTAGTGTCAGTGTGTGTGTGTGTCTGCTAGTGAGTGTCAGTGTGTGTGTCTGCTAGTGTCAGTGAGTGTGTCTGCTAGTGAGTGTCAGTGAGTGTGTCTGCTAGTGAGTGTCAGTGAGTGTGTCTGCTAGTGTCAGTGTGTGTGTGTCTGCTAGTGTCAGTGTGTGTGTGTCTGCTAGTGTGTCAGTGTGTGTGTCTGCTAGTGTCAGTGAGTGTGTCTGCTAGTGTCAGTGAGTGTGTCTGCTAGTGTCAGTGTGTGTGTGTCTGCTAGTGTGTCAGTGAATGTGTCTGCTAGTGAGTGTCAGTGAGTGTGTTACTGTGTGTCTCTTACGGAGTGTGTTTGTGTGTGTATTAGTGAGTCTGTTTGATGTCTGTTAGTGAGTGTGTGTTTGTCAGTGAGAGTGTATGTTTTGTAAGTGAGTGTGTGTGTATGTCTGTCGCTGAGTGTGTCTGTCAGTAAATGTGTGTGTCTGTTAGCTGGTGTGTATGCATCTGTTTGTGAGAGTGTGTGTGTGTCTTCAGCACTTACCTTTCTCTAGCGCCGGACTCCCTTGGCGCTGGGGATCCCTCCGCCTCTCAGCTCCGAATGCTCTTGCCGCGCACGCATTCAAACCGCCCATAGGAAAGCATTACTCAATGCTTTCCTATGGACGTTCAGTGTTTTAGAATAGCGGAAGCTCCTCTAGCGGCTGTCAGTGAGACATCCACTAGAGGCTGGATTAACCCTCGGTGAAACTGCTATGTTTTCAGCTGCAGGGTTAAAACTAGAGGGACCTGACACCCAGACCACTTCATTGAGCTGATGTGATCTGGGTGTCTGTAGTGGTCCTTTAAGTGTGTGTGCATCTGCATGCACTGGCGTACATACCGCGGTCGCAGGGGTCACAGCCCTGCAACCCCTGCGACCAGGTGCCCGCCGCCATGTGTTGGAGGGGGCGAGGATATGAATGACATCATATCCCTGCTCCCTGTGTACCACACAGCGCAGCTGGCGCCCTGTGATGGGGCTGGGCTGCAGAACAGGACTCCAAGGAGCCAGACAGCATGCATCCAGGGGACAAGATTGAACTGATGTAAGTATGTAATTGTGTATGTCTCTGTATGTATGTATGTATGTATGTATGTATGTATGTAGGTCTCTGTATGCCTGTATGTCTTTGTATATATGTTTCTGTATGCCTGTATGTCTATGTATGCCTGTATGTCTCTGTACAAAATGTATGTGTCTGTATGTTTCTGTATGCCTGTATGTCTCTGTATGTACAAATGTATGTGTCTGTATGCCTGTATGTCTTTGTACGTATGTGTCTGTATGCCTGTATGTCTCTGTATACCTGTATATATGTATGTGTCTGTATGACGGTATGTCTCTGTATGCGTGTATGTCTTTGTATGCGTGTATGTATGTATGTGTCTGTATGCCTGGATGTCTCTGTATGTTTCTGTATGTCTATGTATGTATGTATGTATGTATGTATGTGTCTGTATGACGGTATGCCTCTGTATGTATGTCTTTATATGCCTGCATGTCTCTGTATGCATGTATGTCTCTGTCTGTGTCTGTATGTCTCTGTATGATTATTTCTGTGTTTGTATGAACCTTATTTTAAACGAGGGTGGGGGGCACCAAAATGCATCTTCGCCTGTGTAACTAAAAATCCTAGCACCGGTCCTGCACACACACACACATGCACAATGTCAGACACATACATAAATACACAATGTTAGCTACACATTGATACTCACCATCCAGGGGTGCAACTGACAACAGTTTGGACCCCCGGGCAAATATATGTCCTGGCTCCTTTCACATCCAATAAATACCTGTGCGTTTATTCACTAAACAGTTAAATGTACAGAATTCAAACACAAACTGCAAAATGTAGGCCATGATAGCCATTTTGGAAATACATCTTCAAATTTGTTATAGTCATAGCTTGCTTATTTTGACTTAAATTCAATAATTTAGTATTAAATTCAATAAAATAACTGTTTAGTGAACAAACTATGTCTGTTTAGTAAGGTGGTGCAGTAGACATTGCTTACCTAAATTTCAGTAAGGCTTTTGACACTGTCAAATATAGAAGGCTTATCAATAAACAGCAAACTTTGAGTTTGGATTCCAATATTGATTAATGGATTAGGCAGTGGCTGAGTGACAGGACACAGCGGGTTCGTAGTCAATAGAGTATAATCCAAGCAAGGTCTTATAAACAGTGGGGTACCTCAGGGATCTGTACTTGGAACCATTCACTTCAATATTTTTATGAGTGATATTGCAGAAGGTTTTGCTGGCGCAGTATGTCTTTTTGCTGATGATACAAAGATTTGCTACCGGGTTGATGTTCCAGAAGGGATAAGCCAAATGGCAAATTATTTAGGTAAACTAGAAAACAGTTAAAGTTAAAATTGACATTTAATGTGGATAAGTGCAAGATAATGCATCTTAGGCGTAAAAACCCAAGGGCAGAGTATATATTTAGGGGTAATTATTTCAGATGACCTAAAGGTAGGCAGACAATGTAATAGAACAGGGTGAAATTGAAGCTTAGTTGTGTAGGGACTCGGGAGAGGTATTAGCAGTAGAAAGAGGGAAGTTCTCATTAAGTACAGAGCACTGGTAAGACCTCACTTGGAGTATTGTAGGCAGCACTGGAGACCGTATCTCCAGAAGGATATTAATACTTTGGAGTGAGCTCAGAGAAGAGCTATAAAACCGGTTAATACATTTCAGGGTAAAACTTACAAGGAATGGTTAAACGATTTTAAAATGAATAGCTTGGACGAAAGACGAGACATCGGGGATAGAATAGAACCATTTAAATACATAAAGGGAATCATCACAGTAAAGGAGGAGAGTATATGCAAAAGAGCATAGTCTTAAATTAGAGGGGCAAAGGTTTAAAAATAATATCAGGAAGTATTACTTTACAGAGAGTGTATTAGATGCATAGAATAGCTGATGTTGTAGAGGTTAACACA
Organism: Pelobates fuscus; assembly: GCF_036172605.1. Taxonomy (NCBI): domain Eukaryota; kingdom Metazoa; phylum Chordata; class Amphibia; order Anura; family Pelobatidae; genus Pelobates; species Pelobates fuscus. Next base: position 115,370,730 of record NC_086317.1, read on the forward strand.
GTGAGGCAGTTTAAGCATGCGTGGGATAGGCATAAGGCTATCCTAGATATAAGATGCCAGGGACGTATGAAAGTTTGTAGACAATTTAGAATTTAGAAAAGCAGACTAGATGGGCCGAATGTTTCTTATCTGCCGTCACATTCAATGTTTTTTGTTTTTTATGTAACATGGATACTTGACAAGGAATTGAAAATGCTAAATTACTGAGCTGAAAAAATATCTGGATAGTAGAACATTTTCAATTCATCTATTGTGGTCTACAACGTGCAATCCCTTTGTCAGTTTATGAATGCAGTTGATTGTGCAAATGCAAGAATGTCTTTGTGAGTAGTGCAATAATGCAAATGTGTGAGTGAAGAGCTTCAAAATGTGTGTCTAATTAAAGGAGTATATTTTTGCATAGTGTCAAGGTTGGTAAATGCAGTGTCATGTGTAGTGGGGTGTCTGTGCATGTTAATGCAGGAATGCATTTGTTTAAATGCAGAGTGTCACTTTGTGCATTTGCAAATAGTGGTACATCACTATAAAGTGTATTTTTATAAACATGACTAGGGCATTTCCTTCACTTTATATCTGTCCATCCTGCTCTTTTAGTTCCCACTGGATTCTCTCTGTAACCCACTCCAAGTTTTGTTCCTTTATTCCACCCTCCACTTTTTGCGTTTCTATTCTATCTTCTAATTTTATCTGTTCATCTATTCCACCTTTATTTTTGTCTCTCTCTTTACACCAAATCATCCAATTGCCCACTTATATCCAATGTCTTCACTTGTGTCACTGCATTCCTATCATTCTTCACTTGCCTTTCCTCCTATCCCACATTAGCTGTCTCTTTCTACCTCTTAGTTTTCCGTTCCATCCATCTTTATCCTTGCCACAGATCCTTGCTGGTTCACTGCTGCTGGCTGGATGGGTGGATGGCTAGCTGGTTGAGGTGATGGCTGGCTGTCAGGCTGTTGGCTTGTCATGGTGTCTGCAGTCTGCTCATTCTAAGCAACAACCATGGAGGCTCAGTGTGTGGAGTGGTGGAGCTATGAGATCAGATCCTTTCCCACCTCTCTCCAACACTGTCCTGGCACTAGAACAATATGGCCCCCTCCTAATGGGAATAATGATAGCCAGATCTGTGGAGTAGGGCAGGTAATGTAAAGTACACTGTGGGGCCCAATAATAGTTATTATAAAATTATACTTCTCCAGTTTGAGAGATTAGCTGATCTCTCCAAGTGGCCCTCAGCTGCATTGTGAAAATGTATGTGCAGATAAAAAATGATCTGTTTTTTTGTCAGCCATAGGTCTCGGATACATGTTTGGTTTGCCATTCAGTTGGACAATACTGCTCTAAGTTATCCTGAAAACTTGGACAAATATCTTTTGATACAACAATAGTTTTATCATAATAGGTCTATTTCTTATCTAGAAAGAGTTTGTTTTTCCGAAACACCGTTAGCATATTTGAAAAAGTTGAATAAAATACTGAAATATGTTTCAGTAGGAATTTGATTGAGACTCACAGAAGTTTTCTATTTATGGATAAACTGTCTGGGCTCATTCACTTATGTATCTTGTTATTATATGATGATTTACGTCACATATCCATTTAGGGGGGAAGGTTATAATCTCTTTAAATACTAGTCATATTATAGCGTGAATGTTCATGCACATCTGAATCATATAAAGGGGATATATATATATATATATATATATATATATATATACGGTAGTCATTTATTGTTTTCTACTTGTTTTTTATCAGTACTCTACACCGATCAGCCACAACATTGAAACCACTGACAAGTGAGTAACATAATATAATATATAAAATATCATTCTATTGACACCTGTTAATTGGTGGGGCATATTAGGCAGCAAATATCTGGGTTACTTTAACAAGGGTCAAATAGTTATGGCTAGATAATTAGGTCAGAGCATCTACAAAATGGCAAGTCTTGTGGGTTGTTCTTGGTGTGCAGTGGTTAGTACCTATCAAAAGTGGTGCAAGGGAGGAAAACCAGTGAACCAGTTTCAGGCTTATTTATGCACATGGGCAGCGAACACTAGCCATCTGGTCCAATCACACAGAATAACTACTATACCTCAAGTTGCCTAAAAATGTAATGCTGACCATAAAAGAAAGATGTCAAAACACAGAGTGCATCACAGAATACTTCATGTTGAGGCTGCGTATTTGCAGACTGGTCAGAGTGCACCCCAGTCCACCTCCGAAAGTGCATTTAGCGGGGGAAGCGAGCATCAGAACTGGACCATGAAGTAAAGGAAGAAGGTTGCCTAGTCTGATGCATTACGTTTTCTTTTAAATCAGGTCAATGGCCTGGTGTATGTGCGTCATTTGGGGATAGATGGCAGCAGAATGCACTATGGGAACAAGGCAGGCCTTTCAGAGGCAGTGTTATGATCTGGATAATGTTCAGTTGGGAAACCTTGGGTCCTGGCAATCATTTGAATGTTACTTTGACACCTACTGGCCTACGTAGATATTGTTGCAGACCACTTTCACCCCTTCATGACAATGGTGTTCACTGATGGCAGTGGCCTCTTTCAGCAAGATAATGCATTCTGCCACACTTCAAAAATTGTTCGGGAATAGTTTGAGGAACATGACAAAGAATTCAAGACATTGCCTTGGCCTCCAAATTCCCCAGATCTCCATCTGATTAAGCATTTGTGGGATGTTCTGGAACAACAAATCCGATCCATGGAGGCCACACCTCACAAATTGCTTAAAGGATCTGCTTTGTGCCAGATACCACAGGACATGTTCAGAGGTTTTGTGTAGTCCATATCTGAAGCATCTGAGCTGTTTTGGCAACACAAGGTGGGCCTACATATTATTAGGCAGGTGGTTTTATTGTTGTGATTGATCCGTATATTTATTTGTATGTATTACAGGAATAACAGAATTTAGGGTGCTGCCTTTCTGTCTCATTCTGATGTATCCCTCCTAAGTAATGTTTGAGATTGCATTCCCCTTACCAAACCAATGTCACTGTTATATGAACTTGCACTAACAACATTTTTACTAAACTCCATGCTCTTCAATTTAAACAAATCATGTTTATCAATTATAAATTTTTTCTTTTTAGTGTCTCTTTCGATCAGAAGCTATGTATGTTTGATTCAAGTAAGTGGAAGTGAGCGTATTTGACAGGTGACAGACTGAAATGTCACAGCTGATTCAATTTATTAACGGTACAGTGGATTCATGTCTCGCTATCTATCTTCAATATTTTAACACTTAAAATGCCTATGGGTCTTGCAAGCCAGTATGTATTACTGAGTAGTGACATCTGAGAATGGTTTACTTTTTAATGCCAAAAGGCTGTGTAATGTATAACTATGTAATGCTACGTAATATACTATCTAATTGCTTGTCAACGGCTTTGGCCTGTGAACCCCTGAGATTGTGAAGGTTCTTGACATATATTGATTTTGTCATGTGGAGCACCTTGTTTTTCTTATTATAAAGTTAACAACATATTTAAATAATACACAAGTAAGCATGTTCTCCCTTCATATTACTTATAAATAGCATTATACATATATTTATAAATCTCTGTAGTTGTAATTAGGGCAGTGAAGAAGACCCACATTACAAAGCAGAGTTGGTAACTGATTGATAGCATATTCTGACTTTCAGCACTATTGCTCAACAATTATCAAACCATTCACAATCCGAATTCCCCAAACCTTTTTTTCTGCCTGTAATACTACCTGTAATAATACCCAAGCATATTGATGAAGGTAGTACGTGACAGGTGTGTTAAACCTGCAATGCACGGATAAAGTCTTGTAGGAGCTGACCAGCCCTCGCTGAAAATGTTGTAATGTATGGTGTAAATGGCACTGGTAGTATCCAGGAAAGATTAACTTTTTAATTACCCGGATGATGCGGTCTCCCACCTGCCTCTGTCTGTTACTTGCACTATCCTCACCACCTTCCTGCTCGGCCTAAGGGTGGTAGTAATGAAGAAGGTACTGCTGGTGGTGGATACAGTATCAGTGGACCAGCTGTGTGATCTCAAACTTTGCCCTAGTACAATACATTAGCCACAGCACTTCACCTGGTGGCTGCTGAAGTTGCAGGCGGATTCACAGTGGTTGCAGTGGAAGCATTGACAACCCTAGCCTCTACACTAGCACTTGAGTAATGCTAATGGAAATGGTGATGGTAACCATGATGGCGAGTAAGTTACTTGTGTCACTGCTAGCAGATGATGTTATGACTGTCTGTGTTGGATGAGTTGATTCAAAAGCAGATATAGATGGACTTAGACAAGCCGGAAAAGATGTAGAAGAACAGTGCACACTAGCTGGATAAAATAGTGGGCTACTGCCTATTCTATCTAGATTCTCCTCTAGTAGGCTACTGGCGCATAGTCAAGTTTCTACTGGTCCAGAGGCTAATAATCGGTCTGCAGTTTTGGGGGGGGGGGGAGAATAGCAATATCATTAACAGATTTATTACCACCAAGATCAGACATTGGGGACACTACTTTGGTACTCTGCTGTACCTTTTCGGTAAACGTTGTCTTTAATGGAACTGACGAACTAGATTCTACTGATCTCTACCTTAGTTGCTTCTTGGTGGGTCTAGACATATTAGGGCTAGTTGTACTAGTTCTGCTGCTGCCTCTGCTGCTAAAGGTTGTCTAAGCCTGTGTTTGGAGAAGCCCTGCATGCTCTTTAAACATGCTGCTGCGTGTGGGTCTAGATGACCTTATTGCTGCAACTACATATTCTTCTACTTCTTTAGACTTCCAGTCACCAAGTGAAGAATAATAAAGCTGAGAAAAAATTATTTGACTCTTGGGTAATTAATTCGTCATAATAGACATGCTACTCCTACTAACCAGAGTCTGAATACTACTACTTATAGTGGTACTTATGGAGGTGATGGCAACAGCGGTGGAGGTGTGAGCAGTCCTCATGGATAAGGAAGAGTTGTTAAGACACGAGTTGTCATGGTACTACTACTGATTGTGGTTTGGGGAAAACAACTCCTCCCTCAATTTCTGTATGGGATTAATATTATGATGGAAGACAACAAATGCCAATGCCAGTTACACTGGAAACGTTAATCCATTTCATTAACCACATAGAGATAACCACACACGAGAAGGATTTGGGAATTGTTATAGACAACAAATTAGGCAGCAATATGCAATGTCAATCTGCAGTTGCTAAGGCCAGTAAGGTTTTGTCATGCATAAATTCTCGAGAGGAAAATATAATTTTGCCTCTTTATAAATCGCTGGTAAGACCACACCTTGAATATGCTGTGCAATTTTGGGCACCTGTTCTAAAGAAGGATATCATGGCACTAGAAAAAGTGCAGAGATAAGCTACAAAATTGATAAAAAGGAATGGTGCATTTTAGTTACGAAGAAAGGTTAAAAAATTTAAAACTCTTTAGTTTGGAAAAACAGCGCCTCAGAAGGGATATGATAACATTATACAAATATATTCAGGGCCAGTACAAACCATTATCTGGAAATCTATTCATAAACAGGGCTATACATAGGACACGAGGTCACACATTTAGGCTGGAAGAAAGGAGATTATATCTAAGGCAAAGAAAAGGTGTTTTTTTTTACAGTAAGAGCAATAAGGATATGGAATTCTCTGCCTGAAGAGGTGGTTTTATCAGAGTCCACACAGATGTTTAAAATGCAATTGGATAAATACTTGCAAAAACATAACATACAGGGATATAATTTCTAATTAGTGGGGTAATAGCTGCTTGATCCAAGGAGACATCTGACTGCTATTTTTGGGTCAAGAAGGAATTTTTTCCTAGTTTGTTGCAAAATTGGAAGCGCTTCAGACTAGGTTTTTTGTCTTCTTTTGGATCAACAGCAAAAACAAATGTGAGGAAGGCTGAACTTGATGGACACAAGTCTCTTTTCAGCTATGTAACTATGTAACCTTAACGCAAATTAGAATTCTAATATGTTTCTGTGTCCCATAGTCTCCTAACAATCACAATCAGTGTGATACATTAAAATATTTATATTGACTACAGCTTAAATTAAAATCTTGCTGCAGCTATTGATAGTTAATTATATTATCTGATTATTTCAAAGGTGTAACTTTGAAGTTGTAAATAGGAGAAGATTTCTTCCTAACAAACTTGTTTTCTAAATGTATGAACGGAAAAAGCATATAAGCGTTTGCGCATAAGTTCAGTCTCATTGCAAATCAATTAGGTGAACGTAATTAAAATATACAGTGATACGTATATTCACACCGTAGTCATATTGTTATATTGAATGATTACTTATCATTGGTGCTTAATGGATTTATACAGCAAGTACATTAAATCCATTATGTACTTTGATATTATAATTGGCAATCTCATACAGTTTGTGCACCTTATTAAGCACTTTCTTTCGTTTGGAAACCATGTAATATGAGTATGTTACAAGTAGTTGTAAAGCAATATAAACATATTTTGTTGCTTATCAACCTCAATCTCTTTGATGAAGAAGGCATGGTAAAACACTCCTTACCTATAGTCACAAGACACTAACCGGATTAAGGTGAAGATAATGTAGTCCAGGCAAAGCTTGACAAAGATCCGAGTGTGAATCGAAACGTTGCTGTGTTTACCGTGATTCTCCAATAAAACTGATGTTTTTTTATAGACCTTGAGTGCCTGGACTACATTGTCTTCGCTATATGGAATGGGAGTTTGCCAACCCTTGGTACAGTGCACCGAGGTCTACAACTGATGAGAGTCCGGATCCCTCCTTTGCTTGCAATAACTAACAGGATTTATTTCTCCAAATAGCCAAAATTAAGCTATCCCAAATTTTTTTTCTGTACAGAATTCTATCTAAAACCTCTAAATTTAAAAGTATTAAAAGCATAAATAAATGATATTAGAAAAAGCTTATTTGACCTTTTCATGCAGTATAAATGTGAATCAGCTGTTGACATGTTTCATAACAATAATAGGTCTTGTTACACAATAAAGTGAGTCATATGACTTTAATGTCATTACTGTCAAATCTCAGTCAGATAAAGGCAGCTGTTGAAATGTAAATTACATTTATTTTGTCATTTGATAGGACTGTATAATTTCTAAAAGTAATTAAATGTAAATATGAGTATGATAATAGAAGCAGAGTTGTCACGTGTTACTATAAAATTTGTATCATAATCACCTTGAGATTCAATTTATGTCACTGAGTTATTGTTTATGTTTATCTTGTATTAAACATACTTTACAGTATACAATATATGTAATATATCTTTGTCATCAGCCAGGTAATTAACTATTTCAAATGGTACAAAAGGCGACCTAAATGAGGACAGAATGTACATATGAGTCCTCCATTATAATATTCTAGGACACAGTTGACACACCTAATGCACACACCTATGGTCACACCGTTATTGCACTATAGGGGCGGTACATTATATAATTTATAAAATTATTAAACTGTATGCAATCAGATGTGAAGCAGCAAGGTTTAAAACTATAGCCTCTTGGTTTCCTATTAAGAGCTATTTCAACAGAAAATATTTCTACCCAGAAAAGTTTGCATGTAGTATGTATATGGGGAGAACTAGAAAAGTGTTGGCAGGAGAATAATGGTGTTAATTTGTAAAAGTTGAGCTGTTACCATAAAAAATATAAAATAATCAGGAACATTCCATTGGTTCAAACATGACCAATAGAGGGAAAAGGGAGAAGCAGTAAAAAAAAAAATAAAAAAAAATCTATATTTATATATTTAATAAATACATAATATATAAAAAAATAAAAATAGACTTTTTTTTTATTAGACTTGTTTTTCCCCTTTATTGATTACGTTTTCTCACTTGATGTGTGAAAAATGCTCTTATATTATGTATATATTTTACAGTACACTCATAATTGGCTCATTTTTGTGTCTTTTAGGTTTTGTTTGATTCAGTTTTGAAATTGTGTTTCCAGTATTGAAATTCTGACAAGCCAAACCGACATATGTTCAAATTTGATCATCCTGAAAATGTTTCCAATTGTATGAGGTATATGAAAAAAACAGGTTTCAAAAGGTGCAGATTTGCTGTCTGCAGCCTTTGCAAATTCTCCCCAGTGTTTTGATTGACAGCTGGGCGGTGTTGCAAAAAAGATTAATAAAAGTGATGATTACTATTAAAATTGGCACTTTTTATAAACTATCAAAAATGAAAGACCCTAGACACATAAAGTAAACTTCAGCACCTTTAATTCTCAGTGGTTCATAGCATTTCTGACATAGGAGTTTACATACTTGTTTTTTTTTGTTTTTTTTTTTTACAAATTAGTCCTATAAGTATGCATTTGTGTTATGCATTTGTGTTATGCAATATTCTTAAAGTGTCTCTTAACTGCAACTTGTCAGGCTTTACTTGGGGATTGCAATCTGTATGCCAAAATAAACTAATTTTAAAACATTTGGTCTAAAATTTTCAACTACCTGGAGAATTGACGATTAACGATTTTGTGTGTTTCTGGTTAATTCCATTATTTACCCTGCAGTATTAGCACTCAGCATTCCTGTACACTTTTATTTCTTTCGCTATCCAGGCATATTATTTTACCACCCGGACTGCTACAAATATACTTATTGGCTCACTGGTTTAGTTGATTCCTAAACACATCCTATTTAAATCACTCTAGTAGACCTATGTTCTTTTCATGTTGTATATTGCCTTTCCCTACAGAACCAAAATAATTGTCATGAGTTACATACAGAATTACATTACTTCAAAATCTTCCCTCAATTTTAGGATCTCTAGTTCCTATTCTATATTTTATCAATTATATCCTGCTATGTATGTCTTTCTCACGAATCTCAGTTTCGTAAAACTCAACAAGCTTAATTCACATCTGCTAAATGAAACAAAATTGGGCATTTAGATTCAGGCAATTTTAATTTGCCCAAATGATTGTCAGAATCAAAAATGCCTGACTTATGCCTGAATCACACAAAAAAGCTAAGAACATGATTAACAAAATGTGTATATGCAATCAGTTTTTCAGTAATTGAGGGGTTGCTTTAGGCTCCATGCTCCTTACTCTACTATTTTTACAATAAGTGTCAGGAGTTAGACTTATAATCTGAGCTACCCACTCATTTTCTTCATCAAACAGCCAAACGCAAATAGTGCTCCTCACCTATAAGTAGCGGAAGAAGAGAGAAAAAAATGTCTGCCCCACCACAAGCCATAGGGCTGTGGGAGGAGCTAAATTAAAAGTAGGTATTCATCTATTTGTTTACATATTGGAGATGGTGGGTAGTGTCACTGCCAAATACCCCAACACTTACTCCAACTCTTAAAGATGTAGCTCTGTGATCTAGGTACATCCTTTCTAAATCTGTCCAATCATATTTGCATGTTTCTTCATCTGTGCATTTAGGACACTCACTGTACCTTATGCAATGTAACCTTTAATGTATTCTTGTTATATACAGTTTTAATCAAAACTATTTAACCCCCATTGCAAATTAGGTTTAGTGTCAAAATTCACAGACTGTTTACCTGTTTGCAATACACAAATCAAACAAAAGCAATTGAAATAGCTCAAAACAACCAATGCTTCAAGTAGTTTACCTAAATGCAACTAAAATGCAACTTCTAATGACTTCTCCGATCTCAAAATGATCAAATCCCTTCATGGCAAGTATATTTAGTCCTTAGTAGAGCACTCTTTGCTGGTATGACCTGCTGCAAACAATATGTATAACCAGACATGAGGAACCTGAGGAATCGTAGCCCATGTCTTATGAGCAATGGCCTTCAGTTCAGTAATATTCTTGGATTTGCGTGTTACAACCGCCTTCTTCAAATCCCTAATTAGATTTTCTATGGGGTTCAAGTCAGGTGACTGTGATGGCCATTGTAGAAATTTCCAGGACTTTGTCTGCTACCTAGCCTTGGTGGAATTTGAGGTATGGTTAGTATCATTGTCAAAAGGTCCAATGACGCCCATCTTCCTTCACAGACGTTTTCACCTAGGATGTCTTGATACTTTAGTGAATCCATCTTGCATTTCACTCACTGCAGGATTCCAGTGCCAGAGGATGCAAAGCATTATGTTTGCCTAGATTAGGTTTAAAAAAAACAACCTAATAAGATCAGTAAGCTTTGAAGCTGCTGTATACATTGTGCAAGACTTTTTGACAACATGGGTGAAGATGCATTTTTCCACTCCCTCTGTCCCCCAACAAAAGGATCTTCACCTGTGTGTCTCTTAAAGCTCCTTTTGTGTTTCTCTTTTCTTTTATTCATTTATTTATTATTGGTATTTATATCATTTAAACTGAATTAATAAAAGTTAAGTCTTATTTCAACTAATACAAAGTCTCTGGAGTGCGGTTCTTTTTGCTGCACACACATATATATATATACACATACCTATATGAGAGGGTAGGGGGCTCTGAGTGGGTGGCTGGGGGGGCTGTAAGTTGGTGGCGGGGCTGTGAGAGGGTAGGGAGGCTGAGTGGACGGGGGGCTGTGAGAAGGTAGGGGGCAGTAAGAGGGTGGATGTAGGGTGACAGTGTGGGTGGGGGCTTATAAATACCTTTTGTTTTCTTTAATTATTCCTTAGTGGTCCAGTGGGCTGGCACTATCCCTGGTTGTCGGGTGGTCTGGCTCTCTGATCTGCAGTTCCGCTGGGTGCAGACATGGGCGTCCACAGGGGGGGCAAGAGGGGGCACTTGCCCCCCCCCCCTGTATTTTTCAGCTTGTGCTGCTATTTTACGTTTGTGTGATAATAAACTGCAATACCGGCGCCGACCAGTAGGTGAATGGAGAAAGGCCGGGATAGGCGCCGACCAGTAGGTGAATGGAGAAAGGCAGGGATAGGAATCTACAGCTTATCCCTGTATTGTTGCTGGCTGCACTCTGTGCGGATGCAGGGGAGCAGCACAGAGTGCAGCCAGCAACAATGGGGGGAGGGGGGGCTCAACCTACAGATCACGTAAGTGAGGCATGGGGGGCGCAGCCTACAGATCAGGTAAATGAGGGATGGGGGGAGACAGCCTACAGGAAGGTAAAGTAGAAGGAGCAGAAGGGATCCGCAAGGAATAGGAAGAGCGGAAGGGGCAGCAAGAAGCAGGTAGGGGTAGGAAAGGTTTGCAAGGAGCAGGAGGGTGAAGTAGAAGGAACAGAAATGAGCAGGAGTATCAGCAAGGAACAGGAAGGGTAAGCTAAGAGTAGGAAAGGTCTGCAAGGAGCAGAAGGGGTCAGCAAGGAATTAGAAGAGGAAGCAAGGAGTAGGAAGGGTCAGCAAGGAGTAGGAAGAGGCAGCAAGGAGCAGGGGTGGTCAGCAAGGAGTAGGAAGAGGCAGCACAGAGTAGTGGTCTGCAAGGAGCAGAAAGGGGCAGCAGAAGAAAGAAGGGGCAGCAAGGAGCAGAAATAATCAGAAGGAGCACAAAGGTAAAGTAGGAGAAGGAACAGAAAGGGACTACATTGAACAGAAAGGGACTACATGGAACAGAAAGTGTCAGCAAGTAGCTGGAACAGGCTGCAAGAAGCTGGGAGGGGCAGAAAGAAGCAGGAAGGGGCAGCAAGAAGCAGGAAGGGGCAACAAGAAGGAGCAAGGGTCTGCAATGAGCAGAAATGAGTAGGAAGGGAAATCAAGGAGCAGAAAGGGTCAACAATTATCTGGAAGGGGCAGAAGGAGCACAAAGGTAAAGTAGGAAAAGGAACATAAATGAGCAGGAAAGGTCAGTAAGGAGCAGAAAGGGTCTGCAAGGAGAAGGAAGGGTCTGCAAGGAACAGAAAGGGATCAGAAAGAGAAATGAGCAGAAGGGTGCAAAATAAGCAGAAAGTAGCAGAAGGGTGAAGGAGCCAAGGAGGAGAGAAGACAGTGTCAGAAGAAAAAGAAGACTGTGTCAAATGGAGAAGAAAATTAGATTGGAGGAGGAAGGAAAAGTGAAGTGATCCCTGCACTTCATTCTGGACACCACATCATAAGGATTTGGTACCTGGGCCTGGCAGGAAACTTTGGACCTTCTCATCTCCCAGGTAAAAAACATATCAGTGTTAATGTGTTCATTAACGCCCATGGGTGCAGAGCTGCAGACCACGTAGTAAGTCTTGCGATCTCCAGTTAGAGCATTGCCGTGGTAACCTGCGACAATGCTGTGATTGATTGGAGATCACAAGACGCCTCAGTCTGCAGCTCTGCATACTAGAGGTTGGCTCTCCCCCAGGGAAGGCTGCGTGGAGGGGCTTTGCACCCAGTGGCATAAAGGGCAAGGCGCCAGGGCCCTTCCTGTGTCAGGTCCCTGGTCTCTGCACTAAGGCAATTTAGGCAGCTGTGAGGCCCCAATCAGCGCGAGGCCTTAGAAAGGCCACCTAAAGCGCCTAATTAGAGAGCCACCTCTGCACACACACATATACACACATATATATATAGATACATACACACATTTGTTGTCTGGAATCAAAGCCATGGTTATCACAACTACCTGAGGGCAAGTCGGTTGAAGTGTGCCAGGTTAGGCAGTATAAAAAGAGGGCCTACCTGGGGAATAAGTGTAAAAGGGTGAGGAATGTGGGTTTTTGTCCAGGATGCTTGTTGTTGTGAAGCATCAGCAATATGAGACAAAGAAATTGAAATTTTCAGTAGGGAGAAATAGTTAACACATGTATTTAACCATAAAAGTGAAGTGGAGTGTTCCATGTAATTATTCCTGTTTAAATATTATATTCCTAAGTATGATCCTCCTTTCAATAACCAAATCTCTAGCTCAGATAAATCTCTAACTCTGTATACCTGCTTTTTTATCGCCAATTCTTAATGGAAGCCATAATGTGATTTTTGAAAAACAGTATCGTTGTACAATATAACTTATTTGAATATATTTTAAAAGGAACACTACATGTTTGGCAGGACTGGGTTGGGATGTTTTTAGACAAGTTAAGGAAGTGTAACAGATTTTTGATAAATATATGCATTGACATCCTTCACGTGTTTGCTTTAAGATAGAAAATTGGATCAATAGCAGCATCTAGTGGTTGCCTTCTTTTCTGCATCACTGTCATTATCGTTGGTGGTATGGATAAAATAATGGAATTATGAAGCAATAATAATATGATAGTTAATGATCAGCAGATGATATAGATATTCAGTATAGAATTGATAGAAATTTCTTAGTAAATAGAATTTCCATTAATGTTGTCTTGAAATTTAGCTCATAAAATCCATAATAGAAAAAGATTATTAAAATAACTAAATTGCCTCAAATAATCAAATACAACCCATTACTAAAATGGTTGGTATATGAAATTAGTGAATGGTTTATAATGGTTACATTTAATCACTTTTCCCCTGCTACTTAAATTGCTATAGGTTATAGGTAATTTTAGCATTTGTGGATATAGCTAAGAAAAAATGATCTCTTCTAACTTTAACTTATTCCTGTGTGATTTAACCCACTTACAATGTTGTTAGCAAACAAGAGAAAGTAATTGAGGAGTTCATTGAATGAATATTTCCCAAACAGAACTAGCATAAGGATATTGTGGATATGTACTCTATTCACTGTATGCTACTAAATATAACAATTTTAACAAGCAGTAGAGAATTAGTGATCATAGATGTCTACTATTTGAGAATCTGAATAGAGCTCTGCTTGTTCTTTAAAGGGACACTATATTCACCAGAACAACTACAGCTTATTGAATTTGTTCTGGTGAGTAGAATCATTGCCTTCAGGCTTTTTGCTATAAACACTATCTTTTCAGAGAAAATGCAGTGTTTACATTACAGCCTAGTGATAACTTCACTGGCCACTCCTCAGATGGCTATTAGATATCCTTCCTGGGTCATGGCTGCCTAAAATGCATCCAAACATTCAGTGCCTCCTCCCTCTGCATGCAGACACTGAACTTTCCTCATAAAGATTCATTGATTCAATTCATCTCTATGAGGAGATGCTGATTGGCCAGGGCTGTGTTAGAATTGTGCTGGCTCTGCCCCTGTTCTGCCTCCTTGTCAGTCTCAGCCAATCCTATGTGGAAGCATTGTGACTGGATCAGACCACCACTTCTGATGATGTCAGCAGACAGCTTGGTTTTCTGAGTCTGACAGCGTTACAGCTTCAGGCTTGAATACAGTAAGATTTTTACTATATTTAGGGAGGCATGAGGGGACCAAGGTGGCTAGATGGTGGTTTAAACCCTATAGGGCAGGAATACATGTTTGAATACATGATCCATTAAAGGCGCACATCCCTGCCCAAATTATTATTATTTAAAAAAAAAAAAACATCACTGTTTAGTAGATATACCTCCAATACACTCCGTTTTCAGCTGCAGAGACTCCCGTTCAGCAGTTTGAACTCACTGCTATACTAATAAATAGACAGACCGCACAGCCCAAATCTATGGAACTGTTTTGGGCAGGAAAGTGTGCCTGTGGTCGGTCACAAAGGACTTCCAGCTAACTTTTGAACTAATAGAGGGATCTGCATGATTTTTGACTATGTTTAATCAAGTACGCTGATTAACAATATGTAATTTTTATGAAGATTGGATGTATATTTTTAAAGTTATAGTACATATATAAAAAATTTATTTTTCCTGCTTGTGATAATTATGTTAACCCATTGTGTACCACAGGCAGAGGGGAGGATTTTGTGTGTAATTGCTGGGAGTGTTTTCTGTAATGTACGTGTGTTATTGGTTGCTCTGTAAAACCCTGTGGGCAGTACTAAGTTTGTGGATTGGGAATAAAAGAGGCTGTATGTGCCAGTACAGTTAGTTCTGCTTGACCTCAAAACAAAGTGTCATCTCGTTATTGGGGGAATTGGATTGTATGCTGATTGCCAGGAGTGTAAGCTGATTGTATGCTTTTCCTGTTCAGCTGATTACAGCATTCATATGCTTGAGAGCATTCATATGCTTCTCCGGTTCGGTGGTTGTGGTGTCTGCTGCAGTGCTTGGAGTCCTCAGGAAGCGCTAGGAGCATCCTTCAACAGAGGTACCCAGTCGGGGTGCCCGTCGATGCGTTACAAACACCTCCTAATTAAACTAATAAAAGAGAGGACCTTCCCCTAAGTCCCCAGTCTTTTTTTCCTGTCCACTCACATGGACATAAGATTTATTTCATCTCCTTTTTATTTTGTGGCTTACTTGGGTTTTATTTTACCCCTGCCCATGGGGAGTTCATCCTCTCTCCCCATGGAAGCCTCAGGACACGGCGCCTCACTAAGAGCGACCCCCTGAATGACTCTTCCCTTAGCGACTGGGGAGTTATGCAGTGATCCTGAGGGTAGCAGCTGGACGTGCCAGTGACAGTGAGGTGATAATTCCCAGGTAAGGGTTCACCTATTTCAGTAAAAGAGCCTTAAAAGTGGCTATTCTGGCCTTCCCAAACTTATATTATGTGGAGGATTTTCATGGAGTACCTTTAAGGGGTTTTCTGGCAATAATCTATCTCCCCAGTGTTGGGGGACTCCATCTTTTAGTACCTCTTTTAGTTCCTCTTCAAGTTTGCCTTGTGGAGCTGGGGAATAGGATCCCCCGTCAGAATCAAGCGACATATTGATGGTTCGCCGTTCTGCAGCCGTAAAGCAATCTCTTCTGGTTGTTTACTTCCTTATGGGACCTATTCACAAAAGTTCAGTTTTCCCTCCAATTTCTTTCTTAAAGGGGCCTCTCTGTGTGGAACAAGTTCTACCTTGATTCTTCATATTTTTTTGTGCTTTTGGATGCAGTTCTCTGAAGGATTCTTTACTCCTTGTAGTAAATTGGCTGCAGGTAAGTCCAGTTTTCTTTTATTATCCAATATTTTTTTTCCCTCTCTCTCTAAGTAATTTCTTCCTTTTTCCTCTTGGAATTTATTCTTTGGAAAGGAATAAGAAGTTGGCAGAATTATTTTCTTTCCCTTTTCTAATTTTATTAGTTGCGGAAGCTAGAGAATATTCCTTTTCTTTTTCTAGCTGCCCATTTTTCAGGATGGAATCCCCCGGTCCTTCCTCAAAAAATAGGTTGCAGTCTAGATGTTCGGAGTAAGTCACTTTTTCTTTAAAAAAAAAAAAAAAGACTGCGTGTATCCTTTCTAAATCCTGAATTTTCAGTTCTACTCATAGATCCTCTTATGTAAAGAAGAAGGATAAGACCCCATTATGTGTTTCCTGTGATGAGAAGGTTCTTCCTGGGAAAAGACTCTGCACATCATGTCTCAAACAAGCAGCCGGTCCTTCATACATCAGGCAGGCTGTCTCGGGAGGCCTACAACAGGTAGAGAAGGCAAGAAAAAGGCAGAGATCCTTCAGTCCTGATTGGACACAAGAAGTCAGCACAGAGGAGGAGTTGCCTCCAATCTCTGAAGACGATGAATACTCTTCTCATGATGAAGACTCTCATCTATCCCCTTCCTTCATGGATACAAAAAAAACAACCTAGGTCTCTGCAATAAGACGGCGAGAGATCCGGCCTCGAACAAACATTTTGCTGACTTAAAAAGGCGAAACCCCACTTTTCCCCTCCATGATGCCATCAATGTCTTAATCAAGGAAGAGTGGAGAAAGACTGAAAAAAGGGTCTCTAGTGAAGGTCGTCTGGCAAGACTCTACCCGTTCAGGACCAGCGACAGTGCCCCACGGGACTTTGCTCCCAGAGTAGATGCTGCCATTGTACGTCTTGCCAAAAAGACCACCCTTCCTGTGGACAGTGGCGTCGCTAGGGGGTGCCAGAGGGGGCCATGGCCCCCCCCTACATCATGCTGTGCCCCCCCTTGGGCCCCCCCAAAGGCCAGCAACCTGCTGGCCATGTGTTTAGATTCTATTCCCTCGGGCTGTAACAGTCTGACAGCCCGAGGGAATGCAGGAGAGAGCAGCTCAGCTGGAGGCTGGGGGCTGTCTGTGGCCGGAGAGAGCACTGACAGGCTCCCTGACACAGGCCCCGCCCCCAAACAAAGCCCCACCTCCTGCACATAAGCCCCGCCCCCACCGTTAAGCAGCAGCCCATGCTGCTGCTGTAAAGGCCAGAAGATGGCTGACCCCCAGCAACAGCTAGGCTTGATGTGTGTGTGTGTGTCTGGACTCAGCAGTCTGTGTGTGTGTCTGGACTCAGCAGTCTGTGTGTGTGTGTGTGTGTGTGTGTGTGTATGGACTCAGCATCTCTGTGTTTGTGTGTGTATATGGACTCAGCAGTCTGTGTGTGTATGTGTGTATGTGTGGGTCTGGACTCAGCAGTCTGTGTGTGTGTGTGTGTGTATGGACTCAGCAGTCTGTGTGTGTGTGTGTGTGTGTGTGTCTGGACTCAGCTGTGTGTGTGTCTGGACTCAGCAGTATGTATGTGTGTGTGTATGGACTCAGCAGTCTGTGTGTGTGTGTGTCTGGACTCAGTTGTGTGTGTGTATGGACTCAGCAGTCTGTGTGTGTGTGTGTGTATGGACTCAGCAGTCTGTGTGTACGTGTATAAATCAGCCTGTGTGCATTCAGCAACACCTGTGTGCATTCAGTAGTCTGTGTGCATTCAGAAATCTGTGTGTGTGTGTGTGTGCATGTATTCAGTGTACTGTGTGTATGTATTCAGTAGTCTATCAATAATTACAATTTTTATTCCTGTGAGTTGTTGTGTAGGAAGGGCCCCAGTGCACTGCTTTGCCCGGGGGCGCTTAACGCTGTTAAGATGGTACTGCTTGTGTGTGTCAGTGAGCTTCTATTTAGTGAGCATGTGTGTGTCAGTGAGCTTGTCTTTAGTGAGCTTGTGTGTGTCCCTGAACTTCTTTGTAGTGAGCCTTGTGTTTATACAAGTGAGTTTGTCTGTAGTAAGCTTGTGTGTGAGTCAGCGAGTTTTGTCTGTCAGTAAGCCTATTTGCGCATGGCAGTGAGCTTGTGTGCTTACTGTACAATATATACATATTGACTTGTAGAAATGGCATACATTTTTTTCCAGGATGCTTTGGATTCTCAGTTTAGCTCTGCCAGCGAGTGCGCTTTACAGCTGAATCATCTGTGTGAGCTGCCGCACACTTTAGTCCTGTTACACATGTCTGGGAGCTGCTGTTGACAGGTACTAGTAGTCTACAGATTGGGACATGGGGTATATGCTCAGCTATCTGTACAATACTATAGTGCTGTTCTCTGTATAATACAGATCTGTGTGTGTATAATATCCCGGGATAGTCAGTGTTCCTGTATAATGCTGCTCTCTGTCTTGGGATATTATACACAAACAGACCTGTATTATACAGAGAGCAGCACTATACAGGGAGCACTGACTGTCCTGGGATATTATACACACAGCCATGTATTATACAGAGAGCAGCACTATACATGGAGCACTGACTGTCCCAATTTATTATACACACAACCCTGTATTATATAGAGAGCACTGACTGTCCAGGTATATTATACACAGACAGTGATTGATAGCTGTGCTGCAAAATGTCCTTGTCATTTTTTTTCAAATGTTGACAACTATGGCACTAGATCAAAGGAAATGTGTTTGGTTTTTTAATAATCCGTGGTGGAAAATAATGAATCCTCCACCAGGGATTATAAAAAACAAAAAAACAACAACACATTTTGTTGGGGGCGGGGCTTAACATGCGGCAGGGGCGGGGTCAAACTGCAGCAAGGGCGGGGTTAAATGTGCCCCCCTACTTTTGTCCCTGGCCCACCCTGTGCCCCCCCTAAAAATTAATCCTAGAGACGCCACTGCCTATGGATAATGTGGGGTCTATAAGAGAGCCCACGGATAGAAGAATTAATTCTAATCTATCCAAGGCATATATTGCATCTGGCTCTGGGATCCGTCCAGCTGTGGCTATGACTTCTGTGTCGAGAGCCTTGAAACAGTGTTTAGATGACCTCGAGGAGGATATATCGAGTGGGGTTAGTAGGCCCAGGCTTTTGGATTCCCTTAATAAATTCAGACTGGCAATCAATTTTTCTTCTGAGGCTTCTATAGATCTGGTTAGATCCATATCAACCTTGTCTGTAGCCTCTAGACGAGCTCTCTGGCTGCAAAATTGGATGGCAGCTACTTCATCAAAAAATAGCTTATGTGCCCTTCCTTTTCAGGGGGAGATGCTTTTTGGGAAACATCTTGATGAATGTATAAAAAGGGCTGTGGAAGGATGTAAAGCCTTTCTCCCACAAGACCGTAGGCCTAAACAATTTTTTTCCCCAAGAAAAACGTTCCTTTCGGGATAAAGATTTCCAAAACTACAAGCCTGGCAGAGAATTCTCCAGAACTCAACCATGGAAGGTAGACCTTTACTCTTTCAGGGGAAATCGTGGCAGAGGTGGATCCTCCAGACAAACAAAACAGTTCTTATGGGACACCAGTGTAGTCTTTGGGGTTGGAGTCAGACTCCTAAAAAGGTCTTGGCTCGACATATTTTAGAAAAATGGGTTCTAAAAATTATTCAAGTAGGTTATTTCCTGGAATTTTCAACGGTTCGTCATCCTCAATTCCTTCCTACCCATATCCCACAAGACACGGAAAAGGCAAGAGCTCTTCTCTCTTTCTCCTTGTCCCTTCTGGCAGAAGGCGTAATTTGCTGAGTTTCCCAAGAAGAGAAAGGTTTGGGTTATTATTCAAGGCTTTTTCTGACTCGAAAGTCTTCAGGAGAATGGAGACCGATCTTGGATCTTCACGATCTCAACGAGCAATTATCTGTCAGAAAATTCAAGGAGACTGGATGATATCTATAGACCTTCAAGATGGCTATTTCCATGTCCCCCACACTACCCTTCGGTCTCAGCACGGCCCAGAAAACCTTTACAAAAATGTTGGTATCCCTCTTAGCTTTCATCAGCTTAGAAGATATCTCCATTTTCCATTATCTAGACGATATCCTGGTTCTTTCAAACAACAAGAATCTTCTTGTTTTTCACCAAGACAGAGTTCTCCATCTTCTTCAAATGTTCGGATGGATCATCAACCGCAAAAGGAGTCAGCTTCTTCCATCCCAGAACATGATCTATCTGGGAGCAAGGTTTGACACAATCAAAGCGACAGTGTCCCTGTCAATGGAAAGGGACCAAAGGATCCAACAGAAAATCCTCCATCTTCTAGCAGTCAAGTCAGTGACGGCCAGAGAATTTATGAGCCTTTTGGGAAGTCTATCCTCAACAATAGGCCTCACAAGATGGGTGCAGTGGCACATGAGGATCCCCCAGTTGGATTTCCTTCTACAATTTCTGAACCAAGATCTGAACCAACAGATCTTAATTTCCTCCAAGGTGAAGAAAGAACTTGCTTGGTGGTTAAAATGTCAAAATCTTTTCCTTGTTTCCCTCTGGGTCACATTAATTGGATGCCAATGTTACAAACTGCCATTTGTAACTGTTATTTTATTTGACAAATTGCCCTGCTTCCCTGTATTATGGAGAAGCTTAATTGCCAGCCTTCTGCCCCATGACTATGGACCTAGTGTGTATGGCGATTTGACTGTGTTTGTGGGATCTGAGCGCTGTTTGGATATATTGAGCGCTCAGATCCAAGCCATCTGGGGATAGGTTGAATGTGGGGGTTTTGTTCAGTATGATAGGAGTTATGTATTTTTGTGTATTTTTGCTGTTATTGTGAAGGGAGATATTTTCTGTACCTGGGGATAGTTGGCTTACCACACCCAGTTAAGTCAATTATCTCCAGGATAGAGGACTCTGTGGAACTGGTTTGGGTTGAAAAGCCATGCTTCAGTTGGTCACAAAGGATTTCGACCTAACTTTTAAACCACTGGAGGGAATTACCTGATTTTTGGATATGTTTGTATTTTAAGTGTGCTGAGTTCGAATATGTGTTTTTATGAAGAACACATGGATGCATGGTTTTTAAGTTATAGTACATGTATAAAAACTGTATTTTTCCTGCTTGTGATAATTATGTTAACCATTGTGTACCATAATTATATCACAGGCAGAGGGGGAGGATTTTGTGTGTAATTGCCGGGAGTGTTTTCTGTACGTGTGTTATTGGTTGTTCTGTAAAACCCTGTGGGTGGTCCTATGTAAGGAAAACCTGCATAAAAGAAGGCCCTTTGGTGCCAATTAAAACAGAATGACTTGACCCTCTAACTTGCAGCCTTGACTCATGTTTGTAGGGGACAGCTATAATCACTACAGGGATTGCTATGCTCTTCATACTCCCTTAGCTACTGAGCTCTTGATCCTGCTTCGCTCTACAGAAAGAAGAGGTTCACCTACTGGAACCTGGAGCCTGGTCATAGGTCCAGGGCGCAGAGCAGACGGCGAGATACCAGCCCAGCAGCGGTGGTTCGTGGAGTCAGCAGTACTTATGGTGACTATGCAGTAGTTATGGTGTCTACGGTGCTGATGGTCCTTTGGTGAGCGCTAGGAGCATCCTTTCTACAGTCCAACTTCCAGCCAGCCTGGAGGCAACCGTAACAGCCAATTACAACAGATGCCTGTCAGACAGGATGGGTCACCTGGATTCTCTGCACATCCAAGGCCTTTGGAACCACGGTCAGTTTCATCTCCCCTCAAATGTCTTGGAAATGGAAGCAGTATTCCAAGCCCGTCTCCGATTTCCCTCTCTGAATCGACAATGGGTGAAGATCAGGGTGGACAATACTTCAGTGGTGGCTTATCTCAATCGTCAGGGGGGAACAAGAAGCAAACAGTTGATGAAGATTCTTTCTCCCCTTATGGCCTGGGTGGAATTGAACCTGGAAGCATTAAAGGCAATTTATCTTCCATGGAAGATGAATTAAATTGCAGACTTCCTGAGCAGAGTTTCCCTGGATCCAACAGAATGGTCCTTCTCTGCAGAGGTGTTCCAGAGCATCGTTTGACAGTGGGGACTCCCTCAAGTGGACCTCATGGCTACTCACCTGAACAAGAAAGTGACAAGGTTCTTTTCGCGGTTCTCCGACCCTTTGCCGGAAGACAGGGATGCCCTGTCCTGCGAGTGGAGGTTCATCCAGAGATATGTGTTTCCCCCAACCCCTCTGATTTTTCCTCTATTAAAGATGATTCAGTGAGAGCCAGTTCCATCATTCCCCTTTGGTCAAGACTTCCATGGTTTCCACTTCTGCAGCAGCTATCTCAGGAACCTCCTTTGAATCCATCAGGCTATCCTCAGCTTCTTCATCAAGGTCCGGTATTCCATCCAGCATCCCAATTGTTGAAATTGATGGCATGGGAATTGAGAGGCAATGACTCTTAGGTAAGGGGTTTTCGGCCTTGGTCACAGATACCCTTCTTAAAGTAAGAAAAACGTCTACTTCATCAGCTTATCATCGGATATGGGGCATTTTTAGTGAATGGTGTACTTGTCACCAAGTTCCTTTTGAAACCCTAAATATAAAGCAACATTCTGCAGTTCCTACAAGATGGATTTGATAAAGGTTTAAGTGTGAGTTCTTTAAGTGTGCAGATTTCCGCTCTCTCCATTCTTATAGACACAAAGCTGGCCTTCAATCTGGATATTAATAGATTTTTCCAAGCAATTCTGAAAATTCGTCCTCCAAATAAATCCTCTTCTCCACCCTGGGATCTGCCTCTGGTTCTTCAGGCTTTATCTATTCCTCCCTTTGAACCCGTGGAAGAGATTTATGTAGCTACATTGACTTTAAAAACAGTTCTTTTTGTGGCCCTTACTTCAGGGCGAAGGATTTCGGAACTTTCCTGATTTTTCCAGACGATAGAGTAATTTTAAGGACTATTCCAGCCTTTCGTCCTAAAGTTATTTCTTCCTTCCACATAAATCAAAACATTGTGCTTCCTGCCTTTTTGTCCAATCCTGCAACAGAAATAGAGGATAAATGGCATTGCCTGGAATCAGTGCATTGTTTATCTTCTTACGTTCTTACGTACAACGTACTTCTGCTATCAGGAAATTCTCCAGACTTTTTGTTTGGCTTCCACCTCTTCCATTGGGCGTTGGATTGTATCAGCCATCTCCCAGGCCTACCAGGCATCTGGAGTTCCTATCCCATTGGGTCTTTGGGCTCACTCTACTAGAGCTCTAGCCTCCTCTTGGGCAGCTGCAGCTAATGTTTCCTCTGACCGAATTTGTTCAGCAGCAACCTGGAGGTCCTTTAATACATTTATTCATTACTACCGATTGGATGTTGCTAGAGCTTCTAGTTCTGCCTTTGTAACAGCTTTATAATAACATTTTCTTTTGCATTCAAAATATTGACTGGTTTTATATTTTTTCCCTTCCCTTTTGTCTTTAGCTTGGGTATTACACATCTGTAATGCTGCTATGGATATGTCCGGGAAAATAGAAAATTAATTCATACTTACCAATATTTTCTTTTCCCGGGACTGGGGACTTAGGGGAAGGTCCTCTCTTTTATTCGTTTAATTAGGAGGTGTTCCTGTCCAATCTAAGAGTGGGAAGAGCTATACCCATCTGTAGGGCTGCCATGGCCTATATCTGGGAAAAGAAAATATTGGTAAGTATGAATTAATTTTCTATTTTCTATTTTTAGGATTATTGCAGCTCTCTTCAAACCTCTCTCTATCAGGGTGGCCGCTACAGATAGTTATAGATAAATAGCCATAGATAGATAGCTAGCTATAGATCGATAGATAGCTATAAGTAGAAATATATAGATAGCTATAGATAGAGATATATATATATATATATATAGATATCTATAGATAGAGATAAATAGATAGCTATAGATAGAGAGATATAGATAGCTATAAATAGATAATTATAGAGATAGATAGAGAGATAGATAGCACACAGCGTTATAGGTATTTATGAGTTTGTTTGTCTCTTTATATTTATTTATAATAAACATATGGCACTATATGATTCCTAATATGGTGAGGAAACTTTTGTGTGATTTGTTATGTAAATTCTAGTGCAGGGGTAGACAATCTTTGGCACTCCAGATGTTGTGGACTACATCCCCCATAATGCTCTTACACCCATAATGCTGGCAAAGCATCATGGGAGGTGTAGTCCAAAACATCTGCAGTGCCAACGGTTGCCTATGCTAGTTCTAGTGTCTAGCATTATGGTTGTAAGAGCATTATGGGGGATGTAGTCCACAACATCTGTAGTGCCGAAGATTGCCTAGCCCTGGTCTAGTGTATAGTGTCCGGTAAGCCCACTAAGCTGTGACATTACTGATTCTCATAGAGGTATCGAGTGGTTGCCCCGGTTGGCTTGATGACTGCACAGGCGTTGAACAATGGGCCCGGTGGATGTCGTGGAGCAGCCTGAAGGCCTTCTAGGGTTTCATTACTTCTTTGCAACAGTTAATAGATTCTTGGGGCAAGGGTGGGTGTAGCGGAGTAGTAGGGGTTAATCCACAGTATCTCCGCTGGTAGTCAGGATAAGCAGGCAAAACACAGGTAGCGTAGTAATAATCCCTTCCTCCCAAGAACTAGACGACACTTAGCTTGGAGGTCAACTGAGGTTTTAATTGCAGGTCACAGTATTTATGTGGTTACAAATGTAAGGGGTTTCCAAAGTCACATTCCAGGGATTGTACAATAGTGAACTACATGGGAAACTGAGCTTACAGGCGGATTTCCCATCATACACTGCTGTACCAGAGAGATAATTACCCCAGAATGCACTGTTAATGGGATTATCTCCTGGTACGGAAAATAATTTTTTTTACATTAAAATCCATAACTTTGGTAATTCACCTCATATTTCACTGAATGAGCCCTCAATAGATTGCAGGGATCAATCGGTACAATATACCGAAGTACCGCTCTGATCCCTGCGGAAACAACCAAATGAGGCTTGCAATATACATTCATACGAACTGGGTTTTAACAGAGAAAACTCACGAATGGGTTAAATTTCCCGAAGGAGAGAGTTTACCGAATGCTATGGAAGTTCAGCGGTGTTTGGAAATCAAGTGACCGATTTCAGTTCCAGGCACTCGACGACCAAACACCACTGAATTCTAACAAAGCAAAGATGGCCGCCGCCACGTGTTTGGTATACGAATGGCGGCCACACACAGAACACTGATTAAAGGATGGATACAATGTTTCGGTTTACTAATGAGCGGCACACAACCTTCTGGGGTGGTCTCTCATTCGGTATGTTTGTTCGTTTCACGAACAGGGTTGGAATCCCCTGTTCGTGAAACTTGAAACATCGGGTTAGTGGTATTCGTGCGCTGAAACACATGGATACATAGGAACAGTAGGTGAAACCTGCATATGCAGATACATTTAACAGGGGTTAGGTTTCTCCTGGAGGGAGACACAAGGGAATCAACAGTCAGGCATATATATGCATAATAGTAAGTGGCTAGGTTTGCCACAGTAGGTCACTAGGGGCTGATGTGAGTCAGGTTTGGACTCCAGGTTCAGGGGTGGCTGGGGGCTCTAGGTCTGCTGCGTGTTCCCAGACGGGGGATGGCTGCAATGGAAGGGTGAGTTTTGCAAAAAATATAAGTCCTGCCGTTGAAAGAATTTAATGACCAGAAGGAGGTGTAAAAAAGGACAATAAGGGGCGGAGCCTGGCAGCCATCCTGTACAGACGCCATCTAAGCTTGCTCTCCCAAACCCAGAGACAATCTGCTGAAAATCTCCCTCACCAAGCCCCATCTACCCTCCCAAAGCACTTAGCACCTACCAGCAACACATACGGCACTGATTGATGCCTTTCTTCCAGGCACCCAAGCAGCCCAGACACACTCTTGGGCCTGGAGGCCTACCTCGGCGGGAACTACCCGGAACTCTCCCCACTCAGCTCGGACACAGGTACGACTACCATGGGCCACCGCTTGCAAAAATCCTCAACCATCCCCTACACACAAAGCAGGGATATCGGGGAGATGCTGCTCTGGCCTGTACACCCTGAGCCAGCACACGCCACACACCTACCCACTGCCACAACTGCTCCCCCGGCGGAACACTTACTACTACCTGAATCCCAAGATGATTCAACCCCCACCACTAAAGGGGACCTAAAAGCACTCCTAGTTAATATACAAAATCTGCTGGCAGCTGATGTCGCGATGGTCAAAGAAGACATTAAACATGTAACAGACCGTGTCAGACCTGCAGAGGCAGACATCACAACTGTCCAAGACAAGGTTTTCACCCTCAAAGACTCCGTCCAACAAATTCAAGCAGAGCAACATGTGCTGGTTGCTCAAATTATGTCTCTAAAGGATAAACAACGCCGGACACACATTAAAATCTGGGGTGTACCCACCACAGTCTCAACTGAGGAACTGCCACACTACATGCGGCAGCTGCTCTCCACAATATTATCCCAGGCAACTGCCAAGAAAATCGTCCTGGATGGGATCTACCGAGTCACAGGTTCAGTCCGTATTTCACCCAGCACACCCATAGATGTTATTCTGCGCTGCATAACGGTACATGACAAAATACAAATAATGACAGCCCTAAAAGGTAAAACGCAGCTGGCCTTTGAAGGCTCCAAGCTCTTATTCTTTCAGGACCTTACTAGAGCCACATTACTGAGGCGTAAAACCTTTGGACCAGTGACAGCATCACTACGTACAGCTGGAATAGCCTACAGGTGGGGGCACACTGGCTCACTGCTTGTCCATCACAACGGAACTGCTCATAACCTCACAACTATGTCTGCCTTCCTAAATGCAATAGGACTACAACCCTCGTAACTCCCCTCCACACTTGCAAGTCACACAGAGAACTGGAAACCAGATGATGGCCCCATTAGGGTGACGTCTGCTATGAGGGTCGATCTGGAGGTCTGGGATGAGTTCTTGCAGAAGTTAGAACATAGGACATAGCAATGCAATGAAGGATAGCATAAACTCTAACCTAATAAAAGTGAGACGAACATAGAGTCAGTTTGGGTTACGTTAGAATGTGGTAATTACACAGTAACTTGTGGACCCCAGGACAAATAGAAGAGTTAGATAATCTGCTAGTTGAGGAAATAGCTAAAATGACATCATGGGTGACTTTAATCTTCCAGATGTGAACTAGAAAACCAAAATAGCTGTTTGTGCCAGGAGCACACCTATTCTAAACTCTATACTGGAATTATCTCTATAACAAGTTGTTAAGGAGCCAACTCGTAAGGAGGCCATACTAGATGTAGTGTTAACAAATGGAGATTTAGTATCAGAAATTGCTGCAGGTGAAAGTGTAGGATCTAGTGATCACCAGTCAGTGTGGTTTACTATAAGAACAGTGACTGAGTCACACCACACAAAAACAAAAGTTTTAGACTTTAGAAAAACAGACTTTTTTAAAATTAGAATTTGTGTAAAGGAGTCATTATTAGACTGGAGCAGTTTAAATAAAGTCCAAGAAAAATGGGATTATTTAAAAGTTGCACTACTGAAGGCAACAGAAAATCGCATTAGGAAGATAAACAGATATATAAGATTAGGCAGAAAGAGGCTAAGCAAGTCTAAGCGCTTCCAAATCACACACTAGAGAAAATAGCCCAGTCAGTAAAACATGGGGACTAAACATTTTTTAGATACATAAATGAGAAAAGGAAAGTAAAACAATGATTAGTTAGATTCAAAACAAAAGGAGGAAGGTATGTAGAAGAGGATAAAGGTCTAGCTGACTGTCTCAATTAATATTTTTGTTCAGTATTTACAGATGAAAATGAAAGAAAGGTAAAAAAAGACCTCAGTTAGGAAAAAGGACAAATTAGTCATTTGTTACATGTGAGTTTACAGAGGTAGATGTTCTATTTCAACTGTCAAAAGTAAAGACAACTAAGTCAATAGGGCCTAATGGGATACACCCAAAGATATTAAAAGAGCTTAGTGGTGTACTAGCAGAACCATTAATGGATTTATTTAACCAATCATTGTTAACAGTAGTAGTCCTAGAAGATTGGAAATTAGCCGGCAACTACAGACCGGTAAGCCTGACTTCAGTAGTAGGGAAAGTTATGGAAACCATGTTAAAGGATAGGATTGTTGAACATCTAAAATCACATGGTGTTCAAGATCAGAGACAACATAGTTTTACATGTAATATGGATAAGAGCAAGATTGGATGAAAAAACCCAAGGGCAGATTATAGAATATATGATACACTACTAACCTCAACATCTGAGGAAAGGGATTCAGGAGTAATCATTTCTGAGGACTTAAAGGTAGGCAGACAATGTAATAGAGCAGAAAGAAATGTTAGCAGAATGCTTGGTTGTATAGGTAGAGGGAGCAGTAAAAAGAGAGAAGTGATCATGCCATTGTACAGAATACTGGTGAGACCTCACTTAGAGTATTGTACGCAGTACTGGAGATCGCATTCTTCGAAGGATATTGATACTTTGGAAAGAGTTCAGAGAAGGGCTACTAAACTGGTTCATGGATTACAGAATAAGATTTACCAGGAAAGGTTAAAGGACCTTAACATGTATAGCTTGGAGGAAAGACGAGATGACACTCAGATATACCTCTCCTCACCGGACCTCTCCCCGGCCGTCCTGCAACGTGTCACTGCTTGCCTCTCTTCCATCTCTGACTGGATGTCGTCACGCTTTCTCAAACTTAACCTCTCTAAAACTGAACTCCTTGTCTTTCCTCCTCCTAATACTGATCCTCCTCTCTCACTCTCCCTTCAAGTCAGTGATATCCACATAAGTCCATCCCTACAAGCGCGCTGTCTTGGCGTCATACTTGACTCTGGTCTCACCTTTGAGTCTCACATCCAGTTTGTTGCCAAGTCCTGTAGGTTCCAACTCAAAAACATAGCCCGCATCCGCCCCTTTCTTACGCAAGATGCTACCAAGGAGCTTGTCCATGCTCTAGTAATTTCCCGCATGGATTACTGTAACCCTCTCCTGATTGGTCTCCCCAAAAGCCGTACTGCCCCGCTACAGTCTGTAATGAATGCTGCAGCTAGACTGATTTTCCTATCCAGTCGGTCCTCTCACACCTCGCCCCTCTGCCAGTCCTTACATTGGCTCCCTGTATCCTATAGGAGTCAATTCAAAGTGCTAACCCATACATTTAAAGCACTGAACAATTCCAGCCCCTCTTATATCTCTTCACTGATCCAGAGGTATGCCCCTCCTCGTACCCTCCGCTCTGCCCGCGACCACCTCCTGACCGCTGCTCGCACCCGTACGGCCAACTCACGCTTGCAGGACTTCTCACGGGCGGCTCCTCTCCTATGGAATAACTTGCCTACTGCCATCAGACTCTCCCCTAGTCTTCAATCATTTAAGAAGGGCCTTAAATCCCATCTCTTCAGGAAAGCGTATGGCCTCCCAGAGTAATCTCTCCCTTACATACCTGTCCCTATGGGATAGTGCTTTGCTCTCTCCTCCAGCTCTGCTTCACTCCTACTTGATATTTCCTATCCTAATGTTTCTAATACCCCACCTCCTATAGACTGTAAGCTCATTTGAGCAGGGTCCTCTTCAACCTATTATTCCTGTAAGTTTTCTTGTAATTGTCTTATTTATTGTTACATCCCCCCCCTCTCAAAATATTGTAAAGCGCTACGGAATCTGTTGGCGCTATATAAATGGCAATAATAATAATAATAATAATGATAGAAACATTTAAATACATAAAGGGAATCAACACAGTACATGAGGAGACTATATACCACAACCTTAGAGGGGCAAAGGATTAAAAATAATTTCAGGAAGTATTACATTACAGAGAGGGTAGTGGACGCATGGAATAGCCTTCAAGCTGAAATGGCTGAGGTTAACACAGTGAAGGAGTTTAAACATGCATGGGATAGGCAAAAGGCTATCCTAGACTTAAGATAAGTCCAGGGAAAGTAGTTAGAAAATTGGGTACACTAGATGGGCCAAACGTTTTTAATGAGTTTAACGGTACAGTGATTTTTTGACATGCGTCAGTCATGGCTGCAGACCTGGAGCTGCTCACTGATGCATTGGGTAGCTTAGGCTTAGGTGCGTATTTTGGGGGATGGTGGTGTGCTGAGCCGTGACCGGCATAGTGGATGAAGAACTCGCTTGTTCACAACTTGTTTTTTCTTGAGCTTTTTCTGCTGCTGGTGGTGTTGTTGCTCTGGGGCGATATGCTGAGAGATAGGAAGGTGATTTAATACACAGATAATATGTCCATGGTCGTCTGCTCCTGGTGGTGCGGCTTTTGCATAGATTCGTCCTATGGTGTATGTCTCTCAATTTGGTTTTCAGTGTGCGTCACTTCCCGAGGTAACTGAATACTTTGCTGATGCTTTCTCTCGCTTTAAGTGTTCCCGGTTTTAGATGGCAGCACCTGGAGCAAAGGAAGTGGGGCAGGTATACCCGTAAGAGATGTGGTTGCTCGAGATGTCTTGCTTGGGGGATTTGTGAAGGCTTCCTTGGACCCCGGCACCTGGTCGGCCTACTGTAAGGTTTGAGATTCGTGGGAGCAGTCGTGGGTAGATTTGCAAAGGGATGTCTTTAGGGGTACATGTTTGGATGCCCTTTTGTAGTTTACATTTGAGCTATTAGCTAGGGGTGCTTCTCTGGTGATTGTGGATAGAAATATGTCTACGCTTAATTTTTTGATTAAGTTGCGTGGGTTGGAGGATCTTACGAAGAATTTCATGATTAGGCAGGCACTTAAAGATTTTCAGAGGGCGCCCAGGATCTCAGATGCTAGGCGGACAGTTTTTATTTGGGTGTTAGGGAATCTAGTGTGGGTACTGCCAGAAATTCATTTCTCCATATTATTCTGTGCTGCATTTGTCTTGGCTTTTTTTGATGCTTTTTAGATTGAGGAGCTGTCAGTGCTTATAGGGGTGGCCATGGAGGCGTTCGGTTGGCGAATGTCCAAGACTGATTTAAGGGGGAAGGATGTCGTTTGTTATGCTTTCTCGGGGTCGGCGTTGTGTCCGGTTGCCACTGCATCATGGTATCAGATGTGGCGGCTGGATGGATCAGGTTTCTTTTTCGTGCAAAGAGATGGTTCTCTGCTTTATTTTTATTTTTCGCTTGGTGCTGGTGCAGCTGGGTTTGAGTCCAGGGTAGTTTTGGATGTATTCCTTTGTTATTGGGGTGGCTACGGAAGTGATACATTTGGAGCTTTGTGAGGAACTAGTCAAAAAGATAGGGAGGTGGGAATCAGTTTCATTCCGTTCCTACGTGCGTCTGGGGAAGACGGTGTGAGGTGTGCTGTGGGTCGGTACCCATCTTGTCTCCGTAGGTCAAGTTGTTTGGATCGTGGGCCATTCTTTTGTTTTCTGGGCAAAGAGGATGGCTGCAGCTTGTTTCCAGGGTCAGCAACTGGGTTTTCCTGAGGACATGAGCTCGATTAAGTGTTTTCGGTTAGTGGAGCGGTTTTAGCATAGTGGAAGTTGGGAGATCATCTGACTTACTTGTTGTGCATGCAGGGGGTAATGACTTAGGGCTGATGCCGCAAAGGCAGTTGGTGAAATGGATGAAACAGGACGTTAACCTACAGGATTTAGTTCATGGGGTTATGGCCATCTGGTCAGAAATAGTTCGGAAGATTGAGGGGGTGTTGGTTAGACACAAGCAGCTCAAAGACAGGTTGCCAGGGTATTTTCGACAGGATGGGTTCCACTTTACGGACGTGGGGTGGGATCTCTTGAATTTGGGGTTCCAAGAGGGGCTACGCATAGGGTGTTTTTTTAGGGAATGTCGGAGCGCAAATGGCGTAAGAGATCAAGGTCTGAGCTTGTGACTGGACAAGAGAGTGGAAGGTTACTGGACAAAAGGCTCTAAGTTCATAAAAAAAAAAAATAGGGCCGTTAGGCTGCTGGCTAAGAAGGTGGTTTTATAAGGTTCGCTATAAATTTTGGTAGGTTTCAAGCTCGATGTTGGCTCAGAACCTGGTGGGCATAGGGGTATCTGGGTACACCCCTGCCGTGGTTAGTTAATACATTTGTGGCATTTGAATTATGATTATTATGTCTATTTCTCAGTGACCAATAACCTGTGTAATATCTCATCGTAACTAATAAACAATTAATAAGAAATTAATAAGAAAGTAATAAAAAATATTTTCAATAAAAAAAATTACAGAAAGTGGCAGAGTTCGAAGTCATTATTAAGGCCACGGGGTGTTAAAGTATTCAAATTAAAGATCCATTTCATCTCCATTTGGCCCATTTTTTAATGGAATGCAAAATAACTTGAATGTTACATGAAGGAGATAAACATATGTATATACAGGTGTGTGTATATATATATATGCATATATGTATGTTTGTATATATATATATATATATATATATATATATATACACTCCACAATACGTTTTTATTCTAATTATGTACATATATTGCTTGAAAGCAGACTCTATTAAAGGGAAACTCCAGTGCCAGGAAAACGATCCGTTTTCCTGGCACTGGAGGGTCCCTCTCCCTCCCACCCCCCAATCCCCGGTTACTGAAGGGGTAAAAACCCCTTAAGTCACTTACCTGAGGCAGCGGCGATGTCCCTCGCCGCTGTCTCCTCCTCCGCGACGCTGATCGAGACTGATCCAGCCCACCGGCCGAGGAGACCTAATGCGCATGCGCGGCAATGGCGCGCATGCGCATTACGTCTCCCCATAGGAAAGCATTGAAAAATCATTTCAATGCTTTCCTATGGGGTTTTGATCGACGCTGGAGGTCCTCACACAGCGTGAGGACGTCCAGTGACGCTCTAGCACAGGTTTCCTGTGCTATGGACCAGGAAGTGACCTCTAGTGGCTGTCTAGTAGACAGCCACTAGAGGTGGAGTTAACCCTGCAAGGTAATTATTGCAGTTTAAACTGCAATAATTACACTTGCAGGGTTAAGAGTAGTGGGAGTTGGCACCCAGACCACTCCAATGAGCAGAAGTGGTCTGGGTGCCTGGAGTGTCCCTTTAAGTAGGCTTTTTCAAGTAGGAGTTAGAAAACCAGGAGTTAATTGGAGTGGTTTGTATACTGTGGTTGGTATTTTATTTTTGTTTAATCTGTTTTATTAGCAGAGTTTAAATGTTTTTTTTTTTTTTTTTTTTTTAATCTGTGTTCAGTTTCTTTTGTGCTGCTGCTTGATTGATTGAGGGAGTGTTCATTAATTGCACCTGTGTGGGATTGTATCCCCAAAAAGGCACACCCCTAACCAGGGGCGTACCTAGAGCATTTGGCACCCGGGGCGGGTCCTATTTTTGGCACCCCCCCCCCACCCCCCAACTTTAAATGTAAAAAACAACCAATTTTTTTTAATGTATTTAGCCCTGAGCATTGTTTGTGTGTGAATGTATGCATGTTTTTGTATGGAGTATGAGTGAGTGAATGTAGGGGTGTGTGTGTTTGTATGTAGTGTTGGTGTTTGAATGCAAGCACGCATTTGTGTGTTGTGTGGTATTTGAATGCAGTGATGTGGTTATATATAATGGTGTGGTTTGTATGTAGTGTTGACGTTGAAATGCATGAGTGTATTGGTGTGTAGTATTGGCGAGATTTTGAGATGTCTGCACATATACACATACACGGACATACACACATTCAGATACATATATACACACACGCAGAAACACTGTGCTCTGCATGCTGGCATCTGACAACACATTTGCATATAATTCACATTAGCCACCCAGATTTCTTGTTGTGGGCTGGCTGACACCTCTTAACTTCGATCATTGTTTAGCAGATAACTTCCCTATTTGCTATCCTTATGTGAGCTTGCCATATTTAAGGACAACAAATAAGGGAACTATCTGCTAAACAGCACCCTCATTTGGTATCTTTAAATATGGAAATCTCGCATACGGGCACCAATTCAGGGAATTATCTACTAAACAGCTAAAGGATCAACATTAAAAACGCCCTTTTCTTATTTTCAGTTGTTTAGTAGATAAATCCCTTATTTGTTATCCTTATATTAGATTGCAATATTTAAGGACACCAAATAAGGGAGCTATCTACTAAACACATATACAGAGATACACACAATCACAGATATACACAAACACAATCACAGACCCACACACATACAATCACAGACACACAATCACATACACACACAAACATTATATACATACACACATTTAATAAATAAGAGGTCCACCCAGCCTCCCTACATTGCTCTAGAAGGGCTGGAGTGGATCCTCAGTCCCTGGTGGTCAGTGGTTGCTGCTGGGATCGCCCTGTAATGACGCCAAAGCCGCGATGACACCATATCCCGTCTGCCGTCTCACTGCAGGGCGAAGACCGTTAGACACAGTCAGATGCACACAGTCAGATGCACACAGTCCCACACACAGTCACTCACACACAGTCACAGGCAGACAGTCAAACACACAGTCACAGGCAGACAGTCACACACACGCACGCAATCACAGGTAGTCACACATACACACACACACAATCCCAGGCAGACAGTCACACAGTCACAGACAGTCACACACCATCACAGGCAGACAGTCACACACACACCATCACAGGCAGACGGTCACACACACACACACACCATCACAGGCAGACGGTCACACACACACACACACAGGCAGACAATCACACGTACATACAGACACAGTCACAGACAGTCACACACACACAATCACAGGCAGACGGTCTCTCACACACACACACACACACACACACAGGCAGACAATCACACATACACACACAGTCACAGACAGTCACATACACACACACCATCACAGGCAGACGGTCTCTTACACAAACACACACACAGGCAGACAGTCGCACACACAGTCACAGACAGTCACCAAATAAGGGAGCTATCTACTAAACACATACACAGAGATACACACAATCACACACATAATCACGGATATACACAAACACAATCATAGGCAGACAGTCACAGATACACACACAGTCACAGACAGTCTCACACACACACGCAGAGTCACTCAGACAATCACAGGCAGACAGTCACTCACACAGTCACAGACAGTCACTCACACAGTCACAGACAGCCACACACACAGTCAAAGACAGTCACACACACAGTCACACAGTCACACAGACAATCACAGGCAGACAGTCACACACACACAGGCAATCACACACACAGTCAAAGACAGTCACAATCACAGTTACACACAGCACACACACTCTCACTTACTGTAAGCTTTGGCTGGAGGAGGAGTGGATTCAGTCCCTCTGGCTCCTGTGCTGTAGTTGGGGAAGCAGGGACTCCTTCCTGCTTCCCCTCTGTGTGCAGCAGAAAGAGGCTGAATGTAGCTCCGCCCCCGCATCCGGCTTGGCTCCGCCCCCACGGCCGTTTTAGCTCCGCCCCCAACTCGCAGTGCAGCCAGATCTCCAGCTCCTGCTCCCAGCCCCTGCGTGTGAGCTGTGTCGGCTGCCCGGCGCCCTGCTGCTATGGCACCCGGTGCAGCCACACAGCTCACAGAATAGCAAGCCTGGCCAGCCCTGGTGGCACCCCCCTGCCTGATGGCACCCGGGGCGGACCGCCCCCCCCGCCCCCCCCTTAGTACGCCACTGCCCCTAACTCTCTGAGCTTGCTCACATTGCTTGAAAGCAGACTCTATTAAGTAGGAGTTAGAAAACCAGGAGTTGAAACTAACAAAGGGTTAAACTAAAAAGGTATGTGTTCTACTGTCCTGTATCTGGGGAAATGAGTGTTAGCAAGATTGGTGGTTTGACTCAATGCACATCCTGTTGCATGCCTGGATATACCCGTCCAGGGTCCATACCTCTGTGACGGAGTGGCTTTTCTGGAAGCTCAGATTTGAGATCTCGAGAAGCAAATTGCAACATTGAGGGAGATCAACAATCTTGAGAGGAGTCTAGTTTAGTGGGGACAGGCAGTGGAGAGGGAGGAGATAAGATGGATGGGGAACGGGGGGGGGGGGGGAGAGTAAAGTTAGTTAGTCCTGATTTAGTGTATTACGGTTGCCTCCAGGCTGGCTGGAAGTTGGACCGTAGAAAGGATGCTCCTAGCGCTCACAAAAGGACCATCAGCACCGTAGACACCATAACTACTGTGTAGCCACCATAAGTACTGCAGACTCCACGAACCACCGCTGCTGGGCTGGTATCTCACCGTCTGCTCTGTGCCCTGGACCTACGACCAGGCTCCAGGTTCCAGTAGGTGAACCTCTTCCTTCTGTAGAGCGAAGCAGGATCAGGAACAAGAGCTCTTACAAGAGCTCAGTAGCTAAGGGAGTATGCAGAGCATAGCAATCCCTGTAGAGATTATAGCTGTCCCCTACAAACATAAGTCAAGGCTGCAAGTTAGAGGGTCAAGTCATTCTGTTTATTGGCACCAAAAGAATCTTCTTTTATGCAGGAGCCCCTTCGATAGGACCACCCACAGGGTGTTACAAAACAACCAATCATACACGTACATTACCGAAAACACTCCCAGCAATTACACACAAAATCCTCCCCTCTGCCTGTGACATAATTATGTTACACAAGGGATTAACATAATTATCACAGACAGTAAAAATACAGTTTTTACACATACACTGTAACTTTGAAACCATACTTCCAATCTTCATAAGATATTATTAATCAGCACCCTTTAAACATAAACACTGTCAAAATCAGCCAAATCCATCCAGTACTTAAAAGTTAGACGGAAGTCCTTTATGACCGATTGCAAGCACATTTTCCTGCCCAAAACAGTTCCATAGATTTGGGCTGTGCGACCGGTCAATTTCATGCAGAAAAACGACTATACGTGCGTTCGAATCTTCAAACGGGACTTAGTCTCTGCAGCTGAAAATTCAGTATGGGAGAAGGTAAGGGTCAGCGGTGTTCGTGGAAATGTGTAGCCGATTATAGTTCCATGAATTTGGCTACACATACCGCTGACCTCGTTCGAATGGCACGAACAGCAGCCACCCAGCGCTCGGCAATTAACCTGCAGTAATCTCACAGCCTGGGAGGTAAATTGCCTGCACACTTCTACTTCTGGGTGGTCCGCCTGTGTAATACTTGATTCAGTAAGCCCCATTTACTGAACCAAGTGGGAGAAAGCCAGGGACAAGTTATTTTACAGGTCTGGGGACATCTTCTTAAAAGGGCATTGTTCACCAAAGTCACAATATGTCCCCAGACGGTTCTTAAAGGGCCATACACACCTAATAAAAGTCTATAAGTTTTCAGGGGCACAATCTCCCAGGGTTCATAGTCATGAGGAAGGAGGCTGGCAAATAGGCTTCTCCACAACCCAGGAAAGCAGGGCAATTTGTCATTTAAAGGGCCAGTTACAAATGGCGGTTTGTAACAGGTGTATATTTCTGTTGAATTGTATATGTATGGTTATTATATTGTTACAAGAATATTACAAATGGGTCATTGCCTTATTATTACTGATGACGTAAGGGATACGTATGTTGACGTATGGTTGGGTGGGGGCGGGGCAATGACTTTCAAAAAAGCTGTGGACATATTGACCTGTAACTCTGAGTAGTTGGT
Organism: Pelobates fuscus; assembly: GCF_036172605.1. Classification (NCBI taxonomy): domain Eukaryota; kingdom Metazoa; phylum Chordata; class Amphibia; order Anura; family Pelobatidae; genus Pelobates; species Pelobates fuscus. The sequence continues at coordinate 115,407,994 of NC_086317.1, forward strand.
ATTCTTGGGGAATAATTGGTAGGGGGGCATTGGGTGGTTATGGGTTTTATCAATCTCCTCCTGCCTAGATTGCAAAAATACACCTGTCAAGTGCTATCATGTATACAAATGTGCATTGATTCACACAATCAAAATAAAATTTAGATTTTTAATAAACCAGCTTGAATATGTGGTGTAAGTTGGGTTTTTTGAGGAATGCTATTGCAGAACTCAAAAAAGTGAGCAAGTTACAAAATTAATAAGGGAGGTGGAAAACATTAGTTATGAAGAAAAGCTAGAAAATTTGTATTTGTTTTCTTTAGAAAAAAAAACACATCTCATAGGGGATATAATATCTATATGCAAATATATATACAGGGTCAGTACAAACTGATAGGTGCTAACCTGATTATTAGCCAAAATATACAAAAGACAAGAGGTCACTTATTGAGACAGGAAGAAAGGTGTTTTGCATACGGCAGAGAAAAGAGTTCTTTACAGTCAGAACAATAAGGATATGGAATTACCTACATAAAAATGTTGTCAAATTCTGTGGATATTTAAAAAAAAAAAATTGAAAAACAATTTTGAAGGATCTAATTAATATGTATGTAAGCAGGTTGTTGATCCAAGGAGAAATCTGGAGTCAAGAAGGAATTATTTTTGTGACATTATATGTCGTTGCTTCAAAAAAAAATGTCTTTTTTTTGGATAAACAGTATAAACAGATGTGTTTTAAAATTTGAACTCAACTGACCTTTTTCACTTTAGATTTTAATGTAACTATGTAAATATGTAAAATTACTCTCTATTTTCATATTCACCTTCATGTCTCCACACGCTACTATGTTCCCAATCAACTATTTACAAAGTGTGCCAAGTGCTATTTAAGGAAATCTGCATTTACCTCTAGGGATATGTACACTCACTTCACTATTACCAGGAAGGTAAACTTTCTACAGGAGGAAGACACGTCTTTCCTCAAGAAAACCATATTCATGTGTTATGATGTATCCTCATGTGGCCTTTTAATATTCATGTGGACTTGCTTATTCTTGCTAAAGGCAATTCAAATGTTGGCATATCCTGCAACCAGTAATAATAAGACAACAGTGTATTTTAAATGCATTCAAAGTCTAAATAATCACAAAATGCAAAAGAAATGGTGTAGTGTGCTACAATTACATGTGTGAGGATCACCAATGAGATAATATACATACACTGGTTATCGGTCTCCCAAAATATACTGGTAGTACTCCAGTTAGGAAATGATATTCCAGCTTTTAATCACTTAAAAACATAAACATAGAACAAAACAGTGTAAAACTGTGAAAATAAATGATAAGGTGTTTAACGCACTCACAAGTGGTCCGCCCCTAGCAGTGGCCAGAAAGGCACATCGATAGGTCAAAAGATCTGCCACAAATGGACTCCAAGATGTTCTGAGTCAGCTCCTGAATGCACCCAATGGGTAATAAAGGAGTGGGTTCTGGATAAGGATGTCCCAAGTAGAGAGTTATAGAGGCTCTGTAGGTGTCCGACTGGTTTCATCCTCAGGACTTTTTCAAGGAAGAGCTTAGATGTAGTCCATACCATTCAGACTTATAAACCCCACCAATTTGTGTGCACCTGGGTTCCCCAAATTGGTTGAACCAAATCAGGTGTGTGTAAAAACAAATTCCCACCTAAAACATGTCCACCGAGATCGCATATGGAGACCAATTTGGTAGCCATTTGGTTATGCCTTCTGGATATATAATACAGTGTCTAACCATTGTACTCCTTTCCCGGATTGGCCATCATGTGGGGGAAGAACACAATAATAAAATGAGCATAAAAATGAACAATTAACATTTTAATCGACATAGATATCATTCGCCAGTATCTGTACCAGCCCCACTCATGGACACCAAAAAGATGGCTGTTTGCATATGCAGTGGCGTTAAAATGGCTGTGCATGTGCGAAAAAAATGGCTGCTCGCATGTACAGCGACATCTAAGTAGTCGTGCATGCACAAAGTGAATGGTTGCTCTCATGTACATGCGCGAAACAATTGATCTGTATGCGCGAAAATTTAGAAAAATAGCTGAATTGATCGATCATATTAAATCCAAACGGGCAGAAAGTTACAATGTACTGACAGCCTGAAAGACCATTAAAATAAACAGTGGTTAAATGGTGCATTACTGGTGTCCATGAATGTTTACAATGTGGATGAACAAATCAAATGTTTATCAAAAGGTAAAAATCAGATCCACTCATTATAGGCTCATTATGGCATTATTTATTAATGTGTTATAAATTGAAATTATTGCAGAAAATAATAGTACCCCAGTAATAATAAATAAAAAAAAAACATATAAATGTTACAAAGAGGGCAAATTTACTGAGCCAAAAAGAAATCCAGACACAGCACAATAAGCTCATTGCTCCTGACACACTGACAGTTCCGAAGATCGGGCCCTCCTGACCACAACCTCAAAGCAACGAAAGCGGAGGCCAGGCACCCACAAACGACTGCGGATCATCCGCGACCCCAGCAAACCCCCAAACAGTAAAGTTTCACCTCCCCAAGAAGCCAATGTCCACAGACCCCAGAAGCAGACTCCCTCTCAGGCACGGGGAGAAGGGGGCGACGGTCCGACACCGCCTCAATCAACACAGCAAAGTGCACCCATACCCCGGGATCGTGGCGCTCGGAAGAAGGCTCCTAAACCGACTACACCAGAGCGAAGTAAGCCACAGAGGCAGCGCCCTGGGTTGGGGATTCGGGCCGCAGACCGACGTCCTGCCCGCCGCTGCTGTAGAGTGCAGAGCCCCACTATACCTATGCCCACCCTAAGCTACACGAAGGGACTACCGCAATCACCTATGAACCGCCTCTCAGACGAACTGTGCCTGGGCATCACCTCACCAAGTGAGTGTGCCACCCTCAGGCGAGTCACCCTCATGCAGGACAGGTCGGTACGCCAGGTGGGCATAGGCTGTAGGGGCTAACCGCTGGCAGCAACCCACAGCCCGGACACCCACCTCGCAATATGTGTACCTATTGAACTGTAAATGACAAATCTCATCTGGCATTACTTAGACATGCATGTTACTAGTTTTACGCAGCATGCTTAGCCTGTGACTAGCTTAACTAACTCACCTGCACTAGCCTGCTTAATTAATTAGCACACTTTCCTCACACTTTTTATACTATAACTAGAGCAGATTGGGTATTAGGAATTGTCTAGCATGTTACTCAACATATAATTAATAGCCTGTTACATGTTTAAGCTGGTTTAACCCTTATAATGATCGTGCATTGTCAGAGCCTACCTAGACCTCGCCAAAATGCTTAATCAGTATGTCTAACCTTAGCATGACTTATTATAAAAAAACCAAAAAAAAAGATCAAGAACTAACACATGCCCTACTGTTGCAACTGTTACTTGAAAAGCATGAGGAATGCCATCGGGGCACCACATGCTCGTTTGTTGTATTTTCAGGCACTGCAAAAAAATAAAAAAAAGTAAAAAAAAATAATAAATAAATAAATAAATGTTACAAAGAAAGTATGAAAATAAAAATAAAAAATGGGAAATAAAAATAAAAATTTACCCACTGGGGGCATTGTAATAAATAAATCACATTTTTAGTGTAACAATTCATCAAGTGCTTAATTTTGTAGGTCTGTTTGGCTGCATAGCTACTTTCTATGTACCCATTTCACCGCCAACCTCTGCTAAATATTGGAGTAAAATTGTGTTTTTGGGGGGTTTTGGCACACAAACTTATAACAAAGGATTTCTCATGTGTATTTTGTAAAGTTGGTGTGTGCTATTCCTGTACAAAGTTTTATTTTGTGTTCAGTTACATCTGCTGAGTAAAATGACACCCCCATTGTATGTCTTTGGCACTATTTCGTGAAGCTACAGTGCCATATAGGAGACCTGTCCTTTTCAGTATTCACAGTCGAATTTTGAGAGACGGATTTAATGAGCCCTGCTTCCATTTGGGGTATTATAGTAGTTTGACTGTTCAAAAAAAACCCACAAAGGCGCCTACCATTTGTAAAAGTAGATACTCCAGGGTATCTCATAAGGTGCATATTGTGCCTTAACATGCAACCATTTTTTTCACCAATATATGCCAAAGTATGTGGTAAAAAATAATTTTGGGCATTGTTTACATACGGATTGCATTTTGTATATTTCATATGTGCTACTAAGTTTAAACCCCCCAAATTATGCTCAGCTAAGTCTTCTGAGTAAAAAGACACCCCAAATGAATGTCTTTGGCACTATTTCATGAAGCTACAGTGCCAAATAGGAGACCAAGCCATATCAGTTTTTACCGAACTTTAAATTTTGACGCTAGGCCTATGTGCAATTTCCAAGCATCTTCGCAGGTTTTAAATTCAAACTACCCCACAAAGGCCTACCATTACTTAAAATAGACACCCCAGGGTATTTCAAAAGGCATATTTTGAACCTTAGCGTGGGATAATTTTTCCGCTAGCTTGTACCGAGTGTAGTGATATTAAGCGTTTTTTCTGCCTTTTTGACACACAAAGTGAGTTTGTACAGTATATTTAGCAAACCTTATGTATGCTACCACTGTATAATACTTAATATGTTGCTCAGCTATGTCGGCTGAATACAAAAATACCCCCGTATGTACCTTTGCCAGGTATATGTGGACATCGGAGGGGAACATTTGGGACACAGCCATTCCAGTTTTTTTCAAACTTAAAATTTTTACGCTGTGCCCATGTCCCATTTTAGAGTATTTTACCAGGCTATATAATCCAAATACCCCATAAAGCCATACCATTTCTTAAATAAGACATCCCAGGGTATTTCAAAAGGCATATTTTGAACCTTAGCGTGGGATCATTTTTCCGCTAGCTTTTACCAGGTGTAGTGGTAATAAGCGTTTTTTCTGCCTTTTTGACACACAAAGTGAGTTTGCACAGTATATTTTGCAAACCTTATGTGTGCTACCACTGTATAATACTTCATATGTTGCTCAGCTATGTCGGCTGAGTACAAAAATACCCCCGTATGTACCTTTGCCAGGTATATGTGGATTTTGAAGGGGCACATTTGAGACGCAGCCATTCAGTTTTTTTTCTAACTTTGAAGTTTTACGCTGTGTCCATGTTCCAATTTGGAGTAGTTTAGATGATTGGTTATTGAAACTTCCCCACAAACACATACTATTTATTAAATAATACACCCTGGGGTAGTTTAAAAGGCATATTTTGAACCTTAGCGTGGGATCATTTTTTCTCTAGTTTGTTCCAGGTGTAGTGGTAATGAGCGTTTTTAAATGTATTTTTTAACTTTTTAAAACTTTTTTTACTTTTTAAAACTATTTGTTTTGCTTATTATTTTTTTTAACCTTTCCTAAACTTCCTTAAAACTTTTTTTCCGTTAACCCGTAACTATCAGTAAGCAGCACTAACAGTAAATTCCCCATTTTCCCATAACTCCCACCCACCCCAGCTAGAAAAAAATATTTAATTATACAATATTTAAATTAGTTTATTAAATAAATTGAACCCCTGAGGGTTAAAAAATAAATAAAAGTTAATCGTCAGGGGTTAAAAAAATTAGATCACAGTATAATACTGTGATCTGTATTTTGATCACTTTAGGCAGTTATCGACTGGCAGGGAAGGGGTTAATTTTTATTTGGACTGGGTAAAGGGGGGTGTTTTTAATTTTAATTTTACTTAAACGTTATTAAAACTTTTTTAAACTTAATTTTTTACTTTTTAAAGCTTATTTTAAAACCTTTTTTTAACGTTAACCCCTAGTTAGCCTAACACCAAATCCCCCAATTCCCCACTAACTTCCACCCTCCCCAGCTAGCTAAATATATAATTTTAAAATACTTAAATTAATTAATCAAATAAATTTAACCCCTGAGGGTTAAAAAAAAAAAAAGAATCAGATCATAGTAAAATGCAATCCCTGCCAATTGATCACTGTAGTCAGTGATCAATTGGCAGTGAAGGGGTTAATGTTTTATTAAAATGGGTAAAGGGGGTGGGATTTTTAATTAAACTTTATTTTTTTTTCACACAGGTGGCAGGATCACTGATGATCCGTCTCCCTGCACTTCACAGAAACATAGAAACATAGAAAAATGACGGCAGAACCATTCGGCCCATCTAGTCTGCCCAATTTTCTAAATACTTTCATTAATCCCTGGCCTAATCTTATAGTAAAGATAGCCTTATGCCTATCCCACGCATGCTTAAACTCCTTTACTGTGTTAACCTCTACCACTTCAGCTGGAAGGCTATTCCATGCATCCACTACCCTCTCAGTAAAGTAATACTTCCTGATATTATTTTTAAACCTTTGCCCCTCTAATTTAAGACTATGTCCTCTTGTTGTGGTAGTTTTTCTTCTTTTAAATATAGTCTCCTCCTTTACTGTGTTGATTCCCTTTATGTATTTAAATGTTTCTATCATATCCCCCCTGTCTCGTCTTTCCTCCATGCTATACATGTTAAGATCCTTTAACCTTTCCTGGTAAGTTTTATCCTGCAATCCATGAACCTGTTTAGTAGCCCTTCTCTGAACTCTCTCTAAGGTATCAATATCCTTCTGAAGATACGGTCTCCAGTACTGCGTACAATACTCCAAGTGAGGTCTCACCAGTATTCTGTACAATGGCATGAGCACTTCCCTCTTTCTACTGCTAATACCTCTCCCTATACAACCAAGCATTCTGCTAGCATTTCCTGCTGCTCTATTACATTGTCTGCCTACCTTTAAGTTATCAGAAATAATCACCCCTAAATCCCTTTCCTCAGATGTTGAGGTTAGGACTCTATCAAATATTCTGTACTCTGCCCTTGGGTTTTTACATCCAAGATGCATTATCTTGCACTTATCCACATTAAATGTCAGTTGCCACAACTCTGACCATTTTTCTAGTTTATCTAAATCATTACCCATTTTGCTTATTCCTCCTGGTACATCAAGTCTGTTACATATCTTAGTATCATCAGCAAAAAGACATACCTTACCATCAAGACCTTCTGCAATATCACTAATAAAAATATTAAAGAGAATGGGTCCAAGTACAGATCCCTGAGGTACCCCACTGGTGACAAGCCCAAGCTTCGAATATACTCCATTGACTACAACCATCGGTTGCCTGTCACTCAGCCACTGCCTTACCCATTCAACAATATTGGAATCCAAACTTAAATATTGCAGTTTATTGATAAGCCTTCTATGTGCAACAGTGTCAAAAGCCTTACTGAAATCTAGGTAAGCAATGTCTACTGCACCACCCTGATCTGTAATTTTAGTTACCCAATCAAAAAAATCAATAAGATTAGTTTGGCATGATCTCCCTGGAGTAAACCCATGTTGTCTCTGATCTTGAAATCCATGTGTTTTTAGATGTTCAACAATTCTTTCCTTTAACATGGTTTCCATCACTTTCCCCACTACTGAAGTAAGGCTTACTGGCCTATAGTTGCCCAACTCCTCCCTATTACCTTTCTTGTGAATGGGCACAACATTCGCCAACTTCCAATCTTCTGGGACTACTCCTGTTATCAATGATTGGTTAAATAAATCTGTTAATGGTTTTGCTAGTACACCACTAAGCTCTTTTAATAGCTTTGGGTGTATTCCATCAGGTTCCATTGACTTATTTGTCTTTACTTTTGACAGTTGAACCTCTTCCTCTGTAAACTCACATGTAATAAATGACTAATTTATACTTTTTCTTAACTTCCCTTTATTTTCATCTGTAAATACCTAACAAAAATATTCATTGAGGCAGTCAGCTAGACCTTTATCCTCATCTACATACCTTCTTTCTTTTGTTTTTAATCTAACTAATCCTTGTTTTACTTTTCTTTTCTCATTTATGTATCTAAAAAAAAGTTTTGTCCCCCTTTTTTACTGACTGTGCTATTTTCTCTTCTGTGTGTGATTTGGAAGCTCTTATAACCTGCTTAGCCTCTTTCTGCCTAATCTTATAGATCATTCTGTCTTCCTCACTCTGTTTTTTTTTATAATTACTAAATGCTAATTTTTTTGCAGGGAGGCAGAAGGTAAGTATACTAAGTATACTAAGCACATGCTGTCAGAGCGAGCACATGTGCTGGGACAGAGCGATCCGGTGCTCCCGGTCTGCCTCTAATACAGAGGCAGACCGGAGCACCATTAACCCTGCGATTGCCTGATAGCGGCGATCCGGGGTTAATTTTAACAGGTGACGGACGAGGTCTGTCACTCGTCATTATGGCAATCCCCTTAGTGACGGACCTCGTCCGTCACTCGTCATTAAGGGGTTAAGCAATTTTTATGTTTTGGGATGGACATAGTTCAACATGATAGTAGAAAGGGGGATATAGTGAAAAAGGTGTGTCAATGTGAAACCCAATGGATATATAAACTTAAGACATTGGGAGATCCTGGTTTAAATGTTGATGTCGACATTATGACCTTCATGTGATTCTTAACCATTTTTTATGTAAAAAAACTAATATTTTTTTTTACAAATTTTTCTTATTTATTTTATTATTAATGGCATATATATTTTTTATATATCATGTCTTTTATATGCAGTGTCTTGATGCTTACATGGGGATATTAATCATATTTTTTTTCTTTTTCTTTCCCATTTTTTATTTTTATTATCATACTTTCTTTGTAACATTTATGTTTTTTTATTTGTTTTTTTATTTATTATTTCTGGGGTACTAATATTTTCTGCATAATTTCAATTTATAACACATTAATCAATGATGCCATAATGAGCCCATATTGAGTGGTTCTGATTTTTACCTTTTGATAAACATTTGATTTGTTCATCCACATTGTAAACATTCATGGACACCAGTAATGCACCATTAAACGACTGTTTATCTTGATGGTCTTTCAGGCTGTCAGTACGTTGTAAATTTCTGCCCGTTTGGATTTAAAATGATTGAGCGATTCAGCTATTTTTCAAAATGTTCGCGCATGCATGCTCATTTGTTTTGCGCATGTACATGCGAGCAGCCATTCACTTTACGCATGCGCGACTACTTAGATGTCGCTGTACATGCGAGCAGCCATTTTTTGGGCGCATGCGCGGCTACTTAAACATCTTTTTGGTGTCCATGAGTGGGGCTGGTACAGATACCGCCGAATTATATTTATGTTGATTAAAATGTTAACTGTTAATTTTTATGCACATTTTATTATTGTGTTCTTCGACCACATGATGGCCAGTCCGGGAAAGGAGTACAATGGTTAGTCACTGTATTATATATCCAGAAGACATAACCTAATGGCTACCAAATTGGTCTCCATATACGATCTTGGTGGCCATGTTTTAGGTGGGAATTTGTTTTTACACACACCTGAATTGGTTCAACCCATTTGGGGAACCCAGGTGCACACAAATTGGTGGGGTTTATAAGTCTGAATGGTGTGGACTACATCTAAGCTCTTCCTTGAAAATGTCCTGAGGATGAAACCGGTCGGATGCATACAGAGCCTCCATAACTCTCTATTTGGGACAACCTTATCCAGAACTCACTCCTTTATTACCCCTTGAGATCTAGAACATCTTGGAGTCCCTTTGTGGCAGGTCTTTTGACCTATTGATGAGGCACTAAGGAATCAGCACAGCTAAACGGACAAGGGCACATGTATGAGTGTGAGGATGGTGCTAGTGATTGGCTGTATGTGTTTAGGGGAGTGGTTATGGGTTTGTAGTGGGGCAGGGATCATCTTACCTCAGTGCCTTTTGGGATTCTGGCCAGCAAACAACTTCCCTGCCACTGCGCTCCTGTTTGTCCTGGTCCTGTTGACCTGCTTGAGGGATGGATATGGATTCAATCCTGCTGCCCTCAGAGCTGCTGCTGCCCTGGATGATGGCAGGCACCTTCAAGAGCAATATACCCCCCTCCAGCCTGGTGTGGCTGCCGGTGTGGGTCCCTCTCCCCCCCCCCCCCCCGCGGTCAGGCCTCTGCTGGGGCCTTCCACGCTGCTAGAGCCCTGTTAGGCCGCAAGGGCCAGGGCTCCCGCCCGCCTGCTCCCTGGTTTTGAATCAGCACCTAGGGTCCGGTATGAGAGACTGAGCCTGGGCCCTAGGCCCTGCCAGGCCGCGTGTCTGCCCCTTGTGACACGTGGCCTGCTCTCTCTGGTGTTTACCGAGTGCCCCCGGCTATGGACAGCGGGCCGGGGGCACCAGAAGAATGCCTGCTAAGCCCTCTCCCCTGGGTACTTACCTCGGCTGCCCTCCTCTGTGGGGTGTGAGTTTACCTCCTCTCCGCTGCTCTGCTCACAGGATCTGGATGCTGTTCCTGGGACTGTACAGCAGATGGCTCCTGGAACTCCTGCAAGACTGAATAGTGTTGAAAATAAACTTGCCTCAATTCTGACAGGTTCTACCTCATTTCCTTTGCCACGGAATGCCCAACGGGCATCGGCTGGTGAGTACGGTGCTATTTCTTCCTTACAGTCAGGGGGTCCCTCGCTGGGGGCGTTCCCATCGGGTCTTCAGGGTTTTCTGGGTCAGTGGGAATAGGGGCACAAGCGTGCAGTGAGCACCCCTTAGGTAGTCAGCTTTCCGGTTTGGTTCGCCGTGCAGCAGCCTCAAGTGATGTGGACTGCACTAGGTGTCATAGGTTGCACGTGCCTAGTGTCGCTAATGTTTCTTCGGTGGCGTTGGGTGCTACTGCAATGCTTGCTGTAGGTGCGATATTAGGCGCTGTTGCGCTTCCTGCAACAACGCGTGACTCTCTGGGCGTTTTCACTGTGGTGCGGGGGTCCGCTTATTGGGGCTGGGACGCTGGTGTTTTTTCACCTGTCGCAGGAAATTAAAAAAAAAAAAAAAATGGGAAGGAAGAATTTGGTTGAGCTTGTCTCTCCCCTGCCAATGGAGGAAGTCCCTCCACTGCGGGAGAAGGACGGCGATCAATCCATTACCGGAGGGTCCCCAGGACTTTTGGTTATTTGATTCGTGCATTTTAATCTGGCTAGTGTCATTAAGGAAGAGGCGCCTCACAAGTGCTCCGCATTGTTCTGCTGCCAGGACACCATTGGGCATGATGGTCGTACCTCTGGCGGAGGTGTGACGAGCAATTTTGGCAACGTTTTGTTAGTGCGCCCCTCAATTTTCTGGGACCAGATGGACATGGCATCTGGCTCCCCATTATGACCTGTGCTGCAGCAGGGTGGTTTCTCGTACTTTCTTGGGGAGGCTGATGGGGGCGGATCATCTGCCTCCCTGGCAGCGCGGCAGAGGTCAGGCTGTTGTTGCACATTTACTGACATTGTACATGCACCGAATGCTCTGCCTGCGGGGTTGCTCATCCCATCTCCCGGTGTTTCCGACGGAGACAAGCTAGTTAGACAGGGGATGTGGGTACTACGGGCAACGACGCCAGTTGTCGTAAGCTCAATGTGCCTGTGGTTCACCCGTCTAAGATCCGTTGAGCAACCATCGTCCTGTTGGAAGGCTGTGGGCACAGGTTTTGGATTCCTTTCTCTTCTCCCCCCCCCTTCGTTGCTGGTTCAGAACCTTTGGTCAGTCCGGGTTTTCCCGCATGTGGTCGACAACGTTTGGCAGGGAGGTGTCTCTGGGTCATATGGCCGTTACCTTTGGCCCCCTTTACTGAACTGGCAGGTCTGGCATGGTGCCCAAGGAGGAGCAAGAGAAATACTGATTCTTTGTTTGTAAGGCATTTGTGGGGTTTTTAGGTGCATGAGGGCATCTCTTCGGGACATTGGGGCATCGAGATTTATTCTATGTTGGGCTTAAGGCCTCTTGCCTCGCATCAGGTTCGCGGCTTACGGCAGGACGTGGCTGGCCCTAGGGCTTTATAAGATCCGACTGCATGACGCTTCGTTCGGGTGTCTCTGGCTCTGCGGGGTGATATGGTGGTGTGGGGCTCCGTCCAGGCCGCGTATGATGGCAGGTCCTACTGGCAGGCGCCTGAGGTCTCTAACTCGATCCTTTACCTTTTCCCGAGGTGTGGCTTGGTTGGGTTTGGGGTGATTCTGTGCCCTAGATGGTGTGCTGCCTGTTGGCCAGACGGTTGGCATGTCTCTGGCCTCGCAAGGAATGGGCATCTGGGATCTCCCCCATGCTAGTGGCATTTGGGGGTTCCAGTTTCAGGATAAATGGGTTGGTTTTTTTCTGCACACTCTGGGGTGGTTCAAGCTGTCAATCATCTGGCGGCCTCCTCCCCTCTAGTAGGTGGCCTGCTGCAGCATTTTGGGCTCTGATGTTTATGTCTAAATGTGTCTATTAGGGAAGAGCATATTCCTGGCATTCACGTTGTAGTGGCGGATACTTTCTCTCGTAAGTGATGGTTGGGAGGTGTGGTCGCTTGGTCTAGCAGATAGCGGGATTTGTTCATGGGTCAGTCTCTCGGGCCTCTTGGACCCGATACTGTAAGGTGTAGGTTTCTGTGGTGTAATGGTTGTCATATACGCCTAACACGGAAACAGCTTTGCGTTTGGTCTGGTGGGAGCATGTGTAACAAAACCCTACCATGTGCCTCGGAACATTTACTGTTACTGGCCCTTTAAGAACTAGCCGGGGACATATACCGCAACAGAGACCACGGATTATAAATATATATCTTTTATTCAGCAAAGGACATCAAGCTGTCTACAAATTGGATGTTTTACCTGCTTTCGTGGGGATTTTCTAAAAATCCTTTTGGTAGATTAAAGCATTCGTTCAATTGTGTCACCTAAACTATATGGACACTGCATTCGTCATACAAAGGCAAACTATCGAACACCGGACCACCCTGATACCTAATTGTGCTGCAATTTACCTCTCTGGTTGACGAATACATTCTTAATTGAAAACACACAAACGCTTTGTTTAAGTCCCTGGGTGGCCACCATTTCAGGAGTTTTACACGTGGCCTCGGCCATCTGAACTCCCGAACAGCGGTGTTTGCCATCGAGTGTCTGGAACTAAAATCGGACACTCGATTAGGCGAACACCGCTGAGACCTCCAGACTACCAAAAATTTGTGCCAAAACTACCGAACGCCCTGCCGTTCGGTAGAAAGACTAAGTAACACATGGGGATTCTAACGAACACCAAGGTGCTCACGGATGGCAAGCCTTTTGGGACTTTTTAACCCACGAACAAAGACCGACCGCAAGGCCAAAACCTATGGAACTGTTTTTGGCTGTTGTACCTGTGCGGTCGGTCAAAACTTTAAAGTGCCATAACTCCCGAACCCCTGACCCGAACTGGGTGATTTTTAAATATGTTGCTCCCCCAGATTATTGGAGATATTTGGGGTACATCCAAAACTCGGGGAAAAATGTATGTATTTGTTAATTATGTTAAATGCTTATCTGAGGGGAGGAGATGTGTGGGTTGTACCTTTTGTTTTATTGGTTACTGTGTTAATTGTGTGGGTGTCTCCCTTGCATGGGCAGCATCAGATAAAAGAGTATCTGCCATTAAAATTCAGTTCTTCTTGACCCTTCAAAACGTAGCCTTGTCTCGTTCTTGGAAGGGGATCTGCAGCGTAATCACCTGGCTCTTTTAAGAGCTCTGCCTTACTCTTTACTTAGATCCAGTGAATGGGAATAAGCAACTCCACCACTACACAGCAACTTGCCAGGAAAAAGGACGTCTCTAATGGCTGATACCCTCTCACCAACTGGGGTAGCCATTACAGCATGCTCCAGGTTTTTTTTGATGTCGGGAAGATTGGCTACGCTATGCTCCTGACAAGATTGGGTGGGGTTCCCCCTCTGGTCTGGTACCCTATTTCAAGGCCTGTCGATCTGCATTGGCCTATTCCCTGGAATTCGTTGGGGCCATACACGTTGGGGAATTGATGATTCCTAGTAGGCCATGCAGTGGTGGGGTATTGTTTGCCACCATTCGGCGCCCTGCGGATCATATCACTATACGTATTTGACAATCAAGGTCGGATGTTTTCGGGAAGGGTATGGGGGTTCGGCTGTTGCACTTTCTCCTTTGTGGAGAACTGTGAGCTGTGCCCAGTATGCACGGGCCCTCTTTTGGGTTATGCGGATGGGATCGTTTCTTTCCAATTCACAATTCCTTGGGAATTCGCTCGAGTCTGATGGTTCTGGGGATTGACAGCAAGGAATATTGTGGCATTCCTTTTGGTTTAGCACTGCCTTGGAGGCTTTTAGGATGGGTATGTCAGCGCACGTGGTGCAGGGAATCGGGAGGGGGTATGGTGAGATGGCTCAGTGAAGTAATGCTGGTTTCGTAGAATTTGTTCAATCCTTGGGGGGCTTGCGGGTTCAATTCTCAGCAGCGGTGGCTCAACCATTCATTCCTTTGAGGTAGATAAATGAGTACCAGTACTTTAGGTAAAATTAACAATTCCCAGGGTGCACTTGGAAAACAGAAAATATCTGGATGTCTTTTTCCTGGTTATACTCCCAGGTGGCATGCGGGTTTCCGTCTGGGAGGTTAGCTATTGGGTTGTGCGCCTTCTGAAGCGGAGGTTTGTTGGTTTGGTGCTGGAGGTATGAAATGATATCAGCTCCTCCCGGAGCAGGTTTAGCTGTCCCACCTGACCATAATGTTCAGGTTATCCACTTGAAGGGCATTGAGTTTGGAACGATACCAATGTGTTTTTTGGCGCCTGCCCTTAAGAGGGTATTGGTGCGTGTTTAGTTGTTTCGTGATGCGTGGTGTTGGGTTCACTGTATGACACTATGTGTTAAGTTATATATGTTGTTATGGTTATTTATGTTTAACGTTTTGGTTACAGAAAAGAAGAGAGATTATTAAAATAAATTATGGATGTGTTATACAGTATTTATCATATGTTATAATAAATGCTGTTCCAAAAAAATAAAAAAAACTCGATTGGTCGGAGGTCATTTCCCGTATCTTTGGCAGCGGGCCCATAATCAGTGCATGGTACGTTGCCGTATGAAGTAAAATTGGAGGGCCTCTAGGTGTGTTTGAGGGTAAGGGGATTTTGGTTCCCCACAGGGTGTTTTCGCACGCGTGGCAGCTCATGTGTTTATGGGTGATGGAGGTCAGTCTCGACCTTTTTTCGTCTTGCCATGCAGGAAGTGGTGGAACAGGCCTTGGGTGGATTGAGTGGGGCCCCCCTGCTGATTTTAGGTTTAAAACAGCAGGGAATGTGGCAGGGAGCCAACAGGGTTGGGGAGCAGATGGAATGTCAGGAGATGGACAAGGTGGGTCTCAAACTCCGCTGCTCTGTAAGGTAAACTTTTAAGTTACCGAATTAGACGTGCCCACTGAGCAAAAAGCTGGCTGGTGGTAGAGCATTTAAGATGATGGGAATTTTGTTTACGACGAGGGGGGAGGCGAGATACCAGTGGGTAAAGTTTTTGGTGCATATGCACCTGGTTAAGTTTGTTGGCAAGGACGGTTATTTAAGTTGGAGGCTGTAGGGTAATACATGCTAATTTATATGTTAATTATGGTATGTATGTATGTATGTATATATATATATATATATATATATTTGTGTTTATTTATATTTGAATTAAAGGAAAAGAATAAAGTTTGAATGAGTCGTACACTTGTAAGTTTAATAAATGCTGTGTCCTGCTTCATCTAATATTTGTTGTTTGTCGTTATTGGGGGGAGAATTGGGGTAGTCTCCCGCTTTGTACATACATGCCTTTCTGGCCACTGTTAGTGGCGGACCACTTGTGATGTGCATTAATCATCTTATCTTTTATCATTGTATTTAACAGTTTTACACTATGTTCTGTTTTATGTTTGTTTTTAAGTGATTAAAAGCTGGAATATCATTTCCTAACTGAAGTACTACCAGTATATTATCTTATTGGTGATCCTCACACATGTAATTGTAGCACACCACACCATTTCTTTAGCATTTTGTGTTTATCACGTTTTTTTTGGAGTTAAAGGATCTCTGTAGGGTCAGGAACACAAACATGTATTCCTGACCCTATAGTGTTAAATCCACCATCTAGCCCCCTGGGCCCCTCATGCCTCCATAGGTATAGTAAAAATCTTACTGTATTCAAGCCTGAAGCTGCTGGCTCTGCCCTGTTTGCCTCAGAAAAACAAGCTGTCTGCTGACATCATCAGAAGTGGTAGCCTGATTCAATCACAATGCTTCCTCATAGGACTTACAAGGAGGCAGATCAGGGGCAGAGCCAGCATGATTCAAACACAGCATCTCCTCATAGAGTTGAATCAAATCTCTATGAGGAAAGTTTAGTGTCTGCATGCAGAGGGAGGAGATACTGTATGTTTGGATGCATTTTAGGCAGCCATGACCAGGGCCGGCCTTAGGGGCGCCATGGCAACAGGGGCGCCAGGCGGCCGACACAGCTCGCACTCAGTCACTCACAGGCCGCCCCTAGTCATGTGCAGAGCAAGTCAAGTGCATTGTGCTGTGCACTTGACTTGCAAAGGGGTTTAGTATAAGGGGGGCAGGGGTTTAGTAGAAGGGGGGCAGGGGTTTAGTAGAAGGGGGGCAGGGGTTTAGTAGAAGGGGGGCAGGGGTTTAGTAGAAGGGGGGCAGGGGTTTAGTAGAAGGGGAGCAGGGGTTTAGTAGAAGGGGAGCAGGGGTTTATGTAGAATGAGTACAGAACTTTTGTAGAGGGTGGCAGTGGTTTTGGTGGAGTGGGAAGGTTTTTAGTGATATTATGTGTACATTGCTGTATAGTTGATATATATAATGATAGCATGTGTTTTGTTAAAGGGGGAGAAAAAAACGTTGTAGAAGGGTGGGCAGGGGTTGTATTAAAGGGAGAGCAGGGGTTTTGTAGACGGGGCAGGTGTTTTGTAAAAAGGAGGGCAGGGTTTTTGTAGAAAGGGAGGCGGGGGTTTTGTGGAAGGGTTTTGTAGTAGGCGGAACAGGGCTATTGTAGAAGGGGCAGGGGTTTTGCTGAAGGGGGGGGGGTGCCATATGTTGGGCTAGCACAGGGCGTCTGATCACCTAAGGCCGGCCCTGGCCATTAGGAAGGATCTCCCTGGAAGGATCTCTAACAGCCATCTGAGGAGTGGCCAGTGAAGTTATCACTAGGCTGTAATGTAAACACTGCCTTTTCTCTGAAAAGACAGTGTTTACAGCAAAAAGCCTGAAGGTCATGATATACTGACCAGTATATTATACTGACCAGAACAAATTCAATAAGCTGTAGTTGTTCTGGTGACTATAGTGTACCTTTAACCGGGGTTTTGGTGACAACTAGGAGACTCACTATACTTCTTGTGCTTTTGTATCTTTAAAAGTCTAAATAATGACTCATTGAGCATGGCATTTTTTATTACTGCATGTGGCTAGGGATCACACTATTATGGGCAGGGCTATAATAATAAGTCTACCTTCCCTCTCTGGAAGCCCCACGTTCCCACATCCTGATCTATTGGATGCATATGAAATATCAAAATATTTTTTTTTTTTTTTTTTTAAGTATTTTATTGGTTTAACCCTATGAACCCCCGAGATATAACTTGTGCATTTCAAAGAATGTGAGTGGCATACTTCTGATACTGACAGAGTTAAAATAAGCTAAAATATTAAACTATTGCAATTTCAGCACAGAAAAACCCAATCAAAAAAAGAATTGAGAATACAGAACAATACAATAGTAAAACTATTCCAGGGATGGTCGGGCAGCATGTTTTAACAGACACACAGAGCTGAGACTAGGGACAAACATTTCCAGAAGACTCACAGTGCTAGGGTTTGTATCGTCATGTCATTGTGTGTATCTGCATATGTGTCAGTGTATGTATCTGTGTACTTGTGTAAGTATATGTGTGTGTGCGTGTGTGTGTCAGTGTGTGTGTCTGTATCTGTGTACCTCCATTTGTGTCAGTGTATGTATCTTTGTGTCAGGCTATATATCTATGTACTTGTATATGTGTCAGTGTGTGTATCTAGTTGTCTTTGTATCTGCATGTGGGTCAGTGTTTTATTCTGTCTGTATGTGTGTCAGCATTTTTATCTGTATGTTTGTGTGTCTGTATGTGTGTGTCTGCATGTATGTCAGTGTTTGCTTCTGTGTATCTGCAGGTGTGTGTGTATCTGTATCTATATGTGTGTCAGTGTTTGTTTATATGTGTCTGCATGTGCAACAGTTTGTGTGTCTGGGTCAGAGGAGAAGCAGGGAGGTCCTAGGGACGAGAAAAAGGGAATATTGGACAGAGAAAACGTATAAATTTTAAATAAATGCAACTATATTAATTACAAACATTTTGTTAATGGGAGGGATACAATTTATGGAAATGAGCTGCTAAGGGGTACTCAAGTGAAAAAAGGTTGGGAACCAGTGCCATAGAGTACAGTTTATTTAAGGAAATCTGCATTTACCTCTAGAGATATGTACACTCTTCACTATTGCCAGGAAGGTAAACTTTGTTGTGGATCCAAATAATGATCTTTGTTATATTCAGAGGAAGCCCAAATTGTTGTTCACAAGTGCACTTGGAGAAGCGAGAATTAGACACCAGACACCTGTTGGTATTCAAAATAAGCCTCTGCCGTTTTATTCATCAGCTGGGTTTTTATACATTAAAAAGTAAGTGCTTACGTGCAAATACTCATAGAACAGTAATAGGAAGGGAGTACAGATAAGACATAGGGATGAACATCATGTACACATAACAAATAAGTTCCAAGGTAAGAAAGAACAAAGAGATTAGAGAAGAGTCATCTCTGGTGGGGGCTCTCTGCTCCCGGAACTAGACATATATGGTCTTAAGTGTCGTGTTAAGCATTTCCTGAGTCCAAGTTAGCCAATTTTAATATAGGATTTCATTATATGACACCTATAAGCTTGAGCCTTGGAATCAAGATACATTCTATCACAATCCCCTCTTTTGATCCAAGGGTCACCCAAATGTCCAAGGTATTTCCAGGCCTGCTAGCCAAAGCATGTGGGACTTTCATTTATTGCTTCACCACGGTTCCCTTGGACTGAGAGACCACCAGAATCAGCGGAGGAGAGTTCCTTCATTTGTTAGGCAAAGTAACACCATAAAACCCTTTCAAAGTTGAAGCTGGAATGTAAGTTAAGGTACGACCAACAGTAGGTTTGTTATTACATAGAGACGTTAGTAGACATGAGAAAAATCTAAAGGTTAGAAAAATGGACATAATAACAAATATAGCTAATAGCAAAAAGTACATTTTCTTAATTAGTAAAGTCAATGGCTGCTCTATTCTCAAGGATTGCCTTCTTATTTGCCTAGTTGTCCATAAGTAGCTTTTCTAGGGCCTGTGAAGTGGCATTTAAACCCTTTGCAAGGGAACAGGCTACAGCATTAATTACTCAGGTAGATATTTATGGGGTCTATGGGTATGTAGGTACTTCCTCAAGAGTGAGATGGGATTAGGGACAGCTATAAGACAAGATTCTATGGCTTTTTCAGCACTGAGCTGAGGGTTGAGGCAAAAGGAGATTAAATTAAAAGCCTTTGCTATCTGCAATTATATATTTCCCTTCTATGCATTATTATCTTCTGGTCTCAAGTTAGAGTAGCATATCTGAACAGAGCATACAATGGTAAAGGATAAGAACAGCTTCATGTTGGTGGATCAGTCGGAGTGACTTGTTTACAGTGACTGGTGTGTATCCACGTTGCTTTTCCTTCTAGTTTCACTGAGGTAGCCGTAGTCAAGAGCACTTGGAATGGACCATCAAAGCATGGTTCAAGTCCTTTCCTCACATGCCTCTTTATCACCACCCAATCACCAGGCTGCAGTTTGTGAGTTGCAGAATCAGAGTCTGGATCTGGAATAGAATCAAAGACTTGTTTATGCACCCTGCCTAATCTTTGGTGTAGGGCCTGTATATAGGCAGTCATACTACCATGCTGCATCTGGAGGATCTGGGGAAAATAGAGGTCTGTCTTTGGGTCATATCCAAACAGTATCTCAAAAGGGGATAGGCCATGTCTAGAATTGGGTCTGAATCTCATAGAAAAGAGTGCTAGGGGAAGGCATTCAGTCCAGGGCTTCACTGTGTCTTGCATGGCTTTTGCAATCTTGTTCTTTAAGGTGCCATTTGCCCTTTCTACTTTCCCTAATAGCTCCTGACTGATTCCTCTTCTGCAACTGTCACTAGTCTAATACTATCCTTACCTTTTTGTGTCATTTTACCCCACTCCCTTTAGCATGTAAGCTCATTGAGCAGGGCCCTCAACCCCTCTGTTCCTGTGTGTCCAACTTGGCTGGTTACAACTACATGTCTTTTCGTCCACCCATTGTAAAGCGCTGCGGAATTTGATGGCGCTGTATAAATATCATAATAATAATAATAATTTCTTGCATTATTTCCCCCAGTGAAATGGCTACCTCTGTCTCTTTCAATCACTTCAGGTACTCCATATCTACATACCAGTTCCTTCAGAAGCTTACTTGCTGTGACCTTCGTTGTGGCTTTTCGATACTGGGTAGGCCTCAGGCCAACCTGAAAAGAGATCAATGCACACCAATACATATTCATACACTCCTACCTTAGGCAGTTGAATATATTCTATCTGCAGTCTTTGAAACGGGTAAAGTGGCCTTGGTGTTTTTACTTGGTGTTTTGACAGCCTGTCCTGGATTGTTTCTAGCACAAATCATGCAAGCTTGGGTGTGTTTAGCTGCTAGAAGAGTAAATCCGGGTGCTACCCAATGGGTGTTTACTATGCGGTTCATGTGCATCTTGGATAGATGTGTAGGTCCATGGGCCATCTGGGCCATCATGGGGTACAATACTCGTAGCAAACACAGTCTTTTACCTTTCCTCCACATTCTGTCATCATCAGGTTCTGCATCTTGTTTCCTCCAGTGGTCATGTTCTTCCTTGCTTGCCTGTCTTTGTAAGCTCAACAGTAAATTGTAGTCAACGGCGTCAGCTGTAAGAACAACTTGTAGGAAGATATTACCTGTAGAGGGATGAATGTGAATTGCTGCTTGCTTGGCAGCTTCGTCTGCTTTGTGGTTTCCTCCGGAGATTTCATCTGTGATCTTCACGTGAGCTGCTACCTTGATGATGCCTACTTGAGTGGGTAGCAGGATAGCGTCCATAAGTGCACTCACGGCTTCAGAGTTCTTTATTGGAGTTCCTGCTGAGGTGAGAAAATCACAAGCCCGCTCTATAGGGTCAAAATCATGTGCTATACCAAAAGCATAGCGAGAGTCTGTATAAATATTAGCAGTCTTACCAGAAGCCATTTAACACGCTTCAGTGAGTGCCTTCAGCTCTGCCTCCTGTGCAGAGCAGTGAGGAGCGAGTGGTTCAGCTTTTATTACCTCATGTGCAGAGACTACAGCATATCCAGTGTGGAAATTACCATTCTCATCAGCATATCTGGAACCATCTTCAAAAAACTCAAAATCTGCATTAGATAATGGAGAATCAATTACATGCAAAAAACCTGTTGTTTCTTGTGCCATTAGTGCTGCACAATCATGGGGTACCTGGGCGTCAGCTAACTCATCTGGTGAAAGTGAATTTACAAAAAGATCAGATGTACAATCAATCAATGTACACTCCCCTCTTTTACATCCAGGGGAAGTAATGTAGATGGATTTTTTAACACCATACACCTTTTCAGAGTAACATTAGGTGGTATCTAAGACAATATCAGTGGCTTTGTCCAGGAGGGCAGTAACAGCCCCACTCTCCTAAAACATGAGGGGGCACCCCTGGCAACAGGTTCCAAACTGGTGGAGTAGTACTCTATTGGTCTTTGTTTACCAATATACACTCCTGAGATACTGGACTTAAATGCACTTAATGTCGGTGGTATCGCAATTGATTAGCGGAGAGTTAGATGCTGACACCAATAATGTGTCAGTATGTGTCCAGAACATTATTGGTGTCGGCATCTAACTCTCTGCTTATCAATTGCGATACTACCGACATTAAGTGCATTTAGGTCCAGTATTTCAGGAGTGTATATTGAAGACTCTTAACACTATTTAACTGCACTCTGTGTATATACTTTATTTCTCTTTCTTTCTCTGTATTACATTTTATGGGGGGAAATTTACAAGACCAGGCATTTCATTAAGGGGTGCCCTTGAAGGCTCAAGACTCAGGAATCCTATTCTATACGCCTTCCTCTGTCACTGACTATATTATTATTATTATTTCTATCACTCAGGCAGCTTGTTTGAAACTGTCTAAAAATCTTTTGTTTTCTTTAGACTTGGAATTATCATTTTAATGCAATTATCATTTAGGCAACATTTGTTACTATTAATGGGTTAACTGCTGCCTGTGTCCTTCATAGCTAAACTACTCATTTTTGTTCTGCTGTTGCTATACTATAATATACTGCTTTAGATATTTTTCTGCTAAACTGAGTCAGCTCGGCAACCCCTTATCTCATACTTTACTGCTTGACAGTAACCTCTAATTTATGATCCACACGCTGCTACTCTCTAGGCAGCTTTCGTGATATTTAACTAGCTAATCGCCGTCTGTCAGCAGCGTATTTCAGCTGAACACTGCTGACAGCACTGGTTTGGCAGTCTTTAATTCTCTCCCCCCTTTTGTTACAGTTATTAGTGATACATAAAAAAGTATCACTTGTATAACTTGTAACACCTTTACAGTTCAAATTAGTAGACACTGAGTTTTACTTGCTGTATAGTCTCCACGTACTCCTGTTGTTCTTATAATTTTTTCTTTTCCATATTTATTTTTGATTTATTTATTAAAAGTTACTTTTTAGGTTTACAATTTTCTCCTGGAGGAAGTCCCGCACCCAGGCAGACTTTCTCCACTATAGATTCATGTTGCTTTCATACAGCGCAGCCCATGCCCTCGCCCTTGCCCTCGCCAAACAGTCCTACTTTTCCTCTCTCATTAGTTCATGCTCCCGCATCTCTTTGACACCTTTTAATTCCCTTCTCCGCCCTGCTGTGGCCGCTCCCCAAACTAACCTTACAGCTGATATCTTTGCATGTTACTTTACTGACAAAATTGAAAAGCTAAGGAAACAATTCTCCCTTCCTTGCCGTTCTCTTTCTCAACCACACGTAAATCATGCTTTCCCTACCCTCCAGACTTTCTCCCCGGCTACTGAGCAAGAGGTTGCTGCGCTTCTCCATTCCTCTCGCCCCACCACTTGCCCGCTCGATCCTGTCCCATCTCACCTCATCAGATCTCTCTCCCCTTGTCTTGTGCCTACCCTAACACATATCTTTAACTGCTCTCTCTCTTCTGGCACTGTTCCTGCTGGCCTTAAACATGCCACTGTAGTACCTATCCTGAAAAAAACATCTCTTGACCCATCCTCCCCCTCTAACTATCATCCCATATCCCTGCTCCCTTTCTCATCAAAGCTTTTGGAAAGACTTGTCTTTACCCGTGTGTCTCACTTCCTTAATTCCAACTCTCTCCTTGACCCTCTTCATTCTGGCTTCCGCCCTCTCCACTCTACTGAGACTGCTCTTATCAAAGTGACGAATGACCTAATCTCCGCTAAATCCAAAGCTCACTACTCCATATTAATTCTCCTTGACCTCTCTGCTGCCTTTGACACCGTTGATCATGCTCTCCTCCTTCAAACTCTTCAATCGCTCGGTCTCTGTGACTCTGTCCTCTCTTGGTTTTCCTCCTATCTCTCCCAACACTCATTCAGTGTCTCCTTTTCCAAGGATACCTCCTCCCCTCGTCCTGTCTCGGTTGGAGTTCCCCAAGGCTCTGTCCTTGGTCCCCTTCTATTTTCTCTTTATACTGCCTCTCTTGGAAAACGTATTGCCTCTTTTGGATTCCACTACCACCTGTATGCTGATGACACTCAGATATACCTCTCCTCCCCGGACCTCTCCCCTGCCGTCCTGCAACGTGTCACTGCTTGTCACCCCAGATAGCCATGCTATGGAGCCTATTTGTATAACGAAAGACTATGGGAAAGACTTTGGCTCCATGGCGATTGAACTGTATGTATGTGATCTGAGCGCCATTCTGTAATAATCAGATCTACCGTATATACTCGTGTATAAGTCGATCTCATGTATAAGTCGAGGGCAGTTTTGTGACCAAAAATTGTGAAATATGCTATGCCTCGTGGATAAGTCGAGGGTAAAACTTGGGGCTATGAAATTCTGTGATTTTTAGAACTATACACACACTCATACAAACACACTCTGCATTATACACACACTCATACAAACAATCTGCATTCTACACACACTCATACAAACACACACACACTCTGCATTAGATACGCACACACTGTGTGTATATAATGCAGTGTGTGTGTGTGTTTGTATGAGTGTGTGTAGAATGCAGATTGTTTGTATGAGTGTGTGTGTGTATAATGCAGTGTGTGTGTTTGTATGAGTGTGTGTAGAATGCAGATTGTTTGTATGAGTGTGTGTGTATATAATGCAGAGTGTGTGTTTGTATGAGTGTGTGTAGAATGCAGATTGTTTGTATGAGTGTGTGTGTATATAATGCAGAGTGTGTGTTTGTATGTGTGTGTAGAATGCAGATTGTTTGTATGAGTGTGTGTGTATATAATGCAGAGTGTGTGTTTGTATGTGTGTGTAGAATGCAGATTGTTTGTATGAGTGTGTGTGTATATAATGCAGAGTGTGTGTTTGTATGAGTGTGTGTAGAATGCAGATTGTTTGTATGAGTGTGTGTGTATATAATGCAGTGTGTGTGTGTTTGTATGAGTGTGTGTAGAATGCAGATTGTTTGTATGAGTGTGTGTGTATATAATGCAGAGTGTGTGTTTGTATGTGTGTGTAGAATGCAGATTGTTTGTATGAGTGTGTGTGTATATAATGCAGAGTGTGTTTTTATGAGTGTGTGTAGAATGCAGATTGTTTGTATGAGTGTGTGTGTATATAATGCAGAGTGTGTGTTTGTATGAGTGTGTGTAGAATGCAGATTGTTTGTATGAGTGTGTGTGTATATAATGCAGAGTGTGTTTTTATGAGTGTGTGTAGAATGCAGATTGTATGAGTGTGTGTGTATATAATGCAGAGTGTGTGTAGAATGCAGATTGTTTGTATGAGTGTGTGTGTGTGTTTGTATGAGTGTGTGTGTGTATAATGCAGAGTGTGTCTGTATGAGTGTGTGTGTGTATAATGCAGAGTGTGTGTGTTTGTATGAGTGTGTGTAGAATGCAGATTGTTTGTATGAGTGTGTGTGTATATAATGCAGAGTGTGTGTTTGTATGAGTGTGTGTAGAATGCAGATTGTTTGTATGAGTGTGTGTGTATATAATGCAGAGTGTGTGTGTTTGTATGAGTGTGTGTAGAATGCAGATTGTTTGTATGAGTGTGTGTGTATATAATGCAGAGTGTGTGTAGAATGCAGAGTGTGTGTGTGTGTGTGTGTGTGTGTGTGTGTACTGGGTGGGAGGAGGGCATTTTTATTATAATTTTTTTATTTTAATATTTTAAGTTTTTTTTATTTTAATATTTTTTATTGTATTTTTTTTAATATTTGATTTAATTTTCGTCCCCCCTCCCTGCTTGTTAGCTTGCCAGGGAGGGGGGCTCTCACTCCCTGGTGGTCCAGTGTATGGGCTGTGTAGGAGCGGGGGCTGACAGTGAGCGGTTACTTACCTTCCTGCAGCTCCTGTCAGCTCCCTTCTCCTCCGTGCAGCTCCTCTGTTAGCTCCCACTGTAAGTCTCGCGAGAGCCGCGGTGACCCCGCGGCTCTCGCGAGACTTACAGTGGGAGCTGACAGAGGAGCTGCACGGAGGAGAAGGGAGCTGACAGGAGCTGCAGGAAGGTAAGTTAATGCTCTCTGCCAGCCCCCCAACAGGACCGCCGGGCTTGTAATGAGCCCGGCGGTCCTTGTCTGTATTATGGCAATGTAAGTTGCCATAATACAGACATTAACTCGAGTATAAGTCGAGTGAGGGTTTTTCAGCACAAAAAATGTGCTGAAAAACTCGACTTATACTCGAGTATATACGGTAAGCTATCTGGGGATAGGTAGAATGTATATGTTTTATTCATTATTTGCAACATTGTGTATTTTTGTGTCTTTTTACTGACGTGCTCAATGGAGTTTTGCCTCTGTCCTTGGAGATAATTGGATTACTTCCGTATTATCTCCAGGATAGAGGGGAGGGATTGTAATGTACTGTGGGAGTGTTTTAACCCTGTATGCCTGTGATTGGTCATTTTACCATTTGTGTCCCAGTCTTCCATCTGGTCCCCTAGGGGAGTGTCCACCAGGTGGAAGACCTGCATAAATACCGGGCAGGTAGCCCACATTAAACCAGACCACTGCTTGACCCTCTGTCTCGTCTTTGGGGGGATTTACTGTATGCTGTTAGAGACTGATTGTCAGGAGTGTAAGCCGCTTGGGTGCTTTTCCTGTTCGTCTGCTAGCAGCTATTCGTGAGGTTCCAGTTCAGGAGTTTGGAGTGCTATTTTGTATGCAGTTCGGGAGTTTGGAGCATTCCCTTGTATTCAGTTCGGAAGTTTTGTGTTCTGCAGTAGCTGTGCCTGTGACTCTGCAAGGGGAAGATCTACTAAATGGCTTTTAACTCCCTTTTATGCCCGGGGTGCCGTTACAAGCCCATACAAAAGCCCTGGAACATAAAGCCACCTCGAATGGGAAAGAACATATACCCGGCAACACTTCCACCAACCCCTGTAAAACAGTGAACGACACCGGCCTCCTTGTGTCCACTGACCTCTTACCCCTCCGAAATCCCAGCAGCGCTTGCCGCACTAAGAAATTTTTAGTAATATCCTCCCAACCATTGAACTTAAATAAGAATGCCAAGGATTACATGTGTCGGTCCACCATGGATGGAGATGACCGTCTCGCAAACAAACGAGACAGGATCCATAAAAGCGTGTCCAGCCGACCCCCCCCCGCTTGCTTTACCGTCTCCTCCCAATCTTTCCAAACCTTGATGTACAATGCCCAGGTGCCTGGCACCAAGGAACTCCTTATGAACTCTCCCCAAGCAAGACGTCCCGAGCCACCACATCTCTTTTGCCTGTCCCACCTCCTGCGCGTCCGGTGCCACTTACCTAAAACGCTCCCACTGTGAACGAGCGCATCAGCCACCACATTCAAAAAGCCCGGTACATGTCTCGCCCTGAAAACAATATTACATTACATACATAGGAGGACTAACTGCCGCAGTAACCGCACCACGGGAAGTGAAGATGCCGAAAGGCCATTGACCGCTTGGACCACCGCCATATTATCGGAGTAAAAAAAACACCTTTTTATTCGCAATGTCTCTGCCCCATAACGCCACCGCCACTACTACAGGGAAAAATAAAAAAACAACTAACAGGTTAGTGAAGGCTTGTGATTGTGATTGTGATTAAAATGGCCACCTTCTAAGATGGACGCTCTATATCCCTTTAGTCTCCACCCCCATTCCCGCCCATATTATTACAACCCACCTGCCCACTCTCTGGCCCTGTCATGGCCAACTCCCCTACTGCGTTATTCCATGGTCTTCATTTATGTATTCCTAATGCTACAGTTTTCCTGTAACATGTATATTAATATGCAGATAGAAATTGCTTTTTTTAAAGTCTATAAGAATACTTTATTTAAAAAAAAATGAAAAGATATAATCAGACATTTGTTTTACAAAGCATAATAGTGCTGTAAAGCTTGTATAGTTTTGGGTTTATTCTGAAAAGGATATTTATGGAGTATTCACTGCATGCATGAGAAAGCAAACACATATCTAATGCTCACACGACATGCAAACACACAAAAACACAATAAATAATAACAAATAAAAGCAGGTTTATTTCTTTCCTAGTATATAGAGATGTCCCGAACGGTTCGCTGGCACCCGCCTTTCTCTGCCTCCCGGTGCCAAGTATAGCTGCACTTGGGACTAGAGATGTCCCGAATCGTTCGCTGGCGAATAGTTCCTGGCGAACATAGCTTGTTCGCGTTCGCCACAGATGGCGAACATATGCAATGTTCGGTCCGCCCCCTATTCGTCATTATTGACTAAACTTTGACCCTGTACCTCACAGTCAGCAGACACATTCCAGCCAATCAGCAGCAGACCCTCCCACCTCCTGGACAGCATCCATTTTAGATTCATTCGGAAGCTGCATTCTTTTTTTTTGTATTTTTTTTTAGACAGAAGTGTGTTATATTTGTGTTATATTTGAGCATGCTAGGCTGAACGTGCGTATATCATGGCTAGTTGCACTGAGGGTATGAGTATATAGCAGTACATTATTGTGAAAGATGGCTGTCATGTTTAGGGTGTAGCTTGCACGTTATCAACTGTGTATTTATATCAGCAGCTCCACCACTAGTTATAAATCAAGTGTGAGTCGCCCCATGAGATGAGACTAGTGAATAACATAATGCATGAACGGTTAAGGTAAAGGCATGTAAGGAACTATGACAATAAACTCTTTAGGAGGTGAAAAAATTACATGTTTAAATGCTTGCTACTTTACGATTAGTTAATGTGCAGAGAGCAGTTCATGTGATCAATGGCATGGTGTGGAGGATCGGCTATAGTGGGACATGCTTGGCAGGCTGCTGTTTACTGCTTGTGCTCATCCGATCCCTTCTGGGCGCCAGGTGCAGACCCTGGGAGTCCCTGATACCTGGAACAACAAAGGCAAGTCTCTGGCTTAGTGCCGGGTTCGCGGCTTGAGGTGGTGGAAGCTTGTTTTGTCGGGTGGTCGGATCTGTCCCGGTGGTGTTTCACGTCCGGTGCGGGATTGTGGTGGCTTAAGGTGGAGGCGAGTGCTTGATGTGGGGCAGGCTCTGCATTTCTGTTTGTGCCTCCGGTCCCGTCTTCGACGCCTTTTGCGTTGGTGGATTTTAATGGGGACTGCTTCGCTTAGCTGTGGTGGTGCTTGTTGGGGCTGTGGTAGAGCTTGTTGGAGCTTCCTGATTGTTATTTGCTTCCAAAATTGATGAAAGAGTCTGTCCAGCTGAGACTCAATATCCTGCCATGCTTTGCTGGTACCACGAGGACACGCGGCAGCCGCCATATTGGGAGAGTCGCAGATGAGTATGTCAGCCTGGGCGGCTGTACTCTGTGCGTCCATTAGCTCCAGACAGCCTCTCAGGGGTGGACCGGGATAACCCCCACTGGTCCGAGGGGGGGTAACGGAGCTCCTGCCGGTGAGCACCAGGCCTCACTTGCCACGCGGAGGTAAGTAAGACTCTGTCGAGTTGCTGACCGCTATTAAGCATGTCGGGTCGGTCAGGTAGGAGCAACATTGCTGGGTCATCCCCTTCTGGGGTGAATTTCGCTTGTTGATAGCTGCTTAAAGTGAGATATTGAGGGAGCTCACACGAAGTGCGTCTTTCCTCCATGACAGCTAGGCCCGCCCCCCGGAAGCTGCATTCTTAGTGAGAGGAGGGACAGTGTAGCTGCTGCTGATTTAATAGGGAAATCGATAGCTAGGCTAGTGTATTCAGTGTCCACTACAGTCCTGAAGGACTCATCTGATCTCTGCTGTAAGGACAGCACCCCAAAAAGCCCTTTTTAGGGCTAGAACATCAGTCTGCTTTTTTTTTTCCTGTGTAATCTAATTGCAGTTGCCTGCCTGCCTGCCAGCGTGTGTGTCAGGCTCACAGCGTATACTGTGCCCACTTGCCCAGTGCCACCACTCCATATCTGGTGTCACAATAGCTTGCATTTAAAAAAAAAAAAACTTTTTTGACTGTAATATAATAGCAAAAAAGAAAAACTCCGGCACTCCGAATTCAAGCCGCAGGCAGTTTTATTGTAACAGAATGCAACGCAACGTTTCAACCAAAAAGGTATTTTTCAAGCTGACACCACACAGTGAAAAATGTGGTTATATAGAAAACAGTAGCAAACAGGAAATCAATCAATCAATTAATTAAGAAAAGTTACTAATTGATACAAAACAGTTTACAAATAATGTTACAAAATCTTAATACAGGGATCAAACCCCATCATGTATTCATTGTATTAAAATTCACAAACAGTCATACATCAATCACTTAAAACATAATTCACTATACAATTATACAATTGTTAGGGATCACCTGGAATGTATATATATATATATATATATATATATATATATATATATATAAAAACATCCTACTGCACCATAAAAAATCATAATCCATAATAAGATGCTTACATGATTTGCTTACCTATAAGTGCCCAATAGAGGAGAAGAAATAACAAAATAGATAAATAAATAAAATAAAAACTAAAAAGATGAAATAAATAAAACAAAAACATGATAAATAACTCCAATGGTGTCCAGACGTGGCTCATTTAAGGGTGCGTGAACCGCATATGACATAACTGGAACGCAAATGAATGGAACGCAAATGAGCCATCCCCTCAAGGACGGATCGGCACAGAGATCAAATTAGCATAATTCAGCCACAAGGCACAGGGCGCATAGTTACCATGTAATGTAATTCCACAGGGCGTCCGTGTGATCAGACACACGAGTAAATTGCAGAACATAGACTGAGGTTAGAATCTATCATGCACAATATGAACTAGGAGCTAATTAAACAAACATATAATGGTTAGTCATGCACATATCTATTAAAGAAACAAATTCAGAATGATCAATTCAATTAGGAAATACCTCAGACCATCACTCTAACAAATAAGAAATAAATAATAAAAAATAAATATAATAAGTAAATAAAAATAAATAATGATTAATAAAAATAAAAAATAGATAATAAATAAATAAAAAAATAAAAAAATAATAAAAATTAAAAAATAAATAAAATAAAAAATAAACAATATATATATATATATATATATATATATATATATAAATAAACTGAAATATAAGAAAATAAAAAAATAAACTAAATATAATAAAAAATAAATAGAAAAATACTCCCTCTCACAGGCACAAAAAGAACCACTCCAGACTATAGATATAAAAATCTAGCACATGTTCCTAACAAAAGATAAAAAAGAAAAAAGATTTCCAACATCAAACACAAAATATATATAAAAAGTGTACGTACATAAGGTATATATCAATAATCAATATGAAGAAAACAGGGACAAAACAAGAATCACATATATAGCCCTCAAAAGGTAAATGCTACAGTATAATCACTAACGTACTGTATATGTGTTTAAAATTAAGTGAATCAAATCGTGCAAGTAATAATAATAAAGTGACCGAATAGTCTGAGTAATATAATTTTGTGATTACATAATAAAGTGCAGGAGCCACAAGTCAATTCTTTAATTAAAAAAAAAAAAAGTGACCGAATAGTCTGAGTAATATAATTTTGTGATTACAGTGTATAACACTAAAACGATAACACCATAATTTGATACTTCTATTAAAGGTGTACACTCATACTTATAATCATATAAAGGTGCAATGAAGAGAGGGCAAGTTGTGTCCACATCTTAGTAGTCCCTGAGAGATCCAAAATATCATACCATGTAACAAAAGAAATAGGGTGTCAAAGAGACCAGCACCAAATATCTACAGAACCCCGTAAAACATAAAAAGAGGAAAGAAGATTCAATTAAAAACAAAAATAAAATAAAGTAATCATTCCTTAAATGAGCATCAATAAGTCATATTCATAATTCAAGCCCTTTGGATGTAATGTGTCGAGTTCCCGTATCCAATAAACCTCACGTAACAGAAGTCTCCTATTCCTATCTCCCCTCCTAGGTGCTTCCATAATTTGTTCCAAAATCTGGAATCTAAGTTGAGAGACACCATGTCTAGCCTCTACAAAATGTGCCGGAATGGGCAAGTCAGTCAATCTAGTCCGAATCGTAGACTTGTGTTTAGAAAATCTCATCTTGAATTTCTGACTAGTTTGCCCCACATATAGAAGGCCACAAGGGCATTTCAAAACATAAACAACAAAGTCAGAATTACAAGTCAAATGTTGTCTAATCAGATACTTTTTACCACTCTGTGGGTGATGAATAACATCCCCCCCGAATCATAGAGTGACAGGAGACACAGTTATAGCACGGAAAATTTCCTTGTTTCACAACACTCAATGCACTACTAGGCTGAGGGACCAGATTTTTTACTAATTTATCCTTAAGCGAAGTGCCTCTCTTGTAGGCAAACATAGGTTGCAAATTAGGGTTAGGTAAGTGATTCTAACCTCTCTCACTCTCTATTCTTACCCTAACCCTTGGGGTAAGGGTTAAAATAAAGTGTGAGAAATCACTTTTTAGTGATATTCCCCTATTGTGAAATATCACTAAATATGAACAAGTCCTAACCCTAACACTGGACCCTAACACTGGACCCTAACATTAACCCTAAATGTCCCATGTCCTAAGCTTAGTGAATGCACTAACTATAATGAAAGTGTAAAACTAGTTTTACTTACCTTCCAGGACCTGGCTGTGGAGGAGTAGCAGGAGTGCTAGCACGCATGTGCAGCACAGGATCCAGCTGATTCCCCTCCCCGGAAGTGACGAGGGTATAGAAATCTGACGGGGTATAGCACAATGATAGAACACCGGTGTTCTATCATTGTTCTATACCCCGTCAGATTTCTATACGATGCCAGCGCTTCTGCTGGGGTGAAGGAAGTGCAGGCCAGTCCTGTAACAAGGGGGTCGGTAGGGCAGAGGCCAGCGGCGCTCTGCCCTGATGCCAGCTCTTCTGCTGGGTTAGCCTGCAGGACATCAGGCTCTGGACAAGGGACAAAGGTAGGGCAGAGGCCGACTGCACTCTGCCCAGCTGCCAGCTCTTCTGCTGGGGTACTGGGAACATAGTCCGGCTCAGTAGCCAGGGGAACATGGGAGTCAGTGGGGGTTAACATCTCCTCTGTTAACCCTGGGGCCAAGTTAGGAGTTAGCTGGAGAGGGGAATTCGTACTTACCCCCTCCTCCTGTTGTCCCTGTGAGGGTAGTTGGGGATCTGGACAGGCTGTCCAGCATCCCTGTAGGTCAGGCACAGAGACCACGGTCCCATCTGTGCCGTCTGGGAGATTGGTGTCTCCCCTTGTTACTGTAAGCTGCCGCTGGGGAGAGAGGATGCTGTGCTCCTCTCCCTGAAACACAGGCTGCCGCTGGAGAGGGAGACCGCCTGTCTCCACTCCCATAAGATTGTCCTGCTGCTGGAGAGAGAGAGACCAACTGTCTCTGCTCCCTGTAGGACACACTGCTGCTGGGGGGGAAGGACGACACCTTCGGCCCCCTGGAATTCACACTGCCGCTGGGGAGGAAGGACGACACCTTCGGCTCCCTGGAACTCGCACTGCCGCTGGGGAGGAAGGACGGCACCTTCGGCTCCCTGGAACTCACACTGCCGCTGGGGAGGAAGGATGACACCTTTGGCTCCCTGTAACTCGCACTGCCGCTGGGGAAGAAGGATACGCTGTTGTTGGGGCGCAGGGATAGAATACTTCACCATCTCTGCCCAATATTCTGCTTCCTTCTGCAGACCCTCAGCCCGTTCTCTCCTTATTCTCTGTACACGTTCCTCCATTGGGTTAGGCCCATAGAGCTCCAACCGCCCCTTCAGTATAGCGTCAAACCGTACGTGACTATACCAATACTCCAGGCTTGCTTGGTGTTCCCAGGTGTAACGAGAATATACCCCAACACGCAGGATCCAGCTAAACAGAAGACAACACAGAGGGGAGATACGTCTACCGGTCCTTAGAGTGGCCGGACTCGACATATATAGGAGAAGTACAGAGTCAGGAACGATCCAAGGTCAAGGGCACAAAGAGACAGCGTAAACTAGGACTAACCGGGGTCTGGTACACAGTAAACAGCAAGCGGGCAAACAGAACAGATAAGGATAAAGAGTAAACGAAGTGAGAATACAAAGCCAAGGTCAAATACGAAGGAACACAACTGAACACAACAAGCGCTAACGGGAACTGTAACAGAAACCACGATAGGGCAAGGAACTAAGGGAAAGAGGTAAGTATATATAACTAAACATCTATTTTAATTGGTCCCTGTCATATCCACGCCCCCAAAAGGTAATTGTATGGGGAGTGTGGCATGACAGGGACCAATGGGAGGCCTTTTCTAATTTAGGCTCCCACTGTCCCTTTAAGAGTGCGCCCGAGACTCGCGGCGCGCTCTTAGAGTCAGGCTAAGTTATTAAAGCTCAAGAGAGTATGCAGAGCATAGCAATCCCAGTGTGATATAGCTGTTCCCTCCAATAATGAGACAATGCTACGTATTGAGGGTCAAGAAGATGTTTAATGGCAGGTACTCTGCTTTTATGCAGTGCTCCCCTGCAAGGGAGACGCCCACAGGCAATTAGGCATTAACCAATCAGATATCGGTTACATCCCACAAATTCCCTCCCCTCCACTTGGGAGATAATTGAGTTTCTTACTATATCTCCTCAATTATCCCCAAGCTAAAACTTATACATTTTAGACATTTTTATAACTTTCTTATTTTACATAGTACATGAATAAAACTTACATTTTTATGAACAACACAACTTGTGGAACAACATATTCAAAATTCGTGAAAATCCGTTCAGTGGTTCCAGAAATATTAAAAAGTCTCTTTGGACCGACCGCACGCCTGTTTGTATGCCCCAAAGAGTTCCACAGATTCAGGCTGTGTGGTCGGTCTATTTCTGCACTGAAAATAACAAAGTCCCATCCGAAGGCAGCGGTCGAATCGTCGAACTCAGTTTGACTTCTGTCGAAGTGTCGAAGTGAAACCGGGGTTGTGTTTCCGTGGAGTTCAATTGTCTACTGGAGGTCTATTTTACACCCAAAATGACAAAGTCCCGTTCGAATGTGTGTTCGAATCTTCGAACAGGACTTAATCTTTAGCCGCAGTGTCGAAGGGCAGGGGAAGGTACAGGTCAGTGTTCTTTCAACTGGGTAGCCGCAAACAGTTCCATAGATTTGGCTGCACACACCGCTGACCGCGTTCGAATAGGTTAAAATGGCTGCCACCACGTGTTCGTTTGTCGAATGGTGGCCACTTCGACGACTTCGCCACTTCGACTGCATTCGAAGTGCCAGTTTAAAAGTTGTAACCCTGCTCCAAAGCATTTAAAGGGCCAGGAACAGCATTCAAGAATCCATTATGCCCAAATGTAATTCCTAAAGGGCAATACATTCCAGGGCCATAGTCGCAGGGCAGGAGGCTAGCGATCAGTCCTCTCCAATGCCCAGTGGCAAAGGGCAGTTTGCCACACTTACCTTCCAGGACCTGGCTGTGGAGGAGTAGCAGGAGTGCTAGCACGCATGTGCAGCACAGGATCCAGCTGATTCCCCTCCCCGGAAGTGACGAGGGCATCGAAATCTGACTGGGTATAGCACAATGATAGAACACCGGCAATACAAATGCTGGTATTTTTCTCAAAATAAACTGAGATTGCTCTGAAATACCAATGTGTGGAGAAAGACAGGGACAGGAAGTTACAGCATCTCCCTCAGAGACAGACTGCATTTCAGGTAAGTGAGAGACATGCACCCAACAGACACTATGAGATATGGGGACACTGAGACACTAGGGACACAGTATCCCCATGTGTCTGTGTCCCCTAGTCTCTGTGTCCCCATGTGTCTGTGTCCCCAGGTCTCCCAGTGTCCCCATGCATGAGAACACAACATTGAGGTCTATAGAAGATCTTGTGATACCACAAGATGCTCCCTAATACAAGCTAATTTCCCTACAGTCGTCACTGTTGACGGCTGGGGTAAATGACAAGCTTGGCTGCGGTAGCTTGTCTCAGTATATGGTGTTTGACTCTTGTTTAGGGTGACTGTGCCGCTTTAAGGTGAACATAAGCAAGAGCTAAAGGGTCATACAACTGCAAGTTGTATGAGCAGGAGGTTAGGGGACTTTAATGTTATATTTAACATAATATAAATCAAATATTAGATAATTATTTTTTGAAAAACAAGTAAATATGTCAAAATCGCTCCAGGCTATTAAGTGACAATTCGTTATGGCTCTTAAATGAGTAACACAATTAATTATGCAAACATTTTAAGCAGTTGCATATACATTTTCATAAGTAAAAACCAATGGAATACTCAAAGAGCTGGAAAGAACCAGACTGGTTGAGTATGTTTGCTGGAAATCAAAGGAAACTATAAATATAATAGCTGTGTAATCTGAAGAAATAGTAATAGTGTGGATAAATAGAATAAATTGAATCACATCTAATATAAAGTGCAATCTTGCCTAAGTGGCTCACCTCTATAAATGTCTCTCTAGGGATACCCTTCTCCTACTATATGCACCACATGCAACTGGCTAGTGACTTTATTAGGGCTATGTGAACGGTCAAGCCCAGTGGCTTATGGGTATGTCCAGTAGGTAATAGTCATACAACTGACATGGGTGTCCAGGCTGTGGTCACACTATGTGCCCTACGTGGAGTAACTTGGGCTACTACTAGTCCCAGTGTGATATAATAGTCACACTATGATCCCCACGTAGTATAAAAGGTAACTTGGGCTATTATTAAACTCAGCGTGATGAATATCCTGTAAATGAATGGACTATATCATACTGAGTTCCCCCGACAGATGAATAAGGGACAGCATGTGTTTACTGGCTGTGGAATGAATGTCAATCCACTGGAGAGGACTGTTTGGTCCCTCACAAATCTAGTGCCAGGTGGTTGTAACTCTAATGGGTAGAAAACAACCAAACATGGGACTGAATTTAGCATGCCTAATAACTTTTGTTGTTTGGTTGTTTTCTGCATGTAACCTCTACCCATTAGAGTTACAACCACCTGGCACTAGATTTGTGAGGGACCAAACAGTCCTCTCCAGTGGATTGACATTCATTCCACAGCCAGTAAACACATGCTGTCCCTTATTCATCTGTTGGGGGAACTCAGTATGATATAGTCCATTCATTTACAGGATATTCATCACGCTGAGTTTAATAATAGCCCAAGTTACCTTTTATACTACGTGGGGATCATAGTGTGACTATTATATCACACTGGGACTAGTAGTAGCCCAAGTTACTCCACGTAGGGCACATAGTGTGACCACAGCCTGGACACCCATGTCAGTTGTATGACTATTACCTACTGGACATACCCATAAGCCACTGGGCTTGACCGTTCACATAGCCCTAATAAAGTCACTAGCCAGTTGCATGTGGTGCATATAGTAGGAGAAGGGTATCCCTAGAGAGACATTTATAGAGGTGAGCCACTTAGGCAAGATTGCACTTTATATTAGATGTGATTCAATTTATTCTATTTATCCACACTATTACTACTTCTTCAGATTACACAGCTATTATATTTATAGTTTCCTTTGATTTCCAGCAAACATACTCAACCAGTCTGGTTCTTTCCAGCTCTTTGAGTATTCCATTGGTTTTTTCTATACATAGGGGTTAAGCCCCAGGACATCTCTGGAGTGTCCATCAAGGTGTATATTTCCACCAACGAGACGGTCCCAATTGTTTGGACCCATTCTCACGGGTGGAAATTTCTTCTGTTACATTTTCATAAGTACCTTTAACCCCGTCAGGACGGCAGGAGTTCTATGCCGTCCTTAAGGGTCTGGCTCTAAACACCGGCGGGCGGCATAGAACGTCTTAGCTTTTATTGCCGCCGCCGTGGCCGGTGCCATTTGCCCACTGCAGATCACGGTCGGGGGGCATGCCTGATTCCCTAGGCAGCCCCCCTGTGGCCAGTGACCACTCTCTGCAGCCTCTGACAGGGTGTGTGTGATCAGTATTTACTATGTGTCAGTTGATTTTAAATCGGCTGATACGTGGCCGCGGCATTCATCCTTGCAGATCGCGGTCGGGGGACATGCCTGGCCACCCAGACAGTCCCCCTGTGGTCAGTGACCGCGATCGGCACAGTCTGATTGCAGTGACAGACTGTCACTGTGATCTGATCGCAGTGACAGCTTGTCACTGCGATCAGTGTTACTATGTTTCAGCCTATTGGCTGACACATGTAACTGCCTCCATTATCCCCCTGCAGAACGCGGTGGGGGGCATGCCTGTACCACCCAGGCACTCCCCCTGTGGTCAATTTCCGCGATCTGCAGCATGTGATCAAAGTGACAGCCAGTCACTGTGATCACTGTTACTATGTGTCAGCCAACGATCTTAACCCCTTAAGGACACATGACATGTGTGACATGTCATGATTCCCTTTTATTCCAGAAGTTTGGTCCTTAAGGGGTTAAATCACTAGCTGACACATTGTCCAAGCTCTAGATGCACTGGATGATAACCAGTAGCAGAGGATGAAGATACTTGGGGTCTTTCACCTTGCTAGAAATCTTTACCACAGAGCTTGAACAAACTCATACATCCTTTGCTGATCAGCTAGATGGCATGGATGACAGGCACAGAAGTAAAATGTACGGACCCAGGTCATGCCAGGAGAAATAGATTCCTTGGAGCTCCCACAATATTTCAGATGGCGACTAACCACAGTTTTCGTGTAAAAACAAGATAAACTAGCCATAGTTGATGGTGTGTTTGGATTACAACACCAGATTCTGGGTCGTCCAGGATCATACTTCTACTCCTACCCCATATTTTGATTTTGGGAACATTTAAATTTTTTATATTATTTTGCCTTATTTTCCTTTCTTGCTGTGTCTTACTTTTTATGAGTTATTGATATTCTTGCAAGCCTACTGTCATTACTAACAAATTATAGGAGCAGTTTAGTGTTTGGAATACAAACATGTTTTTCTAACATTATAGTGCTGGAGTAAATAATTAGGTCTCTGCCTCCCTCTCTGTGGGGGGTAGCTTAAGGTAGCTTATTTACCTTTTTTTTCTATCACTGCTCATATCTCGTCATGGCTAGCCCTTCCTCCATGGCTGAGACCATCAATTTTCCATAGCAAAGCATTGGGAGGCTATTACGCTTTCTCTGTAAATGCTGCACTGCACCAATCAGCATCTTCTCATAGAATTTAATTGAATAACTGTATCTCTACGGGGGGCTTCAGCGTCTCCATGCAGAGCGTGGAGATACTGAACTTAGGTGCTGCACTGAGTGGTCGTCTGAGTGACTGACACTAAAGGTGTTACTAGGCAG
Organism: Pelobates fuscus; assembly: GCF_036172605.1. Classification (NCBI taxonomy): domain Eukaryota; kingdom Metazoa; phylum Chordata; class Amphibia; order Anura; family Pelobatidae; genus Pelobates; species Pelobates fuscus. Next base: position 115,446,891 of record NC_086317.1, read on the forward strand.
TAATGTAAACACCGCCTTTTCTCTGCAGGGACATGCTATAGTCTCCAGAACCACTGCATTAAGCTGTAGTGGTTCTGAAGACTATAGTGTCCCTTTAAGATCAAAATAGCCGAAATGAAAAGAAATTCTCTGACAAAGCTATGCTTTCAGTTTGGCTACTCTGGTCTGAAATTTGAAATCCACTTTAAAAATCTAATTTTTGTAAATAACATTGTCAGAATCTCTTCATTAAACTGGCATAGTCAATACTACTACAGCAACAATACTTTACCATTAAAGCTGCTGAGTTTGCAAAGACCTCCGACAGTGACATTACCTTTGGGGGTCTGGTGGCCAGGGGGCGGCAGGTAAAGGTGAGATTTAATTACCTGAATGTGTCACGTGTGGGTGTGGCCGTGGCCATCTTGTTCTGGTGGGTCCTGTTCAGAGTGTACAGCATTGAGAGTACAGCATTGAGGTTTATAGAGGATTCCGTGAGACCACTGGATCCATTATAGACAAACCAATTCTTTGCAGCCGTCGCTGGGGATGGCTGACAGGATTGATACTGTAGCCGAGCCCGCCAAGAGTCAAGCAGTAGAAATATATATAGCCCAAACTTGGTCTCTGTGTATCTCTTGATGGGGTTGCAATTTCACTGAAATTTCAGGGAGAATGGGGGATGGCTGACAGTGCAATGGTTGATTATTTAATGGCTGAAGATAAAGTGTGGAATTTCTAACAACTTATAAGTAGCATATGTTCCTACAATTGATAAATCAAAGTCAAAAACGTTGTTAGCTTTATTTTGTTACTTCTGCTTTATTAGGTTTTTCTTCAGTACTACGTATTTTTATAAACCCAGAGATTAATTTTCTGCTTGTCATAACTCAACCCTGCAATACACTTAAATTGCTCAACAAAAAGATAATAGAAAAAATGAAACACAATAAATAATGCTAATCTACAATGGCGTGTGCCAAGAGTATCCTGACACACCCTGATAGCCCTAACTGAACTTTTGTATCCGTTGATTGATTGTTTTTGTAGCTGAAGATAAAAACAAAACAGACTAAATATGTTTTTCTCTTTATATTTGTATATACCTGGTTACCTGTCCTGCCACAACCCGATTGTTCTATGTATTTTGTACTAAAACAAATTTAAGTCTCATGAAAGAGCCGTAAGGTTTATGAGCTTATAAGGTACTTTGCAAAAAATGCTTGAGCATGCATCTACTTGAATGGCATTTCAGATGTCCAAGAGTATACTTCCCTCAGCATCATGGGTCAATTGCATCAGTGACCACTCTCTGCAGCCTCTGACAGGGTGTGTGTGATCAGTATTTACTATGTGTCAGTTGATTTTAAATCGGCTGATACGTGGCCGCGGCATTCATCCTTGCAGATCGCGGTCGGGGGACATGCCTGGCCACCCAGACAGTCCCCCTGTGGTCAGTGACCGCGATCGGCACAGTCTGATTGCAGTGACAGACTGTCACTGTGATCTGATCGCAGTGACAGCCTGTCACTGCGATCAGTGTTACTATGTTTCAGCCTATTGGCTGACACATGTAACTGCCTCCATTATCCCCCTGCAGAACGCGGTGGGGGGCATGCCTGTACCACCCAGGCACTCCCCCTGTGGTCAATTTCCGCGATCTGCAGCATGTGATCAAAGTGACAGCCAGTCACTGTGATCACTGTTACTATGTGTCAGCCAACGATCTTAACCCCTTAAGGACACATGACATGTGTGACATGTCATGATTCCCTTTTATTCCAGAAGTTTGGTCCTTAAGGGGTTAAATCACTAGCTGACACATTGTCCAAGCTCTAGATGCACTGGATGATAACCAGTAGCAGAGGATGAAGATACTTGGGGTCTTTCACCTTGCTAGAAATCTTTACCACAGAGCTTGAACAAACTCATACATCCTTTGCTGATCAGCTAGATGGCATGGATGACAGGCACAGAAGTAAAATGTACGGACCCAGGTCATGCCAGGAGAAATAGATTCCTTGGAGCTCCCACAATATTTCAGATGGCGACTAACCACAGTTTTCGTGTAAAAACAAGATAAACTAGCCATAGTTGATGGTGTGTTTGGATTACAACACCAGATTCTGGGTCGTCCAGGATCATACTTCTACTCCTACCCCATATTTTGATTTTGGGAACATTTAAATTTTTTATATTATTTTGCCTTATTTTCCTTTCTTGCTGTGTCTTACTTTTTATGAGTTATTGATATTCTTGCAAGCCTACTGTCATTACTAACAAATTATAGGAGCAGTTTAGTGTTTGGAATACAAACATGTTTTTCTAACATTATAGTGCTGGAGTAAATAATTAGGTCTCTGCCTCCCTCTCTGTGGGGGGTAGCTTAAGGTAGCTTATTTACCTTTTTTTTCTATCACTGCTCATATCTCGTCATGGCTAGCCCTTCCTCCATGGCTGAGACCATCAATTTTCCATAGCAAAGCATTGGGAGGCTATTACGCTTTCTCTGTAAATGCTGCACTGCACCAATCAGCATCTTCTCATAGAATTTAATTGAATAACTGTATCTCTACGGGGGGCTTCAGCGTCTCCATGCAGAGCGTGGAGATACTGAACTTAGGTGCTGCACTGAGTGGTCGTCTGAGTGACTGACACTAAAGGTGTTACTAGGCAGTAATGTAAACACCGCCTTTTCTCTGCAGGGACATGCTATAGTCTCCAGAACCACTGCATTAAGCTGTAGTGGTTCTGAAGACTATAGTGTCCCTTTAAGATCAAAATAGCCGAAATGAAAAGAAATTCTCTGACAAAGCTATGCTTTCAGTTTGGCTACTCTGGTCTGAAATTTGAAATCCACTTTAAAAATCTAATTTTTGTAAATAACATTGTCAGAATCTCTTCATTAAACTGGCATAGTCAATACTACTACAGCAACAATACTTTACCATTAAAGCTGCTGAGTTTGCAAAGACCTCCGACAGTGACATTACCTTTGGGGGTCTGGTGGCCAGGGGGCGGCAGGTAAAGGTGAGATTTAATTACCTGAATGTGTCACGTGTGGGTGTGGCCGTGGCCATCTTGTTCTGGTGGGTCCTGTTCAGAGTGTACAGCATTGAGAGTACAGCATTGAGGTTTATAGAGGATTCCGTGAGACCACTGGATCCATTATAGACAAACCAATTCTTTGCAGCCGTCGCTGGGGATGGCTGACAGGATTGATACTGTAGCCGAGCCCGCCAAGAGTCAAGCAGTAGAAATATATATAGCCCAAACTTGGTCTCTGTGTATCTCTTGATGGGGTTGCAATTTCACTGAAATTTCAGGGAGAATGGGGGATGGCTGACAGTGCAATGGTTGATTATTTAATGGCTGAAGATAAAGTGTGGAATTTCTAACAACTTATAAGTAGCATATGTTCCTACAATTGATAAATCAAAGTCAAAAACGTTGTTAGCTTTATTTTGTTACTTCTGCTTTATTAGGTTTTTCTTCAGTACTACGTATTTTTATAAACCCAGAGATTAATTTTCTGCTTGTCATAACTCAACCCTGCAATACACTTAAATTGCTCAACAAAAAGATAATAGAAAAAATGAAACACAATAAATAATGCTAATCTACAATGGCGTGTGCCAAGAGTATCCTGACACACCCTGATAGCCCTAACTGAACTTTTGTATCCGTTGATTGATTGTTTTTGTAGCTGAAGATAAAAACAAAACAGACTAAATATGTTTTTCTCTTTATATTTGTATATACCTGGTTACCTGTCCTGCCACAACCCGATTGTTCTATGTATTTTGTACTAAAACAAATTTAAGTCTCATGAAAGAGCCGTAAGGTTTATGAGCTTATAAGGTACTTTGCAAAAAATGCTTGAGCATGCATCTACTTGAATGGCATTTCAGATGTCCAAGAGTATACTTCCCTCAGCATCATGGGTCAATTGCATCACCCTGGATATAGAACTGCAAAAGAAGGTGAGTGTTCCATATTGATGCAAGAAAATCCACCTGTGTAGATGGGTCCAGAAACTAGGATCCGTCACATTGGTGGAAGTACACCTAGTTGGACACTCCAGAAGTGTCCTGGGGCATAACCCCTATCCAAAAGGAGAAAGGCAAAATACTCAAATAGTTGGGAAAAAAATCCGAACTTGAAGAGTATGAACTGGAGTATATTATAAACAAATGTTCTTGAATTCATTCAGTAAATAGTTAGATAGCATGGGTACAAAATAGAATAGTCTATATAGTGCAATCAAGCCTAAATGGCTCACCTCAAATCCCTCTTGAAGAGCGACAGACTAGAGACTTTAATTAACGGTACATAGGGTCAAGTCTAGTAGCTCCGAGAGTATACAGCAGGTTTATATAGCCGAATGAATAGCTAGGAGACTGGTCACTGGACAAAGCTTAGATAGTTGTTATAGTGCCGTGTGACTTGTAGTATCACTTATACAGCTATAAGTCTATAAATTCACAACCTAAGGCACAATAAACAACCATTCGGCTAACATAACAGGCTTTCTGGAAGATATGACTGCTGCTAGCTTGTATATTATAGCTACTCGCACCAATAGGGGATTGGTGATATCCCCCTTACTCGTTGTGCAGCTGACTGTAAAACAAGGTCTAAATAATGATTTTTTAGTAGGTAGTTGTTTATTGCTAGGATTCTTTAGAGGTGAGCCATTTAGGCTTGATTGCACTATATAGACTATTCTATTTTGTGCCCATGCTATCTAACTATTTACTGAATTAATTCAAGAACATTTGTTTATATTATACTCCAGTTCATACTCTTTAAGTTCGGATTTTTTTCCCAACTATTTGCGAGTGTTCCATATTATCTCTTCTGTAATACTCAATCGAGTAAGCACATCCATACAATAAAGAACAACCATTTTGATATAAGCATATAAATAGGCACCATGCAGCAGCACCGGGGCCCGCACACTTGGGGGCCCATCGAGTGGCCCATGCACTTAGGGCAACTTGATGGATATTACTGACCAGAAGCCCAGTCAGGCTTCGTGGCCCTTTAACAGCACCACTGTGCCTCTGTAGTATCGGCAGCCTGGAAGGTAGTGAGTTCACTTCCTCCCAGCTACAAGAACCATCGCGTGGGAGGGAGATGAGGCTCAGGAAGAGTAGAAGGAGGCAGCACAAAAAGAAGGGGAGAAGCAAGGAGAGACCCAGCTTCAACAAACACTCCCAATCAGACCCAGCCAGCAGCAGGATCCCAGGCAAGTCTCCTTACTGCACATAAAAGGTATGTTAACAGGAGGGTGGCTAAACTATAAAAATTCAGCCACAGGGCCGGCCTTAGGCATTTTGACGCCCTGTGCGAAAAATCTTCACAGCGCCCCCCCCTCCCCCCCCGTCATCCATGTATGCTGTAATGTTTGTGTTGTCTGTGTATGTGATAGTAGGTGTGATGAATGTGTGTGATATGTATGCTATGTGTGATATTTGTAATGGGTGTATTAACAGTGTGTGATATGCGTGTATTGGTTGTATGTGACACACACACACACACACACACACAGAGTCAGACGGCCATACACACACACAGGAAGACATCCACACACACACACACACAGGCAGACAGTCATACACACACACACACAGACACACAAAGGCAGACAGTCAGTCATACACACAGACACAGACAGTAATACACACAGACACACACAGAGGCAGACAGTCATACACACAGACACACACAGGCAGACAGTCATACACACAGACACACAGAGGCAGACAGCCATACACACAGACACACACAGGCAGACAGCCATACACACAGACACACACAGGCAGACAGCCATACACACAGACACACAGAGGCAGACAGCCATACACACAGACACACAGAGGCAGACAGCCATACACACAGAGGCAGACAGCCATACACACAGAGGCAGACAGCCATACACACAGAGGCAGACAGCCATACACACAGAGGCAGACAGCCATACACTCAGAGGCAGACAGCCATACACACAGAGGCAGTCATACACACAATCACACACACAGAGGTAGACAGTCATACACACAGAGGCAGACAGTCATACACACAGAGGCAGACAGTCATACACACAGAGGCAGACAGTAATACACACAGACACACACACACAGAGGCAGACAGTAATACACACAGACACACACAGGCAGACAGTCAGTCATACACACAGACACAGACAGTAATACACACAGACACACACAGAGGCAGACAGTAATACACACAGACACACACAGAGGCAGACAGTCATACACACAGACACACACAGAGGCAGACAGTCATACACACACACACAGACACACACAGGCAGACAGTCATACACAGACACACACACACAGGCAGACAGTCATACACAGACACACACACACAGGCAGACAGTCATACACAGACACACACACACAGGCAGACAGTCATACACAGACACACACACACAGGCAGACAGTCATACACAGACACACACACACAGGCAGACAGTCATACACAGACACACACACAGGCAGACAGTCATACACACACAGACAGTAATAAACACAGGCAAAGAGTCACACTCACCTGACAATCCCACAGTTACCTGTGGAGTTCATTGTGGAGGCAGTGCAGCTCCTGGTGACTGTTTGGTGGGGAAGCAGGGACTCCTTCCTGCTTCCCCTGCAGCAGTTTTCCGGCGCTTTTAGCTCCGCCCCCGCCGCACGGTAAGCTCCGCCCCCGCTGCAAATTTAAAAAAATAAAAAAAATAAAAATATATATTTTTTTTTTTTTAAATCCACGGCGCCCCCTGCTCCATGGCGCCCTGTGCGGCCGCACAGCTCGCACACCCCTAAGGCCGGCCCTGTTCAGACATACATGTGTGTATGCATCTATGTGTGTGTATCTTTGTACCAGTGTGTGCATCAGTGCGTGTATCTGTGTGTCAGGGTGATTGTATGTGTCAGTGTGTTTGTGTGTATCAGAGTGTGTATATGTGTGTCAGCGAGTGTGTATGTGTCAGTGCAGTGCTGAACCTTGGGTCACAGATGCCTGGGTGCAGAATTTTTGGGGCACCCCCAGGTTGGTGTGGACCTCTTACTAACTCCTCCCCTTTGCAACAACTCCAACTCTCCATCTAGACACACACTCATTGACAGTCACACACTCTCACTGAGAGACACACAGACTCACTGATTTTACACACGCTCACAGGAACATACTCAGACAGACACATTGACACACACTCTCAATGACAGATACACAATCTCATAGATTTGAAACACTCACGACAAACACTTACAGACACACAAATACACACTTACTGACACATACACACACTGACAGACACTCTCACTGATTTAAAAACACTCACTGGCAGACACACACGCATAGATGCCTAGACATACATTCACATATATATATATACGGACATCACAATAATCGCAAACTGAACACATCAATATCGAATAAAAGGGACTGCATTCCAGTCACAGAATTCCATTTCTTTTGAATGATATAAAATGCAAAACATAAGCAAAGAAAATGTGGTTCACCAAGCTAAGGAGGTGACCACATCTCCAGAAATTCGTGGTACACAAAACAAGGTAGTCCAGCACTCAGCGTTCTAAATCACAAAATACATAAACACACAATTACACACACAGTCACATGCATACCTAGACAGTCACACACAATACAATACACACAAATTCACACAGCCATATGGGCACTGTATTGGTCACATATACACACACAGCCAGTCACATACTCACACAATATAAGTAACAACAGTCACTCACAGTCACATACACACAGTCCTTGATGCCATGAGCCCCGGGAAGTGGAGAGGAGGCCAGTGTTTGGAGAAGCATGCCTTCCTTCCTGCTTCCCCTCTGTGCAGCAGTGGCTCTAGACTTGGCGAGGCCCTCTTAAACAATTATCTCTATAAACTCTTTTGTAGGTATAATTTTTTTATGCAAAGCTTCTATGTAAAATATGCTATTGCTATGTGAGTACACTATTTTATATATTTTTTCATTGTATTTACCTTATCAATACATATTGCACTATTTGGATTCTCTATGTCTCTCCATATGTCATCTGCCTGAGACTGTCAAGACGCCTACTGCTTCATATATATCCTGAGACGGGGATTGTTCCGTCTATGCGAAATAACAGCTAAGCTCTGAGTTAGCTCTGATAAATGTGAGTGTGCATTAATTTAAGCACTCTTTCACATACCCACTATACCTACCTTATTGCACTATTATTCTCTATGTTTTTTACTTTGAGGTCAACTGTATAGAGACCGTCATCATAAGATCTGTGTACGTATATTATTTATATCATACTGTCTAGGGCGCGGTCCCCCCCTCTTTTCTGTTCACACTATTCTGTTACAAGGCTGGGAATCCTTGTATTGGTTACTGCTGCCCAATCTTGTTGTTTAAATTGCTATAGTGAGCACCTAATCCTTTTGTTTTTTTAAACCTGACATTGCAAGACAGCTTGTTATATGTTTTGACAGCCTCAGCCCAAGGCACAAAATCCTGGTAATTGTTTAGCAACTGGTGGTCCAGTCTTGAGGCATTGTATCTTGGATACTTGCCATTTCTTGTCTTAGCTTAGGTTACCATTTATGTTTGATAGTGTATTATTTATTCAGGAATTATGAAACTAAACATGTTTAGGCTTTGCTCTGTATTATTTGGCATATTATTCTGCCCTAGGCTTTTTTCTAAACTTTATAAAGACAGAAGATGCTGATGCAGCAATAGTACTGTAAAAGGTGAATGAAGATGAGCTCTTCCAGTGATTGCAGTGGAACCAATGTATTACAAGAATCTTCTTCCAGTGATAGCAAGAATGCTGACCTTTTACAAGAATATATACATGCCTTCATCATTTCAAAGGTAGGAAAATTATAATATATTAATATATTATTGCTAAATACAGATTAGGGAACAGCACACACACAATATATATATATACAGTTTAAATTTCACAAGGCTACTCAAAATCACCTATCTTTGCATTTCCCATTTTGATTTAGCATTTTTATTTGAAATAGAGCAGATATATGATATGGATTGTGAGTATATGCATCAAAGCACTATCACTTCAATTGTTTAGGTTTGACCCTGTATTTTTTTGTAATTGTGTTTTTATAATATACATTTTGCTTTATATCTATTGTGGCAGGGTCAGAGAGGCTTTCTATGTAAGTAACAGATTGGAGCACTCTCTGTTCCCAGCATGATAGGTTTAATTGGTGGAAGTCAGCCCTTTCAGGTGAATGTAATTAACCTGCACTAGGGGTTTAACGGGTCAGCCTCTGAAGGCATCAGGGAGTCTAACAGCTGGGAGAGAGGAGGCAGTTAAAAGACCACTATAATGCCAGGAAAACAAACTCGTTTTCCTGGCACTATATGTTCATTAGGTTCCCTCCACCCTCAGGGCCCCCCTCCCGCTGTGCTGAAGGGGTTAAAACCACTTAACTTTCTCCAGCACCGGGCTCCCTTGGCGCTGGTGACCTTTCCTCCCCCTGCCAACGTCCGATCTGAATGCGCATGCGCAGCAAGAGCCGCACACGCATTCAAACGACGCACAGGAAAGCATTACTCAATGATTTTTTACGGACGTCCAGTGTTTTCTCACTGTGATTTTCTCTGAAACTGCTATGTTTTCAGCTGCAGGGTTAATACTAAAGGGACCTGGCACCCACACCACTCCATTGAGCTATAGTGGTATAGCAGCCCAGGAATGAAAATTAACCCCATCATGGAATACCATTTGTAAAAGTAGACAACCCACAGTATTCAAAATGGGGTATGTCCAGTCTTTTGTAGTAGCCACTTAGCCACAAACGCTTGCCAAAGTTAGCGTTCAAATTTGTTTTTTTGCATTTTTTTTTTAACATAAAAAAACTGCACTTTTACTGGTGATTTCATCGCCGTGACAAGTTTTACTGTTTTAAACACCCATTTGTGTTCAGCGAAGTCTCCTGAGTATAACAATACCCCCTCAGGTTTTATGGTGTTTTGGAAAGTTACAGGGCCAATATAGAGCTTGCCCAATTCAGTTTTGTCAGATTGGTTTGCTGGGTCTGTGTTGCCTTTTGAGACCATGTGGTAGCCCAGGAATGTGAAATAACCCCATCATGGCATGCCAAAGTTAGCGTTTTCTTTGTGTCCCCCCCCCATTTATAATAACACATATACACACACACACACCTTTATTTTGCTATATATGTAAAATATATTATAATTAATATGAAAATATATATAAATATATATATATGAATAAAAGTAGGTGGAAAAACCTACACATACTAGGAGATCTCTTACCAGACACTGTAAATAGTTCAAATAAATCATATAGAAAATACTCAAAACAGAACCATAAAACAGCTCTAAAATAGCTTTAACAGCCACTTATAAATACATAGAATGGTAGAATAATAAAATACAAAAAATGGGAAATTCAAAAAATCAGTAATTGCAATATAGACTAGAAAAGCTACAATTTCTGGGGAAATTGTGTGAAGTGTTCTTGCCTCCACCAGTAGTCTACAACTGGAGTGGGCGGAGTAACTGTTATTATTTATTTATATAGCACATTTAATTGCAACGTTGTTGCCCAAAGTGCTTCACAGTTACATTAAAACATACAGTTATAAAAACATTAGCAGGTGAAAAAAAGCCCTGTCTATGACATCACTTGCTGCTGCAGCCTTGCACAGGTCAGAGTATTTTTACGGTTGCCATCTTCAAATGGTCGTATTTTAAAAACTATAAATCCTACAGTGAAGAGCTTTATATTGTGAGAATCACAAGACCCAGACCTACATTTTGATGTATAGTATGTCTCTGAGATATTAACAATGAAGGCACAGTCGCAGTTTAGAAATTGCCCTTCAAATGTGAGCTTTGCAGAGTGGAGTTTCAATGAATGTCAATGGACTGCGTGAGTTGCAAACAAATGGTCATATTGTGAAAACTATAAGGACTATGGCTTAGCTGTGGACATTTTTAGTGACAGCAGGGATAGCTGAACGTTTTGATATAAGATTTGTGTAGGTGGACCTGAAAATGAGGGAGTGGTGGCAGTTTAGAAATCATGTCCTGATTTTTCAGCTTTTGCCAGCTCCCACTCTAGCTTTGCCATTCATTCCTATGGGACAAATTTCGCCACAAGAACGACGATATTCCGAGAACCATTCGGTGAAACGTTCCACAAAGTAATAGCAATCCGATCGGGAACAATCTGCACGTTTTGGTAAATTTTCGTCTATGTAGTGTAAAAACTGTGGGAGGAGTTAGGGTGGCAAATTTGGCTATAATAATAATAATAATATATATGTGAGATAACAGTAAGTGGTCTTGCTTTGCAAGAACACTTAATAATAATAATATATATGTGAGATAACATTAAGTGGTCTTGCTATGCAAGAACACTTAATTATATACACTAGGTGGCAGCCTTGTATAAAAAAAAAACCGCTAGGTATAAAGGGAATCTTCCACTAAACAGCGAATAATCTTAATGATTAGAAATGGAAAAAAGACTAAGAATTTGCATAATAGCTGAAAATATAAAAATAGATAAAAATAGAGATGAATAGTCCCATAAAGTCAAAAGCGGTGGAAATATAAAATATTGTCCAATAAAGTCAATGAAGGCGCCTCTGAAGAAGTGACTGTGAATTGTCACGAAACACCAGGTATCAGTGGTCAGATGGACCCTTGCCCCAACACTGTGTGCCAGACATGCCATTACTTCCTTTTGCACAATCGAGTACAGGTTGGGGATTGCCTTTTGTGAAAAGAAATTTCGTCCGGGTACCTTCCACTGCGGTGTCCCAATAGCCACAAATTTTTTGAACGCCTCAGACTCCACCAGCTTGTATGGTAAAAGCTGGCGGGCTAATAGTTCAGACAAGCCAGCTGTCAGACGCTGGGCAAGGGGGTGACTTTCTGACATTGGCATCTTACGCTCAAACATGTCCTTGACAGACACCTGACTGTGGGCAGATGAGCAGGAACTGCTCAAGGCGAGAGACGGAGTGGCGGATGGTTGAGGGGGGCAAGGAGGACAGCAGTGGTTGACGTGGCTGAAGATGCTGGACCAGGCGGCTTTGAGTTTGTGTGCTGCTTGTACTCATGTGTTGATCCCATAGGCGTTTGTGATGTGCGATCATGTGCCTACACAAAGCAGTTGTACCTAGGTGGGTGTTGGACTTCCCACGACTCAGTTTCTTTTGGCACAGGTTGCAAATGGCATCGCTGTTGTGAGAGGCAGACACACATAAAAAAAAGCCACACTGCTGAGCTCTGCAATGACGGCATTCTGGTGGTGGACACAGCATGCGTTGATTGGCGTGCTGTCGGGCTGACCCCGGGTGCCGATGCATGCTGTCTGACTGTGCCACTAGCTCCTTGAGACGACCTTCCCCTGCTTCCAACTCGTCTCCTCCTCCTCTCTGTCTCCCCATCTGAACTTTCGCCCTGTTCTTCTTCTTGCCGAGTGGGCACCCACGTGACATCCATGGACGCATCGTCATCATCAACCGCTTCACTTGTATCTGACAACTCAGCAAAGGAAGCAGCAGCGGGTACAACATCATCATCATCACACCGTACGTCCATGTGTCTAATGCTGCCTGACTGAGACATATCCCTGTTATCTACATCCTCTGGCAATAATGGTTGAGCATCACTCATTTCTTCAAACGGATGTGTAAATAACTCCTCTGACAGATAAAGTGAAGCAGCTGTGGTGCTAGTGTTGGTGGTGGTGGCAGGCAGGTGAGTGGTATCTTGAGAGGTGCCCGAATCTAAGCTGGAGGAGGATGGTGCGTCAAGGTTCCGAGCGGAAGCTGTAGAAGATTGGGTGTCCTGTGTTAGCCAGTCACTATGTCCTCAGAACTTTTCAAGTTCAGGGTACGTGGCCTCTGAAAATTGGGCATTATTCTAGGGCAAAAGGGAATCATAGCACCACGACCACGACGGCCCCTGCTTCTGCCTGTAATTTTTTTTTGGATTAGTGGTACTATGCATGCACGCTACTGTGAGACCAGATATGAGTGGCAATGTGCACTGGCAGAGGTTGGCAGAGTACACGCTGTAGGCCTGACACACCCGCTTGAAGACAAGTAACTGCCATTCAATCTATAACAGTGAAAAAAGGTTTTTGGTTTTAAATGCACGCTATTGTGACACCAGATATGAGTGGCAATGTGCACTTGCAGAGGTTGGCAGAGTACACGCTGTAGGCCTGACACACCCGCTTGAAGATAAGTAACTGCTATTCAATCTATAACAGTGAAAAAAGTGTTTTGGTTTTAAATGCACGCTATTGTGACACCAGATATGAGTGGCAATGTGCACTTGCAGAGGTTGGCAGAGTACACGCTGTAGGCCTGACACCCGCTTGCAGACAAGTAAATGCTATTCAATCTATAACAGTGAAAAAAGTTTTTTGGTTTTAAATGCACGCTATTGTGACACCAGGTATGAGTGGCAATGTGCACTTGAAGAGGTTGGCAGAGTACACGCTGTAGGCCTGACACACCCGCTTGAAGACAACTAACTGCTATTCAATCTATAACAGTGAAAAAAGTTTTTGGTTTTAAATGCACGCTATTGTGACACCAGATATGAATGGCACTGTGCACTGGCAGAGGTTGACAGAGTACACGCTTTTGGCCTGACACACAGACGCTTGCACACAACTAACTGCTATTCAATCTATTACAGTGAAAAAAAAGTTTTTGGGTTTTTAAATGCACGCAATTGTGCCACCAGATATGAGTGGCACTGTGCACTGGCAGAGTACACGCTGTTGGCCTGACACACAGATGCTTGCAGACAACTAACTGCTATTCAATCTATAACAGTGAAATTTTTTGTTTTTGTTTTTAAATGCACGCTATTGTGACACCAGATATGAGTGGCACTGTGCACTGGCAGAGGTTGGCAGAGTACACACTGTAGGTCTGACACACAGACGCTTGCAGACAACTAACTGCTATTCAATCTATTACAGTGAAAAAAATGTTTTTGTTTTAAAATGCAAGCTATGGTGACACCAAATATGAGTGGTGGCACTGGGTAAGTGGGTACAGTATCCACTGTGAGCCTGACACAGAAGCTGGCAGGCAGGCAGGCAACTGCAAAAAAGCAGACTGATGTTCTAGCCCTAAAAAGGCCTTTTTGGAGTGCTGTCCTTACAGCAGAGATCAGATGAGTCCTTCAGGACTGTAGTGGACACTGAATACACTAGCCTAGCTATACATTTCCCTATCAAATGAGCAGCAGCTACACTTTCCCTCCTCTATCTAAGAATGCAGCTTCAGAATGAATCTAAAATGGATGCTGTACAGGAGGTTGGAGGGTCTGGAAGGGAGGGTCTGCTGCTAATTGGCTGGAATGTGTCTGCTGACTGTGAGGCACAGGGTCAAAGTTTAGTCAATGATGATGAACAGGGGGCAGATCGAACCGCGCATGTGTTCGCCCGCCGTGGCGAACGCGAACATGCTATGTTCGCCAGGAACTATTCGCCAGCGAACAGTTCGGTACATCACTATCTACAAAAATAAAAATAGTTCAATAGTTCAGCATAGTTCAGAAAAATAGTACTCTTTCACAGACTATAAAGAAATCAGTTTAGACACCAGACATTTTGTTCCATAAAAATGGCTAAGGGTAGCAATATGGCTGACAACAAGACAATGTCAGCTTCCACATAGTTCTTCTTTTGTTTGCTGGATTTTCACCACAATGCTCTGTGCAACACCCCAATAGTTGAAAGGGTTATTACAGAACCAGCGGTATTAGACAGCACTGCAACTTCAGGACTTTCCAGGTTCTTGCGTGCAAAGTTTATGTCCTCATAAATAAGTATCTCAGTTTCTTCGAACTGCATGGATAATTACCAAACAGATGTAATTGCAAAATACTTATTGCATGGTCAGCCAGAGAGATGGGTGTGTAGTCCCAGAAATCAGGCGGCACAAACACTCCGGACGGTCTCTACAATCATACAAACACAAGGATTAATACAACATTAATTAATTACCTAGGCTAAAACTTAAATTAGAGATTAAGGTTAAACCCTTAAAGGGACACTATAGTCACCTGAACAACTTCAGCTTAATGAGGTTGTTCAGGTGAGTGCTACAGCTACCCGGAGCCTTTTTCTTGTAAGCACTGTATTTTCTGAGAAAATGCAGTGTTTACATTGGAAGCTTGGAACACCTCTTGTTGCAGTCAATCAGACGGCCACCAGAGGGACTTCCGAGTTCAGAGGCCCTAAAAAGGCCTCTCGTCCGATGCATTCTGGGTGAATGCATCAGACGGGCTATCAGCACACAAAGCACTGTGAACGCGCTTTGTGTGCTGATAGCCTGTCAGCACTGCTGCGGGCGTGGCTTCAGCTGACAGCTTCAGCTTCAGCTGACAGCTGAAGCCCGAACCCACAGGGAGCTGACTGTCCACAATAGTGGTTGAAGGGGGGGGGGGGGGGGGGGAGACCTACTCTCCTTCCCCCCCCCGGCCCCCACCGCTGTGCGGCGGGTGGGGGCCCTAAAATTATCAATAAGGGGGGGGACCTACTGTCCCCCCCCCGGCCCCCACCCCTGTGCGGCGGGTGGGGGCCCTAAAATTATCAATAAGGGGGACCTACTGTCCCCCCCCCCCAGCCCCCACCCCTGTGCGGCGGGTGGGGGCCCTAAAATTAAAATTATCAATAAGGGGGGGACCTATTGTCCCCCCCCGGCCCCCACCCCTGAGCGGTGGGTGGGGGCCCTAAAATTATCGATAAGGGGGGGGGCCTACTGTCCCCCCCGGCCCCCACCCCTGTGCGGCGGGTGGGGGCCCTAAAATTATCAATAAGGGGGGGACCTACTGTCCCCCCCGGCCCCCACCCCTGTGCGGCGGGTGGGGGCCCTAAAATTATCAATAAGGGGGGGACCTATTGTCCCCCCCCGGCCCCCACCCCTGAGCGGTGGGTGGGGTCCCTAAAATGATCAATAAGGGGGGGACCTACTGTCCCCCCCGGCCCCCACCCCTGAGCGGTGGGTGGGGGCCCTAAATACAAAGGGGGGGGGGACCCTAGTTAACCCTCCCCCCCCCCCCAAAAAAAAAATTATCTCCCTACCTACCCCCCTCACCCTAAAAATAATGAGGGGGGGAACATTAACTAAAAACCTGTAAAAAAATAAAAAAATAAAAAGAGATAAAAAAAACTTACCATTCGATGTTTTCTTTCTTCTAAAATCTTCTTTCTTCAGCCCAAAAAAGGCCAAATAAAAATCCATAATAACCGACGCAATTAAAAAAAAAATAAAAAAAAAAAAAAAAAACGAGCGCAAAAAAAATAATCCATCTTCACCCATGGAGGGCTCCGCGCAGACTGAGCTCCGCAGGGTGGGGAAGGCTTATAAAGCCTTGCCCCGCCCTGCAATTAGGCTAAGAACACTCTGATTGGTGGGTTTAAACCAATCAGAGTGCTCTTTGTCATTTTACAAGCGTGGGAAAGTTCTTTGGAATTTTCCCACGCTTGTAAAATGACACAGAGCACTGTGATTGGATGGATTTCAAGCCATCCAATCACAGTGCTCTGTGTCATTTTACAAGCGTGGTAAAGTTCTTTGGAATTTTCCCACGCTTGTAAAATGACACAGAGCACTGTGATTGGATGGATTTCAAGCCATCCAATCACAGTGCTCTGTGTCATTTTACAAGCGTGGGAAAGTTCTTTGGAATTTTCCCACGCTTGTAAAATGACACAGAGCACTGTGATTGGATGGCTTGAAACCCATCCAATCACAGTGCTCTGTGTCATTTTACAAGCGTGGGGAAATTCCAAAGAATTTTCCCACGCTTGTAAAATGACAAAGAGCACTGTGATTGGATGGCTTGAAATCCATCCAATCACAGTGCTCTGTGTCATTTTACAAGCGTGGGAAAATTCCAAAGAACTTTCCCACGCTTGTAAAATGACACAGAGCACTGTGATTGGATGGCTTGAAATCCATCCAATCACAGTGCTCTGTGTCATTTTACAAGCGTGGGAAAATTCCAAAAAACTTTCCCACGCTTGTAAAATGACAAAGAGCACTCTGATTGGCTCAAACCCACCAATCAGAGTGTTCTTAGCCTAATTGCAGGGCGGGGCAAGGCTTTATAAGCCTTCCCCACCCTGCGGAGCTCAGTCTGCGCGGAGCCCTCCATGGGTGAAGATGGATTATTTTTTTTTGCGCTCGTTTTTTTTTTTTTTTTTTTTAATTGCGTCGGTTATTATGGATTTTTATTTGGCCTTTTTTGGGGCTGAAGAAAGAAGATTTTAGAAGAAAGAAAACATCGAATGGTAAGTTGATTTTGTCTCATTTTTTCTTTTTTACAGGTTTTTAGTTAATGGTCCCCCCTCATTATTTTTAGGGTGAGGGGGGTAGGTAGGGAGATATTTTTTTTTTGGGGGGGGGAGGGTTAACTAGGGTCCCCCCCCCCTTTGTATTTAGGGCCCCCACCCACCGCTCAGGGGTGGGGGCCGGGGGGGACAGTAGGTCCCCCCCTTATTGATAATTTTAGGGCCCCCACCCGCCGCACAGGGGTGGGGGCCGGGGGGGGACAGTAGGTCCCCCCCCTTATTGATAATTGTAGGGCCCCCACCCGCCGCTCAGGGGTGGGGGCCGGGGGGGGGACAGTAGGTCCCCCCCCTCATTGATAATTTTAGGGCCCCCACCCGCCGCACAGGGGTGGGGGCCGGGGGGGGACAGTAGGTCCCCCCCTTATTGATAATTGTAGGGCCCCCACCCGCCGCTCAGGGGTGGGGGCCGGGGGGGGGACAGTAGGTCCCCCCCCTCATTGATAATTTTAGGGCCCCCACCCGCCGCACAGGGGTGGGGGCCGGGGGGGGACAGTAGGTCCCCCCCTTATTGATAATTTTAGGGCCCCCACCCGCCGCTCAGGGGTGGGGGCCGGGGGGGGCAGTAGGTCCCCCCCCTCATTGATAATTTTAGGGCCCCCACCCGCCGCACAGGGGTGGGGGCCGGGGGGGGACAGTAGGTCCCCCCCTTATTGATAATTTTAGGGCCCCCACCCGCCGCTCAGGGGTGGGGGCCGGGGGGGGCAGTAGGTCCCCCCCCTCATTGATAATTTTAGGGCCCCCACCCGCCGCACAGGGGTGGGGGCCGGGGGGGGACTGTAGGTCCCCCCCTTATTGATAATTTTAGGGCCCCCACCCGCCGCTCAGGGGTGGGGGCCGGGGGGGGCAGTAGGTCCCCCCCCTCATTGATCATTTTAGGGCCCCCACCCGCCGCACAGGGGTGGGGGCCGGGGGGGGACAGTAGGTCCCCCCCCTTATTGATAATTTTAGAAAGCGAGCTGAGCTGTCAGTCAGACAGCTCAGCTCGCGAACGCGCATTCCGCGCACATGCGCGGTAAAGCGCTCAGGTTCTTCATAGGGCGGCATTCAATGCCGCTCTATGAAGAACGCGATTGGTCCAGCGCGAAGCCGTCCCATTGGGCCCGCGATTTCGTCATTTTGACGAAAAAGGGGGCGCGGCCTAGCGGGGAGCTCGGCGCTGGAACGGAGGTAAGTTTTTAATATAAAAACACCGATTTTTTTTTTTTAATTAATGAAAGTTCATATAAAAGCAAGAAGGAAGGCTGGGGGACCTGTCTTTCTTGCTTTTATATGGTGACTATAGAGTCCCTTTAATTTATGTAACATGTACTTCTCTTATATTTGCAATCTGTCTTCTATGAAGTTTTACATAATACCCCTTTGGAATGCCTTTGTATGGACGAGAGAAGCACTCACTCCATAGAAATGCTTGTTAGGATGAATATTAAAACACTAACATATTCATATGGGGATAATTCCCAATAAAACTCTGTTCCTAAACTTGAACCTTGATTTGATATTCAAAATGAATTACTTTAATAATCCCAGATAATTCAATACTTTTGGATTAACACCCCAAACTATATAAAATATTAAAAACATGAACCATCTGTGTATTAGGCTGGGGTTGTTGGGTGTGGGTATAGGTTGGAAGCTATGGTTGGTATTGAGGAATCTGTGGGGGTGGGTTTGGGCACTCATTTTTCCAGTGACCCTGCTATCCACAATTAGAACAGTGTGTTCCACCAATGCTAAAGTTGCTACCTCTACAAAAGTTAGACCCTTTGACCAAATCCTCTACCTCTGCCTTTATTCCATATGCAGGATGGGATTACCTAACTCACACCCCCTCTTTGTGCACCCCTCTTTGTGTACCACACAGATATAATATTAATAAGCTTTTAAAGGTTTAATGGATAGTTAAATTGTGTATATAAAGCAAGGTTGTCTAGGGGTATATATATCGACAATGAAAGCATAGCCTTCATATAGGGCTTGCAATACTGACAGTCTGTGTCATGAGCGTAATGCAGACATGCAGTTAGGTACTTTTCCATTGTTATAATATATTACAAAAAAATAAAGCCTTGCAAATTTTTAAAACGCATATTGCTTCCTGTAGCTGGTGCCGTGCAAGGATGTAGTTGGGACATATTTCAAACTGAGTATCAAAAGTCTAACCACAAAACTAAATGTTATACGCTTATCAAGAAAACAAGTTTTAACCCGTTAGTACATACTTTGGATAGCCTCTTTGCATAATTTGGCACCTAGTGAGGTTATTATATTATTTATTAATCCTCTTCTGGATCTGCAAAATGCTTTCAATTTACCCATACAAATATAATAGATAACAAGCACACGGACACCCGTGAAAAAAAATATATATAATAAAAAAACTTAGCTGATAGGTACACTGCTTCCCAAGGTTATCTCCCAGCTGATAACCGTATAACAGAACTGTGTAGTTGATGGGCTATTTTGGGTATATAATATAATATATATAAATATAATACAGTAGTTTAGGAGATTAAAATTACCTCACTTATAAATTTCAGAAATTGTCTAATCTCTATTAAAAATACCATGTTATTATTACCCCATAATCAATGAGGCATACTAGATAAATCTTACTTTGACACAAACAATGCAATATACTTTAAAAGTAGAGTTATCTCTGAGCTGGACAATACTCTCCTATTAGAACTCCTTTATGAGGGAGAGACATATTGTCCATTCAATCCTTTTTATCAGTAAAAGAATGACTTTCAGGATTAATCAATTTGCAAATGGAAACGTGGACCCACGATTTGAACATGAGAAGTTTGCGGGGCCCCTTTCACGTGGGATGTAACAAGCGCTTTTCTTGCTCCAGGAGCGATAGTACACAATTGTTTCATTCTAGCCAGCTGGACAGCATTTCACCTTTTGTAAAAACACTAAATGCTTACGTTAATGATATGCAAATCACTCTGCTAGTTAAACTCCTACACAATGGATAATAAAATTCATAAAACACATAACACACCAATTAATTTCAAACCATATAACTCACAAAACTCACAAAACAGACATCTCACAAAACAGACGTAGTAGAAACACATAATGGATACCCAGCAGATATGCCAATACAGAAAACACATTCATTGCACGCAACTACACACTCTGTGTCCCTCCTAGGAAACACAGGTAGACACAATATGAAAGCAGTCTTAAACTAACACCTCCAAATCTCCATTCCCATATAGCTATATCAGACCACAACACAGAGCCTCTCTGAGCTGATAGAACTACTCCAACTCCAACTACTCTTGGCCAAACACTAGTATTCAACAGCTAATAAAACAGTTATTTGCTAGGTTATTTGGCTGGCATTCTTATCAGTATCACTAGACTGAGACAAACTGATTCAAATATAATTTAAAACAATACAGCAACATATAAATTAAACCACTTTCCAGTTAAGCTGCACACTTCACACATTATCACAGTCACCATTTACACAGAATAAACAGTTAACAGCTGTATTCAGAACATATTATTGTAAGGTATATAAATTTTAGTTTGTATTAGATTTATTTTAGGGATTCTTATGTATACATGGTTTTTCTTAACTAACGTCATTACTTTAGTATTGTATATAAAGAAAGGATCCATTTATATAGCGCGCTCATAACTCAAATATTTGTATGAACCTTCCATTAACTAATCTGAGATGATACTGCATCAACTTAAATCTTATAGAAATTGAGCAAACATCTGGACCAGATTATACAGACATGGTTTCACCCGAATCTTTCAGAACTCTCAGAGACTTAAAAATGTATACTATACCATGTTGAAAGGCATGGCAAACCTTAGACCGGTCAGTCTCCAAGAGCCTTAGTAACACAGGTAGAAACTTTTGTCCATGATCTCTGATCCAGGCTATATACCACAATTTAAAATAACACATACTGTATAATGTGAGACATAGAAGACACAAAACATTTGCACTGGATTATTTAAAGCATCTGTAGCAATAAAAAGGTTAGCTTACAGCACAAAATGAAGCATGTGTTAGACCACTGAAAATGAAAGTGTCGCTCTCTCATTTACAAACAAAATCATATTTACAGTATGGATCCTTTGCAACAAACACACAGGGCAGAGGAGATGTGCTGATTGGTGTTCTATACAATTAATCCCATATGGGAAGTAACTTTCAAATACTAATAAAGTGACTTTTTGTCTCAGTATTAAAATACTGAGCTTATCATGCAAACAATGCAACACATTTACACTTATTCCACTCTCATAGCAAGTGTAGTGGGCTTATGGTATTAAAGTAACAATCATACCAGGCACGCAGATCCCATGTAAAATAACTTACAATAAAACAGAGTAAAATGCTTATACTTCTATGTGACATAAAGAATAAAGCAAAAAGAGTTTAACTATTTCATATCCTTACAGTCAGCACTAATGATTATAAACCTTATCTAGGCATTAAATTCATACGAACAAGAAAAGTTAACTACTTCATATTCTTACATGGTTATTTCCCATTCCTAGGTCAAATCTTGCAAACACTTATTCACACTCACAACCACCACAAGATTTAACTAATGACAATTAGAGGGTGGACAAGGTGAACCTATTTATCTGTGTACACTTTTTCTTTTATCCTAGTATATTCACTTATATACTAAATCCTTTGTCTATTTACTTATAGACACCTTAGTCTATTACTGTCTAGTTCTCTTACTAGACCTATCTAGTTTACTTACTAGAAATATATATATCCTGTCTAGTTCCCTCACTAGACTATTTAACGGGACCTTACGTAAACTGAGTCACATGAAACACATATACTAAATAACCTTTCCTAAAATTATGTAGGCTAACAAAACCATGGGGATCATAGATTCAGGGCATCAAGATAGACACAAGGAATTACTACTCACTGCAATGGCTTGGCTACAATCCATCTTCTGACACCAAGCTGAAAGGTAAATCTGCTAGTCTAGTGACTCGATCCCTCTCTGTCCACGGTTCTCCAAACCTCGATTGTCAGCTGAATATTCAGGGAATAATTCTGGAAGTGTAATAACGAGACAAGTTGCTTTCCAAAAAGTCTTCTGATCATGTATTCAGAATGTTCTATATTTATACAGTACTTGTCACGAATATTGGTTACAAAAGGTTATAAAAAGGTTACACGAGATACATAAAAGAGGAAGTAGTTTCTGCTGTTATGTTCAATATTCAATAATCTATTCTTACAAAATATCACATGTATATTGGGGTTAAGCGCATCCTTTTAGAAAGAGAGAGGCTGCGCCAAATGACAATAAAAAAATAAATAAATACAAATAAAAAAGTTAAAATACAAATAAAAATTAATACTTAATAGAAATTGTCCCAATAAATATCAGAGGGTAAGTTGGCTTTTCCACAAATTCCGCTGGTAAGGTATATTCTCTGTTTATAGTAGTTCTGACCGTCTCGTGATATGAAAAACACAAGAAGAGAGGACCAATCGTGTGGAGGGTAAAAGCTGAATAATAATAAGTAAATAATAAATATTACACTCACATTTCAATGAGCTATAGCCAGCTCAAGTGTAACAGGCGTACATCGTAATAATCCCCACTTGTAGGATATATGGACGCTCTTTCCGGAAAATTATGATGTCCAACTCTCAGAAGAAGGGGGGAAATAAAACAGCAAATAGTGTTCTCTGCAAAAAAAAACAGCCAAAATTATTTATTATATAAAATACACAATATTTTAAATATTGTGTATTTTATATAATAAATAATTTTGGCTATATTACTGTGCCACTATATATATTTTTATACACATATTTATTTTATTTATCCGTTTCCTGGCATTTTACTTATCTACTTATCCTGAGGTGGGGATTATACCACCAACGCTATATCCAGAGTGCAGCGATATCTGCACTCCACTTGTGAGTATATTTTATCTCATTTTTATCAACTATTCCATCGTATTATCAGAGAACACTATTTGCCGTTTTATTTTCCCCCTTCTTCTGAGAGTTGGACATCATCATTTTCCGGAAACCGCATCCATATATCCTACAAGCGGGGATTATTACGCTGTACGCCTGTTGCACTTGAGCTGGCTATAGCTCATTGAAATGTGAGTGTAATATTTATTATTTACTTATTATTATTCAGCTTTTACCCTCCACACGATTGGTCCTCTCTTCTTGTGTTTTTCATATCACGAGACGGTCAGAACTACTATAAACAGAGAATATACCTTACCAGTGGAATTTGTGGAAAAGCCAACTTACCCTCTGATATTTATTGGGACAATTTCTATTAACTATTAATTTTTATTTGTATTTTAACTTTTTTATTTGTATTTATTTATTGTAATTTGGCACAGCCTTTCTCTTTCTTGTTGTACATTTCTACCATAGAGGGTTAGAGGGTTACTCTCTGTAAGGCCGCTGCCTTTTTTCTGTATTATTAGTGCAAACCAATTTCTTTTATCGCATCCTTTTAGAGCTTGCTACTTCATTTACAATATAATTCAACTTATACAATACTGACAGATTAATTGTTTAAATTCCTTCAACATGCAGATACACAATACACATGCACACAGACGAGAGGAGTCACACTGCCCTATATGGGACAGAGGAGTAAGTTTAGTTATATACATGGCCATAACAGAACTGTCTGCTGCTAGATCTCGAGTGAGGTCCCATACCATGTATCATTTACAATGTTTCCTACACATTTCCTAAAGTGAGAAAGTACAACCATCTCCCTTCAATGTGCATGGTAGGGAGATCCGGGCTGGCTGAGTGTGATAAGATTAGCTGCACTCTGTCAGACCGAATTCCATTCAAAGATGTAACACTACCAGTGTAAAATCACACAGACATATACAAACACTGACAAAAAACAAACTGATACGCATACAGATACATTAACACACAGATGCAAGCAAACAATGACACACTCACACAGATAGATAGAGATACAGATACGCACACTGACACACATGCAGATACATAGATGCACAGACACAAACACTGACACATACAGACACAGTTACAACCAATGACACACATGCAGATCCACACTGACACATGCAAACACTGACACACATATAGTTGCACTGATACACACACATTAATACTGACAAATATAGATGCACAGATACAGATACAAACTTTGACACACATACACGTAGAAACACAGATACACAAATACATACCAACACATACAGCTGTCCAGACACACCAATACAGACATACACACACACTGACAAACATGCAGATACACAATACACATGCAGACACACAGATACACACACCTTCCCACAGATGCAAACACTGCATACACACACAGACATCCAAAACACACATAAATTAACTTGTAGGAGCAGGAGGGTGGCTTCTGCTGACTAGGGCTGGTGGGAGTTGGGGTCTTGATTCTCTCCCGGTCCTCCCGCCCCGCTGCTTCCCCTCCCTGTTTCAGCTGGGAGGATGTGCTCGTTACTCTCTCACTTCCTCCCAGCAGATTAGTAGAGGCCCGGTTTCGCTATTAAAGTACCTCAGTGCACGACTGGACTCCTCATGGAACAAGACCATCGGGTGGCCCTAAGCGCATGATCCACCCTATGGACCCACTCACAATGTGGTTCCTAGACCATGCAGTGCTGCTGTACCACCACCATTACGGTTTTGTTTTTTTGCGTACCCCTGGGGTACGAGTACCATGGGTTGGGAACTCCTGCTGTAGGGGAATGAACTTCTATGTCAGAAACCATTAGTCACTGATATATTGCCTGTAAAACTGCTGAAAATGTAAGCTCACCCCTTTCCAAACAGTTAAGGAAGCTTGTTTGAGCATGCCTTTCTTTATATTCCATTTCTATAACTGGAAAGAGCTACAGAATATGTTGACAGAGCCAGCATAACGCCTGGACATGCTGGGCAGTTGCTCAGGGGTCCCATGAGCATACTTTTCAGTATTTTATTCAGAACCTTCAAACCCTCTTTATGAAAACATTTAGGTAGGTTAATCACTTCAGTATTAAAATTGACTCCATTGACTGAAAAACCATTGACTTCAACAAAATATAAATCAATTCTCCACAATCAAATTTCAGTTTTGTTTCTGTTTAACACTTTATAATAAATCATTCATAGTAATTCTATACCGTGCCTTCTCCTGCTGTATGCTTTACCAACTGAGCACCATTTTAATGCAAAATTGCTTGTTTTTCAACTACAAGGCTCCTGATATATAATCCACACATTTATGTGGTTTAATCTATGCTGTACTGCATGTTATTAAATGTTTAAATACTGATTTTGTTGGAGGTACCAATAAATATAACCTTAATTTTATCAATAATTTACATCTTTATTCCTGGGAGTGGTTGTGCAGGCATATACACAATATATATTTAAATTATATGTGTATATTTATGTAATCTTTTGACATAATTAAGTAATTTTATTAATAACAATTTGAGGGACCTGCCTGACAACCCAGGCAGAATGTCCATATAATTTTATTTTCAAGCCCTATATTTAACCCTGTAACTTTCCAAAACCCCATAAAATCTGTACATGGTGGGTACTGTTGTATTCAGAAGACTTTGCTGAACAAAAATATGAAAGTTTCAAAGTAATGAAACGTATCACAATGGTGATATCATCAGTGAAAGTGCTGTTTGTGTGTGAAAAATGCAAAAAAAAAATAAATAAATACATGAATGCTAAATTTGGCCAGGATTTGTGACTAAGTGGCTAGTAAAAAGAGACCCCATTTTTAATAACCTTTATTGTCTACTTTCACAAAGGCATGTCATGATTCTTATTCGTGGGTTGCCATACGGTTTCAAAGTCAAGCCTTATAATTGGCCCTGTAACTTTCCAAAAACAAAACCGCATAAAACCTTAACATGAGGGAATTGTTCTCATGAGATATCACTGAACACAAATGAGTGTTTCAGAGCAGTAATATGTATAATGCTGATGATATAATCTGTGAAAAAGCATTTGTTTGTAAAAATGCAAAAAACAAATATGAACACCAACTTTGGCCAGTATTTGTTACTAAGTGGCTACTAAAAAGACTTGGCACGAGCTATTTTAATAACCCTGGGTTGTCTACTTTTGTAGATGGTATGTCATGATGGGGTTAATTTGCATTTCTGGGCTGCCATATTGTCTCAAATGAGACATAACTAATCTGGAAAATACCAATGTGTAAAAACAGAAATAGGGAAAGCCCTATATTTGACCATGTACGTTTCCAAAACCCCATAAAGCCTGTACAAAGTGGGTACTGCATTTTATTGAGGGAAAAGCTAATAGTATTACAATATTCACAGTTCAAAAGCCATGCAGGACTGCCTGCAGAATCCCAAAGAGAAAATGATGCCATTTAGAAACAAAATAGCCATGCAGTTTTCACATTGTAAACTGTATTGCTCGCTGTAATATAAGATGAGAATAAGCAAGAGTGTGGATATAAAATGTAAAGATAGTGAAGGTTTTGCCAAGGTAATTAGTTAATGTATACCTTAGAATGTTTATTTCAAAGTACTGGGCAACAAACACCTCTACATATAGATGTTACTGTCCCTGGACCCATGATATGGACCCCTTAAGTGACCTAATCCTGCAAACTCAGTCTGTCTAAATCCTAGATGCTAAGTGAATATATATATATATATACACAGATGGATATGGATATATATATATATATATAGTCATATCCATCTGTGTATATGTATATATATATATATATATATATATATATATATATATATATTCACTTAGCATCTAGGATTATATATATATCCATATCCATCTGTGTATATGTATATATATATATATATATATATATATATATATATATTCACTTAGCATCTAGGATTATATATATATCCATATCCATCTGTGGCAACAACTTGTACCCCTCCCCCCCCCCCTAAATACCTTGGCTCAACAGACTCAAAATGTGGCTAGATATTGAATGCTCTCTCACTCTGAACAGTCAATAGGCATATCATTGATAAAAAGGACTTAAATAAAAAAATATCAGTTAAAAACTGGTAACCCAGTTTTATTGTCCTGTTCATAAACCAAACCCTAAGTGCATGGGCCACCCAATGGGCCCCTCAGTGTGGGGGCCAGTGGCATCCCTAGGATTCATTTTTATGGGGGGCACATGGTGGGCCAGGGACAAAAGTAGGGGGGCACATTTAACCCCGCCCTCGCCGCAGTTTGACCCCGCTCCTGCCGCACGTTAAGCCCCGCTTTTTTTTTTTTATAATCCCTGGTGGAGGATTCATTATTTTCCACCAGGAATTATTAAACACAAACACATTTCCCTTGATACAGTGCCATAGTTGGCACTGTATCCATATACACAGTCCATATACACACACAGACACACAGAATGCTGAGTCCATACACACACAGACTGCTGAGTCCATACACACACAGACTGCTGAGTCCATACACACACAAGCTCATTAACTAGCAGACACACACACACACATACACACACACTGCTGAGTCCATACACACACACACACACACACACACAGACACACACACACTGCTGAGTCCATACACACACACACACTGCTGAGTCCATACACATGCACAGACTGCTGAATTCACACAGACACACAGACTGAGTCCATACACACACAGACACACACACAGACTGCTGCATCCATGCACACTGCTGGATCAACAGCAAAAACATATGTGAGGAAGGCTGAACTTGATGGACGCACGTCTCTTTTCAGCTATGTAACTATGTAACATACACACAAAGACACACACACACAGACTACTGAGTCAACACACACACACACACACACACACACACACACACAGACTACTGAGTCCATACACACACACACACACACACACAGACTGCTGAGTCCATACACAGGCACACACACACACACACACACACACACAGGCACACAGACTGCTAAGTTCATACACACACACAGACACCCAGACACATAGACTACTGAGTCCATACACACACACAGACTGCTGAGTCCATACACACACACAGAGTGCTGAGTCCATACACACACACACACATAGACTGCTGAGTCCATACACACACACAGAGTGCTGAGTCCATACACACACACACACATAGACTGCTGAGTCCATACACACACACAGACTGCTGAGTCCATACACACACACAGAGTGCTGAGTCCATACACACACACATACACATAGACTGCTGAGTCCATACACACACACAAGCTTTCTCACTAGCAGACACACAGACACACAAGCATTTTAATAAAATAAGTAAATCCTGGTAGCCAAAGAGAGTGGCTATCAGAAAATAGATAAGAGGGAACAAGACAGAGAAATAAGTGAAAGCTCAAAAATTGGAAAGAGTAGGGTTTCACCAAATCCCAAGGGTTATCACAAGTAGGAAAATACAATTATCCAGGAGCTTACAGAATGCAGATGAAAATATATCCAGGAGCTTACAGAATGCAGATGAAAATATGTACAATTTTTGTGATTTATACAATTTAGATTTTGTATACCTTTAAATTGTACAGTTGTATGGCTACAATTTTTGTGATTTATACAATTTAGATTTTGTATACATTGACACAAGCATTTCAAGCCTACCTGTCACTGGAGGCTGTTGCTGGGCGGTCAGACAGCCATCTGCTGGCCTTTCCAACAGCAGCAAGGGCTGCTACTTAACAGCGGGGGCGGAGCTTTTTTGCAGGAGGTGTGGCTTGATTTGGGGGCGGGGCCTGTGCCGGGGAGCCTGTCAGTGCTCCAGCATCTCTTCACATACAACACCCAGCACTGCATTCCCTTGGGCTGTAACAGACTGTTACAGTTCGAGGGAATAGAATTTAAGCACATGGTCACAAGTTGCTGGCATTTGGGGGGGCACAACATGATGTAGGGTGGGCCATGGCCCCCTCTGTCCTCCCCTCCCCCAGCGACGCCACTGGTGGGGGCCCCAGTGCAGCCACACCACCAATGTGATTAAACCTAAAGAAATTGTTATTCCACTCTGAAAGCAAAATTGTATTTGTAGTGGATTTCCATGTTCCTAATCAAAGTAGTATCGGGAGTATTAGGATTTCTATTAATTGTCTTCCTTTTATCTGTGTCACAACATTTATAAACCCAACACACAACTTAAGATGCATCTGGCTAAGGTAGGTATAGTAAGGTACAGAGGCTTAGTACCGGACCTTAAAATGGTCAGGTCTAACACTAACTGAATAGTAGAAAACAAGCCAAGGTCAGGGAGACAGAAAGAAACATAATTGAGTAGACAAGCCAAGGGCCAAACAAATGGAATGGAGTTTCATGAAAGTACTAGCCAAGGTTAAAAAGCCAAAATATACAACAGACAAGGCAGTCTTGGATCACCACAAGGGAAACAACAAGCCCTGTGTGCAACTTATGTTTGTATTTGTATGCACTGTTTTTATGATAAGTGCTTCTCTATTAACCCCTTAAGGACGCTGGACAGAAATTTTCTGTCATTGCAGCACTCCCCTTAAGGACGCTGGATGGAAATTTCCGTCCAAAACTAAAATGAACCCCAGATTGCCACAATCGCGGCAATCATGGGGTTAATGTTCCACAGTTTCACATTTACAGTGTTATGGATAGAAATTAATGTTAGTAAAATGTCTATTTACTGTGTATACCTTTAATCAGTAGTTACTTGAAATGGCTGCTGCTAGAGCACCACACTCCCATCCTGTGTTCAACTGCTCAAAATGGCTGCACCCCTCCGATCGTGTGTAAAGAATGTCATGCATAAAGATGGCGTCTGCAGCCAGGGCATCACCTAAAATCTT
Organism: Pelobates fuscus; assembly: GCF_036172605.1. Taxonomy (NCBI): domain Eukaryota; kingdom Metazoa; phylum Chordata; class Amphibia; order Anura; family Pelobatidae; genus Pelobates; species Pelobates fuscus. The sequence continues at coordinate 115,477,149 of NC_086317.1, forward strand.
CTGATGACATCACATCCTTGAGGAAGGGCATTAGATAAGAACTTAACACTTGACCAATTAAAGATGTATTCTATCTATCTTTCTTTTTGCATATGATGTATTTCTGCCTTTATAAGGGACTCTCCACCCCCCTGATTAAACATTCTGAAGTCTTTCATCAACCTGAAATCTGTGTCTCAGTGTGATTTACTTCAGCATGAATGCATTCTATTTTAAACAATTTGAACAGGAGCAGATACTCAAGCAAACACTTGGTTTGATCTAAAACAACAGCCCATGTGATCGCTCTGACTGGGAGTCAGAGCAATTACACGTGTGCAGTGAAATCCGATCTGTCTCCCTGCAGCTCTGTGTGAGCTGTGAAGTGCAGAGAGACAGATCGGTGCTGATCTGTCTCTCCCTGTAATAATAATAATAATAAAAAAAAAGTGTTCGCAATAAAATCCCACCCGCCCTCATCTCTTTCAAATTAAATTTAACCCTTTCCCTGCCCTTTGATCACTGTCTGCAGTGATCAAAATATAGATAACATTATTTCAATGTGATCTGATCTGAACTTTTATTTATTTCATTAATCCTCAGGGGTTAAATTTATTTAGTTAGTTACCGTATATACTCGAGTATAAGTCTACCCGAATATAAGTCGAGACCCCTAATTTTACCCCAAAAAACTGGGAAAACGTATTGAATCGAGTATAAGACTAGGGTGGGAAATGCAGCAGCTACTGGTAAATTTCTAAATAAAATCATATCCCCCCAAAATTATATTAATTTAATATTTATTTACAGTGTGTGTATATAATGAATGCAGTGTGTGTGTGTGTATATAATGCAGTGTGTTTACAAGAATGTGGTGTGTGTGTGTATGAGTGCAGTGTGTGTGTGTGTATTAGTGCAGTGTGTGTGTGAATGAATGCAGTGTGTGTAGTGTGTGTGTATGAATGCAGTGTGTGCAGTGTGTGTGTGTATATAATTCAGTGTGTGTATGAATGCAGTGTGTGTAGTGTGTGAATGAATGCAGTGTGTGTGTATATAATGCAGTGTGTGTATGAGTGTAGTGTGTGTGTGTATGAATGCAGTGTGTGTGTGTGTATGAATGCAGTGTGTGTGAGTGTATGAATGTAGTGTGTGTATGAATGCAGTGTGTGTGTGTGTATGAATGCAGTGTGTGTGTGTGTGTATGTATGAATGCAGTGTGTTTGTGTGTCTGATGCAGAGTGTGTTTGTGTGTCTGATGCAGAGTGTGTTTGTGTGTCTGATGCAGAGCCTTGGTGGGGGGTGGGCATTTTTATTTTGTATTTTTTAATTATTATTTTAATATTATTATTTTTGTATATATTATATTTTTAAATTATTATTATTTTTAATATTATTATATTTTATAAAATTTTGTATTTATTTATATTTTTTCGTCCCCCCTCTCTGCTTGGTAGCTGGCCAGGGAGGGGGGCTCTCCTTCCCTGGTGGTCCAGTGGCATTGGCAGTTCAGTGGAGGGGGCTGGCAGAGAGCTGTTACTTACCTCTCCTGCAGCTCCTGTCAGCTCCCTTCTCTCTCCTCCAGTCGGCTCCCCTGTCAGCAAGTGTCGCGGCCGCGCGGAGCGTTGCCACGGTAACCCGTGGCAACGCTCTGACCCCGCGGCTCTGGCGAGACTTGCAGATGGAGCAGACCGGACGGGAGGTGAGATAAGGGAGCTGACAGGAGCTGCTGTGAAGGTAAGCTACAGCTCTCTGCCAGCCCCCAACAGGACCGCCGGGCTTGTAATGAGCCCGGCGGTCCTGTCTGTATTATGGCAATGTAAGTAAAGATTTGCTGAAAAACTCGACTTATACTCGAGTATATATGGTACTTAAATACTTGTAAAATATTGATTTATTTAGCTAGGGTGGGTAGAAGTTAGTGGGGAAATTGGGGGATTTACCATTAGGCTAGTTGGGGTTAACAGTAAAAAAATATTTAAAAAGTAAAAAAATTATTTTTTGAAAAGTTTTTAAACAAAGTTTTAAAATAGTAAAATAAGTTGTTAAAAGCTAAAAAAAATGTAAGTTACAAAAACTTTAAAAAGTAAAAACAAATGTTTTAAAAAAGTGAAAAAATGCGTATTACCTCTACACTTCGTACAAGATAGTGGAAAAAATGATACCATGCTAAAGTTTAAAATATGCCTTATGAAACACCCTGGGGTGTCTTCTTTAGGAAATCGTATGCCTTTGTGAAGTAATTGGAAAACACAACCTATTAAAAAAATTCCAAAGTGGGGCTTGGACCCAGTGTAAAAGTTAAAACTCAAATTGTCATATACCTGGTAAAGGTACATACGCGTGTATTGCTGTACTCAGATAACATAGCTGATCAACATATGATGTATTATACTGCTGTAACACACATACGGTTTGCAAAATATAGATTACAAACTCATTGTGTGTGTCAAAAAGGCATAAAAAATGCTTATTACCACTACACTTGGTATAAGCTAGCGGAAAAATGATTTCACGCTAAGGTTCAAAATGTGTCTTTTGAATTACTCTACGGTGTCTTCTTTAAGAAATGGCATGCCTTTATGGGATAGCTGGAATAATTAATTAACCTACTAAAAAAACTCCAAAGTGGGGTATGGACACAGTTTAAAAATGTAACGTTTGAAAAAACTTAAATGGCGGTGTCTCAAATGTGCCCCTTCAATGTCCACATATACCTGGCAAAGGTACATATGGGCAGTGGTGTATTTAGGATTTGTGCTGCCCTAGGCAGGACGGTGCTCGGGCACCCCCCCCCCCATTTAAATTTTCCCCACCCCTTCCTGTCAAGGCCGCACTTTGACTGACAGACGCATACACTCACTGACAGATGCATACACTCATTGACAGACAGACACTCTCATGTACACTGACAAACAATGACATACACACACACACACACACTATTACTTAGAAACACACTGGCAGGCACACACACTCACTTACAGACCCACACACACATTCACTTACAGACACACACACACTTACAGACACACACATTCACTTACAGACACAGACACATACACATTTCTCCCAACACTGTTTTCTAAATGTTATTTTAAATCCACCCAGCCTCCCTGGGAGAGCTGGAGTGATTACTTACCTGCAGTCCAGTGTGGCTGCTGGTAGGGCAGGCAGGGGGCGGACAGTTTGAGTAGGCAGCCACTTAATGATGCTGGGAGCCGGTCTGAAGTCATATTCCGGCTCCTGGCTTCATTAAGCAGCGCGGAGGGAGCTAAGCAGGAAGAGCTCAGGTGAGTATGCTCCCTCGCTGCCTGCTGCACGTCTCGGGGGGGTGGGGGAGGGGCTCAAAGGTGGCCAGCTGGACAGCTCTTGAGCCCCCCAGGACATGAGGCAAAAAAGGGATTTGCCTAGGCGTTTGGGGGTGGCCCCCTGAAAAGTGCCGCCCAAGGCAGATGCCTTGTTTGCCTCGCGGAAGACACGTCTCTGCATATGGGGGTACTGCTGTGCTCAGACGACATAGCTGAGCAAAATATGAAGTATTATAGAGCCGTAGCACACATACGGTTTGCAAAATTTACAGTACAAACGTAAAAAGGCATAAAAATTGCTTATTACCACTACACTTGATACAAGCTAACGGAAAAATGACCCCACGCTAAGGTTTAAACTTTGCCTTTTGAAAAACCCTCGGGGGTCTTCTTTAAGAAATAGTATGCCTTTTTGGGTAGTTTGAAAAAGCAGCCTGCTAACATATTTTTTTTTTTTTAACATTTATTAATATTTTATTTTTCATTTTAGATAAAAAATTACATACATATCCATTTAACACGCTTACAAAGAGAAAAATAAAAAGAAGCAGGTTTGATATACTATCAAAAGTTAAATATTATACATACAGTATATACATACACTTCCCTCTTTACTTTCCCTTTTCACTCATTTTACCATCCTTTCTAGTTACATAGTCCACAAAAAGAAAAAAAAAACAAAGAAATACGTTCAAAAGACTCTACATACACTTCCTCTTGTGGTTACTACCTTGCCTTAGTGAGATTGACATTTAGGGGGGAGGGGGGGGTTAATTTTGAGTGTTAAAGTATCCATTCCAAGGGGCCCAGATCTCGTCGTAATTCTCTTTGGAAACTTTATTTGTTACTATGCCAGCTTCCATCCTACCTTGATAGTCCACTTGTATACAAATATCATGCCAATCTAACGGACCCATAGTTCTCCAATTTCTAGCCATTACTAATTTGATTGCCATAAAGATATGTATCATTAGGATTTTAAATTTTATCTGGACCCTTGGCATATCTAAGTGAAACAAGAACATTTGAGCCGTGATAACAGTTTGTGCTTTCAAAATAAAATTTACCAAATCAGACAAAATTATTTTCATAGGTTTCAACTCCTCACAGTTCCACCATATATGAGGGAATGTGCCTAGTTCCCTGCCACATCTCCAACAATCTGGTAGTAGTGTGGGTTGAAATTTGTGAAGACGTGTTGGTACCAGGTACCATCGATATACTAGTTTAAAGTATACTTCCCGTACGTTTACCCCATGTATGTGTCTTTTAACTAATTTTAGGCCCGAAAGCCAGTCTTCGACCGGCATAGAAAAATTGAGTTCTTGCTCCCATTTAATCATTGCTGTCACTTTGTCTATTTGGGTTTGTCTCCTTATGAATTGATTAAATCTGGAGGCAATTTTTTTCCTATAATGAGATAGTGTAAACTGATCTATTGGAGAAGTTTCCGAAAAAGTCTTTCCCATAATAAAAGATTTTATTCTTAAGTAATTAAATATTTCTTTGGGAGGGAGATTATATTTAGACTGTAGTATTGGGAATGACCATATTTTATTGTCCTCCAATAGTTCCGTAAATCTTACAATTCCGCAGTTTTCCCATACTTGAATATTTATATCTTTTATGTAATATTTTAAACAGGTTAATGGGGCATTTCTTGATATATGATTGGTACCATATTTTTTCTTTAGATATTTTACTATGTATATCATTGTGTTGTTCATTGGGTTGTTAGATTTTATATTTTTTACAAATTCGTTATCGCACCACAAAAGAAATAGAGGTTCGATATTACCAAAATCCGATTTTTCAATTTCTAACCAAATTGGTCTTGATGTTATAAGGTTATCACACTTAAATAAGTGTGCAACCATATTATTTATATAGAGTTTTTGTATATCCGGAAAGGATACTCCCCCTTCACTCCAGTGTCTCTGTAAGATTTCCAGTGACACTCTAGGTCGCCTATCCTGCCAGATATAATCTGTTATTTGTTTCTGGAGACCGCGTATCGTCTGGGGGGACACCCTCAGCGGGAGGTTACCAAATAAAAATGTCAATTTAGGAAGTAGGTAAGAATTTATTGCCTCAATTCTCCCCAACCAGGACAATTCTAGCCCCCTCCAATTTTTTAGAGTATTCCTAAATTGGGTTGCAATTTCTGTATAATTAAGTTCTCCGGTTTCTCTGAATTCCAAAGATAGTCTTACCCCTAAATACTTTATATTACTAACTTCCCAGTCACAATTAAATTCCTTTTTAAGCATATTTTCCCCAGGCCTGCTTAGGCCTTTTGTCAGAATTTGGGTTTTCTTTATATTTAGTTTGTAGCCAGAAATTTTTCCATATTCTTTAATGAGACAGAATGTGGCTGGAATAGATCTGATGGGGTCCGTAAGGGACAACAGCACATCATCTGCATAAAGTGTAATTCTATTTTCCTTTGTGTTCACCATTAACCCGCTGATATCCTCACTCTGTCTAATCGCAGCTGCCAAAGGCTCTATAGAAAGAATATATAAAAGGGGTGCCAATGGGCAGCCCTGTCGTGTCCCGTTTCTAATTGGGAACCAATTTGATTGAAACAAAAATCCTGTAACTCTGGCTTGAGGATCTTTATATAGTGCCATTGTACATTCCTTATATAAACCTTCTATGCCGAAGGCCTTCAGAACCTCTTCCAGATATTTCCAATTTACTCGGTCGAAGGCCTTCTCGGCGTCGAGGGTAACCAAGGCAAAAGGGGACGAACTTTGACTTGCATGGTATAAAACATTCAATAACTTCCTGATATTATCAGACGTACCTCTACCTTCTACAAACCCGCTCTGATCTATATGTACAATATCTGGTATAATTCTTTTGAGTCTATCTGCCAAAATTCTTGAATAGACTTTAATGTCTAAGTTAATAAGAGAAATTGGTCTGTAGTTTGACGTATATATTGGGTCCTTATCTGGTTTAGGGATTGGAATTATAGAAGCCTGAAGCATTTCTGCTGGAATAACTTTGAGAGTGGCGAATTCATTAAATGTCTTCAATAGGTATGGGGAAATGATGCCATTGAGTTTTTTATAAAAGATTGATGAAAAGCCGTCTGGGCCTGGGGCTTTACCAGCTATTAATGCATTAATGGTGTTACTAATCTCCTGTATGGAGAATGGCATGTTTAGCTGGTTTAATTTCTCAGTAGTTATTTTTGGCAAATTTAGTTTATCCAAAAAACGCTGTATTTCCCCTTCTGACGGGTCATTATATTTTAAGTTGTATAGACTTTTATAATATTCTTCAAATGCATTAGCTATTTGAGTTGGCGAAATACATTTTTTGTTTCCAGCTATTATAGATTTTATAGATTGAAGTTTATTTTTGTTTTTTAATTTATTTGTGAGATTCTTCCCTGTTTTATTATTTCCATAATACCATCCTTGCTTTAATATTAGCATTGCTTTATTAATTTTCTCTTGATTTTTTACTAGGATTTTTTTTCTAATCTCCTTAATATCCTCCAAGATATTATGATCTAGAGTAGTCTTATGAAGATGTTCCAGTTTTGCCAGATCTATATTAAGCTCATTCAGCTCTCTTCCTTTCTTTTTTTTTATGTTAGCACCCAGTTTAATAAGACATCCTCTCATGTACGATTTAAATGTACACCACAACATAGCATTAGAAACATCCCTGGTATCGTTATTTTCAAAAAACTCTTTAGCCTGAATGCTCAGTTCTTCTACATTGATTTCTGAATTTAATAGAGTTTCGTTTAATCTCCATCTGTCTCTGCTTTTATATTCGGGATTATTTTTTATAACTAAGCATACTGGTGCATGGTCGGACCATGTTATAGGTCCAATCGTCACTTTATTTATTCGTTCCAGAGTGCCTGCCCTAACCAAGAAATAGTCGATTCTAGTGTATGATTGATGGACATTTGAATAGAAAGTGTAATCTCGCTCTTCTGGGTTTAGCGTTCTCCAACAATCATACAAACTATTTTTAGCTAGAAAAGTCTGCATCATTGATGAACCTATTCTATGACTATCATCTTTATTTGCAGGCTTACTTCTGTTCCTATCTACCTTGTGATCTACAATACAATTAAAATCCCCACCGATAATCAAACTACCAGACGATACGCGGTCAACCTTTTGTATTAAGCTATCCAGAAATCTATATGGAAGTTGATTTGGAGCATATACATTTAAAAGAGTATACAGTATATCATTAATTCAAGCTATTACTATTAAAAACCTGCCACCAGGGTCAACCTCCTCATAAACAAGCTCATATTTCAGGTTACTTGAAAAAAAAATTGCTACTCCTCTTTTCTTATTTTTTCCCATCAGGTTAGCTCTATGGACCACTTGAAATTTTTTATAATTCCATAGCTTATTCTCAGAGCTAACCCAATGGGTTTCCTGGACGAAACCAATATCCGTTTTGCTATCCGTCAGTAATTTGTACAGGTATCCTCTTTTCTGTCCTGAGTTTAAACCCCTTGCATTGATGGATAAAATGTTAAGTGACATCTAGCCACTGTTCCCCCCAGTCCCTCCTCCATTCCAACCTCCCCTCAGATAGTAACCATCTCCCAAATCCTTTCATGTCTTCCCCTTTCGGCCGTCTAATATCTGGCCTCCAGAGAAAGCTCCACATCACACAATCTACTTGAGCATTCATTCCATTATATGAAGAACTTCTATGTGAAGTCCTCATATTTAAGCCTGCTGCCGTCGCAGGTCTCCGAACCAGGATAGTGGGCCTTATTTTCCTTTTAACGAAAGACGTTACAGTATTAATTTTCAATAAATATTTTAACCCCGCCACTTATCTGCGAATGGTTCCTTAATTGAACCTTAATTAAACCTTTATACAGTTATCTGATTCTATCTAGGGCATTTTCATTTTCATTTTTGTTGTTATAAACACAATTTCCTCGATTAACTTTCTCGCCTCCTATAGTTCCCATTTTCTCCTCTAAATTGATTCTACTTTAACTATTTTATAAAGTGATTACATATTTTGTATTAATTTTAGTGGTATACTTGTTTTAAGTGGTATTACATATTTTGTGATAATTTTAGTGGTATACATATTTTAAGTGCATTTATAGTACATATTCTCTACATGTTTCTTTCCCTTTTTCTTATTCTTTCTCTTACCCCTTCCTTTTCATTTTCCTTCCCTCCTAAATTGTGCATTTATAATATATGTTTTCAACTTGTGCATATTAATTAATCATTATCATTCTTTATATTGTTACTCATTAAAATACAACCTATCTTGTGAGTTTTCCCTTTTTCTTTTCTTTCTTTTTAACCCTTCCCCTTATTTAGTATAAGTCGTTGTGCTATGTGACAAAAAAAAAAAAAAAAAAAAGGGAGGAGGAAGTACGTTTTCAGTTTAAGGTTGGAGTGAGCTTCCAAGTTGTAAGTTTCTCTTTTAGTGCCGTCTTATCTCTAAAGATATATGGTTGATCCTTGAAGAAGACCATAATTGCTGTCGGAAACAGCCACTTGTATTGTATGTCCATATCTCTAAGAATTGCCGTCTCCTCTGCAAAGGTTCTTCTTGCTTTTCTTGTCTTTTGAGATAAGTCCTGAAAAATTTTAAGATGTCTCCATTCATCGATATCCAGGGTCTTGTTCCTTACTTTCTGCATGATTAGATGTTTTATCCGGAAACTCGAGAAGCAGACTATAACGTCTCTTGGATGGGACTTGTCAATTTCCTTTGGTTTGGGCAGTCTGTGGAATCTTTCCAAGGGTTCAAGACCCAGGGTCTGCGGGGACAATATATATGAGAAGAAGCTATCCAGATAAGAACTTAAATCTTCTTGTTTAATTGATTCTGGTATGCCTCTAATTCTTATATTGTTTCTCCTGGAGCGATCTTCTAGATTTGTGATTTTAGTCTCGATGTCTTGCAATTTCTTCTCTAATTGTGTATTAGATAATTTAATGTGTTCATAATCTTCTTGAACTTTTTGTAATATATTTGCCTGGCTTAAAAGTTGCTCAGAGAGAATGGAAATTTCTGACCTCAGGTCGTTTATATTTTGTTCCATGTCATTTTTAATTTTTTTATGTAGGTTGTCCAGCATTTCAGATAGTAGTTGTTGCGTCATTCCCTGTGGGGTTTTTGGCAGGTGTAGAAAGTCTTCCTCTGATAAATTAGACGTATGGTTGACAGAGAGTTCAGCATTTTCTAAGGGCAAAGATTTACGTTGCTTCTCTCGTTCTGTAGGTGCCGTTTTGGGGGAGTAATAAGTACCAATTGTTGCTTTCTTTTTCTCATTGTTTGGGACTTTCTCTTTCTTGGGAGCCATGTGTGTTGCAGGGTCTGCTACTTCAGTTTCGATACAAAAATTTTGATTGTATTTGCCACTTTGTTAGCCTTTTACGTATTCATTCAGTATGTATAACTTGTTTGTGCGACAGATAGCTGGTACAAATAAATGGCAGTTTGACTAAACAGGTTGATTGAGTATAAGTTATCTGTCTCAGCAGGTAGCAGGTACTTATAGATTGCAAATTTATAGATATCTCTTAGTTTGCTCTCAGGTATTAGTTTTTGTGTTCACTGGACTTATTTGTCTCAACAGGTTACAGGTTACAGGTTACCATTACAGGTTGCTGTTACAGTTTGATAGCAGATAAGTATATCCTTAAATAGATATAAACCATTTGTCTCAGCAGGTAACACAGCAGATGCCAGTAAATTACAGATAAGTGAGTATTTCTCTGTTTCCTTGCAAATACTCTCTGTCTCCAGCTTGCAATCACCTCCTGCCTCTCTTCTTTCCCCCTTTTTTTTTTTAAATGCTTCTTCTCTTTTCCTTTCACTTTAATTACACATTTAATTTTCCTCCCTTGCTCCCGTCCCCAGCACACCTCTCGTGCCCCTCGGATCTCTGCCGAAATGGCTCTTCAAAAGGCCCAGGTACCTGCAGTCAAGAGCTTGTAGCTGGTTCTTGTGACACCTTGTGTCTCGTTATCGTCCCAGTCTGCCTCCCCTTTTCGGCCGCCTCAGTTTTTTATGCCGTCGAGCTCGGCGTCCATGCTGCCTCTCTGCTGCCTCACTTCCTGGTCCCCGAAGCGTGCGGCCGTGCGCACGTGCTTACGTCACGTACCGCCCGCCCATCATCGTCGCATGCAATTAGGAGGACATAAGAAACATATTTCAAAATAGAATACGGACCCATTAAAACCCATGCAAATTTACACTTAAAAACCTGAACTTGTCACATCTCTTTTACAGCACTGTAACTTCACAAAATAGTGTCTAGGTCATACATTGGGCATATTGCTTTACTCAGAAGAGGTAACTGAGCATACTTATCAAATGTACAAAATACCCAGCGAAAATGCAACATTTTTGTAAAAAGATTTAAAAAAAATGTCTCACCACAAAATTTGAAATAAATTGGTAAAAAAAAATGGTTGCAAGTTAAGGTATAATATATGCCTAATGAGATACCCTGGAGTGTCTGCTTTCTCAAATGGAATACCTTTGTTTGGGTTATTTGAACAGTCAAATGGCTATAATGCCACAAAAATCAGACATATGACCATCTATGAAAATTCCAACTATAGAAACTGAAATAGCATGGTCTCCTATATGGCATTGTAGCTTCACAGAATAGGGGCAAATGTATCAGTGTACTCAGCAAATGTAGCTGAACACAATATGGGGTTCTGTACAGGGATAGCACACACTAGCTTTACGAAATACACATTACAAAAACCTTGATATATGTGTATATGTCAAAATAGAGAAAAAAAAAAATTACTACAATATTTAGCGGTGAAATGGCTATGTAAAAAGTGTCACAATAACCTTAGGTAAATAGCCCGTGATGTCTACTTTGTATAAATATATACTTTTGTGTGCCAATTTTGTTTTCTGCAATGGGTATTAAACTTGCAAGACAAACATAAAACTTCTAAAATTGTTTCATATTGAAATTTTATTTTAGACCTTGTAGTTTGTGACCTGTAACTTTCAAAATAAACTGAAATCCTACACATATTATGTACTTTGCAAATCAAGACACATACATTAATTGATTTTGAATTACTTTTCCTAAGCTGGACATATTACCTACGTTATTTTTTCGCTTTTTTTCCCATTATTTTGCAATAAATGAGAATTTATATATGTATAAGTCACATCAAATAAAAAGCCCTTTTTGTTGTCTAAAAAAACGGTATATAATATGTGTTGGTACAATCAATTAGAGAGATGCAAATTGCAGTTGAACATAAGCTGCAAAAAATGCAAAAATTGCTTGTGTCCTTAAGGGTATGTCCAGCTTCTGAAGCTGTGTCCTTAATGGGTTAAGTTCTGCCTTTTTCTAGTATCAGAATCACATTACACATTTTCTGCCTATTTTTGTGGTTTATAACGTTTGATTTGGTGGGGTAACCTAATTTGCCCCATTTAGAAAGTGCATTGGTGGGGGCAGCTGTTAAATGTGTGAGTGGTATTAAAAAGAGAGATTTTTATATTTATTATTGGTCTAGTGCAGACAAATAGTAATTTTAACCCGTTTGCCCACTGAAGCAAGTCTCATGCAATTCTAAGTAGTGGTGTTTGTGACATCAGTCTCACTAGGATCAATTAAAGTATCATTAAAAAGGATATATGTAAGTGGTACTGTATTACTTGCGGGGGCCAGGCTCAGCAGTAACCTAATCAATATCAGACTAGGATCAATGACCCTGACGTACTCAAACCCAGAGTTGTTGTAAGTAACACTGGCAAGGTAGTTACAGCAGTAATCTAAAGCTAGACAATCTTGTTCTAGGATCTATGACACAGGCTACCGCTACCACTCCCACAAAGGCACAACAAGGGAGAAAGCCGTCAATCTCTTAGTAGCAGCAGTCAAAGTGTCTGAAGCAATCATGCTTGGAAGTATATATTTTTTTTTTAAAGAAACCAAACAAGAAAAACCTTCAGGATGAATAGGCTTTAACAAAAAGAACACAAGAAAATAGGTACATAAATATTAAAAACCCTTTGTCTCAATAAAGGGAATCAAATAAGATTAGTATCTATATTAGGAAAAATCCTACAGGAATTGTAAAAGAAAAAAAATACATATAGTTAACGAAAAAAGGGGGGATAATCTAAATAGAGCAATATTAAGCACAAGTAAAGAAAAAGATCTAGAGACTGTCCACTGTGGGCTATATGAGGCAATTACACTTTTCTTATGTTAAGTCTGGCCACTCGAAGGCCCAGTAATATATCTATATAGTACCTCTGTTTGTGGGATTTGACGTTTCCTGTAAGTTGGGGTATAACTTCCCAGTTAGTATCATATTCACTTGATGGGAATTTCTGTTTCAATTGTGCTTCTTTGGTACATAGTCTCAAATCTCTTGTGTGTGATAATTAACAGATTTTACTAATTACATGACGTAAAGTCATGATTTTATAAAGGACACGGAGGCGAGTATTATGCTTATCTCTTTCTTTTATTCCTCAGCAGCAAAGAAAGATATTGGTATTTTAATATAGCAATAACAAAACAAAAAGTACCCTTTAGGGTTAACCATATAACATTCCAGATATATTAGCCAATGGGATCATTCCTTATACTATGTCCCCTCATGTGACCTAAGCCACTCCCTCTTTCTAGCTGACGCCGAAGCTGAACACATCAACAGGACAAAACTTCATAAACTTGGATATTCTCCGGTAGAGGGTTCCGATGAGTCTTCCGGTGTAATTAGGAGCAGGGGATGATCCCGGTCGGTCCATCATAGAGTTAGGCTGTAGGAGACAGAGAAAATATGTGGTAAAATACATTCCAAGATCGTTTTTCATGCATATAAGCCATACCAGATGCTCAAACGTTAATATCTGAAAACTTTTCTTTAAGTCCAGGAAATTCTATTAAAATTTAACATTAGTGGAGTATCGCATTGCATTTGAACATGTAAATCACTCTTACCTGTTTATATTAAGTTGGGTGGGAAGATGCATGTATGTTTGCTTACCTGTCGTCGGGTGGGCTAATACTCGCCTCCGTGTCCTTTATAAAATCATGACTTTACGTCATGTAATTAGTAAAATCTGTTAATTTTATTAAAGGACACGTAGGCTCGTATTATGCTAGTTTAAAGCTGTGAGATGACTATAGAGGAGATATGTTCAGTTGGTCGAAAATAGTAATCTTTAAATGTCGATTCTCGGGACCAATCAGCTGTGCGAAGCAGGTCCTCCAGTTTACAACCCACTGAGAATGCTTTAGAGGCCATAGCGCCTCTTGTAGAATGTGCTCCATAAACTGATATATCGATGCCCGCAGTCGACATTATCCATTTCACCCAGCGTGCCAGCGTTACCGTGGATACCGGGTGGTGTGGTCTCCTCAACGCCAAGAATAGGTCGTGTATTGTAGGGTTCCGAACTAACTGGGTCCTTTCTTCGTATTCTTGCAGGCATGCCACCGGGCAGAGGTTAGCATTGTGAGGAAATGATGGGTAGAAGACTGACGTGGTTTTTGACTTTGTACATCTGGTATTAAACAGGACACCCTGTGGGGTGAAGGACCGCGCATCGAAGTCCAGGGCTCGAACGTCAGACCCCCTTTTGCATGAAATCAAGCACAGGAGCATAGCCAATTTTGCGGACACTTGCTTGAGTGTGAGATCCGAGTTTGGAGGCCATTCATCCAGTAAGCGAAGGACTTTATTAACATCCCATAGGGTTGTATATCGGGGTTGTGGCGGACGTGCAAATTTTATACCTCGTGGGAGGCGACAAACCAAAAGGTGTTTTCCCGCTGGGAAGCCTTCCCATCCACTGTGGCCGGCTGAGATCGCCGATCTGTACACATTTATGGTGCGGTAGGCCAGACTTTGATCGTACAGGGTAGTAAGGAAAGTCAGGACGTTATTTACAGGAGCATGTATGGGATCCACGTGTTGTTCCACGCACCAACTACGCCATGTGTTCCAGGCATGAGTATAAGATCGTCTTGTCCCTGGGGCCCAAGCTCCTGCCAATAATTCCAAAGTTGTTCGTGGAACGTCCGACAGGGTCCAGGTTCCCCAGAGAGGAGCCACGCTAGAAGCCTGAGGTGGCCTTGTATCAAAAGTGGGTGAGAGTTCCCATCCGGGTCTGATAATATGTCCGTGTTTCCCGGAATCAGTCTGGGAAGGTCGATCGACATTTCCATGAGTGAAGGGAACCAAGGCTGTGCTGTCCAGGACGGTGTTATTAGAACTAGCGATGTACAAGAGCGTTGTAGATGTAGGAGAGTCCGTGCTATGAGTGCAAAGGGAGGAAAGGCATAGAGCCGGTCGTTTGGCCAATCTTGTAGGAAGGCGTCCACTGCCAAGGCGTCTGGGTCCGGTCTCCAGCTGAAGAATGAAGGGAGTTGAGCATTCAGCCTGGAGGCAAAGAGGTCGATATGCATCGGGCCCCAGAGTTGTTGGAGGTGTTGGAATATCAAGGGATTCAATCGCCACGCACTGTTGTCTCGTAAATGCCTGGAGTGCCAGTCTGCTACCGTGTTGGAGAGCCCCGGAAGGTATTCCGCTTGTACTGATATGTTGCGGCTCAGACAGAAATGCCAAAATTCCTTTGCCAGGTTCGTGAGTGTTGTCGATCTCGTGCCAACCAAGTGGTTGATGTACCGAACGGCCAAGATGTTGTCCATGCGCAACAGTATGGAACAATTGGTCGTGTGTCCGAGGAGGCTCCGAAGAGCGAATGACCCTGCTAGGAGTTCCAGACCATTGATGTGGAGTTCCTTTTCCTTTGAGGACCATTTTCCACCTGTAGAAGTGGGACCACAACGAGCGCCCCATCCGAGTCTGCTCGCGTCAGATTCTATGATGAGATCCGGGGTGGTTCCGAATATCGCTTTGCCGTTCCATGCTTCCATATGTTGAAGCCACCATGCTAATTCCTCTTTTGCTGCGCAGTCTAGAGGCACAGAATCTGAATAAGATTGATCCAAGCGAAGATGGGTCGTTTTTAGTCTTTGCAGGGATCTGTAATGGAGGGGTCCCGGGAAAATTGCTTGTATTGAAGCGGACAGCAGACCAATTATCCTGGCCAGTTGTCGTAAAGTCAAGACCGGTCGTGATAAGGTCCGCCGGATTTCCTTCTTTATGAGTTTTATTTTCGTGGCAGGTAGGCTGAGCGTTCCGTGAATCGCGTCTATGTCGAAACCTAGGAATTCTATTGATTGTGAAGGTTGTATGACTGACTTGTCCCAGTTGATTATGAAACCCAGGTTTTGCAGAAGGGTCGACGTCCAATGTAGATGTTGGTGCAATAGCAAGGTGTCGTGGGCCATGATCAGCATGTCGTCGAGGTATATGATCATACGTACACCTCTGCTGCGGAGAAGAGCGACTACCGGTTTCAGCAATTTTGTGAAGCACCATGGGGCTGAGGATAGGCCAAAGGGAAGGCATCTGAACCACCACATAGTGTTTTCCCATTGGAATTGGAGTAAATGGTGACACTCTTCTGTGATCGGTATCGTCAGATATGCATCTTGGAGATCCAGTTTCTCCATCCAGTCTCCCAGTCTTAGGAGGTCTCGGAGGCAGTGTATCCCTTCCATCTTGAAGTGATGGTATGTGACAAAGGCGTTGAGAGGCCGCAGGTTTATTACTGGCCTCATGCCTCCACCCTTCTTGGGCACTAAGAAGATATTGCTTAGGAACCCGGGGGTGGTAGTGGGTACTTTGTAGATTGCACCTTTCTCCTGCAATGTGCGAACTTCTTCTGATACTAGGGTTCTGTCTTGTGGTGAAAATATAATCCGATGTGGCACGTAGTGTTGGATTGGGTGTTGTGTGAGTTCTATGCGATAACCTAGAACGGTCTCTAGTACCCAGGCATCTGAGGTTATTTTGTGCCAAACATCGTGAAAATGTAACAGTCTGCCCCCCACCAGTGATAAGGAATGGGTACGTACTGGGAAATGACTCACCATAAGGCTGACGGCCATAGGAGGATCCCCTGGGTCCACGTGGGTGCCATGACCTGCCCCTGGTTGGAAAGAATGGCGACTGTGTCCTGGGTTCGGGAGGGTGGAACCGTGTTGTGGCGGAGCCTCTGTATCCCCGGTATGATAGCCGGGAAGTGCGGCCGGACAGACGGCCCCGCTGTCTGCCGGCCCCACCAAAAACCTTTTGCGAGAACACTCGCTTCATATTATGCTGTGCTTTGTCCAGTGCCGTGAAGGTGCTGACATACGTACCCAGGGTCTTAACAAAGTCATCTCCAAATAGGAGACCTTTTGCCTGTGTGCCAGGCCCTGAGATTGCCAAATGAATCAATTTTGGCTCAATTTTCATTAAAATGGCTTTACGCCGTTCCGTAGCCAATGCAGTATTGGCGTTTCCAACTAGGCAAATGCCTCTCTGGATCCACCCCCTGATGGCCAGCAAATCAATCGGGGTCCCTTCAGTAAGGGCCGTTTCGACCATGTCGAAAATTTTAGCTATAGGCCCGAGGATGTCAAGGACCTTGTCCTGGCAGTGTTTGAGGGAGTAGTCCAATCCCTTCTTGGCCTTCCATCCCGACTTGCCCAAGAACTGGGCGATCTTGGGATCTACCTCGGGAGTTATGCAGGCCATGTCTGGGACCGTGGGGCGTGGGCATTCCGCCCTCAGTTTACTCCTGGTGGCCTTATCAAGGGGTTTTCGCACCCTGGTTGCGCACCCATGAGATGTGGGATACCATTCCGCTGAGCGCGGATTATGCAACGTGTCAGGGTCGAAGAGGGGTTCCCCTTGGGGGTCTAGAACAGCGGATACATCCGCTTCTTGCTCAGCGTCTATCGCTGGATGTGCAGTCTCGCTGCGTTCAGGGGATGAATTATCTGAATACAGCGGGTCGATTGCTTCGGACCCATCTGAAGCCTCCTCTGAGTCCGAATCCGAGTCGGACGAATCAGGTAGGGCTTTTGCCCTCTTCCTACTCCGCACCGTTTTTGCCCGGCGGGGGTCTCTCTTACGTGGGGGCACCACGTCCTCAGATTCAACAGGGCGCAACCTGTCCTTCATATCAGTTTTGGAGGCGACCCCTGTTAGGTGGTGTGACTTGCACGTAGCCTTGCGGCCGCTAGGGACCTTTGGCTTATTGTCAGTGGGTATAGGGGGTGCTGAACCGGGGGTTCTGCCGGATGCCATAATGGCGGTGGAAATTGTATGTGACAGGGTATGAGACATCACTCCCATGGCATTAAATATAGCCTGCGTCACTGACTTATTCATTGTAGCATCCAGAAGCGCCTGGAACTCTTCTGAGTTCACGTGGTCCTGGGATGCTTCCTCACCACCTCTAATGGCCGCAATGCCTGTAGGCAGAGCTGTTAAAATCTGCTTGCTAGGGGTAGCAGAGGTCTTGGGGGCAGAAGTCTGTTTGTCAGTTTGAGACTGCATACTGATTTGAACTACAGAGCTTACTTTGGGAACAAAACCCAGGTACTCCACAGTGTGGTGGGAAAGGCACAGTGTAACTGACACTTTTTAAAATGAGTACTGATTTATGGCACTACTGAACACCAAAAACGCTGTCTGCACATCAACAAAAAGAACTTTGGTAACAGGCAGACTATAAGGCACTCTATAGGCACTGAACAGCAGATATGCACAAATAATATGGCAGCTTACCAAGTGTTCCCTCAGGAATGACACCTGGGGGGCACCGGTAAGCTGCCCAGCAACTCCTTCAACCAATGAGCTCGCGCCCCTCCCTTAACAAGTGACGCGAGCGCCGGGTGAAAAAGGCGGCAAATCCGCCAATCACAAGATGGCCGCCGCGATGCGCGGGAATGCACTGCGCATGCGCGGGCGGCCGAATCACCGGAATTAGTGGCCGCAATCCGTCGGGCGGCTAGCTTGCTCGTTAAGAGCAACGAAGTGGAGGGGAAAGTGGAGGAAGGTGGGGAGGTGAGGGGGAGCTGACAGAGAACCGGGTTATAAACAACCCGTGCGGCAGTGCCGAGTGGAGGCTTGCCCCAGGGGAGGGGCAAGTACTCAGCACTGAATGAACGGATAAAAAACAAACAGTTGAAAATCACAACATAACAAACATCAGAAATAATTACAAAATAAATGCAAAACACTGCAATATATATCAAATTTTTGTCAGAGTAGAAAAATATGGTGGTACTTAGCTGAGGCAGCAGCAAAGAAAGAGGGAGTGGCTTAGGTCACATGAGGGGACATAGTATAAGGAATGATCCCATTGGCTAATATATCTGGAATGTTATATGGTTAACCCTAAAGGGTACTTTTTGTTTTGTTATTGCTATATTAAAATACCAATATCCTTTCTTTGCTGCTGAGGAATAAAAGAAAGAGATAAGCATAATACGAGCCTACGTGTCCTTTAATAAAATTGAGTTTAGATAGATATTCCATTTGGTATTTTCCTCTACCTTCATTGACAAGTACTTTGTGTTACATCCTGATATATACTTGTGCTTTGGAAATATAGAGCCTTTCAGTATAGCTATTTAACAGCTGGGATTTTATGCAACAGTAGGGTGTATTTTCTACCTTTTCTTTGATCTAATTTGTCATTTTTTACTGAGTTTACACACACCGTCACATTTGCATATATGGCATCTCACAATTCAGGGAGATCATATCACATAATAGATTACGTAAGCATTATGTACATACGGTAAAATATAGATTACATCGTGACAGACTAGTTTCAATGACAATACAATAAACAAAGGGTAATTGTGGGAGGTGAGGGAAAGGGGATGCACTAACGTTATGTACAGTTGACTTTTGTTAGGGATGATCCTGTCGGAGATCTAGTTTACTTCTCTCCTTTGGATACTCCATGATCTCTGGATGCAAGAAGTAGGTGTAGTAGAATGGTTGTGTCACTGTGTTTCAGGAGGACTCAATATGTTCCAATTTGCACATTTGTGCAAACTGGAACATATTGCTAGGGCAGTGATGGCTAACCTTGACACCATAAATTATTTCTGGACTACATTTCCCATGATGCTTGTAACGGATCGCCTGGCACCCCGGCTGGGTACCTCCATTGACGGATGCTCCTAGTGCTTCCCGAGGGCTCCAAGCACTCCACTAGATACCATAACTACCGCAGCTTGGTTGGGGTCTCGCCGTCTTCCACCCACTCTGGACCCAAGACCAGAATCCAGCTTCCAGTAGGTAGAGCTCTCTTATAATCCAGAGAGCAGGAACAAGAACAGCTCTTACAAGAGCTTAGTGATTATACTCTGGGGAGTATAGTGATTATAGCAATCCCCAGAGTGTAGGTAGTTCTCCAATCCCCCAAACATGAACCAAGACTTCATGAAGGGTAGAACAAGTCTGAGGCTTTATTGATACAGGTTTGCTTATATACATTTCCTCAGTCCAGAGGCACACCCCCTGGACCTGATGGAACACAGGCACACAAAGGACACAAACCAATCAGAACAATACAACAATGTCCAACACTCCCACTTACAGCACACAATCCCTCCCCTCTGCCTGTCATATAATTAAAATAGCTAATACATTAATTTACTTATCCACAGGCAGAAAAAACACACATTTTATACATTCCCATAAGTTCCCCAAAACATGACAGATCCCCATAAACCTTACATCCCCTGATAGCCCTGATCTGGGTTAACAGCATATCAGGGTTTCAGAAGTTTTATGGAAGTCATATTTTTGCCCAGGCGAACCCAGGATTTCATGCCCAAAACAGTTCCATAGATTTGTGGCTAGGTGCCGCTGGAGGACCGACTGGGAACCACGAGGTTTTCATGCTGAAAATAGTTCCAGGGCATTCGCAGCTAAGTCCCCCTGAAGTCTATTCGTGGTTTTAGCCCATGCGAACAAGATGGCGGCCACTACGTGTTGAATGTAGAATGGCGGCCACTTCATCTGTTCGGGAGTTAGAAAAAAACAATGTTTAAAGTCCCAATAGGCACAATTAGGGTTCTTGAAGGGCAATACACCCCAGGGGCCATAGTCACAGGGCAAGAGGCTGGCAAGCAGGCCTCTCCAAATCCCAGTGACGAAGGTGCTTTCGTCACAATGCTCATCTAGCTTTTAGAGTCTAAAAGCTAGCTGAGCATCATGGGAAATGAATTCCAGAAACAATTTATGGTGTCAAGCATAGCCATCACTGTGCTAGGGAATGAGGTCCCAAGATTGTGATATCTTCTTCAGAAGTAAAAACTGGTTTGCCATGTAAATCTAGCTAACAGATCCCCTTTAATAATTTGGGTATATCCTGTGGTAGAATTAAAAGTAAACACAACTCTTCTGACGACATAAGGGTTATTCCCTACTACAGGATATCAGATGAGTAATGTTTACCCAAAATGTATGTACCAGCTCAAATTGCCACCAAATGTTGTGCATTTTGCCAGTTGCTTTTTCACATCTCCAGCATTTTAGGGAGATGGATCTACCAATATGTGCTTGTCTCACCAGCACAAGATACCACCTGTACAGCACTTTCCTGCTTATCTCTAGATGGGTTGTGCATGCAGTTAGGCCTTTATGCATTATGGTAGCTTGATTCCACTTAACTGGGTCATCACCCATGTCCAATGTCTATTTCCCATACTTTAACAGAGGGCACGTCACTCTCATCTCCTCCCAATGTCAACTCTCTGTATCCCCGTGATATCACTTTACGATTGAATATCCTAACCAGCCATATTTTTTCCATAGCCATCATACCTTGTGAGTTATTAGTACAGAGTATCTGTATTGCTAGAGTTTAAAAGGAAGGATTTAGGTTATAAATATGGCAAGATTAAGGAGTTAGGTAACCTATATTACTCTTGTAAGCACTGGAAGTGTTTACGTTTCATATCTTTAGAGAACATATATACATGTGTGATGCCCAAATCTCTCTATGGTTTATGGGTAAATACCAGTATTAAATAATCTATAACTTGTATAGGAGCAGCCACAGACAGGGGATTCGAGCTGTGTCATGTTCCTCAGTTTGTCTCACTTTCCCAGTGTCAGGATTGTGGTAGGGAGACTGTTTGTTTGGGCCTACTATTCCTAGTGAACTGAAACAATTGAATCAGCTCCTGTCAGGAAGATCAATAGGTTTTGATCGCTACCCATTGAGGGGATCTATAACTCGGATGGGTAGCAACTAAATTTTCCAACCCACTGGCTCGATTATAGGCTGTCAAATCTGGCATTCCCAATCTCCTTTTATTTAGTGTATTTTGTAGGACTTTAAGATTGACTCTTGCCTTCTGTCTGCACAGAAGAACCTCAACAATAGCTTTTGCAGAATTTGTAGGTAGTTTTTTGGAATTGAAATGACCAAGTTCCAATATATATATTACAATTTAGGGAGTATAACCACCTTAACAGCTTCCATTAAACATATCCAGGAAATACATTGGTTTTGTCAGTCTATAAATGTCTGGGAAATCCCCTATCAAGCGATGTAATTGTGTTTAAACAGCCTTGCCATACCTTTAATGAGTCTTATCCCCAGGGACGTCAGGTAATCTAACCTCCAATCATATTGGAAGGATTGCTTAAGTCATTCAATTGTCTCATGTCAATTTTTACCCCATAGTCTGGGTTTTCATGACATCTAGTTTGTAGTATATATAGTCTGAAAAGGTTCAGACACAAAGCCTCTGAGTAATTTAATGGACAGTTTGTGATATAATACTCTAACTATATGTACGAACATCTATGGAAAGGCATATTTCCACAGCATTGCCTACAGAAAGGTCCAATTAAGGTGGTCAAATGCCTTACTGAGAGGGTAGCGGATACATGGAAGAGCCTTCCAGCTGAAGTGGTAGAGGTTAACACAGTGAAGGAGTTTAAGCATGCGTGGGATAGGCATAAGGCTATCCTAGCTATAAGATAAGGCCAGGGACTAATGAAAGTATTTCGAAAATTGGGCAGACTAGATGGGCCAAATGGTTCTTATCGGCCGTCACATTCTATGTTTCTTTCTGGCATCTTTCTTTCTGCTTGTTTGGTTTTGTGCAAAGTGTGCAGCAAGTCTAGGACTTTCCATGTTTTTCCTGCACCTTGTCTCCCCCTCCTTCAAACCCCACTTGATTGAATGAAATATCGTGGTCAGAATGTCTCGAAGTCTACCTGTGTACATTTTAGTTAATAATTTGGCATCAGTATTAATAAGGAAATAGGGTGCTAATCTTGCCATTGAAATGGAGACTTCCCCTGCTTTTGTATAGTCACCACACGTACCAAATATGACCTGGTGGTAGGCCTGTCTCAGATTTTTTTTTTTATGTATCTTTTTATTTTTAAAACATATTGGTTAGGTCAGGTGTTAGTATGTGGGCAAGTTTTTTTTATAGTAAAAAGCCTCTATTGTTTGTAATATACCTTCTACAGTTATTAGGTCTGTTAAGAGTTCTACCCGAGTGTACTCTAAACACAGGAGATTATTTCACCCTAAATACACCATGTGTGAGCATTATACTTGAATGCAGACATACTTGTTTACATTCTGTTGCCATTTCCTGTAAGCTGTACTGCTAATAATGCCATCAGGGTCCCAACAAATAGCAGATTATTGCCCAATAACCATTTTTATTTATCCATTTTGTCACACCCACTACAAGTAAAATATTGAAATGTAAGGGATATGGTGTATATTGTCAAAGGTAAACAGATTCTAACTGTTAAAGATTAAACTGTTAATGTCAATATCTTTATAAGCATATAAGGCAATGATGCTGAACATTTGTGCCTGAGTGCCCAAGCCGCAATACAAACCAACTTTTTTTTCCTCAAAGTGCCAACACGGCAATTAAACTCACATATATACACAGTGACAGACACACAGTGACTGACAGACACACACATTTCCCCCAACACTCACAAATTACTATTATTTATTTATTTTTCTTTTATATTTAACTCCACCCAGCCTCCATAGGAGAACTGGAGTGGATTCCTCATCTGTGGTCCAGTGGGGCTGCAGGACAGGCAGACAGGGGGTGAACGTGCAGAGTAGGCGGAAGGGGAGCTCTGATTTTACTGCTCTGCTCCCTCGCGCCGCTTAGTGATGCTGAGAGATGGTCTGACATCATATTCCGGTTCCCAGGATCACTAAGTGGCGCGTGAGGGAGACGAGCAGTAAGAGCTCTGGCTACACCACTCCCTCTCAGAAGTCTGCAATAGAAGCTGCCCCCCGCCTTGTGACTGCACATATGCTTTCTCTTGGGTCCCCCAGGACATGAGGCTAACAAGGCACCCTACCGGCGGCCTATGGCCACGTGCCCACAGAGAGGGGTCGGCGTGCCAGCTGTGGCACCCGTGCGCCATCGCTGATATAGGGCATAGTGAGTATAAAATAAACTGGGAAAGAAAGATATTAAATGTACTTTCACTACACTGTACATGGTGCGCTCTTAATGTGGTTGGCCACTTTGATTGGTAGATAGCTTGGAATAAATTAGAGCCAGACTGACATGTCTATTCTTCAGTGAACCCACCTCCTTTCTGCATGGGTACCACCTGTAATGTAGGTCGCGTCACTGATCCATTAACCTACATCCCACTTTACTGTGTGCCAATGTTTGGGGTATGCAAAGATTACACAATAACGGAACAGCATACATAAAAAATAAATAAAGAAAGTATACATTTTCCCAAGGCTCCTTAAAATCATATGCCTTAGTGTCAGGACACATGATAAGAAAAAGCCAAGGTCAGGAGCCGACTGGAGAACACTGGATCACAAACACAGGAACCAGAGTCAATGAACTGACACTGCCCTCAGAGGCAGTGTTTTATACCTGTCTGATTAGGCATGTGCTTCAGGAGGACTAAGAGACTGGAGCAGTCACAGTAAAAGTCCAACCCCCTAGTGCTGGAGACAAGGCAAGATTGGACTACAGGCTGATACATGAGCTGAATAGTGGCTCAGATGAGAAACAATAGGCACAGAACCGCAAAGTACTCTGGTTCAAATCCCCTCTTGGGTGACCACATCTGGATGTCACTGTCAGAACTGTGACAGGATCCCCCTTTAAGAAGACCCTCTGGGTATGAACAGGTCCTTTGTAGAGGTCAGAATCACTCTCAAAAACATTCTCTGTCAGGAGGTACGTTCTCCCATAGGCATCCATGCCACATGTACGGCCACGTTCCAGATTTTTGGAGAACACAGCACCCAAAGAGGCCTTAGCTTTAGCAGTTCTAGCAGGGGACGTGTTTGCAGCTTTCAATGCACATCTCAAGATCCTGTTTGCATACAACAGTGCCATTAGAAAGCATATGTGCAGTCAGGTGAAAGAACATTGTTGACAAGGCAGGAAGTGATGATGGCACTTGCTTGAATAGGTGTTTCTTCGGGAAGAGGTAGACGTTTCTGGAGCAGGAGGAGAGACTTTCTCAGGGGTACTGGTTTTGTAGATTGCCATAGTCTGGGTGCCATTTTGTGTCTTGAAATGTGGACAGGTCTGGCAGCAACCTTGGCAGTTTCCAAGCTGTGTTACCGGGATGAGAGGACGCATCCGTAGGGTACCCAATAGAATAGTTTTTGGCCTAGGTAGACGAGTTGGGCCTTCTTTCTTCACAGTACAAACACAGGCCATGGACTCTCCTACGATCTCTTTCCTTAGGAGGCAACCTGATTCGGGTAAATCCGATCTCCATGGGTTCCTCCCTGTCCACTGGAATTTCACACCTACTTGGGTTCTTTCAGGGTGACAAGGCTGGTCGCGGAAGGTAGTTTCACGCTGCAACAGGATGGAGTCATCTTTTTCTCTGGGTACCCAAGATTTGCAGGGTCCTGGAGCAGTCTTGGGAGTAGAATTCTTGGAAGCAAGGCACTGAGAGTCCATAGCGGTTATAAATGACTCCCAGTTGTCCAAGATAGCATTTTCTCCTGCAGCTTCTGGTATGCCCACGTCTTAAGCCGGACACCATATTAACAGCGGAACAGACCTTGACAAAGTCGCTGTAATAGGTCCAGGGCTTATGGCAAACAGGGGCTCACAATCCATCCTGAATGTTCTGAATGAGGAACGGGAACTGTTGAATCTGTCAGGCATAATCACAAAAGGGTTCTGAATGTGCAGGTTCCAGGGTTGGGTGTACTGGTTCTTTAAATGCCAATACATCCTTCTGCACCTCCTGAACAGGTTGGTCACTTGCTGAGCAAGGGAGGTGAGCAGCTAGTATATCTCTGCGGACTCCATGGTCAGTTCATTATGTCAGGATCTTACCTGAAGTGGACATAATGAACTGACCATGAAAGTGTTTGGGAATGGTGATAGTGTATGTGGTGACCGTGTGTGTGCGTGGGGATGATAGTGTGTGGGTGGGGGTGAAAGGGTGTGTGAAGGGGGGCTGTTACAGGGTGTGTGTGCGTGGGGATGTGATAGGGTTTGGCCAGGGGGATGAGACAGGGTTTGTCCAGGGGGATAAGAGGGTGTGGGTGGGGATGACAGGGGGCTAGAGTGGCTGTGACCGGAGTGGCTGTGACTGGGGGTGCGGGGTTGGAGGGGCTGTGACAGGGGGTGTGGAGTGCTGTTACAGGGGTAGATGGGCAGTGAAAGGGGGGGGGTGGAGGAACAGTGACAGTGGGTAGGTGGGGTGGAGAGGCAGTGATGGGGGGTGGAGAGGCAGTGACAGAAGGTAGTGGGTGGAGGGGCAGTGACAGGGGTTAGGGGGGATGGAGGGTGTAGAGGGGCAGTGACAGGGGGTGGGGGGAGTAGAGGGGCAGTGACGGGGGGTGGAGTAGAGGGGCAGTGACGGGGGGTGGAGTAGAGGGGCAGTGACAGGGGTTGGGGTAGAGGGGCAGGGAGGTGGAGGGGCAGTGACAGGGTGTAGAGGTGGTAAATACCTTCCATGCTGGTCCAGTGGGCGCCCTCTCTCTTCAGTCTGCAATTCCACCGGGAGTGAGCTGCAGGCCAAATAGGGAGTCTCGCGATCTCCAGTCAGAGCGTTGCCGTGGTAACCCGCAGCAACGCTCGGACAGGCTGGAGATCACGAGACACCTCAGTCTGCAGCTCACTCCCGGCGGAGCTGCAGACTGAAGGCTGGATCTCCATCAGGGCAGACTGACTGGTGGGGCCTCGTACCCAGCGGCATTGTGGGCAAGCTGCCGGGCCCCCTCCTGTGTCGGGTCCTCGGTCATAGACAAAGCCGCCTAAATCACCAGCAGTGCAGCACCAACACAGGAACCAGAGTCAATGAACTGACACTGACCTCAGAGAGGCAGGGTTTTATACCTGGCTGATTAGGCATCTGCTTCAGGTGTACTGAGAGACTAGAGCAGTCCCAGGAAAAGTCCAACCCCCTAGTGCTGGAGACAAGGCAAGATACATGAGCTGAATAGTGGCTCAGAGGAGAAAGAGCAGTCCCAGAATCTCTACTTAGGTTTAAATCCCCTGTTGGGCACTTCTGTCATGGTCAGAACTGTGACACTTAGTAATACAATATGGCCATACCATACCTGGCAATTAATATATATTTTTATCAAGCAGCAATAGGTCTCTTTTGCCTGCTATTTTTTACTATAGTTAGTGACCTGGCAATTGACTTAAAAAAAAAAAAAAAAAAAAAAAAAAAAAAAGCAGCAATAAGTCTCTTCTGCCGGTTATTTTCATTATAGCCAGTGACCTGTCAATTAACACTTTGTTTTCATCTGTTACAAAGTGTGCTATATGCAAACCCATCCTGTGTAATTTTCCTCTGTAGCATCTCTCAAATGCTACACTATCAAATGGTTAACTATTGATCACTACAGTATACCCTGAATAATGTTTTTTTTTCTCTTTATTGCCACAAGGGATTTAGTGTATTTGATAAATATAGTTATACCATAGCTATACACCCTTCTTAGGGGTTAGCCTGGGGTTATTATAGGGTAAATTGGCTATAAAGCATTCATCTCAATATTTTCTATTGTAGTGGCGCATTCTCTTTATGGCCTTTGAATGCCTTTAATCTTAACCACAAGAGGTCTGAAGCTAACATAGATACATTGCTTTCTCTATTAAACTCAGGCTATTACACAGCTATATGATATCAAATATACTTAACATAATCCATAAGCTGATTTACAAACCCTATTAGGGTAGCTAATTACTACCACTATCACCCTCAGTCCACATCCTATTTAGCCCACCTTGGAGTCTGTCCCCGTTTGTTATTATAAAGCCCTCTTTGTGGCTCTTTTATATGGGTCTATGTTATGTATTGTCTTTTTCTCGAAATATTTAATGAAATGTGTCTAATTGTAATGTCTTTCAAATAATAGTTCTATATTTTGCAAGTAACCTTTTATGTGCCTATTGGATTAGTATCCTCTGGACACTTAAAAGATTACTCTGCATGTATATTGGGCTTTACAGCAGCACTGCGCTTAAGAAATGTATCATTGAGTGTGCACCTCCCAATTACTTTTTTTTGTCATGATATGTAAACAGTAATATGTAATGTAGTGAACAAAGTGTACCTCTTATTTTAATAAAGTTAACAAAATGGTATTTATTTATTATTAATTTCATATATATATAATGAATTTTGGAATGAATAATTGAAAATAATGTTTACTATTCATATACATATGACTTTTCTTGCCTTCCTTAATTACATGTTAGTTTTTAAAGGAACACTGTAATGACTACAACCATTTCATCACTGTGTCCCTCCATTCAGTGTTAAACCATTTTGAAGCAGTTTAACACTAAAAAAGTATCCCTGGCCACCCACAGCCCAGCACCTACTGTAGGTGCTAAGGAAGAGATTACACATTTCCTAGTAGTCATACCCGTTGTTATCAGTAATGGACGCTAAATAGGCTAAAAGCAGCCAGCTGACACTCTCAGCCAATAAGAGCTGCCCATTGCTGCCCAGGCCAATACGTCCTTATTAGCCCAATCAGCATAGAGAGGGATGGGGCTGCTGGGGACTTTTGTTTAGGATTAAAACATAAAACCATTACAAACGTTTCAACATTGAATAAAATAATGGAACCAGGAGCCTGCAGACACTATAACCAGTTAAAAAAAGATGAAGCAGATACAGTGTCTGTAGTGTCCCATTAATACAATATGGAGCACTGTTAATTTGTTTTTAATCTATCTGTCCACTGTTAGTCTAATTGCATTTTATAACTTGTTTTATATGTTGAATCTTTTTATAGGTTGTCTTCTCTGCCTGTGAGCTGAATGTGTTTGATGTTCTGGCAGGGTCTGAGGTACCTCTGCCCCTAACAGCTATATCGGAGCTTTTAGGCACAAGCATCAGAGGAACTGAAATCTTACTTGATGCCTGTGTGGGACTTAAACTATTGAAAGCAGATAATCAAAATGGAGAAGGTAAGGTATATTACAGGGTTATTTATAACTTCACTTGTAAACCGTGTTTAATAAGACATGTTATAAATACACATTATCAAGCATTCTAAAAATTGTCAAATGAAAAATGTATGAACTGTGGGGCAAGGAGCACATTATTTGTGGATGTGATTCCTATGTGCACAGCTACCCTTTAAATTTCCACATATGATCTTGGAGATGGAGGAACATATCTTCAGATAAGTATATACTGTATATTAATTTATACATTTTCAAGTAATTTTAACATAATAAAACATAGATTAAATGTATATAAAGTGCATAAGTGCATACATAAAGCGTACCTGCCCCGCTGAACATTGGCCCTTAATTACATATGAGCCGATCGTCAATTTTACATCTCCCAATAAGCCTTTTATGGGTTTGGATCAATATAAAACCACCATTAACAGCTTATCGATATATAATCCAATAAATATGGAATGTAACTTTTTTTTTTTTTAATATAAAAAAATCAACCATATACTTTTCAATGCAATTATCGGATTCAAAAGCAATTATCAAAAACATAATCCTCCATAAATGGCCTTGAAAATAATGACAGCCAATAGCAATATGCTTTTTTTTTTTTTTTAAAACTTTTTAGATTGCTGTCAGCATTAGCAATAATAAAGTGAGGGAGGAGAGCTAATATCCCAGGAGCCCTCACTCATGGGCAGCGGGTAGGGGCTATTAAATTAATTTAAATGGGGGAAATGAGTGTCCGCTCAAGATAAAGCTTATAGTGTTCCTTTAACTGCATAAAAATAAACTAAAATGGTGACTCCAATCAAATGGAACAGTGCATATAGGCGTGTATTGAGTAGTAACACTTAATCTGCAAAACAAAGGCTAAAAGAGTTGAGTTGGAAGAAACTTCCAATTCAATAAAGCTAAAGATGTTTTTTTAATTCTTCTTTGACCTACAATTTAAAAGTTAATTTTCAAGTTATCATAATTCACTATTTGCTAAATATACCTGAAAGAGTCATACTCCTTGGGCTTGGCATGCAGGATCGTCATATTAATATGTAACAGTTACAAAATATGCTTTTCCAACTTTATAAATAATATCACACCTACAAAGTGTCCCTATATAGTTGAAACAGGCCCTACTTTGGACCCAAATTACTTTGTCCCTCTTTTTTGTACATTTGTCCCTGTTTTCTAGGAGATCCATATTGTTGGTTTGTATGACTAGCAAACAGTGAAATTAGTGTTGGGGTCTCACAATGTAATTTCTAATTTAGAATTAGTCTGCTTAGCCTTTTGAAGATCAACCATTATAAATCCTTTAGGGAATTTGGTGATGCTATCCTGTACATCTAAGGGGGTCTCTACTATTTCTGAGGGTTTTCTATTCAATCAACCATATGCTGCTGCAAAAAAAAAAATATCTCTACACAGGCTCTATTCTGTGACACCTTCTAATTTTACTTTTCCTTACTTTTTTTTTTGTCTCTTGCTAGGTTTTAGAAACATCTGATAATAGAAAGATCTGTTTAAGCTTGGGAAAGCTCTCTAGAACAGGTGACACACCGGGCCCTCTCTGTGGGCACGTGGCTATAGGTCGCCGGGGGTGGGGGCCGCTGGCACCGGTCTGCTGCAATGCAGAGTAGGCACCTGCCTGCCCAAAACGTCAGGTGCCTACTCTGCTTTCGTGTTGGGAGGACCCGGAAGCAGGGAGAGGGATCTGAGAAGCAGCTCTCCTGTCCTCCCGCGAGCAATTTGTGTGTAGCCATGGCAACACTCCACACAGCATTCTGCGTGCAGGAGGACAGGAGAGCTGCAGAACCTGTCATACATACTTACCACCACCGAACCATCAGGGCTGACTGTGTCCCCCCTCCTTCACCAAAGGTAAGAAGAAGGGAGGGGTGTGTAACGGAGCTCCCTGTACCCTGGTTGGGTACCTCCGCCAAGGACCGCTTACTAGCTGGAACAGGGGACAAACCAGTCCGTAAGTCCCATTCGGTCAGAGACAGGCAGCATCACCCGACTTAATAGGCGAGCATAGTCCTGCTCGAGCTCCCACTCACGGTTGGCCAGAAAAGTCTGGATCCGGTTGCATTTCCGCTATCTCTATAAGATCCAAGTTGTCTTCCCGCTCATCTCGTATGCACTAGAAGCGGAAACTGTCTGGGTCACCTAACGCCATACCATCTTCAAAAACCTCCCACAAAAGACCAGGGCCATCGTAGTCCTTTCCCTCGATGCATTGGAGATTGACCCGCCACTCATTATTTGTGGATGTGATTCATATGTGCACAGCTACCCTTTAAATTTCCACATATGATCTTGGAGATGGAGGAACATATCTTCAGATAAGTATATACTGTATATTAATCTTTACATTTTCAAGTAATTTTAACATAATAAAACATAGATTAAATGTATATATAGTGCATTAGTGCATGCATAAACCGTACCTGCCCCGCTGAACATTGGCCCTTTATTACATATGCATCAAAATGTAGGTCTGGGTCTTGTGATTCTCACAATATAAAGCTCTTCGCTGTAGGACTTATAGTTTTTAAAATACGACCATTTGAAAATGGCAACCGCCAAAATACTCTGACCTGTGCAAGGCTGGAGCAGCAAGTGATGTCCAGCAAGACAGGGCCTTTTGCACCTGCTAATGTTTTTATAAATGTATGTTTTAATGCAACTGTGAAGCACTTTGGGCAACAACGTTGCAATTAAATGTGCTATATAAATAAATAATAACAGTTACTCCGCCCACTCCAGTTGTAGACTACTGGTGGAGGCCAGAAATTGTAGCTTTTCTAGTTTTAGTTGCACTGCCCTCTTCGTCACTCTCCTTTCTTGAATGCCAAAGGTATTTAGCCTTCTTTTGTTATGGTACCGTGACCTCACAGGAGATAAACCAAAATAAATTCTGTTTACTTAATAAAGTGATTCAAAGTGAATTTCCAATTGAATGCCAAAGTAGCCGAAATGAAAGCATAAGTCACTGGGATAATTTTTCTGGTTTGGCTAGTTTAATCTTCAGTTTGAAATTCACTTTAAATCCCCTTCAATTCTCACTTTAGTAAATCACACTGAAAATGTTATTAGGTGTTCTTTCCTATTAGAACCACATTAATCCCTTTTTATATTGTTTTTGACTCCATGGACCATTTATATTTGGTGGGAAACTGAATAGATGTTAAACATGGGTATATTTTAGTTATTTTAGATTAATTATAGCATATGGATAGATGTGTTATACAGTGCAATGTATATGCTAGGCACCTGAGGGGCAGATAAAAAAGGCTGCAGTAAATCAATTAATTCAATAAAGAAAAATGAATTAAAAGGTTCTTTTCTAGATATTTCTATTCTATATTTTCCCTGATTCTTCTGGCTTCCTGAGTGAATGATTATACAGACAGTCCTCAGATACCGACCAGGTTCCGTTCTTTTGACTTGGTCATAAAACGTATTGGTCGGTAAGTGAGGATGCACTACAGAGAATGTGCGTCAGAGCAGGGAACCCCTCTAATCTATGTTCGGGGAAAATAGCCCGAACATAGAACAGCTCTCTAACGTTGGGAATTCCTCGACTCCCTGTACTGGTTGTAAGTCCGAGCCTTCGTTAAATAGGTAAGTCATAAAGTTATAACTACCTACATGCGATGGATTGAAACAGTCTATATTTTCAAGTATTATTCAGTTGCCTTCTCAATTGTATATGAAAAGCTGCCTTTTTCAATCATAAACTTGATTTTTAACTTCAACTTTTCTATTTTCTGCACAAGTGTTATTGTTAACTCCAAAAGGATCACTATACCCTCTCACACTATACTGATAGCACGATTGCTAGCTTTTTACTTTACACTATGTTAAATTGCTAGAGTTAAATTACAGACATGTTAAAGGGACACTATAGTCACCAGAACAACTACAGCTTATTGCATTTGTTCTGGTGAGTAGAATCATTACCTTAAGGCTTTTTGCTGTAAACACTGTCTTTTCAGAGAAAATGCAGTGTTTACATTACAGCTTAGTGATAACTTTACTAGCCACTCCTCAGATGGCTGTTAGAAATTCTTCCTGGGTCATGGCTGCCTAAAATGCATCCAAACATTCAGTATCTCCACCCTCTGCATGCAAACACTGAACTTTCCTCATAGAGATTAATTGATTCAATTCATCTCTATAAGGAGATGCTGATTGGCCAGGACTGTGTTTGGCTCTGCCCCTGATCTGCCTATTTGTCAGTATCTGTCAATCCTATGGGGAAGCATTGTGATTGGATCAGGCTACCACTTCTGCTGATGTCAGCAGGCAGTGGGCAGGTCTAAAGGAAACAGAGCTAGCAGCTCCAGACTTGAATACAAGTAAGATTTTGCTATTTGTAGGGAAGCATGAGGGGACCAGGGGGGCTAGATGGTGGTTTTAACCCTATAGGGTCAGGAATACATGTTTGTGTTCCTGACCCTATAGTGCTCCTTTAATCACTGTATCACAGACTGGGCAAAGTCATCCGGAGTATGAGGAACATTGTCCCATGTTCTCACAGATCTTTCAACCCCATCACACTATTGTAGAATATCCCCAAATAGATCGATATAAGTTTTAGCAAAGAAAGGGATTGATATGTCTTAAGTTCATTGTTTATCTGTTATTAAAATGTCTTCTTTTTATTTTGCAGTGTTATATAAAAACACAGAACTTGCTCACCGCTACCTGAGAAAGACCAGTTCTAAGTCCCTGTTTAGTTCAATTATCCATTACTCCCCAAACGTGTTCCGAAAAATGGACTTACTTACAGACAGTGTCAAGTAAGGAAAAAATATGTGAGATGTTGAAGGAACTTTTCCAGTATGTGTATGTGTGTGAACTCAACAATATTTTCCAGATGTCCAAGCGGCAATCATAACAATTGGGGTGTAGTTGCCCATGCCTCACAGGACCGATAGCATTGAAAATGTTAAAAAATAAAATGCAGTTCCCACCACCAGTCCTCAAGAAAGGTCAGGTAGCAGAGTTCTCTGCCTACCCTAGGCAGAATAGGTGAAGCGCCTAACGTTTTTTGTGTTTTGGACAGATGTCGTGAGGGGGCAGCAGCCTCTGGAGGGCTCTGTCTGGCTTTTGTGAAGTATTGCTTGGTCTGTGTGCTTGTTCTGTCAATTATCATAGACTGTGGAACACATGACGGGCTCCTATGTTTCACTCCTTTATCAAATCTGCCCAATCAGTGCCGGGTGATGGAAGGTACATCTGTACGCACTGCTGGGATGCTCTGTATTTGGAAAACACACTGGGGTGTTGTTGCATTCCACTTTTGGATCCCAAAATGCTACACACATGTACAAAGCGATCATGGCACCAACACCAATTTTAATTAAAACCAAGCAGTAACTATCTGGCCTCCGTGCGTATGTTAGATCACTTGTGTGCTCTGACCAGCCCTCCAGCACACCAGAGGCATAATAAGGTGGGACAAGTGGCTGTCAACTTAATAGTTAATTAGCCTCTGTTTGTTCCACGATTTTGCCCTACACACAGGGAGGCAATTAGGCAAGGTACATCAATTCCTTATAGTTTATATTTTTTTGTGTATAGAAGGCGCAAGAACAGTTGAAGTTAGATCTTTAAGGTAAGTACATATTGGTTTATGTTCCAGGAAGCTTGTACACAAATTTTAGGCTATTTCCAAGGCTGGCTTATGTACTGAAGAAAAGGCTTTACTCTGCATATGCTGGTCTGAGTGTTGAATAAAGCCTTTTTTTCCAACAATGCCTGTGAAAGCCAACCTCATTGTGGAACACACGCATGGGTTGCTCTGTCTCCAGTGACCAGAAAAGGAATTTACTCCACCAGCAAATGCATGCGCATTTTATTTATCTTCTGCTTTGTGGGGAATATCCACCTTTGTGCAACCTCACTGCCTGTTTGTTTTGCTTTCTTTTCTTTAAACACACTCTTAGATATTTGGTAGACTTGTTTCCGTTAACCCCTTAAAACCGGAGGCCGTACTATTACGCTGTATTCTAAGCGGCTCTAAACGCCGCAGGGCGTAATAGTACGCCCTCCGGTTTTTCTTACTTACCCGGTCGCCGGCGATCACACGCTGGCGATCGCGGTCGGGGGACTCACCTGGGATCCCAGGGAGTCCCCCGTGGTGGATCCTGTCTCCTACACACCCTCCCCCCCGGCCATGTGAGAGTGAGGTCCTTGCGAGGACCTCACAATCACATGGCCGGGTTAGCTGGCTGCTGCATTGCCAGCAGGGGGACTGCCAGTAATGACAGTTAGTCCCCCTGCTGGCTGGAAATCAAATAAAGTAATGTTAAAATCAGTGTAAAAACTGAGTTACTTTCCTTCCCGTGCAGGCACTACCCTGCACCACCAATGTAATGATGTTCGACCAGCCTACCCAGAGAGCTTCTGGCTCACGGACGGCATCTCCTACACAACCCGTCCCGGCCGCTGGCGGTGGATCGCTGGCAGGGGGCGGTGGATGGTGGGCTGCACCTTCCTGGCGGTGGGCAACCGCCCGGTGGCCTTCCAGGTCTCCCCGCGGCAGGCAGGACAGCAGGGCTGGGTCCAGGGTCTCCAGTGTGTCGGCAGCCTCCTGCAGGTTTGTCTCCCCTGTCCCCCTCCTCTTTCCTTACCCCCCTTTGGTCTTTGGGCTTCCTCTATCTTCTGGGGAGCCAGGTGGGCCCCCTGGTTCCTCTCCTTTTCCCTCCGGTCCCTCTGTCCTCCTCCCCATCTCTTCCGGGTTCCCCACCCCCCTTTTTGCTTCCCCACTCCTGGTCTGCTCTCTGCCTTTTCTGGGTTCCCTCTGTCCTTTATCCTCCCCTCTACTCTCCCTGGGCCCCCTCTCCCCCCTGCTGGTCACTTACCTTGGCCACCTCCTGTTTCTGGCAGCACGCTCAGATACCAGAGTGCCATGGAGCGCTTCCACCGAAAATTGAATAGTAGGGTTTATAGGTTTGTCTTGGGGGTTCGGGGCTTCCGGTTCACCATAGAGCGAGATGCTATTTCGAGGGGATGGAGTGCACTTGACGGGGGTTGGGCTCGACCTCTTTAATATCGCTCTGCAGGAACTGGTGGAACAGGCCATGGGTGGTCTTGGTGGGGTCCCCCGCTGATTTTAGGCAGAAAACAGCGGGGTTGTGGCTGGGAGTATGTCCTTGCCAATTAAGTTTGAGGTGGTTAGGTTAATTATGTGGAATGAAGTGAGCAAGTTTTCAGGTCTCAACCTCCCCTGCTCTAAAGGGTTAACCTTAGGTTACCTGTTATGACGTGCCCACTGAGCGAGGAAAAGGTTGGCTGGTGGTAAGCATTGGAAGAAAAAGGAATTGATACCGAGGGGGGAGGTGAGAGGAGGTGGTACACAGACACATGGTCAGTTTATTGGCAAGGATGGTTGGGTTACACTGTATGACACTATGTGTTAAGTTATATGTTAACTTATGGTTATTTATGTTTTGACATTTTAATTATACCAAAGAAAAGAGAATATTAAAACAAATTATGGATGTGTTATACAGTAATTAAGTGTTCTTGCATGGCAAGACCACTTACTGTTATCTCACATATATATTCTTATTAAGTGTTCTTGCATAGCAAGACCACTTAATATTATCTCACATATATTATTATTATTATTATTATTATTATTATTATTATTATTATAGCCAAATTTAGCACCCTTACTCCTCCCACAGTTTTTACACTACATAGACAGGAATATACCGAAACGTGCGGATTGTTCCCGATTGGATTGCTATTACTTTGTGGAACATTTCGCTGAATGGTTCACAGAATATCGTCGTTCTTGTGGCCCCATAGGAATGAATGGCAAAATGTTGATTTCTAAACTGCCACCACTCCCTCATTTTTAAGCCCACCTACACAAATATTATATCAAAACATTCAGCTATCCCTGCCACTAAAAATGTCCATAGCTAATCCATAGTCCTGATAGTTTTCACAATATGACCATTTGTTTGCAGTCCATTGACATTCATTGAAACTCCACTCTAGCCAGCTCATACTTGAAGGGCATTTTTAATACTTCAGAGACATACTATGCATCAAAATGTAGGTCTGGGTCTTGTGATTCTCACAATATAAAGCTCTTCGCTGTAGGATTTGTAGTGTAGTGATGTCGCGAACATAAAATTTTCCGTTCGCAAACGTGAACTTCCGCAAATGTTCGCAAACGGGCAAACCGGGCGAACGGCCATAAACTTCAATAGGCAGGCGAATTTTAAAACCCACAGGGACTCTTTCTGGCCACAAAAGTGATGGAAAAGTTGTTTCAAGGGGACTAACACCTGGACTGTGGCATGCCGGAGGGGGATCCATGGCAAAACTCCCATGGAAAATTAATAGTTGATGCAGAGTCTGGTTTTAATCCATAAAGGGCATAAATCACCTAACATTCCTAAATTGTTTGGAATAACATGCTTTAAATCATCAGGTATGATGTTGTATCGATCAGGTAGTGTAAGGGTTACGCCCGCTTCACAGTGACAGACCAAACTCCCGTTTAACGCACAGCAAACAACCACAAACAGTCCATTTGCACAACCGCAAACTCCCCATTTGCACAAGGTTGGATACCAAGCTAGCCATGTCCCGTTCCTTGTCCTCACTGATATCATTGAAGGTTTCTTCCTCCACCCAGCCACGTACAACACCAAGGGTCCCCAAAAGGTGACAACAAGCCCCC
Source organism: Pelobates fuscus (assembly GCF_036172605.1). Taxonomy (NCBI): domain Eukaryota; kingdom Metazoa; phylum Chordata; class Amphibia; order Anura; family Pelobatidae; genus Pelobates; species Pelobates fuscus. Next base: position 115,514,476 of record NC_086317.1, read on the forward strand.
TGTATTTTTTTTTAAATGTACACTACTGTTACACCACATATGAGTTGCACTGGTGTGACACTGTGCCCTGGAAGGCCCTGAAACGCACACGTGTGAAGGAAACTGACTGCTATTATATTACAGTAAAAAAAATATTATTATTTTTTAAATGCAAGCTATTGTGACACCAGATATGAGTGGTGGCACTGGGCAAGTGGGCACAGTATACGCTGTGAGCCTGACACACATGCTGGCAGGCAGGCAACTGCAATTAGTTTACACAAAAAAAAAAAAAGCAGACTGATGTTCTAGCCCTAAAAAGGGCTTTTTGGGGTGCTGTCCTTACAGCAGAGATCAGATGAGTCCTTCAGGACTGTAGTGGACACTGAATACACTAGCCTAGCTATCGATTTCCCTATTAAATCAGCAGCAGGGACTCCCAGGGTCTGCACCTGGCGCCCAGAAGGAATCGGATGAGCACAAGCAGTAAACAGCAGCCTGCCAAGCATGTCCCACTATAGCTGATCCTCCATACCATGCCTTTGATCACATGAACTGCTCTCTGCACATTAACTAATCGTAAAGTAGCAAGCGTTTAAACATGTCATTATTTCACCTCCTAAAGAGTTTATTGTCGTAGTTCCTTACATGCCTTTACCTTAACAGTTCATGTATTATGTTATTCACTAGTCTCATCTCATGGGGCGACTCACACTTGATTTATAACTAGTGGTGGAGCTGCTGATATAAATACACAGTTGATAACGTGCAAGCTACACCCTAAACATGACAGCCATCTTTCACAACAATGTACTGCTATATACTCATACCCTCAGTGCAACTAGCCATGATATACGCACATTCAGCCTAGCATGCTCAAATATAACACACTTCTGTCTAAAAGAAAAAAAAATACAAAAAAAAAAGAATGCAGCTTCCGAATGAATCTAAAATGGATGCTGTCCAGGAGGTGGGAGGGTCGGGGAGGGAGGGTCTGCTGCTGATTGGCTGGAATGTGTCTGCTGACTGTGAGGTACAGGGCCAAAGTTTACTCAATGATGACGAATAGGGGGCGGACCGAACATCGCATATGTTCGCCATTTGTGGCGAACGCGAACAAGCTATGTTCGCCAGGAACTATTCACCAGGGAACTATTCGGAACATCTCTAGTCAGGATAGATGCCTATGGAATGGGAGGTACGGGTTGAGATGGTACGCATACCAGTGTCTCAGGGGCCAAATAAGCATTTCTGGACAAAAGTGTCTGATGGGCCTTGGCAATCTGGTCCATACGGTGATCCTGTTCTTAAAATCTTGCCTCATAGGAGGCCATTTGCTGTCCTAAACCTGCAGGGCCCATGGTCCTATCATATCATAATGATGTAATACTCCAACACGCAGAGTTTAGGATAGCAAGGGACAAGACTAGGATATAACTTATTACCTGGACTTGGAATGGCCAGACTAAACGTCAGACAGAGATAAAGCGTAATCAGAAATAAGACGAGGTCATGGTAACAGAGAGACTACGAAAACGAGAACAAGCCAGAGTCAGGTAGATGGTAATCAGTCACACGGGCAAACAACACATGAAGGGTTAAAGATAAATTCAGAGTCAAGAACAAAGCCATGGTCAATATTAAAATAAACAAAATAGATCAAGGAACGCACTAAAGGGAACTGACACAGAAACCACGATAGGACAAAGTGGATAGGGCTAGGGAAGTTTAAATATCCTTTAACATTTGATTGGCCCACGTCATGCCTACGCCCCCAAAACGTTTGTGTGTGCGGGTGCTGGAATGACGTGGGCCACTGGGAGCCTGAATCAACTTTTGGCTCCCACTGCCCCTTTAAGAGCGAGCTCGTGACTCGAGCCATGCTCCTAGTGCCAGGCGGGCCACGTGACCGATCACTGCAGTCAGTGCACGTGGCTAAGTCAGAAGAGGAGATCAAGCCGCATGCGGCTCATGTGGAGGCAGGAGTGATCCAGCCACGCGCGGCTCAAGCTTAGGAGCCAGGTCGGTCCCAGGATAAGGTAAATACAGCCACAACCACTTATCCCAATCACACACCTTTCCTAACGTCCTATCCCGTTAAAAGCATACCGCGTATTTAATAAAACAGATAGACCCCCTACTTCATCCAGGTTACCGATCGATGGTTCGATATTCTGAGCCCTCTCTGATTTACTGTACACGACTATTCAATATTCCCACAAATTTTATATAGCATTTTATGTTTGTTTGAGACCACCTTAAAAATATTGGATATCGCTAAAAATCATGATCACGATATACTTTCTCTACAAACCTCTAAAACGAACCAAACTACTCATCCATACGCTATACCACTTTATCCCACCTAGAACTAGTGCCCAGTTAAAATACTTGACTCTTACTTACCCACACTCAGTCATGCCACACACATTTCACCACTACTCTCACTGAATCCCTCTGACTACGGCTAAATTCATCTTCTACATCAGAACACTACTCCTAAGATTGGGTTGTATCCATGTCTCGGGTCTTTCATTTAGAATAGGGGCAGCTTCGGTCTCCTTCAACACTGACACTCCAGTGAATATTTTTAAAAGATTGGGCAGATGGAAATCCTCAATCTACAACCGATATATTCCTCATCCCGAGAAAGAAATGAGTAAAGCTTTTAAAAGTTTGGCTTTGTAAATTTGATGCAATAAGTGTGTTTTTCTTTAATACCTTTTCACCCTCTTTGCATGAACCCGATTTACATATATTACTAATATGTTTCTGAACATATATATTATATTATTCACTCACTCACTCACTCTCTGGGCCGGCCTAAGACATCATGCTGCCTAGGTCCAACGATAAATGACTATGCGGGATAATGTATAATAAACACAGGTTACTGGCTATGGGGGGGGATAATGTAGAATAAACACAGTCAAAGTTTACTCAATGATTACGAATAGGGGGCGGACCAAACATTGCATATGTTCGCCATCTGTGGCAAACGCGAACAAGCTATGTTCGCCAGAAACTATTCGCCAGCGAACCGTTCGGGACATCACTATTGCAGTGTTTAAAACTACGACCACACTCCAACCTTTCCACAGTTACTCCAGCGACTCCAACCACACAACAGTTACTCAAGCCACTCCACCCAGTTACTACACCCACTCCAGTTGTAAACTACTGGTGGAGGCAAGAACTCTTCACACAATTTCCCCAGAAATTTTAGCTTTTCTAGTTATTCTTATTATTATAGCCAAATTTACCACCCTAACTCCTCCCACAGTTTTTACACTACATAGACAGTAATATACCAAAAATGTGCAGATTGTTTTTGTTTGGTGATTTCTGGGGGTGCCTTCCCCTTCCTAGGCGTCGTGCGTCGCCCTACTACTGAGTTGTGTTGAGGTTCCTGGGTGCGTCGAACATTGTGGCTGTATGAGGGTTTGAAGAGGGATGAATAGTTAAGGAGGTGGGTTAGAGAAAGTCAGACAGGGCGGGAGAAAGGATTCAGGGATGTACGGAATAATTGAGTAATCTCCCTCAGTTCTTGACCCGCTAGCCGCGCCCCCTGAATCCCGCCCCGCCATGTACATTATCCAGGATTGTCACCTTTCTACATGTTTTGTGAGATTACCCACTATGGTAGCATGTTGTCTGGATCACTGTATGATCCAGCACGTAGAATTGTGTAACACAGATGACTGATAGGTAACATATACCGGACCTTAGAATGGCCGGACTAACATACCAAGAATAGTCAGGAATAGCCAAGGTCAGGGGATCCAGAAAGGACACCATGATAAAGGAAAGACAGAGGTCAGGGATGCCAGAAAACAGGGAAGTCAAAATCAAGGTCAAAGTCAAATAACCAGAATAACCAGAATCAATAACGCGCTCTCGGACAACCACTAGGGAAACCACGACAGGGCAATGAGTGTCAGGTATGAGGCTTAAGTACCTTCAAGTCCTTTGATTGGTCAAAATCGGTCTTTAATCTCAAAACATGTGTGCGTGACATCACTCGCACGCCGACGTCTTCAATCATGTGAGCGGACTTGGGGGTATATTTTGCCGTGGCCGGTGTCCATTAACATGCCGCAAGTGTCAGTCATGCAGGCGCACGGCCGCTGGGTGCAGAGACCGCAAGGTGAGGAGGAATGTGGGTGCTTGGGTTTGTTTCCAGAGGGTTGGTATTAGTGCTCTGACCACGTCAAGAAGGTGTCGGAGGATTTACTTTTTTTACTTTTTGTATGTTGAGATCGGTTCATGTGTAGAATGGAGTAGCACGTTCTTCACTGATAGCTGTGTTGTGTCTCCCAGTACGTCTTTTTTTTTTTTGCAGTGCATATAACTGATACATACAGGCTTGAGGTGCCCCGAAAGCAGTACTTCGCTTTACATGCGGGACCTGTGAATGGCATGCACAATTTTATATTATAATCAAGCTTAAAGGTAGTCAGGTGTATTGACATACTGATGAGACAGTGACATGGAAAACGTTATATATCAGTGGTTCAGGAACAGGCTTAAACTTCCATTATGTCACATAGAGAAGAAATTAAATCACAGGATTAGGAAACATGCGTGTGTGTAGTTTTAAACGATAATGATTATGATTAATGAACCTCCGTGGGTGTTATGTGAGTGTGTTTGCTCGCTTTTACTGAGGGATCAGGCAAGGGTGGTATGTAGAGCTGGTATAAGCTGCAGCTCAGTTGTTGTGGTGGTAAGCCTGATAGCTTATGTATGTGGGGGGTTGGGAGGGAGGGAGATAGCATAGATATAGTCACCAACAGACATGGAAGAGAAATTATGTCCTGCAGAGTCAGTGGCTGTGGGTGGCCGGGCAGCGTTCAGAAATGAGCATGGGGTTGGCCGCCTGCTTGCTGTGTTGTCACCCCTTTCCTTTGGGTGGGTACCCGTTTGTCTGGTTGCGCCCTCCAGCTCCAGGCCGGTAGCACGGCCGGCATCCTGTGTCCACGGACTCGGGTACCTCTAGGGTCCGGATCCTTCACTATCGGGCCTTGGTGTTGGTGTTGCGTCGCCTTCGGCGGGCCAGTCCGGGACACTAAAATACAATAAAATACATAATGTTACATTTGTCACATAAAATACCATACCATAACCAGAAACCGATAACAGAAATACGGGAAGTCAAGCTATGCCAAGATCAATCAACAGTATCAGGAACGCGCTCTCGGATAACCAGCAGGATGAAAACTACGACAGGGCACTGAACAACTGCAGGTTTGGGTTTAAATAACCCAGTAAACCCTGCTATTTGCTTATTTGGGTCCCATGACCCTAGAACATGTGTGTACGGCGAAAACGACACACCGCATGCACGTTCACGTCACTAGTGACATCATTGTGGGCGGGACTATCATATAGCGCTGCCTTGCAGCAGATGACGTCCTTCCCAATGCTGGACCTGGCCGCTGTATTAGGAGCTGCACGGAGGGAGATAAGGTGGGTAACCTCTCCCTCCTTTAGTGCGACCGCACCAATCAGATGCGGTCACATCGCGGTGCTGATCGGGCACCTTAATGGTGTGACCGCACTGATCTGGTGTGGTCACAATCAGGTGCCGATCGAGCACCGTGACAGAGGCTTTCTGATTGGAGCCTCAGACTGAGTAATCAGGCACCATCTTCCAGAGTTTGGTTTAAACCATTCACTAACAGTTTAACCCCTTAACATAAGCCCAGGACATCCATACACTAGGTTTACTTCATTGAGATAAAGTTGGTATGGTGCCTAAGTGGCACCTAATGCAAGTTCTAATGCTGATATATAAGAACAATTATGTTTTGTTAATTAATCATGTTGCTATTTATGTTCCTAGGCAAGGGATACCGGTCTGTAAGATGCAACATGGAAATCCAGAAGATGCATTTTTCAATCTGTACAGGTAATTGTGATAGTGAAATAAATTCTTCAATTAATGTTTAAAACTTTATGGCTGGCATGTTTTAACTTACAATGCTAGCCTATATTGCTTTGCTTTACATGTAAATTGGAGCTTTCACTTTTAGAAAATATAAATGTTGTGTTTACTGGTTGAATAGTAAAAAAAAAACGTACCTCCACTGCACTTCTGCTTTGGATGGAGGAAGCCTCGCCTGTTGAAGGAACATATTCTCTATTATGGATAATAGATTGAAAGAATAGTTTGTGTTGGTTTGGGACACTAGTATTAAGAGGACAGACAGAACAATCACTAATTGCTTCAGCCAGTTTATTTCTTGTGTGCTAATGACTGACATATTGCTGATCAGGTATAGTAGAAATATTGTTGGGAAGGGATTGATATTACTAACAGCTATTTAGAGAGTAATTTTTATTTTGAATACATAAGAAGTTAGAGAATGTATGAACTTGCTTTGAATAGATCAGATAATATTAAATAGTCATTCTAAACACCATAACCACTACATGTCATGCTGTTAGACAGCTACAGGTATCGCCCCTGGTTCTTTGTCAAACTCTTTTTGCGTGGTTTCACACAAAATGAATGTCCTTCCTTGTCTGGCCTTTCTCTTCCTGTATTGGTAAGAGAGAAAGTACACTTTAACAAGAGCAATATCAGTTTAATCAAATTTAGACAGCATTGATTGGCTGAACATTGACCCTGAGCTTGAGTCAAACCATGGAATGTGGCTTTACAAAGAGCCAGGTGACAGTGCCTGTAGCCTGCTAGCACCTAAGGCTGTAGTGATTACGGTATTAGGAGTGGCCTTTTAATAGTGGTAGTACCAGGGCTGGCCCAATACATTGTGCTACCTGGATCCAAGGATGAACTTCTGCCTCCCCCATACCAAAACTATGTGCACATCAATTATGTTATGCACTCTGTGTAGTGAATGCAGTGTCCGTGTAGTGAATGCAGTGTCTGTGTAGGAGATGCGTGTGTTTAGTGAATGTGCCTGCAGAGTGGATGCAGTTTCTGTGTCGTGTATGCAGAGTATGTGTGTAGTAGATGCATTGTGTGTGTGTATTGCAGTGTTCGTCAAACTGGTCCCTACTGCCCACTAGTGGGCCTTTCAGGATTCAAGGTGGGTGGTAGTGGGTTCCACGGCACAAGCAGAATCCTCCCTCCACCCAGAGAGATGAACACTTTATTCATCTTTTGCGCACTCAGTGGTTAACAGAAAGTGCAGGCGTGCATAAGTGCACACGTACGAACATGTGCGCGCTGGAGGAGTTGGACAAGGGGGATACACGATAGCAGGTAACAGAGTACTTGTAAAAAAGGAGAAAAAAAGGAGCAGAGTACTTGTAGAATAGGAGAAAGAAGGAACAGAGTACTTGTAAAATAGGAGAAAGAAGGAAAATAAAAAATATAGGAAGAAGAAGGCTAGTAATAATAAGTGGGCTACCTAGCTCAGCCTTCCTGCTGGGCATTGCTATAAGGAAGGTAAAAGAAAAGAATAAAGGAAAAGGAGAAAAAAAGGAAGAAAAAATAGAAAAGGGGGGAAAAGGGGAGGGAATTGAGGAGGGAGAGGAGGCGAGCTGATGCACGGATGAGAAATCATTATGAGCAAACAGAGAAACCGTCTGAATATCAATGAAAGAGGAGACCTTAGTTTGTTCCTGACGAAAATCGAACCAGGTATCAAATATTTAGTCTTGCAGCATCAGCCTCATGGATCTCATTAATCTCTAGTTAAAGGTCATTTTGATTTACTTTATTGTTTTCCCATTAAACTTTTATAAATTTAAAAACATTATAAACATGCATAAAGAAGAAATAGAAAGATAAATTTAAGTACATAATTTTTTTTTAAACACCTTCCTTTCTAAAAAAATATTCCACTCTTGCGCAAAAACCAATAATCGAAAACAGGTGGGCGGTAAGGACCTTTTTCCATCAAGAAAGATGCATTATTTGGTGGTAGGTAGAAAAATGTTGACTACCTCTGGTGTATTGGATGCAGTGTCTGTGTAGTGGATGTGGTGTGTGCAGTGGAGTTGGATAGGGGTTGTGAGGGGTGAGCATTTGTTTTTTAAATTTACAATTAGGGTTATTTCCCCCATTCTGCCTCTTACATGTACCAGGGAGAGATTACCTGGTGGTCTGGTGGCACAGCATGCTTATCCTGTGAAGAGGGGGTCCAGAGATCTTCCCCAGCAGCAGCATGTCCTCTCATCAAGCGAGCCATGTGTTGCCATGGCAATGCTCCACATTAACACATAATGCATGCTGGAGAGCTGCCATTGCAACTTGCAGAAATGCTCTTGATGTCCAACGGGACCAATAGATGGGCTGGCCCTGGTTTGTACTGTATGTAATCTCATATAATAAAAGAACTGGACATGTTCCTATAATTGCCATAAAAACTCCAATTTATAACACTGCAATATATTTCCTAATGTATTTACTGCACAAAGATAACCGCTCCCGTTTCTATTACCAGATCAGAAGAACAAATGATTGAATTTTTACAATGTATGGAAAGCTCATGGTTACTCTTTGACAAAGAAGCAGTTATGTCAGCATTTGATCTTTCATCCTTCAAGATCATCTGTGATTTGGGAGGTTTGTAATTTGAGAGCCTTATTTTTCTAATCTTATATCATATTGCCATCTGTGATTTGCGAGGCTTGTGATTAGTGAGTTTTTATTTTTTTACGTCACGGTATAAAGATGGAATCTAAAAACATGTACGTTGCGCATAGAGTTAAATTAAAATATGAAAGGTTGCTGAAGGCCCTGCTCACACAAGCTTATAATCTATGGTAATTGCCATGAAATGTATTAAACATATAGAAAAATGCATACCTCCAAAACTTTCCCATTTAGGAGGGACAGTACTTATTTTGGGCCCAAATCCCTTGTCCCTCTTTTCTATCCTGAAGCTCTTCTTTTCTAGGAGCTCCATATTGTTGGTGTGTCTCTAAAACAGAGCTCCACAGAAATAAACTCACAGTAATGTGTTTTTAAACTAAATGTGTTAGAAATCATACTGTAAAAATAAAATAAATTCTTATTATTAATTCACTTGGATTGGCTTAAATTGTAATTGGTAACTGGGAACTTGCGTAGAGAGGAAGAGTAAAGAGAGGAAGATATTTTTTCTCCTACATTTGCTAATTATCTAGCTTGAAAACACACTGCAGGAATGTGTACAGTTTGCATGCTAAAGAAACACAAACAGGGTTATTCACTAAACATTGAATTTTGTCAGCCGGACAAAACTGTGAAAATGGCCGAATTTGGACCAGAATGGCAATTCTCATATTTACGAAAAACAATTCCTGTCAAAATTTGGTCAACTAGACCAATCCTGTACCAATCAGCTGGATGCATTTGGTGTCTTATTTACAATCAATACCTTTTTTATCCGAACCCTGTATATAGTATAGGATTTACAAGGCACTGATTTTATTTATATTTAGAATCTTTATTCATACAAAAGTTTCCATCCTAAAAAAAAATGTTTCTCACAGATAATGTAAATGTGTCCAAATTGAACATATGAAATTACATCACAACCTTTCAAGACCACATTTATACATAAAGGTCTACATCTTGAAACAGTATGTGTAGTCATAATACACAATACACAATTCACCATAATAAATAATCCCCCCCCCCCCAAAAAAAAAGGAACTACTGTACCAACTTCCTATCCTGAGATTCGACAAGGTGCAATCCAAGATCTAACTAATTATTGTGATGTTTGAAATCTGGAAGTCCAGGGTAGCCACAATTTGGTCAAATTCTTAATACCAGAATTGAGGTTAAAGCCCGTTTCCATCTTATATTGAAACCATATTTGTTCAATTATATTCTGCCTGCCAGAGGGGAGGGAGATTTCCATACCCTAGCAATACAGATTTTTATTGCAAAAAATATATGGGTCAGAAAAATACCTTTGATTCCTGTCCTGTATGGGAAAGTCGATATTAAACAAAAATAATTGTGGACTAATTTCTTTAACGTCATCAAAAATCGATTGTATTAAGTCTAGCATTTGAAATTTGAAACCGGACATTCCCACCAGATATGATAAATTGTACATTCCTCTTTCCCACATCTCCAACATACCCTCGAATGGGAAGGAGATAGTTTATGAAGTCTGACTTGAACCAGATACCATCTGTATATCAGTTTAAGATGAATTTCAATTAAAGATATGTTGTGAATATACAGCTTTACTAATCGAGTGGCTTTAATCCAGTCTGCAAAGGTAAAGGACCTCACAATATCCATCTTCCATTTGATGAACGAGGGGACATGAGAATCTTGATCCAATGAATCCAACAATTTATTAAATCTAGAAATTCCTCCTCTCTTTTGGTTCAGTACTATTTGGGAAACAATATATTGATCTTTAAGTATAACTTTAGATAATAGAAAGTTCTTAATTCTTAGGTATTGGAATAATTCTCTAGAAGGAAGATTATATTTAAATTGTAATTGGGCAAATGTAACTGGTTTATACCCCTCACATAGATCAGCAATTTTCCGTATTCCTAATTGTTTCCAAGAGTTAACATTTAAATCCACCATAGCATGATATAACACCTCAACAGGGGCATCATAGAGCAGTTTACCTACCAGATTTTACTTTTTATTTAGAATTTTCGAGGTAGCTACCATATCATTTAGAATTTTATTAGAAAACTGATCCTTGCCCAATACGCACAGATCCATGAGACCCAGCCACACCAGAGTGGACAATTTATAGGTGGGGCTATATTCCTGTTCTAGCTTGAGCCACAAATGCATATTTTGATTCGAATTTAACCAGAGCAAAAGCTGAGGTGCCTTACATGCTTCGTGAATCTTAACCACGTCCGGAAATGCTATGCCTCCCTTCGAATAAATCTTTCGCAATGTTTCAAACGCTATCCTGGGTGGTCTATCTAGCCAAATATAGTTAGAGAACATATTTTGAAAGCGATTAAGCATCCCTATCTCAATTCTATATGGAATCGCCCTAAATAGATAAAGAAGTTTTGGCATCAAAAAGGCTTTAATCATATTTAGTCTACCTATCCAAGATGAATCTATCCTCTTCCATTTTGTAACCTGATACTGCAGTTCCGTAAATAGATTATCATAATTCATTTGTATTGCACAAGCGATATCAAATGATATTTTAATTAGACATGTGCAATTAATTTCGGTCCGAATATGAATTCGAATGTCCGAAGTGCCGAATTGCCGAGGTCCCGAAGTTCCGAAATTACCAAATTTCCGAAGTGCCGAAGTGTCAAAGTTCCGAAGCACAGTGTTGCCTAAGTACTAATATACTTACCCAGTGAAGAATGTTACATCGTATACAATTTTAAATAAAATGTATGCAAGGATTCAGCTGTAAGCATTTGCAACACTTACAACAATCAAATAACATACATTCATATAAAATGTAAGTTACTTAGCCTGTCAATGTAATGACAGGAATGAATAAGTAGATAACTCCCTAATTCCCACGGTATTAGGGAGCTATCTACTAAAAGGCTGAAAGACCTAAATTGGTCTTTCAGCCAAATTTACTAATACTGAGTAAAGATTACTTAGTATTAGTAAATTATCCCTACTCGCTATACCGCGAGTAGGGGCATGTCTATTAAACAGTGAGCAGCCTGTGGCTGCACACTGTTAAAAAAAAAAAAAGGTACCCCCTCCCGAGCTTTAAAAATAAAGGGGGAACCTATTGCCCACCCCTCCGGCCACCACCCCTGAGCGGCGGTTGGGGGCTCTAATGTAAAGTAATGCAGGGGGACCTATTATCCTCCCCCGAGCCCCCACCCCTGAGCGGCGGGTGGGGGCCCTAAATCAGAATAAGTGGGGGGACCTATAAGGCAATAGGTCCCCCCTTTAGTTTAAATGCCCCCACTCGCGCATCGCGGGTGGGGGCTCGGGAGGGGGTACCCTATTTTTTTTTTTTTAAACAGTGAGCAGCCACAGGCAGTATAGCGAGTAGGGGCAAAATGTACTAATACTAAGTAATTTTTACTTAGTATTAATAAATTTGGCTGAAAGACCAATTTAGGTCTTTCAGCCTTTTGGTAGATAACTCCCTAATACCGTGGGAATTAGGGAGTTATCTACTAAGCGGCTGCAATAGAAGTCCCGAAATTCCGAAATGCTGAAGTTCCGAAGTGCTGAAGATCCAAAGTTCCGAAGTGCTGAAGTTCCGAAGTGTTGAAGTGCCGTAGTCCCGAATCGTGAAAATCCCGAATTTCGGAATGCCAAACCAAACCAAAAATTTTCCCCATGCACGTGCCTAATTTTAATCCCTAAATAGTCAATTTTATCTTTTGCCCAAGCCAAGTGGAAACGTGAAGACAAAAGATCTCTCTGTGTTTTAGTTAAAAAGGAGGATACAATTGGAGACTTTTTCATATTAATTGATAGTATAGCAAAGTGTTCTGTGTTATCAGGCGCTTAACATAAATTGTAACAAGTGCTCTAATGTTACAGCTGCTCCCACACAAAAAACAGGAACTCTCCAATCCTGTCGTGATTCAATATGAAGTTATACACTAATTTACATACACAGTATGAAATAGTGAAAGTGTGTAGCGCTCAATTTTATAGACTTACTCCACAGGAAATCCTTCAGAGTATGAAGGGTTCATAATCTATTTAAAAAAAATAGAGAAAAATATAGTGCACTCTGTGCAGAACGTTGTGATTATACACCACACGATAAAAGACACACTCACGTGGTTTAGAGCCTATTGAGGATTGGCTCTAATCACTTCCGCCTTGTGTCCTTTAGGTGTCACACACACCTTTCACTCCAGGTAAATTTTATTCCTCAAAAGAGAGAGAGAGAAAGCCGGACGGAACCGGCGAAACGCGTTTCGGATTCACCTTATATTGTATGTATCATTTGATTTTAAGTTGATGTAATAAATAGTTATCTTATTTGGAATACATATTTGGTGCATTTTCCATCCTGCTAAAGAGGGAAAGAGTCATCCCTAAAAGGACTCATATGCTGATTCACTTTGAGCCAGGTCACAGGCTCTCTCTCAGGTGAGAAGCAACCTTCACCTATGTGCATAATTTGCTGTCATATTGTATTGAGGATTTCAACACCAGGGCGAGTTTTCCCTGTTTCTCTCTCTCTCTTTTGAGGAATAAAATTTACCTGGAGTGAAAGGTGTGTGACACCTAAAGGACACAAGGCGGAAGTGATTAGAGACAATCCTCAATAGGCTCTAAACCACGTGAGTGTGTCTTTTATTGTGTGGTGTATAATCACAACGTTCTGCATAGAGTGCACTATATTTTTCTCTATTTTTTTTAAATAGATTATGAACCCTTCATACTCTGAAGGATTTCCTGTGGAGTAAGTCTATAAAATTGAGCGCTACACACTTTCACTATTTCATACTGTGTATGTAAATTAGTGTATAACTTCACTTTTTCATATTAGTCTTATAATTAGAAAAGCTACTAAATGTAGAAATATCTTCCAACAAGGATGGAATAGAAACCATAGGGTCGACCAAAGTAAGAAGTACGTCGTCTGCGAAAAGAGATATCTTAACATCTCCACTCTTTGAGTCCACCTCCCTTATATTAGTATCTTGTCTAATCATTATAGCTAAGGGTTCAATTGTAAGAATACAGAGGAGGGGGGCCAAGGGGCAGCCCTGCCTACAAGGCACTGATTTTAAATAAAATGGGGATAGAATTCATATGGTAAGATGCACATTTACAAATTAGCATTGCATATTATTCGTTTTTGCCAGCAAACAATTATAGACCCAAGAGTGCAGGAGTGAGTAATAGCATGTCCACCCAGCTTGCTTAATAAATAGCTATGAATCGATGTCCACTATGAAACTATGTTTTATGGTTTTGGAGCAACCACCAGCGGATCTTTGCTCACTATTTAGAAGATATGTCCCAACTAAAGGCATGGAGGTGAGGGATATAAGAGAAGTTTTGACTCTCATTGGCTTTTTACACTTTTAATTGTTGTGCCACATGGTTGCCAGCGCTGTCAGAGAGAAAATTGTTCAAATTTTTAAAATTAGGGCCCTGATCTAAAACATCTGGCCCTGGATTTTAACAATTCAGGTCCACATTTTTGGTCGTACAGAAACTTTCATTCTGACTTAAATCCAAACTAAATTAAGGCTCATTTAGAGCCTGGTTTTAAAAATGTTGACATTGTTAAAGGCATACTCCGGCACCAATAAATGTGTTGCAGAATGCAGCACCATAAGCCTGCCTTTTTAGCCACACCCCCTCACTCCAGAAAAAAAACTTCCTTGTCACAGTTATACACACAGCTCAACCACTGACAGCAGTGAATGATTTGAACTGAACTGTTACATAGTTGCCAACATTTGAAAAAGAATTCCAGGGACACTTTGCAGCACAGCTATCAATTACCTACTTGAACCCCAAAGCTTTACCCCAAAGTTTTACACACTCTGCCCAACCCACATAATTAATCTCTGCCTAGTTATCATAAGTTTATAGGGCCTACTCAATAAAGAGAGAATTACAGGGAATTAAGATGGGAAATTCAAGCTTAAGGTTAAAGTAGCTGAGTTGGAAACATTCCCCCATTCAGCTGCACTACTTCGGCCTAAAGTTTGAAATTCTCATCTCAATTCCCTTCTCTCTTTATTGAGTAGACCTTTATAACACCAAGTTCCCATTAACAGTGCCATGTACCCTTGGTATGCGATAGATACATTTGCAGTGCAGCATCTACATCAGGTGCATTTTATCACTTTTAGGCGAGTTGGGTATCAGTGGTGACACTGTCAGTGACACTGTCAGTACAAGTAAAAATATAGAAAGACCTTATGCAGATATGCTTCAATAAGAAAGTTGACCTTTGGATTTAGCTGTGATAATGTTGTTAGTAACTTTAATAAGAGTAGTCTCAGTAGAGTGGAGGGGGCAGAAGCCAGACTGAAGAGGGTCAAGGAGAGAGTTGGAATTGAGGAAGCAGGCCAGATGGGTAAAGACTAGTCTTTCTAGAAGTTTTGAGGAAAAAGGGAGCATGGAGACAGGTCGATAGTTAGGAGAGGTTGGTTCAAGAGCTGTGTTTTTTTTGGTTTTTTTTATGATGGGTACTACAGTAGCATGTGTAAGGGCAGCAGGGACAATGCCAGAAGAGAGATCAGTTGAAGATGTGTGTTAAGGAAGGCACGAGATAAGAGGAGAGAGATCTAATAAGATGCGACAAGACTGGATCAAGCGGGCAAGTGGTGGGGCGAGAGGAAAGGTGAAGCACAGCCACCTGTTGTTCAGTAGCCTGGGACAAGGTCTGAAGGATAGGAAAGGCATGATCCAGGTATGGTTAAGAAAGAGAAGGGCAAGGTGGGGAGAATACTTGCCTTAGCTGTTCAATCTTGTTGGTAAAGTAGAATGCAAAGCTATCGGCTGTAAGGTTAGTTTGGGGGTGGTCACAGCAGGGCAAAGACGAGAGTTAAAGGTATCAAAGAGATGCGTGGGATTGCGAGAGCATGAGCTAATAAAATATTAACTGCGCTACGGAATCTGATGGCACTATATAAATAATTAATAATATTAATAATAAAAGTATGTCTGTTTGTCAAGGGCAAGGGTTTAACTGTATGAAGGCAATATAAATTTATAGTGGAGGAGGTCGGACTGGGTGGGAGACTTCCTCCAGCAGCATTCAGCAGAACTGGCGCCTCTCTGCAGGTAGTGTGTTGATTTAATGTGCCATTGTTTGGGGTGTATCCTCCTCGAGGTGCATGTTTGGAGTGGGTCTGCAGCATCCACTGCAGAGGTGAAGGTAGTGTTATATGAGAGCCGGTGAGGGACAGAAGAAAGCAGGTATGGATAATAGTTAGGAATCAATATCAGCTGACAGTTACTGGCGGTTAATAGAACTGAGGTTCCTTCTGAGTTGAGGGGGGTTAGGCTGAGGTTGGGGGAGGGGGCTATTGAGAGCAAATGATGGTGATCTGAGAGAGGAAATGGAGTGTTGCAGATGTTAGCGACTGTACATTCATGAGAGAAAACAAGATCTAGAGTATTGCCCACCACATGGGTAGGGAACCTAGCTCACTGTGATAGCCCAAGGGAGGAGGTAATAGAAAATAGTTTTGATGCTACTGAGGTCAAGGGTGGGTTAATGTGAATGTTGAAGTCCCTGAGAATTAGGGATGGAATATTAGAGGAAAGGAAGTAGGAAAGTCAGGCAGCAAAGTTGGCAAGAAATAGGAGAGGGGAACCAGGGGGACAATAGATACTGGCAATTTTAGCAGAGATGGGTTTGAAAAGGCAAATTTAATAAATCTCAAATGAGGAGAAAGAGAGGGGAGTTTTGAAGGAGCAGTGAGGCAAGAGCAGAAACTCTACACTACCACCTTTACTTACAGAGTGTTTTGCGTTGTGGGAAGATTGAATACCACCAAAAGATAAAGAGGCAGAGGTAGTGGTGTCAGAGAGATACATATTTTGGTTAATGCCAGTAAGTGTAGGGAGAGATGTAAAGGTTGTGCACAGCAGTAAATTTAGTAACACTGCAAACAGAGCGTACATTCCATAGGGCAGTGTGGAAGGAGGATTAAAGGAAGAGTAACATGAGATGGGTATGAGATTGGTGTGATTCCTGGAGTTAACACATGGTGGGTTTGCTAGGGTGGGACCTGCGTTTGGAGGGACATCACCAGCTTCTAGGAGTAGAAGGATAGAAATGAGGATAAGGTGGGAGAAGAATTTAAAAGGTTTGTGTGAGGGTTTATATTTAGATGATTTAGAATGAGTTGGTAGAGATAAGTTGACAATGTATAAACAGAGTGCATGTAATGTATAGAGAGGGGAGGGAAGTAAAGTGGGAGCAATGAAAATGGTGTCAGCAGGGACAGGTGAGCAGAAGCATAATGAGATTTTGCCAATGAGAGAGGTGAGAGTGAAAGTAAAGACTATAAGGGAGATCAATTTCTATAGTGGAGAGAAGTAAAAAGAGAAACTAAGAAATAGATTAATAAAGTAGTTGGTGCAGGTAGTCTTAGGTAGACCGTCCAAAAGACCTACCTTTGCATAAGGCTGTAGCTTGTCTTGGTAGCTGTGAGTCCTGAGAGCTAGTTAAAGGGACACTATAGTCACCAGAACAACTACAGCTTAATGTAGTTGTTCTGGTGAGTATAATAGCTCCCTTCAGGCATTTTCATACAATTTTTTTTTTTAGCAAAATGCAAAAATTTTGAGAATATATGCAAGGAAGACCATGTGGATGTGATGCAGAATTGGTAAAGAGGAGCATAACAACACAAAGTCCACAAGGTAGCCACTGCCCAAGTGAGATGAGCTGTAAACTTGTCCAGTGAAAGCTTGTTAGCCAAGGAATAAGGCCCTGGGGATATAGGGCAGCTAAGCGGACAAGGGCACATGTATGAGTGTGGGGATAGATGTGTGTGATTGATTGTGTATGTATGTGTGGGTGGGACTATGTGGTGTGTGAGTTTAGTGGGGGGTGGTCTTACCTCAGTGCCACTTGGGATCCGGGCCAGCAAACAGCATCCCTCCCGCCCGCCCCATTGGTATATTTAGTCGCAGCTAGCCGGAAGTGTCCTTGCCAATTAAGTTTGAGGTGGTTATGTTAATTATGTGGAATAAGGGGAAAGTTTTCAGGTCTAAACCTCCCCTGCTCTAAAGGGTTAACCTTAGGTTACCTGTCATATCGTGCCCACCGAGCAAGGAAAAGGTCGGCTGGTGGTAAGCATTGGAAGGAAAAGGAGTTTTATGCCGAGGGGGGAGGTTAGAGGAAGGTGCACATAGGCGCATGGTCAGTTTATTGGCAAGGACGGTTGGGTTTCACTGTATGACACTATGTGTTAAGTTTAATGTTAAGTTATGGTTATTTATGTTTTGACGTTTTGGTTATATCAAAGAAAAGATAATATTAAAATAAACTATGGATGTGTTATACAGTAAGTATCATATGTTATAATAAATGCTGTAGCCTGTTTCATCCATACTATGTTGTCTGTCATTATTTGGGTAAATCTGGTTTGTTTATGTTATTATGCTGCATCGCGATTCCCCACTACGTACATACAAGACTTATACATCATGTACTTGGACAAATTGGTGAGACTGATGCCAAAGTCCTTTAATCCAAATGTCCTTAAAAATGAACAAATAAGAGAGGTCACTTCCTAAAGGGACTAATGCCATGAATATAATCCTTGAGGGCATGAATAACAGACAAATTATGAAACACTCTTCATGGCATTTGCAGGTAAGATACAAAAGAAGAGAGAGCAACAGTCTCCTGGTCAATATCAGAGAGAGTTAACAAGGGACATCTCAAAGAAAATAAGGATTAAGATCTGCATGGTTCTTAGGCAGCTTAAAGGTTTGCCCCCTCCCCCTTCATTCTTCACATAGGGATGGTGAATAGGCCCAAGCAAATGAATGGTCCCAGATCCCAAAGCACATTTAAGGTAACCTCATGGTTAATCCTCATCTGGCTGAAAGCTCAGAAACTTTCCTGGCCTGGGAAATTGCCAGAAGAATCAACAGTTTCCCAATAACAGGTGTAAATTCATTGAATGTGTATGCTTAAAAGGAGCATATAGCAACGCCTTGAGCACTCAGATAATACCTTTATATAAGGGAGCGTAAATCAGGGCCGGACTGGCCCACCGGGATACCGGGAATTTTCCCGGTGGGCCGCGGCACCTGGGGGCTGCTCTGAGCAAGTATGTGCCACCGGGTGGCCGGTCCGGTGGCACACACACTGAGGGGGCCGGCCGGCCGGTCGGCGGCCGCATTCCGCGCTGGAGCCGCCGGACCGGGTGGCAGCCTCGCCGGTCCGGCGGCACTCCTGTCAGGATGTCACTCAGGCAGACTCGCTGAAGGCTGTTGGAGGAGGGAGGAGCATGTCTCTGTACCATGCTCCCTCGCGGTTCCTGTGCAGGGAATTGTGGGAACCGCGAGGGAGCATGGTACAGAGTAAAGTGCATTTATTCCTTATTCATGCTCCTCCCTCCTCCAACAGCCTTCAGCGAGTCTGCCTGAGTGACATCCTGACAGGAGTGCCGCCGGACCGGCGAGGCTGCCACCCGGTCCGGCGGCTCCAGCGTGGAGTGCGGCCGGCCCCTTTGAGTCCTTGACTCCTCTCAGGTAAATGGGAGGGGGGAAATAAAACAGAGGGGCACTGGGAAAGGATGGGGGAAGGAGAGAGAGACACAGAGGGAAAAAAGGGGCAATAGAAAGATGGTGGAGGGAGGAAAAAGAGACAGAGAGAGAGAGAGAGAGAGAGACACACACACAGGGAAAGGGGGAGAAAGAGAGACACACAGGGAAAGGGGGAGAAAGAGACAGAGGGGGAGAGAGAGAGGAAGGGGGAGAGAGAGACACACAGGGAAAGGGGGAGAAAGAGACAGGGGAAGAGAGAGGAAGGGGAGAGAGAGAGAGACAGAGGGGAAGAGAGAGGAAGGGGGAGAGAGAGACAGAGGGGAAGAGAGATGAAGGGGGAGAGAGAGACACACAGGGAAAGGGGGAGAAAGAGACAGATGGGGAGAGAGAGGAAGGGGAGAGAGAGAGACAGAGGGGGAGAGAGAGGAAGGGGAGAGAGAGAGACAGAGGGGAAGAGAGAGGAAGGGGGAGAGAGAGACAGCGGGGAAGAGAGCTGAAGGGGGAGAGAGAGACAGAGGGGAAGAGAGAGAAACACAGGGAAGAGAGGGAGAGAGAAACACAGGGAAAGGGGGGGAGAGAGATGTGGGGAAGAGAGAGACAGAGGGGAAGAGAGATGTGGGGGAGAGAGAAACACACAGAGAAAGGGGGAGAAAGAGACAGAAGGGAAGAAAGATGTGGAGGAGAGAGAGACAGAGGGAAGAGAGATGTGGGGGAGAGAGAAACACAGGGAAATGGGGGAGAAAGAGACAGAGGGAGAAAGGAGAGAGACACACAAGGGGAGGGGGAGAAAAAGAGGCAGAGGGGGAAGAGAGAGACTGGGAAGGAGAGGGGAGACTCCCCCCCCCCCCCCCAATGAGGCTCTCCACTGCCAGACGATCTCCCTCCCCGTTCCACAGGCACCATGCGGGCAGCCGGCTCCTCTGCGTCCTTCTCGCAGGAGCACAGAGCATTGCCGCGGTTACCACGGCAATGCTCCGGCTCTCACGAGAGTGAACTCTAGCCCTGGAGCTATGGGCTAGAGTTCAATCTCACCACTGCGACCACCATGAATTCCTGGTGGTCGCAGTGTTGAGTGAACTCTAGCCCCATAGACATACTTCCCCCACACACACACCATACACATTCACACACTGCCCCCATGCACACATTGCCGCCCCCCCCACACACACACATTCACAGCCCTCCCATACACACATTTCCCCACTGAACCTTTCACACACACTGCACCCCTCACACATTGCACCACTGCTCCTATACCCTAATACAGCCCCATATCCCAGCAGACCCCAGGTAAGTTGTCAAACAGTTCTTAAACGGTTTGACTACTTACTCTGTGAGGGGGCCCCGGCACACCTTGCACCATAACCACTACACAGAGCAGTAGTGGTTATTGTGTATGGATTTTTTCTTTAAATAATCTACAAGTGCCCCTCCCGGGATCAGGCTCTGGATCCGCCACTGGTATATGACATGTATATTAGATATTATACATGTATACTAGATTTATATATATATATATATCTAGATAGCCCCTGCACTCCAACCATGACAATAAGAAAAAAATACCTGGTGTTCTGGTGGCTGAATAATACAAAACATGAAAAATACCGGCACTCAAGGATTTTCAGCAAATCAAATCTTCATTTATTTCGAAGAAAAGAATCGACGCTTCAGCTCCTCACAGGAGCTTTCATCTGGACACTGTCCTGATGAAAGCTGTCCTGATGAAAGCTGTCCTGATGAAAGCTCCTGTGAGGAGCTGAAACGTCGATTCTTTTCTTCGAAATAAATGAAGATTTGATTTGCTGAAAATCCTTGAGTGCCGGTATTTTTCGTGTTTTTTATATATATATATATATATATATATATATATATATATGCCTATTATATTTACACATATGTTAATGTACATTTATATATGCATAATACGAGAAATGTCATTAATATGTACCATATGTAATGAGCAGATATTGTCCGAGTCTTGTTGCTAGGTGCATACTCCAGCACAATAACATATTTAACCCCTTAAGGACACATGACATGTGTGACATGTCATAATTCCCTTTTATTCCAGAAGTTTGGTCATTAAGGGGTTAAAGTAAAGAGCGCACCCAAAATAAACAAGATAACGTAAATTTTTTACAGTTGTGCCCTACATACATTCACCATTTCAGTCCCATTACCAAGCTTTTCTTAATATGTCAAGGTAGTTGGACTGAAACATTGATTACATGCAAAGGCACGTCTGCTTAAAATAAATCAGCACTTTTGTTTATTTTGAAGCCTATGAGTGCTTTTTTTTTTTACGTTGGAGTAATCATTTTAAATTTAAGTTCTCTTTTCTAACTCTGTACCTGCACACTATGCTGGCGCGACGCATTATGGGGCTGGTAAATATTTTTTTCCATGGCTGCTTTTAATTCCCAGTCCGGCCCTGGCGTAAATATTGGGTTTTTTTATGTGCCTTGCATTTGCGACATGAGAAATGTCCAAACACCAGGAAAACCCCTAAAATAAGAGATATCTCCCTCATGCACACATAAGATTGGCCAAACTAACAGCTGCATGAAATATATGCACGTTAAAGGGATGTGTAACAATTGCACTGCTCAAATTACAGGCCTAATGGAGGAATATCAATGATAGGGAGGGCAGGGTGGCCAGAGGGGGCAGGCTGACGCTGAATCTGGAACTACCTGAGGTGTTTTGGGCACCTTAAACAAGCCTATGTGTCCACATGCATCAACACGAAGGATCTTTAGAGGCAGCTGTCCATTACAACTTAACTCTCCCTTCCAGATAATAGGTCAGAACAGGCCAGTAAAAGACAAATGTATTGATCCCTAGAGTGGTAAGGCTAAAGTGAGTATCCCAAGGATAAACACATTGGTAAATTAGGCCATAACAGCACACATTAGTCCTGGAACAGCAAGTAAGCAAATCAGATTAAAATCAATAAAGTTATTAATATCAAGAATGTGTTATCAGATAACACAAAAACCTTCATAGAGGGGGTAAAATATAGAATTGTATAAGAAGATTAAGTATGCTGAAGCATTATGGTTGTCTATGTCCTCTAAGTTGGTGGGTCTTTATCCCATATGTCATGACTTGATCATTCACGGAAGGAAATAAGGAGTATATCTGTTTTTTGATTAATCCATACAGATCAATATAAACTTAACATACAAGTGTTTGCCTTTTTCATTAGGAGGCACAGGGACATTGGCAAAAGTTTGTGACGCTATGTATCCAACCTCGTCCGTCATTCTCTATGATCTACCAGAGATAATACAAGTCACACAGGAACATTTTATATCAAAAGGGGACAATCGCATTTCTTTTCAGAAAGGTATGATTTAATATTTTACTGCATATGTAAATTTATGAGCAACAGAGTCTGAACGATACCATGTAAAGGAAAACAATTATTTAAAATGACACTCCATTGCCCTAATACAAAAACGTGTTTGAAAAATCTTTACTAAGAATATATAGCCCCCATGAAATCATGCATGCATCTAATCATGTATTTTTATTCGGGTTATATTTAAAAACAGCTTGCAGATCTTTTGCCTGCAGCTTTGCCAGTCCTCCCCCTTCTTCTCCATCCCAGTCATCATGTGGCTTTGCAATCACATACTTTACAATGCAGTTTATGGAGAAGTTTTTGCAAGACGTGTTCCAGGCAATTGCCTACCTCTTCAGCTTAGCTCCACTAAACTACCAGGAAATAAAAGAACTAGCTGTCTGACAGGCAGAGGGTATAACAAGGTGCAGTAGACATTGCTTACCTAGATTTCAGTAAGACTTTTGACACTGTTGCACATAGAAAGATCATCAATAAACTACAATCTTTAAGTTTAAATTCCAATATTGTTGAATGGGTTAGGCAGTGGCTGAGTGACCGCAACAGAGGGTTGTAGTCAATTGAATATATTCAAAGGAAGCTTTAGTTACTCAGGGATCTGTACCTGGACCCATTCTCTTTATATTAGTGATGTTGCAGAAGGTCTTGATGGTAAGGTATGTCTTTTTGCTGATGATACTAGGGTTGATGTTCCAGGAGGGACAAGCCAAGTGGCAAATGATTTAGGTAAACTAGAAAAATGGTCAGAGTTGTGGCAACTGACATTTAATGTGGAAAAACCCAACTCAACATCTGAGGAGAGGGATTTAGGGGAATTGTTTCAGATCTCTCAAAGGTACACAGACCATGTAATAGAGCAGCAGGAAATGCTTTATTTTATATGGATTGGTATTGGTAGTAGAAAGAGGTAAGTGCTCATGTACCTAACACTTGTGAGACCTCACTTTGAGTATTGTAGGCAGTACTGGAGACCCATCTTCAGAAGGATATTGATACTTTGGAAAGAGTTCAGAGAAGGGCTACTTAGCTGGTTTATGGATTTCAGGATACAATTTACCAGGAAAGGTTAAAGGGACACTATAGTCACGAGAACAACTACAGCTTAATGTAGTTGTTCTGTTGGGTATAATCATTGCCTTCAGGCATTTTCATGCAACACTGCCTTTTCAGAAAAACATTGCTGAAAACATTGCCGTTAGGGACAACTCCAAGTGGCCACTCCGCAGATGGCCACTGGAGGTGCTTCCTGGCTCAGTGCTGCACAGTAGGCAGCACTGCCATTGAGTGTTTCCACGCTCTGCATGGGGACGCCAAATTTTCCTCATAGGCTTGCATGAGGAGTTGCTGATTGGCCAAAACTGCGTTTGGCCCGTCCTGCCTCCTTGCCAATTTTCCAATCTAATTGGCTAAAAATCTGCAATTCTGATGAAGTCAGCAGGGGGGGGGGGGGGGGGGGGCGCAGGAATTATTTTTTATTAACTTTTAAGGGAGCTAAGGGGGGGGGGGCAAGCCACCTAAATGGTGGGTTAAACATTAACCCACCCACAAACATGTTTGTGTTCCTGACCCTATAGTGTTTCTTTAAAATGTATAGCATGGAGTAAAGATGAGACGGGGGAATAGGATAGAAACATTTAAATACATAAAGGGAATCAACACAGTAAAAGAGGAGACTATATTTAAAAGAAGACAAACTACCACAACGAGAGGACATAGTCTTAAATTAGAGGGGCAAAGGTTTAAAAATAATATCAGGAAGTATTACATTACAGAGAGGGTAGTGGACACATGGAATAGCTTTCCATCTGAAGTGGTAGAGGTTAACACAGTTAGGGAATTTAAGCATGTGTATCCTAGACTAAAGATAAGGCCAGGGACTAATGAAAGTATTTAGAAAACTGGGCAGACTAAATGGGCCAAACGGTTCATATCTGCCATCACATTCTATGTTTCTATATATACAATTCATAGTTACATAGGTACATAGCAGAAAAGAGACTTGCGTCCATCAAGTTCAGCCTTCCTCACATTTGTTTTTTGCTGTTGATTAGTGTTGAGCGAACCTGGACTGACCCCGGACCCAAACACATATCACTGTATGTTCGGGTTGGAGTTCGGAGTTCGGCGATTTAATGGCGCGTTTTGAAAGGCTGCAGGGCAGCCAATTGCTGTTGATTAGTGTTGAGCGAACCTGGACTGACCCCGGACCCAAACACATATTGTATGTTCGGGTTGGAGTTCGGCGATTTAATGGCGCGTTTTGAAAGGCTGCAGGGCAGCCAATCAACAAGCGTTTGACTCATGTTCCCTTAGAAGCCATCACAGCCATGACTACTAATGGCATGGCTGTGATAGGCCAGTGCAGCATGTGACACAGACTCAGGGCCGGCCTTAGGGGTGTGCGAGCTGTGCGGCCGCACAGGGCGCCATGGAGCAGGGGGCGCCCTGACAGCCGACACAGCCTGTACATGGACGATGTCAGGGTCTATTTAAAAAAAAAAAAAAAAAAAATTGCGGCAGAGGGGGCGGGGCTTACCGAGCTGCGGGGGCGGGGCTTATCGCGAGGCAGAGGCAGGGCTAATACCTCCCGAAGCCCCTGCTGCACAGGAAGAGGGAAGGAGTCCCTGCTTCCCCATCAGCCAGCTGCATCCACTGGCTAGAGGTAAGTGTGACTGTTTGCCTGTCAGCCCTCTTTTCCAGCCCTCTATGTGTCCCACTATTCCCCCCCTCCCAGCCCTTCATATGCTCCTATACCCCCTCCAGCCCTTCATGTGTCCCTATAGCCCCCCCAGCCCTCCATGTGTCCCTATAGCCCCCCCAGCCCTCCATGTGTCCCTGTACCCCCTCCCAGCCCTTCATGTGTCCTTATAGCCCCATGTGTCCCTATAGCCCCCCCCCACATGTCCCATGTGGCTGTGTGACTGTGTGTGTGTGACTGTCTGTCTGTGTGTGACTGCCTATGTGTGTGTGTGTGTGTGTGTGTGTGACTGTCTGTCTGTGTGACTGCCTGTGTGTGTGACTGTGTGTGACTGCCTGTGTGTGTGTGTGTGACTGTCTGTCTAACTGTCTGTGTGTGACTGCCTGCGTGTGTGACTGCCTGCCTGCGTGTGTGTGTGTGTGACTGCCTGTGTGTGACTGTCTGCCTGCCTGTGTGTGAGACTGTCTGCCTGCCTGTGTATGTCTGTCTGTTTGTAACTGTCTGTGTGTGACTGCCTGTGTGTGTGTATAACTGTCTGTCTGTGTGTGTGACTGTCTGTGTGTGTCGCTGTAGCTGTGCCATTGTGTGTGCCTGTGCCTGTATGTGTGACTGCCTTTAACTGAGTGTGTGTGTGTGTGTGTACATGCCTGTAACCAAGTTTAAATTTCCCCCACCCCTTCCTTTCAAGGCCGCACTTTGACTGACAGACGCTCACTCACTGACAGACGCACACTCTCATATACACTGACAAACAATGACATACACACACACACACACTTACTTGGACACACACTGACAGATGCACACTCTCACTGACAGATGCATGCACTCACTGAAAGACGCACGCCCCCACTGACTGACACATACACACTCACTGACTGACACACACATAAACACTTACACACACACTTACAGACACCTACAGACAGACAGACACACACACACACACACATTCACTTAGACATACACACAGACATTTCCACTAACACTCACAAACTAGTATTTTTTAAATTTTATTTTAAATCCACCCAGCCTCCATGGGAGAGCTGGAGTGGATTTCTTGCCTGCAGTCCAGTGTGGCTGCTGGGCGGGCAGGCAGGGGGCGCATAGAATGAGTAGGCGGCTCTTAGTGATGCCGGGAGCCGGACTGACGTCATATTCCGGCTCCCGGCTTCATTAAGCGGCGCAGAGGGAGCTGAGCAGGAAGAGCTCAGGTGAGTATGCTCCTTCGCTGCCCGCTGCCAGCCTCGGGGGGGGGGGGGGGGCGCTCAAACATGGCCAGCCGTCCATCTCTTGAGCACCCCAGGACGTGAGGCAAGCAAGGGATCTGCCTGGGGGTTTGGGGGCGGCTTTTTTTGCCACCCCCTGCAAAGTGCCACCTAAGGCAGATGCCTTGTTTGCCTTACGATATACACGTCCCTGGTGCCTGTGTGTGTTACTGTATTCAGGCAACTTGGTGGGTGGTGGGGGGGCGCCATGAAGACTTTTCGCACAGGGCGCCTATTTGCCTAAGGCCGGCCCTGCACAGACTCTATATATAAGCTGGAGTCGCATAGCGCCGCACGCACATGAGGTCTTATTAGTGTAGGGAGAGGATGCTGCCGCTGTGAGGGACAGCTTAGGAAAGAATTCTGCAAACTAGTACATTAGTGGGGTGCACTTCATATCTTAGAGTCAAATAGAAGCGTCAAATACTGCAGTTACATCAGAGTTTGAAAAAGTCAATTTTGTTTGGTGCTAAATAGTACATTGGTGGGGTGCACTTCATATCTGAGAGTCAAATAGAATCGTCAAATACTGCTGTCACATTGCAGTTTTAAAACTTAAAAAATTTTCGGTGCTAAAAAGTACATTAGTAGGGTGCACTTCATATCTGAGAGTCAAATAGAAGCATCAAATAGTGCGGTTACATCAGAGTTTGAAAAAGTAAATTTTTTGGGTGCCAAAAAGTACATTAGTTGGGTGCACTTCATATCTGAGAGTCAAATAGAAGTGTCAAATAGTGCGCTTACTGCGCAGTTGTCAACATTCTAATTGTTTTGGTGCTAAACTGCTAAATAGTACATTTTGGGCATGCTCTTCATATCTGAGAGTCAAATAGAAGCGTCTTATAGTGCGCTTACTGCGCAGTTGTAAACATTCTAATTGTTTTGCTGCTAAACTGCTTAATAGTAAATTTGTGGCCTGCACTTCATATCTGAGAGTTAAATAGAAGCGTCAAATAGTGTGCTTACTGCGCAGTTGTAAACATTCTAATTGTTTTGGTGCTAAACTGCTAAATAGTACATTTTGGGGGTGCACTTCATATCTGAGAGTCAAATAGAAGCGTCTAATAGTGCGCTTACTGCGCAGTTGTAAAAATTCGAATTGTTTTGGTGCTAAACTGCTAAATAGTACATTTGCGGCCTTCACTTCATATCTGAGAGTCAAATAGAAGCGTCAAATAGTGCTCTTCCTGCGCAGTTGTAAACATTCTTATTTTCTGGGTGCTAAACTGCTAAATAGTACATTTGTGGCCTGCGGTGAATTTCTTGCAGTCCAATAAACTAAAAAATATATATCTTTTTTTTTTACTATTGGCAGTTACATTGTTGCCTGACATAAACCATCTGTTAGTTTGGTCGGTGAAATCAAAGAATGAGGAGAGCGTCAAATAAGGGACGTGGCCCTGGTCGTGGTGCTGCTGGTGTTGGTGGAGCTCCTGTTGCAAGGAGAGCACAAGTGAAACACCTTCCTCAGGTGCGAATAGGCGACCGAACCTTCAGCGTTATTTGGTAGGCTTGCAGCTCTATGAATAGTGAGGCCAGAACAAGTACAGGCGATAGTAGATTGGATGGCTTACAGTGCCTCCAGTTCCTGCACATTGTCTCCCAGCTGCCCCCCTGCTGAAAGCTCAGAGTTGGCACCTGCAGCCCATGGCCATCTGTCTTTCACCTCACACCCTTGCAAACCAGCAAAGGAGTCTGAGCCACAAATCATGCAGCATCTTGTCTCGTATGCTTTTTGATGACTCTGCTGGCGGGGTTTCCATGGGCCATCCACCTAGCCCTGCCCCAGAAATGGAAGAGATTGAGTGCACTGATGCACAACCACTTATGTGTCAGGATGTGGACATGCAAGGACCACCGCAGCACGTCTCTGATGATGACGAAACACAGGTGCCAACTAATGTGGCTTTCTGCAATGTGCAGACCGGCAAGGAGGGCAGGGTTGAGGAGTGGGTGGAAGATGATGTGGAGGATGATAAGGTCCTAGACCCCACATGGAATGAAGGTCATGAGAGTGACGTGTGCAGTTTGGAGGAAGAGGCGGTGGTCGCCAGAGGCACCAGTGCAGCATAAGAGGGAGCAGGGTGCAAAAGCGGAGCGGCCCTCCCCTAGACGGTACTCCTGTTACTGCCCACCACACCCAGGGGCCGAGCACACCAAAGCCAGCTCCAAGGAGTTCCCTGGCGTGGAAGTTCTTCACACAATGTGCTAACGACAAGACACGAGTGGTTTGCACACTGTGCAATCAGAGCCTGAAGCGAGGCATTAACGTGCAAAACCTGAGCATAACCTGCATGACCAGGCATCTACATGCAAAGCACGAGCTGCAGTGGAGTAAGCACATCAAAAACTAAGAAAGGTCTCAGGCTCCTTCTGCTTCCTCTTCTGCTGCTGTCTCAGCCTCTTCCTCCACCTCTGGAGTGACAGTGGCACCTGCCACCCCTCAAACAGAGGATGTGGCAGCAATGCCACCACATTCGCCACTGTCCCCAAGCATCTCCGCACTGTCCCATGGAAGCGTTCAGCTGTCCATCTCCCAAACACTGGAGAGAAAGAGGAAGTACGTCCCTACCCACCCGCAATCCCTGGCCCTGAATGCCAGCATTTCAAAATTTGTGGCCTTTGAAATGCTGTCATTCCGTCTGGTGGAGACGGACAGTTTTAAAAACCTGATGGCGGTGGCTGTCCCACAGTACGTGGTTCCCAGCTGCCACTACTTTTCCAGGCGAGCCATCCCTTCCCTGCACAACCAATTGGCAGACAAAATCAGGTGTGCACTGCGCAACACCATCTGTGGCAAGGTCCACATGACCACAGATACGTGGACCAGTAAGCACAGGCAGGGACGCTATATCTCCCTAACTGCACACTGGGCAAATGTAGTAGCTGCTGGGCCTGAGGCGGATAACAGTTTGGCGAATGTCTTTCCGCCACCGAGGATTGCAGGGCATTTCTCTTTGCCTCCTGTTGCCTCCTACTTCGCTTCCTCCTCCTCTACCACCACCTCATCCGTGCAGCGTAACACCTTCACCACCAACTTCCGCACAGCCAGGGGGAAAGGATGCAGGCTGTTTTAAAACTAATATGTTTGGGGGGAAACCCCACACCGCGCAGGAGCTGTGG
This sequence comes from Pelobates fuscus, assembly GCF_036172605.1. Classification (NCBI taxonomy): domain Eukaryota; kingdom Metazoa; phylum Chordata; class Amphibia; order Anura; family Pelobatidae; genus Pelobates; species Pelobates fuscus. The sequence continues at coordinate 115,544,022 of NC_086317.1, forward strand.
AACAACAGACCGATGAGTGGTTGTTGCCACTAAGCCTCAAGCCCAGCCTGGTGGTGTGCGATAATGGGCGAAATCGCGTAGCAGCTCTGGGCCTATTCGGTTTGCCGCACATTCCTTTCCTGGTGCATGTGCTGAATTTGGTGGTGCAGAAAGTGCGGGCCGTCTGTGCGTGCTTTTGGCGTTCTCACCCTGCTGCTGCTTGCCTGTCTGTGCTGCAGCGTAACTTCGGCCTTCCCGCTCGCCGCCTCATATGCGACGTGCCCACAAGGTGGAACTCCACCTTGCACATGCTGGAGAGACTGTGCGAGCAGCAGCAGGCGATAGTGGAGTTTCAGATGCAGCACGCACAGGTCAGTCGCTCTGCGGAACAGCGCCACTTCACCACCAATGAGTGGGCCCCCATGCGAGACCTGTGTGCCATTTTGCACTGTTTCGAATACTCCACCAACATGGCCAGGGCCGATGACGCCATTCTCAGCCTTACTATCCCGCTTCTATGTCTCCTTGAAAAAACGCTTTGGGCGATGATGGAAGAGGATGTGGCACAGGAGGAAGAGGAGGAGGAAGAGGCGTCATCAGACCAGTCATTCACAAGTGGCTTGGAGGGTGGGTTCCTGCACCAGCATAGGTCAGGTACACAATTGTCCAGCCAGGGCACAGTTCTGGAGGATGATGATGATGAGGAGGAGGAACCGTGTTCACTTCAGGGTGGCACCCAACACAGCTCGTGGGCATCACTGAAGCATGGCTGGGGGGATACGGAGGACAGAGACGATACACCTCCCACAGAGGACAGCTTGTCCTTGCCTCTGGGCAGCCTGGAACACATGAGCAACTACATGCTGCAGTGCCTACGCAACGACTGCTGAGTTGCCCACATTTTAACTTGTGCCGATTACTGGGTGGCCACCCTCCTGGAAAAACATTCATTCTTGACCCCAGAATGGCGGTCAGATTTATCCTTGGATCAACCAGTTATTACCCTACATTGAAAGATTATATCCTTGAATATTCTGTTTTTGTAAGTATGCATCTTGTAGCTGTTTGAACATCTGTATGGACTCTGATAAAACCACTTCTTCAGGCAGAGAATTCCACATCCTTATTGTTCTTACAGTAAAAAAAAAAAAACTTTCCTTTGCCTTAGACGAAATCTTCTTTCTTCCAGGCTAAACGCATGGCCTCGTGTCCTAGAATTCAAGTTGAATTCTAACTTTAGTAAATAATCCAGCATGTTTAAATTTTTCATTATTATTTGCAATGGATGGTTTAACTGTCTGGACAGAATTGGAGTGTGATGTTATTTACTAAATATTTAATATTTTTTTTAATAGAAAACAGAGTTTCACAAGAAATAAAAGCTTTAACACCTTTAGAAGGAGACCAATACAGGAGGACACCCGAGACGGGTTGACTTGCAAGTTTGTCAGTACATCCAGCCCACCAACGCCATCATCAAATCGGTAACCCAAACAACTTGCCCATGCAAGAGTTGCACTCTCCCAGCTGAACTCTGCCTATTCCAAAACATATATCCACCGATTGGGAAAAGTGGCCACTGTGCCTTCTCCGAGGAGTCCTCTCAGCAGCTGAAAAGAAGGCAGGGTAGCTGGGGCACGAGGTTGGGGATCTGGGCCGACTGCCCAGCATCCCTGTGATCTAGGTGTGTAGACCACGATCCCATCCACACCTCCCAGGCCAAAATTATCAGTGGATGTTTTTGTGTAGAGGCCAGCGGTGCTGTGCCTTGCTGACAGCTCTTCTGCTGGAGGAGTGGTGTACTCTGGCTCCACCGTCATTAGAAGGCTGTCCACCCTGCTCTCAAGCTCTTGGGCAGAGCTCAGTGGTCATCTGTCCCAATGCCAGCTTTTCTGCTGATTGAGTGGTGTACTCTGTGACAAACGCTCCTTTCCACGTACATTTGCCATGGACTCCAAGAGGAGTGTGGAAGCTGGCCTCCCTCCCACCAACTATAGTCCACATCTGAGACGCCAATTGGGAGCTACCCCACCATTAGTAGCTTTCCCTGGGTATCCCTGGTTTGGCACTTTCCCTTCTTGCGAATGGAACTAGCTGTGTAGCTCTATTGAACAAGATTCGTCATGAGGACTTTGTGGGCTCTCGGTCATCTCAGCGGGACTTAGCCGCAAATGTTATGGAACTGTTTTCGGCATGAGGCGACCGTGTGGTTCCTGGACAACTTGGTTCGCGTTTTTGAACCACTTTGAAATCTGCCAGGAGAGCAATTTTTGGAGGCAAGGTGCCTGAGACTAAGGGGAACAAACGCTACCTGAGAGCAAGGTGGAGCACCAAATGCCCTGTTCCCTATTTTCCCAAATGTCATAAAGCTGGAACTTCTCAGGACTTCCAAATTAAATTTTATCATCAATGGCCTCCCACAATAGGCTACGGCCATCATAGCCCTCACCCTCTGGAGGGTCATCATCCTCTAGAAATAGGTACTGCAAGACTGCATACCACCTTAAGGCCCAGCAAGAATCATCCAGCCACAATTCTTTTTAGACCAGCTCCTCTAATTGGAAAACCCATTCTGCCAGTGGCTGCTCTCCCAAGTCCTCTATTGTTCCAGAGTTCCCATCGGATCGTGTCCCGCCAGTCCAGTTTACCCTTTGTTAAGAAAGGGTCATCGTACTGGGACAGAGCTGCTTGTAGCGTCCGCTGGAATTCCTCCTCATATGGGGGTACTGCACAGGTGTTGGCTCTATCCATCTCCATGAATTTCAGAAACCACAGTGGGGTCCCAGAAGACGTGTGCCAGTGTCCAGGGACGTTTCCCCAGTTGTTAGGAAGCCATCCCACCACTGTCAACCAATGTAACATAGTTCCATTACTCCATCTGTGTACCTCCGCCAAGTCTGCTTCCTTGTAGCTATCAGGGACCCTGGAGAACTTCAGACCCAGTCGCCAAGGCTTGACTAGGATATCTAAGGACCTTTTCCACCCTGGACCAGGCTGCTGTGTTTATAGCCCTGAATGCACTTTCCATCAGCAAATTTCCCCAAACACCAATTGACACTTGGTGAAGGTTAAAACAGCAACCAACTTTAATATACATAGCACACTTATTTTAAGCCCCCAACAGCCTAATTTACATACAATTTGGTAAATAGAGCACTGTAGTACAAGGAAGTGTAGGGTTAGACAATAGCAAGGGCTGACAGGAGATTGAGGAGGGACAGGGCAGCTAGTTTGTACTGATCTGGCAGTGTCCCTGAGACAACGCCCTGCTGGGGAAACAATAGGACATGAAAAAGGGGGAGGGACAGACAAGCAATACATGCGACATAAAAGAAGCAAGGGTGGAACAGCGCTACAAAAGCTGATCACAAAAAAACTGCACACCTGAAAATAGGGTAACCCTCAAACCCTTCAAGAGAAAGCTAAACAAATTAAACAGAGGATACAGGTAGCGCCAGATAAAACCAATAAATCACTAAAATAACAATAAAAGTATATAAAATATGCAATAAAAACAAAGTTTTTTTACATAAAAAGTCTTCAAGTGTTCAACAGATGTGTATGGTATGACTTCAAACATCAGCAGCATATGTAAAAGAAAACATAGGAAACCAATAATGCAATATTGCAAGTGAGTGGACTGTAGACAACACTCAGGTAAAAATGCCAGCTCACGCCTTAAAGAGCCAGCTCTCAGCAGGGCCGGACTGGCCCACCGGGATACCGGGAAATTTCCCGGTGGGCCGTCGGCACCTGGGGCCGGGGAGACATGTGGATGTCCTGCGGCCGCATGGAGAGCTTGGATGGCGGCCGCAGGGGAAGCTCTCCTTGCGGCCGCAGGGGAAGCTCTTCTGGTGGCCGCTGGGGGAGCAGGCTGTTCTGTCTCTGCTCCCCCTCCCTCGCGCGCTAGAAAGAGACCGGCGCCGGAATATGACGTCATATTCCGGCCCCGGTCTCATTAAGCTGCGCGCGAGGGAGGGGGAGCAGAGACAGAACAGCCTGCTCCCCCAGCGGCCGCCAGAAGAGCTTCCCCTGCGGCCGCGAGAAGAGCTTCAGGAAGGCTGGCTGGGCTGGAAGGTGAGCACAGGAGGGGAGGGGGGGAAGTAACAATGGTCACAGGAAGGGGAGGGTGGGGGGTAACAAAGAGCACAGGAGGGGAGGGGGGGTAACAAAGGGCACAGGAAGGGGAGGGTGGGGGGTAACAAAGAGCACAGGAGGGGGGGGTAACAAAGAGCACAGGAGGAGGGGGGTAACAAAGGGCACAGGAGGGGAGGGGGGGTAACAAAGGGCACAGGAAGGGGAGGGTGGGGGGTAACAAAGAGCACAGGAGGGGAGGGGGGGTAACAAAGAGCACAGGAGGGGAGGGGGGGTAACAAAGGGCACAGGAGGGGAGGGGGGTAACAAAGAGCACAGGAGGGGAGGGGGGGTAACAAAGGGCACAGGAGGGGAGGGGGGGTAACAAAGGGCACAGGAGGGGAGGGGGGGTAACAAAGGGCACAGGAAGGGGAGGGTGGGGGGTAACAAAGGGCACAGGAAGGGGAGGGTGGGGGGTAACAAAGAGCACAGGATGGGAGGGGGGGTAACAAAGAGCACAGGAGGGGAGGGGGGGTAACAAAGGGCACAGGAGGGGAGGGGGGGTAACAAAGAGCACAGGAGGGGAGGGGGGTAACAAAGGGCACAGGAGGGGAGGGGGGTTAACAAAGGGCACAGGAGGGGAGGGGGGGTAACAAATGGCACAGGAGGGGAGGGGGGGGTAACAAATGGCACAGGAGGGGAGGGGGGTAACAAATGGCACAGGAGGGGAGGGGGCTAAGAGGTCACAGGAAGGGGAGGGTGGGGGTAACAAAGGGCACAGGAGGGGAGGGGGGGTAACAAATGGCACAGGAGGGGAGGGGGGGTAACAAATGGCACAGGAGGGGAGGGGGCTAAGAGGTCACAGGAAGGGGAGGGTGGGGGTAACAAAGGGCACAGGAGGGGAGGAGGGTAACAAAGGGCACAGGAGGGGAGGGGGGTAACAAATGGCACAGGAGTGGAGGGGGCTAAGAGGTCACAGGAAGGGGAGGGTGGGGGTAACAAAGGGCACAGGAGGGGAGGGGGGTAACAAAGGGCACAGGAGGGGAGGGGGGTAACAAAGGGCACAGGAGGGGAGGGGGGTAACAAATGGCACAGGAGGGGAGGGGGCTAAGAGGTCACAGGAAGGGGAGGGTGGGGGGTAACAAAGGGCACAGGAGGGGAGGGGGGGTAACAAATGGCACAGGAGGGGAGGGGGGGTAACAAATGGCACAGGAGGGGAGAGGGCTAAGAGGTCACAGGAAGGGGAGGGTGGGGGTAACAAAGGGCACAGGAGGGGGGTAACAAAGGGCACAGGAGGGGAGGGGGGGTAACAAAGGGCACAGGAGGGGAGGGGGCTAAGAGGTCACAGGAAGGGGAGGGGGGGTAACAAATGGCACAGGAGGGGAGGGGGCTAAGAGGTCACAGGAAGGGGAGGGGGGTAACAAAGGGCACAGGAGGGGAGGGGGCTAAGAGTTCACAGGAAGGGGAGGGGGGTAACAAAGGGCACAGGAGGGGAGGGGGGTAACAAAGGGCACAGGAGGGGAGGGGGCTAAGAGGTCACAGGAAGGGGAGAGGGGCCAAAAGATGAGCACAAAAGGGGCTGAAGAGGGTACAAGTCGGAAGGGGGGTTAAAGAGGGCACGGGATGGGGCTAAAGAGGGCACAGGAAGGACGGTGGCTAAAGAGGGCACGGGAGGGGGCTAAAGAGGGCACAGGAAGGGAGGGTGCTACATAAGGGCACAGGAGGGGAAGGGGCTAAAAAGCACACAGGGGGCAAAAGAGGGCACAGAAGGGGAGGGGCACCTATCAGTCTGCCCACCCACCCACACAGGTAGCAACAAGTATGTATGTCAGTGGGAGTGTGTCTGTCTGTGTCATGCTGTGTGTGTGTCTGTCTGTGTCATGCTGTGTGTGTTTCTGTGTCATGCTGTGTGTGTGTGTGTGTGTGTGTGTCATGCTGTGTCTGTGTCTGTGTCATGCTGTGTGTGTGTCTGTGTCATGCTGTGTGTGTCATGCTGTGTGTGTGTGTGTCTCTGTGTCACTGTGTGTCTGTATCATGGTGTGTGTGTGTGTCTGTCTGTGTCATGGTGTGTGTATGTCTGTCATGGTGTGTGTGTGTCAGTCGTAGTGTCTGTGTGTGTTTGTAAAAATAGTGTTTTACTCACTTTTTTTTCCAACGTCATGCCGGTCTCTGCCTCTATGACTGAGATCATCAAGTTTGATGATCTCAGCCAATCCGCACTGACACAGGAAGCGCCTCTAGTGACCGTCTGAGTGTCTGTCACTAGAGGTGTCACTAGGAAGCAATGTAAACACTGCCTTTTCTCTGAAAAGTCAGTGTTTACATTCAAAAGCCTGCAGGGACAGGCTATAGACACCAGAACCACTACATTAAGCTGTGTGTGTGTGTGCGCCTGCTAGTGAGTTTGCTTGCTTGCATGTGTGTGTGTGTCTGCTAGTGAGTGAGCTTGTATTTTTATGTCAATGAGCTTATGTATATTAGTGAAATTGTTTGTCTATGAGGCTGTGTATCAATGAGCTTGTGTGTGTCAGTGAGATTGTCTGTGTCTGCATGTGAGTATGCTTACTGTATAATTAAATGTTTTACTCTGAAAGGACCAATATATTATATTAGAAAAAGCTATATATATATATATATATATATATATATATATATATATATATAATTACTCAATCATCTGGGGTGGCAAGACATAGCCTTACATATTACATGCGACAATATATGGCGCAATGACTTATGGGGCTGGCATAGATTTTTTTTCCCAGGGCTGCTTTGTATCCCCAGTCCGGCCCTGGCTCTCAGTAAAACAACATACGTTGATATTTAAACTCCCCACTTGTAGGTTATCCCTCTGACGGTAGTCGAGGTGTTAGTCTTATGCAATAAAAGAAGGAAACAAGGACCATAGTGCTCTCCATATATGTAAGTTATGTAAGAAGAAGTATACTTACAACTTGAGGAGCAGATGGACCGCTCTATGAATTAGGCGTGGGTGGAACAATCCCCACCTAGGATTCTTTAACTGATGAGCCTGATGTATCAGATGATAAGATGTGCAGGTATGGATAAAATAATAGAAGTATAAAAGACTAACCCATCAAATAGTAAAATCGTTCGTTACTGAATCTATACAAACAGCAAAAAATAAGTAAGTAATACAGCTTTAAACGGGCTGCTTCACAAAACAAAAACGAGCGACTAATAGTTTCTAAAATGAATAAAACATATGTATATGTGAGCGCTTCAAAAAACTCAAGATCAGTTCCAGCCAAAAAGAGATCGAAAATCTCAAAAGAAATACATCACTTTAAAAAATATTTAAATTCGCAGTGTCTATTATTATCTGATAATTAGTCTGTGTACAAAAAAGCAAATGTATCAACTAGACTGTATGATCAAAGTATACAGTGTGACACCTAAATATTTGCAATAAGAGGCTATAAAGTATATCGCTAGGGGGTCAATAAAAACAATACCCAGCTCAATTATAATGGAAAAATATATTAGACCAACAGTTTAAATATATTTAGCAAAATACATTTATTAAATAAAGAGATAGTGATAATAGAACACAATGTCTTAAATATTCCAGTTCCAAAGAAAATATTGGTGTATCTCCAGTGAGGGGCCCCTTCACTGGAGTGGAACTGAGTAAGTCATCAAAAAACCTATTAGAATAAAAATAATAATAGCCTTGTATAAAATTTAATTTTTAGAGTTGGAAGGTTAAAAGTGAATGCATGCTCAATTCAAACGGGTGGATGGGACATGGAGCTCCAAATCCTCCCAGCTTTCGTGGCACTGCTAAGGGTGTACCGAGTACGTTCCCAAGCCTGAAAAAGCTCTGGGAGTATCCCAGTGAGACTTACCCTGTTCGCCGCGCCAGAAGCCGGGTAGAGAAGCACGCTGGTCCACAACCACCCGATGTATGATAGATTTGATCAGTTTCCGGCAGGGAATCAGTCAAGATGCCGTAATCCAGATCACAATAAATAAAAGCTGGAACTTTGAGAGAGATGATTGGATAAGTCTACGCGTTTCGTCTTGCTAGAAGACTTTGTCAAGACTTCAATCCTACAAGGTTCTAATAGGTATATATACCGGTACTCAGATGTAACCATAGAATGAATTCATGACGTCATCTTCGACGGAACGGCTGTTCTTAAAGTGATAACACAATTAAATAAGTATACACTGGTTATTAGTAATAGTCATCATAGACATAAGGGCTAATGGATCATTGGGATCAGAACCCAAATGATAAAATTATACTTTAACCCCTTAAGGACCAAACTTCTGTAATAAAAGGGAATCAAGACATGTCACACATGTCATGTGTCCTTAAGGGGTTAAGCCACCCAAAAACAGGACTAATGTTGATCCTGTCCTGGATTTATGACAAGGATAATGAAGTTATAGCCCAAACCATGCCCTATGATAACATAAAAACAAGCTCTGAATCCCTCTTTCGCCCTACCAAGGGGGGATACACATCCTAAAATACATTTGATAAAAAATATTTTAAATCTCCTGCGGCCATAGTATCTCCCCAGCTCCTTACTATCATGTATGGGGTCCCTGTGCAGCTAATAGGGATCTGAACATTAAAAATCAAATAGCGGAATTAATAGTCTAACGAGGATTTCCCCTTAATCCATGTCTATTATGGACCAACAACAGGTGAATTACAGAATGTAGACAGTCATCAGACATAATTTGGTAAATAATGGACAAAAACCTAAAGGAAGAAAGGGGGACCATGTGATCTGTTCTACGTCTTCATTTAGTCCATATGGGCTGAGGCTGTTTAATCTAAAGATCCAGTTAGTTTCTGCCATGATAAGGGCTATTTTCCTATTTACAGTAGTGTTCTTATCAGAGATAAGTTGTATCCCCATCACCCCATTACTGTGATGAACTGCCAGGAAATGTCTCGCTACTGGGGATTTTTTGTCATTGTATAAAATTGCACGCCTATGCTCTCTGAACCTCATTTTAAGTGTTCTTCTTGTCTGTCCCACATATAATAAACCACAAGAACAAGTGAGTAGGTAGACGACAAAAGATGAATTACATGAAATCTTTGAATTGATTATGTATGTCCGATCACTAGAGGGGGGGCCAAATTCTGATTTCCCATGACAAATATATTGACACGTGAGACAACGGGTGGCACCACATCTAAAGTTGCCTGTTATATGATGGGAAATTGGGTTAGGGGATTCAACAGTTGCTAATTTGGAGGGAGCTAGAATATTTTCCAAGTTCATGTTTTTCCTAAAAGTTACCCTAAGTTCCATGGAAATACTAAAATTCAACCACGGATTAAGGCGAAGAATGGGCCAGTGTTTCTGTAAAATTTGAATAATTTGGTCATTTGCATTATTGAATGTTGTGGTAAAAATAGGACTCTTGACCATGGTAACATCCTTGGTACTGATGGTAAAATTGTGAAACTTCTTCTTTGGTTTGGATGGTTGGTTCGTCAAAAGGAGTGTAATCGACTGTTGTAGATCTGGAGGATTAGGATGAATGGGTGGGGTGGACAGGGAATCTCCCTGGGTGGGTCGATAGACTAGTGTATTCCTATTCAAATTTCTAGGTTTATTATATGCACGAAGAATTGTAAGTGGATCAAACTCCTTTTCTAAGAAACGTTGACATAGGTCAAAAGCTTCTTCCTCAAAATTCCGGCGTAACCTAATTGTCCAAAAGGTATATTATTGATCCACGTGGGGTGATGACCACTTGTCGAATGCAGGTATCCATTAACATCTACTGGCTTTTTATAGGTTCTGGTTATTATACGTCCAGTATCTCCACGTAAGATGAGATCCAGGAATTCTATTTTTACTTTATTCTTAGTACGGGTAAAAGAAAGCCCCCATTGGTTAGTGTTGAGATCCATAATAAAATTGTCAATGTCATTGTTGTCGCCCCTCCAGATGACAAGGATATCATCAATAAAACGTTTATAAAATACTAAATTATCCCTCCATCGTGGCTTATCTAAAACATGCATATGTTCCCAGAAGCCCATAAAAAGGTTGGCATAAGCGGGGGCAAAAACTTGCCCCCATTGCAATAACCCTTAGTTTAAAGATAAAATTGTCCATTGAAACAGAAATAATTATGGGTTAAAATAAAGGAGACACTCCTTAGTAGGGCCTCAGCCTGACTTCGAGGGAGCAGGGGATCTGAGAATAAAAAATATTCCAGAGCCTTATGCCCTACATTGTGATCAATGTTGGTATATAGTGCTGTGACGTCAATAGTAATCCAACAGTAATGCTCTTCCCAGCCAATCTCCTGAATCAAAGATAATACAGGGCTGGCATCTTTGATATATGAGGATAAGTTGATCACAAATTTTTGAAGGTGGGTATCAACCCTTTTGGACAGGGGGGCGTTGAGTGAATCTATCGAATAAATAATTGGTCTACCAGGGGGGTTTGTAATGGACTTGTGGATCTTAGGTAAGTAATAAAATATAGGTATATTGCCAATACTAGATAAAATAAATCCTCTTTCCTTTTTCTCAATGCATCCCCTATAAAACATGATATCGATTAGTATGTGGAGCTCTTTGGTGAATTGAGCTGTTGGGTTGTTGGTAAGAGTTTTATCACCCAAATGTGGTAGGCTTCCTTCAGGTAATCATCTCTATTGAGGATGATGATCACCCCACCTTTATCAGCTCCTTTAATTACTATATTGCAATTTCTTTTAAGCTCTTTTAGGGCTTTCATTTCCTCTTGAGTCAGATTATTATGAGGGATGACTAACTTGTGTTTAGTATTCCTATGATGCTCTAGTTTCTTAAAATCCTTTATTACCAATTCATAAAAAATGGGTATGAAATTGCCCCTGTCAGCTATTGGATAATAAGTGGACCAGGGTTTTAAACCGGTCGTTATATTAGCATTCACGATTTCCATGGCATCAATCTCAGTATTTATTTCTAATTGTTCATCCAGGAGAGACATTAGGTTCTTAACCCCTTAAGGACCAAACTTCTGGAATAAAAGGGAGTCATGACATGTCACACATGTCATGTGTCCTTAAGGGGTTAAATATGATTTTGTCTTGAGGGTTATTCACGAAACCAGGACAATGAACCGCACTTCTGGCTTCCTTAATATAAAAAGACCATGTCAGTGTTAGTTTTCTAATAAACTGATTCATATCTTTAAATAAATCAATGATATTAGGGAATCTCATAGGGGCAAAACTCAGACCTTTATTGAGTAACAGGATTTCTGATGGTTTTAATATATGTGTAGAGAGATTAAAGATGCCTTTTAAAGGAGGCATCTTACTTTGTTTAGGTTGGGATCCACTACCCCTTTTCCTCTGTGGCGGCATCTCTTTTTCTGCCACCCACTTTCGTAAAAAGGGGAAATGTACGGGGGGCATGATGTGTACCTTATCCTAAAAAAAGGTATTTTTTGTGTCAATCAATTTTTATTTAGTTTTCCAAGGTAACAAAAGAGATACAGTAATTACATTGCATGTTCTGTACAATGGTCATATTTGCAAACAGTTAAATATGAGGTTGGCAAACCGTAAACATTAGTGGGGTAAGTTTAGTGATGTTAAGGTTCACTTGGTAATTCGTTTCTGAAGGTAGGTCGAGCTCTGGCAAGCAAGTACACGGTACATTGAAGAGTAACCACCCAGACCTGGTTTCAACCCACTTTCCCATGCTTCAGGCTTTGTGTGTGAGCTCAAAGATTAGAAACTGGAGAGGTATAAGTGTTCCTATGCTGATGTTTTAGTGAGTGTGTGTGGCACAATTTAAGGTAGGATTCTCCTAAAGTGACTGTCGGTTTAGCTCTGGTAATGGTTTGTTCATACATGTGGACAAGCGCCTGAGATTATTATCCAGTGTTCTGCCCAATCTCCGTCCCTTTGGTAAATAGGTTAAGTTTCACCTCGGTCTGGGTATTTTGTCTCTTGGTTTATCCGTGTCCGGTGTCTATGGGGGATAGCCTGACGTCTATCAGGACCGAGTCTCGACCTCCCTCCCCCATGGGGCCTTTCGAACCTATCGGAACATTAAGTGTCAGGGTCAGTCCTGTCGGTGGGAGGTGGTAGCTTTGGCGTTTCCTGCTGTGGTCGTGTCCATCTCCCTGGTTGGATCCCAACCTGTCAGGGTTGTTCCGTCTCTCGTCTGGTATGTCGGGGAGTGGGGGGGTGTCCAGTAGGAGGTGGTTGTGGAGGGGTAGGGGGTTGGGGGGGAAGGGCAGGTGTCGGCGTGGCCTTGGGCCAACAGTCCGGGTGAGGTCCCCATGGGCGTGCACTAGTCTCATGTTCGGACAGCGTACGGTCGTGGCCACACGTCTATTCGTACTGGGCCCAGTCCCCCGAGTCCGGCATGCCCCTGTGCCCTTATGCTCTTCCCGTAGAAATGTAAAGCCTCCACGGGTACCACTGTAGGGCGCACTTGTCCGAGCACCCCTGCAGGGAAGCAGTCAGTATTTCCATATCATAAATTGATTCTACTTTATCAACCCATTGGCTGAAGGTGGGTACCGAAGCCCTATTCCAATGCAAGGGGATCAGCGCTTTTGCGGCATTCAGCATATGGATGGTCAGTGAGTGTTTATATTTCTTTGTGGGGACTGATGTGTGGTGTAGGAGCATCGTCATGGGTAGTAGGGGAAGGTCGCTTCCAGTGATTTCCTTAATTTTCGAGTTGATCTGCAGCCAGTATGGCGCTATTCGGGGACATGACCACCATATGTGCAAGGTCGTTCCCATAGCCGAGTTGCATCTCCAGCATGAGCCCGTGTTGTTGTTGTCGAAGTGTCTCAGGATATCGGGCGTGCGGTACCAATGGGACAACAATTTATAGCCGGTCTCCTGGAACTTCGAACTAATGGAGCATTTATGGGTGAGTAGTACTATCTTGTCCCATTCTTGTTCTGTGAGTTGCGTACCGGTTTCCCGTTCCCATTTGCCTCTGTATCCTACGGGGCTGTTGTCTATGGTCCCCCGAAGAGTCCTGTATAGGAGTGATACCCCGTGGTCTATGTGAGCTCGGTTTGTGCATAACCGCTCGAAGCTTGTGAGTTGTCTGTGAAGGTGGTTCTGACCCGCCATTCTAGCAACATACGTCCGCACCTGGTGATAGCGGAATTCGTCCAGCTGTGTGGGTCGTGTATGTCCCAGTAAGTCGGGCAGTGGTCTGAGTGTTCTCCCTGAGCACCACCGACCCACGTAAATCCAATCGGGTTGCTGGAAGCCCTGGAAAGCTGCTGGGGGTAAACCCCCTGCCAAATCCGGGTTGTGGGTGATGGGGGTCAGTGGGTTCGGTGAGGTCGTTAATTGCTGCGTGTGGCGGGTTTTGCACCAGGTCTTAAGGGTCGCATCAATCATGGGGTTGTCTGTGCGTAGCTCCGGGATGGTGGCTCGTCCCAACCACAGTCTAGAGGGAAACTGGCCTTGTGTTTGCTGGAGTTCCATGGCTACCCATTGTTTTGGACTGTCACTGACATGCCAGTCCACTATTCTGTGCAGATGTGTGGCTTGGTAGTATGACTGAGCCGACGGTAGTCCCAGCCCGCCGGCCAACTTAGGACGTTCCATGACTGTCCTACGGATGCGTGAGGCTCTGTGATTCCATACAAACCCGCGAATGGTCGAGTCCGCTTCCTTGAAGAACGAATGTGGTATAGATATCGGCAGGGTGGCGAAGAGGTAAAGCAGCCGTGGCATCACATTCATTTTGACCGCGTTAATACGGCCAAACCAAGTGATGTAGCTTGTCGTCCAACGCTGAAGGTCTTGCTTTATGCACTTGAGGAGGGGAAGGAAGTTCAGTTGGTAGACCTGCGATAGGTTTTTCGGTAGCCAGGTACCTAGGTAGCGCAGTTTCACCGCGCACCAGGAGAAGGAGAATTGGGCACTAAGTCTGCGGACGTCTTCTTCGTTCCGCATTATTGGCATAGCTTCCGACTTATCCAGGTTGAGTTTCAGATTGGACACCTGTCCAAACCTGCGGAATGCCTGTAGAAGATTGGGAACGGAGATCAAGGGTTGTTCAAGGAAGAACAGCATATCGTCGGCATATGCCGCCACTCTGTGTTCCACCGTACCTATGCGAACCCCCGTTATGCCCCCATCCCGTCTGACCGCCTCCAGGAATGGCTCCAGGGAGAGGGCAAACAGGAGGGGGGACAGGGGACATCCCTGGCGGGTCCCGTTACGTATGGGGAACGGTTGTGACAGGCCTCCGTTCACACGAATCCTGGCGGTCGGCGTCGAGTACAGGGCGGAGATCCAGGTGCGCATATGCGTCCCAAAGCCGAAATGTCGTAGTGTTTCATTTAAGTATATCCAGTCTACTCGGTCGAACGCCTTTTCGACGTTCGTCGAGAGTAGGACAGTGTCCCGGTCTTTGGATCTCGTATAGTGGATAATGTTTAATGGCGGATAGTATCATCTCTAGCTTCCCGCCCTGGAATGAAGCCGACCTGATCCGGGTGTATGAGGTCCGGCAGAAGCCGGGACATTCTCAAGGAGAGAGCCTTTGTGAACAGCTTCAGGTCGGCATTAAGCAGTGAGATCGGCCTGTAGCTGGAGCAGAGTGAGGGGTCCTTCCCTTCCTTGGGGATCACTGTGATCGTCGCCGCCAGGGTGTCTGAGGGGAAGGCTCCGCCGTCTCGTATGGCATTGAGGCTCGTCAGAAGCCTGGGCAGAAGAACCTCCTGGAATGTCCGCAGGTACGTCAGAGGGAGGCCGTCTGGGCCCGGCGCTCGATGTGGTTTTGAGTGTTTCAGGGCTGCCGTAAGTTCTACCAGGGTCAAGGGTCCATCCAACTCCTCTGCGAGGTCCGGCGTGAGTTTACGTGTGACGGTTTGCGATAGGTAGTCCGATACCCTCCGGCGGTGTAGTCTTGCCGTGTCCCCTGTTTGAGCCTGGGACTGGTGGTAAAGGTCCCTGTAGTACTCCCTGAAGGCTTCCATAATTCCCTCCGGCATCCTTGTGGATTGTCCCTGTTGAGTGCGGATTTTGTGTATGTGCTGGGATCTCCTCTTCTCCTGAAGCATTTTCGCTAAAAGTCTGCCGCTCTTATTGGAATGCTCATAGAAAAATCTCGCAGATATTCACAGGGTGTGTAGCAGGCCCTGAGACAGGAGATCCGCTAGTGACCTGCGGGCTTCTGTGAGTTGTAGGTATACATTGTCGTCTGCAGAATTTTTGTGAGAGTCCTCTAGGCTGGCTATCTTTTTGATGAGGTCAGAGATGTCCCTGTTCCTGTTTTTCCGACGCTGTGAGCCAAGGGCTATGAAATGTCCTCGGATGACACACTTATGTGCCTCCCACAGCGTTAGGGGGGACACGTCCTCCGTGGAGTTCACGTCGAAGTAGTCGGTGAGTGTCCGGCAGGCTGATGTCCTGGCCTCCAGATCATCTAGAAGGGTCTCGTTGAGTTTCCAGTGGCGCTCCGCAGGTCTATACAGCGGGGACCTCATCCGGATCAGGATAGGCGCATGGTCGGATTGATGCATTATTCCAATCTTTGCGTCTTGGAGGTGGGTCAGTCGTTCTTGAGGCAAAAATACATAATCGATTCTGCTATAGCGCTTGTGGACCGCGGAATAGTACGAAAAGTCCTTGTCATCTGGGTGTGCGACTCTCCAGCAATCTTGGAGCCCTGATCTGGCTAAGGTGCGTCGCATTGAGCGCAGGCAGTGTTCTGGGATCGCGCTTGTGCCGGTTGAAGAGTCCACGCTTGGATCAAGCGGAGCGTTAAGATCACCAGCCATGACCAGCAGGCCTTCCCTGAATCTCTCAAGTTTGGCCAGGGTTTTAGCTAGGAAGACGTGCTGCCTACGGTTAGGGCTATATACGCATGCAAAAGTATAGGGGGTGTCAGCAATGGTACCCTTAAGGAAGATATAGCGACCACCTGGGTCCTTGCATGTTTCTTTGAGATTAAACGGTATCGTGTGTGCGAATAAAATCGCCACCCCTGTCTTTCGTGCGTCTGGGTGATTTGCAAAGTAGCCCTGAGAAAAGCGTCTGTTTGTCAGGGTCGGCGCATCTCTCTCTCTCTGAAGTGCGTCTCCTGCAGGAACGCAACGGACACTCTCTCTGCCCAGAGCCTACGGAGGAGTTGCGCGCGCTTCTCGGGTATGTTGAGCCCACGAACATTGTGCGACCACAGTGTAAGCTGCGCCGGTCGAAACTGTGCCATGCCCGATTGATGCAGGGCCCTCACTCAGGTGTAGCGTAGGCCGGGGGGAGAGGGAGGGTTAGTCTGGGAAAGTGTAAACGTCCGGGGTTGGGTAGTCCGTGAACGTGGTAATAGCAACGTCGAACCTCGGTCAGGTAAGGTTGTTCGGGGGCCGTCTTTGGGTCGTCTCTCCGAACTCTGGCCGGTATTTACAAAGTAGGTCAGTTGCGTGGGGTGCGTGGAAGGCTCCCTACGGGGTATGTCGTCCCTCTGTGTAGGTTGTGTAGTCAGCAGCCTCCATCGGCTCCCTCCCCGCCGGTAGTATCAGCTGTAGGGTAAAATTTTTCTGTCCCGTGGGTCCCTCCGTCTCGGGTCGCATGGGGAACAGTCGCCCAACCCAGACCCCGCTCGCGTAGTGCGCTAAAGTCGGTGTTCATCTACTTTGTGGGGTTCTCCAACTCATCGGGCCTAGTTCATTTTAGTCGTGTTATCTGTCTAAGCCTTCAGTCAGCTGACAGTGTGTCGGACCTCTATCCAGCTCCCTCCCTTCCGGTGGCCCGTATAGAAGCATAGCTAACGAGGGTCATAACTTCCTCCGCTTCCCTCCATGTGGTGTCTCATACATAGGGCCCTTAACGTACATTGCTAGGTAAAATGATAGCTTAACAAATAACCAGCGCCTATTCGGTGCAACGTTAACAATACAGGAACATATTAAACAGTGTCATTCCGTGATCCCCCCCAGAAACGCCGTCACCCCGCGCCCTGCCCAGCCAGGTTGCCGCAGACTGTTGGTAGGTGGCAGAGTCTGGGTTGGGCAACCGGGGCGGGTGGGTGCGTGTCCTGCCCCCATAAACCCCCTTCCCCGACTGCAGCCCTCCCCCTCCCGGTCCCCGTGCGGTTTCCCTTGTGGCCTTTTTTTCTCGGATAGGACAATCAAGCCTCTATGCAAGCCTGGGGAACCTGCCGTCCCCACTCCGGAGAGTCCCAGGGTTTTGTGATAGACAGCAGTCCGCAATCGCTTAAGTCTTTCAAGGGACTGTCTCATAAACACCAATCCTCAGGGGTATCCCTTCCCAAGTCCCAGTCCCCCCGCCCAAACCTCTCTATCTTCCCGGGGGTAGAGATAAGACCCGAGGTGCGTGATTCCTGGGTGACCTGGCTTGTGCTGCTTATTCCCCTACTTTACCCCTCCCAAACCTTCTAATGATACCCTCGGGGCTTCGGGGAGGCAATGGCCTGGTGAGGTGGGGAGGGTGGTACATACCCTGGCGGGATTGTCTCTGCGTCCCTTGGCCGAAGTGTGTCCTTCGGGTTCATGGGGGGGGGGGGGTCGCCTGGGTCCTTCCCACTGATCATCCGGTAAGGCGTCAAAAAAAAAATTGGCAGGTCAGCGCTGCGGGGTTCCTACGTCCCCGGGGGGGGGTCTTGCTCCATTCACTCTTCCGGTGTCACAGGGCCGCCTCTGCGTTGGATCGGCCTCGAAGTTGCCCCTTCTCGGAGGATATCTGCCGGTGTAATCGGGCCTGTGGGTCTAGCTGGTGGGTAGTCCAAGATCCAGTTTGGCACAGGTATGTCAGGCAGGTCCAGGGCCCGCAGGAAGTGTGGGATCTCATTCGGCCACCTCAGGACATGCCAGCGGTTCCCTACCCTGGCCTGAAGACTGAATGGGAATCCCCACTTGTATGGGATCCTCTTCTCTTGCAGTATGGAGGTGATTGGCTTCAGGGCTCGCCTAGCATCCAAGGTGAGAGTGGATAGGTCGTGGTACAGCGCTATTTGTGAGTCCAAGTATCGGAGTGAGCGTTGTGTCCGAGCCACTCTCATGACAGTCTCCTTCAGTTGGAATGACCGGAGACAGCAAATCAGGTATCTGGGCTGGCCGTCGGGGCGCGGTGCTCTGAGCGCCCGGTGGGCCCTTTCAATGCCAAAGTCCGGCGGTGCTTCGGCGCCAAGGATTTGGGTGAACAGGCCTTCCAGCAGTTCCTTAGGTGTCTCACCTTCCGACTCCGGAACTCCCCTGACCCGGATATTGCAGCGACGGCTTCTGTTCTCCAGGTCTTCAACCTGGCGCCTCAGGTCCAGTAATATGTTGCCCTGTCTCGTGGCTGCTAGTTCCGCTGTCGTTGCGTGGCTTGTAATTGGTGCACCTCCAGGATGTCCACTCTTTGTTCCAGCAGTGTGAGGTCTTGCCTGACCGCGGTGATTTCTTCCCGGATGGCGGTTCGGAGTTCTGCCACGAGTTCCGTTTTGTCCCTGCGTGTCAGCATGTTAGCAGCTATCGCGGCCAGATCAGCGGAGAGCTGTGTAAGTGCATCTTCGGGGGATCCATGGGTCGGGGATCCTCGTGCAGAGCCTGCGTAGCTGCTTGTGCCCGGGGAAGCGGGCGCCATCTTGCCTGGGCCACGTGTTACAGCCAGCGGAATCGGCGTGGACAGATATTCATCCATTGGACCCGCGGGAGGTCCCGTAGAAGGGTTCGCCGGACCGGGGGAGGCCCCACGCTTAATTTTCCCCTTCTGTGCGGGGGGAGATAAGGCTTATTTTATGTGCTTCGGCGGGTCGGGGCCTAGGAGCTCAGTGTGTCTGCGTCCTACTTCATGCTCAGCCGAGCCACGCCCCCCCTAAAAAAAGGTTTTGTTCTTCCATCTAGAGCTCGAGATGTTGAGGCCTTTAGTTGTGCCCTTAGATAATTGGAAGTAGTGGGTTTGTGTGATTTAGGGAAAGAGAGAGCAAGCAACTTTATGATTTCATATGTTGAAATTTGCATCTTTAAATGTGAGAGGACTAAATTCTCCTCAGAAAAGAGTAATACTTTTAAACTTTAAAAAAAAGAAAGATTAGGTGTATGTGGAGTGCAAGAAACCCACTAGAGAGCAGGGGGAAAAGCATTATTTAAATCTAAGGATTACCCCTGCATATTCTCCTTCTCTATGCCCAATAAGAAAAAAAGAGGAGTGTTGACAATTATAGCTGCTAAGGTTGCATTTAGGTCGATTTACCAAGAAATAGATAAAGAGGGGAGGTATCATATTCTTATTGGGGAAATTAATAGCCACATATACACAATTGTCAATGTATATGCTCCCAACCAATCCCCTAATAGGTACGTGCAAAAACTATTTAACAGAGTCGAGAGAATTGGGCAGGGTCGGATTATATATCTTTGAGACTTTAACACACTGGTAGATCCAGAAATGGATAGGAATAGCCTGAGAGGAAAAGGAGCTACAAGCTTTAGGGGTAATCCAGGTGGAAACTTTGGCGATATTCTTAGAAAAAACTGCCTGTTAGTCTTTGGCAGGTTTGGCACCCTCAAGAAAGGTATTTTACTTGTTTTTCTAATTCACATCAGGTCTACTCAAGGATTGATTATTTTAATGCAGAAGCAGATACAACAAGAAGATTTTTATCATTAATATATCTTGGTCTGACATAGTGCTCTGATAATGATAATTAAGGAAGATTACAATAGAGATAGAACAAGTTGGAGACTTAATGATAGACTTCTCTCTAAGGAACAAAACTTACTTATAATTAAAGAGTTAACAGAGCATTTTTTTTAAGGAGAACTTGAGTGGG
Organism: Pelobates fuscus; assembly: GCF_036172605.1. Lineage (NCBI taxonomy): Eukaryota > Metazoa > Chordata > Amphibia > Anura > Pelobatidae > Pelobates > Pelobates fuscus. Next base: position 115,563,841 of record NC_086317.1, read on the forward strand.
GAAATCTCCATTGATACAATCTGGTGTGCAAACAAATGCACGATAAGAGGCCATTTAATTAAATTAGGCTATCAAGAGAAATAATTGGAGAAGTTAAATAAAATTAACCTTTCTATTGATACGGGCCAAAAACTGAAAAAGGTTAAAGAGGAAATAAATGGCGCCTTGATCCAACAGTCAAATTTCTATTTGGAGAAGCTAAAAAGTACTTGGTACTACAAGGGAAACAAGTTGAACAAACTATTGACCAGTAGACTAAAAAATGATAAAGCGAAGAAGACAGTTTTTTTTTAAGATTCTCCAGGGCAATGATTCCATTTTAGTTCCATCCAAGATGGGTCAAGCATTCCAAGAATTTTATTCTAAATTATACAATCTGCCAGAAAGATATGCCCCGATAAATATCGAAGAATTCTTAAATAGATATCAGATACCTAAAGAACAGGGGGTAAGAGATTGTGTCCTGTGAGCGTAGCTCTCAGCGGGTATAATAGGTTACACAGTATCAGCAAATGGATACATTTGTCAGCAAAAGGTTGATACAAAGTCTCTAGTCCCTAAACGAAAAAAAGAGAACAGAGTTCCCATAACCCTGCTCACCGGAAAAAACAAATAGTCTCTTAACTCCCTGTTCTTTGGTCTAGGATTCCCTTCAACCCCTCCCCCATACCATAATACTATCTGTTTATATCAGAGGCACCTACCCTCTTACTTTATAACCTTTAGGCTATGCATCAAAGGTATTAAAGGCTCCTCCGATACAGGACACTTTTGAGATTTATATTCCCAGCTTTTAAAATGTATTTTTGTCATTTTTACTTTATACACCACTAGGGTTTGCACTTCTCACTTAGTTTATTAGTTTTTTATTTTTTTCTGTGTATACCTGTCGGGCATACATATACCACTAAAGGCTAAGACCACATATATGGAATTTTATTCTGTGGAGGTTCTCATTTTGGAAAAGAGACCACCTGCTATTCATGTGAGCGGTTCCTTTACTCCTATTTATTATTTACCTTTATTGACATTTAAGGTTATGCCCTGGAGTTCCTCTGTAACCTGCTAGGGGATACCAGCTCTGACTAGCTCATCTCTGTACCCCTAAATCTTTTTGTATATTAACTTATTATTTCTCTTTACACAGGAAATTTTTTCAAAGATCCTCTTCCAGATGCTGACCTTTTTATTCTCTCTCGTATACTTCATGACTGGGATGACGACACGTGTTTGAAGCTCTTAAAAAAAATTTACATGGCTTGCAAACCAGGTACTATATGCAACTGTGCTTGTTTAGTGTGAACATAACATATATGATACTTTAAAGTAAAGTTAAAATTTATGAACACTTTTGAGGCACTTTTAATGTTGATAAAATTCCTTTATCCTGCAACATGGGGAGATCAGAATCTGGGGTATAGTCAATTGCAGTGGCACAAATATTGATTACTATCATCAATAGACACTAATCCCTCTAATATAACAAATTAATTACCTAATAAGAACTTGACACAGAGCCCCAATCTACTTCTTGTCCACTTGATCCTTTAGAATGATGAGCAATGACAGGTCTTGGTTTCACATGGGAGTCGAAAGTCGAAACCATTCGGTTTGCCTTGTATACAAGGCTTTCGACTCCCATGTGAAACCAAGACCTGTCATTGCTCATTATATCATAATTGGGTATATGTTCACTAACTAATATATGGATACACACATAATTTACAGTGTTTTATACTTGAACACATTTGCCACATCTAAAATTATAGCAACCAGTGTCAAATGAGTTATTGTAAATCTGATAATCATTAAAAGACTGTGGTAAGAAAGCAATGCTTTGTCAAACCTATAATTAGCAATCTTAGGTTCTAATAATAAAAGTTGCCAAAGTTGTTTGATTCCCTTCCTACATGGGCTTGTTGTAAAAATTGAGAAATTGTTCATGTGACGTGTTTTATCTGTCTCCTTAATAATAAAAATATTTCATATTGATTAGTTCAAGGTAACCTTTGTATAACAATCTACAATCAGGGCTTTCCAAACTGTTACGGTCCGAGACCCACTTTTGAAAACAATAATTTTTCGAGACCCATTCGCTTATAATGCATATTTTCAAAATGAATGAACTTTGCACACCATGGCAGCTTTAGAGGCAAAAAATTGACACACTATGGCAATCGGATTTAGAGGCATAAATTGACACCATGGCAATCCATTTTAGATGCATACAACTGGCACACTATGAAAATCAGCTTTAGAGGCATAAAATGGCACACCATGACAATCCGCTTTAGAGGCATACAATTGGCATACCATGGCAATCCGCTTTAGATGGATACAATTGTCACACTATCAGTTTTAGATGCATAACATTGGCACACTATGGCAATCAGCTTTAGAGGCATACAATTGGCATACCATGGCAAGCAGTTTTAGAGGCATAACATTGGCACACCATGGCGATCAGTTTTAGAGGCATACAATTGGCACACCATGGCAATCCGCTTTAGATGCATAACATTGGCACACCATGGCAATCAGCTTTAGATGGATAAAATCGTCACACCATGGCAATCGGTTTTAGAGGCATAAAATTGGCACATCAAGGCAGTTTTAGATGCATAAATGTGGCATATCATGGCAGTTTTAGAGGCATAATTTTGGCATATCACGGCAGTTTTAGAGGTATAATTCTGGGATCTCACGGTAGTTTTAGAGGAATATTTTTTGCATATAATGACAATCAGTTTATAAGGCATAAAACCTGAGGGTGACAGGTGACAGTGTGGGGGGAGGATGACAGTGTAGTTACAGACTCAGAAGTGCTGTGTCCCTCTCTTTCTCACGTTGAGTATCCCAGTGGTAGATCCTCATCTGTCGGAGAACTCCAACAATGCTATGCCAGCTGGGGCTCTACCATTTGATCATCGTTGCAGGGTTGTATTTGTGAGCAGTGTTTGAGCGTTTGAGTGTAAGCATGTTTTTGTATGAAGTATGTGTGTAAATGTTGGTGTTTGGATGTAGGTGTGCATTTGTGTGTAGTGTATGTAGGTGTACATGCAGGTTTAGTGCATTTCTGTGTAGTGTAGTGTATGCACACACTGAAACACAAACACACGTGATGGATGCAATTCTCTTTTCAGCTATGTAACTATGTCACTATGTAACACATACAGAGACAGGTGTGCTTTTGTGTGTAGTGTATGCAGTAGTGCATTTGTGTGTAGTGTAGTGCATACACACACTGAAACACAAATGCACTTGATGGACGCAAGTCTCTTTTCAGCTATGTAACTATGTCACTATGTAACACATACAGAGACACACATACAAATACACAGACACTCAAATACTCAGACTGACACAGCAATACACATGCAGACACAGACAATGACATGTTACACACACTGACACAGATACACAGAGACTCAGATACACACAATACACACACACATGCAAAATCCCAGATACACAGACACACACACTGACACAAAGGGACATACAGATACACAGACATACAGAGACAGGAGCTGAGGGTGATAGTGTGTGTGAGGTAGGTGAGGGTGACGGTGTGGGGGAAGTGAGGGTGATGGTGTGGGGGAAGTGAGGGTGATGGTGTGGGAGGGGAGGGTGACCATGTGGGGGGCTGAGTAGGGGGTGGTGAGGGTGACAGTGTGGGGGGAGGTGAGGGTGACAGTGAAGGGAGGTTAAGGTGACAATGTGGGGAAGGTTAGGGTGACAGTGTGGGGTGGAGGTTAGGGTGACAGTGTGGAGTGGAGGTGTGGGTGACAGTGTGTGGGGAGGTGAGGGTGACAGTGTGGCGGGGGTGAAGGTGCGCGCTCATTCAGCCAGTCTCATAGGAAAGCATTATCAATGCTTTCCTATGGACGCTTGCGTGCTCTCACTGTGATTTTCACAGTGAGAATCACGCAAGCGCCTCTAGCGGCTGTCAGTGAGACAGCCACTAGAGTATTTGAGGGCTGGATTAACCCATTTATAAACATAGCAGTTTCTCTGAAACTGCTATGTTTATAAAAAAAAATGGGTTAACCCTAGCTGGACCTGGCACCCAGACCACTTCATTAAGCTGAAGTGGTCTGGGTGCCTATAGTGGTCCTTTAACAATATCCAGTTATTAACGCAAAATAGCAAACTCTTTAGGCTTTAGATACCATGCCAGCAGCGAAATAGCAAATGTCTCAAAGGAGCAGCTGTACTCATAACACCATTAATTTATATTTAAATTGCAAGGCTGGGCAACTCACAAATGTATATAGTTCCATATATTTGTAAACACTTGTAATTTTATGTTTTTATTTTTTTTAATCCAGGTGATGGGGTACTTATCATTGAAATGCTCTTAAATGAAGATCGGACTGGCCCATTAATAGCCCAATTGACTAGCATTTTGATGTTAGTAGTAACAGATGGAAAAGAGAGAACACTGTCTGCATTTAAGACTCTTCTTGAAACTGCTGGATTTAAAGATATTCAATTGGGTGCAAATGGAAAAATAATGGAAGTCATCCTTGCTAGAAAGTGAAATGTGAAATTGTATCAAATATTTGCAAAATGAATTTAACACTCATTATTTAGTTTATGGTATCTGCAATCCTGTATGGGTGAAATGGAAAATATTCAGAAAACACAATGTAAAGCAATTCTTTTTTTTATAAAATGATTATAAAGAATCGTTATGAAAATGTATAGATCATAATATGGTTTATTGTTAGACAATTTGGACCTGAAACAGACATTTTGCATGCTAGGAAGCTATATTTATAATTCTACCACTCTAAGAACATTAACAAACACGAATACGTTTTTACGTGAAATTACTAAATGTTAAATCCTGTATTTTAATTGACTTTGCACACTACATACCCTTATATAACTTCAGATAAATTCATTTTATGCCGTTTGTCTTATACCCATCTGCCACAACATTTAACTACTACAGTGAATCATAATATTAAGGCTTACGATTAGTCATAACCAAATTATAAGAATAAACTGTAAATTAAGTGATATTTCATAGATACAATTAACATAGATATATCTTAAGATGGAGCATGTTTGCAGTGCAGTGTGATACGTTTGCAGTGATAAAATAATAAAGTATTAAGAGTTTATCCAGTGATCAGCAATTAAGGGGTTAAGCATTATACAGCATCCATAATTTGGCAACAATAACATATGGTATATGTCAGAACTTTGAAAGATAATTTACTAACAAATGAATTGTTAGTATTATTTTGATTATCTGTCACTCATAGAGATCTGTTGAAACTATACCTTTTTAAACCCTGTGCTTTTATCAATAAATTGTCAAATTGCAACAGAAACTGTTTGTCAGTTTGATTATTCTTCCAAAGGTCTGATCAGGAAAGAATCTATAACACATTTTTTTTATCATCATTTAACCATGTGAAGACTGTTACCATTTCATACCATCACCACAACCTGGCTCCTAACATTCCTGTGCTAGTATGGAATATGTATAATTTGCAAATCCACAAATTCTGTCATGGCTAAATGCGTGTGTGGTTCCAATTTGATATAGGATCTTTAAAGGAGCACTATAGGGTCAGGAGCACAAACATGTATTCCTGACCCTATAGCATTAAAAACCACCATCTAGCCCTCCTGGCCCCCCTAAATATAGTAAAATCTTACTTTTATTCAAGTCTGGAGCTGCAGGCTTTCTCCCTGTTTCCTTTTGACCTGCCCACTGCCTGCTGACATCATCAGAAGTGGTAGCCTGATCCAATCACAATGCTTCCCCATCAGATTGGCTGAGACTGACAAAAAGGCAGATCAGGGGCAGAGCCAGCAGAATTCAAACACAGCCCTGGCCAATCAGCATCTCCTCATAGAGATTAATTGAATCAATGAATATCTATGAGGAAGGTTCAGTGTCTGCATGCAGATGGAGGAGACACTGAATGTTTGGATGCATTTTAGGCAGCCATGACCCAGGAAGGATCTCCAACAGACATCTGAGGAGTGCCCAGTAAAGTTATCAATAGGCTGTAATGTAAACACTGCATTTTCTCTGAAAAGACGGTGTTTACAGCAAAAAGCCTGAAGGTAATGATTTCCCTCACCAGAACAAATTCAATAAGCTGTAGTTGTTCTGGTGACTATAGTGTCCCTTTAAAGACTGGCCTTTTAAGATGGAATTATTGTGTAACATCCTTAATCATTTAACTTCCTTACAATATTACATGTTATCCTAATGATAGAAAGCTTTAAATCCTGCATTTTTGGTGTGAGCAGATTTAAATACCTGCTCAACTGATATCCGGGTTCCCCTTTGCTAGAACTTGTGGGCCCAAGCACAACTCTTAGGTATGAGTGATGTCACATCTAAATAAAATAATGTATACAAATGTCTGCACATTCAATGTTACACACACATACACACACATATTGATACAGACACACACATATACATACTGGTATACACTCACAGTATACATGTTACAGTTAAATTGAGAAATAGGTTACTGTGCACATTACCGAGTTAATCTGCAGATTAACTGATTTGCTCATTTGCTCAAGAGTTTTCCCGCACTTTACCTAGGTAATGTGCACATTAACTGCTTCCCTCTAGTTGAAGTGCAAAATGTTTGTTTCTTTCCTCGGTAAAAGAGGAAATTATTTATTACAAAAAACAACATCCTCGCAGAACCTGTTTCCCCCTTTCAGTGCAAAATGTTTGTTTCTTTTCCCACGGTAAAAGAGGAAATTATTTATTACAAAAACGTCCTCACAGAACCTGTTTCACCCTTTCAGTGCAGTCTCTGCAGAGTCGTTCACTTCTCGTCTGAAGCCAGAAAGATACTGTGTGAACCTGTCTCGATTCTTTTTGTGAGCAAGTTCCTTTCAATGCCCTCCACCATCAAATTCTCAAAGCATAGACGCAGATGGATATGTTTGGATTAGGGTGAATGTGTTGATGGGACTGTGTAGGAATTAATTGTGGTGGGTTGTATGTATGGGGTATTGCTTGTAGTCCTGACGTGAAGCGTTTTTGGCAAGGCTGTGTTGAGGGTGACTGTGTGTGTGTGCATGAAAGTAACTGTGTATTTGGGTGACTGTGTGCATGGAGGTGGTTGCAAACATGGAGGTAACTCTGTGTGTGAATGGTTGTTTGTGGGGGTGACTGTGAAGGAGATGATTGTGGTGGGTGTCTGTGGGGTTGAAAATGTATATATAAATTTTATTTTTTAAATATTTTGCCAGGGTAGATACATTGAGATTTCTCTAATTTTCAAGCATGTCCTGGGTCCACAAAACATTGCATTGCTACAATAGGGTACAATGAAATACAAAAACGATTTTAATACACAACATATATAAAACATTTTCACATAGAACAGGTAAGAAATATTCTATAATCCTTTGCAAATATTATCATGTATGTGTTTCCCCGTGTATTGTATTTGTATGTATAGAATATATATGTTGCTTGCCATATATTTACCTTTGCATCACCCTAACATAGACACAAAAACTAATATATGCACACACATATTCACTCTAATACACAAACACATATACACACTGATACATGCACATGCATACACACACACAAACACAGTGAAGCACGGAGACACAAATATTGACTAAGATAGACATACCGTCACAAAGTGTATTTGTCAGGCTGTGTGTATTTCTGAGTGTGTCTCACATTGTCTACCTGTGTATGTGCCTGAAAGTATGTGTTTGACAGTGAGTATCATTGTATGTGAATGCATGTTTCTTTGTGCATGTGTATATTTGTGTTTGCGCCCGTATGTTTGTGGGGTAGATGCTTGCCATGTTTTCTGTATATAAAAGGCTGCCTGTGGCCTTAGTGCACTGTGTTTATGGCAAAGTTATGTTTGATGAATGTCCTCAGTAGGTGACTGACAGGTTGAATAAAGGCATTAAGTGTATCAGGGTAAGTGTGACAGGGTGAGGGGGTGAATGAGACAGGGCTGGGAGGTGAGTGTGACAGAAAGAGAGAGTGAGTGTGACATGGTTGGAGGAGGGTGGGTGGGAGGAGTTAAGTGTGACAGGATTAGGGGGTTAATATGATAGGATGAATGTGGCAAGGTTGGGGTGAATGTTGCATGGCTGGAGGAGTGAGTATGACAGGGCAAGTTAAATGAATGTGACCGGATTAAATGGGGTTAATTGACAGCGTGCGTGTGGCAGAATAAAGGGATGGGGGGGGGGGGGGTATGAGTGTGACAGGATTAGAGGTGATATTGTGACAGTTTGAGTGCCTAAGGGCTGAGGTGGCGAGGTTAGTGTGACCAGGATTGTGTGGGAATTCAGGGGTGTACCTAGAGCATTTGGCACCCGGGGCAGATTCTGTGTTTTGACATGGGCAGTGGGGCATGACGGGGGGGATGAGTGTGACAGGACTGGAGGGCTTGAAGTGACAGGGTGTTAGATGCATTAATGTGACAGGGTGAGTGTGGCAGGGTGACAAGATTGAGGGTGAGTGAGGCATGGTTGGAGGAGGGAGTGTGACAGAACGAGAGGAGGGGAGTGTGAGCAGGATTAGAGGGCTTTATTTGACAAGGTGTGTGTTGCATGAAGTTGGGGATGAGTGTGACAGGATTGGAGGGTGAAAGGGGATGAGTGTAACAAGTCTGGGAGGTAAATGTGACAGGATTAGTGTGGTTAATGTGATGGGGTGAGTGTGGCAAAGAGAGTGTAGGGGAATGCGGCATGGTTGGAGGGGTGAGTGTGACAAGATCAGGAGAGTTTAGTGTGTTAGTGTGGCAAGGTGAATTTGGGGACAGTGTGTGGGAGGGATAACAGAGTGTGTGGAGGGGGTGATAATGTGTGTGGAGGGGGGCAGAGTGTGTAGAGGTGATGACAGAGTGTGGAGGAGGTGACAGAGTATAAATGGGGTGACAGTGTGTGGGGAGGGTGACAGTGTGTGTGGAGGGGGCATGAAAGTGAGTGTGGAGTGGGATGACAGAGTGTGTGGAGGGGGTTATAATGTGTGTGGAGGATGTGAGTGTGTGGGGGTGATAGTGTAAATGAGGTGACAGCATGTGAGGGGTGTTGGCTTTGTGTGGAGGTAGGTAACAGTGTGTGTGGAGAGGGGTGACAATGTCTGAGAAGGGGATGAAAATGTATGTGGAGGGGACAACAGAGTGATATTAGGTGTAGATGGGTAAGAGTATGTGTGTGGGGGTGACAGATTATGGAGGAGGTGAAAGTGTGTATGGAGGATGTGAGTGTGTGAATGGGGGTGACAATATGTGTTGGGGAATGACAGTGTGTGTGGAGGAGGTGACAGAGTGAAGGGGATGACAGAACACGTGGAGGGGGTGACAGCGTGTATAGAGACAGTGGGTGACATTGTATGTGTAGGTGGTGACAGAGTGTGTGGGGGGGTGACAGATTGAGGAAAAGGGTGACAGATTGAGGAAGAGGGTGACAGAGTATGGAGGAGGGTGACAGAGTGAGGACGGGAGTGACAGCTTATTTTTCTTAATCGATTTCCTGGTGGTCCAGTGGGCTGGCTCTCCGATCTGCAGCTGCGCTGGGAGCTGCAGACCATATGACAGGAGTTTTCCAATCTCTGCAAATATCAGAGTGTTGCCCTGGTAACTCGCAACAATGCTCAGATTGGCTGGAGATCGGAAGATACGTCAGTCTGCAACTCTGCACTCGGCAGAGCTGAAGACTCGAGGTGATGGGCACTTACCCCCAGGGCAGAATATGCCACCGGACCCCTCTCTGTTTCAGGTCCCCGGTCATGGGCCTAAGACCCAGCAGGTCTGTCTGCCCTATGGTGATTTAAGCGGCCACAAGGCCCAAGTCAGCACGAGGCCTTAGGCAGCAGCCAAAAGTCACCTAATTAGAGAGCCGCCTCTGAATATAGCACTCTAGTATCCAGTGGTGTATCTACCACGGTCACAGTGGTTGCAGCTCCTGCAACCGTGGGATGCCGGCTTCGGTTTAGGGCCGGTGCACAGCCGCCCCAGCCTGGGGCCCACAAATGGCCAGCAGGAGGGGAGCACTGTGCTGTCAGATGGGTACCGCAGCAGCCAAGAACAGGTACAGGAGGGGGGGGAGGTAATGGGACAAATGGAAAGTCTGGGAGGGCTAGGGGAGAGAGAGAGAGAGACATAGGGAGGGGCTGGGGGGGGCTAGGGGAGAGAGACACCTGTGGGGACCAAGGGAGATACACATGGAGGGGCTGAGGGGCTAAGGAAGAAAGACAAATGGAGGGTCTCGGGAGACTAGGGAAGAAACACATGGAGGGACTGGGGAAGCTAGGGGAGAGAGACACATGGAGGAGCTAGGGGAGAGATACACTTGGAGGGGCTGGGGGGGGCTAGAGGAGAGAGACACCTGTGGAGACCAAGGGAGATACACATGGAGGGGCTGAGGGGCTAAGGAAGAAAGACAAATGGAGGGTCTCGGGAGACTAGGGAAGAAACACATGGAGGGACTGGGGAAGCTAGGGGAGAGAGACACATGGAGGAGCTAGGGGAGAGATACACTTGGGTGGGCTAGGGGAGAGAGACACATAGAAGGTCTGGGGGGACTAGGGGAGAGAGACATATGGAGGAGCTAGGGGAGAGATACACATGGGGCAAAGGGAGAGATACACATGTGGGAGAGCTAGGGGAGAGAGACAAGTAGGAGGTTGTGGAGGTAGAGACACATGGAGGGGCTGGGGGTCTAGGGGAGAGAGACATACGGAGGGGCTGGGGGGCTAGGGGAGAGAGACACATGGAAGGACTGGGGGGTTGGGGGGCTAGGGGTGAGAGACACATGGAAGGGTTGGGGCTAGGGGAGAGAGGCACACAGAGGGGCTGGGGGTAGAGAATGAAACACACGGAGGGGCTGGGGGGAGGGAATGAGACACATGGAGGGGCTGGGGGGAGGGAATGAGACACACAGAGGGGCTGAATGAGACACATGGGGGGGCCCAAGGGCAATATTCGAACCAGGGCCTGGTATTTAAGCCTCTGCTAGTATCCTCAGTTTGATAGTTTCTTACATTACTAGTTTATGCATATGATGTTTAATAACCTCAATCTGTTTTCACCAAATACCTCATTATGTTGTGCCTTTCATAATGTTTAAAAAAAATTAAGGGGATATTTTGTAAACAAATCACCTGTTATAAATGCAAGCTTCATTATTATTAGTAGTATTATTATTGGCATTTTTATAGCGCCGACAGATTCCATAGCGCTTTACAATATTATAAGGTATTTGAGGTATAGGTTACTCTGGGAGGCCCTAAGCTTTCCTAAAGAGATGGGTTTTTAGACACTACTTAAAGGGACACTATAGTCACCCAGACCACTTTAGCTCAATGAAGTGGTCTGGGTGCAATGTCCCTCAGGTTTTAACCCTTCACATGTAAACATAGCAGTTTCAGAGAAACTGCTTTTGTTTACATAGCAGGGTTAATCCAACCTCTAGCATTGACAAATGCTTTTCTATGGACTGTTAGAATTCATTCTTTATCTAAACATTTTTTAATTCATAATAAAGATCCCAAAATGCTAAAATATATGGGAATAAAAAAATGCTCCTTACCTTGGAGAGGAGGAGATATAAAAAACATATTAGGTAAAACTGAGATGGAATGGGTCTATAAATTACAGACCCTAACACCAAATGGAGTTAATGCAGATTTTGACCTGCACAATTTTTTATGATATGCTTAATTAATAACCCTCATCACATAACAAACTTTTTATTTTGTAAAATTATACCACTTGTCAATTTTTTTTATTATTTTTATTTTCTCTGTAGAGTATTTTCAATCACATAATTATATCAATGTTCTTATTCATAAAATATCCTGACATCCTTTGTTTCTATAAAAACCCTTATGTATAAATAGCCTGTATTTCAACATATGGTTTTATATTCTAGTTATGTCTCCTTTAAAATGTAAAACTAGATTCCCAGCATGTATTTTACTATAGGAGCGCCCAGTGACCGGCAGGACTTCATTTCCCATAGAGCATTGTGTTCCTGGCCGACCACTGAGCACTCCGCCTATACCAGGAAGTATTTTCGCCCATTAGACGATCTGAGCATGTGCACTGTGTCCCGATCATGTGATCGGGTTTAAATGTAATTAAATCCCTTCAAAGGCTTCGTTTTAATTAAATTTAAATTCCTTAAGCCTAATTAGGCTTATACAAATGTACCTATATGGTTTTAATGTTGTTTTGAGATGTATCACATGATCGGGTCCAAAAGTAATGAGATCCTTTTAAAATCCTTTTAATACCTTTTTTAAAGCTTCGTTTTAGCAATATTTCAATCTCTTAAGCCTAATTAGGCTCATATAAATGTACCTATATGGTTTTAATGTTATTTTAAAATGTATTGAAAGTTTCGTTTTTAATACTCGTTTGTGATTGGTGCACTCAAATTTTGGCGCCATATTCAATCTCTGTAAACTTATATATTCAGTTCCTTGCCAGGTGTACTGTTCTTTTACCATTTTGAGAAAACCCCAAAGGTGAAACGCGTAAATGGTTTTAATAAGTGTATTTTAATCAATAAAAGTTATTTTTGGTTACCTTTTATACTAGGACCAATTGTATACTTATTTTTATTGTATTTTATACACTTTTTCTACTCCTGGCATTTTTTATATATTTTTTATATAATTTTTATATATATTTTTATATTATCATACTATAGTTTTATTATTACTTTTTATCCTTCTATTTTTTATTTTTTATTCGGAGTGTATCCCGTCAAAAGAAATCCTTAGGTGGGGATAATTCCACCAGCGCTGTGGCAATAGAGCAGTACCTGTCTGCTCTATTCTTGTAAGTATAACTCTTTTAAATATATTACCTTGTTGTTCACACTGAGAGCACTATTTGCTGTTTTATATATATTCCGTGGACATCTACCATCCAATACCGGAAAGGCGGACCTATCTCTCCAGCATTAAAGAACAACGCATATCTGAGTAGGTCCTAGCCTACACTGCAGGAATCCCAAGCCGGATAGACGGACCAACCATCTAAGTACATCCGATAGTGGGGATCAAACCACTAAGTGTCTTTTCTGCTAGAGCTGGCTAAAGCTCCAACAAATGTGAGTGAAATACATTTCCTTTGAATATATACCACATCTGGACATACAATATTTCACCATTGGCAGCTTTTTCTTTTCTCTTTTATTTTCACATATATGGACTACCTACCATACGGACGGAGCAACACTTGAGGATTATTACCGTATCATTACACACCAGTGAGACTGTTTCAATTTCATTTATATTTATTTTTCTATACATCCGGATGAACTTTACTTGATTTTATTATTATTGCTTATTTTATCTATATATATTTTTATACACTTTTTACTTCTTTTGTTCAAGCGCAGCCCTTGACCCCAATTCTTGCGCATGCGCGCGGCTCCACTCAGCATTCTGCGCCAGCTCGGCCCATTCATCCCCGACCTCCGTACACACAGACGTCAATGCCCCAGCCGTGACTTCAGACCTCCCCTCTACCGACTGCGCCGACTTGGGAACCGCTGCACCTGAAACCCCAGAACCTGGCTCCCAGACTCGCCCAAAACTCCCTGGCTGTTGCTGCCCAGAGCTCCAACTATCTAAAAATGACTTGAGACCCTGTAAAAGATCACCAGAACTATAAGTGATAGAAGACTCACCAGCTGAGCCCCTGGCCGGTAACGTGGAAGGAGCTGCCATATTACCACCGTCCAAGGACCCAGGATTTCCTGCCAACATTCTGGGCCCCGGACCCGCGCCCAGTCCGTGGAGGGATGCTCCAGCAATCTGTAAGGAGAAGAAGACATGGGTAGGGAGTCTGCCTGGCTCCCCACCTGCCCACCTTCCCACTGCGCCCCCCGTGCGGGACCTGCACGCTGCGTCTGACATCCTGGCAGCCGTCAAGGTTAGCCAAGTCGCTGTCAGGAGAGCTCCCGCTAGCAGACCTGGAATCACTCCCACAAGCAAGCGCCCGATCCGCTGACTGAGATGGCCGTGTAACCCCTGACCTCTCCCTACTGTAACGCCTGACAGCGCTGCTCCTTCTGCTAGCAGACCTTTATTGTGAACGCCGACCACTCCTAGATCTGCGCTTAGCATGCCTGCCAGCCTCCTCTGGGGAACTCCTGGGAGCAGCACGATCCACCCTCCCATGTACGGTCAGCCCTATGGGGCCTTACCGTGTTGCCCCTGTAGGGGACTCACTGCCACTGCCACAGGCCCCAGTATCCTGCCTACCTGGACTCCTCCACGGCATCACCATATGTTACGGTTGCCTCCAGGCTGGCTGGAAGTTGGACCGTAGAAAGGATGCTCCTAGCGCTCACCAAAGGATCATCAGCACCGTAGACACCATAACTACTGCGTAGACACCATAAGTACTGAAGTACAAACCGCCGCTGCTGGGCTAGGATCTCAACGTCTGCTATTCGCCCTGAACCTACGACCAGGCTCCAGGTTCCAGTAGGTGAACCTCTTCCTTCCGTAGAGCGAAGCAGGATCAGGAACAAGAGCTCTTACAAGAGCTCAGTAGCTAAGGGAGTATGAAGAGCATAGCAATCCCTTTAGTGATTATAGCTGTCCCCTACAAACATGAGTCGAGGCTGCAAGTTAGAGGGACAAGTCATTCTGTTTATTGGCACCCAAAGGGCTTTCTTTTATGCAGGTTTCCCTTAGATAGGACCACCCACAGGGTTTTACAAAACAACCAATCATACACGTACATTACAGAAAACACTCCCAGCAATTACATACAAAATCCTCCCCTTCTGCCTGTGATATAATCATGGTACACAATACATAACATAATTATCACAGGCAGGAAAAATACAGTTTTTACACATACACTGTAACTTTTAAACCATACATCCAATCTTCATAAAAATTACATATTTAAAATCAGCACACTTTAAATATAAATTGTAACGGCGAGCATAGAGGGGTTAAACCGCCGTTTAAAGATCTTCCCCTTCCAGAAATACAGGCACAGCTACTGCAGAACACCAAACTCCTGAATTGAATACAAGGGAATGCTCCAAACTCCCGAACTGCATACAAAATAGCACTCCAAACTCCCGAACCGGAACCTCACGAATAGCTGCTAGCAGACGAACAGGAAAAGCACCCAAGCGGCTTATACTCCTGGCAATCAGTCTCTATCAACATACAGTAAATCCCCCCCAAAGACTAAACAGAGCTCCGTGTTGTGGGTCAAGCAGTGGTCTGGTTTATTGAGGGCTACCTGCCCAGTATTTATGCAGGTCTTCCACCTGGTGGACACTCCCCTAGGGGACCAGATGGAAGACTGTGACAAAGGACAGACATGAACCAATGACAGACACAGAGAGATAAAACATCCCCACAATGCATCCTAATGTCCCTCCCTCTGTCCTGGAGATAATTGGGAAGTAATCCAATTATCTCCCAGGACAGAGGCAAAACTCCATTAACCTCATGGCAGTAAAAGACAGTAAAAGACATAAAAAATGTATAAAGTTACAACTGTTGCACAAAACATATACATTCTACCTATCCCCAGATAGCTTATAGCTGAGCGCACATTATTACCAAATGGCGCTCAGAACACATACATACATTTCGATCTCCATGGAGCCAAAGTCTTTCCCATAGTCTTTCGTTACACGAATAGGCTCCATGGCATGGCTATCTGGGGTAATGCTGTTTGTGGTGACATTCTGTCATCAAACTAGCATGGTGGCCAGGGGTCATGTGATCAAGTTCATGTAGATCTTTCTTACAGGGGGGTAAGCTTTACTTTGATATGGTAATTGATATGGTAATTTACAAGTCAGGAAAGAGATAACCACTCCCCCTCTATCCTCATTCCTCTCTGTTCCTTCTTGGCTGTGCTGCAGAGCAGATGTGCAGACGCCATGTGCTAGCATGGGGAACCATGTTACACTCTGTTGCTTCCTTTTCTTCCTTGGTGGATGTGATGTTGGACTTGCAGCAGTGAGCCATTACTAGATGTGAAGGCCTAACCGTGGGTGAGATCAAACGTATGGGGAAGGGGATTACTATATAGATAGATAGATTTAGAAGGGTTGTTGCTCCGTGGGTCTGGGCTGTGTGTTTGTGATACATTTATAGTATTGTGTTGTTGCCTTCTAAATAAATACCTTTTAATGTAGACGAACCTTGTGTAATAAAAAGATTAGTCTACATTTTAATAATCCTTCTATTCTTCCAAGGTATCCGGAACAACAGCGGCAGTGGTTTAGGCAAAGCAGGGAGTCAGGAAAAACTGGACATATTTGCAGCCCTTCTGGGAGGAGTCGGAACTGGATTAAGAATATGGAATTCCGCAAATATCACATCCAGTCCTACACACTCTACAAACTCTGCCACTAGTACTCATTCTCATAATTACACTATACTTTTGTGTGGCAATGATATAGATGAGGAAGAAACTTGAAAAGGGGGATATAAAACATTTTTTGTTTTGTTTTTGTTTCTCTCTCTCTCATACATTTTACATTGCACATACATACATATTTAACACACACACACACACACACACACACACACTCACCTACATTTCTGGGTTTTTTTGTGACAAATTTGTATAAAATGTGAATTGACAGCCATAGGAAAGTACAGGAGAACTTATGTCGCTGAGGGAACTATTCCGGAGGGACGGTGGGTTGAATTTCTCCTGTATATCAGGTTTTTGCTCCCACTAGGTTCTCTTGTACTAGAGGGATAACTAGATAATGGAGCAACATATATGAATAACAAGTGGGGGAATGTGGGGTGATGCAACCCCTATTCGACTGTTTTCTTTTACCTTACTCATCTCACTCACACTAATTCCTGTGCTCCCCTTTCCTACTTCAAATCTCATAGTTTACATAGATAAGAGGGATATATTATTATTTTTAAATGTGCTCAACATAAGAGAAGAAAAAGTGAGGGAATGTGGTGACATTCTGTCATCAAACTAGCATGGTGACCAGGGGTCATGTGATCAAGTTCATGTAGATCTTTCCTACAGGGGGATAAGCTTTACTTTGATATGGTAATTGATATGGTAATTTACAAGTCAGGAAAGAGAGAACCACTCCCCCTCTATCCTCATTCCTCTCTGTTCCTTCTTGGCTGTGCTGCAGAGCAGATGTGCAGACGCCATGTGCTAGCATGGGGAACCATGTTACACTCTGTTGCTTCCTTTTCTTCCTTGGTGGATGTGATGTTGGACTTGCAGCAGTGAGCCATTACTAGATGTGAAGGCCTAACCGTGGGTGCGATCAAACGTGTGGGGAAGGGGATTGCTATATAGATAGATAGATTTAGAAGGGTTGTTGCTCTGTGGGTCTGGGCTGTGTGTTTGTGATACATTTATAGTATTGTGTTGTTGCCTTCTAAATAAATACCTTTTAATGTAGACGAACCTTGTGTAATATATATATTAATTTGGTGATACACCACACTGTTCATACGGTTTAAACTACCAAATGAACAGGCATCCGGTTAAATGGCCGAATGCAGAAGCAAGGAGGCTGAGGTGGTGTACGTGCAAATAAGTGTCCGTTTCCAGTTCCATAGTTTGAGCGCTGAACAACGCTGGCCGTTCAGGACTTTAAAATGGCCGCTGCCACGTGTTCGGCAAACGAACAAAGGCCACCCAGCATTTTTCAATGAAGCTGCGGTTAACCACAGCTTCTGAGAGGTAAATTGCCGACACACTCCCTATACAGGTGGTCCAGTTATTCGGTTGTTTATTCGGTAGATTGAATCTACCGACCGCCGGACAGAAAAGCACGAACAAGCATTTTCTGCAGGGGAAAAGGAGGCTTTTTAACATGGGGCCATAGTCCAGAGGCAACAGGCGGGCAACCAGGCTTCTCCAATGCAATGTGGCGAGATTGGTCTCGTCACATAAACATAACCACAAATCATGCAAATCCCTCCAATGGCTAAAAGTCCTTTATGACCGACCGCAAGCACATTTTCCTGCCCAAAACAGTTCCATAGATTTGGGCTGTGCGGTCGGTCAATTTTATGCAGAAAAATGACTAAGTCCCATTCGAAAGTGCGTTCGAATCTTCGAACGGGACTTAGTCTCTGCAGCTGAAAGTTCAGTGTAGGAGAAGCTAAGGGTCAGCAGCAGGGCCGGACTGGGAAAAAAATTAGGCCCGGGCATTTTTCAATCAGAGCGGCCCCCTAAGAAGGGGGCGGGGCCAGAGAGGGTGTGTTTTGTCATCACTAATGACAAGCACGCCCCCCTTTAAAGTGAGCATGTTGGTTCAATGCGCAGAGCCCCGCTGAAGAGCTTTAGCATTAGAAAAAGGCCCTGAATTTGTTCTGCGCAGCACAAGCAAATTTAAAAACATGCTTGCACTGAGTTTGCTTTTAAATTGTCTCTGGTGTCTCCACAAGTGGGATACCAGAGGACAAAAGGGCCAGGAAAGTGTATGGTGCATGTGTTTGGAGCCTGCTTGTGGGATTGCGTGTGTGTAGAGTGTGGTGTGGTATTGTGTAAATAGGTAAATTTCATTTGTGTTTGTGGTGTAATATGTGTGGCTAGGGGCTGTACAGAGTGTGTGTATAGGGGGCATAGTGTTATAGGGGATGTAGCGAATGTGTACATACGGGCTGTAGTGTTTGTGTATAGGTGACGTAGTGTGTGTTGGGGTTGTAGAGAGGGTGTGTTTAAAGAATGTTGTATGTGTTTGCTGACAAGGGATGTAGTGTGTGTAGGTGGTGCAGTGTGTGTTTGTAGGAGATCTAGTGTGTAAAGGACCCAGAGTGTGTATAGGAGATTGTGTGTGTGTGTATGTGTAGAGGATTAAGAGTGCATATAGGGTAAGGGATCCAGCGTGGATCTGGAGTGTAATGTGTATAGTGGTGCTGTGTGAGGGGTGCTGTAGTGTGTGTGTATATATATATATATATATATATATATATATATATATATATGGACCTATTGGGCGCAGTGTGTGTCTATGTAAGAGGGGTGCTGTGTGTGAGGGTGTTTTTATCTGCCGTCACATTCTAGGTTTCTAATTTTCTTTGTCTGTTAGGGTTATTTTATATATATATGTGTGTGTGTGTGTGTGCTGTGTGTGTGAGCAAGGGTGCTGTCTGTCTGAGGGTGCTGTGTGTGAGTGCGGGTGCGCTGTGTGTCTGAGGGTGCTGTGTGTGTCTGTGCGTGCTGTGTGTGTCTGGGTGCTGTGTGTGAGGGTGCTGTGTGTGTCTGGGTCTGTGTGTGTCTGAGGGTGCTGTGTGTGTCTGGGTGTGCTGTGTGTGAGGGTGCTGTGTGTGTCTGGGGGTGCTGTGTGTGTCTGGGTGCTGTGTGTGAGGGTGCTGTGTGTGAGGGTGCTGTGTGTGTCTGGGTGCTGTGTGTGTCTGAGGGTGCTGTGTGTGTCTGGGTGTGCTGTGTGTGAGGGTGCTGTGTGTGTCTGGGGGTGCTGTGTGTGTCTGGGTGCTGTGTGTGTCTGGGTGCTGTGTGTGTCTGGGCTGATGTGTGTGTGTCTGGGCTGCTGTGTGTGTCTGGGGTCTGCTGTGTGTCTGGGTGCTGTGTGTGTCTGGGGGTGCTGTGTGTGTCTGGGGGTGCTGTGTGTGTCTGGGGGTGCTGTGTGTGTCTGGGGGTGCTGTGTGTGTCTGGGGGTGCTGTGTGTGTCTGGGGGTGCTGTGTGTGTCTGGGGGTGCTGTGTGTGTCTGGGGGTGCTGTGTGTGTCTAGGGGTGCTGTGTGTGTCATGGGGTGCTGTGTGTGTCTGGGTGCTGTGTGTGTCTAGGGGTGCTGTGTGTCTAGGGGTGCTGTGTGTGAGGGTGCTGTGTGTGTCTGGGTGCTGTGTGTGTCTGGGTGTGATGTGTGTGTCTGAGGGTGCTGTGTGTGTCTGGGGGTGCTGTGTGTGTCTGGGGGTGCTGTGTGTGTCTGGGGGTGCTGTGTGTGTCTGGGTGCTGTGTGTGTCTGGTTGCTCTGTGTGTCTGGGGGTGCTGTGCGTGTCTGGGGGTGCTGTGCGTGTCTGGGGTGCTGTGCGTGTCTGGGGTGCTGTGCGTGTCGGGGTGCTGTGTGTGAGGGTGATGTGTGTGTCTGGGTGCTTTGTGTGTCTGAGGGTGCTGTGTGTGTCTGGGTGTGCTGTGTGTGTCTGAGGGTGCTGTGTGTGTCTGGGTGCTGTGTGTGTCTGGGGGTGCTGTGTGTGTCTGGGTGCTGTGTGTGTCTGGGAGTGCTGTGCGTGTCTGGGGGTGCTGTGTGTGTCTGGGGGTGCTGTGTGTGTGAGTGTGAATGTATTTATTTAAATTTAAATATGTTTTTTATGATAAAAAAAAAAGTTATATCCCCCCCCTCCCTTCTTACCTTTAGCCTGGGTGGGGGCGGGAAGCCGGGTTTCAATGGAGGGGAGCCGTTCTGCCATGAGGGGGGAGCCCCTGCTGGCTAGAGCTCCGACGGTCTTCTCCTCACTCCCACACTCCTCACCCGGCCGCTTATAACTGCCTCTGGGCCGGTGAGGGAGATCTTTGATCTCCCCACCGGCCCCCCATGGAGGCACAAAGCGGGGCCGGCGCTTGGATAGTGCTGGCCCTGCAGTGGCTGGCAGGGGAGATCCTGTGATCTCCCCTGCCGGCCTCGGCCCCACAGCCATCGCGGCCCACTGGGCATTTGCCCGGTATGCCCGATGGCCAGTCCGGGCCTGGTCAGCGGTGTTTGGTGAAATGTGTAGCCGATTTCAGTTCCATGGATTTGGCTACACATACCGCTGACCTCGTTCGAATGAACAAAGATGGCCGCCGCCACGTGTTCGTTTGCACGAACTGCAGCCACCCAGCGGTCGGCAATTTACCTACAGCAGGCTCCCAGCCTGGGAGGTAAATTGCCTGCACAATTCTTGCCTGCACCACTTCTGGGTGGTCCGCCTGTGTGGTACTTGGTTCAGTAAGCCCCATTTACTGAACCAAGTGGGAGAAAGCCAGGAACACAGCATATTAAAGGTTTGGGGACACGGTCTGTGACGGAACCAGCCTCGCCACTGGGCATTGGAGAAGACTGATTGCCAGCCTCCTGCCATGTGACTATGGCCCCTGGGATGTATTGCCTGCTCTCCTGTACTGCTGAGGATTGCTACCAACTAGGTGGATTTGGCTATGAAACTTGTGTAGTGCCCTCTGTTGGTAGCAACAGTAATATGCACTACCTGAATAGCAAGACTGGTAATTTGGATATTTGGGTAGATTTGCATATCGCTAATTCTTCATGCAGGAGAGACATTTTGTGTAAATTATGGTCTTCCCCACCCATTTATAAATATGTAATTATGTTAAAATAAGTCACTGTATGTTGCCTGCTATGATTTGACTGTTGGTAATTTTATTGAGTTTTCACAGCAATGTTAATGTAATGACCATATGGGCTAGTCCCAAGTAAAATAAAGTTTTACACAGTTCTACTTCACCCACTCGGGGTGCCAGGTGATCCGTTACATGTGCAGTGCCCCTGGGAGCAGAGGTATCCAACGACTTGGAGCAGACAAGTATGGAAGGCTCTGGTGATGATTGGCTGGCCGAGGTGAGGCAGCGAGTGGCCCAGTATGGTGATAATGTGCCCATGGATATATTCTAGGCAATCTGGAACCAGGTCACAGCCGAGCGAAACGAAAAGCTGGACCAATAATTCCGGCTGGCGAAAGAGAGAGAATATGCTCAGCGGAAGGAGTGTTACAGCAGCCAAAGAGGCTGCATTCAAGGAGGTTAACCGTTTCCCCCTGAGGCGGTCTCCCCCTGAGGCGGTTAGAGGAACAGGCAGGTGGAGATGGGCCCAACGGGATGCTGGGCAGATCCCCAGCAGCAGCCGGAGTTACCGGGCGCGGAAGCCAGTGGTCCTTACTCGCAAATGTTGAGGGACCTCACAGACTGGTCCTGGGAAGACCCACAGATGGCAGGTGGAGATGGGACCGAGGTCTCTTTACCGGCCCTACAGGGATGCTGGGCAGCCAACCCAGATCTCTAGCGACAGTGTGTGTTACAGGGAGCTGAAGGTGTCGTCCTTCATCCCCAGCGGAAGTGTGTGTCTTTAGGAGAGGAGACAGTTGGTCCCTCTCCCCAGCAGTCCAGTGAGTCCCAGGGAGCTGAAGGTACCGTCCTTCCTCCCCAGCGGCAGTGTGTGTCCTTAGGAGAGGAGACAGTTGGTCTCTCTCCCCAGCAGTCCAGTGAATTACAGGGAGACAAAGGTGCCGTCCTTCCTCCCCAGCGGCAGTGTGAGTACTTGGCTCACAGCTGCGCTGTTCCATGGGCTACATTACTCCCTGTTTTTAATATTCACCTTCATGTCTCCACATGCTACTCTGTTCCCAATCACACATGGCCACCCCCAGCCACTCAGACCCAGTTGCTCTCACAGACTGTTGCAGCTATTTACAAAGTGTGCCATGTACTATTTAAGGAAATCTGCATTTACCTCTAGGGATATGTACACTCTTCACTTTTACCAGGAAGGTAAACTTTCTACAGGATGAAGACACTGTCTTGTCTCAAGAAAACCATATTCATGTGTTCTGATGTATCCTCGTGTGGCCTTTTAATATTCATGTGGACTTGCTTATGCTTGCTAACGGCAATTCAAATGTTGACATATCCTGCAATCAGTAATAATAAGACAACAGTGGGTGACCTGTTGGTTTTGAAATGCATTAAAAGTCTAAATAATCACAAAATGCTAAATAAATGGTGTGGTGTTCTACAATTACATGTGTGAGGATCACCAATGAGATAATATACATACACTGGTTATCGGTCTCCCAAAATATACTGGTAGTACTATTTTCCAGCTTTTAATCACTTAAAAACATAAACATAAAACAAAACATAGTGTAAAACTGTTAAATACAATGATAAAAGATAAGGTGATTAACGCACTCACAAGTGGTCTGCCACTAACAGCAGGGCCGGATTAAGAGCACAGTGGGCCTGGGGCTGACATGACATGCGCACAGTCGATTATTCGGCAGGTGCGCTGTTTACCCCAAACCCCCCAATAACTTACAGACACCGTATTTCTGTTGGAATAAAAAAGTCCACAGCTTTATTTATTATTACAAACAAGGTAACAAATTGGGGTCATTGCCACAAAAGTAAATATATCTCCACCCCCCACCGTACATAAATTACCCCCGGCAATGACCCCGCCAATAACAATAAATAACATTATAAATAACCAATAACACATAACATATGGCCTACCAAAGAGGCCCCATATCCATAACTTTTTAAACTGTAGGGGTGTACCGAGACCCCCCTACACCACCTGGTTCGGAGCCACCGATGAGCTCGAACCCACAAACCATTTCACACTCCAGTTTAATCCAGCCTAACCAATTTATACTCCTCCTACCTTCCAATTACCCAAGCCCTATCCCGCCGCTGTGACCAAACGGGAACTCCAAAACAACAGGGAGGGTGGGAGGGACAATTACCAGGTAAGTGTCAGTTTAGTTAAAATGTCCCTTAGTCATAAAATGGCCGCTTAATATACTCCTATAGTCCAACCCCCATTTACCAATAACCACACCCCTTTAACTGGTTACTCCCCTGCCTACTCCTGGCTCTGTCAAGGCCCACTCCCCTGACTGCGCTGTTCCATGGGCTACAATTATGATGGGCCTAATTACGGACTCTTATCGACCAAAATCACTAAAACAATCATACCTCCCAAGCGTGATGTATCTGAAGGAGATGGTGCCCGAGGGAAACTCATAGGATGCAGCTATAAGAAAACATATACTCTATGCTAATCTCTCTCCAATTTATGCTTTCATCTTTCAAGTAAATCCATAACCCCTAACAGCAGTGTCCAGTGAAGCAAGAAGTCAATGGGCGGGGTAAAATGGTGTGCCACTGGCGCAAATCACGTGACAAGACCTGCCAAAAGGGGTGAACATGCCCAAAAAGGGGGCATGTTTGTCCAAAGAATTGGAAGGTCAGCCTGGCATGAATACATGTCAGGCTTCCTGCCAATCCTGCAGGCTGCCCAACTAAGGACATACTATGCAGGCAGCACCTTGAGCTTGACATAAATGCGTCTAATAATGCGCTCACTCCATGCTTTTCAAGGACTGTCCCCTAGCACTCGCTGGTCCACTTGTCTCCTTACCTTCTTGCTAGCAGGCAGAAGTTCCTGGTATATAGTCTGAGACAGAGAAAATGTGTATGTAGTGAGTGTAGAAGAAAGGGGACATGCCACAGTGTTAGAGAGACCAACGTCTGCATTACCTAAACTAATTTTAATGTCAGCCAGTCCACACAAGTTTTGTTCCCATACATCCCTCTTAAGCTTCCAAACTTAAAGGGACACTATAGTCACCAGAACAACTACAGCTTATTGTATTTGTTCTGGTAAGTAGAATCATTCCATTCAGGCTTTTTGCAGTAAACACTGTCTTTTCAGAGAAAATAACTCCACTGGCCGCTCCTTAGATGGCTGCTTCCTGGGACAGTACTGCCTAGTGTGCAGCACTGCCATTCAGTGTCTCCACCCTCTGCATGCAGACACTGAACTTTCCTCATAGAGCTGCATTGATCCAATTTATCTTTATGAGGAGATGCTGATTGGCCAGGGCTATGTTGGACTTGTGCTGGCTCTGCCCCTGATCTGCCTAGTTGACAGTCTCAGCCAATCCTATGGGGAAGTATTGTAATTTGCTCAGACCACCACTTCTGAGCCAGCAGCTGCAGAATTAAATACAAGTAATATTTTACTATATTTAGGGAGGCAAGAAGGGGCCAGGTTGGTGGTTTTAACATAATAGGGTCAGAAATACATGATTGTGTTCCTGACCCTATAGTGCTCCTTTAAGCAAGAGTATGTGAAGAGTAGTTAAGGTTGCCACCATTCTTGGAAAAAAAAAATACCAGCCTTAATCATTTGTATAATTAATTAGTTATGCGAGACATCACATGATGTAAATCACAAGGAGTGACATCAGAGAAAATTCAGTAAAATCACCAACAAACTACTCACAGTTTGATTCTGCTGTATAGATGGATTGCTCCCAGTGTCTCCCTGTCTCCCAGTGTCTCAGTGTCCCTATGTATTACAGTGTCAGTGTCCCCATGTCACCCAGTCCCCTAGTCTGCCAGTGTCTGTGTCCCCATTTCTCCCAGTGTCCCAATGTCTCAGTGTGTCTCCATGTCACTAGGATACTGGGGACACTGAGAGACATGGGGACACTGAGAATCCCGGGGACACAAAGACATGGGGACACTGAAACATTTGGGGACACTAAGACACTAGGGACACAGAGACATGGGAACACAGACACTGGGAGACTAGGGAACACTGGCTGGGAGACAGACACTTGGGGACAGTTGTGGACATAGACATGTGGACACTGGGACATATAGGGGCACTGGGAGACATGGGGACACCAGACACACTGAGACACTAGGAACACAGACACTGGGAGACATGGAGACACTGAAACATTTGGGGACACTAAGACACTAGGGACACAGACACTGGGAGACTAGGGGACACTGGGAGACTAGGGGATACTGGGAGACTAGGGGACACTGACTGGGAGACAGACACTTGGGAACAGTTGTGGACATAGACATGGGGACACTGGGACATATAGGGACACTGGGACACATGGGGACACTAGGCACACTGAGAGACATGGGACACAGACACTGGGGGACACTGAGACACTAGGGACACTGGCTGCTGGACATGGGAACATAGTGTCTCCGTGTCCCAATGTCTCACTGTCTCCCAATGTCCCTATGTCTCACAGCGTCCCCATCTGTCTCAGCATCCCTATGTGTCCCAGTGTCCCCTAGTGTATCAGTGTCCCCAAGTGTCTCAGTGTCCCCAGGTCTCCCAGTGTCTGTATCCCCATGTGTCCTAGTGTCTCAGTGTCCCCTAGTGTCTGTGTCCCCATGTGTCCCCTAGCGTCTGTGTCCCCTAGTGTCTCAGTGTCCACATGTTTTCCAGTGTCCCCAAGTGCCTCAGTGTTCCCAGTGTCTCAGTGTCCCCTAGTGTCTGTGTCCCCATGTGTCTGTGTCCCCTAGTGTCTCAGTGTCCCCATATGTCCCCTAGTGTCTGTGTCCCCAAGTGTCTCAGTGTCCCCATGTGTCCCTGCTGCCTTTCCCCCCATTCCTCACTTACCTGAGCTGTAGAGCTGCTGTCTGGATTCTCTGTGTTGTGTAGCTGCTCCCTCACGGATCAGTGAGTAGTAGAGAAAGGCAGGGAGGGATTTTCTGTAACTTCCTAGCCCTGCCTCTCTCCACACGCAGTGGACGGTGCTGGTATTGCAGAGTAATTTCCATTTATTCTGAGAAAATTACTTGCATTTGTATTGCCGGTATTACTGCAATACTGGCACTGGCCAGGCAGCTTGAAATACCAGCTGTGCCCGTAAAATACCAGTCAAGTGGCAAACCTAAGAGTAGTGTGTAAAAAAAAAAAAAAATTTTTAATGGGCCTATTCCATGGGCCTGGGCCTGGAGCTGCAGCTCCATCAGCCCCTATGTTAATCCGGCCCTGACTAACAGTGGCTAGAAAGGCACATCGATAGGTCAAAAGGCCTGCCACAAAGGGACTCCAAGATGTTCTGAGTCAGCTCCTGAATGCACCAAGGTTCTGGATCCCAAGGGGTAATAAAGGAGTGGGTTCTGGATAAGGATGTACCAAATAGAGAATTTATGGAGGCTCTGTATGCGTCCGACTGGTTTCGTCCTTAGGACTTTTTCAAGGAAGAGCTTAGATGTAGTCCATACTTATAAACCCCACCAATCTGTGTGCCCCTGGGTTCCCTAAATGGGTTGAACCAAATCAGGTGTGTGCAAAAAACTCCCACCTAAAACATGGCCACCGAGATTGTATATGGAGACCAATTTGGTAGCCATTAGGTTGTCTTCTGGATATATAATACAGTGACTATACATTGTACTCCTTTCCCGGACTGGCCATCATGTGGGTAGTGATGTACTGTTCGCCGGTGAATAGTTCCTGGCGAACATAGCGTGTTCGCATTCGCCACGGCGGGCGAACACATGCGCGGTTTGATCCGCCCCCTATTCGACATAATTGAGTAAACTTTGACCCTGTGCCTCACGGTCAGCAGACACATTCCAGCAAATTAGCAGCAGACCCTCCCTTCCAGACCCTCCCACCTCCTGTACAGCATCCATCTTAGATTCATTCTGAAGCTGCATTCTTAGATAGAGGAGGGAAAGTGTAGCTGCTGCTCATTTGATAGGGAAATGGATAACTAGGCTAGGGTATTCAGTGTCCACTACAGTCCTGAAGGACTCATCTGATCTCTGCTGTAAGGACAGCACCCCAAAAAGCCCTTTTTAGGGCTAGAACCTCAGTCTGCTTTTTTTTTCAGTTGCCTGCCTGCCAGCTTCTGTGTCAGGCTCACAGTGGATACTGTGCCCACTTGCCCAGTGCCACCACTCATATATAGCTTGCATTTAAAAACAAACAAAAAAATTCACTGTAATAGATTGAATAGCAGTTAGTTGTCTGCAAGCGTCTGGGTGTCAGGCCTTCAGCGTGTACTCTGCCAACTTCTGCCAGTCCACTTTGCCACTCATATCTGGTGTCACAATAGCGTGCCTTTAAAAAGAAAAAACGTTTTTCACTGTAAGCTAATAGCAGTCAGTGTCCTTCAAGCGGGTGTCAGGCCTTCAGCGTGTACTCTGCCAACCTCTGCCAGTGTACTTTGCCACTCATATTGATACCAGAGAAACTGACGGAAGCCAAGCACAGAGAGATGGACACAGGTTTCTTCAGGAAGGAAGAGATTCTTTATTCGGTTCACCGATCGGGACTCAGAGGGACTAATGTCACCAAAATACAACAAGTTCTGAGCCCCGGACAATAGTGTAGGCTCCTTATATAAGCATGTAACTCCACCCATAAGTAGCTCCACCCACACATTCTCTTACCCAATCAAACGAACAAAAACTAACTTCCTGGGGAAAACAATAACTATCCCTTACTGAGATAGTGAGTGATATACTAAAGTGCCTGAATAAAAGCAGCTCAACACAAAAAGTGGAATACCTTAATCCACAATAAAGTGCAAAATATAAGAATAAAAAGGTATAAACAATATACCAGCAAGTGGAGCGCTATAATGAATATTAATATAAATAATGAGGGGGTATACTCACCCCTCCAACATAGTGATACAATGTGTCCAAATGTACATACAAAGTAAAACAACAAAAAGAGAGAATATAGTGCAGATGGTTTACAAAAATAAAAAATTAATAATAGTAGCAATTGGTTGAAACCACTCACGTGGGTTGGAGCCTATAAGCTATTGGCTCCGTAAGTGACTCCTTTTTGCTCTTGAGGCAGCAACACACCCCTTTATCCCAAACGATGTTCTCCCGAAGATATGGAACAAGCAGAGAGAGAGAACCTCATAGGTGGTATTGTACAGATAGTGTATACAAAATAGTGAGATAGTAATTGTTATGCTCACCTTAGACAGAGCCTTGAATTCCTGGCTCTGAGGTTTGTTGGCAATATGCTAATTTATTGGGATAGCATTCCCCACATAGTGTTCCTGGAGGCTAGAAAGGACTATATGGACTGATATAAAAAAATAACGATTTATTGTAGAGATAAAAAATAATAAAAACAATATTAAGACTTCTCAAAAGCATATAAGCTAAAAGGTAGAAAGTCCAAGTATAAAAGTCCAAAACTCCAGCTAAACGCGTTTCACTCTTGTATGAGCTTCCTCAGTAGCTGTCAGCTACTGAGGAAGCTCATACAAGAGTGAAACGCGTTTAGCTGGAGTTTTGGACTTTGGACTTCCCACATACACCTCCCTCTACTGCCAATAGATAATACAAAGCTAATCTATTTTGGTAAACGGCTGTCCTTGATGTAGAATTATTAAAAAATCTTTATTGTACTTGTATTGAATTATTGCACTAACTCCATTTTAACCTGATGCTGTGACAAATCCTCCATTTTGTCCTCATAACCTGACTTCTCCATATGAAAACTACATTACATGACAGAATTGCTCAGCACATCTAACACAATAGACAAAGACTGTATTTTTCCATAAAGATATGACTAACCCAGGAACTGCTGAATTTCCCCTAACTCGCAACATAGTATGAATTGAAGGCCATGAGAACACTGTAGTAATGAAATGTTCTATTCATAAGAGACCTTGCACCTGACCACGAGATCTGACATCACCGACCGTGTAAAATGACGCATAAGACCCCCGTGTCCAAAATAATACCACCTCTTGGTGGGTGGACACGAAGCTAACCACTTAGTTTTTGATCCAATTAATAATATTGATGGGTGGACACTGATATAGTCACATAACATTTAATCCAATTAATGATGTTTATTTGTTATTATCTGATATTCAATGATGATGTCATTTTGCCTTTAAAAAGGTCTGCATAACTGTTTTCCAACTAGATTGCATTAAATTTTCTGAAGTGCTTTTAACCTGAACTCCATGTGTCAGTGTGAGCTTACTTCTGCGTATACGCAATTTAATCATCTCAGATTTGGACAGGAACAGATAGACATTTAAACATATTTGTTTATTTCTAAATTAACCTACATCATCCTCATCCTAGTATTATGCTTCGCTAGGAGATTGAGCGCTTGTGATGTCTCATTGGTAATTATCTCAAGCACCGCCTGTAACCTTATAATGCGGTTGAGCATATATATTGGGGTTCTATATCCGAAATTACCATCTTCTGCCCAAGTGGCTGGCCCATAATAATCTATGATACGCTGGGGAGGCCATTCATTATCTTCC
This sequence comes from Pelobates fuscus, assembly GCF_036172605.1. Lineage (NCBI taxonomy): Eukaryota > Metazoa > Chordata > Amphibia > Anura > Pelobatidae > Pelobates > Pelobates fuscus. Next base: position 115,593,638 of record NC_086317.1, read on the forward strand.
CAGGTACCTATCTCTAGGGGTCCCCTTTTCCTCCTATGATTCACATCATATACTTTAACTCCCAAAGTCTCTCCTGTTTCAATAGGCAACAAGAAGAAGGATGGTTTGAGCATACCTAACACACATGCCCCTTCCCAGTCCTGTGGTAACTCCGAATAGGCCTTCTTACCACAGATCCAGTACAAATTTGCTGGGGCTTTCCAACTAGATGTGATAGATAGATCAAACCACACGTCCTTTAAATTGGCATAACTTGCAAACGGGTTAGGTGGTTCTGAGACATTTGAAGCCGACCACCAGGTTGTATTCTTTGTAGTATCATCATAAGCTTTTTGCCCTAGACAAGTTAGTTCTCCTACAGATGTGTTAAACATTATTCCTTTTCTTGCTATGAAAACATAACCTATGATGGAGGTCTTTAATCGCCACTCAGATTTATCTCTAACACTCATTTGATAATCGGTTGAGAAGATATTATTTGTTAAATTGTCTCAGAACCGGACATTACCTCCTTTGCTTCCCAGGGCCATTGGTCTCCCATGTTAGTACCTCCACATACATAGCAGTTGGTCACATTAAGACTACCAGCAATACTTTCAGCTAAATCTATAAACAGGTTTTTAGCATTATGGGGGATCTTATTTTCTACACTCATCTCTTCATAAAAAGAATGGAAAACCTGATGAGTTTGGGATGCTACGGTATCGGTCTCTATCCCTATAAATAATATTGTCCCAGGATCTAAACCCGTCCCATATATCTGGAACCTTAATAAGTTACCTAGATAAAAATTGTTCAGGATTATTAATAAGTATATGGACTGGGTTACACTCCATAGACTTACAATACGGTTTGGTAGGCAACTTAGTAACAATCATATCCTTATCTACTGTTTGTCCCCAAGTTGCCCACCCCACACAAGACCAATATGGGCAATAATTATAATCCCTATCTGGGCATTTTAGACTTACGTACTTATTTTTACTACTGGGACAAATATACTTATCGTTAGACCCATACGTTCTCTCCCATTTAAGATCCCCACATACATTCCACGGCTTTCTACCACTTGATATCGCTTTACATGCATCAAATAGCAGAACACCCGAAGAATGTACGGTTTCTAATACTGTTTTATTTATTAGGGTCCCCTGTGGATCTCCATTCCGGAGGGTCAACCAAATTGTACGGGGTTGATACTCTAGATTGAAGCACTTAGGGTCTCCTACTCCTAAATGGCATACACTATATTCTATACCTAAGTATCTACACCTAGACACATATCCTTTACACTCATATTGTGAATGCCAAATTAGGGTCTGGGAAATATGATTACCTGTTATAGTAGTCTTAATGCAAACCTCACAGCTAGGTGTGTCGGTACCTCTACCTTCCTGAATATTTAAAAACACAAAAATACACATTATCAAAAACACTTATTTCGACGACTTCATCCTCAGTCTTCGTCCGTGCGATGGCACCTCACCTTCCAGGATGTAAGGGCTGCAAGGAATGGAGTTCTGCTCTTCCCTTCACAGAGGTGCCTTCGAGACACCCTGGCTATGACACGTGGGTAAGTGGTCAGGCTTTATTATGGCCGTCAAAACACTCACTTACCGATCTCTTTAAACACACTTGTAATCCCAATATCTCCTCGTCACTCCGACTGAGTCGTGCGCTTTAACCGGATCTTGCAGGGATTCTCTGGATCTGGTGTAGCTTGCCAAGAATCTACTGCTGCTGGTTTAACCCTGGAATGATGAATCCACGGAGTCACTTCAGCCACCTTTATTGCTGTAGGGGTAGACAAAAGAGCAACATAAGGACCCCTCCACTTAGGCCCTAACGGTATACTGTTCCACTCTTTAATCCACACTTGATCTCCTGGATGATTGCTATGAACAGGGGGATAAATATTCACAGGTAATCTATCTTGTACCCATTTCTGTACCTCCTCCATAGTTTTACCCAACTCTACAACCTGCTGCCGGGTAATTCCTTCTCCCAACTGACTCAAATCCCCCCTGAAGTTACCAAGTACGGGAGGTGGACGCCCATACATGATTTCAAAAGGTGAGAGACCCATCCTTCTGGTAGGTGTACTACGAATACGTAACAGAGCTATAGGCAAAAGAACATTCCACTTAAGCTGATTCTCTTGACACATCTTTGCCAACTGGTTCTTAATAGTTCTATTCATTCTTTCTACTTTACCAGAGCTCTGAGGTCTATATGCCGTATGAAGCTTCCACTTAATACCAAGCATATGAGTCAGTTGTTGTAGGCACTGATGAACAAAGGCTGGACCATTATCCGATCCTATAGAGCATGGTAGTCCATATCGGGGTATTATTTCTCGTAACAGGAATCGTACAACTTCTCCTGCTTTCTCTGTACGAGTAGGACATGCTTCTACCCAGCCTGAATAGGTACACACAACTACTAGTAGGTAGCGATGTCCACCGGATTTAGGCATTACTGTATAATCTATTTGAAGATCGGACATAAGGAGTCCCCCCATATACTGGACTCCCGGTGGTTTCACTGGTCCTTGCCTTGCGTTGTTCTTAGCACATATTACACATCTTCGTACAATGGCTTGAGTCAAGTTAGACAATCTTGGTATGTAGAAATGTTTTCTGAGAGATTCTTCCATACTATCTCTTCCAGAATGTGTCCCGTTGTGATAGTTCTGGACAATTTCTACAGCTAGTGATGCTGGAACAACTATTCTTCCATCTTCTAACTGATACCATTTGTTCTCCAGGAACTTCCCAGCTTCAGTCTTTAACCACTCTTCTTCTTGAGCTGTATAAACTGGAGTCCATTGAGTCCATTGAGTCCTGTCTTCCTGATTCAGCGGCACGCTTAGCTGCATTATCTGCCATCCGATTTCCTTTGGTTACATCACCATATCCTTTCAGATGCGCCCGACAATGTATAATACCAACTTCTTTCGGTTCCCACACGGCTTCCAGTAGTTGTAATATTTCAGCTGCGTACTTAATTTCTTTACCCTCTGAATTCAATAGTCTTCTTTCTTTATACAAAGCTCCGTGGGCATGAGTGGTTAAAAACGCATACTTGGAGTCCGTGTAGATGTTCACTCTTAAACCTTCAGCCAATTGTAACGCTTGTGTTAGTGCAATTAGTTCTGCCTTCTGTGCCGATGTTCCTTTTGACAATGGCCGAGCTTCTATCACCTTGTCTATGGTTGTTACTGCATATCCTGCATATCCTGCATAGCGAATCCCTTCTTTCACATAACTACTGCCGTCCGTATAGTACTGGACATCAGGGTTCTGGATGGGAAAGTCACGAAGATCTGGTCTACTTGAAAATACTTCATCCATCACCTCCAGGCAATCGTGTTGACTCTCAGTAGGTTGTGGCAAAAGGATAGATGGATTTAAGGTGTTAACAGTCTCTAGATGCACTCTTGGGTTTTCACACAACATAGCTTGATACTTAGTCATGCGGCTGTTACTAAACCAATGATTGCCTTTATAGTCTAGCAACGTCTGTACTGCGTGCGGGACACGCACATAGAGTTCTTGACCCAGAGTGAGTTTATCGCTTCAGCTACCAGCAGAGCGGCGGCAGCTACGGCTCTTAGACAAGGTGGAAGACCACTGGCCACTGCATCCAGTTGTTTTGACATATATGCAACAGGTCTTTGCCATGATCCCAAGTACTGTGTCAATACTCCCACAGCCATTCTTCTTTGCTTGTGTACATATAAGTAGAATGGACGTGTATGATCAGTTAGACCTAATGCTGGGGCACTCATCAAAGCCTTCTTCACATCTTCAAATGCCTTTTGCTGTTCAGGTGTCCACAGGAAGGGATCGTGTTCTGTACATTTTATAGCTGCATGAAGAGGTTTCGCCAATATCGCATAACTGGGAATCCATATCCTACAGAAGCCTGCTGCCCCCAAGAATTCCCGCACTTGTCTTCTATTCTTGGGTATTGGTATTTGGCATACAGCTTCTTTTCTCTCTGGCCCCATTATTCTTTGACCTTCAGAGATATGGAATCCCAGATACTTGACAGTTGGCTGAAACAACTTAGCTTTCTTCCTGGACACCTTGTATCCTGCCTTCCAGAGAATGTGTAGTAGATCATGTGTTGCTTGCTGACATATTTCTCTTGTAACTGCCGCTATCAACAAATCATCTACATATTGCAATAGTACACACTCTCCTGGGATGGACTTGAAATCCAGTAAGTCTTGACTTAAAGCTGATCCAAATAGGGTGGGTGAATTTTTGAACCCTTGGGGCAGTCTTGTCCAAGTCATCTGGCGTTTCGTGCCCGTTACAGCATTTTCCCACTGGAATCCAAAGATACACTGGCTTTCCGCAGCAATTCGAAGGCAAAAGAAGGCATCTTTAAGATCTAAGACAGTGAAATAAGTAGCCCCGCCCGGAATTAAAGCAAGCAGGTTATATTGATTGGGCACAACTGGGTGTATACTTACGACCGCATCATTGACTGCTCTCAAGTCCTGCACAGGGCGATACTCATCTGTACCGGGCTTTTGAACAGGCAGCAATGGGATGTTCCAGGGGGAAGTACAGAATTTTAGGATACCATACCTTATGAACTTATCCAAATATGATTGTATATTCTTCTTGGCCTTTTGTGGGATATGATATTGCCTTAAGCTCACTGGATAGACCCCAAGTTTCAGTTCAATTCGAATTGGTGGGATATTGCGAGCAAGTCCTGGTGGGTTGTTCTCTGCCCACACTCCTGGTATATTAAACAAGGATTCATCACTCTTAGGGTTTTGGCTAGTCAACGCTGTATAAAGTCGCCACTCTTCTTCCTTTGGTACAGATATTGTCATTATACCTGAAGGTCCATTGAACTTTAAAGATGTTGTTCCATTTGGTAGAAACGTTATCTGCGCTTGTAGTTTTGACAACAAATCACGTCCTAGCAGTTGGACTGGACATTCAGGCATATAAAGGAATTGATGTTTTACTACGTGGCCTCCCAATGTACAGAGTCGACTTTTAAGAACCGGTCTAGCAGCACTCCTTCCAGTTGCTCCTATTACAGTGATAGTTCTTCCAGATGGAGGAGCAACTAGGTCAGTCACCACCGACTGTTCAGCACCAGTATCGATCATGAACGCACTCCTTTTTCCCCCTATTGATACATCGACCATAGGCTCCGCTCGGCCAAGGGGGATAGAGCCCGGTCGGTATCAATAGTCCTCCATGACCGTGTCAGCCAATCCTACAAAGTCCCTATCTTCTCTATCGCGGGATCTCTGCGCTGCTGGATAATACCTGTCTTCTCTAACACTTCCTCTATTGCTACCATTATTCCCTCCAGAACCTCCTCTACCTCTCGCTCTGCCTCTAAAATTACCATATCCTGCCCTAGGTCTGTCTCTCTCATACTGTTCCCTTTGTGGACACTCACTTCTCCAATGCCCTTCTTCCCTATAGTACGCGCACTGATTCCTACTCAGGGGTTCCCTATTCCACTTACTATCGCCTTTATCTGTTCCCCTATACACCTCTTTTTCCCTTCTATCTACGCCTGCGATCGCTACCGCTAGCATATCTGCCTTTCTACGCATCTTGCGCTCTTCCTCTTTCTTCGTCTCTGTTTCCCTGTTCATATACACTTTATTCGCTACCTCCATCAGTTGGGTTATAGACATCCCTACGAGCCCTTCTAACTTTTGTAGCTTGCGCTTTATATCTCCGTAGGCTTGGCTGACAAAGGCAGAGTTAACCATCCAGGAATTCTCAGGGGCTTCCGGATTAAAGGGGGTATACAAGCGGTATGCCTCCAATAATCGGTCATAAAAGACACTGGGTGATTCATCACATTTCTGCAAAACCTCAGCAGTCTTAGACATATTAATCGCCTTCTTTCCTCCAGCTTTCATGCCAGCAATAATAGCGTCCCTATAAGCTTTTAAATGAACCAAGTCTGCGCCATAGACATTCCAATTTGGATTGGTGTTTGGATAATGGGCTGTGGCCCATGCTGCTGGGTTGGCCTGATTTTGTGTACGGGCCTCTTCTTCCAGCGCTTTAATTGCTGCTTGATTTATCCTAGTCCTTTCCTCGTTATTAAACAATGTCATTAATAATTGCTGGCAATCAGCCCAAGTGGGATTATGTGTCTGGACTATTGAAGTAAACAGATCCGTCATGGCTTGAGGCTTTTCGGTGTAAGAGGCGTTATGGGTCTTCCAATTAAAGAGATCAGTAGTCGTAAAAGGAACATAAACGTAGACTGGATCAGCGTATTGTATCTGGCCGTCATCGTTAATGTGTGTCGGGCTAGGAGTCAATCGAAGTGGCATTTGATAATGTCGGGGTTGAAGAGTACCGGTCAGTTGTCGGGTTAATATGGGGCTTCGTAAAGATGCGTCAGTTAGGGGTTCCGGTCGAGGGGTAGTAAGATAAGGGGATGGGGAAGCTTTACTATGGGGAAGGTTGGTGAGTAAAATATTCCGGGCCGGGCTAGGGGGAGCCTGACCGGAAGCTAGATATGGCGCCAAATCTGGGTATGTGGAGTTAACGGAAGCAGGTATCGGAAGGAGAGGGTTCGAAACAAGAGGGCTGGGCTCTGAGCTAGAGGAGGAAGTAGGTGGGGACAACGGGGAAAGGGGAGGAGCATTTCCAGCAGCACCTCCTCTTCCTCTTCCGGTGGAGGAGGAGTAAGGGGGCGGCATAGGGATCTCAGACTCAGGGGGCGTGCCCAAAATGGGCGTAATTACGGCCTTAGTGGACAAGCGAGTCCTGGCCACCATGAGGCGACATTGTTCCTCGTGGCATACTCGGATCCATTTTGGCGAGTCTTTTACGGCCTGCCTCCAACAATCAATATATGGAAACTGGCCGTAAAGTTCAGGCCTACCTGATACAGCCACGTGTACACGCTGTACCAGATTAGGATCCAAACTGCCACGTGGTGGCCATGCGGCAACCAAAGTAGGCCATTCCCTACAACACATCTTTACCCCAAAATCACATGCTTTATATCCCTTTTTAAAATTCTTTATCATACATCCTAAGGGATCCAAAATCGTCGAATCCGACGCGCCCATACTTAACAATGGAGCGTCATTTCCAACAGAAACTTTACACACACTAGTTACACGCTATAATTCCCTATATTTGAATTACCCGTCTATAACATACCCCAGTAACATCGTCTTTACAAACAGTAGTTAAAGTACGGTTAGCATAGGTTAAAGTACAATTTAAAGTCACAGTACAATTAGTAGTGGTTATGGTGTTAAAACATGCAACATAGATGACAATTATTAGTACTTATTTACAGTGTCAGTAATTATACATGGTTATGGTACCGTGCGCTATAATACAATTACACACTATTCACACTCTCGCTAGACGGCAGAGCTCACGCTATCTAGCAAGATATACACGTTACTACAACAATCTTTAGCACATTTACAATTCCCAACTAATCTATTGGCCAGTACCTTGATGGACTACCTAAAACTATCTACATACGTTTTGGTTAGCCACACTGCCCAAGCACCACATATAGCGAACTAGAGGGCGGAATTTACAACAGCACCCTTTTAGTCTATTTACTCTATCAAAAATCTAGTGAGTTCCAAATTTACACGCCTTCCCACTTAGCCAAGATAGGTTGAGATCTAGCGAACCGAATTTACACAGGCGCCGCTTAGTCTCCCGGTCCCTCCGACCTAGCGAACGAAATATACACCCTAGAACGCTAGTCTAGACAAGACACCGGTGTCCGGCTAGGGCTATTTACACCAGAACCCCGCCTGACTCCAAACCAAAATTAAACGGGCTTACTAAAGGGCATTTAATTGAGCGGTGGGCCTTCGCTCCTTCCCTCCACTGGAGTGGACAGATTCCAAATAACCCCTTATGGGCCTACCGCACAATCGGTATCCAATACCCCTAGTGGGTCCGCCGTCTAAAACAGCGGTCGTCTTACCTCCTCGTTCCTGAACCTGAGTTCTCACTCATCGACGGGGACACCCCAGCACTTACTACGTAGAGGCCGATGATCTCCTGGACAACAAACCAGTGGCGCCGAGACGAAGGGAGGTCCACGCAGAAGTTCAGGGGTGCAGCCGTAGAGAACGTGGGCAAAGATAGACCGTCTCACGCCTCTGCTTCTCAGCTACCGTTGAACGATGAGCTTCCCGGCCAATGCACCAAATGATACCGGAGAAACTGACAGAAGCCAAGCACAGAGAGATGGACACAGGTTTCTTCAGGAAGGAAGAGATTCTTTATTCGGTTCACCGATCGGGACTCAGAGGGACTAATGTCACCAAAATACAACAAGTTCTGAGCCCCGGACAATAGTGTAGGCTCCTTATATAAGCATGTAACTCCACCCATAAGTAGCTCCACCCACACATTCTCTTACCCAATCAAACGAACAAGAACTAACGTCCTGTTTGACCGCATGGCTTGCCCAGCACAATGGAGGAGGGGAATACTACATCCGGTATTCTCGCACATGCTCCGTACACTATTGATCGTATCTTTGCCACGTGCAACCAACCGTAAGTATATGCACGTACACATGCCACGTGGTAATCTCGGCCTACTAAATTAATTTTTACCGAGATTCCACCACAATATCTGGTGTCACAAGAGCGTGCCTTTAAAAAGAAAAATACTCATCTGATCTCTGCTGTAAGGACAGCACCCCAAAAAGCCCTTTTTAGGGCTAGAACATCAGTCTGCTTTTTTTTTTCAGCTGCCTGCCTGCCAGCTTCTGTGTCAGGCTCACAGTGGATACTGTGCCCACTTGCCCAGTGCCACCACTCATATATAGCTTGCATTTAAAAACAAAAAAATTTTTTTCACTGTAATAGATTGAATAGCAGTTAGTTGTCTGCAAGCGTCTGGGTGTCAGGCCTTCAGCGTGTACTCTGCCAACTTCTGCCAGTCCACTTTGCCACTCATATCTGGTGTCACAATAGCGTGCCTTTAAAAAGAAAAAACGTTTTTCACTGTAAGCTAATAGCAGTCAGTGTCCTTCAAGTGGGTGTCAGGCCTTCAGCGTGTACTCTGCCAACTTCTGCCAGTGTACTTTGCCACTCATATCTGGTGTCACAATAGTGTGCCTTTAAAAAGAAAAAAAGTTTTTAACTGTAAGCTAATAGCAGTCAGTGTCCTTCAAGCGGGTGTGTCAGGCCTTCAGCGTGTACTCTGCCAACCTCTGCCAGTCCACTTTGCCACTCATATCTGGTGTCACAATAGCGTGCCTTTAAAAAGAAAAAAAGTTTTTCACTGTAAGCTAATAGCAGTCAGTGTCCTTCAAGCGGGTGTGTCAGGCCTTCAGCGTGTACTCTGCCAATCTCTGCCAGTCCACTTTGCCACTCATATCTGGTGTCACAATAGCATGGCTGTTTCAAATGTGGGCACTGCAAGATGTGTAACCATCCTCCCAGTTCAATTATGGAATTTAGTAGCTCTGCAACCAAACAGACCTACAAAATTAAGCACTTTATAAATTGTTTCACTAAAAATGTGGTTTATTTATTACAATGCCCCTGTGGGGCGCAATATGTGGGACGTACAATAGGAACCCTTAGGGAACGCATCTTGGAACATCAACAGCCATTACGAAAAAAGATTTAAAGCACAGTGTACCTAGGTACACTGTACCTAGCACAGTGTACCTAGACGCTTTGATTTTAAGCAATTTTTATGTTTTGGGATTGATATAGTGAAAAAGGTGTGTCAACGTGAAACCCAACGGATATATAAACTTAAGACATTGGGAGATCCTGGTTTAAATGTTAATGTCGACATTATGGCCTTCATGTGATTCTTAACCAATTTTTATGTAAAAAAACTAATATTTTTTATACAAATTTGTCTTATTTATTTTATTATTAATGGCATATATTGGAAGGCTTGGCCTGAAGTTGTGGGAGGGGCGTATGGACCTATGGGACTCCCCCATTCCCTACCATACCGTTGACTGGTCTGACGAGCTGCTACAGGGTTACAGTCTTCACCCCAAAATGTCTAGGGATTTGAACCTGGGTACTTTGCGGTCCTGGGCCTGTTGTTTCTCCTCTGAGCCACCAAGTATAGCCTATAGTCCGATCTTGCCTTGTATCCAACACGGGGGGCTGGACGTTATCTGTGGCTGCTCCAATATTCTCAGCACACCTGAAGCTGATGGCCCAATTAGCCAGGTATAAAACACTGCCTCTCCCTGAGGGCAGTGTCAGTTCATTGACTCTGGTTCCCGTTTTGCTGTTTTGTGTTCCAGTGTTCTCCTGTTGATTCCTGACCTTGGCTTGTTATTTTCGTGTATCCTGACTTCTGGCATCCTCTGACCTTGGCTTTCTACTCGTTTATCCTGATTTCTGGCACCCACTGACCTTTGGCTTACCGAGGACAATTCTCTTGTTTATGTCCGTATCTGTACTGCGACTTGGAGCATCATCCTGCACAGCCCCCGTGCACAGACTCACAGGCCAGGTGAGTTCTTCCCTGACCACCTTGGCCTGTATTTAATTGCAAGGATGAGCATATCTCTGCATACTGGACTCCCACTAAGGTAAGCTGTGACAACCTTGAAGCCAGACAAGTGCCATCTAGGCATGGCTGAATTGCAGTACCTGGGTCACAGAGTGGGGTGTGGGAGCCAGAGACCGGAGCCAGCCAAGGTAGAGGCAGTGGCTAACTGGCCCACACCTATCACTAAGACCCAAATACTAGCCTTCTTGGGGACGGCAGGGTACTACCGACGTTTTGTCCCTGACTACAGTACTATCGCCAAGCCCCTGACTGACCTGACTTAGAAGAACCTACCTAAGCAGGTCCTTTGGTCTCCAGCTTGTGAAGCTGCATTTCAGGCACTGACAAACGTTTTCTCGTCCATACAAATTCTTCCATGTATGGACTGGGGGCTGTGCTGAGCCAAGCCGGGAGGATGGAGGAGAGCACCCTGTTGCATACTTAAGTAGAAAGTTATTACCTCGAGAAGTGAGTTATGCGGCAGTGGAGAAGGAGTGCTTGGCCCTGGTCTGGGCACTGAAGAAATTGAGTCCTTATCTGTACGGGCAGCAATTTTCCCTTGTGACTGACCACAACCCATTGGTCTGGCTTAACTGGGTCTCCGGGGACAATGGCAGGTTGCTACGTTGAAACCTAGCCCTGCAGCCATATAACTTTATCATCAGCTACCGACCCGTTAAGCACAACAGCAATGCCGATGGGTTGTGCCGGCAAACGGACACCACTCCGGCCTCCTAGTCCGGTCATCCCCAAGTTAACCCACAAGGGTCAAGCTGGGTCTGCCGAAGTGTCCCACAAGGAGGGAGCTGTGTGACAGAACCGTCTGTCTGTGTATTGTGTTTATGCTCCCTCCGTTCGTCTATTTGTTTGGTTATTTCCTTGCCCGTACAGCCCCCGTATGTCCCCTTGTTATTTCCTGAAAGACGCACGAAGGCGCGACCACCGGAAAGCTGGGGTGTGCCGCCAATTGACCTCCCCGTAGCTAGCGTGTGCCGTCAATTGCCCACCCAGTAGCTGCGGTTAACCGCAGCTTAATGGACTGTTACCGTGTGGTCGTGGTTACATATGGCGGCACGGTGGCGGCATTCTACAGCACCCAGACAGCCAGTGGTGTGCCCAGCCTCAGTGAACTAAAAGCGGACACTTTTACTCGCGAACACCGCTGAGCCGCCAGCCTTCCCTGCTTCTAACCCTGGTCGTATTGCCGAACGCCGGAACAATCGGGACTTTGTATTTAGTGAATGTTGTACCCAGATAGCTATGCCCTGGAGCCTATTTGTGTAATAAAAGACTTTAACTCCATGGCAATTGAACTGTATGTGTGTGGTCTGAGCACCATTCAGTAATAATGTGCGCTCAGACCTAAGCTATCTGGGGATGTGTTACATGTATATGTTTTATGTATAATTCGTGACATTGTGTATTTTTTTTTATTGCATTTCCCTCTCCTTTTGTCACCTTGTGGGTAATGGCGATTTGCCTCTGTCCTGGGAGATAATTGAATTACTTCCCAATTATCCCCAGGACAGAGAGGCGGGAACGCAGTGTATCCTGGGAATGTTTTACCCCTTGTATGTCTGTCATTGATACGTGTCTGTCCCTTGTCACAGTCTCCCAACTGGTCCCCTACGGGAGTGTCCACTAGGTGGGAGACCTGCATAAATACTGGGCAAGTAGCCCTCAATAAATCAGAATCCTGTTTTACCCTTGGTCTCGTGATTGGGGGGATTGCTACTGTGAAGTATTCTTTTGCCTGTTCCAGGAGAGAAGGATTTCGTATGTTTCCCGTTCGAGCGTTTGTAAGCTGCTGTTCCCTTGTAAAGGTGAATCCCTTAATCGGTATTAACCCTCACTACACCGGGTTATACCGTAACAAAGACAATTTCCGTGATCAAAGTATAAGACGTGGGGCATTCTAATATGATGTTAGATTGCTTCTTGCCAATCTCCATGAGGTATCTCTGTGTATTATAATGGTCAATTAAAATGCTTTTATTGAACCTGGTAATATTTTTTTCTACTTCAACATTGGCAAGGACGGTTATTTAAGTTGCAGGCTGTAGGGCAATAAGTGTTAATTTATGTTAATTATGGTATGTATATATATTTGTGTTTTATTTATATTTGAATTAAAGGAAAAAGAATAAAGTTCGGATGAGTCCTACAGTTGTAAGTTTAATAAATGCCGTGGCCTGTTTCATCCAAAATTCATCGTTTGTCGTTATTGGGGTAGTCTCCTTACTCTTAGTCGCATCACATTCCCCACTACGCACATACATGTCTTTCTGGCCACTGTTAGTGAGTGCATTAATCACCACCTTATTTTTTTATCATTGTATTTAACAGTTTTACACTATGTTCTGTTTTATGTTTTTAAGTGGAATATAATTTCCTAACTGGAGTACTACCAGTATATTTTGGGAAACCGATAACCAGTGTATGTTTATTATCTAATTGGTGACCCTCACACATGTAATTGTAGCACACTACACCATTTCTTTTGCATTTTGTGTTTATCACGGTTGTTTGGAGTTAAAGGATCTCTGTAGGGTCAGGAACACAAACATGTATTCCTGACCCTATAGTGTTAAATCCACCATCTAGCCCTCCTGGGCCCCCATGCCTCCATAAGTATAGTAATAATCTTACTGTATTCAAGCCTGAAGCTGCTGGCTCTGCCCTGTTTGCCTCAGGGAAAAGCCAGCATTATTCAAACACAGCCCCGGCCAATCAGCATCTCCTCATAGAGTTGAATTGAATCTCTATATGGAACGTTCAGTGTCTGCATGCAGAGGGAGGAGATACTGAATGTTTGGATGCATTTTAGGCAGGCATGACCAAGGAAGGATCTCTAACAGCCATCTAAGAAGTGGCCAGTGAAGTTATCACTAGGCTGCAATGTAAACCCTGCATTTTCTCTGAAAAGACAATGTTTACAGCAAAAAGCATGAAGGTAATGATTCTACTGACCAGAGCAAATTCAATAAGCTGTAGTTGTTCTGGTGACTATAGTCTCTCTTTAACCCGGGTGTTGGTGACAACTAGGAGACTCACTATACTTCTTGTGCTTTTTGTATCTTTGAAAATCTAAATAATGGCTCATTGAGCATGGCATTTTTTATTACTGCATGTGGCTAGGGATCACACTGTTATGGACAGGGCTATAATAATAAGTCTACCTTCCCTCTCTGGAAGCCCCATGTCCCCACATCCTGATCTATTGGATTCATATGAAATATCAAAATAGTTTAAAAAAAAAAAAAAAAAAAGTATTTTATTGATTTAACCCTTTGAACCCCCGAGATATCACTAGTGCATTTCAAAGAATGTGAGTGGCATTTTTCTGACACTGACAGAGTTAAAATGCATAACATAAGCTAAAATATGAAACTATTGCAATTTCAGCACCGAAAAACCAAATTAAAAAAAGAATTGAGAATATAGAACAATACAATAGTAAAACTATTCCAGGGATGGTCTGGCAGCATGTTTTAACAGACACACAGAGCTGAGACTAGGGACAAACATTTCCAGAAGACACACAGTGCTAGGGTTTGTATCTGCATGTCATTGTGTGTATCTGTGTGTGTGTGTATCTGCATATGTGTCAGTGTATGTACTTGTGTAAGTATCTGTGTGTCAGTGTGTGTGTGTGTCTGTATCTGTGTACCTCCATATGTGTCAGGCTATGTATCTATGTACTTGTATGTGTGTAAGGGTGTGTATCTAGTTGTCTGTGTATCTGCATGTGTGTCAGTGTTTTATTCTGTCTGTGTTTATATGTGTGTCAGCATTTTTATCTGTATGTTTGTGTATCATTGTATGTGTGTGTCTGCATGTATGTCAGTGTTTGCATCTGTGTATCTGCAGGTGTGTGTGTGTGTGTGTGTGTATGTCTGTATCTATATGTGTGTCAGTGTTTTTTTATATGTGTCTGCATGTGTGACCGTTTGTGTGTCTGGGTCAGAGGAGAAGCAGGGAGATCCTAGGGAAGAGAGAGGGAATATTGGACAGAGAAATTGTATACATTTTAAATAAATGCAACTATATTAATTACAAACATTTTGTTAATGGGAGGGGTACAATTTATGGAAATGAGCTGCTAAGGGGTACTCAAGTGAAAAAAGGTTGGAAACCACTTCTATAGACAGTTTATTTAAGGAAATCTGCATTTACCTCTAGGGATATGTACACTCTTCACTATTACCAGGAAGGTAAACTTTCTACAGGATGAAGGCACACATCTTGCCTCAAGAAAACCATATTCATTTATTATGATATATCCTCATGTGTCCTTTTAATATTCATGTGTACTTGCATATTCTTGCTAAAAGGCAATTCAAATGTTGACATATCCTGCAACCAGTAATAATAAGACAACAGGTGGGGATATGTTATGAACCGCCTAATGTAAATATTAATGAGGAAGAACAGCTGTTAGAGCATACAGGGAAAGCTGCAAATCGGGGTAACATGTTAATTATTGGAGATTTTAATTACCCGGACATAAATTGGGATAGAGTGACTAGTACTTCAGCAAGGGGAGTCAGGTTTTTGAATGTGTTAAATGACACCTTTATGTCACAACTGGTACAAGCACCAACTAGAAAGGATGCTTGTCTGGATCTCGTTATAACAAACAATGTTGATCTTTTGAGCAACATTCAAGTAGGGGAGCATTTGGGAAATAGTGATCACAATATGGTAATATTTTAAATAAACTCAAAAAAGCAAAAGCACGTGGGGTATACTAAAACGTATAATTTTGAAAAAGCTAATTTCAGTAAGATTAGGGCAGCTCTACAACATATCCACTGGCATAAACTCCTTAGTGATAAAAACACTGAGGATAAATGGAAACTATTCAAACAAATATTAGAAAGGTACATTTCTCAGTATGTACCATTGGGTAATAAATATAAAAGAAACAAACTGAAACCAATGTGGCTTAGTAGAGAAGTAAAACAAGAGATTAAAAATAAGAAAAGGGCATTTAAATCAGACAAATCAGAGGCATCCTATATAAGATATAAGGAAGCCAATAATGCTTACAAAAAGGCAATTCAAGTGGCTAAACTAGAAAATGAGAAATTGATAGCCAAAGAATGCGAAATCAACCCTAAAAAGCTTTTTAAGTACATCAATGCTAAGAAAATAAAATATTAAAGTGTAGGTACACTGGAAACAGAGATGGGTCTGTTAGTTAATGAAGACCAGGAAAAGGCAGACATTTTAAATAACTATTTTTCTTCAGTATATATTAATGACGATTAATGACGATAATTTTTCAAGATTCTTTTGTTTCAGGTATTGTACCGGAGGATTGGAGGAAGGCAGATGTTGTTCCTATATTTAAAAAGGGTTCAAAATCCGTGCCTGGAAATTATAGACCTGTGAGCTTAACTTCTGTGACTGGGAAAATATTTGAAGGGCTATTAAGGGATAATATTCAGGAATTCATTGGGAAGAACTGTGTTATTAGCAATAATCAGCATGGTTTTATGAAACATAGGTCATGTCAAACTAACCTAATTGCATTCTACGAAGAAGTAAGTAGAAGTATAGATCAGGGTGTTGCAGTGGATGTGATCTACTTGGATTTTGCCAAGGCATTTGATACGGTTCCTCACAATAGGTTAGTCTTGAAACTAAAAGAAATTGGTCTTGATGATTATTCTTGTTCTTGGGTAGAACATTGGCTTAAGCAGAGAGTACAACGAGTTGTCATTAATGGTAAATTTTCAGGCTGGACAAAAGTGGTAAGTCCCTCAGGGTTCTGTTTTGGGACTGCTTCTTTTTAACATATTTATAAATTATCTTGAAATGGGCATTGAAAGCCATGTTTCTGTGTTTGCAGATGACACAAAACTTTATAAAGTACTAAAATGTGAGCAGGATATTGCTTTGCTGCAGAGGGATTTGGATAGATTGGGGGATTGGGCACTAAAATAGCAGATCAAATTTAACGTAGAGAAATGCAAAGTTATGCACTTCGGGGGTCAAGAATGCACAAGCAACTTACACCCTAAATGGTAGTGAATTAGGGATAACCACACACGAGATGGATTTGGGAACTGTTATCGACAACAAATTAGGCAGCAATATGCAATGTCAATCTGCAGTTGCTAAGGCCAGTAAGGTTTTGTCATGTATAAATAGGGGCATAAATTCTCGAGATGAAAATATAATTTTGCCTCTTTATAAATCGCTGGCAAGATCACACCTTGAATATGCTGTGCAATTTTGGGCACCTGTTCTAAAGAATGATATCATGGCACTAGAAAAAGTGCAAAGACAAGCTACAAAATTGATAAAAGGAATGGAGCATTTTAGTTAGGAAGGTTAAAAAAATGTAAATCTCTTTAGTTTGGGGATATAATAACATTATATAAATATATTCGGGGCCAGTACAAACCATTATCTGGAAATCTATTCATAAACAGGGTTATACGTAGGACACAAGGTCACACATTTATGGAGTGACTTGATGGACGCAAGTCTCTTTTCTGCTATGTAACTATATGTAACAGTGACCTTTGTTGTTTTTGAAATTACCTTTGTTGTTTTTGAAATGCATTGAAGTCTAAATAATGACTCATTGACCATGGCATTTATTATTACTGCATGTAGATAGGGATCACACTATTTTGGACAGGGCTAAGCCAGACTCCATGTATATTAAGTCTACCCTCCCTCTCTGGAAGCCCCACATCCCCACACCCTGATCTATTGGATGCATATGAAATAGCCTTTTTTTTTTTTTTTTTTTTTTTAAGTATTTTATTGGTTTAACCCTATGAGCCCCCAAGATATCACTAGTGCATTTTTAAAGAATGTGAGTAGCATACTTTTGACACTGACAGATTTAAAATGCATACAATAAAATGAGCTAAAATATGAAACTATTGCAATTTCAGCACAGAAAAATCCAATCTGAAAAAAGAAGAATTGAGAAATCGGAACAATACAATAGTGGAATTATACCTGGAAACCTGGGATGGTCTGGCAGCATGTTTTTAACAGACACACAGAGCTGAGACTGGGGACAAACATTTCCAGAAGACTCACAGTGCTAGGGTTTGTGAAACACATTTATGTATTCCTAATGCTACAGTTTTCCTGTAACATGTATATTAATATGCAGAAATAAATTACTGTTTTTAAAGTCTGTAAGAGTATATAATCAGACAACATTTTTTTTACAAAGCATAATAGTGCTGTAAAGCTTGTATAGTTCTGGGTTTATTCTGAAAAGGATATTTATGGAGTATTCACTGCATGCATGAGAAAGCAAACAAATATCTAATGCTAACACGACATGCAAAAACACTATAAATAATAATAAAAATAAAAAGCAGGTTTATTTCTTTCCTAGTATGGCATCATAGATTTTCCCAGTTATTTTCACTTGAACGTCAGTGAAGCCTGCGGCTGTCAGTAGTTTCTTATATTCAGATGGAGTTCTCTCTTTGCCTTCTGTCTGGACTAACATGTTCAGAGAGTACAGCTGGGACGTTACCATGCCATGTTTGTCCTCACTTAGCAGAGCTTCAATAAGAAGCACCCCACCTCCTAAGGGCATTATAAAAAGATACAACAGATAAGTTATTGTAAATTTTAAGCAGAAACATTATTACAGCATTTTCTGTGCTAAGGATAATCCCTTCACTACCAACAACAAGTATAAATGTAGTATGAAAAAAGTGTATTCATATTCCAGTTGTGTGCATTGTGATTAGCACCTGTGCAAAGCAAATTTGTTTCTTGCAAAAAAACTCAGCAAAATCTGGCTCTACAATCCCTGATCAGAGTAGCAGAGGTAAGTACATAAAATATGACTTACCTCCCCTGCATTTGCACATCACATTACTGCATTACATGATACTTAGGAATCAAAAGGAGAAAACCTGTGTATATCATTGCAAGAGATAACTAAATTATGAACTTTGACTTGACAGCACAGTTTGTTTACTTTAGAAGTTTTAATCTCCTGCGGTTATATGATATTTAATCACTTTGGAGGCCCATCCAGGCTACTTATAGAGCAAGAGACAAGATATTCTAGATTAAACAGGCTGTGCAATAGAGGAAGTTTAAACATTAGTTCTCTCTTTACAGAAAATGTGTAGGAAGACTGTGTACGTCACATACAGTGAGGTGTGACTACGGCTGCATAAACAAAGTGGTTTAAAGGAACACTATAGGGTGATGAATACAAACATGTATTCCTGACCCTATAGTGTTTAATCACCATCTAGGTCCCCCTGGTCCTCTTTGCTCTCCCTAAATATAGTAATATATTACTTTTATTCCAGTCTGCTGCTTCCGCTGGCTCTGCCCCTGATCTGCCTGCTTTGCTGACATCTTAAGAGTCAGCACACGCAAAACACAGTACTTGCCAAACAGTAGTATCTCCTCATAGAGATGCTTTGAATCAATGTACCTCTATGAGGAAAGTTCAGTGTCTCCATGCAGAGTTCCATGCACTGTGCAGCACTTCCACATGAAGCACCTCTAGTAGCCATATGAGGAGTGGCCAGTGGAGGTATCCCTAGCCTGTAATGTAAACACTGTCTTTCTCAGAACAAAACTGTATTTACTGCTACAAGACTGAAGGGAATGATTATACTCACCAGACAAAATACAATAAACTGACTATAGTGTCCCTTTAATCCCAAAATGGCAGAAAAGTAAACAGAATACAGGGGCATGATCTATACACCAAAATCACTATGTTAAGCTAATTTCTTTGGTGCTTATAGAGTCCATTTAAAGCTTAGCAGCAGCAGAAAATGGCTGTGATAAAGGACATGGCAAACTTCAAGTGGTGTAGCAAAGTAAAAAGAAAATGCCACTCAACCCTGCTTTTCGGGGCCAGTGATAGAAGCAGAGAAGATGTGCAATGCTGCCATTCACACCATACAAGATCAATATTCTTGCCAGTATCTTCGTATGCCTGCCTACCTGGGACTTAACTTCCCTGGTCCAGATGGATCAAACCTGGAAGAAACTGATTAAGGATTTGCCAAAATACTTCAATTCCAATTAACAGGCGCAAACCGGTAAAAATGACACATGGGCTCTAATACAATGTGAAGTTCTTTATTCCCTAATTCCACAGCACCCAAAACAATCACAACCCACTCATGTGACAGGAACACATGTTGAACTAATAGGGGAGTACCCATAATGAAGGGTTAAGGGTCAAGCCCATCCCAGGTTGGTAAGAGAGACCAAAAAGATAAAAATGTCTCCAATTAATATCTATTTTTGAGTCACAATTGGAACTTTAAAAAGCTGAGTAAAACACATTCACCTTCTGGTTGGTAAATAAGACATGCATGCTACTCCAAGTATCACTACGAGTGTTGGTACTTATGGTGGTAATAGCAGTGGTGCCCTCAGTGGCAGAGTTGTCAGCAATTCTTGTGGCCACGGAAGCAGAATTAAGACTTTGAAAGGCCATTGCACTACTGATGATGGTTGATTGGGGAATATAACCCCCTTTCCTAACCCTTCCTCAATTTCTTTGTGGTATTAGGAGGACATAACATTGATGGTGGATTTGTTTCTATTAAAATAAACTTAGCATATGGATGTGCATTGTGTAAACTAACAACTTTATTCAGCAAAATAGAATTTGTGTTGAACAAGAGTTGCTGCTTGGTGGCTTTACTAGTAAGGCAACATTTTTGCACACGACAGCACACTGCACAATGCTTGCACATTTGCATAGCACACACTGGACTGAATACACTCAAACAAAAAATAGTTTATTTCTATAAAAATGCAACCTCTAAATCAATAAAAACAACTTGGTGTAAATGGTAGTGGTTTGGCATAGCAGTAACCAGTAACCACCAGTCTAACGCTAGAATCAATTTAACTATTAATAAACAACTGTTATTAAACAAGTGAACTAATGTTTTTTGTTACAGGGCACATTATAAATCCCCACTATTCACAAATATAACCACAACTGATTGAGCAAATAGCCTTCCTCATGTTCAGACTCTCCGAGTAGAGTTACCCTACTCTGCAGTTTAATACTTGAGGCTAGTGGAGATACAATTGGTCATTCACCTCTCAACTTAAAGTGGTTTCTAAATTAGTAAAATCCAGGATCTGAATCACAAAATTTTTAATAAACATTTCTGTTCCTGCAGCTCCCGTTTTTTCCAAATGTAGTGATTTTGCTTTTCTTGCCTGGGTCAGGCAGTGCCTGCTACATCTGCAGATGCGGTTGGTATAATTTGATAGGGCACTGTGTTTTTCCTCCCTACAACCGACTGGATGTGTGGAAAGATTTGTTCTTGCCAGGGTGGAAGGGGTGACTGGACAGTCCATTACCCATTGACTTTTTCCTTTTCCTTCTTTGTACAAAGCCCAGATTTTGAACTTAAAATTACTCCTGGTCCCCATTTTCATTATCCCCTTAACTCGTTTTCCTGGCACTATAGCGTCATTAGGTCCCCCCCACCCTCAGGCCCCCCCTTCAGCCACTTACCTTTCTCCAGCGCCAGGCTCCCTCTGTGCTGGGGAATTCTCCACCCCCTGCCGACGTCAGATCCGACACATTCAAACCGGTTATAGTAAAGCATTACTTAATGCTTTCCTATGGATGTACAGCGTCTTCTCACTGTGATTTTCAGAGTGAGTATTGCGGAAGCGCCTCTAGCGGCTGTCAGTGAGACAGCCACGAAAGGCTGGTTTAACCCTCAATGAAACATAGCAGTTTCGCTGAAACTGCTATGTTTTCAGCTGCCGGGTTAAAACTAGAGGGACCTGGCACCCAGACCACTTAATTAAGTTGAAGTGGTCTGGGTGCCTATAGTGGTCCTTTAATGACAGCAGCAAAAGTACAAGTTATGATCCAAAACAAAGCTTAGAATTTGTGCTATGTGCTTGTTCCATCAAATTTAAGGGTTTCTATTTAGGTGCCTCAGTACATATTATAATTTTTTTTTTTTTTTTTTTTAAGGACAAAACAGGTTTTCTAACCCTAATGGAACATTAAGTGTGAATAAAAGTTTAAAAATGGGGAGGCAGGGGGGGAATGTGCGTATCATTTTTACATAGGCAGTGTAACTAAAGTAAAAGATTTCAAAATGGATATACGCACCAGTCCTGATCATTAAATGCTTAATTTGTCTAGGATCTAAATTAATTTTAATTAATTAACGCTAACCCTATACCTAATACTATACCAACCCTACCCCCATTCCAATGCTTACACTACATCTGACCATATACATACCTTACCCATAACATTAACCATACATTAACACTAGCACAGCATTAACCCTTACCTTTACACGACACTATCCCTGATCTAACCCCAACCCTAACCAGGGATGGACTGGCCCACTGGGAGATGGTGAAATTTCCCATTGGGCCGGTTAATCTTGCGCTGGCCAGGGGCTGCAGCAGCTGTAAAAGTTTTTTTTTTCTTTTTTCTTTTAAATTGCTGGGTAGCTGCAAGGAGCGGTATCACATAGTCGCTCCCCGCAATGAACAGACATGCAGCAAGCCGCCGGGATACCGAGTGACGTCATATCCCGGTAGCCGACAATCAGTGCAAGCAGGAGAGAAGCGACAGCTCCAGACCTGCAGATCTAATGGTGACCCAGGAAACCATTGGGAAGCTGCAGGTAATAATACTGTGCAGATGGAGAATCTGTAATTTGTTTATGTATGTGTTGATGTGTCTGTGTTTATGGGCCAGTGTATATGTGTCAGTGTCTCTATTTGTTTATGGGTCAATGTATATGTGTGAGTGTGTCTGTGTTTGTTTAAGAGTCAGTGTGTGTGTGTCAGTATTTCTGTATTTGTTTATGGGCAGGGGTCAAGTCCTGGGTAAAAAAAGTGCAGGAACTCACCCAAGATCCACTCCCCGCCCCCCCCCCTCACCCCCCAAAAAATGATACGCTTGTATGCAGGGGCTGAGTAAGGGCACGGGGCTGAAGAGGGGGACAGGAGCTGAGGAAGAGGGACAGGAGCTTAGGAGGGGGGGGCATGGGCTGAGGAAGGGGGACAGGGGCTGAGGAAGGGGGACAGGGGCTGAGGAAGGGGGACAGGGGCTGAGGAAGGGGGACAGGGGCTGAGGAAGAGGGACAGGGGCTGAGGAAGAGGGGCAGGGGCTGAGGAAGAGGGGCAGGGGCTGTGTTTGTTTAAGAGTCAGTGTGTGTGTGTCAGTATTTCTGTGTTTGTTTATGGGCAGGGGTCAAGTCCTGGGTAAAAAAAGTGCAGGAACTCACCCAAGATCCACTCCCCGCCCCCCCCCCCTCACCCCCCAAAAAATGATACGCTTGTATGCAGGGGCTGAGTAAGGGCACGGGGCTGAAGAGGGGGACAGGAGCTGAGGAAGAGGGACAGGAGCTTAGGAGGGGGGGGCATGGGCTGAGGAAGGGGGACAGGGGCTGAGGAAGGGGGACAGGGGCTGAGGAAGGGGGACAGGGGCTGAGGAAGGGGGACAGGGGCTGAGGAAGAGGGACAGGGGCTGAGGAAGAGGGGCAGGGGCTGAGGAAGAGGGGCAGGGGCTGAGGAAGAGGGGCAGGGGCTGAGGAAGAGGGACAGGGGCTGAGGAAGAGGGACAGGGGCTGAGGAAGAGGGGCAGGGGCTGAGGAAGAGGGGCAGGGGCTGAGGAAGAGGGGCAGGGGCTGAGGAAGAGGGGCTGAGGAAGAGGGGCAGGGGCTGAGGAAGGGGACAGGGACTGAGGAGGGGGACAGGGGCTGATGCTCGTATGCAGGGACTGAGTAAGAGCACGGGGCTGAGTAAGGTGGACAGGGGCTGAGTAAGGTGGACAGGGGCTGAGTAAGGTGGACAGGGGCTGAGGAGGGGGACAGGGGCTGAGGAGGGGGACAGGGGCTGAGGAGGGGGACAGGGGCTGAGGAGGGGGACAGGGGCTAAGTAAGGTGACAGTGCTGTGGAAAAAGGGACATGAGCTTAGGAGGAGGGGGGGCATGGGTTGAGGAAGGGGCCATGGGCTGAGGAAGAGGGACGGGAGCTTAGGAGGAGGGGGGAGGGGGGAGGGGTGGGGGCATGGGCTGAGGAAGGGACAGGGGACAGGGGCTGAGGAACAGGGGCTGAGGAAAGGGACAGGGGCTGAGGAAAGGGACAGGGGCTGAGGAGGGGGACAGAGGCTGAGGAGGGGGGCAGGGGCTGATGAAGGGAGCAGGGTCTGGAGGAAGGGAGCAGGGGCTGGAGGAGGGGGACAGGGACTGAGGAGGGGGGGCAGGGCCTTAAATAGGGGGACAGGGACTGAGGAGGGAGACAGGGACTGAGGAGGGGGGACAGGACCTTAAATAGGGGGACAGGGACTGAGGAGGGGGACAGGGACTGAGTAAGGGGATAGGGCTTGAGGAGGGGGACAGGGACTGGGGAAAGGGACTAAGGAGGGAGACAGGGACTGGGGAGGGGGGACAGGGACTGAGGAGGGGGACAGAGGCTGAGGAGGGGGGCAGGGGCTGATGAAGGGAGCAGGGTCTGGAGGAAGGGAGCAGGGGCTGGAGGAGGGGGACAGGGACTGAGAAGGGGGGGCAGGGCCTTAAATAGGGGGACAGGGACTGAGGAGGGGGGACAGGACCTTAAATAGGGGGACAGGGACTGAGGAGGGGGACAGGGACTGAGTAAGGGGATAGGGCTTGAGGAGGGGGACAGGGACTGGGGAAAGGGACTAAGGAGGGAGACAGGGACTGGGGAGGGGGGACAGGGCCTTAAATAGGGGGACAGGGACTGAGGTGGGAGACGGACTGAGGAGGGAGGACAGGGACTGAGGAGGGAGGACAGGGACTGAGGAGGGAGGACAGGGACTGAGGAGGGGGGACAGGGACTGAGGAGGGGGGACAGGGACTGAGGAGGGGGGACAGGGCCTTAAATAAGGGGACAGGGACTGGGGAAAGGGACTAAGGAGGGAGACAGGGACTGAGGAGGGGGGACAGGGACTGAGGAGGGGGGACAGGGACTGAGGAGGGGGGACAGGGCCTTAAATAGGGGGACAGGGACTGAGGAGGGAGACAGGGACTGAGGAGGGGGGACAGGACCTTAAATAGGGGGACAGGGACTGAGGAGGGGGACAGGGACTGAGTAAGGGGATAGGGCTTGAGGAGGGGGACAGGGACTGGGGAAAGGGACTAAGGAGGGAGACAGGGACTGGGGAGGGGGGACAGGGCCTTAAATAGGGGGACAGGGACTGACGTGGGAGACGGACTGAGGAGGGAGGACAGGGACTGAGGAGGGAGGAAAGGGACTGAGGAGGGAGGACAGGGACTGAGGAGGGGGGACAGGGACTGAGGAGGGGGGGCAGGGACTGAGGAGGGGGGACAGGGACTGAGGAGGGGGGACAGGGCCTTAAATAGGGGGACAGGGACTGAGTAAGGGGATAGGGCTTGAGGAGGGGGACAGGGACTGGGGAAAGGGACTAAGGAGGGAGACAGGGACTGAGGAGGGGGGACAGGGACTGAGGAGGGGGGACAGGGACTGAGGAGGGGGGACAGGGACTGAGGAGGGGGGACAGGGACTGAGGAGGGGGGACAGGGACTGAGGAGGGAGACAGGGCCTGAGGAGGGAGACAGGGCCTGAGGAGGGGAGACAGGGACTGAGGAGGGAGACAGGGCCTGAGGAGGGAGACAGGGCCTGAGGAGGGGGACAGGGCCTGAGGAGGGGGACAGGGACTGGGGAAAGGGACAAAAAAAACAAAAAACCTAAAGTGCCTTCCCCACTCCCTGAGGCTTACCTTGGGCCAGGAGGGGTGGGACAGGATCTGGAACCTGCAGCCTGCAGTCAGTGGAGTAAGCCGGCCTCTCCTGATGATGTCAGGAGGAGGGGGCGTGGCTTTTTCTGCTCCCCAGCGGTCCTGTGAGAAGAGCAGAGAAAGTCACGCCCCCTCCTACTGACATCATTAGGAGAGGCCGGACGACTCCACTGACTGCAGGGGGAGAGGTGAGTTAAAAATCCGAGTCCCCAGTCAGAGGCAGGGGATTCGGATTTGTACTCCCCCTGCTCTGGCAGCCGCTTGTGCCAGCCCTGGGTCCTGCAGGACTAGTAATGGGAACGGCGTTCCTGCTGTGGAAAAGTGCAGGAACGCCGTTCCCACGCGTTCCTGCAGGACTCGAGCCCTGTTTATGGGTCTGTGGTTGTTTATGGGTGCAGGTATGTGTGTGTTGGGTCTTTAAAAGTGTATGTGTGTATGGACCAGTGTGTGTGTCTGTGTTTTTGTCAATGTGTGTATGGGTCAGCGTGTGTAGGTGTGTGTATGGGTCACTTTATGAATGTGTGTGTGTTGGTGTCAATGTGTATATGGGTCAGTGTGAAGGTTTAACTTAGTTTACAGGATATCTGAAGGTATTATGCATATATAATAATATATATGTATTATATTAGTATTTACATGAATATATACTATAAGCACGATTTGTATGAGTGTTATGCTTATAATTTATACACTAATATTAATATAAAACAAATGCATTAATATACATGTTGTGATCCTTGTCAGCAGGTAGCACGGTCCTCTAGGGTAAACAACAGGCACAGTCCTTTTAATTGCATATAATCCAGGCACTTTATTTGCAAATCCACACAGGAGACAGCAGTAAATGAAAACATAAATAAAACACAAATCCCTATAAACAAAAACCTAGCTCGTCTGATCACTAACTAACATTAGGTTCCCTATCTCTCAGGGGTTAAACTAGAACAAAATTATTGGTTTCACCAACCTAGTGTCTTTGTCCGCTCTCAGCACTCCAGTGCTCCAAGCCAGCTTTGACTGCTTCCCTTTCTGCACTCCCAGTGCTCCATTCCAGCCTTAACTGCTTCCCTTTCTGCACTCCCAGTGCTCCAAGCCAGCCTTGACTGCTTTCCTTTCTGCACTCCCAGTGCTCACAGTCTCCTTGACTCTCTCACTGGAGAGAACAGCCTCTCTCCCACCTGCTTCCAGGGAGGAAGCCAGCAATCCCCTTTTACCTGCCTATCAGGGAGGGGTTTATTCCCACTGCTACAGCTGATTATCTGCAGCTGAGCAGTGGGTTGGAGACAGTCCAAAAAAACCTGGCCTGGATCTATGTCTCCCAAGAAAACCACTAAACTGTGGAGTGGAGCATTGACCCACCCTGCTCTCCAAATGCTCCACCCCAGGGGCCCATAACTAAACATTGGTTTGTGTTGCCTACAACACATACTCCCCCTGGGGTTAAATGTCCTATCTGCCTTCACTTTATCACATATCCTCCCCCCCCAGCTCAGACCCATCGGGGCAAGCGGCCTTCAAACACAAACCGTGAACATTCATATCACCTACGGCTGTACCAGCCCTGACTAGCTTCTCAGTTACAGGAAGTGGCCTATTGTAGATGGCTGCTACCTTGCTCCCTTGTAGTGTAAGGAGGCCCCATCCAATAGGATAACCCACATAGTTAGCCTCCTCTAATCCTAGATAACACTTAGTGTTAGCGGTCAAAGCGGCAGCCCTTACATTATTCACAGCTAACTGGACCTTCATCAGGTGTGCTTCCCAGTCCACCCTGTGAATTACCACATCACCAAGGGAGGCAGCTGCATACTCTCTGTGGGGCCAAAGTATTCTATTCATCATATGCAAAAAGGGGGCCGTTGCACCATGCAACCTGAATGGCAGTACTTTATGTTGCCATAACCCCTCGGGAGTAGAAAACGCTGCCCTTCCCTTTGCTTTCTCTGTCAGGGGAACCTGCCAATACTCTATGACCAGGTCCAAGGTACTTGGATACCTGGCCTTACTTATTCGCTCTTGCGATTGAGCTACATGTACTATAGGGCATTTAACATTTACAACCTCTGTAACAAACTCTACCTCTGCCGTGGGGTATGTGCGGGTGTCACCATGTGTACACACAATATTAATCACTTGTCTTATATCACATTTTTCTGGCTGGAGCAGAACACTTTTCAAAGTAGCCTCACTTCCTGCACTCTTCCCTACCACCATCACCGCTTTTAGCTGTGCAGTAACACCACCACCAGTCACCATACACATCTTTAAGCAAGTCAATACAATCCTATGCAGAGACCTTATTACTATGTCACATTGTATTGTCTCTTCACTCTCAGGACAGTTATATGTAATATGGCCTTGCATGTGGCAGTTGAAGCAGTTTTTCTCAGTCTGGTCTCGTAGCCAAAATTGGACTTTTAGGTACGTTCTACCATCATAGTTATATTGTCCCAGGCTCAGTATCAGGTTTTGTCCTTTTTTTCCAGTTTCCACGCTTATCTGGTTGCTAGCGGATCTCGGCTGAGGATCAATACGATGTGGCTCCTTAGCAGCCAAGTTCCCCTCAATCATCATCTGCTTCCATATCCACAGCAGCTTCTGGTTTGATAATTTCTCAATGTCTGAGTTACTTTCAAACGCAAACTTTACAAAGGCTTTGCGTGTAACTAACTTTTTTATATCACTTATACGTCCAATTCTTTCATGAGACGAATTTGCTGGGTGCTCAACCTCTTCAAGACGTGGTTCTGTCACCAGCTCATCCTCCACTGGAACAGTTCCCTCCGTGAAGGGCTTCACAACATCCTCCATCTGTTCTGTGAATCCCTGGGAACCTTCCTTGCTTTCTACGGTTAATGCTACAGGTCTCATCTCTATATCCTCAGGGGGTTTGCCAGGGAGGCTGTCTAGAGCAACCTCCTCCTGCATGAATGCAGCCTTTGATCTCAGCTCCATCCCATCATACTTGGCCTGGCCTGGTATGGAGCGCTGTTCTTGTGCTGTAGGCCCAGACTCCCAGCTTAGCTCATCTTTACTTTGCCTGGATTCCTCCCCAGGGTTATCCTCTGCTTGCTCGGCCTTGAGTGGCCACCTCTCAATGTCAGCAATGCTTTCCTCTGGGCTATCTGCGGTCTCCCTGCTCCCTTGGGGGTGTCCAGAGACGCAGTCATGGCCTCTCGCTGGGTCAGGACAGTCCCAGTATCAAACAGCTGGTCAGGCATTCCGAGTCCCGCCTTTAATTCCATGACTGTGTTCCTAGAATCTGGCAGCTGTTCCAGGTAGTCAGTGTGCCCAGGCCTTGTAGCAGTAGTCTTTGCCAGCAGTTCCAGTTCTACGGCTCCCGAACAATCATTCAAAGTCTTTGTAGCAATACCAGGTGTCTCTGAAATATTTAATTCTGCTACGCCAATGTCACCTACTTTGTAACGTTTGCCTTGGTCTGGCTTAGCTGCGGACGTGCCCATCTTATCATCACAGCTTGGTTCTGTAACTATCGCTCTCTCTTGGCTTAGATCAGAAACGGCTACTTTGCCTTGGCAATTCTGCTTTTTCCTTTAGCTTTGCTGGACTCTTTACTAACTTTTTTTCTTTTTGTTCCTTGGAGGATCCAGCTGGATTTTCACCATCTTCCACATTATCACTACTTTCAGGCTCAATTTTATCTTTCTTGCCTTCTAATTCCTGTTCTCTCTCTTCTGTGTGTTTCTCAACATCACGCTTTGCTGCCTCCATGCTTTTCAGCTTGCAAAAGACTTCTTCTACTGCCTCTGTCATCTTATGCAGGATGTCAGTAGCTTGGTTACGAGCTCCCTGCCGGGGGTAATCTGCAAAACATCAGTAAGGGCAGCTCTATACTCCTACTTCTTAACCTGTGCAGCCAGGAAATGGTTGGTGTCTTGTTGTATAGCAGTGGCCTCTTGTTGTACAGTGGTTGCCTGTACCAGAGCCTTCAGCAGGTCCTCCATTATAGCACCAAGCAGGCAACAGTCTTAAAGCTACAGTGCTACTTATTTGATTAGCAGGTCTGCCAAAAATAAAAGTCCTCAAGCAAACTACCAGATGACTGGCACACCCACAGACCCTCAATGTGCTACTGTGCCCGCATCCTCCACCATATTGTGATCCTTGTCAGCAGGTAGCACGGTCCTCTAGGGTAAATAACAGGCACAGTCCTTTTAATTGCATATAATCCAGGCACTTTATTTGCAAATCCACACAGGAGACAGCAGTAAATGAAAACATAAATATAACACAAATCCCTATAAACAAAAACCTAGCTCGTCTGATCACTAACTAACATTAGGTTCCCTATCTCTCAGGGGTTAAACTAGAACAAAATTATTGGTTTCACCAACCTAGTGTCTTTGTCCGCTCTCAGCACTCCAGTGCTCTAGCCAGCCTTGACTGCTTCCCTTTCTGCACTCCCAGTGCTCCAAGCCAGCCTTAACTGCTTCCCTTTCTGCACTCCCAGTGCTCCAAGCCAGCCTTAACTGCTTCCCTTTTGCACTCCCAGTGCTCCAAGCCAGCCTTGACTGCTTTCCTTTCTGCACTCCCAGTGCTCAGTCTCCTTGACTCTCTCACTGGGGAGAACAGCCTCTCTCCTACCTGCTTCCAGGGAGGAAGCCAGCAATCCCCCTTTACCTGCCTATCAGGGAGGGGTTTATTCCCACTGCTACAGCTGATTATCTGCAGCTGAGCAGTGGGTTGGAGACAGTCCAAAAAACCCTGGCCTGGATCTATGTCTCCCAAGAAAACCACTAAACTGTGGAGTGGAGCATTGGCCCACCCTGCTCTCCAAATGCTGCACCCCAGGTGCCTATAACTAAACTTAGCTTTGTGTTGCCTACAACACAAACTACGCATACTCCCCCTGGGGTTAAATGTTGTAGGCCTATCTGCCTTCACTTTATCACAGTGTATATATGCATAAAACAAAATTGTATCAAATACATTGTATTTAAAAAAAAATTGGCATTACTTAGTCCTGACACTGACCCATATTACTTAATCCAGATGTTAAAATCATGGGCATACAGTCTAAAGCAGGGCCAGCCCTAGCCTATTGCAACTAAGTGGCTGCCACTGCCCTGCACTTTGGCGGCTCTCACTTGGCAGGTGCACAAATATACTGGTAGGAGCATGAATGGGCAGCAAGGGAGATATGTACTCACTGTGTTCCTCCTGCACAGTTCCCTTTCACACTCTGTAGTGTATTAGCAGCCGGTATGTGAAGTCACCCCAGCATTAGTATCACTTCAAGTTGAGGATGGGAACTGTGCAGAAAGAGCAAAGTGAACCCAGCAGCCCCAGTGAACCCCAGAGAGAGGATCCATCTCAGCTCTCCCAGGCACAGGTAGGGAAGCTAAGTATGTCTGTGTTTAAATGTGTGTATGAGAATGTGTATGAGTTTAGTAAATAGCTCCCTAATTTGGTATTTATAAATATGGCAATCCCACATAAGGATAGCAAATCCTAAACAGCTGAAAGATCAAATGAAGAATTGCTTTTGTTAATTTTGACATTTCATCTGTCTATTATGTAGATTTGTCATAGTCGAGGATACCAAATTAGGGAGCCATTTAGCAGATAACTCTCTTATTTGGCTAGCAGACTGCAAGGGGGTGGTCCAAAACTAATTCAAAGACATGACAATTTCTCTTGAAATCATCAGTTTTATGAATTGGGGGGCACACAGTTAACACCTAAAGCACTTTAGCAAGCTGAAGGGGGCTCTATGTGTCCTTCAAGTTGCAGGAAGAATTTTCAATGTTGTCTTTCTTTCCACTTCTGTATTTGCATGCTATACTGAAGTGATGCATTATAGGGCTGGTATAAAAGGATTTTCCAGGGCTGCTCTTTATTCCCAGCCCAGCCCTGACCCTAACCATAAGGAATACCTCTGCTGATATTAGTGCTGATATAAGCAGATTGCTTTCCAATTTAAAGAGTAGACAATGGATTGTGACCACTATCTACTGACAGTGTCCAGCAATACATGGACATGTCCATGTAATTAAGAAACAAAATCATGCAGCCTCTACTGATGACAGTGTGACCAGTGCTGAACATCTGGCAAACCCAGCACAATCAGCAGGGGGAATGCAGAGAGAACCTGTAATGGTCTGGTTAAACCCTTTGGGTTTCCATTGAGGATCTGCAAGTTTAGTATCACCGCAGCTGAGCACAATCTTTGCATTTAAATGACTATGTGAAAAGCTCACTTTGAGCCAGGGCTGGATTAACATAGGGGCTGATAGAGCTGCAGCTCCAGGCCCATGCCCATGAAATAGGCCCATTGAAAAAAAGCAGGTATTTGAGACTGCCTGGGGGGTGCTGGTATTGCAGTAATACAGGCAATACAAATGTTGGTATTTTTCTCAGTGTATACGGAGATTGCCAGTGTCCCCATGTCTCCAAGAGTCCACGACTTCCAGTGTTTCCAAGTGTCTCAGTGTCCCCAAGTGTCTCAGTGTCCCCAGGTTTCTCTTCTGATGAGCTATCCTGGCTCAGGACACCTAGCTGGCACTTCTTAGGTGTTAACACACACCGCCGTGACCTGACATCGATGGTATACTTATCTGTCATTTAGGCATCCTGTCTTCGTATGTTTAGTCCGCACGAGCATATTGCTTACCTTGTTTAACAGTGTTTTTTTTTTTTTAATGCTAGAGCAGGAATTTATTTAAGGGGTGCCCTCGAAGGCACATTAGATCCTTCACTAATTCAGGATATAATTAATTTGCACCTCTTTTCGTGTAGCTTCTATTCCTATCCGTCTGTGTTATAGTGCAGAAAATCTACAATCATTAGACTGAAGGCTTAGCTCTCTTTGACACGCTAAACCTTCATAGGCTGAAAATCAGAACGGGCTGTATCAAATGAGCACATACAAAGTAACTTAAGAATTTTATTGTAACAGAATCAACCAGATTTGTATCTCCCTTCCGATCAGCCTGCTATAGGAATGAGTGAATATTTACTCATAGCCCTTAAACCTGTATCTTCTTTCTGTAATACATCTGAATAGGCAGATTATCATCAGACTGAAGGCTCAGCTCTCATATACTGTTATCTCATCCTATATTGGGGGGGCTGTAGCGTCAAAAACGGGTTTAGTCAAGTAGGTACCTACAAGGAATACTAGATCTCTACTGTAGTTAAATCTAGGTAATTTGTAGCTCGTTTTTTCCTCCAGACTTTGACTTGCTACACTGACACCAATATGTACAGATAACCTTCCTACCTATTCACAACCCTCAGAGCTGTTGCCGTGCCTGTACAACATATATTACCAGACAAAAATAGGACTAAACATCCTGCTTTATTTTGTTTGTGTGTTATTTTTACAATTTTTTTTCTTTATTTTTATTATTCTTTTTGTGACCCATATTAACTACAAACATTAAAAGTTAAATTTTAAACTATTATATGTAATAGTGAAAAGGCTTCACCTCGATATTATTTACTAATTGCAGCTCTTAGGAGACACCTGATGGTAGTTTTTGGATTTGTTTTTTCCCCTTTTTCTTTAGCATGGTTTTATTTAAAAGTAACCAATCAATTAGGGGTTACCCCCCGCTTTCTCCCCACTACCACCACTGTGTCTCTTCTGATCATATAGGCTCTATTCTAGTTTAAGTAACAGGTCTCCCAGTGTCCCCATGCAAAAGAGTACAGCATTGAGGTCTATAGAAGATCTTGTGATCTTGTGATAAGAGCTAATTCCCTACAGTCGTTACTGTTGACGGCTGGGGGAAATTACAAACTTAGTTGCGGTAGCTTGTCTCAGTAGATGATGTTTGACTGAGTTTGACTTGGGGGTGGGACAGTGCCACTTTAAGGTGAACATACGCAAGAGCTAAAGGGTCATAGAACTGCAAGTTGTATGAGCAGGAGGGTAGGGGACTTTGATGTTATATTTAATATACTATAAATCAAATATTAGATAATTATTTTTCGAAGAACAAGTAAAAATGTCAAAATCGCTCCAGGCTATTAAGTGACAATTAGTTATGGCTCTTAAATGAGTATCACAATTAATTATACATACATTTTAAGCAGTTACATATACATTTTTAGAAGTGCCTTCAAAAATATTATTTATTTAGCATGAAACAGTAATAAATAATCAGCTAAAAAAATGAACTTACCTTTTCTGCATGACTGGTAAATTTTTGTCAGCAACTGGACACATTTATCTTCTTTCCAGTCATGAATTATCCGAGCGATAATAAAAAGGTCAGCTTCAGGAATTGGGTCATTAAAGAAATCTCCTTAAGTGGGAGAGCAAAGAGACCATCATTGGAAAGCAGTAAGAAAATACGAAATTGAATATGCCAATTTAAATAATTTGTGAGGAACACATGCTTTACAGTTTACCATGTAATAACTCAGGAAAGTGATAAATTAAAGTGAATTTCAACATTAAGATCAAAAGTGCAGAACTAGATATAAAAAAGAAAACTCAATGCCACCTATGCTTTGAGTTCAGCTAATCTGACCTGAAATTTGGCGTTAAAGGGAAACTCCAGATCCCTAAAACAAAGCTTGCTAAAGTACTTTATGTGTGGAGATTGTGTCCTCTATTTAAAATGTACAAAAAAGTGCCTAATTACTATAGAAGTTGGCACTTTTATACATTAACTTAGTTACATCCCCTGGCTGTGAGTCAGACAATTGGTCCGGCTACTTCCTGATTGTCTAGCTCAGTGAAGACTTCTTATTGAGCTGCATTAGGGAGTCTGTTATTGGACAGTCAAATAAAGTCTGGCTAGGATAGAAGGGGAGGGCTTGCAAAGGTAGCAACTGAGAGCTTTTTGCCGTTTTTACAAACCACTTTTTTATATAACCCCAAAGAAAAAAATGCATAGATAAATGCATGCATGTTCAAACCCTGTTCAATATTAAAAAATCTGGTATTGTTCTTTTTATCTCTAATAAAACTGGTGGTTAAATGTTGCTTTAGATTTTTTGCACCTCTATACACTATAGTTGGTTTTTCCCCTGTAATCTTTTTAAGAGCTGGATCTGATCTGAGAATATGCCAATATTTATTAATAATGTGTTTAACTTGTCTGGCATTTTCATTATAATTCAAAACAATGGGAATAGTTGAAGGGTTCCCATTCTTTTTTAGTAGTAGATATCTCACTATCTGGATTTAAGACGTCTTTACGCTCTTTTTCTTTAATTTTCTCTATAAAGTTATCTAGCGACCTCGAGTGATAATTTTTTTCAACTAGTCTAGTTTTTAAAAAAATGTGCCTGTTCATCAAATAATTTTGGATCACTACAATTTTTATATAGACGCAAAAACTGGCTATTAGGCATATTATATAGTGTTGCCCCTCTATCTCATGGGATCAGATGGACATTGGCCTGTGGCTCTCCATCATGTCTCGCCCGGCGGTGCGCTGAGGGGGGATGTCTTCCATTCTTGGGGGGGCGGCTCCACCCCATTGGCCTCGCATCAACGACCAGACTGTTGCTGGAAGTTCAATGAGAATCAGTGGGGTGTGTCATGCCGTTTAAGCATGAATGCTACCATTGCGGTGGTGCCCACTCAGCCTTGCGCTGTTTTAAGGGTGACAAATGGGATGTGGGGGCTAAGGGTGCAGACGCCGGTGATCGTAAACGAGATGCGCCCCTGGCTCGGACATATGGGAACAGTCAGGCTGCGGGATTACTTCTGGATGGGTTTGCACATGGGTTCTGGATTCCCTCCTCGGAACTTGGAATCGGTGCTGGATTATCCTCAAATGGTCCTAGACACGCTCCAGAAGGGGGTATCGCTGGAGCGGGTGGCAGGGCCATTTGATGTCCTTCCGCTGCCCAATTTGCACGTGGTGCCCAAGAAGGAGGCAGGGAAATTTCACCCAATTCATCATTTGTCTTACACTCATGGGGGTTCGGTGAATGATGGTATCTCGTCAGAGCTGTGTCAGGTGTCTTACGCTTCATTCGATGCTGCTGTTCGCCTGGTCAGGGCGGCAAGCCCTGGGGGGCACTGCCAGCAAAGGACTGCCATCACCTCCTCGGTTGTGTTTTCGAGGGCCGGGAGTACGTGGATATGTGCCTCCCGATGGGTTATTCCATATCCTGTTTTTCTTTTGAATGCTTCAGCCCTTTCCTGTAGTGGGTGGTGAAGCAGGAGTCGGGATCTATCTCTTTGTTTGCGGGCTCATCAAAGACCCCGGCTTGTCGAATCTTGCTCGTTACGGTGGACAAGGTGTTTGGCCACTTCGGGTTTCACCTGGCTCCTGATTGAATGTTGGGGCCGATGTCGGGCCTTAGCTTCTTGGGAATCAAGATTGATCCGGTGGTCTTGGAGTGCCGTTTGGCACAGGATAAAGTGGAAGGGCTGCGCTGCTAGGTGGCGGTGGCCCAGGGCTTGCAACAGAGACAGCTGTGCCAGCTGCAGTCTCTTTTGGGGGAGTTGAATATCACCTGTCGTGTCCTGCCCATGGGGCAGGTGTTCAGCAGGAGCGTGGCAGGAGCGTGGCAGGAGCGTGGCAGCAGCGACCGCTTGGGTGGTGAGGCCTAGGCATTTTACTTGGCTCACGCGGTAGTTGTGGGATGTCCTGGCAGTCGGGGATTCCTTCCTGGCTTCGTTTGTTGGGAGGTCTTATTGGCAAGCGCACGTGGTGTCCAGTTCGGATCTTCACCTGTATACGGACACTGCGGGTTCCCTCGGCTTTGGAGCAATCTTGTGGTTGCGTTGGTATTCCGATACCTGGCCGTAGGCATGGAGCGCCTTGCGCCTGACTGGAAGCCTTGCCTTTTTTGAGCTTTCCCCATAGTGGTGGCATTGGAATTGTGAGGTTTGGGACTGCAGGACCAGTGGGTCATTTTTCATTGTGACTATCTAGGGATCCTGCAGGCAATTAACCAGTTCTCTGCCTCTTTTCCGCCGGTGGTCCATTTGCTTCAGCGCTTAGTGCTGTGGTGCTTGTGCCTCAATGCGTCGTGTAGGGTGCCACATGTTCCGGAGGTTCATGATGTGATTGCGGATGCTCTCTCTCATTCACAGTGGGAAGAGTTCTGGGTGGCGGTGCCTCACGCGGACAAGGAGGGTTACCCGTGTCCAGTGGAACTGTGGTCCCTGGGTACAGCAGGCTGATGGACATGGTTTGTGGATCGGTGTCTAGTTCCACTTGAGCCAGGTATTCTAAGGTATGGGTGGAATGGCATGCGCTCAAGTCGGAAGTAGGGGTCGTTCAGTATTCGTCTGCTTGATTGCAGGGTCTGTTGCGGCTCTTGTAGTTGGGTTACGGTGGGTAAGTCACCTTCAGCGGTGTCCTTGTGCTTATCTGGGCTCAGCTTTCTGTTTAAATATCATGGCTGGAAGGTTGAGACCAAGGTTTTTCTGGTGCGGCAGGCGGTTAGGGTCTGTGCAGGGTTTGGATTTCTGTGGATTCTAGGAGGCCGGTATTGGGTGCCCTCCTGCACAGTTATGCCAGGTGCTTTCGCTTAGGGTTGACTGCGTTGGGTTTGGAGGGTGCAGAGTTGGGCACTCTTTCCAAATTGGTGCAGCGACAGAGACTTCTCGGCTGGGTATGCCAGAGCAAGAGGTGCAAAGGATGGGGAGGTGGGAATACACAGTTCCTATGTGCATCCTGCCGGTCTGCTGAGCTAAATGTTTTCCTCCTCTGGTTCGTTCCCCCCAGGGTCTTGTTGATCGGGCACTCCTACATCCACTGCAAGCAGCAGTCCTGCCGGTGGGGAGCTTCTCGGTTTTATGCCTTCGGCTGCGGAAGTTCAGAATTTGGCGCTGGGGGCGTGAGGTGGGTCCGGCTCCTCCCTAAATTGGTCAGGCTCTCTCGAATGCTAGGGGCGCCATCTGTGTTAGTAATCCATCTGGGGGGTAGAGATATGGGGACCGCGCTGGGCGGGGGTTTGGTGGCCATGGTTGGAAGGGACTTGTCCCTATTATTGATCTTGATCCCTGACGTCTGTATAATCTGGTCAGAAGTAGTTGCTGGAAACTTTTGGGGGCAGTCTCACAGCCACAGTGCACTGGAGCGTTGCCGCAAAAGGGTTAATAGGTGGGTTTCAAAGTTTGTAGTGGGGGTTCAGGTTATTTCCATTTGCCATCAGGTTTAGAACAGGCGGCGAATTTATTTCGACCAGGTGGGTGCATTTTGCTGAGGTCGGGCACGCCCTCTTTAATTTGGCAATCTAGGAGGCAGTGGAACAGGACATAGGTTGTTTGGGTGGGGCTCACCGCTGATTTTAGGTGTAAAACAGTGGGGTTTGTGGCAGGGGCATGTCCTTGCCAGATAGGGTCGGAGATAGTTTGCAGGTAGATGAGTAAGGGGATAATGCCGGGTCTCATCCTCCTCTGTCTCTTATGGTGAACCCTAAGGGGTCCCAGGTTGGACATGTCCCCACCGAGTTAAAAGCCGGATGGTGGGGGGCATTATGGTTGGGTCTCTACAAAAGGGTATTATGCCGAGTGGGGAGGTGAGAGCCTTTGGGAAGGGATGTGTTAGATTGGCAAGGACGTTTTTGTCATAATAAATGCTGTAGCCTGTTATATCCAAGTTTTTGTGTCTGTCGTTATTGGGGGATTTATGGTTGGTTTGAAGGGGATATCTCATCCAATGCCCACTACGTACATACAAGATTAGCACTGTATTTTCTGTTGTGTTATTTTCTTTTGACTACCACAATGTCAGTTATCATATCTTGGTTTAGCACTCCTATATTACTTCCTCAATCGACTCCATGTCTGGACGATCTGCTTGTCAGTCAGCTACTATTCCGATGTGTACCAGGACATGATTATCTAACTCGTTATTAATATTTTAAAAATGTGCAGATTCGGCAATTGTCATACCCACATTATATTTTATCTGTTACTGTGCTTGCCTACCTATGCTGTTGTGGCAAGGGCACCATCTTTGTTTTGTGTGCACAACCAAAATAAAAATGTAAAAAAAAGAAATATTTGAAATACATTTTTAGAATTTAAACTGCTAATTTTACACACATACCTTCAAGAAAAGAAATACGAGGTTCATTGTCCATTATGAAGTGTTTTTTTGCAGTTTCTACCACTTTAGGCAAATCTAGAATTGTGACGTTAGATTCAGGAAATGCAGAAACAAAGTGCTTTGCAAGAGCGCCTGAACAACCTAAAAAAAATGTAAGATAGATTTAGTAAATCTAAACAACATAACATAGACATAACATATAACACAAACAAATGAGTAAAGTAAAATTTGCAGCATAATCCAAGTAAAAGTGAACAGTATAATCCATAACACTCCCGTAATTTTTAATTTGATTTAGTGTGTAAGGGAAATGTTCTATTTAAACTGCTGTATTAGGTCTATTTTTAACAGAGAATAAAAAATAAGTATGTATGCATAAACTTGCATACAATAGTGTGTGACTATTGCATAAACACACGTGCATATACTAGGTAGCATGTACTAAAACGTGCTAAAAAGACATGTTAACATGTAATGACTACTCATCAAATAGCAAATTGTTGCTAAATTTCATAACTGCACAAATATATTCACAAATTGGAACTATTGTAACTGGCAACACATTAAAGGAGAATTAGACATACCCTTGTGGCAACATATTTTCACACACCTTAATTTTTATGTTTTCACTTGCAGCTGGTTAGTACACGCTCAATGGTTTTTTAAATTGTATATTTTACACCCTCATTGCTATTAAGGAGTCTGCTTGAATTCCTCTTCCAGATTCTATGTTTTGGGGTTTCCACCATGTACTACTCCATATTTGCCAACATTTGAAAAAGAATTCCAGGGTCACTTTGCAGCACAGTTATCAATTACTTACTTGAAAATTTACCACAGCCACTGCCACAAAGCTTCGCCCACACTGCCCAACCCACATAATTAATCTCTGCCTACTTATCATAGTGCAGATTATAGGGTCTACTCAACAAAGAAAGAATTGACATGGGAATTTCAAACTTAAGGCCAAAGTAGCCAAGTTGGATAACTCAGCTGCACTATTTTAAATGAAAGTTTAAAATTCCCATCTTAATTCTCTCTTTACTGAGTAGACCTTTATAACACCAAGTTCCTACCAACAGTACCATGCATCCTTGGTATTCAATAGATACATTTGCAGCACAGCAACTACAGTGTCTCAGAAAAGTGAGTACATCCATCACATTTTTGTAAATATTTTATTATATCTTTTCATGTGACAACACTGAAGAAATGACACTCTGCTACAATGTAAAGTAGTAAGTGTACAGCCTGTATAACAGTATAACTTTGCTGTCCCCTCAAAAATTAGGACCAGTAGTTTATTAAGGCAGTAGTGGGGGTTTGAAGTTGTAGCTTGGTATAGGGACTGTAGTGGATGTTTGCTGCTGTATAGAGGGGTTATAAGACGTATTGAGGGGCTTGGGTGCTGTAGTAGGGGGTGGAAGAGAGGGATGGGGCAGTAGTGGCAGTAAGAGGCAGCATTTTGGAGGTTAGAGGCTGAAGTGGGTGGCAAGACGTTTAATGGGGGGGGGGGTAAGGCCTTTAGTGGGGGAAGGGAAGGACAGTAGAGGGGATCTGGGGCATGTAGTGGGTGCTTGGGATCTGTAATGGAGGGATTAGAAGCTAAAATAGGGTAGGTAAGTGACTGAAGTAAAAGTTACAGCAACAAAAAAAAAATTAAACATTTTTAATTAAACTAGAAAAGCTACAATTTCTTGGGAAATTGTGTGAAGTGTTCTTGCCTCCACCAGTAGTCTACAACTGGAGTGGGTGGAGTAACTGTTATTATTTATTTATATAGCACATTTAATTGCAACGTTGTTGCCCAAAGTGCTTCACAGTTACATTAAAACATACAGTTATACAAACCATTAGCAGGTGCAAAAGGCCCTGTCTATGACATCACTAGCTGCTGCAGCCTTGCCCAGGTCAGAGTATTTTTGCGGTTGCCATCTTCAAACGGTCGTATTTTAAAAACTATAAATCCTACAGTGAAGAGCTTTATATTGTGAGAATCACAAGACCCATACCTACATTTTGATGTATAGTTTGTCTCTGAGATATTAACAATGAAGGCACAGTCGCAGTTTAGAAATTGCCCTTCAAATGTGAGCTTTGCAGAGTGGAGTTTCAATGAATGTCATGGGACTGCGTGAGTTGCAAACAAATGGTCATATTGTGAAAACTATAAGGACTATGGCTTAGCCGTGGACATTTCTAGTGGCAGCAGGGATAGCTGAACGTTTTGATATAAGATTTGTGTAGGTGGGCTTGAAAATGAAGGAGTGGTGGCAGTTTATAAATCATGTCCTGATTTTTCAGCTTTTGCCAGCTCCCACTCTAGCTTTGCCATTCATTCCTATGGGACAAATTTCGCCACAAGAACGACGATATTCCGTGAACCATTCGGCGAAACGTTCCACAAAGTAATAGCAATCCGATCGGGAACAATCTGCACGTTTTGGTAAATTTTCGTCTATGTAGTGTAAAAACTGTGGGAGGAGTTAGGGTGGCAAATTTGGCTATAATAAGAATAAGAATAAGAACTAGAAAAGCTACAATTTCTGAGGAAATTGTGTGAAGTGTTCTTGCCTCCACCAGTAGTCTACAACTGGAGTGGGCAGAGTAACTGTTATTTAGTTATATAGCACATTTAAGTGCAACATTGTTGCCCAAAGTGCTTCACAGTTACATTAAAACATACAGTTATAAAAACATTAGCAGGTGCAAAAGGCCCTGTCTATGACATCACTTGCTGCTGCAGCCTGGCACAGGTCAGAGTATTTTTGCGGTTGCCATCTTCAAATGGTCGTTTTTTAAAAAACTATAAATCCTACAGTGAAGAGCTTTATAATGTGAGAATCACAAGACCCAGACCTACATTTCGATGTATAGTATGTCTCTGAGCTATTAACAATGAAGGCACAGTTGCAGTTTAGAAATTGCCCTTCAAATGTGAGCTTTGCAGAGTGGAGTTTCAATGAATGTCAATGGACTGCGTGAGTTGCAAACAAATGGTCATATTGTGAAAACTATAAGGACTATGACTTAGCTGTAGACATTTTTAGTGGCAGCAGGGATAGCTGAACGTTTTGATATAAGATTTGTGTAGTTTGGCCTGAAAATGAGGGAGTGGTGGCAGTTTAGAAATCATGTCCTGATTTTTCAGCTTTTGCCAGCTCCCACTCTAGCTTTGCCATTCATTCCTATGGGACAAATTTCGCCACAAGAACGACGATATTCCGAGAACCATTCGGAGAAACGTTCCACAAAGTAATAGCAATCCGATCGGGAACAATCTGCACGTTTTGGTATATTTTTGTCTATGTAGTGTAAAAACTGTGGGAGGAGTTAGGGTGGCAAATTTGGCTATAATAAGAATAATAACTAGAAAAGCTACAATTTCTGGGGAAATTGTGAAGTGTTCTTGCCTCCACCAGTAGTCTACAACTGGAGTGGGCGGAGTAACTGTTATTATTTATTTATATAGCACATTTAATTGCAATGTTGTTGCCCAAAGTGCTTCACAGTTACATTAAAACATACAGTTATAAAAAAATGAGCAGGTGTAAAATGCTTTGTCTATGACATCACTTGCTGCTGCAGCCTGGCACAGGTCAGAGTATTTTTGCGGTTGCCATCTTCAAACGGTCATATTTCTAAAACTATAAATCCTACAGTGAAGAGCTTTATATTGTGAGAATCACAAGACCCAGACCTACATTTTGATGTATAGTATGTCTCTGAGATATTAACAATGAAGGCACAGTCGCAGTTTAGAAAATGCCCTTCAAATGTGAGCTTTGCAGAGTAGAGTTTCAATGAATGTCAATGGAAGGCGTGAGTTGCAAACAAATGGTCATATTGTGAAAACTATCAGGACTATGGCTTAGCCGTGGACATTTCTAGTGGCAGCAGGGATAGCTGAACGTTCTGATATAAGAATTGTGTAGGTGGGCCTGAAAATGAGGGAGTGGTGGCAGTTTAGAAATCATGTCCTGATTTTTCAGCTTTTGCCAGCTCCCACTCTAGCTTTGCCATTCATTCCTATGGGAAAAATTTTGCCACAAGAACGACGATATTCCGAGAACCATTCGGCGAAACGTTCCACAAAGTAATAGCAATCCGATCGGGAACAATCTGCACGTTTTGGTATATTTTTGTCTATGTAGTGTAAAAACTGTGGGAGGAGTTAGGGTGGCAAATTTGGCTATAATAAGAATAATAAGAATAATAATAATAATATATATGTGAGATAACATTAAGTGGTCTTGCTATGCAAGAACACTTAACTAGAGTGGGCGGAGTAACTGTTAGTATTTATTTATATAGCACATTTAATTGCAATGTTGTTGCCCAAAGTGCTTCACAGTTACATTAAAACATACAGTTATAAAAAAATTAGCAGGTGTAAAAGGCTTTGTCTATGACATCACTTGCTGCTGCAGCCTTGCACAGGTCAGAGTATTTTGGCGGTTGCCATCTTCAAACGGTCGTATTTTAAAAACTATAATTCCTACAGTGAAGAGCTTTATATTGTGAGAATCACAAGACCCAGACCTACATTTTGATGTATAGTATGTCTCTGAGATATTAACAATGAAGGCACAGTCGCAGTTTAGAAATTGCCCTTCAAATGTGAGCTTTGCAGAGTGGAGTTTCAATAAATGTCAATGGAAGGCGTGCGTTGCAAACAAATGGTCATATTGTGAAAACTATAAGGACTATGGCTTAGCCGTGGACATTTCTAGTGGCAGCAGGGATAGCTGAACGTTTTGATATAAGATTTGTGTAGGTGGGCCTGAAAATGAGGGAGTGGTGGCAGTTTAGAAATCATGTCCTGATTTTTCAGCTTTTGCCAGCTCCCACTCTAGCTTTGCCATTCATTCCTATGGGACAAATTTCGCCACAAGAACGACGATATTCCGTGAACCATTCGGCGAAACGTTCCACAAAGTAATAGCAATCCGATCGGGAACAATCTGCACGTTTTGGTATATTTTTGTCTATGTAGTGTAAAAACTGTGGGAGGAGTTAGGGTGGCAAATTTGGCTATAATAAGAATAATAAGAATAATAATAATAATATATATGTGAGATAACATTAAGTGGTCTTGCTATGCAAGAACACTTAATAATAACTAGAAAAGCTACAATTTCTGGGGAAATTGTGTGAAGTGTTCTTGCCTCCATCAGTAGTCTACAACTGGAGTGGGCGGAGTAACTGTTATTATTTATTTATATAGCACATTTAATTGCAATGTTGTTGCCCAAAGTGCTTCACAGTTACATTAAAACATACAGTTATAAAAAATTAGCAGGTGTAAAAGGCTTTGTCTATGACATCACTTGCTGCTGCAGCCTTGCACAGGTCAGAGTATTTT
This sequence comes from Pelobates fuscus, assembly GCF_036172605.1. Lineage (NCBI taxonomy): Eukaryota > Metazoa > Chordata > Amphibia > Anura > Pelobatidae > Pelobates > Pelobates fuscus. The sequence goes on from NC_086317.1 coordinate 115,637,282, forward strand.
GGCGGTTGCCATATTCAAACGGTCGTATTTTAAAAACTATAAATCCTACAGTGAAGAGCTTTATATTGTGAGAATCACAAGACCCAGACCTACATTTTGATGTATAGTATGTCTCTGAGATATTAACAATGAAGGCACAGTCGCAGTTTCGAAATTGCCCTTCAAATGTGAGCTTTGCAGAGTGGAGTTTCAATGAATGTCAATGGAAGGCGTGAGTTTCAAACAAATGGTCATATTGTTAAAACTATCAGGACTATGGCTTAGCCGTGGACATTTCTAGTGGCAGCAGGGATAGCTGAACGTTTTGATATAAGATTTGTGTAGGTGGGCCTGAAAATGAGGGAGTGGTGGCAGTTTAGAAATCATGTCCTGATTTTTCAGCTTTTGCCAGCTCCCACTCTAGCTTTGCCATTCATTCCTATGGGACAAATTTCGCCACAAGAACGACGATATTCCGTGAACCATTCGGCGAAACGTTCCACAAAGTAATAGCAATCCGATCGGGAACAATCTGCACGTTTTGGTAAATTTTCGTCTATGTAGTGTAAAAACTGTGGGAGGAGTTAGGGTGGCAAATTTGGCTATAATAAGAATAAGAATAAGAACTAGAAAAGCTACAATTTCTGAGGAAATTGTGTGAAGTGTTCTTGCCTCCACCAGTAGTCTACAACTGGAGTGGGCAGAGTAACTGTTATTTAGTTATATAGCACATTTAAGTGCAACATTGTTGCCCAAAGTGCTTCACAGTTACATTAAAACATACAGTTATAAAAACATTAGCAGGTGCAAAAGGCCCTGTCTATGACATCACTTGCTGCTGCAGCCTGGCACAGGTCAGAGTATTTTTGCGGTTGCCATCTTCAAATGGTCGTTTTTTAAAAAACTATAAATCCTACAGTGAAGAGCTTTATAATGTGAGAATCACAAGACCCAGACCTACATTTCGATGTATAGTATGTCTCTGAGCTATTAACAATGAAGGCACAGTTGCAGTTTAGAAATTGCCCTTCAAATGTGAGCTTTGCAGAGTGGAGTTTCAATGAATGTCAATGGACTGCGTGAGTTGCAAACAAATGGTCATATTGTGAAAACTATAAGGACTATGACTTAGCTGTAGACATTTTTAGTGGCAGCAGGGATAGCTGAACGTTTTGATATAAGATTTGTGTAGTTTGGCCTGAAAATGAGGGAGTGGTGGCAGTTTAGAAATCATGTCCTGATTTTTCAGCTTTTGCCAGCTCCCACTCTAGCTTTGCCATTCATTCCTATGGGACAAATTTCGCCACAAGAACGACGATATTCCGAGAACCATTCGGAGAAACGTTCCACAAAGTAATAGCAATCCGATCGGGAACAATCTGCACGTTTTGGTATATTTTTGTCTATGTAGTGTAAAAACTGTGGGAGGAGTTAGGGTGGCAAATTTGGCTATAATAAGAATAATAATAATAACTAGAAAAGCTACAATTTCTGGGGAAATTGTGTGAAGTGTTCTTGCCTCCATCAGTAGTCTACAACTGGAGTGGGCGGAGTAACTGTTATTATTTATTTATATAGCACATTTAATTGCAATGTTGTTGCCCAAAGTGCTTCACAGTTACATTAAAACATACAGTTATAAAAAATTAGCAGGTGTAAAAGGCTTTGTCTATGACATCACTTGCTGCTGCAGCCTTGCACAGGTCAGAGTATTTTGGCGGTTGCCATATTCAAACGGTCGTATTTTAAAAACTATAAATCCTACAGTGAAGAGCTTTATATTGTGAGAATCACAAGACCCAGACCTACATTTTGATGTATAGTATGTCTCTGAGATATTAACAATGAAGGCACAGTCGCAGTTTCGAAATTGCCCTTCAAATGTGAGCTTTGCAGAGTGGAGTTTCAATGAATGTCAATGGAAGGCGTGAGTTTCAAACAAATGGTCATATTGTTAAAACTATCAGGACTATGGCTTAGCCGTGGACATTTCTAGTGGCAGCAGGGATAGCTGAACGTTTTGATATAAGATTTGTGTAGGTGGGCCTGAAAATGAGGGAGTGGTGGCAGTTTATAAATCATGTCCTGATTTTTCAGCTTTTGCCAGCTCCCACTCTAGCTTTGCCATTCATTCCTATGGGACAAATTTCGCCACAAGAACGACGATATTCCGTGAACCATTCGGCGAAACGTTCCACAAAGTAATAGCAATCCGATCGGGAACAATCTGCACGTTTTGGTAAATTTTCGTCTATGTAGTGTAAAAACTGTGGGAGGAGTTAGGGTGGCAAATTTGGCTATAATAAGAATAAGAATAAGAACTAGAAAAGCTACAATTTCTGAGGAAATTGTGTGAAGTGTTCTTGCCTCCACCAGTAGTCTACAACTGGAGTGGGCAGAGTAACTGTTATTTAGTTATATAGCACATTTAAGTGCAACATTGTTGCCCAAAGTGCTTCACAGTTACATTAAAACATACAGTTATAAAAACATTAGCAGGTGCAAAAGGCCCTGTCTATGACATCACTTGCTGCTGCAGCCTGGCACAGGTCAGAGTATTTTTGCGGTTGCCATCTTCAAATGGTCGTTTTTTAAAAAACTATAAATCCTACAGTGAAGAGCTTTATAATGTGAGAATCACAAGACCCAGACCTACATTTCGATGTATAGTATGTCTCTGAGCTATTAACAATGAAGGCACAGTTGCAGTTTAGAAATTGCCCTTCAAATGTGAGCTTTGCAGAGTGGAGTTTCAATGAATGTCAATGGACTGCGTGAGTTGCAAACAAATGGACATATTGTGAAAACTATAAGGACTATGACTTAGCTGTAGACATTTTTAGTGGCAGCAGGGATAGCTGAACGTTTTGATATAAGATTTGTGTAGTTTGGCCTGAAAATGAGGGAGTGGTGGCAGTTTAGAAATCATGTCCTGATTTTTCAGCTTTTGCCAGCTCCCACTCTAGCTTTGCCATTCATTCCTATGGGACAAATTTCGCCACAAGAACGACGATATTCCGAGAACCATTCGGAGAAACGTTCCACAAAGTAATAGCAATCCGATCGGGAACAATCTGCACGTTTTGGTAAATTTTCGTCTATGTAGTGTAAAAACTGTGGGAGGAGTTAGGGTGGCAAATTTGGCTATAATAAGAATAATAATAATAACTAGAAAAGCTACAATTTCTGGGGAAATTGTGTGAAGTGTTCTTGCCTCCATCAGTAGTCTACAACTGGAGTGGGCGGAGTAACTGTTATTATTTATTTATATAGCACATTTAATTGCAATGTTGTTGCCCAAAGTGCTTCACAGTTACATTAAAACATACAGTTATAAAAAATTAGCAGGTGTAAAAGGCTTTGTCTATGACATCACTTGCTGCTGCAGCCTTGCACAGGTCAGAGTATTTTGGCGGTTGCCATATTCAAACGGTCGTATTTTAAAAACTATAAATCCTACAGTGAAGAGCTTTATATTGTGAGAATCACAAGACCCAGACCTACATTTTGATGTATAGTATGTCTCTGAGATATTAACAATGAAGGCACAGTCGCAGTTTCGAAATTGCCCTTCAAATGTGAGCTTTGCAGAGTGGAGTTTCAATGAATGTCAATGGAAGGCGTGAGTTTCAAACAAATGGTCATATTGTTAAAACTATCAGGACTATGGCTTAGCCGTGGACATTTCTAGTGGCAGCAGGGATAGCTGAACGTTTTGATATAAGATTTGTGTAGGTGGGCCTGAAAATGAGGGAGTGGTGGCAGTTTAGAAATCATGTCCTGATTTTTCAGCTTTTGCCAGCTCCCACTCTAGCTTTGCCATTCATTCCTATGGGACAAATTTCGCCACAAGAACGACGATATTCCGTGAACCATTCGGCGAAACGTTCCACAAAGTAATAGCAATCCGATCGGGAACAATCTGCACGTTTTGGTAAATTTTCGTCTATGTAGTGTAAAAACTGTGGGAGGAGTTAGGGTGGCAAATTTGGCTATAATAAGAATAAGAATAAGAACTAGAAAAGCTACAATTTCTGAGGAAATTGTGTGAAGTGTTCTTGCCTCCACCAGTAGTCTACAACTGGAGTGGGCAGAGTAACTGTTATTTAGTTATATAGCACATTTAAGTGCAACATTGTTGCCCAAAGTGCTTCACAGTTACATTAAAACATACAGTTATAAAAACATTAGCAGGTGCAAAAGGCCCTGTCTATGACATCACTTGCTGCTGCAGCCTGGCACAGGTCAGAGTATTTTTGCGGTTGCCATCTTCAAATGGTCGTTTTTTAAAAAACTATAAATCCTACAGTGAAGAGCTTTATAATGTGAGAATCACAAGACCCAGACCTACATTTTGATGTATAGTATGTCTCTGAGATATTAACAATGAAGGCACAGTTGCAGTTTAGAAATTGCCCTTCAAATGTGAGCTTTGCAGAGTGGAGTTTCAATGAATGTCAATGGACTGCGTGAGTTGCAAACAAATGGTCATATTGTGAAAACTATAAGGACTATGACTTAGCTGTAGACATTTTTAGTGGCAGCAGGGATAGCTGAACGTTTTGATATAAGATTTGTGTAGTTTGGCCTGAAAATGAGGGAGTGGTGGCAGTTTAGAAATCATGTCCTGATTTTTCAGCTTTTGCCAGCTCCCACTCTAGCTTTGCCATTCATTCCTATGGGACAAATTTCGCCACAAGAACGACGATATTCCGAGAACCATTCGGAGAAACGTTCCACAAAGTAATAGCAATCCGATCGGGAACAATCTGCACGTTTTGGTATATTTTTGTCTATGTAGTGTAAAAACTGTGGGAGGAGTTAGGGTGGCAAATTTGGCTATAATAAGAATAATAATAATAACTAGAAAAGCTACAATTTCTGGGGAAATTGTGTGAAGTGTTCTTGCCTCCATCAGTAGTCTACAACTGGAGTGGGCGGAGTAACTGTTATTATTTATTTATATAGCACATTTAATTGCAATGTTGTTGCCCAAAGTGCTTCACAGTTACATTAAAACATACAGTTATAAAAAATTAGCAGGTGTAAAAGGCTTTGTCTATGACATCACTTGCTGCTGCAGCCTTGCACAGGTCAGAGTATTTTGGCGGTTGCCATATTCAAACGGTCGTATTTTAAAAACTATAAATCCTACAGTGAAGAGCTTTATATTGTGAGAATCACAAGACCCAGACCTACATTTTGATGTATAGTATGTCTCTGAGATATTAACAATGAAGGCACAGTCGCAGTTTCGAAATTGCCCTTCAAATGTGAGCTTTGCAGAGTGGAGTTTCAATGAATGTCAATGGAAGGCGTGAGTTTCAAACAAATGGTCATATTGTTAAAACTATCAGGACTATGGCTTAGCCGTGGACATTTCTAGTGGCAGCAGGTATAGCTGAACGTTTTGATATAAGATTTGTGTAGGTGGGCCTGAAAATGAGGGAGTGGTGGCAGTTTAGAAATCATGTCCTGATTTTTCAGCTTTTGCCAGCTCCCACTCTAGCTTTGCCATTCATTCCTATGGGACAAATTTCGCCACAAGAACGACGATATTCCGTGAACCATTCGGCGAAACGTTCCACAAAGTAATAGCAATCCGATCGGGAACAATCTGCACGTTTTGGTAAATTTTCGTCTATGTAGTGTAAAAACTGTGGGAGGAGTTAGGGTGGCAAATTTGGCTATAATAAGAATAAGAATAAGAACTAGAAAAGCTACAATTTCTGAGGAAATTGTGTGAAGTGTTCTTGCCTCCACCAGTAGTCTACAACTGGAGTGGGCAGAGTAACTGTTATTTAGTTATATAGCACATTTAAGTGCAACATTGTTGCCCAAAGTGCTTCACAGTTACATTAAAACATACAGTTATAAAAACATTAGCAGGTGCAAAAGGCCCTGTCTATGACATCACTTGCTGCTGCAGCCTGGCACAGGTCAGAGTATTTTTGCGGTTGCCATCTTCAAATGGTCGTTTTTTAAAAAACTATAAATCCTACAGTGAAGAGCTTTATAATGTGAGAATCACAAGACCCAGACCTACATTTTGATGTATAGTATGTCTCTGAGATATTAACAATGAAGGCACAGTTGCAGTTTAGAAATTGCCCTTCAAATGTGAGCTTTGCAGAGTGGAGTTTCAATGAATGTCAATGGACTGCGTGAGTTGCAAACAAATGGTCATATTGTGAAAACTATAAGGACTATGACTTAGCTGTAGACATTTTTAGTGGCAGCAGGGATAGCTGAACGTTTTGATATAAGATTTGTGTAGTTTGGCCTGAAAATGAGGGAGTGGTGGCAGTTTAGAAATCATGTCCTGATTTTTCAGCTTTTGCCAGCTCCCACTCTAGCTTTGCCATTCATTCCTATGGGACAAATTTCGCCACAAGAACGACGATATTCCGAGAACCATTCGGAGAAACGTTCCACAAAGTAATAGCAATCCGATCGGGAACAATCTGCACGTTTTGGTATATTTTTGTCTATGTAGTGTAAAAACTGTGGGAGGAGTTAGGGTGGCAAATTTGGCTATAATAAGAACAATAATAATAACTAGAAAAGCTACAATTTCTGGGGAAATTGTGTGAAGTGTTCTTGCCTCCATCAGTAGTCTACAACTGGAGTGGGCGGAGTAACTGTTATTATTTATTTATATAGCACATTTAATTGCAATGTTGTTGCCCAAAGTGCTTCACAGTTACATTAAAACATACAGTTATAAAAAATTAGCAGGTGTAAAAGGCTTTGTCTATGACATCACTTGCTGCTGCAGCCTTGCACAGGTCAGAGTATTTTGGCGGTTGCCATATTCAAACGGTCGTATTTTAAAAACTATAAATCCTACAGTGAAGAGCTTTATATTGTGAGAATCACAAGACCCAGACCTACATTTTGATGTATAGTATGTCTCTGAGATATTAACAATGAAGGCACAGTCGCAGTTTCGAAATTGCCCTTCAAATGTGAGCTTTGCAGAGTGGAGTTTCAATGAATGTCAATGGAAGGCGTGAGTTTCAAACAAATGGTCATATTGTTAAAACTATCAGGACTATGGCTTAGCCGTGAACATTTCTAGTGGCAGCAGGGATAGCTGAACGTTTTGATATAAGATTTGTGTAGGTGGGCCTGAAAATGAGGGAGTGGTGGCAGTTTAGAAATCATGTCCTGATTTTTCAGCTTTTGCCAGCTCCCACTCTAGCTTTGCCATTCATTCCTATGGGACAAATTTCGCCACCAGAACGACGATATTCCGTGAACCATTCGGCGAAACGTTCCACAAAGTAATAGCAATCCGATCGGGAACAATCTGCACGTTTTGGTATATTTTTGTCTATGTAGTGTAAAAACTGTGGGAGGAGTTAGGGTGGCAAATTTGGCTATAATAAGAATAATAATAACTAGAAAAGCTACAATTTCTGGGGAAATTGTGAAGTGTTCTTGCCTCCACCAGTAGTCTACAACTGGAGTGGGCGGAGTAACTGTTATAATTTATTTATATAGCACATTTAATTGCAACGTTGTTGCCCAAAGTGCTTCACAGTTACATTAAAACATACAGTTATAGAAACCATTAGCAGGTGCAAAAGGCCCTGTCTATGACATCACTTGCTGCTGCAGCCTTGCACAGGTCAGAGTATTTTTGCGGTTGCCATCTTCAAACGGTCGTATTTTAAAAACTATAAATCCTACAGTGAAGAGCTTTATATTGTGAGAATCACAAGACCCAGACCTACATTTTGATGTATAGTATGTCTCTGAGATATTAACAATGAAGGCACAGTCGCAGTTTAGAAATTGCCCTTCAAATGTGAGCTTTGCAGAGTGGAGTTTCAATGAATGTCAATGGACTGCGTGAGTTGCAAACAAATGGTCATATTGTGAAAACTATAAGGAATACGACTTAGCTGTGGACATTTTTAGTGGCAGCAGGGATAGCTGAACGTTTTGATATAAGATTTGTGTAGGTGGGCCTGAAAATGAGGGAGTGGTGGCAGTTTAGAAATCATGTCCTGATTTTTCAGCTTTTGCCAGCTCCCACTCTAGCTTTGCCATTCATTCCTATGGGACAAATTTTGCCACAAGAACGACGATATTCCTAGAACCATTCGGCGAAATGTTCTACAAAGTAATAGCAATCCGATCGGGAACAATCTGCACGTTTTGGTAAATTTTCGGCTATGTAGTGTAAAAACTGTGGGAGGAGTTAGGGTGGCAAATTTGGCTATAATAAGAATAATAATAACTAGAAAAGCTACAATTTCTGGGGAAATTGTGTGAAGTGTTCTTGCCTCCACCAGTAGTCTACAACTGGAGTGGGCGGAGTAACTGTTATTATTTATTTATATAGCACATTTAATTGCAACGTTGTTGCCCAAAGTGCTTCACAGTTAGATTAAAACATACAGTTATAAAAACATTAGCAGGTGCAAAAGGCCCTGTCTATGACATCACTTGCTGCTGCAGCCTGGCACAGGTCAGAGTATTTTTGCGGTTGCCATCTTCAAACGGTCGTATTTTAAAAACTATAAATCCTACAGTGAAGAGCTTTATATTGTGAGAATCACAAGACCCAGACCTACATTTTGATGTATAGTATGTCTCTGAGATATTAACAATGAAGGCACAGTCGCAGTTTCGAAATTGCCCTTCAAATGTGAGCTTTGCAGAGTGGAGTTTCAATGAATGTCAATGGACTGCGTGAGTTGCAAACAAATGGTCATATTGTGAAAACTATAAGGAATACGACTTAGCTGTGGACATTTTTAGTGGCAGCAGGGATAGCTGAACGTTTTGATATAAGATTTGTGTAGGTGGGCCTGAAAATGAGGGAGTGGTGGCAGTTTAGAAATCATGTCCTGATTTTTCAGCTTTTGCCAGCTCCCACTCTAGCTTTGCCATTCATTCCTATGGGACAAATTTCGCCACCAGAACGACGATATTCCGTGAACCATTCGGCGAAACGTTCCACAAAGTAATAGCAATCCGATCGGGAACAATCTGCACGTTTTGGTATATTTTTGTCTATGTAGTGTAAAAACTGTGGGAGGAGTTAGGGTGGCAAATTTGGCTATAATAAGAATAATAATAACTAGAAAAGCTACAATTTCTGGGGAAATTGTGAAGTGTTCTTGCCTCCACCAGTAGTCTACAACTGGAGTGGGCGGAGTAACTGTTATAATTTATTTATATAGCACATTTAATTGCAACGTTGTTGCCCAAAGTGCTTCACAGTTACATTAAAACATACAGTTATAGAAACCATTAGCAGGTGCAAAAGGCCCTGTCTATGACATCACTTGCTGCTGCAGCCTTGCACAGGTCAGAGTATTTTTGCGGTTGCCATCTTCAAACGGTCGTATTTTAAAAACTATAAATCCTACAGTGAAGAGCTTTATATTGTGAGAATCACAAGACCCAGACCTACATTTTGATGTATAGTATGTCTCTGAGATATTAACAATGAAGGCACAGTCGCAGTTTAGAAATTGCCCTTCAAATGTGAGCTTTGCAGAGTGGAGTTTCAATGAATGTCAATGGACTGCGTGAGTTGCAAACAAATGGTCATATTGTGAAAACTATAAGGAATACGACTTAGCTGTGGACATTTTTAGTGGCAGCAGGGATAGCTGAACGTTTTGATATAAGATTTGTGTAGGTGGGCCTGAAAATGAGGGAGTGGTGGCAGTTTAGAAATCATGTCCTGATTTTTCAGCTTTTGCCAGCTCCCACTCTAGCTTTGCCATTCATTCCTATGGGACAAATTTTGCCACAAGAACGACGATATTCCTAGAACCATTCGGCGAAATGTTCTACAAAGTAATAGCAATCCGATCGGGAACAATCTGCACGTTTTGGTAAATTTTCGGCTATGTAGTGTAAAAACTGTGGGAGGAGTTAGGGTGGCAAATTTGGCTATAATAAGAATAATAATAACTAGAAAAGCTACAATTTCTGGGGAAATTGTGTGAAGTGTTCTTGCCTCCACCAGTAGTCTACAACTGGAGTGGGCGGAGTAACTGTTATTATTTATTTATATAGCACATTTAATTGCAACGTTGTTGCCCAAAGTGCTTCACAGTTAGATTAAAACATACAGTTATAAAAACATTAGCAGGTGCAAAAGGCCCTGTCTATGACATCACTTGCTGCTGCAGCCTGGCACAGGTCAGAGTATTTTTGCGGTTGCCATCTTCAAACGGTCGTATTTTAAAAACTATAAATCCTACAGTGAAGAGCTTTATATTGTGAGAATCACAAGACCCAGACCTACATTTTGATGTATAGTATGTCTCTGAGATATTAACAATGAAGGCACAGTCGCAGTTTAGAAATTGCCCTTCAAATGTGAGCTTTGCAGAGTGGAGTTTCAATGAATGTCAATGGACTGCGTGAGTTGCAAACAAATGGTCATATTGTGAAAACTATAAGGAATACGACTTAGCTGTGGACATTTTTAGTGGCAGCAGGGATAGCTGAACGTTTTGATATAAGATTTGTGTAGGTGGGCCTGAAAATGAGGGAGTGGTGGCAGTTTAGAAATCATGTCCTGATTTTTCAGCTTTTGCCAGCTCCCACTCTAGCTTTGCCATTCATTCCTATGGGACAAATTTTGCCACAAGAACGACGATATTCCGTGAACCATTCGGCGAAATGTTCTACAAAGTAATAGCAATCCGATCGGGAACAATCTGCACGTTTTGGTAAATTTTCGGCTATGTAGTGTAAAAACTGTGGGAGGAGTTAGGGTGGCAAATTTGGCTATAATAAGAATAATAATAACTAGAAAAGCTACAATTTCTGGGGAAATTGTGTGAAGTGTTCTTGCCTCCACCAGTAGTCTACAACTGGAGTGGGCGGAGTAACTGTTATTATTTATTTATATAGCACATTTAATTGCAACGTTGTTGCCCAAAGTGCTTCACAGTTAGATTAAAACATACAGTTATAAAAACATTAGCAGGTGCAAAAGGCCCTGTCTATGACATCACTTGCTGCTGCAGCCTGGCACAGGTCAGAGTATTTTTGCGGTTGCCATCTTCAAACGGTCGTATTTTAAAAACTATAATTCCTACAGTGAAGAGCTTTATATTGTGAGAATCACAAGACCCAGACCTACATTTTGATGTATAGTATGTCTCTGCAATATTAAAAATGAAAGCACAGTCGCAGTTTAGAAATTGCCCTTCAAATGTGAGCTTTGCAGAGTGGAGTTTCAATGAATGTCAATGGGTGGCGCGAGTTGCAAACAAATGGTCATATTGTAAAAACTATCAGGACTATGGCTTAGCCGTGGATATTTTTAGTGGCAGCAGGGATAGCTGAACGTTTTGATATAAGATTTGTGTAGGTGGGCCTGAAAATGAGGGAGTGGTGGCAGTTTAGAAATCATGTCCTGATTTTTCAGCTTTTGCCAGCTCCCACTCTAGCTTTGCCATTCATTCCTATGGGACAAATTTCGCCACAAGAACGACGATATTCTGAGAACCATACGGCGAAACGTTCCACAAAGTAATAGCAATCCGATCGGGAACAATCTGCACGTTTTGGTATATTTTTGTCTATGTAGTGTAAAAACTGTGGGAGGAGTTAGGGTGGCAAATTTGGCTATAATAAGAATAATAATAATAACTAGAAAAGCTACAATTTCTGGGGAAATTGTGAAGTGTTCTTGCCTCCACCAGTAGTCTACAACTGGAGTGGGCGGAGTAACTGTTATCATTTATATAGCACATTTAATTGCAATGTTGTTGCCCAAAGTGCTTCACAGTTACATTAAAACATACAGTTATAAAAAATTAGCAGGTGTAAAAGGCTTTGTCTATGACATCACTTGCTGCTGCAGCCTTGCACAGGTCAGAGTATTTTGGCGGTTGCCATCTTCAAACGGTCGTATTTTAAAAACTATAATTCCTACAGTGAAGAGCTTTATATTGTGAGAATCACAAGACCCAGACCTACATTTTGATGTATAGTATGTCTCTGAGATATTAACAATGAAGGTACAGTCGCAGTTTAGAAATTGCCCTTCAAATGTGAGCTTTGCAGAGTGGAGTTTCAATGAATGTCAATGGAAGGCGTGAGTTGCAAACAAATGGTCATATTGTGAAAACTATCAGGACTATGGCTTAGCCGTGGACATTTCTAGTGGCAGCAGGGATAGCTGAACGTTTTGATATAAGATTTGTGTAGGTGGGCCTGAAAATGAGGGAGTGGTGGCAGTTTAGAAATCATGTCCTGATTTTTCAGCTTTTGCCAGCTCCCACTCTAGCTTTGCCATTCATTCCTATGGGACAAATTTCGCCACAAGAACGACGATATTCCGTGAACCATTCAGCGAAACGTTCCACAAAGTAATAGCAATCCGATCGGGAACAATCTGCACAATTTGGTATATTTTTGTCTATGTAGTGTAAAAACTGTGGGAGGAGTTAGGGTGGCAAATTTGGCTATAATAAGAATAATAAGAATAATAATAATAATATATATGTGAGATAACATTAAGTGGTCTTGCTATGCAAGAACACTTAATAATATATATGTGAGATAACATTAAGTGGTCTTGCTATGCAAGAACACTTAATAATAATATATATGTGAGATAACATTAAGTGGTCTTGCTATGCAAGAACACTTAATAATATATATGTGAGATAACATTAAGTGGTCTTGCTATGCAAGAACACTTAATAATATATATGTGAGATAACATTAAGTGGTCTTGCTATGCAAGAACACTTAACAAAAAGATTAAATGTTTTCACCTCTACCTGAGGCTTATCGTGGACCAGGAAATGGGAATGCTGATCCCTGGTGCACAGGTGGGAAATGCAGCTTTTCTACACCCACAGCAGGTGCAGACAGCTCCTCTCAGCCAGCACTGGAAATGTTTCAGATCGTTGCCGCTGTAACCTGCAGTAACACTCTAATACATGGTTTTCCAAAGTGTGGGTTGCCGGGTGTTTCCCAGTGGGTCGCGCTGACCCATGCCTTCAGGGCCATCAGGAACCTAGGACTAGGAAACAGTCAGGCAGACTGATTAGTCTGGCCCTCGGTCCATGACCTTGGACCCGACACCAGGAGGGGGCTCAGCTGCATTCATGGCGGTCTGCAACTCCTCCGCCAGGTGCAGAGCTGCAAACCGTGTGACAGAGGTCTTGCAAGCATCCCGAGCATTACCATGGCAACACTCTGGGAGCTCCTGAGACCTCTATCACATGGTCTGCAGCTCTGCACCCAGAGGAGCTGCAGACCGCAGGTTCTGGGTAGACAGATTGGAGTGTCTCTCCCACCAGACCACCAGGGAGAGACACTGGAACACCAGGGGATTTAATAAAGGTAGGACACAGCCCCCACACTGTAACCCTTTCTCTCCCTGCCCCCCACACTGTAACCCTTTTCTCTCCCTGCCCCCCACACTGTAACCCTTTCTCTCCCTGCCCCCCCACTGTAACCCTTTCTCTCCCTGCCCCCCACTGTAACCCTTTCTCTCCTTGTTCTCCCACTATAACCCTTTTTCTCCCTGTCCCTCTCACTGTAACTTTGTCCTCTCCCTGCCCCCACTGTAAAAATGTATATCCCTGCCCCCCACACTGTAACCCTTTCTCTCCTTGCCACACTGTTGTCATTAGCTTGGCTAATATAGCTTGGTTGGCTCATCTAAGTGTTGCTTCTAAGTGTGTGGTTAGAGATATTCTGGAGAGTTTTACAGAAGCTTCAACTGTCTAAGAGTTTTCTTTTTTACTGTTACAGGTAAGATTCATCTGTGGGAAAAGGTTACTGATTGCACAAGGTTTGATTTCCTGTTAGTAATTATAAGGCATTTGATTTGATTAGTTAGCTACTTGCTATTGATTGTTGTTTAATTAGCTATTGTGTGCAAATAAGCAGAGGCCTACCCAGGTGTTAAACATTCCTAGTGGGTGGTTATTTTAGGCGTTATATAAGGGTTGCTTCTAAGTGTGTGGTTGGAGATATTCTGGAGAGTGTTGCTTCTAAGTGTGTGGTTGGAGATATTCTGGAGATAACCTGGAGATAATCTGAGGTATTCAGGAGGATAAATAAAAAGTTAAGATTTGTTTGATTTAAATTATTCACCTCATTGGAATGGCAGACTTAGTTTAATGTAATAGTTGCTATGCATTTGTTTCACGTTCCACTTTTTGGAGGTTTGGTTGTTGTGTAATCTGTAGACAGTTCTCTATCTTGCGGCAGGAGATTGTATTTTTGAAGTCTGAGATTTGTAAATTATGTGGTAAACAAACTCAGACTGGAACTGCTGCAAAGCCACTGCCACAGAGACATACTAGGAATGGCAGATGGATCACTGTAGGATCTGGTAGACTTAGAGTTGTGGATAAAAGGCATATTGCACAGTCTGTTGCTCTACACAATTCATTTTCTGCACTTTCAGAGTGTAATGGTGTTACGGAGACATGCACTGAGGGTAGTGGTGTTGTGGAGAGAGGCACTGTGGATAGTGGTGTTGTGGAGAGAGGCACTGAGGCTAGTGGTGTTGTTGAGAGAGGCTTGGAGACTATGGTGAGGCCTAATAGAAAGCAGTTGTTGTTGGGGGATTCCATCATAAGAGGTGTGGAGATGGACAATGGTGGTCTTGTGAGGTGTCTTCCCAGAGCTATTGCTCACAGAGACAGGAGACGTATCTGTAATATTGTTAAGCGAGCAAAGCAGGAAGGCAAATTGGATGTACTTGTCCATCTAGGGACAAATTACTTGGCTTGCAATGAGGTTTCAGAGGTTAAGGAAGTTTTTAGTGTTTTTGCCAATGATATACGGCAGGTTGCTTCCACACTGTCATTCTCTGAAGTTCTGCCTGTGCATAACACTCAGAACGACAGGCGGAGGCGTATTAGGGACTTTAACTTGTGGCTTGGTGAATGGTGTCAGGAGCAAGGATTTGGCTTTATTTCTCAGGGTAGCTCTGTTTGGAATGGAAATAAACTGTACAAAAAAGATGGTTTGCATCTTTCTCAAAAGGGAACAAATGTTCTCAACGAGCAGTTCAGAGGTTTTGCTAAGATGTATTTAAACTAGGGGGGGGGGGAAGGGTGATAAAAAATCAATCCAATTGTCCCCAAAAACAAGGACAGAAGGTGCCTGTAACAAGTATGTTAAAAAATGATAAGCTTAGTCATGTCTACAAATGCTCGCAGTTTAGGGAATAAGATCCATGAACATGTGGCAATAATGGCAACTGATAGTGTAGGTTTAGTCGTTGTTACTGAGACATGGTATAATTAGAAAAATGACTGGGACATAGCAATACCAGGGTACTCTTTATATAGAAAAGGTAAAGGCAGGGAAGGCAGGAAAGGGGAGGGGTGGTCCTGTATGTGAAGGATAGCATAAAATCTAGCCTAAAAAAGTTAGTGAGGCAAACATAGAGTCCGTTTGGGTTACGTTAGAATTTGGTAATCACACAGTAACTCGTGTAGGTGTGATTTATAGGCCCCCAGGACAAATTGAAGAGTTAGATAATCTACTAATTGAGGAAATAGCTAAAATGACAATGAAGGGGGAAGTTATCATCATGGGTGACTTTAATCTTCCTGATGTGAATTGGAAATCAAAAATAGCTGCTTGTGCCAGGAGCACACATATTCTAAACTCCCTACTGGGATTGTCTCTAAAACAAGTCGTTGAGGAGCCAACTCGTAAAGAAGCCATACAAGATTTAGTGTTAACAAATGGAGATTTGGTATCCGATATTACTGTAGGTAAAAGTTTAGGATCCAGTGATCATCCGTCAGTGTGGTTTACTATAAGAACAATGACTGAGTCACACCACACAAAAACAAAAGTTTTATACTTTAGAAAAACTGACTTTTCTAAAATTAGAATATGTGTAAAGGAGTCATTATCAGACTGGAGCAATTTAAATGGAGTTCAAGAGAAATGGGATTATTTAAAAGTTGCACTACTGAAGGCAACAGAAAATTGCATTAGGCTTGTCAGGAAAAGCAAAAAATTCAAGAAACCACTGTGGTACTCCACAGATGTGGCCAAAATAGTAAAAAAAAAAAAAAAGTTAGCATTTACTAACTATAAGATTAGGCAGAAAGAGGCTAAGCAAGTTATAAGAGCTTCCAAATCACAAACATAAGAGAAAATAGTACAGTCAGTAAAAAAAAGGAGGACAAACCTTTTTTTAGATACATAAATGAGAAAAGAAAAGTAAAACAAGGTTTAGTTAGATTAAAAACAAAAGAAGGAAGGTATGTAGAAGAGGATACAGGTCTAGCTGACTGCCTCAATGAATATTTTTGTTCGGTATTTACAGATGAAAATGAAGGAAAGGGACCTCAGTTAAGAAAAAGGATAAATGAGTCACTTATTACACGTGAGTTTACAGAGGAAGAGGTTCTATTTCAACTGTCAAAAGTAAAGACAAATAAGTCAATGGGACCTGATGGAATACACCCAATGCTATTAAAAAAGCTTAGTGGTGTACTAGCAAAACCATTAACAGATTTATTTAACCAATCATTGATAACAGGAGTAGTCCCAGAAGATTGGAAGTTGGCGAATGTTGTGCCCATTCACAAGAAAGGTAATAGGGAGGAGTCGGGCAACTATAGGCCAGTAAGCCTTACTTTAGTAGTGGGGAAAGTGATGGAAATCATGTTAAAGGAAAAGATTGTTGAACATCTAAAAACAAATGGATTTCAAGATCAGAGACAACATGGGTTTACTTCAGGGAGATCATGCCAAACTAATCTTATTGATTTTTTTGATTGGGTAACTAAAATTATAGATCAGGGTGGTGCAGTAGACATTGCTTACCTAGTAATTTCAGTAAGGCTTTTGACACTGTTGCACATAGAAGGCTTATCAATAAACTGCAATCTTTAAGTTTGGATTCCAATATTGTTGAATGGGTAAGGCAGTGGCTGAGTGACAGGCAACAGAGGGTTGTAGTCAATGGAGTATATTCGAAGCTTGAACTTGTCACTCAGGGATCTGTACTTGGGCCCATTCTCTTTAATATTTTTATTGGTGATATTGCAGAAGGTCTTGATGTTAAGGTATGTCTTTTTGCTGATGATACTAAGATATGTAACAGGGTTGATGTACCAGGAGGGATAAGCCAAATGGCTAATGATTTAGGTAAACTAGAATAATGGTCAGAGTTGTGGCAACTGACATTTAATGTGGTTAAGTGCAAGATAATGCATCTTGGACGTAAAAACCCAAGGGCAGAGTATAGAATATTTGATAGAGTCCTAACCTCAACATCTGAGGAAAGGAATTTAGGGGTGATTATTTCTGATAACTTAAAGGTAGGCAGGAATAGAGCAGCAGGAAATGCTAGCAGAATGCTTGGTTGTATAGGGAGAGGTATTAGCAGTAGAAAGAGGGAAGTGCTCATGCCATTATACAGAATACTGGTGAGACCTCACTTGGAGTATTGTACACAGTACTGGAGACCGTATCTTCAGAAGGATATTGATACCTTAGAGAGAGTTCAGAGAAGGGCTACTAAACTGGTTCATGGATTGCAGGATAACACTTACCAGGAAAGGTTAAAGGATCTTAACATGTATAGCTTGGAGGAAAGATGAGACAGGGGGATATGATAGAAGCATTTAAATACATAAAGGGAATCAACACAGTAAAGGAGGAGACTATATTTAAAAGAAGAAAAACTACCACAACAAGAGGACATAGTCCTAAATTAGAGGGACAAAGGTTTAAAAAGAAGAAAGTATTACTTTACTGAGAGGGTAGAGGATGCATGGAATAGCCTTCCAGCCGAAGTGGTGGAGGTTAACACAGTAAAGGAGTTTAAGCATGCGTGAGATAGGCATAAGGCTATCGTAACTATAAGATAAGGCCAGGGACTAATGAAAGTATTTAGAAAATTGGGCAGACTAGATGGGCCGAATGGTTCTTAGCTGACAGCACATTCTATGTTTCTCACCCTGCCCCCCCCACACTGTAACCCTTTCTCACCCTGCCCCCCCACACTGTAACCCTTTCTCACCCTGCCCCCCCACACTGTACACTGTAACCCTTTCTCACCCTGCCCCCACACTGTACCTCTTTTTCATCCTGCACCACTCCCACTGTAACCCTTTCTCACCCTGTCCCCTCCACTTTAACCCTTTCTAACCCTGCCCCCCCCCCCCCACACACACACACTTTAACCCTTTCTCACCAACACTACACACAAAATTCAAACCTGTATAGCATTGTTGAAGTTCTCTGAGAGATGAGGATCTACCTTTTGGCCACACTAGAGGGGGGCACAGAAAACATGCTTGCACCAGGGCCCTCTCTACATTAGTTCCATCACTGGGATAATCAATGTGAGGTGCCTGTATGAAACACAGCACTTCTGATTCTGACTGAGTCTGTGAGTAAAACACTCTAATACTGATTGCCAATGATATTCTAAGTTTCTCGCTCTAAAACTGCCATGATATCTCAGAATTATGCCTCTAAAACTGCCATGATATGCCAATTTTATGCATCTAAAACTGATTGCCATGGTGTGCCAATTGTAGGCCTCTAAAACTGATTGCCACTGTGTGCCAATTGTAGGCCTCTAAAACTGATTGCCATGGTGTTCATTTTTAAAATATTCATTAAAAGCAAGTGTTTTTTTGTGGTTCATTTTTTATACCATGTTACCTCCTAAATCGTAAACTTTATGAAACATGGAGAGGTCAAAAGCTGTAATTACATCTTTTCCACATATACTCCAAACTGAGTCCATATGTTGCATAAAGGTTTTCATCTCATCCTCTGACCTACAAAAACATAATTTAGAAAGTAATTATTAGTATTTTACATTTGTCTTCATTAGCAAAAAGTATTTTACATTGGTTCAAGATTAAAGTATGGGAGCTTAATTAATCTTTAATACACAATAAGTAAACATAGTTGAGTAATATTCAAAGTGTAAGAGTTAGAGAGAGTAACCTTTACAGAAGGACGCATGCTTCTACAGGGCTCTGAGACAGATAGCTGCTATATTATTTAACATTGCAAAATTTACAGAATCTCCCTCAAATTGAAGAAACACTTTTCCTTACGCATGGTGAAGAAACAGAGATGCCAAGGAACCTCAAAACAGACAGTCTCCAAAATATTGGAGACGTATTTCTCTGTACTGCAAAAACATCTAGAACCTGTGTGCCAAAAAGAATATGGTTTTCTCTGAAAACCAAGCTCTAGATGCACTGGATGATAACCAGTAGCAGAGGATGAAGACACTTGGGGTCTTTCACCTTGCTAGAAGTGTTTACCACTGAGTTTGAACAAACTCATACATCCTTTGCTGATCAGGTAGATGGCATGGATGAAAGGCACAGAAGTAAAATGTATGGACCCAGGTCATGCCAGGAGAAATAGATTCCTTGGAGCTCCCACAATATTTCAGATGGCTATTAACCACTGTATTCTTGTAAAAACAAGCTAAACTAGCCATAGTTGATGGTGTGTTTGGATTACAACACCAGATTCTGGAGCGTCCAGGATCATACCTTCCTCCATGGCTGAGACCATCAATTTTCCATAGCAAAGCATTTGGAGGCTATTATGCATGAGCGGTAAATGCTGCACTGCACCAATCAGCATCTTCTCATAGAAATTAATTGAATAACTGTATCTCTACAGAGGGCTTCAGCGTCTCCTTGCAGAGCATGGAGATACTGAACTTAGGGACTGCACTGTGTGCAACTAGGTAGCATCTCTAGTGGTCGTCTGAGTGACTGACACTAAAGGTGTTACTAGGCAGTAATGTAAACATCGCCTTTTCTCTTCAGTGATATGTTATAGACTCCAGAACCACTGCAATAAGCTGTAGTGGGTATAGTGACTATAGTGTCCTTTTAAGATCAAAATAGACAAAATGAAAAAAAAAAATCTCTGACAAAGCTATGCTTTCACTTTGGCTACTCTAGTCTGAAATTTGAAATCCACTTTGAAATCTAATTTTTGTAAATAACATTGTCAGTTTCCCTTCATAAACTGGCATAATCAATACTAGTACAGCAACGATACTTTACCATTAAAGCTGCTGAGTTTGCAAAGGTTTTATCAGAGTCCAAACAGATGTTCAAACAGCTACTAGATGCATACTTGCAAAAACAGAATATTCAAGGATATAATCTTTCAAAATAGGGTAATAACTGCTTGATCCAAGGATAAATCTGACTGTCATTCTGGGGTCAAGAAGGAATTTTTTACTAGCTTGTTGCAAAATTGTGCTTCAAACTGTTTTTTTTTTTTGCCTTCTTTTGGATCAACAGCAAAAAACAAATGTGAGGAAGGCTGAACTTGATGGACGCAAGTCTCTTTTCAGCTATGTAACTATGTAACCTCCGACAGTGACATTGCCGCAGGGGGTCTGGTGGCCAGGGGGCGGCAGGTAAAGGTGAGACTGAATTAACTGAATGTGTCCCTCGTGGGCACGGCCATCTTGTTCTGGTGGGTCCTGTTCAGAGTGTACAGCATTGAGAGTACAGCATTTAGGTTTATAGAGGATCCCGTGAGACCGCTGGATCCATTAGAGACAAACCAATTCTTTGCAGCCGTCACTGTGGATGGCTGACAGGATTGATACTGAAGCCGGGCCCGCCAAGAGTCAAGCAGTTGAAATATATATAGCCCAAACTTGGTCTCTGTGTATCTCTTGATGGGGTTGCAATTTAACTGAAATTCCAACACAGTCAAAATGTTGTATTTCATAAAGATTCCATCTCTATGAAATACTAATTTTTCAGGGGGAATGGCAGGATGGCTGACAGTGCAATGGTTGATTATTTAATGGCTGTGGACATTTCTAACAATTTATAAGTAGCATATGTTACTACAATTGATAAATCAAAGTCAAAAACTTTGTTAGCTTTATTTTGTTACTTCTGCTTTATTAGGTTTTTCTTCAGTGCTACGTATTTTTATAAACCCAGAGATTCATTTTCTGCTTGTCATAACTCAACCCTGCAATACACTTAAATTGCTCAACAAAAAGATAATGGAAAAAATAAAACATAATTAATGCTAATATAAAATGGCATGTGCCAAGTGTATCCAGATACACCCTGATAGCCCGTACCTGAACTTTTGTATTCGTTATGATTGATTGTTTTTGTAGCTGAAGATAAAAACAAAACAGACTAAATATGTTTTTCTCTTTATATTTGTATATACCTGGTTACCTGTCCTGCCACAACCCGATTGTTCTATGTATTTTGTACTAAAACCAATTTAAGTCCCATGCCATGTATGTGAGAGCCATAAAGGTTTATGAGGTTTATAAGGTACTTTGCAAAAAAATGCTTGAGCGTGCATTTACTTGAATGGCATTTCAGATGTCCAAGAGTATATTTCTGTAACGAAAATATACCCCAACACGCAGGATTCAACTCAACAGAAGACAACACAGAGGGGAGATACGTCTACCGGACCTTAGAATGGCCGGACTCGAGAGGAGTACAGAGTCAGGAACGATCCAAGGTCAAGGGCACAAAGAGACAGCGTAAACTAGGACTAGCTGGGGTCTGGTACACAGTAAACAGCAAGCTGGCAAACAGAACAGATAAGAATAAAGAGAAAACGTAGTCAGAAACAAAGCCAAGGTCAAGTACGAAGGAACACAACTGAACACAACAAGCGCTAAAGGGAACTGAAACAGAAACCACGATAGGGCAAGGAACTAAGGGAGAAAGGTGAGAATATATACCTTAACATCTATTTTGATTGGCCCCTGTCATATCCACGCCCCCAAAAGGTAAGTGTATGGAGAGTGTGGCATGACAGGGACCAATGGGAGGCCTTTGCCAATTTAGGCTTCCACTGTCCCTTTAAGAGTGCGCCCGAAACCCGCGGCATGCTCTTAGAGTCGGGCGGGACACGTGACCGCTTCTCGCGGTCACTGCCCGCCTTCCTGTAACAGCCGTCGGATGAGCCGCGCGCGACTCGTGCAGCAGCAGGACCGCGCGCGGCTTGAACAGAGGACCCTGGCCGGCCCCTGGAAAGGGTAAGTACCGCTACAGTACCCCCCCCTGAGGACACGCCTTCCGGGTGGGAGGGCCAGGCCTGGCAGGAAAACGAGAATGGAAAGAACACACAAGGCGAGGAGCGTGAACAGCGTCAGCGGAAATCCAACTGTGCTCCTCAGGCCCATAGCCCTTACAATGCACCAGGTACTGAAGTCGACCTCTAAGGAAACGAGAGTCAAGAACAGCAGAAACTTCAAACTCCTCATGACCCTCCACAGAGACAGGAGGGGGAGGAGGAGTATGCCGGGTATAGCGGTTGCGTACGTAAGGCTTCAACAATGAAGTGTGAAAGACATTAGGAATATGCAGATTCTTAGGAAGACCCAAGGCATACGAAACAGGATTAACCTTATGCAAAATACGATAAGGACCAATAAAGCGGGGAGCCAATTTCATAGAAGGCACTCGGAGGCGAATATTTCGCGTGGAAAGCAAAACCCTGCCCCCCACGACATAAGAAGGAGCCGCCCTGCGATGCTTGTCAGCCTGCACCTTCTGGCGAGCAGCGGAATCCACTAAAGAACGCTAAACCTGCTCCCAAGTATTAAGCAAACCAGCCAAATGCTCATCCAGAACTGGCATGCCCTGTGAGGAGAAAGCAGCTGGAAGAACAACGGGATGCTGGCCATAGACAACGTAAAAAGGACTTTTGCCGGAAGAATCGTGAGTAGCGTTATTCCAAGCAAACTCAGCCCAAGGAAGAAGGTCAGCCCAATTGTTCTGATGGTGGGATACGAAACAACGAAGGTACTGCTCCAGAGATTGATTGGCACGTTCTGCAGCTCCATTAGACTGGGGGTGGTAAGCGGAAGAAAATGAGAGAGTAATACCCATTTCCGAACAAAAGGCTTTCCAGAACCTGGAAATAAATTGGCTAGCCCTATCGGACACAATAGATACGGGAATGCCATGCAACCGTAACACCTCTCTAGCGAAGATAAGTGCCAGTTCCCTAGACGTGGGCAGTTTGCAAAGAGACACAACGTGAGCCATCTTGGAAAACCGATCTACTATCATTAGGATAACTGTGTTACCATTCGAAGGGGGTAATTCAACAATAAAATCCATGGACAGGTTAGACCAAGGTCTCTCGGGAACGGGTAACGGATGCAACAGCCCACAAGGAACTCTACGAGAAGATTTCATACAGGCACAAGTAGTACAAACACCTATATAGTCGGTGACATCCTTGCGCAAGGAATCCCACCAAAAATACAGAGAAACAGCTGACACCGTTTTGGAAATACCAGAATGTCCAGCAGTCTTGGTGTCATGATACAATGACAGAATATCCCGTCTCTCGGGAACATCAATGTATAGTTTATCAGTAGGCCTCTCGCTAGGTGCCATGCTTTGTTTCGCTTGTATGGCCTGCAAGAGGGATGAGGAAATAGACAAAATAGTAGTAGCTATTATCCTGTCTGGGGGAATGACAGGAGTAACATCAATCTCCTGTTTGTCAGCAGTTTCGAACTGTCTGGACAGAGCGTCTGCTTTAGTGTTGCAATCACCTGGCCTATAGGTGATAATATAATTGAAATGAGACAAAAACAGTGACCACCTAGCCTGCCTAGAAGACAATCTTTTAGCCTCACTAAGGTAGGATAGGTTCTTGCGATCCGTAAATATGAGGATGGGATCCTTAGTTCCTTCTAACAAATGTCTCCATTCCTTAAGTGCTAAAATAATAGCAAGGAGTTCGCAATTACCCACATCATAATTCTTTTCTGCTTTGGACATTTGTTTGGAAAAGAAGCCACAAGGATACAATGGCTTTTCAGGCGACTCTCTTTGGGATAAGACAGCACCTACCCCGATATCGGAAGCATCAACTTCAAGAATATAGGGCAGTGAGGGAACAGGATGCTGTAAAATAGGTGCAGAGGCGAACGTTGTTTTAAGAAATTCAAAAGCCTGAAGTGCCTCGGGAGACCAGATACGAGTATTGCCATCCTTTTTTGTCATACGGGTGATAAGCGCTACAATAGAGGAAAAACCTTTAATAGAGCGTCTATAATAGTTAGAGAAACCAAGAAAACGCTGAATGGCTTTCAAACCTTGTGGTAGAGGCCATTCTATGACAGCAGAAAGCTTCTGGGAATCCATACGAAAACCTTTAGCAGAAATCAAATACCCCAAAAACTGGACTTCGGATTGGTCAAATAGACATTTTTCCAGTTTACAATAAAGACCATTAGCAAGAAGGGTCTTTAGAACAGTTGTAACATGTCTGTGATGAGTGTGTAAATCTGTGGAGTATATTAATATGTTGTCCAAGTACACAATTACAAATGTGTGAATAAAGTCTCTTAAGACGTCATTAATAAATTCTTGAAATACTGCTGGGTCATTACATAGACCAAATGGCATAACAGTATACTCATAATGGCCAGATCTAGTGTTGAATGCTGTCTTCCATTCGTGGTCTTTCTTAATACATATTAAATTGTATGCACCTCTAAGATCCAATTTAGTGAATACAGTAGCATGTTTGAGACTGTCAAATAATTCTGTGATTAAAGGTATAGGGTATGCATTTTTGATGGTGATTTTATTTAGACCTCTATAATCGATACACGGTCTTAAATCACCGTCTTTCTTCGATACAAAGAAGAACCCTGCTCCAGCCGGAGAAGAGGACCTCCTAATAAACGCCTTTTCTAGTGATTCCTTAATATACTCCTCCATGACACGGTTTTCTTAAACAGATAAAGGGTACACCCTTCCCTTTGGGGGTATAGTGCCAGGCAATAAATCGATAGCACAATTGTAGGGTCTGTGAGGCAGTAATTTGTCAGCCTCCCTTTTATCGAAGACAGTCTTGAGAAATAAGTACTGAGGGGGTATAACAGTAGACAAAGGAGGAGTAGTAGGCACATTAATAGAATTCAGAGGGGTGACTTCAATAGTACAAGACTCGTGGCAGGCTTCGCTCCATGATTTTATTTGCCCTGACTCCCAGTCGAAAATGGGATTGTGAGCACGTAACCATGGGTACCCTAACACAACGTGAGAAGAGGGAGAGGTGATAACCTGTAAAACCCCTGTATACATGTGTAACGGTACAGTTTCATGAGTAACAACTGGAGAACTTAATGGTCTACCATCTATGGCCTCAACGGCCAAGGGTATCTCCTTCTGTCTGATGGGAATGTTGTTTTTCTTAACAAAACCAGAGTCTATGAAATTTTCAGCTTCCCCGGAGTCAACCAGGGCTTGTATGTGCTCAGCTATGCAACTCTCTCCCATATGCAAAGAAACTGGGAGAAGCAAACGGTTAGGAGGCAATTTAGGAGACTTAGATATCACACCCAAGGTCAGTCCCCTATAAGGTCTTAGGTGCGAGAGTTTTCCTGAAGCAAGGGACATTCTTTTACCATATGGTCTCTCCTACCACAGTATAGGCAGAGTCCGTCCCTTCTCCTATGTAATTTTTCAGTATCAGAGAGTTTGGCAACCCCTAATTGCATGGGTTCCTTCTCAGATACTTTAACACTCTCACGTCTATTCCTGTTTTTAGTATAGAGCCAGTCACAAATCCTATTATCTATATCAATGAGGTAGTCAATAAGGTCCTCTAATGCAATATGAAGCTCCCTAGCTGCTACCTCATCCAATATAGCGTCAGATAAACCTTCCATGAATGCAGTAGTTAACCCATTGTTGGTCCAATCTACCTGTGAAGCAAGGGTACGAAACTGAATTGCATAGTCAGCCACAGAACCCTGTTTAATTCTCATTAATGCTCTGGCAGCATTTTTTGACCTTTTAGTTGTGTCAAAAGTTCTACGAAAAGCCGTAAGGAAACTATTGAAATCATGCACCATAGGTCCATTAGCCTCCCAAATAGGATTTGCCCACTCAAGTGCTTTATCGGTAAGTTGATGCATAAGGAACCCCACTTTAGACCTATCTGTGGGAAAGGAACGTGGATACATCTCAAAGTGGAATTCTATTTGATTAATGAAAACTCTGCATGTCTTTGAGTCCTCCTCCATACCTAGGAGGAGGTGTTAAATGGTCCGAAGTATTAGGCAAAGTAGATACTTCAGAAAGAAGAGGTGTAGGAGGGTTAGATATGGTTGCTGGAATAGTTCGACATAAGAGCGTCTGGAGAGCCTGGGCTATCTGATCCATACGGTGATCCTGCTCTACAAATCTAGCCTCATGAGAAGCCATCTGCTGAGCTAAATCTGCGGGGTCCGTGGCCCTATCGTGATGTAACGAAAATATACCCCAACACGCAGGATTCAACTCAATAGAAGACAAAACAGAGGGGAGATACGTTTACCGGATCTTAGAATGGCCGGACTCGATGTATATGAGAGGAGTACAGAGTCAGGAACGATCCGAGGTCAAGGGCACAAAGAGACAGCATAAACTAGGACTAGCCGGGGTCTGGTACACAGTAAACAGCAAGCCGCCAAATAGAACAGATAAGGATAAAGAGAAAACGTAGTCAGAAACAAAGCCAAGGTCAAGTACGAAGGAACACAACTGAACACAACAAGCGCTAAAGGGAACTGAAACAGAAACCACGATAGGGCAAGGAACTAAGGGAGAAAGGTGAGTATATATACACCTTAACATCTATTTTGATTGGCCCCTGTCATATCCACGCCCCCAAAAGGTAAGTGTATGGGGAGTGTGGCATGACAGGGACCAATGGGAGGCCTTTGCCAATTTAGAGTCGGGCGGGACACGTGACCGCTTCTCGCGGTCACTGCCCGCCTTCCTGTAACAGCCGTCGGATGAGCCGCGCGCGGCTCGTGCAGCAGCAGGACCGCGCATGGCTTGAACAGAGGACCCTGTCCGGCCCCTGGAAAGGGTAAGTACCGCTACAATTTCCCACAGCATCATGGGGCAATTGCATCACCCTGGATATAGAACTGCAAAGAAGGTGAATGTTCCATATTACCTCTTCTGTAATACTCAATCGAGTAAGCACTTCCATACAATAAAGAACAACCATTTTGATATAAGCATATAAATAGGCACCATGCAGCAGCACCGCACCCACACACATGGGGGCCCATCGGGTGGCCCATGCACTTAGGGCAACTTGATGGATATTGCTGACCAGAAGCCCAGTCAGGCACAGTGGTCCTTTAACAGCGCCATTTTGCCTCTGTAGTAACAGCAGCCTGGAAGGTAGTGAGTTCACTTCCTCCCAGCTACAAGAACAGTCGTGTGGGAGGGAGATGAGGCTCAGGAGGAGTAGAAGGAGGCAGCACAAAAAGAAGGGGAGAAGCATAGAGAGACCCAGCTTCAGATAAACACTCCCAATCAGACCCAGCCAGCAGCAGGACCACAGGCAAGCCACCTTACTGCACATAAAAGGTATGTTAACAGGAGGGTGGCTAAACTATAAAAATTCAGACATACATGTATGTATGTATCTATGTGTGTGTGTCTTTGTGCCAGTGTGTTTATCAGTGCGTGTATCTGTGTGTCAGGGTGATTGTATGTGTCAGTGTGTTTGTGTGTATCAGAGTGTGTATCTGTGTGTCAGCATGTGTGTATGTGTCAGTGCAGGGACGAACCTTGGGTCACAGACTCCTGGGTGCAGAATTTTTTTGGGCACCCCCAGGTTGGTGTGGTCCTCTTACTAACTCCTCCCCTTTGCAACAACTCCAACTCTCCATCTGGACACACACTCATTGACAGTCACACACTCTCACTGAGAGACACACACACTCACTGATTTTACACACGCTCACAGGAACATACTCAGACAGACACATTGACACACACTCTCAATGACAGATACACAATCTCAGATTTGAAACACTCACCGGCAAACACAAACACTTACAGACACACAAATACATACTTACTGACACATACACACACTGACAGACACTCTCAATGACAGACACACACACTGATTTAAAAACACTCACTGGCAGACACACACGCATAGATGCCTAGACATGCAGTCACATATACATACGGACATCACCATAATCGCAAACTGAACACATTAGTATCGAATAAAAGGGACTGCACTCCAGTCACATAATTCCATTTCTTTTGAATGGTATAAAAGGCAAAACAAGCAAAGAAAATGTGGTTCTCCAAGCTAAGGAGGTGACCACATCTCCAGAAATACGTGGTACACAAAACAAGGAAGTCCAGCACTCAGCGTTCTAAATCACAAAACACATAAACACACAATTACACACACAATTATACACATACTGTCACATGTATACCTAGACAGTCACACACAATACAATACACACAAATTCACACAGCCATATGGGCACTGTATTGGTCACATATACACACACAGCCATTCACATACTCACACAATATAAGTAACAACAGTCACTCACAGTCACATACACACCGTCCTTGATGCCATGAGCCCCGGGAAGAGGAGAGGAGGTCCCTGGTTTCTAGTGTTTGGAGAAGCATGCATTCCTTCCTGCTTCCCCTCTGTGCAGCAGTGGCTCTAGACTTGGCGAGGCCCTCTTAAACAACTATCTCTATAAACTCTTTTGTAGGAATATCTTTTTTATGCAAAGCTTCTATGTAAAATAGTTTTCCTTATTTCAGTTTGCTATATATGTACAGTGATGTATTCACCCCATATACTCATTATTACACATACATATTAATCCACAGATCATATTTCATGTATACATATACATGCGCACATTCACATACATACAGACACACGCTGTCACATACATAGCCACATACCACCATACACAGTCACATACATACATACTGGGTTATTTACAAATTGTAAACAAGTGGATTTCAGAGTGGATGACAAAATAGTCAAGCTGGAAGCATTGAATTCCTGACAATTGTTTCAGTGAATAACATTGTCAGACATGAATTAACACACACCATCACAATAATCACAGACACACCAAAGCTCAGTAACAGACATACATGCATTAACACAGTTACAAACATTCATAAAAACACAGAGGCACATAAATTATAAGACACACAAAGTCCCATACACAGACACACAGCACACTCAGTCCAGTGGTAAATAGTAATATTTACATAATACCACTCCG
Source organism: Pelobates fuscus (assembly GCF_036172605.1). NCBI lineage: Eukaryota > Metazoa > Chordata > Amphibia > Anura > Pelobatidae > Pelobates > Pelobates fuscus. The sequence goes on from NC_086317.1 coordinate 115,666,332, forward strand.
TCGCGACTTTGGTGTTCAATGTTGAGTCAGAGCACAGGCTGAGAATCCCTTAGCCTGTGCTCTGACTCGCTAACTGAGCACCGGAACAATGAGGGAGAGGATATGATCTGACTGCACTACTGCTAGTGCACACCAGTGGACCCCCAGGGAATCGTTTAAATTTAATATGCTGGTGTCCCCAACTTGCGAGCTGTGTTGACTGCCGGGCGCCTCTGTTGTCATGGCTCCCTGTGTGAATGAACAGCTTGCACACCCCAAAGGCTGGCCCTGCTGGCAGACACAATGGCACTCACTCTCAATGACACACACAAATACAAACACTGACAGACAGACACAACCACGTACTGACAGACATACACACACTGACAGACACGCCCACTGAAAAACACAAACACTGACAAACACACTCAATAACAGACACACACACTGACACACACTCAATAACAGACACACTTATTGACAGACACATACACATACACTTACTGAAAGACACACACACTGGCAGTTACACTGCCAGACACAAACACTGACAAACACACACTTACTGACAGATACACACACTTGCACAGTCTTCAGGGACGTGTCTTCTGCGTGGCAAACAAGGCTTCTGCCTTGGGCGGCACTTTGCAGGGGGCTGCAAAAAAGCCACCCCAAAATGCCCAGGCAGATCCCTTGCTTGCCTCGTGTTCTGGGGGGGCTCAAGAGCTGGCTGGCTGGCCACTTTTTAGCCCCCCCCCCCCGATGCAGGCAGTGAGGGAGCATACTCACCTGAGCTCTTCCTGCTCAGCTCCCTCCGCGCCGCTTAATGAAGCCGGGAGCCGGAATATGACGTCAGACGGGTTCCCGGCATCACTAAGCTGCGCACGAGGGAGCTGAGTAGGAAAATTAGAGCTCCCTTGCCGCCTACTCTGCCTGTCCACCCCCTGACTGCCCGCCCAGCAGCCCTACTAGACAGGTAAGGAATCCACTCCAGCTATCCCAGGAAGGCTGGGTGGATTTAAAATAAAATTTAAAATAATAATAATTTGTTAGTGTTGGGAGAAATGTGTATGTGTGTGTCTGTAAGTGAATGTGTGTGTCTGTAAGTGTGTATGTGTTTGTGTGTCTTTAAGTGTGTGCGTGTGTGTGTGTCTGTAAGTGTGTGTGTGTGTGTCTGTAAGTGTATATGTGTTTTTGTGTTTGTAAGTGTGTATGTGTTTCTGTGTCTGTAAGTGTGTGTGTGTGTGTGTCTGTAAGTGTGTGTGTATTTGTGTGCCTGTAAGTGTGTATCTGTGTGTGTCTGTAAGTGTGTGTGTGTCTATGTGAGTGAATGTGTGTGTGTCGGTCAGTGAGTGCATCTGTCAGTGAGTGCATGCGTCGGTCAGTGAGAGTGTGCGTCTGTCAGTGTGTGTCCAAGTAACAGTGTGTGTATGTCATTGTTTGTCAGTGTATATGAGAGTGTGTGTCTGTCAGTGAGTGTATGCGTCTGTCAGTAAGTGTGTGCGCCTGTCACTGAGTGTGTGCGCCTGTCAGTGAGTGTCCAAGTAATAGTGTGTGTATGTCATTGTTTGTCAGTGTATATGAGAGTGTGTGTCTGTCAATGAGTGTATGCGTCTGTCAGTGAGTGTGCGTCTGTCAGTGAGTAAGCGTCTGTCAGTCAAAGTGCGGCCTTGACAGCAAGGGGTGGGGAAATTTTAAATTAGGGGGGGTGCTGCCCAGGGCAGCACAAATCCTAAATACACCACTGACAGTCTTGCACACACACTCACAAATTGATTTTAACGCTTGTTGCTGCTACCTTTAGGAGTCCTTATGGGTCCTCTCCCCTGGGGTACAGTGTCTTTGATGCTCTTCCTGCTCCTCTCTGCTCCCTCACACTGTTTAGTGATGTGGGGCCACAGTGACATGATATTGCGGCTCCTGGCATCACCATAGAGGGAGTGTGAGGAAGCAGAAACGAGCAGGAAGATCATCAGCACAGACAGCACTCCATCACTGCCGCCTGCCTAATTCCTCACCCGAGTCCGATATATTGCTGCCTTGCTAAATAAGCGTTGCTACAGGGGCACCCTTAGGACTCCAACTGGCCATCTGCTGGGCTCCCTGTGACAGGCCATCGGCCTGCTCCGCACGGCGCCCCCCCCATCTTCTGGCGCCTGGGCGCAGTACACCCTGTGCACCCGCCCTGGATCGGCCCTGTGTCAGTGTGTGTATCTGTGTGTCAAGGTGTTTGTATGTGTCAGCGTGTGTGTGTATGTTTCAGTGTGTGTCAGTGTGTATCTGAATATGTGTGTGTATCAGTGTGTTTATATGTGTCTGTGAAGTTTAAACCTTGAATCATAAGGTGTACTTAGTTTTTCACACATGGTTTCTACATTTTAGCCTTATTTTTGTTAAATCATACTTTCTTTTTCCCATGACTGTGAATTTTTACTTTTTTTTTTTTAAAAATGAAATATTTCACCAACTGCTGCAAGTAGTTCGATCATGTAAAATCTGTGTCCAGACAGACTGAAATCTGGACACAATTCTGGCCTATTCCGTATGGAGCAATTCAGATTTTACTGAATAAGCTTGATTGTACACACTGCCATTATCAGGGCTGTCTCAACTGTTAAGTGAATTAGGTGGCTGCCTAGGGTACAATGGCCCAGGGGCCATGTCCTAGTAATCGGCATGGAGGGAGTGCACATTGCTCCTCCCTTGCTGCTCACTTCATGTACATGGCCGAGCAGGCTGCAGATAGAGGATCATATGTATCCTCTTCCTGGCCTAACAGGAAACAGTGCAATTAACTGCTTCCTGTCAGATGGGTAGACTCAGCCAACTCAGCCACGCTACATGGAGGAAGGTGAGCAGGCACGGGGAGCGGGCAGAGAGCTGGGGGTACAGAGAGACACACAGAGGCTTGGTGTAGCACAAAGAGACACACAGGCTGGAGGAACAAAGAGGTGCACAGAAGAGGTCTGAGGGGGCTATAAAGAAGAGCTGGGGGGACAAAAAGACACCCAAAGGGAAGAAAGATACACTTAAAGTGGCTGGAGGGAGATACAAAAAAAATAGCTACACATTTTTTTTTTTTGTGTTGCTAAAAATAGCAAACAAACAAATTGGCCAAAGGATGAGCCAAAATAAACAGGTTTATTCACTAAAGTGTGAATTCAAAAACAATTTCATATTCAGGTATCAGAATAGAAAATAGCTGCTTTTAAGAATTTTTCCAATTCGGCAACTTTGACCTTCATTTTGAAATTCACTTAGAATTCACCTTGAACTCTCACTTTAGTGAATAACCCTGTTTTTTTTAGAAACAATGATTCAGATGAACCACATTTTTTAAATGTGTACAAATCTCCTAAATAATTTGTTACCTGTAAATAGCTTCAAATATGTCTTTTGTAGATATTTTAAAAGCCCTTTCATTTTGGTTTTTGCCTTCTCTGCAAAAATAAACAAAGGTTATTATTAAATTAGTCATGCAATGAAAGGTTATTATTAAATTAGTCATGCAATCTGGAATAAGTATGTTTATGAAGACGGTCTTTTTAAATAATATGAACTAACTTGTTTTATAATTATGACTGGTAATTTATTACCATCCTGAGCATGTCTTGTGAATGAAAGTAAAAAAACAAAGATCAAATCCAGAATAAATAAAATTGTAATAAAATAAAGTATTTGGCATGTTTAGCCATGTTCTATATTGTATTTAAACAAAATGTTTTTGTTTTACTCTGAACAAATTGTTCCTTAGGCGTCAGAGACAGTGCTAGCATGACTCATAGGGAACACAAGTCTATATTTCATCAACGGTATTGCTCATGTTTAATTTTTTTGTTATAAAGTTTCAGATTAATACAAAAAAAAAGTGAATTTACAATAAACATGAAAACCCTTAAAAAATATGCCAATTGGTATCCCTAGTTGGAGAGAAAAAAATGTGTAAATTTGGTTTGCCCTTTTGATTCATGTTTTCCTCCTCAGTTTTTGATTCTATATTGTAATTTTTTTTTTTAAATGTTAATTGTCAGTAAGAGAATTTTTACATAATATTTCTTAAACTATGGAATTGTAGGGTTTGTGAGGTGGATTCATCTTCCCAAGTACCCGTGAAGGAGGAGTCTAGTGAGTGTCTGTTTGGAATCCACAGTTCCTCCATATATGATTTAAGGCTAGCTGTTTTGCCCTATAACTGTTTTTCTTTATTCTGTAAAACTTTCAAAAACATTAACAAAAACTGATTTTTTTTTTCAAATCCACCGAATTGTAAATTATTGATATGAAGAAGAAGAAAAAAAACTCAATTTTCACAGATATAAAGTTAAACAGGTGTTTGTTTATTTTCGAATGGCCCTCAATTTTTAAGATTTCAATTTCTGTACTTCAGATGAATCCTTGTAACTATCCCGGTTTCCTTTTTTTCTGAACTGAACAAAGTTATTATTCAATGCTTTTCTCTGGGGATTCCAGTGACACTAGAAATCCTCATGCATAGCAGGAGGAAGTCCAGTGTCGATCAAAAGTCGCCTAATAATCCCCACCAGGGATTCCACCTATGCTTGGTTCATAGAGCAGTGTGCCTGCTCTGAACACTGTAAGTACGTTTCTTTTTATTTCTTTGTCATTTTATATATGGAAAACACTATGGGCCCTCTCTTGTGATTTTATTTTCATAAGACCGGCACTGCAAGCATCACTAGAGGAATATCCTACAAGTGGGGAGTTTAAATACCACTGTATGCTGTTTTACTCAGAGCTGGTCATAGCTCTTCAAATTGTAAGTTGGCACTCTTAGGACCTCAGTGTTGTCTGTTGTTCCAGTATTACCTAAGTTATTGCACCATTGAGTTTTTCCCTCTTTTATAAATTTTATATTCTGACGTCTGTCTCAGAAGTTTTAAAGAATCGTGTGGAGATACCTCCAATTGCCCAGTAATATCCTACATGTGGGGAGTATTAAATACCACTGTATGCTGTTTTACCTAGAGCTGCGCTTAGCTCTAAAAATTGTAAGTTGGCACTTCTCCACGTCTCTGTTGTTCGTGATCCTTTCCGCATTACGGTTTTGCACTATTGGTCTCCCCCTTCTCTGCTTTTGTATTCCATATTCGACTACTGAGATTCCAAAGCAAGAATAGAAGAACAGTTACTCAAGGTCTACACTGTACCTATAGAGACTTTTTTCACCTTCTTTTATTTTATTTTATCTAGCGCACCCTGTATTTGTTGTCTTTTGTCCTCTCCATCCTCTGAAGGGTTTGAGGGTTGCCCTTCCTCTCAGGTGTGCAGCTTTATCCCCCCTTGTGATCAGTACTGTAGCGCTGTTTCCTCCCCACTTTTTCTCACCAAATATATATATATATATACATAAATAAGTTTTAGGGATCACTCACAGGTTTTCAAATTGTGCAAAGAGTTTTTATTTAATCTTCCAAAACTCAGCTGTGTTACAAAAAAAATCGAAGTTTCGACCCATTCAGGGTCTTTATCAAGGATCTTGATAAAGACCTGAATGGATTGAAACATCGATTTGATTTGTAACACAGATGAATTTTGGAAGATTAAATAAAAACAATATTTGCCTGATTTGAAGACTTGTGAGTGTTCCCTAAAACTTATTTCTGCATATATTAATGGCTGATACATGTAACAGGTGCCATGATCCCCCTGCAGATTGGTAGAGGGGAGTGCTTGTACCACCCAGGCACTCCCCCCTGTGGTCAATTACCCAATCTGCAGGAGGTGATCACAGTGACAGCCAGTCACTGTGATCACTGTTAGAATGTGTCAGCCAATGACCTCAGGTCACTGGCTGACACATTATCTCTACCCCTCTCCTCACCTCACTTCGATCTGAGAGAGAGAGGCAGAGACATCGTTGTTTTCCAGCTCCTGTAAAAAGAAAAAAGTTTTATTACTTTTCTAAAAGTTTTAAAAAAAATTTTTTTTAACCCTTTCAGTGCTGATCGCAGCATATTACTGTGATCAACCTGATTAGGGCATCTAGTACCCTTGTTACTATATTTATTAATTTTGGGGGGGTCAAAATAAATAATTTCTATATATAATTTTTTTTGACCCTTTGTGTCAGTTGCAGCAACCCAAATCTCCATTACCCTTTCCCCGCTGCCGTGATCACTGTACTGTACAGTATATCTGCTGTACGGTACTATATCAGTGATCACTGTGATCAGAGGGCTCTCTGATCAGACTGACTTTTTTTTTAGGGTTATTTTTTTCAAAACTTAAAAATAACCCTTTCAGTACTGATCGCAGCTGCCTATACTGTGATCAGTACATTTATTTTATTTTTGAGGGTGGGTAGTGCGTGTTAGGCAGGTAGTTAATTAATTAGCCCCTTAGTTAGCCCCTTTCACTTAATTAATTTTTCCCCCTAGAATGGCACGTCGCTACTCAGCCGAGGAGGCGTATGCCATTCTGGCAGGCAGTGATAGTGACACTCTGCAAGACAGTGACACTATCACTGCCTCTGACATTGAGCCTCTGAGTGAGACCTCAAGTGATGGTGCCCCACCACCACTCACAAGAGGACGCTCAGAATGCCCAATGCTAGAGGGAGACTGAGTGCCTTCAAACATGATGGCACCAGAAATACCGCCGTTCACCTGGCATCACTGTAACAGTGGACGACTGCGAGCCAATTCGTTTTTTTGAGCTCTTTATGTCTGATGATGTATTTGAGCTCATGACTCAGCAAACAAATTTGTTTGCTATGCAGTATCTCTCTGCACATCCGGGGTCCCATCATAATCGCAGGAATATGTGGAGACCCACGGATGTCGCAGAGATGAAGCGGTTTTGGGCTTTAACCCTAATGATGGGTATTGTTAAAAAGCCCAGTATCAGGTCCTACTGGAGCAAGCAACGCATCCTGGCTACACCTCTTTTCCCTGAGGTTATGCAGAGGGATCGCTATCAGCGACTGCTGCGATTCCTTCATTTTAATGACAACTCACTGTGTCCCCCTAGAAATGACCCACTGTTTGACAGGCTCTATAAAATTCGGCCCTTTATCCAACTCCTGTCAGACAGATTTTCTGAAAATTATATCCCCGAGAAAGATATTTCAATTGACGAGTCCCTTATGAAATTCAAAGGTCGACTGCTATTTAAGCAATACACTCCCTCTAAGCGGTCCCGATATGGCGTTAAATTTTATAAATTATGCGAATCCTGTACTGGTTACACATGGGCGTTTCGCATTTACCAGGGGAAGGATAGCCATCTTGACCCACCAGGATGCCCTGATTCTGTTGGTACAAGTGGCAAGATTGTTTGGGATCTAATCCTTCCCTTGTTAAATAAGGGATATAGGCTATGGGTTGACAATTATTATACCAGTGTACCGTTATTTAAAAATTTATATTACTTTGAAACCCTAGCCTGTGGCACAGTGAGGAAGAATCGCAGGGGTTTCCCCCAAACCCTGGCAAGAGGCAGAAGTAGTAGAGGTTCCTCTTCAGCCCTCCGCCAGGATGAGTTGCTTGCCCTTCGTTTCACAGATAGGAAGGATGTATACATGCTGTCTACAATGCATGACGAAAGTACAGTGCCAGTGTCTGTGAGAGGTAGCACTGAGCGTCTGGAAAAGCCGAAGTGCATTGTAGACTACAGCAAGTTTATGGGGGGAGTAGACTTGGCTGGCCAATGCATACAGCCCTATCTAGTGAACCGGAAAAGAAGGACCTGGTACAAGAAAATTGCAATCTACGTGACCCAGATTGCAATTTTCAATGCCTATGTCCTCTACAAAAAAGAGGTCATAGGTAAGCCCTGCCCTTTCCTAGACTTCACTCTTAGCCTTTTGTCTCATTTATTATTTACCCAGCCCCCCAATCCCACTTTGGGATCAGAAGATCTCCAAAGACTTTGTGGCAAACACTTCCCTTCCCGAATCCCTGCCACCGCCCGTAAAATAAATACCCAAAAAAGGTGCCGTGTTTGCTACACGAAAGGAGTCCGAAAGGACTCTAGTTATTATTGCCCAACCTGCCCATCTCAACCCGGCCTCTGCATAGCAGACTGTTTCAAAGTCTACCATACAGAGCTGAACTTCTAAATCACTCTGTATGGGACTTTGGCAGTTTGTTTGCTTGATTTCCCTGGATTACTGACCTCGGCTTGTCCTGACTACGCTTTGTTAGCTGCCTGTACTGACCCATTGGCTTGCTTTACCGACTACTCTTACTTCTGGATTCCCCTGACCTTGGCCTGTCCCTGTTTATGCTAGCCATTCTAAAGTGGCTACACCAAACAACTCAAATTACTACAATTGTAGTATTTGAAATGTGCCTTCACAAAAAAAAAGCAAAAAACTAATCACAGGGTTAATGCTACAGTATCTGAGTCAAAGATCTATCTGCCTCTCTCTGCCTTCAGATCAAAGTGTATGTGGGGGTACTGTTCTATTCCTGTGGTATAATAAAAACCTTGAAACATTTTACATGTGTTCTATTCAGAAGACTGTGTTCAATCAAAATACTGAGGTTTTAGTGCACTAACTAATACCAGGATTATTACATTTCTAGTGAAAATCCAATTTATGTGATTAAAAAGATAAAACTAAAAGTAGATATCGCTACATGGGCCCAGCATTTCTGTTAAAATGGCTAGACCAAACATCTCAAGGTCTGCATTTTGTGGTACTCTGGGTTGCCTACTTTTGAAAATGGTATGCCATAACGGTGGAAATGTTATTACCCAGGCTGCCATGCTCTCTGAATAGCCACATAGGCCCAGAAAATCACTTTGCCAAACTTACAAGCTAAAAGGGCATCTAATATATTTTGCCTTGTACTTATTGGAAAAATCTGAAATAATGATACGTGGGGGTACCGTTATATTCAGAAGACAGTGTTCAATCAAAATACTTAGGTTTTAGTGCACTAACTAATACCAGGATTATGACATTTCTAGTGAAAATCCAATTTATGTGATTAAAAAGATAAAACTAAAAGTAGATATCGCTACATGGGCCCAGCATTTCTGTTAAAATGGCTAGACCAAACATCTCAAAGTCTGCATTTTGTGGTACTCTGGGTTGCCTCCTTTTGAAAATGGTATGCCATAACGGTGGAAATGTTATTACCCAGGCTGCCATGCTCTCTGAATAGCCACATAGGCCCAGAAAATCACTTTGCCAAACTTACAAGCTAAAAGGGCATCTAATATATTTTGCCTTGTACTTATTGGAAAAATCTGAAATAATGATACGTGGGGGTACCGTTATATTCAGAAGACAGTGTTCAATCAAAATACTTAGGTTTTAGTGCACTAACTAATACCAGGATTATGACATTTCTAGTGAAAATCCAATTTATGTGATTAAAAAGATAAAACTAAAAGTAGATATCGCTACATGGGCCCAGCATTTCTGTTAAAATGGCTAGACCAAACATCTCAAGGTCTGCATTTTGTGGTACTCTGGGTTGCCTACTTTTGAAAATGGTATGCCATAACGGTGGAAATGTTATTACCCAGGCTGCCATGCTCTCTGAATAGCCACATAGGCCCAGAAAATCACTTTGCCAAACTTACAAGCTAAAAGGGCATCTAATATATTTTGCCTTGTACTTATTGGAAAAATCTGAAATAATGATACGTGGGGGTACCGTTATATTCAGAAGACAGTGTTCAATCAAAATACTTAGGTTTTAGTGCACTAACTAATACCAGGATTATGACATTTCTAGTGAAAATCCAATTTATGTGATTAAAAAGATAAAACTAAAAGTAGATATCGCTACATGGGCCCAGCATTTCTGTTAAAATGGCTAGACCAAACATCTCAAAGTCTGCATTTTGTGGTACTCTGGGTTGCCTCCTTTTGAAAATGGTATGCCATAACGGTGGAAATGTTATTACCCAGGCTGCCATGCTCTCTGAATAGCCACATAGGCCCAGAATATCACTTTGCCAAATTTCCAACTTTGAAATCTAATATTTTGTCCCCGTGACTACCCCCCAAAAGACAGAAAATCTGGTACATGGGGGTACTGTTATATTCAGGAGACAATGTTAAAAAATAATAGTGAGGCTTTGTTGCAATAACTCATACCAGGAATAAGAAATGTCCTGTGAAAAGTGAGTTCATGTGTGGAAAAAAGCACAAATAAATCTATTACCGCTTTGTGGGCCCTTCATTTCTGATAAAGTGGTTAGACCAAACATCTCAAATTATGCCATTTGTTATACTTTGGGTTGCCTACTTTTGAAAATGGTATGCCATAATAGTGGAAATGTTATTACCCAGGCTGCCATGCTCTCTCTAAAGCGAGATAGGCCCAGAAAATCACTTTGCCAAAATTCAAACTTTGAAATGGACATCTCATATATTTGTCCCTGTGACTTCCCCAAAAAACAAAAAATCTGGTACATGGGGGTAGTGTTATATTCAGGAGACAATGTTAAAAAAAAATAGTGAGGCTTTGTTGCAATAACTCATACCAGGAATAGGAAATGTCCTGTGAAAAGTGAGTTAATGTGTGGAAAAAAGCACAAGTAAATCTATTACCGCTATGTGGGCCCTTCATTTCTGATAAAGTGGTTAGACCAAACATCTCAAATTATGCCATTTGTTATACTTTGGGTTGCCTACTTTTGAAAATGGTATGCCATAATAGTGGAAATGTTATTACCCAGGCTGCCATGCTCTCTCAAAAGCGAGAGAGGCCCAGAAAATCACTTTGGCAAAATTCAAACTTTGAAATGGACATCTCATATATTTGTCCCTGTTACTTCCCCAAAAACCAAAAAATCTGGCACATGGGGGTAGTGTTATATTCAGGAGACAATGTTAAAAAAAAATAGTGAGGCTTTGTTGCAATAACTCATACCAGGAATAGGAAATGTCCTGTGAAAAGTGAGTTAATGTGTGGAAAAAAGCACAAATAAATCTATTACCGCTATGTGGGCCCTTCATTTCTGATAAAGTGGTTTGACCAAACATCTCAAATTATGCCATTTGTTATACTTTGGGTTGCCTACTTTTGAAAATGGTATGCCATAATAGTGGAAATGTTATTACCCAGGCTGCCATGCTCTCTCAAAAGCGAGATAGGCCCAGAAAATCACTTTGCCAAAATTCAAACTTTGAAATGGACATCTAATATATTTGTCCCTGTTACTTCCACAAAAAACAAAAAATCTGGTACATGGGGGTACTGTTATATTCAGGAGACAATGTTAAAAAAAAAAATAGTGATGCTTTGTTCCAAGAACTCATACCAGGAATAGGAAATGTCCTGTGAAAAGTGAGTTCATGTGTGGAAAAAATCACAAATAAATCTATTTTCGCTATGTGGGCCCTTCATTTCTGATAAAGTGGTTAGACCAAACATCTTAAAATGCACCATTTGAAATACTCTGGGTTGCCTACTTTTGAAATTGGTATGCCATAATAGTGGAAATGTTATTACCCAGGCTGCCATGCTCTCTCAAAGGCAAGATAGGCCCAGAAAATCGCTTTGCCAATTTTCAATGTTGAAAACCAAAAATGGACAGGAGGATATTTGACCCTGTAACTTTCCAAAACCACATAAAACCTATACATGGGGGGTACCATGGTGCTCGTGAGACATCACTGAACAGAACTAGGAGTGTTTCAGGGCAGTAAACTATATACTAACAATAATATTATCAGTGAAAGTACAGATTTTATGTGAAAAATGCAAAAAAAAAAAAAACAAACGCTAACTTTGGCTAGGGTTTGTGCCCAAGTGGCTACTACAAAAGACTGGGCATACCCCATTTTGAATACCCTGGGATGTCTACTTTTTCAAATGGTATGCCATGATGGGGGTAATTTTCATTTCTGGGCTGCCATACGGTCTCAAAGGCAACCTAGGCCACTCAAACCAATCTGTCAAATTTCTATGTAGAAAATAAAATAATGGACAAGCCGTATATTTGACCCTATAACGTTCCAAAACCCCCAAAAACCTATACATGGGGGGTACTGTTTTAATCGTGAGACATTTCTGAATACAAATATTATGTTTTATTGCAGGAAAACAGAAACAGTATTCTGACATTAACAGTTAAATTGCCATGCTGAAATTGAAAAATAACAAGATTTCTTACGTTTTTTAGATTTTATTCATATAAAATGGAGTTCCATATGTGAATGTTTGATATGAAATGAAAGCTCTGTTTCCCCTGAACAAAATGATATATAATAAGTGTGGGTGCACTTAGTATGAAAGAGGTAAATTATTGTTGAACAGACATATAGTAACATTCTGTGGTTTGTTTACATTTTTTTTGAATCACAACTTGTACATTTGGCTGCGGTGTTAAGGGGTTAATATATATATTTATATTTATATTTTCATTATCAGTGCATTTTTATAATAATATATGTGTGTATATATATATACACACACACACACACACACACACACACATATATATATATTCACATATATTAATAAAAAATGCTAAGTATGAAAGTGTGTGTGTGTATATATATATATATATATATATATATATATATATATATATACAGGGGGGGAGGCTGGACTCACCTGAACATGCTGAGGGCCAAATTATACAAAACACAAGATCCAGCGCACTCACCTATCCACTAAACAGCAACTTTTTTTTTATTACTTTTTTTTAAAAAACACCTAATCTAGGCAAAAATAAAAACTAATAAAATCTGTCAACATTGAAGTTGCTGTTTAGTGGATAGGTGAGTGCGCTGGATCTTGTGTCGTGTGTGTGTGTGTATATATATATATATATATATAAATTTATGTGTTGCACATTACTAATTATTATTTTTTTCTTTCTACAGTATTGGGGGGACTGCCTGACAGCCCAGGCATTGCTCTGTGAGAGTGACCACATGGCCTTGGGGGGCCTAATGCACCAGATGGGGCTGTCAGGCAGTCCACGTGAAGTGGAGCACCGGATAGGTAAGTAAACCAAATCTTCTGGGGTTTATAGCCATTACGGCGTTCTATGCCACAGCTTTAAATCCCATTGAATGCGGAGCGCCATAGAATGCCAAAACGGCGATAAAGGGTTATCTTAGATTTACAGGTTAACATGCAGAGTTTTTAATAAAAGTAAATAGTAGAACAACGATGGGGACCAGGTTTGCTCCTAGTTATGCAAATTTGTTTATGTCTCATTGGGAAGAATTTTTTATTCAACCTGACATGGAACTGGGAGCAAACCTGGTCCTCTATAAACGCTATATAGATGATATTTTCATCATATGGAAGGGCGATTCTAATTCTTTGGGTAATTTTTTAGAAAATCTAAACTCCAATGGCTGGACTATAAAACGTACTTACAATATCAGTGATTTGAATGTCACGTTTCTGGATTTGGATGTTTTTATAGAATCAGATGAAATTAAAAGCAAAACTCATTTTAAAAAAGTTGATGTAAATAGTTTTATTGAATTACATAGTTGTCATTTTAAACCCTGTCTCATAAATGTGCCTAAAGGACAATTTCTCAGATTAAGGAGAAATTGCACCAATCTAGAGGATTATCAGAGCCAATCAATAGAATTGTCACAACAGTTTATAGACAAGGGATATGACCCAACTTCAATTAAAAAGACTATAGATGAAATAAGTAGAAAGGATAGAAATCAACTTTTGCAATATAAGAACAAACACCAAGAAGAGAAAAAGAATGAACTAGTTCCCCTTATTTTGAATTTTAGCACTAATAATAAGGCAGTCTGTAAGATTTTTAAAAAACATTGGCATGTTTTAAAAGAAGATTTAGAAATTTTACCTTTTATAAAAGAGCAGCCCAAATTTGTTTTTAGGGGAGCCAAGAATTTTAGACAAACATTAACTACAAGTTTTTTAGATAAAAATAAAAGTGAAACCATTTTTTTTGAGGATCAAAAAGGTTTTTATTATTGTAATGATTGCACAGGATATAGGCTAAAAAAAGATCCAAGGAGAAGTGTAAAAAAGTTTACGTCCAGAGAGAATCTGGAGGAAGAACACAGAATCCAAACATTAATAACGTGCAATACTACTAATGTTATATACCTCTTAACCTGTCCATGTGGGTACCAGTATGTGGGAAAAACTACTAGAAAACTAAAGATTAGAATAGGAGAACACATTAACCCCTTAACACCGCAGCCAAATGTACAAGTTGTGAACGACACAAAATGTAAACAAAACCTGGCATTTGCGCTATATGTCTGTCAAACCGTAATTCACCTCTTTCATATTAAATGCACCCCCCCTTATTATATATCATTTTATTCAGGGGAAACAGGGCTTTCATTTCATATCAAATATTTAGCTATGAAACATAATTTAATATGAAAAACATGGGAGAAAATAAGATTTTTTTTTATTTTTTTAGTTCTACATGACATTTTAACTGTCAATGTCATAATACGGTTTGCTTTTACTGCAATAAAATACACATATTTGTATTCAGCAAAGTCTCACGTGTAAAACAGTACCCCCTATGTACAGGTTTTATGGTGTTTTGGGAAGTTACAGGGTCAAATATAGCGTGTTACATTAGAAATTTAAATTTGTCAGATTGGTTACGTTGCCTTTGAGACTGTATAGTAGCCCAGGAAATAAATTTACACCCATAATGGCATACCATTTGCAATAGTAGACTACCCAAGGTATTGCAAATGGGGTATGTCCAGTCTTTTTTAGTAGCCATTTGGTCACAAACACTGGCCAAAGTTAGCGTTAGTATTTGTTTGTGTGTGAAAAATGCAAAAAACGCCAATTTTGGACAGTGTTTGTGACTAAGTGGCTACTAAAAAAGACTGGACATACCCCATTTGCAATACCTTGGGTTGTCTACTATTGCAAATAGTATGTCATCATAGGGGTAATCTTCATTATTGGGCTACCATAGGGTCATAAAGGCAACGTAAGCAATCTGGCGAATTTTAATGTGAAAAAAATGAAACACAAGCCTTATATTTGACGCTGTAATTTTTGAAAACACCATAAAACCTGTACATGAGGGGTACTGTTGTACTCGGGAGACTTCGCTGAACACAAATATTTGTGTTTCAAAACAGTAAAAAGTATTGCAGCAGTAATATCGTCCGTGTAAGTGCTGTTTGTGCGTGAAAAATGCAAAAAACGTCACTTTTACTGGCGATATCATCGTTGTAATACATTTTACTGTTTTGAAACACTAATATTTGTGTTCAGCGAAGTCTCCCGAGTAAAACAGTACCCCCCATGTACAGGTTTTATGGTGTCTTGGAAAGTTATAGGGTTAAATATAGTGCTAGCAAATTAAATTCCTTATACTTTCGGCATGGGTTGTCAGGCAGGTCCCGCTAATTGTAATTAATTAGGATACCTAATTATGTAAAATTATTACATAAATATATGTGTAGAATTAATATATGTATATATATACATATGTGTATATATATGTATATATATATATATTTTTTTTTTAAATATTTTTATTTATATATAGGTATATATATAGTGATATATACGTATATATTTATGTATATAGATATATATATTATTTCGTTCTACATGTATTTTGATATAAATATATATATATTAATATCACAATACAGTTAGAACGAAATAAAACACATCTATATATTTTTTAATATTTTATTTTTAATTATTTTTTTTATTTAATTTTTTTACATATTTTTTTTATATTATTTATAAATATATATAACAATAATTATATATATATTTAATCAGTATCAGTCTACGTGTAATTTGATATTAATATATATATATATAATTATATATATATTAATATTAAAATACACCTAGACGGTGTATGTGTATGTGTGTATATGTGTATATATATACTTAGATCATATATATATAATATATATATATATGATCTAAGTATATATATATATTTTTTTTACACTTTTAACTTAATTTTATTTTATTTTCAGCCAGCAGGGGGACCAACTGTCATTACAGTTGGTCCCCCTGCTGGCAATGCCTGAGCCAGCTATACCGGCCATGTGATTGTGAGGTCCTCGCAAGGACCTCACTCTCACATGACCGGGAGGGACCGGAGGAGGCAGATCTGCCTCGGGGGGGCTCCCTGGGAGTCCCCCCAACCCCGATCGCCGGCGTGGGACCACCGGCGACCGGGTAAGTTAAAAAAAAACGGCGGGCATATATTTACGTCCTGCGGCGTTTAGAGACGCTTTTAAAAGGATGTAAATATACGTCCGCCGGACTTAAGGGGTTAATAATATAAAGAAGAAATTTTTGAACCACAGCGTTTCCAAACATTTTTTGGAACACCATGGGGGCAGTCCTGAAGGCCTTTTATTTTTAGGTATTGAAGTACATTGGAGAGGAGGATGTAGGGATAATATTTTAAGTAGGGCAGAAATGAGGTGGATGTTTAACCTTAACACTGTAACTCCAGAAGGTTTAAACGTTGACTTTGAAATCACCTCTTTCTTATAATGTTCTGTATCTCTCTTTAATGTACTGGAAATGATAATATATATATTTTATATATTTTATATGTATTTTATACATTATATATATTTTTTATCTTATCAAGAAGATTTTTGGGGTATCTTGTTATTATTATTTTTTAAATATATATTTTTACATGTTTTTATGTCTTTATGTTTATGTAATAACACCTCCTTTCTTTCTTTTTCCTTTTTTCGCTACAATAATGATTGAGTTGTTCAATTAGGGTCTATGTGTTTATATGGAGTATATTTTTAAATGTTGTGTATTTAAATGACTGTAAAACAGTTTGCCATTCGTTATTAATTTTATGGACTATGTTTTCGGCATTTTCGTAAGCGCACATGCGCACTTAGAACCTTTCAGCAAGTAAGAAAAAGTATTCCGCCAAACCGGAAATCCGTCATCCGAAAGGGACAGAGAAATGACCGCTGACCCGGAAGTACCCTGAGGTGAGATGGCGTGACCGGAAACCGGAAGAAGTGGAATCAAGTCGGAAAAGGCGCTTTTTTTTATGATATTTAAACTGCAAATCGTTATGGAATTCAGCACTTTGAAAAAGACTTCGGTCGAAACGCGTTGTGCAATATCTTTTACTGGAGATCCAGATTTTAAGCTGTATTGTGTGAATTAAAGTTTGTATTCTTGCATCTACATTCCTGCTTGGTGTTTTATGAAAAATACGTCCAGGAGGAAAAGTTAAAGTGTGCAGTGAATCTTCCATCACTATTTCAGCGATTTGGTCTCCTGTTTATACGCCTTTAGTCTGAGCCACTTATAAAGGCTCAGGAATACGTGAGTGGGATATTTTATTCTTCACCTATTTTTATCTTTGTATACAGGCTATACTATGTCTTGTATTTTATTATTTTAGGTCATCCAGATATATGGTAATATCGCATGTTTTTATTATACATATCTGGTGTATGTACCACTGTTCTTGCTCTCACCTAATTTGTTTATATATACTTTAACATGCAGAGTTTCCCTGATATTCTTTAAGCATGTTATTTGTACCATTTATATAGCAATTGACAGCCATCTGTTTTTAACTTGGTTTGCAATCTAGCTCTGAAAAAAAAAAGAATAGGCATTTTAATCACAAGATAATTATATAAAAAGATAATATTTCTAAACCTTATTACGGAATAAACAATAAGGTACCAGGTAGGTATCTTAATATTTTTTATAATTGTAGAGTGTACCTTATAGCATCTGGTAAGAAATTCCAACATGTATACAGGGTGTTGGAATAGTACATCATCATGTGGTAAAGCGATTTTGGACTTGACTTTGTGAGGTATAGACTGGAAAGATCTGTATTTGTATAGACCTCTTTGTAAGGAAAAAAAAGATAAATGAGTCATTTAAGTTATATAGTAAACTTTCCTACAATTGGCATTCAGTATTAACAAGCTGTTACATATTTTAAGAAAGTGAATTTAAAATAATACCAGGGAAGAACATTTACAAGTACCAGAATTACTGTTTAAACATTATTGTAAAAGGTGTAGGTATCTGGTGCTCTAAAGAAGGACCTGTCAAAGACTCCAAATGGTTAAAAAAGAGGCATTTAACTATGACATATTAGCAAAACTAAACATTTTAACACAGAGGCTTTTTTAATTACGTAGGTAGTTAGATTTGACCTTTAATGACCTTGCTATGTCAATTAATGTGAAACATGCCTTTTTATAAAATTTGCAAAACAGTAAATGTTAACTAGATGTCGGTATTACCGGGATTAGATGTGAGTTATGTATATGTTACCACTAAAGTGCGAAAGCCGTTAATGTGCACATTACCTAGCTAATGTGCACATTACCTAGCTAATGTGCACATTAACTGATTTGCTACGTTAAAGTGCGGAATCAAGATTTTTCCGCACTTTACATAGGTAATTAACGGCTTCCGTCTTATTAAAGTGCAAAAGTTTGTTGCACAAAAAATAATAATCTGTAAAGCTTTAGTAAAAGGCACATTAAAGTTTCTCAACAAAGTTCACTAACAAGGAAAATATATATTTTAAACTTCTCCTTTACCCAAATGGACATTCAACTAAACTTCATGTTGAATTAATAAAAAATGTTATGCCTTTTGCAAATACATGTAGAAAATTGCAAGCTTTGTAAAAAGAACTGTACCAATGTTATGTTACGTTATCTTTATTCTGTGGCTGAAAATATAACAATGCCATCTTGGAGCAATTCACTCGTCTAATGCATTGTAAATGCAATTAGCAATTTGCAATATCACATTATATATATATATATATATATATATATATATATAAAAATATATATATATACAGAAATAAGTTTTAGGGAG
The DNA here is from genome assembly GCF_036172605.1 of Pelobates fuscus. NCBI lineage: Eukaryota > Metazoa > Chordata > Amphibia > Anura > Pelobatidae > Pelobates > Pelobates fuscus. The sequence goes on from NC_086317.1 coordinate 115,685,102, forward strand.
CACTCACAGGTCTTCAAATTGTGCAAAGAGTTTTTTATTTAATCTTCCAAAACTCAGCTGTGTTACAAATCAAATTGAAGTTTCGAAGCATGCAATTTGTATTTTAATTTGCTCTTTAATGTTCAAATTGCCTTTATTTAGGTCTGCATAATGTGGGCAAGTTAAAGATATCCCCTAAGAACTCGATCAGTTGTACACGACCATAGTTATTGGACACATCCCTTCTCATTTGTTAGCACCATAAAGTACTTAAAAACGTGTTTCGACCCCCAATAAAGCGAGGATAAGTTTAACTAGAGAGTAGTGTTTAATTGTGTCATTAACCTTTAAAAGTGTAAAAATTCAAACATTTACAGAGGTAAAACCTACAATTATTTTGCTTGCAAAGTTCGCCCAATGAGCACTTAAATATAATCTCAGCAACATTACCACCCTTCACTCTTAGTATTTCCACACCTTCACACACAATGGCAACACTGTATCAATATATGTTAAATGCATTAAAAAAATACAATAGCAACATTATTAAAAACGGAATATCAGATGCTATTTACTAACGAATTGTTAAAAGTTAAAAAGCAAGCTTAAGAATTAAAAAGAAAACGAAATATTTACGACGGGAATCGATAGGCGAACAGTGCTTAATGCCAGCTACATTTGTACTTGGCAACATATATATTTCTTGCATTAAACATTTTACACGTTATATATGTTGGTTTTCTTTTCGCTGGTAAATAATGCTAAAGACCTACCTCAACACGAGTGATCTGGTAATTATTAATAACCGAAAAATAAATGATGAATTAAAAAGAATTACAATGTTTCACTTTAACGAGTCCCTAGTAGGTAATGTGCAGATTACCTAGGTAATGTGAGAAATATTTGAGAAATGAAACAATTTTCGGCACTTTAACTGATCAGCCTAGTTAATCTGCACATTACCTAGGTAATGTTTATATTAACTGATTTCTGCACTTTAACTGTAACATATATATGGACAGACAATCATGGACCATGGAAAACCTGTCTGTATGTTTTAGCTGATCTACCAGCTGTTGGCACTAATAATGCTTAATGACTGTTTTATTGGCAAACATTAAAACAAGACCAAAATTAGTATAATGCAAAATATATGCATAATATAAATGATTTTATATATTTTACGGTACACTTGTAGCATCTTTTTTTTCATCATTTGGTTCATAGATTAAAGAAACACTCTAGGGTCAGAAACACAACCATGTATTCCTGACCTTATAGTGTTAAAACCACCATTTAGCCCTCCTGGCACCTCCCTTGCCCCCCAAAATATAGTAAAATCTTATGTTTAGTCAAATCTGCTGCTGCTGACTCTGTCCCTGATCTGTCTGCTTGACATCAGAAGTGAGCCAACCACAATGCTTTCCCATAGGATTGACTAAGACTGTCATGGAAGCAGATCAGGAGCAGAGCCAGCACAATTCAAACACAGCCCTTGTCAACCAGCATATTCTCATAGAGATGCATTAAATCAATACATCTCTATGAGGAAAGTTCAGTGCTTTCATGCAGATGGTGGAGACATTGAATGGCAGTGCTGCATAGGAAGCAAATCTACTAGCCATCTGAGGAGTGGTCAGTGGTGGTATCCCTAGCCTGTAATGTAAACACTGCATTTTCTCTAAAAAGACAGGGTTTACTTCAAAAAGCCTGTACGGAATGATTATAGTCACCAGAATAAATATAATAAGCTATAGTTGTTCTGGTGACTATAGTGTAAGAAAATGTAATAGAGGAAATAAGAGGAGGAGCAGTAATATATATATATATATATATATATAGTTAACAAAAGATAATAAATAAAAAAGTGGACTAATGTCATACAAATGAATCCTGCCTGGTTATACGAAGATCCCTACATAGAAAGACATATATAAGATAAAGCAACTAATAAGTAGCATTGTGCATTTAGTGATACAATTTATCAATGTGTGGTGAGAACCTACTAAGCTTTAATCACATGCTGTCTATGGGATCAGCCAAATATAAACCTATCAAAAATGATAATTCCACAGGTTAATTCAATATGAAAAAAGTAACAAATTAAAGTTAGGGCAGGAAAGAAAGTGGAATAGTTTATATGGTAACAAGTGTCAAAGAATTGTGAAACTGTAGTGTATTGTTCTCCTATCACCTGAAAATTATAATTAGTAAATCCCTAAGTAGGGTATGTAGACAATCAAATGAATGTGAAGGAGACACAAGGGCACAGGTAATAGGAAGGACAGACTGCCTCTTGACGGAGTTGGATCAGTTTAGCACTGAAGCACGTGTTGTTTTTTGTTGCCTCACACGCACTGATGAACTTCACTGCACATTACATACCTCTTTACAATCCTGTCCTTTTGAGTTAGTTGAAAAGGGAGAGGTTTGGTATGTAGGCTGTCAGTGTTTGATCACTTATAACCCAGTTATTTTTTCTCTCTGTACTTCCTATTACTTATGGCCTTGTATCTCCTTCCCATTACTTTGCATCACAGGGTTAAGAGGATAGGGATCCTGCACCTAGACCACTTAATTGAGATGAAGTGATCTGAGTAACTATAGTGTTTCTTTAAGATAAAATATGTAGTTATTTGGTAGCTGAAGACAAAACCCTAGTGTTTGTTATTGACATTACAACTGAAAATATAGTCAGATTTTTTTTATCAGAGTGAAAAAAAGCAGTTTTAGTAGGTTCTTCATAATTCATTATTTTATTTATGTAATCTAACGTGTAGTACAATTCATCCACATAATATATTTATTGTGAATTGATAAAACATATTATCTATGAGGGACCTAATGCCTTGCATTGTTTGAGCATTGTTTAATAAAGGTAATATTTTCTGCAAGAAGATATTTTACTGTAAAAAGCTCTAATAAAATTATATGTGATTTGAAAAAAAAGCAAACTAAAAATAATTCAGAAATATATTACCATTTTCATTTATCATTTCTACTTTCAAGAGTTTTAGACATACACAAGCACTCAAAAGACGATCGGCCCCATCGATGCTTATCTCCAAACGAGAGGCAATATCTGCTGTAGATAAAGGCTCACTTGACTCATGCAGTAAATCAAAGACTCCAAGTTCACATGCTGTAAACATTGTCTGTGAGCAAAAGAAAGCACATATTTAGTAATGGCCTTCTTGTTTTATATGTCTGATAATTAACAAAACGGAAAGGACAGCAGCTCTGTTGTCATATGGAATACTAATATCAAGCCCAGATTATATCCGACACTAACTGGGAATCCACACCCCTGCCACGCAGAGATCCACACCCCTGCCACGCTACATCTTATTTCTCTGATCCAAGAGAATGAGACACCAAATGAATAGAAAAATGAATAAAGGCCTACGTTACAGGCAGTGACTGGTAAAAAACACAATTAAATAAATATAGCAATAAGCCCAGCACATTGTCAAACACAGTAATAGCTTGATATGTTTTAGACAAGAATATGATAAAAAAAAAAAATCCAAAATATTGCTATTATTTTTTTGTAATTTAAAAATGTAGTTTAGAGGTACCCAATCGGAAATCCTAATAGTTATCACTCATATAATGCTCTGGGTGTTCCAGTTTTGTTTTATGAATTTTTATATTTTTTTTATTTTTAAGAGATAAAGATTTGACTGTTACATTTATTTTGTTCAAGACTCCTCAGAATACATAAACATTTATTTAGTTTTCCTTTTTGTTCACTGAGACTGAGGGAGAGGGGAGTTTATGTAGCTTTTAATGTTCAGGTACAAATCAGGGCATATGGTACTTTGGCCATTCCAGCTAACATAAATATAGATGTATACTAAAATGTGTTTTCCCCAATCAGCTCAAAATGACTTCTAAACAGAAGACCAATACAGCCAAAGATGTGCACACATAAATCACTGCTTATGTATAAGTTCAGATGGAGCGCATTCTGCAAAAATAATCTACAAGAGATAACGCAAAACAGGCATAGTGCACTAAGTATATAAAGATATAAAGTCAGAATGTAGAAACTCACAAGTGGAACAAATAGGGAAAGGAAGTCTCATAGTGTAGCAGAGGTAGTTTGGATGTGTCATCTAAGGCTTGTCATCGTGATAATTAGGGGGTGTCAGTTGGATAGATCCTTTGTCTTTCTGGTGACTAGTCACTTTGAATGTCTGCCTAGTCGTGATGCTTATTTTAATGGAAGAAACCTTCTTTAAACATACATAGGCATAGAATTTAAGCTAAACGAGTAAGCCACGTCTAAATGAGTAGGTAACATCAATACAAAAGTGTCAGACAAACACTTAGACATCAGTTATTTGTCACATGTCCCAGGAATTTATGTTCATTCACATACACACACAAACAAATTCATACAAGGACACAATTATTGATTCCCTTCTCACCTTCGAGACCATGAACCCATCTTTATATTCAAGCAGTTGCTTTGGATAGTTTAGATCTTCTGCCTCACTCATGTCGGTATAGAATGTAACAGTTGTGATTCTCCAATCCTTATTTATCTAAGCTGATTTGCAACTAGAGATATATCTTTGCAAGAGGATTAACTAAGCTCATTTAATTGTTTTCTAACATGACCCAATTTTAAATTTGACTTGGTCTGTAATGCGTCACTTAGATGCGCAGTGTCGAAAAATTCTGTCTGTCTATCCTTTTATCCTTTATAAAATATACATCATAGATTACTGGGCTTGTAGATTCACCAGACAATAATGATAACAGTATACCTGGGATTATTCTGTTTATTTATAATTATAATTAAGATTTTAAGGATTGAGTTTATAAGCGCATCCACTATGCAGGGACAAGGAAACTAATTAGTTATGCAATTATACATGAAGGAAAAAACGGTTTAGGAATATTTTACTACTTTTTTAAAACAGTTTAATAGAAGTAATTAACATTTCAACAAGGCATAACCAAATCTTGGTAATCTGACAGTGCCAATAAAATGCTTCAATGTCAATGTAGTCATACAGCAATACTGTCAGTCATATTCACTAAAGTGAAAATTCAAAGTGAATTTCGAATTTAAGGTCTAATAGCCAAACTGGAAATATTATTTTGCTCCTCTGGCCCTAAGTTTTAAATTAACTTTGTATTCACAATTCATTCTCAGTTTAGTGAATAGACCTAGGCATTGCTTCAGTTAAGGAACTTTAACTTGCGGCTTGGTGAATGGTGTTAGGATTAAGGATGTGGTTGTGTTTCTCATGGTAGCTCTATTTGTAATAGAAATGAACTGAACAAAAAAGATGGTTTGCATCTTTCTCAAAAGGGAAAATTTTTTCCCACTAAGCAGTTAGAAACATAGAAACATAGAATGTGACGGCAGATAAGAACCAATCAGCCCATTTAGTCTGTCTAATTTTTGATATACTTCCATTAGTCCCTGACCTTATCTTATAGCCTTATGCCTATCCCACGCATTCTTAAACTCCTTTACTGTGTTAACCTCTATCACTTCAGCTGGATGGCTATTCCATGCATCCACTACCCTCTCTTTACTTCCGAATATTATTTTTAAAACCTTTGCCTCTCTAATTTAAGACTATGTAGTCTTGTTGAGGTAGTTTTTCTTCTTTTATATATAGTCTCCTCCTTTACTGTGTTGATTCCCTTTATGTATTTAAATGTTTCTATCATATCCCCCCTGTCTCGTCTTTTCTCCAAGCTATACATGTTAAGATCCTTTAACCTTTCCTTACAAGTTTTATCCTGTAATCCATGAACCAGTTTAGTATCCCTCCTGGAACATCAACCCTGTTACATATCTTAGTATCATCAGCAAAAATACATACCTTACGATGAAGACCTTCTGCAATATCACTAATAAAAATATTAAAGAGAATGGTTCCAAGAACAGATTCCTGAGGTACCCCACTGGTGACAAGCCCAAGCTTCGAATATACTCCATTGACTACAACCCTCTGTTGCCTGTCACTCAGCCACTGCCTTACCCATTCAACAATATTGGAATCCAAACTTAAAGATTGCAGTTTATTGATAAGCCTTCTTTGTGCAACAGTGTCAAAATCCTTACTGAAATCTAGGTAAGCAATGTCTACTGCCCCACCCTGATCTATTATTTTAGTTACCTAAAAAAAATCAATAAAATTAGTTTGGCATTATCTCCCTGAAGTAAACCCATGTTGTCTCTGATCTTGAAATCCATGTGATTTTAGATGTTCAACAATCCTATCTGTGGCGGGACTGCCTAAACTGTGAATTGCCTTGTTTTATATGTATAGATGTACCCTCCTAGAAAGTGTGTTTCCCCCACTTTCACATTCCCCTTCAGTAATTTTTTCCATAAATCCTGCAATATACCTTTTGGAGCCCCGTGCACTGGACCACCCCGGCACTTCATTTAGAATGTTTACTTAGAATCTTCTCACCCCACTTACGAGGTCGGAAAACCGCAGACTGCAGGGAAAGGAGCGGCGCGTAGCTGACGGTTTGTATTGCCGAACGCTCAGCAGAGGGAGCATTCATCTCCCGAACCATGCCAGACCACCCCGATCCTCCAATTAGAACGTTCACACCTCGCTAATGAGGTATGAAAACCGCAGACCACAAGGGAACGAGCAGTGCGTGCGTCCACTGGGTGGCCGCCTGTTCGTATTGCTGAATGCCCACCAAGGGTAGTATTCGTCTCCCGAGCCAGCCTGCGTACACTGTCTTTGATCCCGGTGTCAGGGACCATCCTACCTGCTCTGAAAGGAGCTGTAATCACTTGTCCCCGGTTCCCTTTCTGGGAGCTACGAGGCTAGGCTTGTGGCTGGAAAAACAGGAAACAACAATTACAGGGTGCGCCAAGAACAAAGTAAATAAATAAAATGTATAATAGGAAAAATAATACCAAGGAAACAGGCAAATGAAAGTCTCTAATCCACAGGTATATTCTTCAGAAATTCTCTGGACATCTTGGGTCAAAGTTCTCATCAGCATATATGAAAGAAAAAAAAACACACACAGAGGGGACCAATGGTGCAGTAACTTAAAGGAGTATGGCTACAGACAACACTGAGTTTAAGAAATGCCAACTCACATTTATGGGAACTATAACCAGCTCGAGTTAAAACAGCATACAGTGGTATTTAAATTCCCCACATGTAGGATATTCCTCTCACGAGATTTTCAGTGCAGGTTATATGAAATAAAAATACAAGAGAAGGCCCATAGTGCTCTCTATATTAAAAAAGTGCTGGATAAAATAAGAGATGTACTTACAATTTACAGAGCAGACAAATCGCTCTGTGTAAAGCGCCTGGGTGGTACGATCCCCACCATGGATTCTTTGGATGGTATAAAAGCTTCAGATGTTTAGGATATGCCAGGTAAAAAAATGAGGATAAATATAAAAGTATTTAAAATAGTCTGAAAAAATAATTTTATTTAGATTAAAAAACAACGCGTTTCGCCACAAAAGGCTTCTTCATGTGTACATGATGTTAGCCTGGCACATGTGGGTTTATATAAGGTCCAAACAATCAACAAATTGAAAATGGTGTCTTATTTGACCTTTGACCCTAAATGAGGTCACATGGCATGTTTCACAGGTCAAAGGACATATAAACAGGAAGTAGAAAAACTAAAAACAATGTTACATAGTTGACAGGGGCAAATTTACATTTGAGCTGGAAAAACAGGTCAGTGGGCTTGTGCACCACCAGCAGAATATACCCAACCCCTGAGGGCCACAAATTCAAATCCCCCCATCCCTTCAAGGCAAACACAAGCAATATACTGGTTATGTCAAGGGGAGAGGGGGGTTTATAAATATTATAAAAAATAGAATAGAGACAAAGTAAAAATAGAAATAAAAGGACAATAAGGTTAAATATAGGGGGAAAAATATATTGTGTATACCCTTTTTCTTATAAAAGACATCATTAACAGTAAGATAAATAAGATTATTAACAGGATAAATATTGGAGTAAAATATATCATTTTGTGGAGAGTAAACATTAACATTTATTTCTTAAAAAAGAAAATTTGTATAATTAATAAATGATATTTATAATTATAAAACAGTGTTATAGGGGATAATTATAAAAAGTTAAAAAAAGTCAAAATCCGCATTTAGGCCATCTGGTGTTAATATTTTCAAGTTAAAAACCCATTCCATTTCGTTTTTTCCCAATATCTTTTTTATTTCTCCTCCTCTCCATAGGGTTGTGCATGTTTGAATGGCTGTAAATTTTAGATCGCAAGGATTTTTTTGGTGGTGTGTCAGAAAATGTTTGGAAACCGTATGATTTTCATAACCATTCTTGATATTTCTGCAGTGTTCGGATATCCTAATTTTTTAACATCTGGATGTCATGCCTACGTATTGGAGGCCACAAGGGCAGTCCAATAGGTAGATTACATTTTTTGTGTTGCATGTGATAAAGTGCTTTATATTATATATATTTATTGGTGATATTGGATTTAAAATCCGTGATTTTATTTGGAACCAAATCTTTTGTATTTCTACATATGATACATTTTCTACATTTAAAAACCTTTAGCATTGGATAAAGTAGAGGATTTAATTGTCTTATTTTTTGTATAGTTTTTAGTGAGAATGTTTTAAAATTAGGGGCACCTCTAAAGATAATATTTGGTTTTGGGGGATGATATCATTCAAGACGTTATCTTGAAGTAGAATGTGCCAATGTTTTTGAATAATTTTTTTGATGTCTCTATTTTTATTATTATAGTCAAATATAATTGGGATTGATGGAACGTTCTTATTTTTACTTTTTTCTTTATATTTAAGGAGACTATTTCTATCCTTGAGCTCTACTTTCGTAATTGTAGAGTTTAATTTATTTTCTGGGTAATTTTTTTTCTAAAAACTTATTTTTTAAAATGGTGGTTTGTGTATTAATATCTTCTGATATAGAACAATTTATTTTTAGTCTTAAAAACTGGCTTTTTGGAGCACTTTCAAGCCACGGGGTATAATGACAGCTTTTTTGGTCAATCACAGTATTTGTACACACCTTCTTAAAAAAAAGGTTTTGGTGTTTATCTTGCTTCTTTGATAAAAATATTAAGATCTAAAAAATTGATTTCCTCTCTGCTAAATTCAGTAGTTAGAATAATACCCCTATTGTTATGATTTAAAATTTCTAAAAACAATATAAGAGAACTTTCTGGCCCATTCCAGATAAAAAATCATCAATATAGCGAAAATAGCAGACTAGGTTTGCCCGCCAGCTATGATCACCCCATACAGCGTCTGCCTCCCAGTCAGCCATAAATCAGTTAGCATAGTTGGGGGCAAACCTAGTCCCCATTGCCGTACCTCTTTTCTGAAGATAAAAAGAAGCTAAACAACAGAAGAAATTATTAGTTAAAATAATCATAATACCCTCTATAATAAAATTAATTTGGGATTCTGAAATCTTATTCTCTTCTCTTAATATTCTGGTGACTGCTTCACATCCCTTATGATGTGGTATAATAGTATAGAGCGAATTTGGATGCCAGATAAAATTTAAGAATTTAAGAATAGGAAAAGGGACATGGAATCCTTTAGGGAAGATTTCATTTCTTTTACAGATGGTTGAAGTAAAATATCAATATACTCATATTCCGGCTCCCAGCCTCACTCTGCGGCGCGCGAGGGAGCTGAGCAGACAGCTCAGAGGAAGTGCTCCCTCGGCAGCCCGCCAGCGCCGCCCAGCAGATCGCCCGCCCAGAGGGCTTGTCAGTTAGCCGCAAGGCTAACAAGGCATTTGCCCTGGGCATTTGGGGGCGGCGTTTTTTGCCACCCCCTGGAAAATGCCACCCAAGGCAAATGCCTTGTTTGCCTCGCGGCTAATACGTCCCTGCTCACAGCCGCAGGGTTCCCGCTGGCCGCATGGAAGACCATTCAAACTGGTTTCGCGCCTGTAACATATTCTTCCTCCCCTTGCGGTCTCTGCCTCCCCAGCGGCCGTGCATGACTGACACTTGCGGCATGTTAATGGACGCCGGCCGCTGCGGATCCACAACAAAATATAGCCCGGCGTCTGCTCAGCGTGTGCGTGATGTCACGCACGGGCCGCGCGCGCACCTTTTGGGGTCAAAGACTGATTTCGGCCAATCAGAAGATTTGAACAGGTATTTAAACCTCATTATACCTGACACTCATTGCCCTGTCATGGTTTCCCTAGTGGTTGTCCGAGAGCGCGTTATTGATTCTGGTTATTCTGGTTATTTGACTTTGGCATTGCTTTTGACTTCCCATTTTTCTGGCATCCCTGACCTCTGGCTTTCCTTTATCGTTGTGTCCTTTTCTGTGTCCCCTGACCTAGGCTATTCCTAACTATTCTTTGGTACGTTAGTCCGGCCATTCTAAGACCCGGTATATGTTTTATTCTGGAAAGAATAAAAATAGGTTTCTCCTTGATATTTCTATCGCCTTTGACACAAAAAAACTTTTTATGCAGAGCCCTGATGGATTCCGGTGCTGCTGGAAACCTAATGGGCGTTCAATTTGTTAAAGGTAAAACTATACCTATCAAAGAGAGACTATCACCCTAGCCATTGAAGCTATTGATGGGAGACCACTCTCAAAACCATTGATTACTCACGAAACCTTGCCCTATCATATTAGGCTTTCCATGGCATAGCAAGCATAACTCTCATATTGACTGGGCTAATGGGGAAATATTAGAATGGGGTAAGGATTGTAATGAAAGGTGTATATTGCATGTATGTAGTGGGCATTGGATAGCATTCCCTTCATCCCCCATAAAACCATAACTTACCCCTTCAAATAACGACAGACAACTTCTTGGAGAAAACAGGCCACAGCATTTATTAACACAACCAAATACTGTATAACTCCTTTAACATATAACGAAATAATAATTATCATAAATTAACATAACAATTAGCATATAGTCATACAGTAACCAAAGAAACCGTCCTTGCCAATCTAACTTCCCCAAGGCTCTCACCTCCCCCCCTCGGCATAATAAAAACATCTTCCTTTTCAGGGCTCCCCACCAACTCAGTGGGGCCCAACCATAATGATCCCCATTGGTCGACTTACAACCCAGTGGGGACACGTCAAACCTGGTACCTCCTCCAGGTTCACCATAAGTGACAGGGGGAGGATGAGACCTGTCTACCAAACCATCCCTTATTTGGCAAGGACACACCCCCGCCTCGCTGTGACAACCCCCCGGGCCCATAGCAGCAAAGGGAGGGGTGGGCAGGAAACTTGTTCCTGGCCCGGCTCCTAAGTGGCACTGAGGTCAGTCTGATCTGTCACCACCCACTTCCTCACATCTCACACTCCCACATGTAGCATATAGCCAATCATGCATCATCCATCCCACACTCATACATGTGCCCCTGTCCGCTAAGCTGCGCACTCTCCCTGGGGCCTTGTCACCAAAAGAGTGGGCACTATTGAATTGCACACTAGTACACCTCAAAACCCTGAGATTCCTATACAATACCGAGACATTAAAGAAGTATTCAGCAAAACTCAGTCTAGTACTCTACCTCCTCACGGACCGTATGACTGTTCCATTAACCTACTACCCAGTGCTATGCCACCTAAGGGAGCAGTCTATGCTCTGTCACCTCGGGAGAGTAGATGAATGAATATTAAGGATTCATTGAATAAAGGCCATATACGAAAATCATCCTTGTCTGCTGGTGCAGGATTCTTTTTTGTATATAAAAAGGATGGTGAGTTGCGCGCATGTATCGATTACAGGGCATTGCACAAAATAACCATTAAGAACGCCTACCCCATTCCTCTTATTGCTGAATTATTTGACAGACTCCAAGGTGCTAAAGTATTTACTAAGCTTGACCTTAGAAGTGCTTGCAATTTGGTGAGAATCAAGGAAAACCACAAGTGGAAGACTGCACTTAATACCAGAAGTGGATACTATGAATATCTAGTGATGCCATTCGGGTTGTGCAACGCTCCAGCGGTTTTCCAAGATTTCATTAATGATGTACTCAGGGATTACATTTACTTGTTTGTCTTTGTTTATCTGGATGATATCCTTATTTATTCTCCTGACCTTCAGACTCACTACGAGCACGTTAAGCAAGTTCTGCAAACCTTGTTAAAAAAATCAACTTTATTGTAAATTAGAAAAATGCATCTTTGACCAGTCTGAAGTACAGTTTTTAGGATATAATATTTCTGCCTCGGGGTTTCAGATGCATCCTAAAAAACTGTAGTCTGTTCTACAGTGGCCTTTACCCAGTGGGTTGATAGCCATTCAAAGGTTCATTGGATTTGCCAATTATTACAGAAGATTTATAAAGGGATTTTCTTCAGTAATAGAGCCCATCAACAATATGACACGCAAGGGGGCTAGCAGTACGATATAGTCTAAGGAGGCTATAAAAGCCTTTGAAACTCTCAAACAGCGGTTTGCCTCTGCTGACATATTGATACATCCTGACACCAGTAAATCTTTCATACTGGAGGTTGATGCATCAGAGACAGGAGTAGGGACAGTTCTCTCCCAGAGGGAGAGCCAGGAAACTCCATTGCATCCTTGTGGTTACTTCTCTAGAAAGTTGTCTCCTGCTGAGTGCAATTGTGATATTGGCAATAGGGAATTGTTGGCCATTATTCTAGCTCTCAAGGAGTGGCGACATCTTTTAGATGGTTCCAAGGACCCCCTTTTGATCATTACTGATCACAAAAACCTGGCTTACATAGGAGATGCTAAGTGATTGTATTCTAGATAAGCTAGGTGGTCTCTATGTCTTTCTCGCTTTAATTTTCTTATTACTTATAGACCTTGTTCTAAAAATGTCAAGACCGACACCAGTTTTATACTGAGTCTAAATAAGAGCAAGAAACGTCCAATATCATTCCCCTGGAATGTATCATTGCTTCCACTATCCTTTCATTGTCCTCTCCGCTGCTTGTCTCCATCATAGAGGCTCAGGCGCCCTGCGGTAAACCTCAGGACAGATTGTTTGTTCCCTTGGGGGAAACGTTTAAAATCATGAAGGTGTTTCACAACAACGTGTCTGCTGTGTATAAATGTATCCGTGTATAAATAAATCCACTTCTGCTATCATGAGATCATTTGGTGGGATTCCCTCAGGAAGGATGTTAAGAAGTATGTGCAGACTCATAAACTCCCTTGTGGCTTGTTGCAATCTCTTCCCATTCCTGAGGTCCCGAGTTCCCACTTGTCCATGGATTTCATTGTTGAACTTCCTACTTCTAATGGTTATACCACTATTCTCATGGTTGTGGACTGTTTTTCTAAAATGGCTAATTTTATCCGACTCAAGAAATTGCCATCATCTCAAGACCTGGTACTAATCTTTATACAAGAAATTGTCCGTCTGCATGGCATTCCTCACAATATAGTATCAGATAGAGGCTCTCAGTTTGTGTCCTGGTTTTGGAGGGCTTTCAATAAACAATTAGGGATTGAATTGTCTTTTTCATCCTCTTACCACCCCCAGACTAATTGTACAGCTGAGAGGGCTAACCAGTCCATTATATTTGCGTTGTTTCGTTAATAGCACTCAAGGCAATTGGTCCAAATTACTACCATGGGCCGAGTTTGCTAGGAACAATGCTGACCATGACTCCTCTGGACATAGCCCATTTTTTGTTAATAATGGCTGACATCCTACTGTTCTCCTGGCTGTTTTTTCTGACACAGCTATTCCTGCTTTGGATGACCGTCTTGCTTTCATTCATAATACCTGGGTTAAAGTTCATTCTTCCCTGAGGACTGCTGCTGACCGTTTCAAACATTATGCTGACACGCGTCGAGGTGCCAGCCCTGTTTACCAAGTGGGTGAGGGGGTTTGGTTATCTTCTCGTAACATCAGGCTCAAAGTCCCTAGCATGAGATTTGCTCCTAGGTTCCTTTGATCTTTTCGTGTCCTTCGTAGGCTCAATCCTGTTGCGTACTCTCTGGCCCTTCCGGCCTCCTTGAAAATCCCCAATACCTTTTATGTGTCCTTACTGAAACCTCTTGTTTGCAATAAATATACTGTCCCAACTGTCCCTCCTCCTCCGTTGGTTGTTTCTGGACAGGAAGAGTATGAGGTATCCTCCATAAATGATTCCAGGTTTTCTCGGAGCACTTTGCAGTACTTGATGGATTGGAAAGGTTATGGGCCTGCCGACCGTTCTTGGGTTCCGGCATCTGATATAGATGCTGGCCGCAAGATTCGCTATTTTTACGCTAAGTTTCCTCTTAAGCCGGGTCCTTCCCATGGGCAGTTTTCAGGTGGGGGGTATGTAACATATTCTTCCTCACCTTGCGGTCTCTGCACCCAGCGGCCGTGCGTCTGCATGACTGACACTTGCGGCATGTTAATGGATGCCGGCCGCTGCGGATCCATGGCAAAATATTCCCCCACGTCCGCTCACGTGATTGACGACGTTAGCACACGTGTGGTGTCACGCATGCACCTCGCTCGCACGTTTTGTGGTCCAAGACCGATTTCGACCAATCAGAAAATTTGAACAGGTATTTAAACCTCATTATACCTGACACTCATTGCCCTGTCGTGTTTTTCCTAGTGGTTGTTCGAGAGCGCGTTATTGATTCTGGTTATTTGACTTTGGCATTGATTTTGACTTCCCTGTTTTCTGGCATCCCTGACCTCTGGCTTTCCTTTATCGTTGTGTCCCTTTCTGTGTGCCCTGACCTCGGCTATTCCTGACTATTCTTTGGTACGTTAGTGCGGCCATTCTAAGGCCCGGTAATACGTTACCTATCAGTCACCTGTGTTACACAATTCTACGTGCTGGATCATACAGTAATCCCGACAGCGCCATTCTCCTGGTTGGTCGGCACGAGTAAATCGCAGATTGGTCGCCACAGGGAGCGGGCGACCAATCGAAGAAGGAGCGCTTGTTCAAATGGGGTTTTGTGCCCTTTCTTCTGATTGGGCGGCGAAACCCCCCTTTGTCCCTGGGCGTTGCAGTGAATTGGCGCAACCGCCCTTTCCCTTGATTGGGTGGCGACACCCCCCTCCTCCCCGAGCACCGATTGGTGCAGCCGAGTTTCGCACCCTTCCTTCGGATTGGGCGGAGAAACTCCTTCCTCCCCTGAACGCTAGTTGGCGCGATTTGGTTAGTGCCCTTTCAGCTGATTGGCGAAGTTAAGTTAAGGTGCGAAGTTTGAATTCACCGGACGAAACCAAGCAACACCATTGAACTGCTTTCAGGGATGTACAGAGCCTTGAGCCATAGACTGTCGACACTGATATCTCCGGCTCTGTACATCCGATCGCCCTGCTTTTAGCTATATAAGTGTTAACCCTGTAACCCCTTCCCGTCCCGGGGCGCCGGACCCCAAAGTGTTTGCCCCTGAATGTAAAATGTATTCATGCGTGTCGCTGTGTTTAGTTAGTATCTCCCAGAGTGGGAGATGGTTATCTATTACCCAGCCCCCTCCTGTATGTGTTTTTGTGTTGTATTGGATGTAGACCCCCTGTGGGGGTCTGTACATCAAAAGCTGTGTGCCCAAATAAAGATTGTCAAAGTTGTATCCTGGAACTGTGTCCCGTCCGGTTACTGGGGAAATGGGTCTGACCTATGCTAACCAAAGGGGATATCAAGCTGGGTTACCCAGGTCCCGCTACAACTGGTGGCAAGCGGCGTGATCCCATGTCCCTGCCAACAGACCCATGGACTACAGTGCTCTGAAGGGACCTACACTAGCTTGTGTGAAGCCAGAGGGATAACGCCTGGTGGTCATAACAAGGCCGAATTGACTGCTGCGCTCATGGAGGATTACCAGGCACGCAGTGAGGCACCTACCCCCCAGCCAGGGGCCGGAGATGAGGAGGAAATGCGCAAGGAGGTGGACCGGCGCCTTGCATACTTCAGAGAGACACTCTCAGAGGAGGTCATCAGCAGGACCTTTTCGGAGGCGCAAGCCTATGTCCTTGCCAATACACAGAGGGCGACCACCTGCGAACCCAGATGGAGAGAGGATGGAAGAGAGGGCGCCGGGAAGCGCAACCACCCCGGCCCGCAAACTACCGTACAATGCTTTCAAAGAGTTCAAAGAAGCAGAAGAAGGCATTGATGATTTTTTACAAGACTTTGAACGCCAGTGCCTACTCCAAGACATGGACCCCACTGACTGGGTCACCATCCTGGCCAGCAAATTAGTGGGGAAGGCAGCAGACGCCTACCGGGTGTTATCAGAAGACCAGATCAGGGACTATTCCTTCATCAAACAGATCCTCCTGGCCAGGTATGCTGTCACTCCCGAGCAGTAACACCTAAAGTTCAGGAAGACCCGGAAAGGGGAGAAAGACATGGGGAGTGGGCCTGCCACATCACAAGGGCCACCCAGAACTGGCTCAACTCCCATCAAGCCAAGTCCCCAGAGGAGACGCTAACGAAGTGTGAAAACCGCAGACCGCAGGGAAATGAGCGATGCATGCTTCCCCTGGGTGGCCGCCGGTTCATATTGCCAAACGCCCACCAGGGGGAGCATTCATCTTCTGAACCATGCCAGACCACCCCGATCCTCCAAATAGAATGTTCACACCTCGCTATCAAGGTGTGAAAACCACAGAACACAAGGGAACGAGCGGCGCATGCGTCCCTTGGGTGGCCGCCAGTTCGTATTGCCAAACGCCCACCAGGGGGAGCACTCGTCTCCCGAATCAACCTGTGTACACTGTCTTCGATCCCGGTGTCAGGGACCATCCTACCCGCTCTGAAAGGAGCTGTAATCACTTGACCCCTGTCCCCTTTCTGGGAGCTACGAGGCTGCCCAGGAGAACGCTCTCTCCTGCGGATGTCTGAGGGTGCGTATCCACCGGGAGAGGGGTGCGCGCCAGCAGGGAATATGGGGCTGTGAGCCGGTCTCACAGCCGTAGGGTTCCTGCTGGCCGCATGGAAGACTGTGCCGATTCAAACTGGTTGGTCGGCAATAGTAAAGTGCCGATTGGTCGCCACAGGGAGCGGGCAACCAATCAGAGAAGGAGCACTTGTTCAAACAGGGCTTTGTGCCCTTTCTTCTGACTGGACGGCAAAAAAAACCCTTGGCCCCTGGGCGCTGATTGGCATCCAACGAAATTCTTCCGTGAGCCTTTCGTTTGTTCATTTATCCGGCTTTTTGTATTACACTGCCTGTGTAATTCAAAAAGCCAAACTAGTAACTGAATGAACGAATGGCAATATATTCATTCTTTTATTTGTTATTTCTGTTCACTCCCATCAAATCTGATGGGATTGAGCCAAACTAACGAATGCGTATGAATGAATGTTCCTTTCGTTCATTCATATCACTAGTTCGGCTTTTTGAATTACAGACAGGCAGTGTACTGTCTGTACAGTATTGTGTAACATAGAAACATAGAATGTGACGGCAGATAAGAACCATTCGGCCCATCTAGTCTGCCCAATTTTCTAAATACTTTCATTAGTCCCTGGCCTTATCTTATAGTTAGGATAGCCTTATGCCTATCCCACGCATGCTTAAACTCCTTTACTGTGTTAATCTCTACCATTTCAGCTGGAAGGCTATTCCATGCATCCACTACCCTCTCAGTAAAGTAATACTTCCAGATATTATTTTTAAACCTTTGTCCCTCTAATTTAAGACTATGTCCTCTTGTTGTGGTAGTTTTTCTTCTTTTAAATATAGTCTCCTCCTTTACTGTGTTGATTCCCTTTATGTATTTAAATGTTTCTATCATATCCCCCCGTCTCGTCTTTCCTCCAAGCTATACATGTTAAGATCCTTTAACCTTTCCTGGTAAGTTTTATCTTGCAATCCATGAACCAGTTTAGTAGCCCTTCTCTGAACTCTCTCTAAGGTATCAATATCCTTCTGAAGATACGGTCTCCAGTACTGCGTACAATACTCCAAGTGAGGTCTCACCAGTGTTCTGTACAATGGCATGAGCACTTCCCTCTTTCTACTGCTAATACCTCTCCCTATACAACCAAGCATCCTGCTAGCATTTCCTGCTGCTCTATTACATTGTATGCCTACCTTTAAGTCATCAGAAATAATCACCCCTAAATCCCTTTCCTCAGATGTTGAGGTTAGGACTCTATCAAATATTCTGTACTCTGCCCTTGGGCTTTTACGTCCAAGATGCATTATCTTGCACTTATCCACATTAAATGTCAGTTGCCACAACTCTGACCATTTTTCCAGTTTACCTAAATCATTAGCCATTTGGCTTATCCCTCCTGGAACATCAACCCTGTTACATATCTTAGTATTATCAGCAAAAAAACATACCTCACCATCAAGACCTTCTGCAATATCACTAATAAAAATATTAAAGAGAATGGGTCCAAGTACAGATCCCTGTGGTACCCCACTGGTGACAAGCCCAAGCTTCGAATATACTCCATTGACTACAACCCTCTGTTGCCTGTCACTCAGCCACTGCCTTACCCATTCAACAATATTGGAATCCAAACTTAAAGATTGCAGTTTATTGATAAGCCTTCTATGTGCAACAGTGTCAAAGGCCTTACTGAAATCTAGGTACGCAATGTCTACTGCACCACCCTGATCTATAATTTTAGTTACCCAATCAAAAAAATCAATAAGATTAGTTTGGCATGATCTCCCTGAAGTAAACCCATGTTGTCTCTGATCTTGAAATCCATGTGTTTTTAGATGTTCAACAATCTTTTCCTTTAACATGGTTTCCATCACTTTCCCCACTACTGAAGTAAGGCTTACTGGCATATAGTTGCCCGACTCCTCCCTATTACCTTTCGTGTGAATGGGCACAACATTTGCCAACTTCCAATCTTCTGGGACTACTCCTGTTATCAATGATTGGTTAAATAAATCTGTTAATGGTTTTGCTAGTACACCACTAAGCTCTTTTAATAGCTTTGGGTGTATTCCATCAGGTCCCATTGACATATTTGTCTTTACTTTTGACAGTTGAAATAGAACCTCTTCCTCTGTAAACTCATGTGTAATAAATTACTCATTTATCCTTTTTCTTAACTGAGGTCCCTTTCCTTAATTTTCATCTGTGTAATATGTATTGCAATGCAAACTGCCGAATGAGCAATACAAATGCATGGATGCAATAATAATGTGAATGAGCTGAACATTTGCGCACAGAACGAACAAATCATTTGTGCATTTGTATCAACTGTTTGTGCTTTTTTAATGTATTGCTTTAGCATATGGGGATGGTAGAAACTAATGAACTAATTTGCCTCAATTCGTTTATTCGTTCATTCGGATGTCTTTTATGAAACAAAGAGGAGGGTTATGGGAATGAGCTGATTTTCATTTGTCCAATTAGCTCACTCCTATGACATGATGCTGTAGGGTGGGGATTTAAAAAAATAACCAAACAGCAGTATAAAAGCAGGCAGGGGATCTTTCTCTGCCCTTATTGACTGAGTTTTGATGGTGAAACACTGTGCTTCTGTGCTGTGCTAGCCTCATTACTTGTCTTACAGATTTTCTGTGAGTCTTGGTGTGCCTGTCATTTCTCACTTGTTAAATTTGAGACTATTCCTGATACATTTTTTTTTTTAAATTTTAGTGCTGCTGACTACAAACTGAGTCAGTTTGTCACATGGTGCCTGGCTCAGTTACTTTTCTTGAACTGATTTTTAGTTCAGTTAGTGTGTTTATTTAACAGCAATCAGTGAAGCTAACTGGTTGCTGTTCTTATTTTGTTTATTTTAGTTCCTGATAGATTGACTGTGTGACTGTCCTAAGGTAAGCTTGAAGGTAGCTGTAGTACATCTTTTATTATTTGTAGTATTAACAGAAGTTGTAGGTTCTTTCTAATTTAATCAATAGTAATATAAATTCTAGTTATCCCATTTTTTAAAACACTTTCTAGTTCCATCTAGATAGTATAGAAAATTTCCAGACAGCACTCATACTTGCTGGAGATGTGGGGATCGGACAGGGGATTACTTACATATGTGGTGGAATTGCCCACCGATTTATAATTTTTTGAATATAATCAGTAACAAGCTGTATTTTTTCACTACAAATAAAGGTACAACAGTTGTTTGGTTTTGACACCCCTCTAGTAATACATTTACTGTTAGCCGCAGAAATGTCTATAGCGAGAAATTGGAAAGGGCCTAATACTCTAGTTCAATATGGCTAGCAGTGAAAGAACAGCTTAAATTCCAATTAAAAATGGAAAGAGGTATATCAAAACAAACGTATATGAAATGGAATTCCTGGTTACAGCAGATAGAAACCCTATAGGATTATAGAACCCCACTGCTTCTCTTGGTAATAGTGAATATTGCGCTAACTTTTTTTTTTTTATGGGTCCAAGGGGGGTCTGCCTGATTGCTTGTGCTCTCTTTCCCGGGTCTCTCTCTCAGAAGGAATCTGAAGAAAGGAAGGGTTACACCCTGTTCCAAATTATTATGCAAATTATATTTTTCTCATTTACCTAACTAATTGATGTAAATAACAGTCAGTATAATTCTCATGTCATCAACTATAAAGAGTGCAACTCAAATTTTATTGAACAAACCTCCTAATGATAACAGTATTTTTTTAAAACATAAAAAACTTACAATGCACTGTTCCAAATTATTACGCACAGTAAGTTTCAAAACACTTTATAGGTTGTAAAGAATTGAAAATTGTCATTTGTTGTGGTTGCAGCATATTTACTGAAATCAAAAGCTATTTCAATCAAACTTATAACAACATTTTAACATTTTTAACATTTTAACAGGTCACGTTACATTTTAACATAGGACCCCTTATTTGATAGCAGCTTCACAAGTCTTGTATCCATTGAACTTGTGAGTGTTTGGACAGTTTCTGCTGGAATTTGTTTGCAAGTTGTCAGAATAGCCTCCCAGAGCTGCTGTTTGGATATCAACTGCCTCCCACCCTCATAGATCTTTTGCTTGAGGATGCTCCAAAGGTTCTCAATAGGATTGAAGTCAGGGGAGGATGGAGGCCACACCATAATTTTCTCTCCTTTTATCCCCATAGCAGCCCATGATGCAGAGGTATTCTATGAAATGCATAAAGATGATTTTATTACGGAAAGCATAGTTTTTTCTTCAGGGAAGAAAGTGGTCAGTAAGAAACTCCACATACTTTGCAGAGGTCATCTTTACACCTTTGGGGACCCTAAAGGGGCCGGCCAGCTCTCTTGCCATGATTCCGGCCCAAAACATGACTCCACCACTGCCTTGCTGACGTTGCAGCCTTGTTGGAACAGGGTGGCTGTCCACCAACCATCCATTACTCTATCCATCTGGACCATCCAAGGTTGCACGGCACTCATCAGTGAACAGGACTGTTTGAAAATTAGTCTTCATGTATTTTTCTGCCCAATGCAGCTGTTTCTGCTTGTGAGCATTGGTTAGTGGTGGCCGAATAGAAGGTTTATGCACAGTTGCAAGACTCTGGAGGACTCTACACCTTGATGTCCGTGGGACTCCAGAGGCACCAGCAGCTTCAAATATCTATTTGCTGCTATGTAATGGTATTGTAGCAGCTGCTCTCTTGATCTAATGCATGGATCTGGCAGAAATCTTCCTCAGTGTGCCTTTATCTGCACAAACCCGTCTGTGCTCTGAATCAGCCACAAATCTCTTAATAGTGCGATGATCACGCTTACGTTTTCATGAAATATCTAATGTTTTCATACCTCGTCCAAGGCATTGAACTATTTCACTCTTTTCGGCAGCAGAGAGATCCTTTTTCTTTCCCATATTGCATGACAATCATGCTCTGCTTAATAATGTGGACACAATGTCATCCAAGGGCAGAGTATAGCATATTTGATATGGTCCTATATTGAGGCATTGGAGAGAGTTCAGAGAAGGGCTACTAAACTGGTTCATGGATTGCTGGAGGCAAGATGAGATGTATTTAACATTTAAATTCATAAAGAGAATCAACACTGTAAAGGAGGAGAGTATAAGTAAAAGAAGAAAAACTATAACAACAAGAGGATATAGTCTTAAATTAGATGGGCAAAGGTTTAAAACTAATTTCAGGAAGTATTACTTTACTCAGAGGGTTGGATGCATGGAATAGCCTTCCAGCTATAGTGGTGAAGGTTAACACAGTGAGGGAGTTTAAGCATTCATGGGGTAGGCATAAGGCTATCCTAGATATAAGATAAGGCCAGGAACTAATGCCGTCACAGGTTCCTACCTGCTGTCAGATTCTACGTTTTTATGTTTTCAGTGTACAGTGAGGTAAAAAAGTATTTGATCCCCTGCTGATTTTGAACATTTTCTCACTGACAAAGAAATGATCAGTCTAGAATTTTAATGGTAGGTGTATTTTAACAGTGAGAGACAGAATAATAATAAAAAAAAGTCCAGAAAAAGTCAAAAAATGTGCATGTCAATAAGTGAAATAAGTATTTGACCCCTTCGACTTAGTACTTGGTGGCAAAACCCGTGTTGGCAATTACAGAGGTCAGATATTTGTTGAAGTTGGCCACCAGGATTGCACACATCTTAGGAGGGATTTTGTCACACTCCCCTTTGCAGATCCTCTCCAAGTCATTAAGGTATTCGAGGTTGACCTTTGGCAACTCGAACCTTCAGCTCACTCCACAGATTTTATATGGGATTAAGGTCTCACCCAAGATTTGGCAGTACAAAGCCCCGTCTATCGACCCTCTGATGTGGGGCAGTTGTCCTGTTTCTTTAGCAGAAAAACACCCCGAAAGCATAATATTTCCACCTCCATGTTTGATGGTGGGGATGGTGTTTTTGGGGTCATAGGCAGCATTCCTCCTCCTCCAATCACAGCAAGTTGATGCTAAAGAGCTCGATTTTGGTCTCATCTGACCACAACACTTTCACCCAGTTCTCCTCTGAATCATTTAGATGTTCATTGGCAAACTCAGACGGGCCTGTACATGTGCTTTCTTGAGCAGGGGGACCTTGTGGGCACTGCAGGATTTTAGTCCTTCACGGCGTAGTGTGTTACAAATTGTTTTCTTGGTGTCCATGGTCCCAGCTGCCTTGAGATCAAGATCAAAGAAGAACAAGAACAAGATCATCCCGTGTAGTTATGGCCTGATTCCTTACTGTTCTCATGATCATTGAAATTTCATGAGGTGAGATCTTGCATGGATCACCAGACCAAGGGAGACAGACAGTTCTATTGTGTTTCTTCCATTTGCGAATAATCGCACCAACTGTTGACACCTTCTCACCAAGCTGCTTGGTGATGGTCCTTGTATAGGTCTACAGTTTTGTCCCTGACATCCTTGGACAGACAGCTCTTTGGTCTTGGCCATGGTGAATCTGATTGATTGCTTCTGTGGACAGGTGCCTTTATACAGGTAACAAGCTGAGATTAGGAGCACTCCCTTTAAGACATTGACATGCAAATTAATTTATAACTTTTTGACATGCGTTTTTCTGGATTTGTATTTGTTATTCTGTCTCTCACTGTTAAAATACACCTACCATTAAAATTATAGGCTGATAATTTCTTTGTCAGTGGGAAAACGTTCAAAATCAGCAGGGGATCAAATACCTTTTTCCCCTCACTGTAGGTGAAGTAGACTGTTATCCTATTCTTTTACCCCATTAAGGGGCTCTTGGAGCTCTTAGGGATGTAAGTTTTGATAGGCATAATTTTATGAGTATTAAAGAAACACTCTAAGCACCATAACTACTACAAAACACTATTGTGGTTATGGTGCCAGGAGTGCTCTGTCACCCCTATTGTAAACATTTAAACTGTTTTAGTACAGTTTGACTTCTTTGTTAGGGTCCACCGGACAACGCTGTTTCCTGTCTTCACTATCGGAGCCTAGAGAGCCATAAATTATTGCTTGGTTGTTTTCATCAGCTAATCAGCTATCATAAGCGAAGCCCTGAAGTGCAGAATAAGCTCATTGCCTGAGAACCTCAGCTGATATCTCATAGATGCAGTGCTTCTGGCTCCCTAGCTTAGGCAGTGGAGGCAGGAGCAGACCTCATGCAAGAAGTCAAACCATTCTAAAGTGGTCTGACTACTTACAATGGGAGGACGCCAGGGAACTACTAGCACCATAAAGACTACATTAATTCTTGGAGTGTTCCCTTAACTTGATATCGCATTATATTTAAAACTGTATCCAGCTACCCAAATACTCAATTGGGGGCATACATGAACCCATACAAAAGGGTGAATTGCTAGTGTAGGATCCACCAAAGGGGTTTGCCTTGACGTGGCAGGTAGGCTTACATCTAATGGCCATTGGAGTTACTAAATAATTTATTTAAATAAGCATAAGGATTGGGGCTAGTGCGCAGGTAACTTTTTCTTTGCTTGTTTTGTATGTATTGGGGCTGATGTGTGATATGTTTGTTGTTGCTGCCCAGGAATAGTGGGAGTCTGAGCACAGGACCTATTTTTGTGTATATATAAACCCATATTGCATTCACAATACATGTTGGATAGATCAGTCCTATATATAAAAAAAAAACACAATCATCTACACATGATGTCTTTAGTGTTGTTTTGCTACCCTAGGTCTAGCCAAATTCATACACCCTTCCTATTATTTACAATTTGGGCTTATTCAATTTACTACAAAATGTAGTGACCTGAGATGGCAAAATTAAGGCTGATTAGGAGAAATACTCTGTCTGCATTGTAATCACAGCTTGGCTACTACTAGCCTCAATGTTGCAATTTACATTTTCTGTTAATGAGTTGTTATTGTATAACCTAGTTTATCACACATGTGGTACATGTCTGTGCATTTAAGAGACTCTATGCACAGTAATAAAAGCATAGTTTGGCATAGTGTGATCGCCCTCTTTCCAGGTTCCGCACTGCTTCTCCCTTGGACCAACCACCTTCTTCTCTCTTAACCACCTTGGACTAATTTCCCATTAAAGACTTTTTCTTGCCTCCCCAGATTATCCTACTGTTTGCTTTTGCTGTACTTGGAGTGACTTTGCGTTAAAGAATTTAGCTTGCCTCTCTGGATTTATTTTTTACTGTTTGCTCCCACTATATTTGGACTGATTTCCTGTCTCTCTGGATTCTCCCACTGCTTTCTTCCTGATTAGTTACTAACCTATAGTCCCCTTTCTCTTATTCCTCTTATTGGATTGACTTGATGTTAACGACTCGGGACAGACTTTTCATTCGATTTTCCAGTTCAGATTTTCCTATTTTTGCCAACCCGGACTGGATTAAGGAATTGCCACTTTTAAAGCCAACATCACCATTTTCCTGTTAAATCGGTTGATTCCTCATACAAAGGATACGGTCACAGGTTTGTGGTGAATGTGCTTAATATGCAGAGATTTGAACAAAATATACTCACTTAAACTTAAAGTTTTTATTGATTAAATAAATGGCATAAATGAGAAAATCCAGGATTTCAAACAAATGTAATAGGACCAGGACCATTCAGCAAATACAGTTTAGAAAGTCTTCTAGACAGGATAAGCAAACAAATTAGCAAAGCTCACTATAAGGTCCAGGGTTGCAGGGGTTAGGTCAAGCAAGTCCAGGCTAAGTGAGAAAAAATAAGGCAAGTCCAAGCTGGTGAGGGTTAACAAAGGTAGGTCCTCGCTGGTAATGGATAACAAAGGCAAGTCCAGGCTGGTAATGGTTAACAAAGGCAAATCCTAACAGATGAGGGTTAACGAAGGCAAGTCAAGGCTGGTAAGGGTTAGCAAAGGCAAATATAAGCGGGTAAAGAAAGGCAAAGTCCAGGCAGGTAAGGTTAATGGAAGCAAATTTGGGCTTGTAGGAGTTAACAAAGGTAAATCCTGGCTTGTGATCCCTAGAGAGTCCACAGAACAACTGAACACTGAACCCTTAAATAGGTGAGAGGGAGTAGATGTCAGGTCCCCCGCTCCCACACCGCTCGCGATGACCTTGCTTACCTCATCACCGCGAGCGGCGTCATCTGGTCCCTGTCTCCAGACTGGCAGTGTGTCTGACTCCAGAGCAGCATGCTTATATGTGTGCTGCAACCGGTCATGTGACCCGGCACACAGTGATGACCTCAGAGACCACAAGGGAGGGAAGAAACTCCTCCCACGTGTTGTGGTTAACACTAATTGGAGGTTAGCCAATTAGACACACCCTGTGTGAATATAAGCTAACCCCTCCCTTGCCTCAGTGCCCTGTTGTGGTCTTTGGTTTACCATTGATCGTTGCACTTATTTGGATTTCCTGGTTACTGATATTTGGCTTTGACTCTCGTTATTCTGTCCCTCTGTTTCCCTTTACCTCGGCTAGTGTTTTGACTATCCCTTTTTGCATAACCCAACCATTCTAAGGATCGATATTGAAATTCTCTCTACTCTGTCCTGTCTGCGTGTAAGGGTCCCCTAGTGAATGTTACAGTAGAGATCCTCCCACAAGGAGTGGTATGTGTACCTATATAATTAGGAGATCCCTCTAGTAAAGGTAGGCATCCAAGCCCCCTAAGTTGGTGGGACACTATGTCCGTTTGGGAATTTAACTGGTTGTTTCCCACGCTTCCCCTGAGCAAGCCACCATGGATCCCCCAAGATCTCAACATTGAAGGGGAGCAATGGGGAACATAGCAGGCATAAAGTAAAAGCTGTCCGCCGGAGGGGAGGGGAGCCGGAGGGTAGACAGTGCTCATCTTCCTTTCCCTGCATGCCGCAACCCACATGGAGCGGCTGCAGAGGCCAGCAGACCAGAGAGCCATACACCTGTGGCACACCGCCGAAGAGTGAAAGAATTAGCCGACGATTGGGGAGTGAGTCTGGCGTGCCTCATACTTCTTTATATTCTGATACAATCGGCAGGATATTCCCTGATGCCTTATAACCTGAAAGGAAAAGGAAACCAAAGTTAATCCAACTTCTTTCCAAAGTAAGCAGTTTATATTTTCTTAAACAATCTTGACAGTATAAATAAAGTGACATTGAGAATCAGAATTAAAATGGTTTAATTCTAAAATCTGCATTGGATCTTCAGTACAAATCAAGGAAAGACACTTTTGAGTATAATGTGTACATTATTATTATTATTATTATTATTATAGCCTTTTATATAGCGCCACCAGATTCCATGGTGCTTTACAATATTATGAGTGGGGGGATTTAACTCTAAATAGGACAATTACAAGAAAAATTACAGGAACGATAGGTTGAAGAGGACTCTGCTCAAACGAGCTTACAGAATATAGGAGGTGGGGTATAAAACACATTAGGACAGGAAACAGCAATCAAATAAGGTGGGAGTGAAGCAGAGCTGGAGGAGAGAATAAAGTGCTGCCCTTTAGGAGAGGGCAAGAGACAGTTATGTGAGGTAGAGGTTACTCTGGGAGGCCACAGGCTTTCCCAAAGAGATGGGTTTTAAGGCATTTCTTAATTGATTGATGTCAGGTTTACTAGTTGATCCAGCACGTAGAACTGTATCGCACCTAGGATTAAAAGGTAACGTCTTACCGGTCCTTAGAATGGTCAGAATACTTACAGAGGTCTGGGACACAGAATGAGACACAACGATGAGGGAAAGCCAAAAGTCAAGGATACCAGAATACAGGGAAGTCAAAATGAAGCCAAAGTCAATAACCACGCACCCACGCCAACGTCGTCTGACTGAGGGGCGAGGTGTGAGATGACCGACTAGAGAGTAAAATCAGTCTTTGCGGCAGCATTCATTGCAGACTGTAGCGGGGCAATACGGCTTTTGGGAAGACCAATAAGGAGAGGGTTACAATAATCCATGTGGGAAATTACTAGAGCATGGACAAGCAACTTGGTAGCATCATGCTTAAGAAAAGGGCGGATCAGGGCTATGTTTTTTAAGGAAGGCACAAGACAAGGGGAGAGAGATCTGATAAGGTGAGATGGGACAGGAGCGAGAGGGCACATGGTGAGGTGAGAGGAGAAGCACAGCCACCTCTTGTTCAGTAGCCGGGGAGAAAGTCTGAAGGGTAGGAAAGGCATGATCTATGTGTTGTTGAGAAAGAGAACAGCAAGGTGGGGAGAATTCTTTCCTTAGCTACTACTTAAACTAACATCTTCATAAAAATAAAATAGACAGATTATTTATGTTGCTGTTTCCTTGCAATTTATGTGCCTAAGGATATCTCTGCCAAGGTTGTGTCTTCACCTTCCATGTGAGCAGACATGTTCCCTGAGAGCTCATGACGTACTGTGGCAATCCCGAGTCATCTAAATCCTACATTGAACAGATGGGCAATAGAAAGTGCTCTCAAGCTTCCGAAGACCCTGCCGACCTGGCCCTGGTTGAGATATCAGGCTACTCCAGAAATTATTACTGAGATCACTCGAAGGCTGCTGAGCCCAACGAACAAGACAATATGGTGCCCTTCTAGATCAGCTTTGTGTGAGCACTCAGTACATTTCATAGACTCTGATATAATAAGATAGTCTGCATAGCCTATCTTTCCAAAGATGATATTCCTGGAAAATATCTGCAAAATATACCATTTTACCCTGAAAGAGGAGATCCTCAACTCCCCCACTCTATTCTTGATGACCAACACATTATGATATTTCCTGACCTATCCTGGCCACTCTACAAGGTCACTGGACTCTGAAGCCAATTTCTGCTACATGTTTTCTATTATCAGTCTTTACTGTGGATAAGTTCCCCGACTACCTTGAGGCCTTAGAAATTCACTCTTTTTGGAAATTGTGGACTGATATGAAGCTCTAAAACAAGGCCATCTAAAGAGCCGGGGGCGTGACCGGAAACCGGAAGCAGAAGCAGAAGCTATGGCAGCTTAGTACCCGAGATTGCAGACCCGGGCCGTTTGAGCGTTGCGTTGCATTACATTGAGTGAGCTGTGAAAAAGAAAACTGATTGATTTAATCTCTTTAATCTCTTTCTTGCGGTTACCTCCTTTTTCATGCAAGAGGAGTTAAGGAGTTAAGGAGTTAAGGAGTTAAGGAGTTAAGGAGTTACGGTGTTATGGAGGAGAAGAATCAAGCATTCGAGTGAACTAGCAGCCAGCATCCTGAGAGCTCGGATGCTCGGAGAGGAGGAGGAGGTGAGCGGACGCGGATGCTGGAGGAGGTGAGCGGAGGCAGATAGTGATTAATGTGAGATCTGAGGGGAGTGGTGGAGGCAGAGGAGGAAAACTGTAAAGAGTTGTAGAAAAAGGAAAAGAACCTCAGAGAAAAACCGCACAAAAAAACGTAAAAAAAAAAAGAGAGGAAAGAGAGGGGCGGAAAGACGTAGACACGAGGGAGGTGGCAGGAGGGAAGAGGGTGCGAGACGGAGAGACGAAAGACAGAAAGCAGAAGCAGGAGAAGGGGAGCTAGAAGCACTTTAAGTGTGCAGCTCTGTGAGAGACGTAATATTAGAGCCTTACCAGTGACCCAGAAGGAATTAAGGACCCTGGGATGTCCTCAAATCGATCAAATCGTTCAAAGAAGCTGGTGGAAGTAAAGGAGGTGAAGGATAAAGGGGCTTTTTTTGCAGTCAGAGCAACACAAAGTAAGCTTATTGACACAGGGGCCCAAGATGGAACAGACGCTGAGACAGAAGATGATACAATTTCAGATACAGATACAGACCCTAGACTTGCTCCTAAACCTGCCTCTGTCAAAAAAGCAGAGGGCCTCCTCACACCAAAGCTTTTACAGGATATGCTGGATAAAGCAGTTATTCAAATGCAGACAACTGTGGCAACTGCCATTGCAGATTTAAAAGAAGAAATAATTAAGCTAGACACAAGGACTATACATCTAGAGACAAAGGTAGAAGAGGTCTTTATTGCCTAGACAGGCCTAAAGTCTCGTGTAAGTGTATTAGAGGATAAAATGCTATCTCAGGATTCCAAGCTCATGGATCTCGAAGATAGATCTCGTTGTAATAATATCAAAGTGCGAGGAATCCCAAAGTAGGTGGGGCCACAGGAGCTCGAGACCTTTATGTTAGAAATATTTCAATATGTTTTACCAGATTTGCCACAAGATATGTTTTTGCTGGACCGCATACACAGATTGATCAGACCTCAATTTTTGCCGGCCTCAAGCCCAAGAGATGTACTATTGAGAGTGCATTATTTTCATGTGAAAGAGCAAATAATGAGGGTGTATAGAGCAAAAGAAGATCGACCAGAGAAGTATAAAGAAGTCCTTTTATTTGCAGATCTGTCAGAGGATACTTTAAGATTCAGAAGATCCTTTAAAGAAATTATAGAACTACTCAGAGTCAATGATATCAGATATAAATGGGGGTATCCAGCAAAATTGTTCATTACCAGAGAAGGAAAATTTTATGCTGTGTCATCACCAGCAAAAGGCTTCAAGCTCCTACAGGAATGGGGTTTAACACCAGTCCCCCCATCTGACGATTAGCCATTTAGCCATTAAGGATTGCTGGCTAACATTTGGAAAATATTAGGATATCATGAGGAATATGTTAACCTGAGCAACAAACTAGTGTTCCCCCTCATTCTTGATTTTTGTTTTTGTTTTTGTTTTTTCTCTCTCTGGTGGCGGTTAGTCTCGATGGGAGACAGGAGAATGGCGATGTGGGTGACTCTGGCGACCTGGGTGACTCCTGTGAACTCAACAAGGGTTTGAGACTATCATCCTCATTATTATCTTGATCAGTTTTTCCAAAATTATACAGTATGTTATGTTTGTTATGTTAAACGAAAGAGAGAAAGGAAGTGTAACGATAGAGAAAGGGAAAGGAAAAGAAAGGGAGAAAAGGAGAAAAAGAGAAAAAAATGAATAGTATATAATGTATACAATGTGTGTTAATAAGAGTAAAATAATCCGGAAAAATAAGTGAGAGAGAGGGGGAGGAAGGGGAGGGGGGAGGGGAGGAGACGGGAGGAGAACCCAATTTTTGAACAAGAACAGCATATTTTAAAAAGCAGCAAAGATAATAGAGATATTATTACTAGACAGACGATATATTTAAAATTGGGTTGTTAATCTCTAGATTGTTATTTAATTTAAACTAAAAAGAATCTCAATAAAATATATATTCAGATAGAATGGATAGTACTAATATTAAACTATGTACTATAAAGAATAAACAATAACGGGTATTATAGGATAGAGAAAATGCTAAACTATATTATTTTATATTGGAAATCATATTATGAGTATATTTAAGGGGCATGTATGTCTAAAAAATGCAAAAAAATTCTAAATGCAAAAAATGCAAAAAAAATTCTAAAGGCAATTTTTTTTTTTGGAATTGGAATTGGAATTGGAATCACATCACCCTTCGAAAAGTGTTAGAATCCATTGGGTAGGAAATGGGATTGTCCTCCCCCCACACCCCACTTTCCTTCCTTTTTTTTTTTTCTTTTTTTTTACCCTCCCTCTCTCCTATGTAACAAGAACCTATAAGGTATAATAAATAATGTTTATTTGTTTAAAGAAACTCAGAGGTAGTAACCAGCAATAGCTTACCTAACTAATAAAGTTAATTACTCTAATAAAAAAGAAACTAAATAAGATATATATTTGTTTTTCAATTCAGAATAATTTTTACTGTGCATAAGGGTGCACTAGAGATCACTGTTCTATATGATTTATGTAACAAGATACTATAAGGTATATTACCTAGAGTTTAAACGCTTAATATAATTTAGAGGTAGGAATCAACAATAGCTTAAATAAGATACATTTTTTTTTTTTTCTTTCTAAGACTCATGCAACAAGATGTTATAAGGTATACCTACTAATGTTTAATTGTTTAATGTACAGAACAGGATGTAATGTACCGGAATGCAGGTGTTACAATATTGTTTTAGGACAACATTAGAAGGAGGGCTGGGAGGGGTGGGGGTGGGGTTGTGTGTGTGTGTGTGTTTTTTTTTTTTTCCCCTCTCTCCTTTACGTGCTTATTTCTCCACTATGATATTCTCAATGAGAAGTTTGTGATTTAACTAGGCCCGGGGCTGCTTACGGCAAAACCGGATCCGTTTATATTTTCCCCCAACGAAGAAGTGCCAATAGTAGGGCACATATCAGTATAGTTGACCCAATTAGGTCTTTTTTTTCCCTTTTCTATTATAAATTATTTTTTTTTATTTTTTTTTTCTCTCTCTGTATTGACATTCAGGCTAGCATACTAAAATAATTCCAATTGCTTATTGTAAATAAAAGCAAAATTAAACTCTATACACACAATGTCAGAGGTTTAAATATACCTCATAAGCGATATGCCCTATTGAAAGAATTACGTAGCATACAAGCGGATATAATCTGTCTCCAAGAGACACATTTTAAAAATAGCTCTAATCCTACAATAAATGCGAAAAACTTTCCGCATCAATACCATGCTACATCTTCAACCAAAAGTAAAGGAGTGTCAATACTGGTGAGTCAAGCATTGGCTTTTGATCTAATATCAGTGCAATTAGACCAGCAAGGCAGATTTATTATCCTTATCTGTATTTTAAATAATATTACTTACACAATAGTCAATTGCTATTTCCCAAATAAAAATCAGGCAAGCTATATGGCAACTATCTTGGAAAAAATTGAGAAAGTTCAAACAGGAACGTTGATAATATGTGGGGCTTTTAACCATATAATGGAACCTAATGCAGATTTGACAGCTCTACATACACATAATACTTTTCTAACAAAACACTAGCTTCGTATGGTTTATATGACATATGGAGAACGATCCATCTAGAAGACCGAGAATACACACATCATTCGCAAGTGCACAATACGTATTCACGTATAGACAGATACTTTATGCTCAGCACACATCTGGATTTGGTTAAAAGCTGTGAGATAGGTGTTACAGCAGAATCAGATCATAACCCAGTGATACTAACCCTGTTGGACTCATATCAATATAAAGACAAAAGCCCATGGAGATTAAATGAACAGCTGCTTAATGATTCCACATTTAAAGATAAACTACGGAATGAAATACAACAATATTTTGAGTATAATGACAATGAAGACACAAACCCGATGACACTTTGGTTGGCACATAAGTCTGTAATTCGAGGCACATTACTGAGTAGAGCGTCGTATATCAAGAAAACAAACCATAAAACATTAATTAATTTACTAAGGAAATTACAAGATATCCATAGAATGAATCAAACAAATCCCACCCAAGCTTTACAACAACAAATAAAGTCTGTCCAGCAAGATATCAAATCAATTCAATTCAAGAAAGCTAGTATAGCATTGAAAAAACTTAGAGCGACATCATACTCATTAGGAAATAAGGCCACCAAAGTGCTAGCGCAAAGAATACGAAATAAGCAGGCCCAGACAAGAATCCCTTTTATCAATACACATTTGGGTCATAAAGTCATGCAACCCGTACAAATATGCAATGCTTTTGCCCATTACTATAAAACGTTGTACAATCTAAAAAATCAGAGCTCACAATCAATACCCACGCCAACATCTATTCGCTCATATCTGTCCAAGATTGCTTTTCCAAAAATAGAGGTAATTCAGTCAGAGAAGCTTTGTTTACCTATCACTACAGAAGAAGTCCTCCAACAAATAGATAAGATGCCGAAAGAAAAAGCTCCAGGGCCGGATGGCTTTACTAATATATATTATAATATATTTAAGAAAGAATTAGCCTCAGCTCTTACCAGCTTTTATAACACTGTTCAAACGATGGGCACTTTTCCACCTGAGGTCTTGTCGGGACACGTCATCACTATCCCTAAACCAGGGAAGTCCCCAAAGTCCTGCCAAAATTTTAGACCGATATCTTTACTGAATACAGATACAAAACTTTATGCCAAGATCTTGGCAGAGCGACTAAAGGACATAATACCAACATTAATACATTCGGATCAGGTAGTATTTGTGGCCGGCAGACAAGGTCAAGATAACACTAGAAAGGTGTTAAATCTATACAACATATTACAGACCACCAAGCAGGAAAGCATTATGTTATCATTAGATGCCGAAAAGGCATTCGACAGGTTAAATTGGGACTTTTTACATGAAACATTATTGGCCTATGGATTTCCACACGGATTTATCTCAGCAGTTGAAGCTCTTTATAATACACCAACAGCAGCAGTACTCTACTCAGGATTTAAGTCAAAGACCTTCAGCATCACTAATGGGACCCGACAGGGGTGTCCATTGTCACCTTTCCTTTACGTATTGGCCCTAGAACCTCTGGCTATATCTATAAGAAATAATGAGAACATACACGGGGTACAAGTGGGTCATAATGAGTATAAACTTAGTATATTCGCTGATGATATTCTTTTAACAATTACCCAACCATTTATATCACTTCCCTCATTACATAAAGAACTGCAGCAATACAGTCAACAATCATATTATAAATTAAACATGACAAAAACTCAAGCAATGTGTCTCAACACAACTAAAGCTACAGATGAAAGATTGAAAGGAAGCTTTTCCTATGATTGGAGAGAAGATCATTTAATATTCTTAGGCATTAGAATCACTAAAAAAGAAAAAGATCTCCTATTAGTCAACTATACGAAATTAATGAAGGAAATCGATAACCAACTAAAATCCTGGAAGAATCTTTTCTTATCTTGGGTAGGGAAAATAGCAGCACTTAAAATGTCAATATTACCTAAGATATTTTACCTTTTTAGATCATTGAATTTATTACTCCCACAAAAATATATAACAGCTATGCAAGCTGCTATGGTTCGCTTTAGCTGGGGTAACAAACACCCGCGAATGCCTAAAACATTATTGATGAGAAACCTGGAAAATGGAGGAATGGGGATACCAAACATAAAGGCATATTACTACTCTTCTATACTCACGAATGTGATCAGTGCTCATTCAACCAATTATATCCCTCAATGGGTGGCAATGGAAAATAATTATTGCGGACCACAGGATCTTTCAACATTATTATGGAAACCTCAACAACTACGACAATTAAACTTAAATATGTTGCCCTCTACCAAACATCTAGTGAAAATATGGGATATGTACAGAGATAAATTATGTACAGCCAACCCATGGGCCTTAGCGACTCCAATCAAAATTGTACACGTCTGCAATGGAACGTTTCCATATCAGAAATGGGAAAAAATGGGAATTACACATCTGTTTCATCTATGTACCACAGCAGGTTTAAAATCATTCTCGACTCTACAAAAAGAGTTTTCATTACCAGCAAGTTACACATTTGCATACCTACAAATTAAAGCGATCTTAGATACAGAAAAGGTTCGGGTAAGAACAGAAACGATGCAATCCTCTATATCGAAGTTTGAAGAGAAATGTCTATCATTAAGCCCGCCGAAAAAATCACTGCCTTTATGCTATCAAATATTAGCCAACCCAGTGGAAAATGCAGAGTGGAAATTTATGCAATATTGGCAAGAAGATCTTCAACAGAATATTTCAATAAGGGAATGGGAACACATTTTCAACGCACATTCTGGACTAACTACTAGCACCGCACATTTAGAAGTAACAAGGAAAATAATGTATAGGTGGTACATGGTTCCGGCCTGCTTGCATACTATATTCCCGGACTCTCCAGACAGGTGCTGGCGTTGCGATACAGATAGAGGCACTATGTTGCATGTCTGGTGGACATGTAAAGAGGTGAATATATTATGGAAGAAAATTGAAAGAATAATAAAACAAACTACAAATCAGCAAATATCCCACGACCCAAAAACAATACTGCTCCGATTACTCCCAAGTAATACTACTAAAATAATCAAGAAAATTATATTCCTTTTACTGAGCACAGGGTCTTTATTAATTGCTAGATATTGGAAGTCCAAAGATCTACCTTCATTACAAGAAATTGAAGAAGTAATGTCGACAACAGTAGAATATGAAATATTAATGTGGAACCAAAGAAAAATAGGGAAGCTGAGCCCACAAATAGTCCAAATGTGGAAAACTTACCTTGAATCTAATAAAAAGAATTAGTATCTGAGTAGAAAACAGATGACTTATGGGTTTTGAGTAATGTTATCTTTTGAATAGTTAATGTCTACCCTGACATTCCTACTCAATTTTCAATAAGGTAAGGGAGTACAAAAACTTATATTTGATGAAAAAGCATTGAAGCAACTGGAAGTAAACTGATATAATAACATAAATGTCAATACTTGAAGGAAAAAGAGAGAAAGGGAAATTATAATTTTGTATTAGAATTTTTTTATTTATTTTTTGTGGGTGTATAGCAGGAAAATAATCGACAAACTTAGGTTGAGATAAATATTTAAGATATAAGATCTAAAAGAAAAAAAAGGGAATAATAGGAAAGAGAGAGAAACTGAGGAAGAGACAGAATGTTGGGAACTTTCTATTTAACAGTTTAATAGGTTAAAATAAACATATCAACTTCAGTAGAAGTATAATCCTAGATCAAATCTTAGGATGTGTATTATGATAACACTCTGTTTTGACAACAATGTCCTTTTTGATATGTACAAAGATAACATGGATTCCTTTTTTTGTTGTACACCCCCCCCCCCTTTTTTTTCTGTATCCCCTTTTATTTTATGAAGAAATACAATAAATGGTAAGAATATAAAAAAATAAAAAATATAACAAGGCCATCTGGTGAAAAATATTGCACAAGGTGACCTGAAACAACTACTGAGGCAAACTGACCTGCTACTAAAATTAGACAAGAACTGGCACTGAGTTTAATTTTTCTATTTAATTTTTCTAGGCAGTTGTTTTTTTTTTCCTAGCTGGCTGGTTGTTTGGACTATGAATATTAAATATTAGTTTGGTTCACAGCAGTCATGTTGTACTACATTCACGTTTCTTTTTTATGTTTCCCTTTTATTCGACAGACAAAATGACCAATAAATACTTTATAGGTGCAAGTATCCACTTAATTACATTTGGATGTTTACTTAAGAGATTCTACCTAAATTCCTACAACCAGACCATACTTTATACCATTTTGGTACTCATTGGCAACTGTACTTTATTCTCAGGTCAATGTCTGTTTCACTACACAATATTGTGATATATATACAGTGGAACCTCGGAACTTGAACGTTCCCGTTCTCAAACAATTCGGAAGTCGAACATAAATTTTGAGTCAAACATGTCTCGGTATGCGATCGACCTTTGGTACCCGAACATACAACAAAGAGACATGAGTAAAAAATGGCTCGGTATGCGAACGATCTTCGGTACCAGAACATACAACAAAGAGCCACTTCTCATTTTCAAGTCAGACAATTATCATAAATAACTGTAATAACACCAACAGTAATTTTTTAGCAAGTTGAAAGGCAGGAACCACACAAATAAATGTAAGGTGCTTATTAGAGTAATCTCTGCATTTTTAATGCATACATATAAGTATAAAATGCTGTAATTTATGTGCATTAAAAATGCAGAGATTACTCTAATAAGCACCATACATTTATTTGTGTGGTTCCTGCCTTTCAACTTGCTAAAAATTTACTGTTGGTGTTATTACAGTTATTTATGATAATTGTCTGACTTGAAAATGAGAAGTGGCTCTTTGTGTATGTTCGGGTACCAAAGGTCGCTAGCATAGCGAGACATGTTTTATTCCAAATTTTTGTTCGACTTCCGAATTGTTCGAGAACGGGAACGTTCAAGGGTCTGGAACAGATTAATCAATTTTACATTATTTTTTATGGGAAATGTTAATTTTGCTCTTGAACACTTCGAGACTCGAACAGCCTTCGGGAATGGATTAAGTTTGAGTTCTGAGGTTCCACTATATATATTTATATATATATATTATATATATATATATATATATATATATATATATATATATATATATGTATATATACACATACATATACACACTTTAGTTCAGCTGTACAAAAAAAAACCACACAAAATTAAGCTTGGTTGTCAGGGGCACCTAATATGCTCAATATGCACATACATCCCTCACCCCCCACCCCAAGACTGGTATATAATTGCCTTGTATTGTTATTTATCAGTGGGTCATTAAGATTGTCATTTAGGGATATACACTGTCTCCTCATGTGTGTTAGTAGGCATTCATTACTAATGTTATGATTTATTTATTACTTTAGCTTCTTTTATATGGTTTTATTGTTATAATTGTTCCTTACATCATAGCTGGAAGGTATTTTCCAGTTTTGCTTATGTTTGGAAATATTTGGACACCAAAACAAGTTTTCGCCAGCTTATAAAAATAAATTAAAGTTACAGTAAAATGATGAATATGGACTAAAAGTGCAGTTTCTCAGCTTTAACTTGAGAGTATTTGCATCCAAATTGGAGGAAGGGTTTAGGAATGACATATTTTTAATATGTAGCCATCGCTTTTTCAAGGGACCAAAAGTAATTGGACAATTGACTCAATTCATCAATTAGGCAGGCATATAGGTATGGAGTTTATTCCAGGCATGGTATTCACATGTGGAAGAGATTGCTCTTAACCCACAAGAAGAGATCAAAGGTGCTCTCAATGAGAGATTTAGCAGGAACATTAGAAGTCACCAAATCAACAGATTGGTACATTTTGAGAAAAAAAAAAACTGGACTGCACTGGTGAGCTGGTGAGCTGTGTTACACAAAAAGGCCTAGACATCCTAGGAAAATAATGGTGGACAATCCTTTCTGTTAAAGAAAAACCCCTTCACAACTTTCAGGCAAGTTGAGAGCACTCTGCAAGTGATAGGTATATAATTAACCAAGTCTACCATAAAGAGAATACATCACAAATGCAATCACAGAGGGTTCATTACAAGCTGCAAACCATTTATAAGCCTCAAGAATAGAAAAGTCAGATTAGACTTTGCCAAAAAAACATCTGAAAATAAAACAAAGCATCCCAGTTCTAGAAGAGCATACTTTGGACAAATGAAACTAAGATCAAGGTGGAACAAGGTGGAGGCAGTATGATGCATGGTTTCCAGTGACATTGGGTCACTAGTGTTTATTGATGATGTGACAGAAATAGCCGAACTAATTCTGTAGTGTATAGGGATATATTGTCTGCTAGGATACAGCCAAATTCAATGACACTTTACAGATCACAATCAATTACCTGATATCAACCCAGTTGAGCATGCATTTTACGCTGAAGACAAAACTTAAGGCAAAAACAGCCTTAAACAAATGACAACTGAAGACAGCTGCAGTAAAGTCCTGGCAAAGCCTTACAAAGTAGGAAACCCAGCATTTGGTGATGTGCATGTGTTCCAGACTTCAAGCAGTCGTTGCCTGCAAAGGATTCTTGACAAAGTATATAAAATGTACATTTTATTTATGTTAATTTGTCAATTTAGATTTGAGCCTTTGAAATAAGGGGACTGCACTAGACATGTGCAATTCGGTTCGCGTCCAAATGGCTGAATTTTGGAAGTCCAAACCGAACTGAATTGCCAAAGTGCCCTACTCCTAACCCAACCCTAACCCTAACCGTACTCCTAACCCAACCCTAACCCTACTCCTAACCCCAATCCTAATCCTACTCCTAACCCTACGCCTTACCCTAACCCTACCCTAACCCAACCTTAACCCTACTCCTAACCCAACCCTAACCGTGCTCCTGACCCTAACCCTACTCCTAACCCAACCCTAACCCAACACTTACCCGAAGTTCCGTAGTGCTGAATTTCTGAAGTGCCGAACCGAAGTCCCGAATGCCGAAAACATTTTTTGCCCATGCACATCCCTAGTCTGCACATCAATTGCATCTTTGTTATTTCATTTCAAATCCATTGTGATGGCACACAGAGCCAAAATAATGAAAATATATCCGGACCTAACTGTATATATGCCATCAGTGCTTAAATGTCTGAATCACATATATAAAAATAGTGCACACTCAAAAGAACAGTTTTAAATAATTCAAGGCTACTTAAATCATCTATCTCTATCTATAAAAAATATGGGGATTCAGTTCCACTATTTAGCCATATCGTGTTATGTCACAGTACCCAGAGATTGACGGGCCTTACACTAATTTCAACTTGGAAACAAATTAAATAGTGCTAGTTCCAAATGAACTTAAAGTGTATTTAATATTTTCATGTATATACTCACAATGCATATCGTATGTGTGCTCTAGATCAAATGAAAATTATAGTCAAGTTAAAGTTATAATAGCGTATATGAAAGCATTTTCACTTTAATTGTTTAATATCATGTAGATCTCCCTTGTAATGTCAAAAGCGCTCTGATGCCTCATAGACTCCACAAATCCTGTGTACATGCCCGATGGTATCTGGCCCCAAGACATTAGCAGCAGATCAGCAGAGCTTTTAATTTCTGCAAGCTGCAAGGCAAGGGCACTCCTAAAACATATTTTAAATAATTTAAATTTAACATTTATTGCATACAAGATAAAAAATAAATGTTTAAGTTTGCCATCACAAACTTTCATCAGGACAAGCCAATACAGTTCTCAGTCCATGGGGATATTTCATACACATAATTAAAAAGAAACAACTAAAACACAACATATATTAAAAAAGTATATACTATCACTCCCCCCCCCCCCCCTTCCCATTTTTTATTCTCTTTAATTATATGTATGAAATATCCCCATGGACTGAGAACTTTATTTTATTGGGGGATTGAGAATGAAGAAAATAAAATAAGGGTGAGTCTATAGGTGATCCATTAGAACACTATTGCAAGTAGTGATGGGCCGAACGGTTCGCTGGCGAATAGTTCCTGGCGAACATAGCGTGTTCGCGATCGCCACGGACGGCAAACATATGCGATGTTCGGTCCGCCCCCTATTTTTTTTTTTGTGGCCAAATTTACTAATACTAAGTAAAAATTACTTAGTATTAGTAAATTGTGCCCCTACTCGCAATACCGCGAGTAGGGGCATGTCTATTAAACAGTGTGCAGCCACAGTGCTCACTGTTAACAAAAATAAAAAACGGGTCCTCCCCCCTGGGCCCCACCCCTGAGCGGTGGGTGGGGGCCCTAAATACCAATAGGGGGGACCTATTGTCCTCCCCCCGGCCCCCACCCCTGAGCGGTGGGTGGGGGACCTAAAAATAACAAAAGGGGGGGACCTACTGTCCCCCCCAGCAACCACCCCTGAGCGGTGGGTGGGGGCCCTAAAAATAACAATAAAGGAGGACCTACTGGTCCCCCCGGCCCCCACCCCTGAGCGGTGGTTGGGTCCCTAAAAATAACAATAAGGGGGGACCTACTGTCCCCCCCAGTCCCCACCCCTGAGTGGTGGGTGGGGGCCCTAAAAATAACAATAAGGGGGACCTATTGTCCCTCCGGCCCCCACCCCTGAGCGGTGAGTGGGGGCACTAAATACAAAGGGGGGACCCTAGTCACCCCTCCCCCCCATAGTTTATTCATTGGTTTTATCAACCGCTCAGCCTGAATTCATGGAACTCTTTTGGGAAGGCGCCTTGTGTGCGGTCGGTCTAAATTATACCCTGGTGGCGTTTCGGCTGCGTTGGTGAGATTTGAGTGCTTTTGGGATATGTTGGGGGTGCTCAGATCCAGGCTATCTGGTGCTATAGCACTTGAGGGGGTTCTTGTTAAATGTAAACAGCTGTTTGAGCAAATTGAGAAAGCTGCAAATCTTGGTAACACTTTAATTATTGGAGATTTTAATTACCCAGACATAAATTGGGACATAGGGACTAGTAGCTCAGCAAAGGGAATTAGGTTTTTAAACTTGTTAAATGACAACTTCATGTCACAACTTGTACAAGCGCCAACTAGAATGGACGCTTGTCTGGACCTGGTTTTAACAAACAACGTTGATCTTTTGACCAACATTCAAGTAGGTGAGCACTTGGGAAATAGTGATCACAATATAGTGTCCTTTGAAATAAACTCAAAAAAACAAAAACACATGGGGTATACTAAAACATATAATTTTAAAAAGGCCAATTTCAATAAGATAAGGGAAGCTTTACAATATATTGACTGGCATAAACTCTTTAGTGAAAAGAACACTGAGGATAAATGGATCATCTTCCAACAAATATTAGAAAGGTACATTTCTCAGTATGTACCATTGGGAAATAAGTATAAAAGAAACAAATTAAAACCAATGTGGCTTAGTAGAGAAGTAAAACAAGAGATTAAAAATAAGAAAAGGGCATTTAAAGCATTTAAATCAGACAAATCAGATGCATCTTATAAAAGATATAAGAAAGCAAATAATGCGTGCAAAAAGGCAATTAAACTTGCTAAACTTCAAAATGAAAAAATGATAGCTAAAGAGAGCAAAACCAACCCCAAAGCATTTTTTAAGTACATAAATTCCAAAAAACCCAAAAATGAAAGTATAGGTACACTTAAAACTGAAACGGGGGTGTTAGTTAATGAAGACCAAGAAAAGGCAGGAATTCGAAATAACTATTTCTCCTCCGTATATATTAAAGAAGAACCCATGGCAATAGATGTGCAAATGATTGCTACTAAAAACTTGCAGAATACTTGTAATTGGTTAACTCAAGACAATGTGCTGCAGCAACTAAAGAAAGTTAATATAAACAAAGCTCCAGGGCCTGACGGTATCCATCCACGTGTA
Organism: Pelobates fuscus; assembly: GCF_036172605.1. NCBI lineage: Eukaryota > Metazoa > Chordata > Amphibia > Anura > Pelobatidae > Pelobates > Pelobates fuscus. The sequence goes on from NC_086317.1 coordinate 115,727,491, forward strand.
CTTAAGGAACTAAGTGTAGAAATAAGTGAACCTCTGTTTTTAATCTTTCAAGATTCTTTTCTTTCAGGAAGTGTTCCGGAGGATTGGAGGAAGGCAGATGTGGTTCCTATATTCAAAAAGGGTTCAAAATCCTTGCCTGGAAATTATAGACCTGTGAGCTTAACTTCTGTGGCTGGTAAAATATTTGAAAGGTTATTAAGGGATAATATTCAAGAATTCCTTGAGAAGAATATGGTTATCAGCAAAAATCAGCACGGTTTTATGAAGCACAGATCATGTCAAACTAACTTGATTGCGTTCTACGAAGAAGTAAGTAGAAGTATAGATCAGGGTGTTGCAGTGGATGTGATCTATTTGGATTTTGCCAAGGCATTTGATACAGTTCCACACAAAAGATTAGTGTTCAAACTCAAGGAAATCGGTCTCGATGAAAATGCTTGTTCTTGGGTAGAACATTGGCTTAAAAACAGAATACAAAGAGTTGTCGTTAATGGTAAATTTTCAAGCTGGACAGAGGTGGCAAGTGGTGTCCCTCAGGGGTCTGTTCTGGGACCTCTTCTATTTAATATTTTTATAAATGATCTTGAAGACAGCATTGAAAGTCATGTTTCAGTGTTTGCAGATGACACAAAACTTTGTAAAATAATACAATGTGAGCAAGATATCACTTTGCTGCATAAGGATTTAGATAGACTGGAGGACTGGGCACTCAAATGGCAGATGAAATTTAATGTTGAAAAATGCAAAGTTATGCACTTCGGCGTAAAGAATACACAAGCAACGTATACCCTTAATGGAAGTGAATTAGGGATAACAACACACGAAAAGGACTTTGTGGGAATTGTTATAGACAACAAACTATGCAACAATGTGCAATGTCAATCAGCAGTGGCCAAGGCCAGTAAGGTATTGTCATGCATGAAAAAGGGCATTCATTCTCGGGACGAGAATATCATTTTGCCTCTCTATAAATCACTGGTAAGACCACATATTGAATATGTTGTGCAATTTTGGGCACCTGTTCTAAAGAAGGATATCATGGCACTAGAAAAAGTGCAGAGGCGGGCTACAAAATTAATAAAAGGAATGGAACATATCAGCTATGAAGAAAGGTTAACAAATTTAAACCTATTTAGTTTAGAAAAACGTCGCCTGAGAGGGGATATGATAACATTATACAAATATATTCGGGGCCAATACAAACCATTGTGTGGAAATCTATTCACAAACTGGACTTTACATAGGACACGAGGCCATGCGTTTAGACTGGAAGAAAGAAGATTTCGTCTAAGGCAAAGGAAAGGTTTTTTTACTGTAAGAACAATCAGGATGTGGAATTCTCTGCCTGAAGAAGTGGTTTTATCAGAGTCCATACAGATGTTCAAACAGCTACTAGATGCATACTTGCAAAGACAGAATATTCAAGGATATAATCTTTCAATGTAGGGTAATAACTGCTTGATTCAAGGATAAATCTGACTGCCATTCTGGGGTCAAGAAGGAATTTTTTGTCCTAGCTTGTTGCAAAATTGTGCTTCAAACTGGGGTTTTTTTGTTTTGTTTTTTTTGCCTTTTGCCTTTTGCCTTTTGGATCAACAGCAAAAAACAGGTGTGAGGAAGGCTGAACTTGATGGACGCAAGTCTCTTTTCAGCTATCTAACTATGTAACTATGTAACTATGTATGTTTTTGGGGTGTATTTGCCAGGCGGTCCACCACAATGTTTATTTGTGTTCGGGGCATAATGCCATAATGAGTGAAAGTACTTGAGACAGTATAGACATAACACATACTATATGACGATGCGGTAGGCCTGTAAAAAAGAGGGCTCACTCTAGGAGTTGTATTAATGGATGATGCGAAAAGGTGGAGTGGTGGGAGGGGCATGCAAATCATTAGACAAGGTAACGGTGTGTGAGACAGAATTGGAGTCCCTTAAAAGGGGAAACTGTCTAAATTAGATTATTATGGTTTTATTTTAGATGCTTGTGATTTGTTTAGACATAGTTTTATTTCTATGGTGGTCCTTACTTTTTCTCTGTGCCGATCCATTGCTACTTAATATTATTTGCTCGATAATATCTGTGTATATATATATTTGTGTTCGGGGCATTCTCACATAGAGAAAATATAGTTAATGGGAGTGGAGGGTGGGGCTATTCGTCTAGACCAACGAAGGTAAGTGAGGGAAAGGGGGGAGTCCCTTAAGTAGGTCTATAGCCCCTCCCACAACTTCAGGCCATGCCTTCCAATTAGTGTTCGGGGCATTCTCATATGATATGGAATACTCTGGTGAAGAGAAATACAATAAAAGGAAATAGTCGGTTGATAGTCGATGTATGCTGTAGGCCGGTAAATAAAGTGGACAAAAAGAGAAAAGCAAGGTAACCATAATATCTGTGTATGTATATATATATATATATATATATATATATATATATTATATTATATTTGAATGTATGTATATATATATATATATATATATTTATATACATTGCTGTTTGCATCATTTAGTAGAATATCCCCTTGTGTTTTTTTGAGAACAAGGAGTCAACAGTCTATCTATATACTGTGTCATTTTGAGACTATTTGTTGCAAAATATCTTCTTTCTACATAGCTAGGATATATATTTTGTTATTGGCACAATTTCATGATGTTATAGTGCCGTTTTCTGTATTTTGTGAGTGTTACATAAAGTGATTTACCAATGTTTACTTATTTCTACATTATGAGAGGAGTGCTCACACTGTATTCTTTGTTTATATTTACAGTTTGTATCTAAACACTCTTATTTTGTGTGAAGCAGCCCAATTTAATATCTTTACCTTCTAAGGGGAAGCTTATCTTTTATTTTATCCATATATAGTATTATACATTTTTTTTTTTTTAGGAGGGGCCTAGACGCCTTCAATGTAAGTAGTCAAACTATATGTTAATGCTTGACTACTTTCTACTCTAAGTAGTAAACAATAACAACATGGTACGTTCATCTTGAATCATTAGCAGGGCTTAGCTCACAGATGACATTTTAGTCTATAAACTAATAAGGCGAGCAAATGGAAGCTCTGTGAAGGAGCTCAACCCCAAATATTTGTAAAACGATTAGCTGCAGTGGGTATGGTATAGTGCTCCATTAAAAACAAAAACAAAAATCAAAAAGTTCGACTATCTAGTGCCTTGTTACAGAAACATTGTGCCAGTTTGCTAACAAAGTTTCCATTCAGGATTACACATTAATTCTCATTCTCACATCTTTCTTTCCCACCAGTTCTGAGACATCATCTCAGTCTCTAAACTTGATAAAATGTAAAACCATTAGCAAAAGTTTGACTACTTACATTTTCTGTCCGTCTTTTCTGAAAATGGATATTTCTGAAAAGAATGGAGGAATTTGGGTAGAAGAAAGCAGAAGCTTTTTAGAACAATATATATATTACAAGACAGCTTCGCCACAAGGCACAAAATCCTGGTACTTGTGTAGCAACTGGTGGTCCAGTCTTGAGGCATTGTATCTTGGATACTTGCCATTTCTTGTCTTAGCTTAGGTTACCATTTATGTTTGACAGTGTATTACTTATTCAGGACTTATGAAACTAAACATGTTTAGGCTTTGCTCTGTATTGTTTGGCATATTATTCTGCCCTAGGCTTTTTTTCCAACTTTATAAAGACAGAAGATGCAGATGCAGCAATAGTACAGTAAAAGGTGAATGAAGATGAGCTCTTCCAGTGATTGCAGTGGAACCAATGTATTACAAGAATCTTCCAGTGATAGCAAGGATGCTGACCTTTTACAAGAATATATACATGCCTTCATCATTTCAAAGGTAGGAAAATTATAATATGTTATTGCTAAATACAGATTAGGGAACAGCACACACACACACACAAAATATATATATACAGTTTAAATTTCACAAGGCTACTCAAAATCACCTATCTTTGCATTTCCCATTTTGATTTAGCATTTTCATTTGATATAGAGCAGATATATGATATGCATTGTGAGTATATGCATCAAAGCACTATCACTTTAATTGTTTAGGTTGACCCTGTATTTTTTTTTATTATGTTTTTATAATATACATTTTGCTTTATATCTATTGTGGCAGGGTCAGAGAGGCTTTCTATGTAACTAACAGATTGGAGGGCTCTCTATTCCCAGCATCATAGGTTTAATTGGTGGAAGTCAGCCCTTTCAGGTGAATGTAATTAACCTGCACTAGTGGTTTAATGGGTCAGCCTCTGAAGGCATCAGGGAGTCTAAGAGCTGGGAGAGAGGAGGCTGTTAAAGGACCACTATAGTGCCAGGAACTTTATAAAGACAGAAGATGCTGATGCAGCAATAGTACAGTAAAAGGTGAATGAAGATGAGCTCTTCCAGTGATTGCAGTGGAACAAGTTGAAGTAGGATTTATTTTATTTTTGTTTAATTTATTTCTGTGAAGCACTGCATTGTATAACCTGTGGAAAGTGCAAATAAACTGCACTACTATTTTATCCTAAAGCTTGCTTTTGAAGTTTGTCCAGAGCCTGGCTATCCTGCCACACTATTCACAAAGCTCTTAAAACAGGTTAATCAAATACACTTGTTCTTTTAGCACTAGCAGTATTTAATTTGTCTCCCATGTTGGAATTAGAATTTCTTTTTGCTACAGTTTTTTCATTTGTGTTTATCCCCTTAAGGATGGAGGGAGTTCTATGCCATCCTTTTTTGCGTGACTCTAAATGCCGGAAAGTGGCATAGAACGTCCCTGCCGATCCTACGGGCGGGTTGGGATCCTGGGGTCTGCCTGGGAGCTCAGGCAGCCCTCCTCTGCACGATTAAATCCTCCCAGGCCATGTGATCGTGGGGTCCTTGCGATCACATGGCCAGAATAGCTGGCTTATGCAGTGCTTGCAGGGGGCTGCAGCTCAGGCTCCTGGAAAAAAGTTTTCAAAGTTAATAAAAGTTGTTAAAAGGTTTAATAAAGTAAATAAAATTACTTAGATCATATATATATATATATGATCTAAGTACTTTTATATGCACACACATAAACTATTATTCTAAGTGTATTTTAATATATTTATATAATTATATAAATTTATATTATAATACACTTAGAATGCCGTTAAATATATATCTAAATATATATATATATATATATATATATATATATATATATATATATAAATATATAAAATGAAAATAAAATAATAAAAATACATTAAAAAATATATACTGATTTAAATTTGTTCTAACTGTATTTTGATATTAATATACATATATATTAAATTCAAAATACATTTAGAGTGACGTTATAAATGTATATATGCATCTATATATCTATATCTCTCTCTATATAGCTGTATATGAATAAAACTAATAAATAAAATTATATATATTCATATTTAAATGTTTCAAATATATTTATATAATATTTTTACATGATTAAGTAATTTTATTAATTACAATCTGAGGGACCAGCCCGACAACCCAGGCAGAAAGGCCAGAGAATTTGGCTCGCAAGCCCTATATTTAACCCTGTAACTTTCCAGAAAACCATAAAACCTGTACATGGGGGTGTACTGTTTTACTCAGGGAGCTTTGCTGAACACAAATATTAGTGTTTAACCCCTTAAGGACACATGACATGTGTGACATGTCATGATTCCCTTTTATTCCAGAAGTTTGGTCCTTAAGGGGTTAAAAACAGTAAAAAAAATATCACAATGATGATATCATCAGTGAAAGTGCCGGTTTTTGCATTTTTCACAAACAGTACTTTCACTGGCAACATAATTGTTGTGATACGTTTTACTATTAAAAAAAAATAATAATACTTGTGTATACAATATTTGTTTAACAGTACCCCCATGTATAGGTTTTATGGTGTTTTCAAAAGTCAAATACAAGGCTTGAATTTCTTTTTTTTTAACATTGAAATCTGCCCGCTTGGTTATGTTGCCTTTGAGACCGTATGGTAGCACAGGAATGAGAATTACCCCCATGATGGCATGCCATTTGCAAAATAAGACGACCCAAGGTATTGCAAGTGGGGTATGTCCAGTCTTTTTTTTAGCAGCCACTTAGTCACAAACATTCCTGGGCTACTATACGGTCTCAATGCAACAAAACCAGTCTGGTTAATTTCAATGTGTATAAACTAAAAAATTTAATGTGTTGTATTTGGCCCTGTAACTTTCCAAAGCACTATAAAACCTATGCATGGGGGTACTGTTTTACTTGTGAGACATTGCTGAATACAAATATGTGTACTTTATTGCAGTAACAGCAAACATTAGTATGACATTCACAGTTAAAATGCCATGCAGAACCAAAAAACTAACATTTTTAAATGTCTCACTTATTTTTATATTTTATTCATATTAAATTATGTTTAATATATAAATATTTGATGTGCCATGAAAGCCCTGTTTCTCCTGAACAAAATTAAATATGATATGTGTGGTTGCATTTAATATGAAAGAGGTGAATTACAGTTGAACAGACATATAAAACAATTCCAGGTTTTGTTTTTACATTTTGTTTTGATCACAACTTGTACTATTGGCTCAGTCCTTAGGGGGTTATTCCTGCAGCCATGCTATTGACTCAAATCACATTTTTTTTTTTACAAATTTAAAGATAACTACATTTTTAAAAATATCATATCTTAAACACTTCACAATTTTAAATTGTTTTTTTCATGCTTTGCGCAGAATGGAATCTAGTCCATGAAACCTCACTTATCCTTATATATATTCCAATCATGATTACCATGCTATATTGCAATGGTTCCCAACCTTTTTTCACTTGAGTACTCCTTGGCAGCCTATATCTATAAATTGTACCCCTCATATTAGCAAAATATTTGTTATTAATATAGTTGCTGTTATTTCAAATCGTGTTTTTTTTTCTGCCCCACGTTCCCCCTGCTTCTCCTCTGCCCCAGGCTCCCTTGGCTTCTTCTCTGCCCCAGGCTTCCTTGACTTCTCTTCTGCCCCATGCAGATACAGACACACCCATAGATACAGCTATACAAACACTGACACACATACAGACACACATGCAGATGCACAGAGACACAGATACTAACACTGACATCATAGTTACATAGTTACATAGTTAGATAGCTGAAAAGAGACTTGCGTCCATCAAGTTCAGCCTTCCTCACACCTGTTTTTTGCTGTTGATCCAAAAGGCAAAAAAGGCAAAACTAATAAAGATATGTTGGCGCCACAAAAACAACAACCAGTGCAGCAAAATTTCACCCAAGTGTTACCACAAACACTTATACATACAAAATCTTAGAGTGTAAAATAAGGTGATAGCGCACAAATGGTTATTGTAGATCACAGCAATACGGGTAGGTATGCAGAAATCTATTAAAGGAAACAAAAAAGCAACATAGCATACACTGTAGAATGTGGTATCCGCATAAAAGATACAAAGGACACTCACGGATTAGAGAGCCCTCAAGGTTGGCTCTGGACTCTTTGGTATTTTCAACACTCTCAGCTTGATGTAGTGTATCTGGTTTCCTTAGTGTTTTCATTCTGGATACATGTATGTACGTAGCGGGGAATGTGGTGCGACTAAGAGTAAGGAGACTACCCCAATTCTCCCCCCAATAATGACAAACAATGAATATTGGATGAAACAGGCCACAGCATTTATTAAACTTACAACTGTAGGACTCATCCGAACTTTATTCATTTTCTTTAATTCAAATATAAATAAACATATAAATATATACATACCATAATTAACATATAAATTACACTTATTGCCCTACAGCCTCCAACTTAAATAACCGTCCTTGCCAACGAACTTAACCAGGTGCCTATGCACCAAAACTTTACCCACTGGTGTCTCGCCTCCCCCCTCGTCCAAACCAAAAATTCCCATCATCTTAAATGCTCTACCACCAGCCGGCTTTTTGCTCGGTGGGCACGTCCTATTCGGTAACTTAAAAGTTTACCTTACAGAGCAGGGGAGGTTGAGACCCACCATGTCCATCTCCTGACATTCCATCTGGTCCCCAACCCTGTTGGCAAGGATGCGCTCCCCGCTAGCTGTGACGGAACAAAAACAGAAAATTAGGGTGGGTGGGAGGGAAGATGTTTGCTGGCCAGAATCCCAAAAGGCACTGAGGTAAGATGATCTCTGCCCCACTACAAACCCATAACCACTCCCCTAAACACATATAGCCAATTACTAGCACCATCCCTACACTCATACATGTGCCCTTGTCCGTTTAGCTGTGCTGACTCCCCAGGGCCTTGTATGTACGTAGCGGGGAATGTGGTGCGACTAAGAGTAAGGAGACTACCCCAATTCTCCCCCCAATAATGACAAACAATGAATATTGGATGAAACAGGCCACAGCATTTATTAAACTTACAACTGTAGGACTCATCCGAACTTTATTAATTTTCTTTAATTCAAATATAAATAAACATATAAATATATACATACCATAATTAACATATAAATTACACTTATTGCCCTACAGCCTCCAACTTAAATAACCGTCCTTGCCAACGAACTTAACCAGGTGCCTATGCACCAAAACTTTACCCACTGGTGTCTCGCCTCCCCCCTCGTCCAAACCAAAAATTCCCATCATCTTAAATGCTCTACCACCAGCCGGCTTTTTGCTCGATGGGCACGTCCTATTCGGTAACTTAAAAGTTTACCTTACAGAGCAGGGGAGGTTGAGACCCACCATGTCCATCTCCTGACATTCCATCTGGTCCCCAACCCTGTTGGCAAGGACACGCTCCCCGCCACAAACCCCGCTGTTTTAAACCTAAAATCAGCGGGGAGCCCCACCAAAACCAACCAGGCCTGTTCCACCACTTCCTGCATGGCATGACGAAAAAAGGTCTAGCCCGACCTTCATCACCCAGGAACACAGTAGCTGCCACATGCGCGAAAACACCCTGTGGCAAACCAAAATCCCCTTACCTTCAAACACCTCGAAAGGCCCTCCAATTTTGCTTCATACGGCAGCGTACCATGCACTGATTATGGGCCCGCTGCCAAAAAATACGGGAAATGACCTTATTTTTATTTATTATTATTAATTTATTATTATTATTTTTTTTATTTTTATTTTTTTTAACCGCTGTTGTTATAACATACGACAAGTCCTGTATAACACATCCAGAACTTATTATAATAATCTCTATGACCATAATCTCTCTTCTTTTCTGAAACCAAAACGAACACATTTCATACCTCTGGTACCAAACCAACGAACCTCCGCTCCAGAAGGCGCACAACCCAATAGCTCACCTCCCGGACGGACACCCGCATCCCACCTGGGAGTATAACCAGGAAAAGGACATCCAGATATTATCTGTTTTCCAAGTGCACCCTGGGAATTGTTACTTGTACACAAGGAAGCGGTACTTAATTATCTACCTCAAAGGAATGAATGGATGAGCCACCGCTGCTGAGAATTGAACCCGAACCCCCCCAAGGATTGAACAAATTCCACAAACCAGCATTACTTCATCGAGACATCTCACCATACCCCCTCCCGGTTCTTCGCGCCATGTGCGCTGACATACCCATCCTAAAAGCCTCCAAGGCAGCGCTAAACCGAAAGGAATGCCACAAGATTCCTTGCCGACAATCCCCAGAACCATCAGACTTGAGCGAAAGACCCAAAAAATTGGGAATGGGAAAGAGAAAATCCCATCCGCATAACCCAAAAGAGGGCCCGTGCATACTGGGTGCAGCTCACAGTTCTCTACAAAGGAAAAGTGCAAAAGCCGAACCGCCATACCCTTCCCGAAAAACATCCAACCTGGATTGTCAAATACTTATAGTGATATGACCCGCAGGGCGCCGAATGGTGGCAAACAATACCCCACCACCGCATGGCCTACTAGGAATCACCAATACCCCAACATGCACGGGAGCATAACGTCCAAGTGGCCGTGGAAACTGATCCACGGACCCATTCCGTAACTCTGCTAGACTGAGCGACCATGAGTCCGCCGGCAAGGCGTCCCCTCCAGATCCGCCTGTGAGGCGATTGCCCCTTAAGCAAGTGAACCACTGGAGGGAAGGAGGCTGTGAGCCGAGTAATGGCTTGAACAACCCCTAAACTGTCACATTGAAACACTACCCTTAGATACTTAAAATGTGACCGCCAGACCTCCCCCACCACCAAAATGGGGAAACGCTCCAAAAAGGCCACATTCTTTGTGAGCCCAGAATGGCCCCAAACCCCACCGCGCCAGTCGCGTACGTAAATAGGTGGAGGTCGGCGTTAGAAACCTCGGGCTTTTGCCAGGAGGACCGGCCATGATATGCAGCTAAGAAGGAGTCCCAAACCGCCAAAATCTCCCGCAGCGGTCGACTGAGTTGAATGAAATGGCGAGGCCCGGAGAACCCAGCTGTCGCCGCTGCCAGACGCCGGTTAAAGACCCGCCCCACGGGCATGATCCGACAGGCAAAATTCAGATCACCCAGGTGCGACTGCAGGCTGTGCAGCTGAATCTCGTGCCGCCCCATGGCCAAGGCCCCCTCGCGCCGCCAGCCTTGAATCACATTCAAAGGCAAGCAGCAGTCCCCCGCCAAAGGGTCTATCTCAATGCCCAGAAAGCTGAGACAAGTGACCGGGCCCACCGTCTCGCTGTGTGCCAACGGGATCTCAAACTAATGTAACACCTCACCCAGAACCCGTCGCAGCAGCGCACAGGCTGTCGAATTGGCAGGACCCACACAAATGAAATCAGCGAGGTAATGTAGCAAGGGGTCTATCCCAGTCTCCTCCCTCACCACCCAGTCCAAGAACATGCTGAAGCATGCAAAGTAACAACAGAATATGGAACTACCCACAGGGAGGCACATATCCATGTAATACATGCCTACAAAACACAGCCCAGAAGATGATGACATTCCGGGTGCACCGACAGTAGACGGAAGGCTGAATCCACATCAGCCTTGGCCAACAAGGCCCTAGGGCCCATGGCCCTGAACATGTCAACCGCCACGTCAAAGGATGCATAACATACCCGGCAGAGTTCCCAAGAGATGTCGTCATTCACCAAACCCCCCCCCACTCGGGGGTACGATAAATGGCGAATCAGACGGTATTTGTCCAAAACCCATGCTCAACCCATCCAGTAGGATGCCAGCCGCCCGACGATTCCTATAAACTGGTGAGCCAAGGGCATATCGCGCTCATGACCCCTGGCGCCATCGCCCTCTGACCCCAAATCCCTTATCTCGCCAACTTTACCCCGCTTGAAGCAGTGGGAAGCAGTGGGAGGCGGGATGGGCTCCCCCACAAGTGGAACATTCGTGCTGGAAACGGTAAGATGCCCCCATTTGCAGTGACTGTCGTTAAATTTCAACAACAGCCCGGCCTCTGATTCGCGGCCGGTGAGGAGGAGGACCCTCCCCATCGCCCCCCTGAGAAAGGACAAGAACCCACCCTGCTGTGTGGCCGGGCAGGTCACAGTGGAGAGCCCCGCAGAGGAGGGCAGCCGAGGTGAGTACCCAGATGGGGGACATAGGGACCAGGAATAGGGACAGAAGGGACAGGGGGAGACAGAGAGAGCCAGGAGGGGGCTTAGAGAGAGGAGGAACACCCAGCACAGCAGGAACAGGGGAGGAGGAGGGAGGGAGACAGACAGAGAGAGAGCCAGGAGAGGGCTTAGAGAGAGGAGGGACATCCAGCACAGCAGGAACAGGGGAGGAGGAGGGAGGGAGACAGACAGAGAGAGAGCCAGGAGAGGGCTTAGAGAGAGGAGGGACATCCAGCACAGCAGGAACAGGGGAGGAGGAGGGAGGGAGACAGAGAGAGAGGAGAGGGACACAGACCAGCAGCAACAGGGGGGGGAGGAGGGAGGGAGACAGAGCACAGAGAGGGGAGAGGGACACAGACAAGCAGCAACAGGTGGGGGGAGGAGGTAAACACCAAGGCAGGGGAGGACTCCAGAGGGAGAGGGGACAAGGGATGACACCCCAGGGGGTGAGGGAGGAATTGTGGATAGAACCCGGGGAGGAGAGGGGGACCCCCCCCCCCAGCCGACCCTCCTCCCCAGAGGAGCCATCAGAGCCTGGGGAGGACCCCCCTCCACCCCCCAGCGGCAGCACAGCCGTGCCCCACGTGGCCCTTGAGGGGCCCACTCACCACCACCGGCCTGGTTCTGGATCTGCCGTGCGCCGACCACGTGGGGGCTGGGAAGGCCTCCCAGACCCCCCAGGATCCTCAGCAGGTCTTCTGGCCCCCCTGGCCCGCTGTCCACGGCCGGGGGGTGGCAGATGATGTAGGCCGCGTGTCAGATGGAGCAGATGGAGCTGACACGCGGCCTGGTAGTGCCTTGGGCCTGGGCTCCAGCTCCCATACTGGGCCCGAAGGGGGGGGATCAGGGCTGTAGCCGCGTGGGAGGCCCCAGGAGAGGTCTGACCGCGGGGGGGGGGGTGATCCCACACCGGTGGCCACAGGTTGGAGGGGAGCACATGGCTCCTGAAGGTGCCTACCGCCATCCAGGGTAGCAGCAGCTCTGAGGGCAGCAGGAGTGAATCCACAGCCATTTCTCAAGCAGGAAAAGTCACCAGGCCCAGGACAAACAGGAGCGCAGAGGCAGGGGAGATGTTTGCTGGCCAGAATCCCAAAAGGCACTGAGGTAAGATGATCCCTGCCCCACTACAAACCCATAACCACTCCCCTAAACACATATAGCCAATTACTAGCACCATCCCCACACTCATACATGTGCCCTTGTCCGTTTAGCTGTGCTGACTCCCCAGGGCCTGGATCAGAATATAAGATCAGGAACCAAAATAATAAGTATAAAATACACTTTATTAGAACACAACAAACAGAGTGGTAGTGAAAATATAAAGCACTACGCCCATGGCAGGTCTCCCTCAGCTGCATCTATCAACAAAAATAAAGACATACTATTTATATATAACTTAATAGCAAAGTAAGAAACAGGTGTGTAATTATAATGTCCATATATGGTATGTCCAGGTGGTATTTCCGGTTTCCAGGCAGAACATTTTAAAATGCCCTTAGTGCCCATCCAATCCTAAACCTCCCAAATGTAAAATTTCCCGCCCCAGAAGGAGCATCATCAAAGTGCTGCTGCTGTATATTGTGAACATAGGAAATCCGTTTCCGGTATAACTATAATGGTGTAGGTGATGATCTCCTCAGACACAGTTTCCTCCAACAAGAAGTGGGAGTAAAGTTAAATGAGTCCATGTGCGCCATATTGGTTAATGGAATAGGAAAGGGCAAAAAGTATAATACAGATGGTTATTAAAAGTATATTGAAATAACCATTACTAAATAGAAACACACATGATAGTAAGTGAAGTAAAAATATAAGAAAAGCAGTATATATACTTAATATATATTTGTTTAAATAGAAATTAGCAATAAAGTGCATACATAGCTTGTAAAAAAAAAAGGGGTATATACAACGAAGTTGACGTAAGAAGAAGGGGGGGGGGGGGCGGGGAGAGAAGGGATGACAAGAATACCAGAACAAGTCAAACAGAAATGAAGAGAAGGGGAAATATATCAATATAGCTGGCAGAGCTCATCACTAAGATACAACAACTGTCTCCATACATTACGACAAATGGTTGAACTAAGCTACATATCATTGATCCCTAGTACTGTTAAAGTTTTTCTTGTATATATATATTCTAATGTTTTTTATCCTCCTAGCGAACCTCGTAACAGACAACACAAACCACCGCACGACACAACAGGACGAGAAACCGAACACGAAACACCTAACCCCAAAACGACGAACTGCAAACCGCCCTGACATAAAGAGCTATGACAAGACAAAGAAACCTCTAAGTAACCTTGAGTGATACAGCGCCAAAAGTGCTGGGGGAGAGAGGGAGACAGGAATGTGAAAAACCTTCCTCCTCTCTCCCTCACCACTAACCACAACACCCCCCACTAGGGGACCACAGTACACGAACCCCACCCCACAGGCACCACACAATACCCAATACCACAACACCACCTGGCAATCCTATAGAAAGACCAGGGTATACCGACACACACTACATACCCCCCCTCCTCCAATAGACATCCAGACCCCCATTCTGCGACCCAACCCACCACAACCCCCCCCTCAAAAACCACCCAACCCAAGGGGTGGAAGACCCCGGATCCTCCGCATAATAAACCACGAGCCAGACCCACACCCATAGTCAGAATGGAAAAAATGAAATGTATCTCACTCAAATGCAAGGGCCTGAATAACTCCGCTAAACGCCACCAGCTGATGCGATGGGCAAACAGAACAGGTGCTAACATAATACTCCTCCAGGAAACGCACTGTGAAAACTCGAGACCATTCCCACTTAAAAATAGACACTATAAAGAATGCCACTTAGCAAACTCCCTGAACGGAAAACACAATGGAGTAGCAATACTCATCCAGAACACATGCCCCGTTAGCTTCACACAGACCATAGCCGACCCCCAGGGCAGATTCCTTACTATAACAGGACAGCAAGGCACTCAAAAATATGCAATCACCCCAATAACCCAGACCCACCCTTCTGGACGGCCATCAAGGCTCACCTCAAGCTATTCCCCTCCCATCACACGATTATAGGGGGAGACTTTAATGCGGTCATAAACCCTCAAATTGACCGACAATGCCAAACGGACAAACTACTCTCGAACTTTGTACTCCAATCAGGCCTCCACGACATCTGGAGAATACAAAACCCCCCGACTTTACCTTTTTCTCTCACCCTCATCTCTCCTACTCCAGGATCGATATGTTCCTGATATCTCCTTCCCTTATGACCCAAGATATCACGACATCTATAGGCATGATCACGTGGTCCGACCAAGCAGAAATATCCCTCACACTCTCAATCCCACAAACAGCCAGATCATGGTCATGGCGACTAAACCCAACACTCCTGCACAACCCTGAAATAAAGGCATCCATCCAAATGACGCTCACAGAATACAACTTAAACACGGACACAGTAGAATCCACAGGCTGCGCACAAAGTGGTCATAAGGGGCAAACTGGTAGCAGAAGCCACAAAACACAAAAAACAAAAACTAAAAGAACTAGAGAACCACCTCCTCCTGCTAAGAGCCCTAGAAAGCCAACATAAACAACAACCCACCCCAACACAACTAGCACAGATCAAAGCCCACCAACAGGCCATCAAATCATACATGGCTAAGGACTCACAAAAAGCTCTACAATGGAGCAAACAGCTCTTTTATGAGAAATCAAATAAGGCAGACACCCTCTTGGCCCGCAAACTACGTCACAAATCACACACTAAGCGTGTCAATAAAATAAACTCCCCGGGGGGGAAGCACACACGACAGCTCAGATCGCATAGCACAGATCTCCCAATATTTCATGTCACTGTATAACCACAATCCAGACCCACCACCAACACTTAACCACGACATTGAAACATACCTCCGGAACACCCCCCTCCCATCACTAACAAACACGGCGATAGAAATGCTATCAGCCCCTATCACGACAGAAGAAATAGGAATCACACTAAAAACTATCAAACCCAACAAATGCCCAGGACCAGACGGATTCACGGGCTTCTATTATAAAACATACGCAAATACATTAATACCACATCTCACAACGCTAGGGAACTCGCTGCTCCAGGGTAACCCACTCCCAAAAGAAATGCTCAGGACAAACATATGCCTCATCCCAAAACCGGATAAAACACATTTAGTCCCAGGACACTTTAGACCCATCTCTCTACTCAATGTAGATACTAAAATATTTACTAAAACACTCGCCAACCGAATCCAACCACTCCTACCAAAACTAATAAACCTCGACCAAGTGGGTTTCGTCCCCACAAGACATGTAGCGGATAATACAAGACGGGCACTCAACCTAATTTGGGTGGCCCACAGAAGACAAACCCAAACCTTCCTCCTATCAATGGATGCTGAAAAGGTATTTGACCGCCTACTCTGGCCGTTTCTGTTTGCCACCCTCCAAAAATTCAAATTCCTGACCCCCATCCTCGAAGTCCTAAGGACCCTTTACGACCAACCCACAGCCGCACTCCTCCTACCCAACACCACACACCCAGAATTCACAATCAAAAATGGAACAAGACAAGGCTGCCCACTCTCCCCACTATTATTTGCCCTCTCGCTAGAACCTCTCTTTCAAAACATACGCAATGAACAGACGATACAAGGCATCAAAATTAGATCCAAAGAATACAAAATAGCGGCCTACACCGATCACATTCTCCTCACAATCTCAGAAACCACCCACTCCTTACCGCCCCTATTAACACTTCTGCAACAATACACAACCCTCTTGGGGTATAAACTTAACCTGGAGAAAACAGAGGCCCTCCCAATAGCAATACCACAACACACACTAGAACAACTAAAAATAGCCCACCCATTCAGATACAACTCAAACAGCATACACTACCTGGGAACATATCTCCTCGCAGACCTGAATAAGTTGTATGCCATGAATTACACACCACTACTCCGCCAGGCACACCTAGACCTGCAAAAAGGGGGACCAATATCCATCTCGTGGCTGGGGCGAAAAGCCTCAATAAAAATGAATCTCCTCCCCCGATTTCTTTACCTATTTCAAGCGCTACCAATACCTATATCCTAACATGACTTTAAAATGCTCCAAACACACATAGACAGATTTATCTGGGCAAACAAGAGAATACGCATTCAAAGATCCACAATGTACAAAACTACAAAAACAGGAGGCCTGGGTCTCCCGAACCTCTACCATTATTACCAAGCGGCCCAACTGACCCAAATACAACATCTACACGCACCAGCGGGACTCAAACTCTGGGTGGACCTGGAGCACGATCTCCTGGGACGTGACCACTACTCACTTCTTTTTTGGCTCCCCAAGAAAGACAGACCTCCCACCCCACAGACTACCCCCTCACTAACAACATCTTTCCTCATCTGGGACAATACCACATCAAAACACTCCATAACACACACACCATCGCCCCTCACACCTATCCTGAGAAACAATCAATTTCCCCCAGGCCTAACACCCCAAGACTTCTCAAGATTCGAAGATAATGGATTAGTCCGATTCCTCCACTTTTTCCAAGGCCAACAACTCCGGTCGTTCCAAGACCTCCCCAACCAAACGCCCCTGAATACATTTGACCACTTTCGCTACATACAAATTTGCAGCTTCCTCAACGAACCACACAATAAGATAGCAGCTACCAACAGATTAACTCAATTTGAAAAAACATGCCTCCACGCACCCATACAGAAATGGCAAATATCAACCATATACCGCTCCCTAAATTTCAACTCCCCAGAAGACGCCCTCTCCTACACAAAGGCATGGGAAAGAGATATAGACCCCCCTCGCAGACCCCTCAGACTGGGTGGACATATGGGAAGCCGCAACCTCGCTCACCATATGTGTAAATCATAAAGAGCAGCCCTACAAAACCTTACTAAGGTGGTACCTCACACCCCTGAGATTAAAACAAATGGGCTGCGCCAACACGGACACATGCTGGAAAGGCGGCGGACAGAAGTGCCCCTTCATCCACCTCCGGTGGGATTGCCCCCAGATCTCACAACTATGGGAAAGAGTAACTACACTCGCATCCGATATGCTAGAAATAGACATACCCAGAGACCCCTGGATATGGCTGCTCTCCAGACCCCACCCCCCTCACCAGAGCACAGAATAAACTGGTGGCTAGACTAGCACTGGCCACCAGACGCACAATAGCTGAACAATGGGGTAATCAGAACACACCTCTACTACCCACGATGATCAACAAAACACAAGAATCTATGGAAATGGACAAATTGTCAGCCCTACTACATGAAACAACACAATACTACCACAAAATATGGGACCCATGGCTAACACACCACCTACCAACAATATGAATGGAGGACCCGGGGACGGGGTACATACTCCCCCCCCAAAAGAAAAAAAAGGGCAAACGACATATAGCATGCTAGGACCTCACACACTTCACCCCAATCCCCCCAATCCTACACAGATCCCCTCCCCCCAACAACAACTACACACGTAACGGCACAATCACAAGACTGGAGAGACTGACTCATGAAAAGACAAATACCACACTTACTCTAACGCGGCCACTAACATCAGAGACACTTATAAGGCAACAACCTTAAGCAAACGAAGAAGAATCGGCTTCCACCTCACATGGCACACCCCACCAAAACAAGACACAAATGGTACCCAACTAAGCGGTGTGAACACCAACACCCCCACACTGACCACCCCAACCCAAACTTCAAACCCACAAACCCCTAAAAAACGCAAACCTGACAAAAACAATACCAGAAAAACACCCACCCACCCACCCACAAAGACGATAGCACCGACTATCACAAGACCTCCACCACACGAGACATGTAGAATAGAAATTCGAGCCACTCAACCCAGAGTGCTAAAACGAGGTCTCGCTATAAACCACATTGTTGTTGATAAAATGTAATAAGAATTGCAAACTACTGGATGTGACTACCACCCCATCCCCTCCTTTATTATGTACCCTATACCTCACCTTAAAATTGAAAAAAAAAATAAGAAAAAAAAGGGCATATATTGAACACAAAATCATAGGAGGGTGCCGATATCAAAATCGATATTAAGTGCTTTTGGGAAAAGTGTCTGCAGTTCAAAAATCCATTTAAATTCTTGTCTGTCAAGACTGCTGGCACTATCACCTCCCCTCCAATAATTTTGTATTTTATCTATACCCATGAATTCTAATTCAATAGGGTTAAAGTGATGGTATTCTAGAAAATGTTTAGACACACTATGAAGTTCAAATCCCTTCTTTATATTTCTAATATGTTCGTTGATCCGATCTTTTAGAGGCCTGGATATTCTTCCTACATATTGTAGGCCGCAGGAACATTGTAATAAATAAATTAAATTTTTCGTGTCACAGGTTATTGAAGATTTAATATTGAACTTCTTTTTAGTAACAATAGAAAAAAACTCTTCTTTTTCTTATTAGTAATTTTTGATTGCCTACATGCATTGCAGGTACCGCAATGGAAGAAACTTTTTTGTGAATTTGACCATTTATTTAAAAAGTTATCCTCCCTATCTTTTTCTACATAGCTTGAGGTTAAAATACGTTTAAAATTCTTAGCTCCCCTAAAAACAAATTTGGGTTTAGAACCAGTAAAATCATCTTAAACCATTAAAATAGTCTTGTTTTAAAATGTGCCAATTCCATTTAATGATTTTTTTCAGACATCCTACATTTGAACCATAGTAAAAAATAAAAGAAATTTGTTTATTTTCATCCTAATATTTTAGTAGTAGTGATCTGTCTAAATCTTTTATATTTTTGATTTCTTCCCCCAACGTAATGCTATTATAACCTTTTTCCTCAAATTGTTTTCTAAGAATATTAGATTGAATAATAAAATCTTCTTTATCAGAGCAGTTATGTCTCAGTCTCAGAAATTGACCCTTTGGGACATTTTCCAACCAGGGTCGATGACAGCTATCTGTTTCTATAAAGCTGTTAACATCTACTTGCTTAAAAAAGGTATGGGTTCTGAGGGTATTATTAAAAATATAAATATTAAGATCTAAGAAATTAATATTATTTGGACTAAAACATTTGGTGAGTTTAATTCCCCAGTTATTATCATTCAAATAGTAAAAAAAAGAGGTGTTAAAATCATCCTCTGATCCTCTCCAAACCATAAAAATATTGTTGATGCATCTCCTAAAGAGGACCACATTCACCCCAAGCTCATCTAGTTGGTAAATAAATAGTCGTTCCCAATAGGACATAAATAAATGAGCATAGCTTGGAGCGAACTTGGTCCCCATAGCAATACCTCTTGTCTGTAAATAAAAATTGCCATCGAACCAAAAATAGTTATTAGATAAAATCATCTTAATACCTTCCAAGATAAAATTTATTTGTTCATCTAAAAACTTCTGGGACTGTTTTAAATAAAATTCCACTGCTTCGCATCCTTTATTATGTTCTATAACAGTATATAGTCTCGTTATGTCACCAAATAAAAACCTTCTTCCCATTTAAAATCACTCAATAAGTTTAAAAGGCTTATCATATCTTGGAGATATGACGGACACGTTTTTACTAATGGTTTTAAAAATTAGTCTATATTTTGTGAAAGAGGTAAAAGGGTTGAATCAATACCAGACACAATGGGTCTTCCAGGGGGGTTAACCGGGTCTTTATGTAACTCAGGTAAAATGTTTAAGACTGGTATTTTAGGATACGCTAAAGATAAAAAGGAACATTCGCCTTTGTTTAATACATTATTACTAAGACCTATATTTAAAAATTATTGATTTTTTATCTTTATCTCATTTGTTGGATCTTTGGAGAGTAGTTTATATGTTTCTTTGTCCTGTAATTGTCAATAAATTTCTTGTAGATAAAATGGTTTATTTAAAATAACCACACACAATCTTATCCGCATGTTTTATAACAATAGTTATCCTTTTTGAGGTCATCAATGATTTGCTTTTCTTTAAAAGATAAATGATATTCATACTTTGAAAGTGGTTTAATCGTATAAATTTCTTCTAAACAAGCCTTTTCAAAAACTTTCATATTACTTGATTTAGAAATTGTGAATAAAAGGGGGATCTTTTCTTAAAATGGGTGTGTATGATCATAAAACTAGGTTCATCTGGTAGAATTGGTTCTCCATTGATAGTACTCATATTTTTGTTTAAAAAAAATGTGAAACATAATTTTCGAATATATCTATTGATATCTACATATGCTTCAAATTTGTTGACTGGGCAGCTAGGAGTAAATTTTAAAACCTTTAGTTAAAACTTTTTCATGAGTAGGGGATACTTGTTTGTTAGAGAGATTAAAAACTCTTATATCATTTGTCTTTTTCTCCTTTTTTCCCAATTTAATTCTCCCTCTTCTAGTGCCTCTTCTGATTTTCTGCCTCTTTTGGTCGGTGTTCTTTATTCTGCTTTCCTTCTCCCTAAAAAAACTTCTTTATCTTTCTCACTCCTCAAGCACTCGAACCTATTCCTGAGAGGAATGTCGAATTTGTGCATTCCTTCTCCTCTCTCCCTAATGTGTTTCTTTTTGTCGTCCTCTCTGGTATTTGTATTCTGGTTTTGGATCTGATGATTCCGTCAAAATATTTTTCGAATGGTTGTTTACTGGAGCTAGATTTTCTAAATCTTGTTTTTGGGATGGGGTTGAGCTTCTATTGTTAGTGTTTTTCTGGTTGGCATTGTAGGTTTTGCTCATAGGATTTTTAGGCTCATCATGGTTGGTCCTTGCATATTGGGTTTTACTCAGGTTTTTGTGGAACTTTCTCACTCTGTCATTTGCATAAAAGTTCAAGTCTTGATTATATTTTTTCTTTTTGTTTATAATAATCAAATTTTCTAGTTTGTTTAAATTGTTTTGGACTTTTTCTGACAACTGCTTGAAATCTCTGGTTGCTACAAAATGATCTAATTTAATTTGTAGTTAATTAATAAGTCCATCAATTTCAACAAGGTCCTCTTTTCATTGCGCAACTATGATATTAAGCATGGTTATGGAAAAGGACTCGAAGGCTGATGTCCAAATACCCATAAATCACTCGTTTTCTAGATCGAATGTGGGAAATTTTGTGAACCTTAACCCTCTAGGGGTGATCTTATCCTCCAGGTATTTCTCAAGGGTAAAAATTTCCCACTTTATTTTGGTCTCTCTTATGAGTAATACCTCAAGTTAGTGCACCATGTCATCCAAATTGTCACTAATAGTGATTTTAGGGACATCAGCCTTTGAGTCATTCTGTGCAAATTTTAACAGTGCAGTATTAGATCAATTGGTACTTTGTTCAAAAAGTGCAGTATGTGTGCAGGCAGCCAATCTTTAAAACTGTGACAATAAAACAATAGATGCAACAAAACTAATAAAGATATGTGGACGCCACAAAAACAACAACCAGTGCAGCAAAATTTCACCCAAGTGTTATGTCACAATGAACACTTATACATACAAAATCTTGGAGTGTAAAATAAGGTGATAGCGCACAAATTCCATTAACCAATATGGCGCCCATGGACTCATTTAACTATACTCCCACTTCTTGTGGGATGGAACTGTGTCTAAGGAGATCGTCACCTACACCATTATAGTTATACCGGAAACGGACATGCCGCCATTTTACGGGAAGCAGAAGTGCCGCCATTTTGGATTTCCTAAGTTTCGGCGCACACAATATACAGCAGAACCACTTTGGTGACACTCATTCTGGGGCGGGAACTTTTACATTTGGGAGGTTTAGGATTGGATGGGCACTAAGGGCATTTTTTATTTTTCTGCCATTTTTATACCTGGAAACCGGATATACCACCCGGAAATACCATATATGGACATTTTAATGACACACCTGTTTCTCACTTTGCTATTAAGTTATATATAAATAGTATGTCTTTATTTTTGTTGGTAGATGCACCTGAGGAAGACATGTCATGGGTCGAAACGCATGGTGCTTTATATTTTTATTACCACTCTGTTTTTTGTGTTCTAATAAAGTGTATTTCATACTTATTTATTCCTGATCCTATATTCTGATCCTGTATCCAGAAGGAAAACACTAAGGAAACCAGATACACTATATCAACCTGTAAGTGTTGAAAATACCAACAGAGTCCAGAGTCAACCTTGAGGGCTCTCTAATCCGTGAGTGTCCTTTGTATTTTTTATGTGGATACCACGTTATACAGTGTATGCTATGTTGCTTTTATGTTTCTTTTAATAGAGTTCTGCATACCTACCCGTATTGCTGTGATCTACAATAATCATTTGTGCGCTATCACCTTATTTTACACTCCACAAACAGTGACATACATACTGATATAGACATGTAAAATCACACAAAGACACAGATACAAACACTGACAAAAAACAAACACTGATACGCATACAGATGCATTAACACAGATACAAACAATGACACACTCACACATATAGATATACAGATACGTACACTGACAGACATGCAAATGCATACATGCACAGACACAAACACTGATACAGATACAGACACAGTTACAATCAACAACACATGCAGATACAGACCTACACTGACACACATGCAGATACACACACTGACACACATGCAGATAAACAGACACATAGATGCAAACACTGACACACATATAGTATTTGCATCTATACCTTTAATAAGTCTTATCCCCAGGGACGTCAAGTAATCTGACCTCCAATCATATTGGAAGGATTGCTTACGTCATTCAATTGTCTATCATGTCAACTTTTACCCCATAGTCTGGGTTTTCATAACATCTAGTTTGTAGTATATATAGTCTGAAAAGGTCCTGACACAAAGCTTCTGTTGACAAATGTAATGGACATCTTGTGATATAATACTCTAACTACATGTAAGAACTTCCATGGAAAGGCATATTTCTGCAGTATTTAGAAAAACACATCGGAACATTATACACATACACAGAGAGGAAAGAAAAGAAAAGGTTAAAAAAGGGGGTTAGGATAAAGACTAATACAAGTGTTTTTGCACAAAGAAGAAGAAGAAGAAGAAGAATGAGTCAGCACACATATATTGATTTATTCAACAAAAAGTTGAAATGGTGTGGGTTTTTAGATTATAGGGCTGGGCTTCTTTTTGTCCCTACTACTCTCACTACAGTTAGGATGTGTTTTATTATTATTTTATTTATTTATTTTTCTGATGACCCAAGGTAGACGTGCCCTGGATCATACACCTTCAGCAGGCTCTTCCCACATGATACGTGGGACCCATATTTCAGTAATGTTTCGTATTACTCGAGATATTGTATGGCTTCTTTTTTTTACCATACATCACATTTGTCTCAGGTTGATACCATTGTTTGGCATCAACCTGTCTTATTTTTATGTAATTACAAATAAAGTAGTTTTTATACTTTTTCACAAAACTTTGGAAACTTTTGGAGAGAGAGAGTCACGAGAACAGATAAGAAAATATGATTTAAGCTGATTTCAATAAATGCCCGGGGGATCAATACACCATGTAAAAGGTCCATAATTGTGGATTTCCTGACAAAAAATTGAGTACAAATTTGCACCCTATCATAAGTGTGGCTCTAGAAAACAAAAAAAAGAGGCGTAGCATTTATGTTTGCAAAAAATGTCTCCCTAATCATTAAATATCAAGAATTAGACCCAGAAGGACATTATATTATTTTAATCTGCAAAATAAATAATAAAATATTCACATTAGCTAACATTTATGCACCAAACAAATCTACAATAAAATGTATCACAAAAGTGCTTAAACAAATAGAGCAAATTAAACAAAGGTTGGTATTGGTTATAGGGGACTTTAATTGCATAGTGGATCCTTTGAAAGACAGAGCCAGAACGACAGGAAAAGTAGGAAAAAAACTGAAAACAGATTGCAAAATGTACTAAATAGACATAATTTAAGAGATATATGGAGAACATTTCACCCCTCCGACTTAGACTACACATGCTATTCTAGAACATTTAATTCATATTCCAGAATTTACCTTATTCTGGGTAATGGGACCATGCTATATCTTGTTAAAAGAATAGAGATAACTTTGATACATTCCGTAAAGAGTGGCGTATAAAAGATTTTATATTACATAAAAACAAATGTTGAAGAAAGTAAGAATATAACAAATCTTTTCTTTTCAGAAAATAAAAATAAAGGTACACTAGATATCACGGTCTGGTGTGCTTATAAAAGCATAGCTAGAGGCCACTTGATAAAAATGGCAGCCATGGCAAATAAGAAAGGACTACCGCCTCTCCATAATCTGTACATAACACTGAGCACATATAAGAGGCAGAACAAAATAACACCTTCCACACAAATAGCAAGGAAGATTATAGAAACAGAAAAACAGATTAATACCCAACTAATGAATAAAGCAACCAATCAGTTAAAAGCACTACATTCCAACTGGTATTTAAAGGGCAATAAGCCAGAAACGCTAATGTCCAACAACTGAAAAAAGATGAACACAAAAGAATAATATTTAAAATAAAAGACAAATGTATCTAATAGCCCCAGAAAAAATAGGTAGAGCATTCCAAATATTTTATCAGTCTATATAATTTACCAGAAGAAACATTTGGGGAGGGGGGGGGGGAAGAGATTGAGGAGTTCTTTGAAAATTTACTGTGGCGAAACCGACCTCGCCACTGGGTGGAGAAGACTGATTGCCAGCCTCCTGCTATGTGACTATGGCCCCTGGGATGTATTGCCATTTAAAGACATTATTTGGGCTTATTGGATTTTGAAACACCTTTTCTGCCCCTTTGAATACATGAGAAGGTGTGCCCCTCCCCCGTTTCCTGTCTATTGTTCTCCAGCAGTGCGTTGTCCCAGGGACACTGCCAGACCAGTTGGAACTTGTTTCTCTGGTTTAACCCCATGGCGATTTGACTGTGTTTGTGGCATCTGAGCGCTGTTCGGATATAGTGAGCGCTCAGATCCAAGCTATCTGGGGATAGGTTGAATGTTGGGTTCTGTTAAGTATAATAGGAATTATGTATTTGTATGTGTTTTTACTGTTGTTGTGAATAGAGCTATTTTCTGTATGCTGGAGATAATTGGCTTACCACACCCATCCATGCTTGCAGGCGGTCACAAAGGGATTTTCAACTAACTTTTGACCCACTGGACCAATTTGTATGATTTTGACGTATGTTTGGAGTATGCTGATTCTGAAAATGTAAGTTTTGTGAATGTGAGTTATGAATATTGTGTAAAACTGTGTATATTCCTGCCTGTGATAATTACATTAGACCATTGTGTTCAGTAATTATATCACAGGCAGAGGGGAGGATTTTGTGTGGGAGTGTTTGAGTGTATTGTATGTATTGATTGATTGTTCTGCAAAACCCTATGGGCGGTACTATGTTTGTAGAATGGGCATAAAAGCAGAGTGTTGGATTAAAAGCTTCAGTTCTACTTCACCCTCAATTTGGAGTCCTGTCTCTTATTGGGGGAATCTGCTACAAGGGATTGCTATGCTCTGCATATTCCCTTGCTATAATCACTCCTAAGCTCTTTTAAGATCTTGTTCCTGCCTTGCCCTCTAAATGAGTCTACGGTGGTTATGGTGTTGGCTGGAGTGCTTGGAGACCTCAGGAAGTGCTAGGAGCATCCTTCAACGGAGGTACCCAGTCGGGGTGCCCGTTGATTACATTTACCAATGCCAAAAGTCCTACCCGACCAATTAAAATGGATAAACCAGCCTACAACAGAAGCAGAGGTCAGCAAATCCATAGATAAGCTCAAATTTAAGACTGCCCCAGGCCCAGATGGTTTCACAAATACATTTTATGAACTAATCAAAGATCATCTAAAAGGGGAACTTACAAATATTTTTAACTATATAATCAAAACAAGATACTGTCCTGGAGAACTGCTGAGAGCGAACATTGTTCCAATTCCAAAAGCAGATAAAGACCCAGAATTGATTGGTAATTATAGACCTATATTGTTAATTAATACAGATATTAAAATATTATCTTCTATTCTCGCAGATAGATTAAAAATAGTCATACCACAACTAATCAATAATGATCAAGTAGGATTCATACCAGGGAGGTATTTAATCAACAATATTAGTAAAAATAATAGACATACTAGAAGAAACAGATTAAAAGAACCCCTCTAATATTACTGTCAAAAGACACAGAGAAAGCGTTTGACAGGGTTCGGTGGGGTTTCATGTTAGCTACTTTAAAACAATATGGAATCACTGGATCAATACTACAAGCTATATCCACCCTCTACACTTCTCCATCAGCCAAAATAACAGGGTCAGGATTCACATTACAACATTTTAGAGTTAAAAATGGGACTAGACAAGGGTGCCCTCTTTCCCCCTGTACATAATGGTGTTAGAACCACTTGCAATTCTAATAAGACAAAATAAAACAAAATAAAGGATTTACAAACTCCTTAGGACAAAGTAACCTAAATATTTACGCAGATGGCATCCTACTAACTTTAGAAGAACCAAAAACCTCAGTCCCAGAGCTACTGAAGGAGATAAATAAATACTCTAAAGTGTCAGGATACAAAATGAATATAGAGAAATCAATTGTAACGGACCGTTTCACTTACAAGAGGATAAAACCCAGTTTAGGCGATAATCCCCTTTCCAGATGCACAGGCAGCTACTGCAAACACCATTCTCCCGACTGGAACCACACGAACACTGGAACAGCTGAACAAGAAAAGCAGACATCGGCTTACACTCTTGGCAGTCAGCATACAATCCCATTCCCCCAAAGACCGAGACGACACATCGCTTTGAGGGTTAAGCAAGAACTCTAGACTGGGACACCCAGTCTGGCTTTTATTTCCAACTCACACATACAGGCCACACCCAGGGGGAGGCATAAAAGAACCAATGACATAGATGTTACCTCCCACACATCCCCTCCCCTTAGTGTGACACATAATCCCATTATGCATACAGAGTAAAATATACTTTTACACAACTTTCATAACTTTAAAACCATACATCACATTCACATAAAAATACATATCCACAATCAATCCATTCAGGGGAACAACATATTAAAAAATGGCATGAATCCGACCAGGGGTTTAAAAGTTACTAAAAGTATCTTTTGGGCCCTGGCTTGCAGCATGGCACAATCTGGCCCAAACAGAAGTAAAACATCCCCCACAATGCATCCCGGCTTCCTCCCTTCTGCCCTGGAGATAATTGGAGAAGTAATCCAATTATCTAGGACTAGAGTCAGACTCCATTAACCACATGGTTGCAAAAAGACAGTAAAAGACATAAAATTACATACTGATACATTTAACACATAAAACACACATTTCTACATATCCCCAGTTTAACTGAACACATAAATACCTACATAATATTTAAGACAGTATTACTGTGATATGTTACAAAGTCTTAAAGGGGACATTAGTCCCAAAAGTCCCAATATGTCCATCGCTGATTTTAAAGGGCCAGTAGCAGCAATATAAATTATTACATGCCCAAATATAGTGTTTATAGAGCAATATGTTCATGGGCCGTAGTCGCAGGGCAGGAGGCTAGCAGCCAGGCCTCTCCAGTTCACAGTGGCGAAGCTGGTTTCGCCACATCAATATGTAAAGCAAAAAACTTGAATAAAAGGTTAATCAACTTTCTTGTACAAACCCTTGGACAATTTGAAAACAAGGACAGATTAAGCATAACATTAACCTCAGAATTAAAAGATCTAGTAGAAGCCAATTTTCTACCTTTAGTAATTCAAACTAATAAAAATTTAAGGGACTGGAAAGACATAGGATTTTCTTGGTTGGGTAGGATCAATATACTAAAAGCATGTATTTTACCAAAATGGCTGTATTTATGGAGAATGATCCCATTCAATTTCCCAGAAAACTGGCTAACTTTATTACACTCATCCTTTTTATAAATTTGTATGGGGCAGCAAGAAAGCAAGAGTTAAAATGAAAGTTTTGGCTAGATCAAGGCAGGATAGAGGTTTGGGTTGTCCGGAAATAATACAGTGTTATCAGGCTAGTAGACTTTTTCATATGTTACTATCGCAAAATATTGCTGCAATCCAAGAAACATGGTACAAAATGAAAAAAAGCTAAAACTGGGGTAGGAAATCTAACGTCACTTTTCTGGGTACTAGATGTAAATAAAAAGTTAATCAAAAAGGCACGAACTAAATCCCAGATACTCAAAGAATTAACGAGTTGGTGGAATAAATTCACGAACAATACAGAACTCAGAAACAGAATAATAGCTGTGCTTCCTTTTTCTAGTATTTAAGATATATTGGACAACATAAAAGTAGATACTTGGAAGACTGGGGGGATAAGGGAATTTAAAAACATAATAGCGAAACATAAAATCAAAACCTTCAATCAATTGTAGAGGCATTCAAAATTCCCCCCAAAGACACTTAACTATCTGCAAATTAAGTTGTTTTTTAACAAAATATCTCCCCCAAAATAAGGAGGAGAAAATTAAAATTCTCAAACATCTATTTGAATTAAAGAACTATAGAAACCTAATGGCAAAATGTGCCAAAGTTATATGCACATGGAGACACGATAAACCGATAGAACTTATTAACAAATGGGAAAAAGAACTACAAATACATATAGAAGAAGAAGAGTGGATAAGCTCTCTAAATATAAATATGTACATTGCTTAAACCTTACGGAAACCCAATTTAAGCTTTCAAACAGATGGTACTTAACACCGAAACGATTAAAGAAAATTTTCCCAGATTCATCAGATTGATGCTGGAAATGTAACATTAATAAAGGCAATTTAATCCACAGTTGGTGGCAGTGCAAACCCATAAATAATTTCTGGAAAGATGTAATCGAGGCTATATATAAAATAACGGATATAAAATTTGTTTTCAAACCAGAAGTGGTTCTGCTAAACTTGTACTGGCCAAAAAATACCAAAACTATATAATTTTATATATAATTAAAGCAGCTAAACTACTTCTATCAGGAAACTGGAAAACAGACAATCCCACGCATTCAAGAATTAATAACACAAGTCATTTGGCAAGCAAGAATGGAAAGGGGTATCTTGGTGAATTTAGGAAACAGATATACTCAAATAGAAGATTGGGACATTTGGATAGGTAAAATGGAAATGATAACCTAACAATTAATATGACCATTACTCTCCTCCTTTATGAACTTAGTATGTAACAATTAGCTGAGTAGGCTAAGGTCCAAACATAGTGAAAAGAGGGCCAGAAAAAAAAAAAAAAAAAGAAAAAAGTAGGGGAGACAAAGAAAAGAAGGCAAAGATCTTATCCCCTAAATGGGCAGACAAAACAAAATAAAATAAGGATAAAACACTAGATATAAGTGACTCCCACTCTCTCCAAAAAAATAAAATTATAAAGTAAACTAGACAAATAAGTATACACAATAAAATAAAACTAGGCTTGGGGGGTGGGGAGGGGAAAGGGGATTCGGGAGTGGGTCTTTAGATAAATTAGGGCCCCACGTGGAGCGGCGGAACTGCCGCCGGTGCAGTTGCACCGGGGTCCGCACGCTGATGGGGCCCATCATGTGGCCCACACACTTAGGGCCACCCGATGGGCCCTATGTCTTCAGGGGCCCGGTCAGCGCTGTGGCCGTGTAACAGCGCGACCGGGCCCCTTTAAAAAATAAAAATAAACACAGCCGCAGTTGCAGCAAGTGCTGCTGGGAGGAAGTGGTCACTTCCTCCCAGCTCACTCCACGCGGGAGGACCGCCAGGCCATGAAGGGGGAGAGCCAGCCGACTCCTATCAGCCCCAGCCACCCTCCTAAGGGTAAGAAACAGGAGACTCCTATCAGCCCCAGCCACCCTCCTAAGGGTAAGAAACAGGAGACTCCTATCAGCCCCAGCCACCATCCTAAGGGTAAGAAACAGGAGGGTGGCTGAAAAATGAGATTTGTGTGTGTGTCTGTATGCATGTATGTCTGTATGTCATTATGTATGTATGTATGTATGTGTATGTCAGTATCAATGTATGTCTCTATGCATGACTGTCAGTATGTATGTATGTCTGTATGTCTGTCAGTATGTATGTCATTATGAATGTATGTCTGTATGTATGTATGCCAGTATCAATGTATGTCTGTATGTCATTATGTATGTATGTATGTTTGTATGTCAGTCACTTCCTCCCAGCTCCTTCCACGCGGGAGGACCGTCAGCCAGGCCGTGAAGAGGGAGGGCCAGCCGACTCCTATCAGCCCCAGCCACCCTCCTGCAAAGAAAAGGTAAGAAACAGGAGGGTGGCTGAAAAATGAGATTTGTGTGTGTGTCTGTATGCATGTATGTCTGTATGTCATTATGTATGTATGTGTATGTCAGTATCAATGTATGTCTGTATGTATGTCTATATGCATGTCTGTCAGTACACACCCACACACATTAACTGACAGACACACGCTCATACACATTTCCCCCAACACTCAGAAATTACTATTATTTTTTTTATTTAACTCCACCGAGCCTCCGTAGGATAACTGGAGTGGATTTGTCACCTGGGGTCCAGTGGGGCTGCAGGGGCTGCTTGACAGGCAGGCAGGGGATGGACGTGCAGAGTAGGCGGCGGGGGAGCTCTGATCTTACTGCTCAGCTCCCTCACGCGCCGCTTAGTGATGCTGGGAGCCGGTCTGAAGTCATATTCCGGCTCCCGGCATCACTAAGTAGCGCGCAAGGGAGCGTAGCTGTAAGAGCTCAGGCTACAGCACTCCCTCACAGAAGCCCGCAATACAAGCTGCCGCAGGCTTCGTGGGGGGCCCAAAGGTGGCCAGCCAGCCAGCCAGCCAGCTCTTGGGTCCCCCAGGACATGAGGCTAACAAGACACCCTACCGGTGACCTATGGCCACATGTCCACAGAGAGAGCTCAGCGTGCCAGCTGTGGCACACGAGCCATAGGTTCGCCATCACTGGCGGGGCATAGTTAGTATAAAAAAAAAAACTGTGAAAGTAAGATATAAAACGTACTTTCACTACACTGAGGGTACCATTCTCTGTACCTGGTCTGCTCTTAATGTGGTTGGCCACTTTGAGTGGTAGATAGTTTGGAATGCATTAATGTCAGACTGACATGCCTATTCTTCTGTGAGTCCACACCATTTCTGGATGGGTCCACCCATATGGGTAGCACCTGTAATGTAGGCCACGTCACTGGTCAGATAGCCTACATCCCACTTTACTGTACACCAATGTTTGGGGTATGCAAAACACGATAAGGGAACAGTATACATACAAAAATATATACATTTTCACAAGGCTCCTTAAAATCACATGCCTTGGTCATACAATATGGCCATACCGTGTTTAAGCTATCACTTTTTCAACGTACCCCGATATTGGTAGGTGCTTATGGCAATTCTTGCTGCCTTAGCTGCTTGAACAGACTCTCATCAAATGTATTGTCCTGTGTGTACATCTAAAATGGGTACGTGGAGTGGAGGAATTGGGGGCTCAACTCAAGAAAAATATTTTCAGGACACCAGATACACATAGAGGAAATTAATTGAGGAAGAGTGGGGCCATACCTGGAACATGCGTTTCTTAAAAGTATTGCTACTGTAAAGATCAAAATACTGTATATGAAAAATACTAATTTAAGGAACAGGGCACAAACAAAAAAGTATACATTTATTTACAGAGCAAAAAATGTATAGAATTCGTGTGTAGTGGCGCTTAGAAAGGGTACAATAGTATAGAGCTGCTACCACCTAAAGTGCCGTCCTCTCACAGCTTGGCACTCACAAATACAATATGGTGGAATTACTGAGTATTATATACGACAAACCCAGTGTAAGGTGGAGCGCTATAGAATGAATTAACTTACTAATTTACAGAGCAACCTAAAATTAATTACAAATATGGTGATTTAATCACACCATATGGCCATACAGTGTTCAAGCCCCCCACTGCTTCAATACATTTGGGAATATTGGAAGTGACCCGCCAATATTTGCACTTGGAAATACTGATGGGCTTATACATTGCATGGCCATATAGTGCAATTAAATCTCTATATTTGTTTGCTAAGAAAGGTGCTTTTCAAATAGTTTTAAAAGATTTTATACTGCATTTTTATGTGTGTGCAGTCCACTTAATTGCCATAATGTGTACTCTGCATGTATATTGCATTGAGTGTGCACCTCCCAATTACTTTTTTTTGTCATGATATGTAAACAGTAATATGTAATGTAGTGAACAAAGTGTACTCCAACCATTTCATCACTGTGTCCCTCCATTCAGTGTTAAACCATTTTGAAGCAGTTTAACATACAATAAGTAGCCCTGGCCACCCAGAGCCCAGCCCCTGCTGTAGGTGTGGCTAAGGAAGAGATTACACATTTCTAGTTGTCATACCCATTGTTATCAGTAATGGACGCTAAATCGGCTAAAAGCAGTCAGCACTTTCAGCCAATCAGAGCTGCCCATTGCTGCCCAGGCCAATACTTCCTTATTAGTCCAATCAGCATAGAGGGGATGGGGCTGCTGGGGACTTTTGTTTAGGATTAAAACATAAAACTATTAAGAACTGTCCAACACTGAATGAAGGAATGGCACAAGGAGACTCCAGACACTTTAACCAGTTAAAAAATATGAAGCAGATACAGTGTCTGTAGTGTCCCATTAATACAATAAGGAGCACTGTTAATTTGTTTTTAATCTATCTGTCCACTGTTGGTCTAATTGCATTTTATAACTTGTTTTATATGTTGAATCTTTTTATAGGTTTTTTTCACTGCCTGTGAGCTGAATGTGTTTGATGTTCTGGCAGGGTCCGAGGTACCTCTGCCCCTAGCAGCTATATCGGAGCTTTTAGGCACAAGCATCAGAGGAACTGAAATCTTACTTGATGCCTGTGTGGGACTTAAACTATTGGAAGCAGATAATCAAAATGGAGAAGGTCAGTAAGATATATTACAGGGTTATTTATAACTTCACTTGTAAACCATGTTTAATAAGACATGTTATAGATACACATTATCAAACATTCTAAAAATTGTCATGTGAAAAATTTATGAACTGTGGGGCAAGGAGCACATTATTTGTGGATGTGATTCCTATGTGCACAGCTACCCTTTAAATTTCCACATATGATCTTGGAGATGGAGGAACATATCTTCAGATAAGTATATACTGTATATTAATTTATACGTTTTCAGGTAATTTCAACATAATAAAATATAGATTAAATGTATATAAAGTGCATAAGTGCATGCATAAAGCGTACCTGCCCTGCTGAACATTGGCCCTTAATTACATATGAGCCGATCGTCGGTTTTACGTCTCCCAATAAGCCTTTTATGGGTTTGGGTCAATATAAAACCCACCATTAAAGGCTTATCAATAAATAATCCAATAAATATGGAATTGAACTTTTTTTTTTTTTTTTTTTTTTAAATATCAAAAATCGACCATATACTTTTCAATGCTTATGTTGACTCATAACACTCTGATTGGTGGTATTGGACCAATCAGAGTGCTCTTTGTCATTTTACACAGCATGGGAAAATTCCAAAGAACTGACATACATACACTCATACACCTTTCCCCAACACTCACAAATTACTATTTTTTTATTTAACTTTACCCATCCTCCATAAAAGAACTGGAGTGGATTCCTCACCTGGGGTCCAGAGGGGCTGCAGGGGCTGCTTGATAGGCCGGCAGACGGTGGACGTGCAGGGCAGAAGGCGGGGGAGCTCTGATCTTACAGCTCAGCTCCCTTGCGCGCCGCTTATTGATGCCCTGAGCCGGCATGATGTCATATTCCGGCTCCCGGCATCACAAAGCGGCATGCAAGGGAGCTGAGCAGTAAGAGCTCAGGCTACAGCACTCGCCGCAAGCCCGCAATAGGAGCTGCCGCCGACCTCGTGGGGGGCCCAAAGGTGGCCAGCTGGCCAGATCTTGTGTCCCCCAGGCTACAAAGCTAACAAGGCACCCTACTGGCGTCCTATAGCTACGTGCCCACAGAGAGGGTTTGGCGTGCCAGCTGTGGCATGCGTGGCATAGGTTTGCCATCGCTGTCATATACTGATAAAATTTTGGTCTTTTGTCTGGGCATTTTCTAATCCCCATTCTAATTGCCTTTATCCTCATCTACACATCCCTGGGTCATTTTCTCAGTAGTTCCATAAATCCAAAAAATTAGGGTCCCTCCTTAAGCCAACTTATTCACTACACTCACTCTGAAGTCAATAGCAGCACAAGGGCTTTCAAAAGAAACCAAAGTTGTGGAATATTCAAGTATGTCCCCATGAATGCAAATAATAACATTCTGTAAACCATCATTTTCCATTTCGGGTATTCGATACTAGAGTCACCATACTTCCAGAATCTAACAATGCTTTTACTTTGTTCCCATTGCTCTTTAAATAACATGACTCGGGATTAGGACAGCAATCGGTGCTAGCAGACATTAATGATATAAACCACCATTACCATATTACATTGCATAGGTTTATTTTTCAAAGGGCAGTCTTTTGTCAAATGTGCAAGTTCATCATAACAATACAATTATCTAACATAATCCATTCCCCATCTAGACCCTTTTCCACGGCTGATGTTTCAAGGAGCAGACATAAGACTTCCTTCTGGATACACATCACATGCCTAGTTTGCAGGGTCTTAGTTACTCAGCTTCTGTGGACACTCCAGCTTTACAGGACCTTGCAGCTCTCCTACTGCTAAGTATCTCTCCACTAGGACAACACATCGGTCCACTTTGTCACTCTGTCACTCTGGCCAACCCATCTCCTTAGTGTATGAGGCGTAGCAGAAACTGTCCCATTAATAGGAGCTCGACTATTGGTTCTGATGAGTTCATTTCAGGTTGCAGCCCCTTCAGAGCCAGGTGTATGAGGTCAAACACTTGTGACCTGGCTGCCTCATCTGAGCTATAGATCCACAAATGGAATCTTTGTGCAAGCAATGCTAGGATTTCTAGTAGTGCAGTACCTCCTCTAGGTTTAGATCATAGATGGCTTTCTGTTGTTCTCTCCTGAGGAAAGTCACCAATAAGCTTGCCGACTCGCCTGTAGGCCATCCTTCTTTCTCAGCAGCCTGTTCAAATACCAGAAGGTATGTCTCAACATCCTCTGAAGGTGACATATATTGGAGATTATGACTTGCCTGGATCAGCCTTTCCACTTAGTGCATTCCTTTAAGGTCATTAGTAGACTTCGGCACCACCAAAATGTTCATCTATTAAGACAACAAAAATGTAATTTTGGCCAAACCTAATTTTGCTTGTTTTTTTCAAATGAAATTCGCCCATTATTTTTTCGCCATTAGTGTCAGCTGCCTTCTTAATATGTGACAGAGCGCCTGAATAGACAAAAGCTTTGACCTCATCAGATGACCGAGGAAGTCTCGAAACTGCTATTCCCCCTTCAGACAACAAATTCTGTTTGGGTCAGTTTTCTGCCTAGGCATTCGCTTGTACAGGGCGTATAGCCATATGTCCGCGTTTCACCCTGTGAGACTGCTCTCTGCCCTCGGAGGGTATCCGTTAACCTGCATTCTCCACCACATGCGACAAACTCACTCTGGTATATGCTTGTCTGAGTTCTTTTAGTTGCACTGCCCTCTTCATCACACTCCTTTCTTGAATGCAAAAGTTATTTAACCTAAACCAAAACAAATTCTGCTCACTTAATAAAGTGATTCAAAGTGAATTTCCAATTGAATGCCAAAGTAGCCAAAATGAAAGCATAAGTCACTGGGATATTTTTTCTGGTTTGGCTAGTTTAACCTTCAGTTTGAAATTCACTGTAAATTCCCTGCAATTCTCACTTAGTAAATCACACTGAAAATTGTATTAGGTGTTCGTTCCTATTAGAACCACATTGATTCCTTTTTATATTGTTTTTGACTCCATGGACCATTTATATCTGGTGGGAAACTGAATAGATGTTAAACATGGGTATATTTTAGTTATTTCTGATTAATTCTAGCATTTGGATAGATGTGTTATAAAGTTCAGTGTATATGCTAGGCACTTGAGGAGCAGATAAAAGGCTGCAGTAAATCAATTAATTCAATAAAGAAAAAATAATTAAAGGGTTCGTTTTCAGATATTTCTATTCTATATTTTCACTGATTATTTTGGCTTCCCGAGTGAATGATTATACAGACAGTACTCACATACCGACCAGGTTCCATTCTTATGACTCGGTCGTAAAACGTATTGCTCGGTAAGTGAGGATGTGCTACAGAGCATGTGCGCCAGAGCAGGGAATCCCTCTAATCTATGTTCGGGGAAAATAGCTCAAACATAGACCAGCTCTCTAATGTTGGGAATTCCTTGAATCCCTGCGCTAGAGAGTTGGTCGTAAGACCGAGCTGTCGTTAAATAGGTAAGTCATAAAGTTAGAACTACCTATATGTGATGGACTGAAACAGTCTATATTTTCAAGTATTATTCAGTTGCCTCCTCAATTGTATATAAAAAGCTGCCTTTTTCAATTATAAACTTGACTTTCAGTT
This sequence comes from Pelobates fuscus, assembly GCF_036172605.1. NCBI lineage: Eukaryota > Metazoa > Chordata > Amphibia > Anura > Pelobatidae > Pelobates > Pelobates fuscus. The sequence continues at coordinate 115,764,563 of NC_086317.1, forward strand.
TTTCAACTTCAACTTTTCCATTTTCTGCAAAAGTTTTATTAAAGGAACACTATAGTCACATACATTACTTTAGCTAAATAAAACCATTTAGTGTATAGATAATTCCCCTGCAATTTCACTGCTCAATTCATTGTCATTTAGGAGTTAAATCACTTTGTTTCTGTTTATGCAGCCCTAGCCACACCTCCCCTGGCTATGATTGACAGAGCCTGCATGAAAAAAAAACTGGTTTCACTTTCAAACAGATGCAATTTACCTTAAATAATTGTATCTCAATCTCTAAATTGAACTTTAATCACATACAGGAGGGTCTAGCAAGCTATCAACATAGCAGGGGATAAAAACATCTTAATTAAACAGAACTTGCAATAAAGAAATCATAAATAGGGCTCTCTTTACAGGAAGTGTTTATGGAAGGCTGTGCAAGTCACATGCAGGGAGGTGTGACTAGGGTTAATAAACAAAGGGATTTAACTCATAAATGGCAGAGGATTGAGCAGTGAGGCTGCAGGGGCATGTTCTATACACCAAAACTGCTTCATTAAGCTAAAGTTGTTCAGGTGACTATTGTGTCTCTTTAACTCCAAAAGGATCACTATATCCTCTTACATTATACTAATAGCATGATTGCTATCTTTTTACTTTACACTATGTTAAATTGCTAGAGTTAAATTACAAATATGTTAATCACTGTATGTCAGACTGGGCAAAGTCATCCGGAGTATAAGGAAGATTGTCTCATGTTCTCACAGATCTTTCACCCCCATCAGACAATTGTAGACTATCCCTAAATAGATTGATATAAGTTTTAGCAATGAAAGGGAATAACATTTTCTTAAGTTCATTGTTTATCTGTTATTAAAATGTATTTTTATTTTGCAGTGTTATATAAAAACACAGAACTTGCTCACCGCTACCTGAGAAAGACCAGTTCTAAGTCCCTGTTTAGTTCAATTACCCATTTCTCCACAAAGGTTTGCCGAAAAGTGGACTTACTTACAGACAGTGTCAAGTAAGGAAAAAATATGTGAGATGTTGAAGGAACTTTTCCAGTGTGTGTATGTGTGTGAACTCAACAATATTTTCCAGATGTCCAAGCAGCAATCATAACAATTGAGGTGTAGTTACCCATGCCTCACAAGACCGATAGCATTGAAAATGTTAAAAAAGCAAAATGCAGTCCCCACCACCAGTCTCCTCCTCTCCTAGCCTTATAAAAGGTAACTTCACCCTGAGCTCCCCAGTATTTGCTTGTCCTCAGGACAGGTCAGGTAGCAGAGTTATCTGCCTACCCTAGGCGGAATAGGTGAAGCTCCTCATATATTTTGTGTTTTGGACAGATGTCGTGAGGGGTCTGCAGCCTCTGGAGGGCTCTGTCTGGCTTTTGTGAAGTATTGCTTGGTCTGTGTGCTTGTCAATTTTCATAGGCTGTGGAACACATGACAGGCTCCTGTGTTTCACTCCATTATCAAATCTGCCCAATCAGTGCCGGGTGATGGAATGTGCATCTGTACGCACTGCTGGGAGGCTCCGTATTTGGAAAACACACTGGGGTGTTGTTGCATTCCACTTTCGGATCCCAAAATGCTACACACATGTGCAAAGCGATCATGGCGCCAACGCCAATTTTAAGTCAAACGAAGCAGTAACTATCTGGCCTTCGTGAGTATGTTGGAGTGCTCTGACCAGCCCTCCAGCACACCTGAGGCCTATTAAGGTGAGACAAGTGGCTGTAAACTTAATAGTCTCTCTTTCTTTCCTAAATAAGTTCAGTTTTGGTTATGTGACTGCCAGGTACAATCCACATTAGCCTCTGTTTGTTCCACGATTTTGCCCTACACACAGCGAAGCAATTAAGCAAGGTTGTTAGTACATGAATTCCTTATAGTTTCTTTAAGCGTATAGAAGGTGCAAAAACAGTTGAAACTAGATCTTAAAGGCAAGTACATATTGGTTTATGTTCCAGGAAGCTTGACAATGAATTTTAGGCTATTTCCAATGCTGGCTTATCTACTGAAGAAAAGGCTTTACTCTGCATATGCCGGTGAAATACAATGCCTGTGAAAGCCAACCTCATTGTGCAACACATGCATAGGTTACTCTGTCTCCAGTGACCAGAAAAGGAATTTGCACACAGGTTGTGATTTATTTACTATACCAGCAAATGCATGCGCATTTTATTCATCTGTTTTGTGCAGAATACCCACCTTTATGCATCCTCACTGCCTGTTTGGGTGCAGTGATCAATCCACTAAAGTGTGTGTGTGTTTTGCTTTATTTTCTTTAAACACACGAGACCTATAAAGTTTTATATACATACTGGGTGTATGAGAAATGTTCAATTCGAGATTTCTCCTGAAGATTGAATTACAATTATTATATAGTGCCAACATATTTTGTAATGCTGTACAATAAGAAATTCAACATAAACCATTTTGACATACAGGAATGGCAGATGAAGAGGGCCCTACCCAAACTAGCTTATAACCGAAAATTTTAGGATTTTCCTTGGACAAAGTAAATTCCTCTACAGTTTTACCATTAACAAGCTTAATTACTAGTGGATTTTTATTCTAACCTGTGGGTATCCTGAGTTGTGTTTGAGTATTATCAGTTGCCCTGCTACTTATGCAGGAAAGGGTTTAATGAGGTAAAATCACTTTAACCCTTGAGATTATAACTCATATAACATGTGAGATGCAGCATTAAGACAAGAGTAACCCTATAGTGTTAAAAACACTATTTAGGTTCCACCTCCCCTTAAAATGGGTAAAAAATCACCTTTATTCCAAAACTATGCGGGTCCACCAGTCGCTGTCCCTGTTCTGATCCGCCTAATTGGTCATTTCAGCCAATCCAATCCTTGACTTGGACATTGGATTGATTTATATTGTCAATTCTGATTATCTCAGCCAAGGTGGTGGGGCCAAGTGCTGCGCGGGCCAGTCTGCATCTCTGAGGAATGTTCAGCCTTTCCATGCAGAACATCATGAAGCACATCTAGTGGCCATCTGAGTGACTGCCACTGGAGGTGTCCCTAGGGAGCAATGTAAACACTGTCTTTTCTCTGAAAATGCCTGCAGGGACATGCTGTACACACCAGAACAACTACATTAAGTTGTAGTTGTTCTGGTGACTATAGTGTCCCTTTAAATTGAATTCCATTTGGTATCTGTGTTTCCTTTTTATAATTGGGGGTGCTTGGGGAGACAGCATTTAAGGAGTAAGTAGGTGGGATTTAATTACTTACTGTAAATTATTTTTATAATATATATAAGTCTGTAGGGGTGGGGCAAAGACTGTAGAATGGGGGGACAGATACTATAGAGGGGGGGCACAGGCTGTAGAACAGGGGGACAGGGGCTGTTGAAGGGGGGACAGGGCTATCATATACCACCACCTTGCAGCGGCCGACATCCTTCCCAATGCTGGACTGCCGCTCTATTAGGAGCTGCACGGAGGGAGAGTCGCTGGAGGTAAGGTGAGTAATGTCTCCCTCCTTTAGTGTGATGGCACCGATCAGATGCAGTCACATCGTGGTGCCGATCAGGCACTGTGATGGTGCGACTGCACTGATCAGTTGGGGTGACATTGCAGGGCCGATCGGGCACTGTGATGGTGTGACCGCACTGCTCTGGTGCTGTCACACTGAGGTGACGATCAGGCACCGTGACAGTACCCCCACCGGGTGGGCAGGACCAGGCTTATCAGGGTACCGGACTACCGGGCATGGAAAGAGCGAAGAAGACGTCAAGCATGAATGTCAAGAGCGTTCCTCAGAACCATAACCCTTTCAATTCACCAGATACTGCATGAACCACGGAAGAACCTGGAGTCCAAAACAGAACACACTTTGTTCTCTTCATGACCTGCAACCACTAAGGGAGGGGCAGGTGCAGAAGGAGTAGTGTATCTATTGCAGATAAGTGGATTAAATAAAGAAACATGAAATGTACAAGGTATACGAAGGCAGTGAGGTCAAGGACATAAGACACCGGATTGATCCTACGTGACACACGGAAAGCACCAATGTATCTAGGCGCGAACTTCAAAGAGGGTACTCGGAGTCTAATGTGTTTAGTGGGCAGCCAAACCCCTAAGAGTTCTAAGACTAAGAGTTCTTTTTTACTGTTACAGGTAAGATTCATCTGTAGGAAAAGGTTACTGACTGCACAAGGTTTGATTTCCTGTTGGTAATTATAAGGCATTTGATTGGATTAGGTAGCTACTTGCTATTGATTGCTATTTAAATTAGCTATTGTTTGCTAATAAGCAGAGGCCTACCCAGGTGTTAAACATTCCTAGTGGGAGGTGATTTTAGGAGTATATAAGGGTAGTTGTCATTAGCTTGGCTAATAGAGCTTTGTTGCTTCTAAGTGTGTGTGTGGTTGGAGATATTCTGGAGAGTGTTGCTTCTAAGTGTGTGTGTGTGGTTGGAGATATTCTGGAGAGTTGCTTCTAAGTGTGTGTGTGGTTGGAGATATTCTGGAGATAACCTGGAGGTAATCCGAGGTATTCAGGAGGATAAATAAAAAGTTAAGGTTTGTTTGATTTAAATTATTCACCTCATTGGAATGGCAGACTTAGTTCAGTGTAATAGTTGCTTTGCATTTGTTTCACGTTCCACTTTTTGGAGGTTTGGTTGTTGTCTAATCTGTAGACAGTTCTCTATTTTGCGGCAGGAGATTGTATTTTTGAAGTCTGAGATTTGTAAATTATCTGGTAAACAAACTCAGGCTGGAACTGCTGCAAAGCCACTGCCGCAGAGACATACTAGGAATGGCAGATGGATTACTGTAGGATCTGGTAGACTTGGAGTTGTGGATAAAAGGCATATTGCACAGTCTGTTGCTCTACATAATTCATTTTCTGCACTTTCAGAGTGTAGTGGTGTCGTGGAGAGAGGCACTGAGGCTAGTGGTGTCGTGGAGAGAGGCACTGAGGCTAGTGGTGTCGTGCAGAGAGGCACTGAGGCTAGTGGTGTCGTGCAGAGAGGCACTGAGGCTAGTGGTGTCGTGCAGAGAGGCACTGAGGCTAGTGGTGTCGTGCAGAGAGGCACTGAGGCTAGTGGTGTCGTGCAGAGAGGCACTGAGGCTAGTGGTGTCGTGCAGAGAGGCACTGAGGCTAGTGGTGTCGTGCAGAGAGGCACTGAGGCTAGTGGTGTCGTGCAGAGAGGCACTGAGGCTAGTGGTGTTGTGCAGAGAGGCTTGAAGACTATGGTGAGGCCTAATAGAAAGCAGTTGTTGGTGGGGGATTCCATCATAAGAGGTGTGGAGATGGACAATGGTGGTCTTGTGAGGTGTCTTCCCGGAGCTACTGCTCACAGAGACAGGAGACGTATCGGTAATATTGTTAAGCAAGCAAAGCAGGAAGGGGAATTGGATGTACTTGTCCATTTAGGGACAAATGACTTGGCTTGCAATGAGATTTCAGAGGTTAAGGAAGTTTTTAGTGTTTTTGCCAATGATATACGGCAGGTTGCTTCCACACTGTCATTCTCTGAAGTTCTGCCTGTGCATAACACTCAGAACGACAGGCGGATGCGTATTAGGGACTTTAACTTGTGGCTTTGTGAATGGTGTCAGGAGCAAGGATTTGGCTTTATTGCTCATGGTAGCTCTGTTTGGAATGGAAATAAACTGTACAAAAAAGATGGTTTGCATCTTTCTCAAAAGGGAACAAATGTTCTCAGTGAGCAGTTCAGAGGTTTTGCTAGGATGTATTTAAACTAGGAGGGGGGGGCAAAAGGGTGATAAAACATCAATCCAATTGTCCCCCAAAACAAGGACAGAAGGTGCCTGTAGCAAGTGTGTTAAAAAATGATAAGCTTAGAGTCATGTCTACAAATGCTCGCAGTTTAGGGAATAAGATCCATGAACTTGTGGCAATAATGGCAACTGATAGTGTAGATTTAGTCGCTGTTACTGAGACATGGTATAATGAGAAAAATGACTGGGACATAGCAATACCAGGGTACTCTTTATATAGAAAAGACAGGGAAGGCAAGAAAGGGGGAGGGGTGGCCCTGTATGTAAAGAATAGCATAAAATCTAGCCTAATAAAGGTTAGTGAGGCGAACATAGAGTCAGTTTGGGTTACGTTAGAATTTGGTAATCACACAGTAACTCGTGTAGGTGTGATTTATAGGCCCCCAGGACAAATTGAAGAGTTAGATAATCTACTAGTTGAAGAAATAGCTAAAATGACAATGAAGGGGGAAGTTATCATCATGGGTGACTTTAATCTTCCTGATGTGAATTGGAAAACAAAAATAGCTACTTGTGCCAGGAGCACACATATTCTAAACTCCCTACTGGGATTGTCTCTAAAACAAGTCGTTGAGGAGCCAACTCGTAAAGAGGCCATACTAGATTTAGTGTTAACAAATGGAGATTTGGTATCAGATATTACTGTAGGTGAAAGTTTAGGATCCAGTGATCATCAGTCAGTGTGGTTTAATATAAGAACAGTGACTGAGTCACACCACACAAAAACAAAAGTTTTAGACTTTAGAAAAACAGACTTTTCCAAAATTAGAATATGTGTAAAGGAGTCATTATCAGACTGGAGCAATTTAAATGGAGTCCAAAAGAAATGGGATTATTTAAAAGTTGCACTACTGAAGGCAACAGAAAATTGCATTAGGCTTGTCAGTAAAAGCAAAAAATTCAAGAAACCACTGTGGTACTCCACAGATGTAGCCAAAATAGTAAAAAACAAAAAGTTAGCATTTAGTAATTATAAAAAAACCCAGAGTGAGGAAGACAGAATGACCTATAAGATTAGGCAGAAAGAGGCTAAGCAAGTTATAAGAGCTTCCAAATCACACACACAAGAGAAAATAGCACAGTCAGTAAAAAAGGGGGACAAAACCTTTTTTAGATACATAAATGAGAAAAGAAAAGTAAAACAAGGATTAGTTAGATTAAAAACAAAAGAAGGAAGGTATGTAGATGAGGATAAAGGTCTAGCTGACTGCCTCAATGAATATTTTTGTTCGGTATTTACAGATGAAAATGAAGGAAAGGGACCTCAGTTAAGAAAAAGGATAAATGAGTCATTTATTACACGTGAGTTTACAGAGGAAGAGGTTCTATTTCAACTGTCAAAAGTAAAGACAAATAAGTCAATGGGACCTGATGGAATACACCCAAAGCTATTAAAAGAGCTTAGTGGTGTACTAGCAAAACCATTAACAGATTTATTTAACCAATCATTGATAACAGGAGTAGTCCCAGAAGATTGGAAGTTAGCGAATGTTGTGCCCATTCACAAGAAAGGTAATAGGGAGGAGTCGGGCAACTATAGGCCAGTAAGCCTAACTTCAGTAGTGGGGAAAGTGATGGAAACCATGTTAAAGGATAGGATTGTTGAACATCTAAAAACACATGGATTTCAAGATCAGAGACAACATGGGTTTACTTCAGGGAGATCATGCCAAACTAATCTTATTGATTTTTTTGATTGGGTAACTAAAATTATAGATCAGGGTGGTGCAGTAGACATTGCTTACCTCGATTTCAGTAAGGCTTTTGACACTGTTGCACATAGAAGGCTTATCAATAAACTACAATCTTTGAGTTTGGATTCCAATATTGTTGAATGGGTAAGGCAGTGGCTGAGTGACAGGCAACAGAGGGTTGTAGTCAATGGAGTATATTCGAAGCTTGGGCTTGTCACCAGTGGGGTACCTCAGGGATCTGTACTTGGACCCATTCTCTTTAATATTTTTATTAGTGATATTGCAGAAGGTCTTGATGGTAAGGTGTGTCTTTTTGCGGATGATACTAAGATATGTAACAGGGTTGATGTTCCAGGAGGGATAAGCCAAATGGAAAATGATTTAGGTAAACTAGAAAAATGGTCAGAGTTGTGGCAACTGACATTTAATGTGGATAAGTGCAAGATAATGCATCTTGGACGTAAAAACCCAAGGGCAGAGTATAGAATATTTGATAGAGTCCTAACCTCAACATCTGAGGAAAGGGATTTAGGGGTGATTATTTCTGATAACTTAAAGGTAGGCAGGCAATGTAATAGAGCAGCAGGAAATGCTAGCAGAATGCTTGGTTGTATAGGGAGAGGTATTAGCAGTAGAAAGAGGGAAGTGCTCATGCCATTGTACAGAACACTGGTGAGACCTCACTTGGAGTACTGTACACAGTACTGGAGACCCTATCTTCAGAAGGATATTGATACCTTAGAGAAAGTTAAAAGAAGGGCTACTAAACTGGTTCATGGATTGCAGGATAAAACTTACCAGGAAAGGTTAAAGGATCTTAACATGTATAGCATGGAGGAAAGACGAGACAGGGGGGATATGATAGAAACATTTAAATACATAAAGGGAATCAACACAGTAAAGGAGGAGACTATATTTAAAAGAAGAAAAACTACCACAACAAGAGGACATAGTCTAAAATTAGAGGGACAAAGGTTTAAAAATAATATCAGGAAGTATTACTTTACTGAGAGGGTAGTGGATGCATGGAATAGCCTTCCAGCTGAAGTGGTAGAGGTTAACACAGTAAAGGAGTTTAAGCATGCGTGGGATAGGCATAAGGCTATCCTAACTATAAGATAAGGCAAGGGACTAATGAAAGTATTTAGAAAACTGGGCAGACTAGATGGGCCGAATGGTTCTTATCTGCCGTCACATTCTATGTTTCTATGTTACTTAATAAGAAGGTGCAGCACTATGTATATTATCAGCATGAACCTGATCCCATGTTTTGCTCATAGAGGTCAGATGCTCATCCAAAGTGGGGATATCGGTATCAGAGAACACAGAAGGTAAGACAGCAGGGTGGAGACCATATACAACAGAAAAAGTTTGAAAGAGTCATGTGTAGCGTTTTTCCGGGCAAATTCTGCCCAGGGCAAGAAATAAAACCAATTATCCTGGGAAGCGTTAACAAACCAACATAGAAAAACTTCCAGAGACTGATTTGGCCTTTCAGCAGCCCCGTTAGTTTGGGGATGATAAGACAAAGAAAAAGACAGGTCGATACCCAATTCTTTACAAAAAGATTTCCAGAATTGAGAAATGAACTGAGAACCTCTGTCAGAACAAGAAACCGATACCAGAAATACGGGAAGTCAAGCTAAGCCAAGATCAATAACCAATAAAAAGTATCAGGAACGCGCTCTCGGATAACCAACAGGATGAAAACCACGACAGGTCACTGAACAACTGCAGGTTTGGGTTTAAATAACCCAGCAAACCCTGCTATTTGCTCATTTGGGTCCCATGGCCCCTGAACGAGTTGCTGCATGCACGTTCACGTCACTAGTGACGTCCTTGTGGGCGGCGCTAATATAGCGCTGCCTTGCAGCATCCGGCGTCCTTCCCAATGCTGGACCCAGCCACTGTATTAGGAGCTGCACGGAGGGAGAGGCTCTGGAGGTAAGGTGAGTAACCTCTCCCTCCTTTTGTGTGACCAGCACCGCGATGAGACCGCATCTGATCGGTGCGATCGGGAAGTGTAATGGTGTGACCGCACTGATCTGGTGTGGTCACACTCAGGTGCCGATCAGGTAAAGTGACAGAGGCTTTCTTATTGGAGCCTCGGACATTCAGAGGAAGTGGACGGGTAGAGTGATCAGGCACCATCTTCCAGAGTTTGCTTTAAACCATTCACTAACAGGTTAACCTCTTAATATAAGCCCAGGACATCCACACACTAGGTTTACTTCATTTAGATAAAGTTGTTCTGGTGCCTGAGTGGCACCTAATGCAAGTTCTAATGCTGATATATAAGAACAATTATGTTTTGATAATTAATCATGTTGCTATTTATGTTCCTAGGCAAGGGATACCAGTGAGTAAGATGCAACATGGAAATCCAGAAGATATATTTTTCAATCTGTACAGGTAATTGTGATAATGAAATACATTCTTCAATTCATTTTTAAAACTTTATGGCTGGCAGGTTTTACTTACAATGCTAGCCTATATTGCTTTGCTTTACATGTAAATAAGAACTTTCACTTTTAGAAAATGTAAAGATGTTGTGTTTACTGGTTGAATAGTTAAAAAAAAACTCAACTCCACTGCACTTCTGCTTTGGTTGGAGGAAGCCTCTCCTGCTGAAGGAACTGTCTATTATGGATAATAGACAGACTAGTTTGTGTTGGTTGGGGACACTAGTATTAAGAGAACGGACAGAACAATCTCTAATTGCTTCAGCCAGTTTATTTCTTGTGTGCTAATGACTGACATATTTCTGATCAGGTATAGTAGAAATATTTTTGGGAAGGGATTGATATTACTAACCTCTATTTAGAGTTATTTTTATTTTGAATACATAAGAAGTTAGAGAATTTATTAACTTGCTTTTAATAGATCAGATAATATTAAAGAGCCATTCTAAACACCATAACCACTATATGTCATGCAGTTAGACAGCAACTAGTATCGCCCCTGGTTTTTTGTCAAACTCTTTTTGTGTGGTTTCACACAAAATGAATGTCCTTCCGGTGTCCAGCCTTTCTCTTTCTGTACTGGTAAGAGAGAAAGTACACTTTAACAAGAGCAATATCAGTTTAATCAAATTTAGACAGCATTGACCCAGAGCTTGAGTCAAACCATGGAATGTGGCTTTGCAAAGAGCCAGGTGACAGTGCCTGTAGCCTGCTAGCACCATAAGGTTGTAGTGATTATTTAAGAGTGGCCTTTTTATAGTGGTAGTACCAGGGCTGGCCCAAGACATTGTGCTGCCTGGCTCCAAGGATGAACTTCTGCCTCCCCCACCCTCCCCTCAACAAAACTATGCGCACATCAATTATGTTATGCACTCTGTGTAGTGAATGCATTGTGTGCGTGTGTATGCAGAGTGGATGCAGTGTCTGTGTCGTGTATGCAGAGTATATGTGTAGCAGATGCATTGTGTGTGTGTATTGCAGTGGTCGTCAACCTGGTCCCTACCGTCTACTAGTGGGCGTTTTAGGACTCCAGGTGGGTGGTAGTGGGTTCTACGGCATAAGCAGAATCCTCCCTCCATGAAGAGAGATGAATGCTCTATTCATCTCTCGCGCACTCAGTGGTTAACAGGAAGTGCGGGTGTGCAGATGCGAGTGCACGAATGCGCGTGTTCGCACACGTACGAACATGTGTACGCACGAACGAGTGTAACATGCGGGTAGAGGAAGGGGAGGCGTTGGAGAAGGGGGATATACGATAGCAGGGAGCTGAGTACTTGTAGAATAGGAGAAAGAAGGGACAGAGTACTTGTATATAGGAGAAAGAAGGAGCGGAGTACTTGTAAAATAGGAGAAAGAAGGAAAAAAAAAATATAGGAAGGAGATAATTGTTGTTGGCTAATAATAATAAGTGGGTTACCTAGCTCAGCCTTCCTGCTGGGCATTGCTATAAGTAAGGTAAATAAAAAATAGAATAAAGGAAAAGGAGAATAGAAAGGAAGAAAAAATAGAAAAAGGAAAAAAGGGGAGGGAATTGAGGAGGGAGCGGAAGGGAGGTGATGCACGGATGAGAAATCATATTTTGAGCAAACCAAGAAACCATCTGAATATCACCGAAAGAGGAGACCTTTGTTTGTTTGTTACGAAAATCGAACCAGATATCAAATATTTAGTCTCGCAGCATCAGCCTCAAGGATCTCATTAATCACTAGTTAAAGGTAATTTCAATTTACTTTATTGTTTTCTCATTAAACTTTTATAAAGTTAAGAACATTATAAATATGCATAAAGTAGAAATAAAAAGATAAATTTAAGTACTTTATGTATTTTTTAAAACACCCTCCTTTCTAAAAAAAAATTCCACACAAAAAAACAAAATTGAAAAGAACTGGTTGGTAAGGAAATATTTCCATCAAGAAAAATGCATTATTGGGCGGTAGGTAGAAAAAGGTTGACTACCTCTGGTGTATTGGATGCAGTATCTCTGTAGTGTGTGCAGTGGGGTTGGATAGGAGCTGTGAGGGGTGAGCATTTGTTTTTTAAATTTACAATTAGGGTTATTTTTCCCTCTCTGCCTCTTACCTGTGGCCAGGGAGGGATTGTCTGGTGGCATAGCATGCATGATGAGGGAGTCCAGAGATCTTCCCCACCAACAGCATGTCCACTCCTCTAGCAAGCCATGTGTTGCCATGGCAATGCTCCAGCAACTTGCAGAAATGCTCTTGATGCCCAGCGGGACCAATAGATGGTCTGGCCCTGGGTTGTACTGTATGTAATCTCATATAATAAAAGAACTGGACATGTTCCTATAATTGCCATGAAACTCTCCAATTTATAACACTGCAATGCATTTACTGCACAAAGATAACCGCTCCTATTTCTATTACCAGATCAGAAGAACAAATGATGGAATTTATACAGTTTATGGATAGCTCATGGTTTCTCTATGACAAAGCAGCAGTTATTTCAGCATTTGATCTTTCATGCTTCAAGATCATCTGTGATTTGGGAGGTTTGTAATTTGAGAGCCTTATTTTTGTAATCTTATATCATATTGCTATCTGTGATTTGTGAGGCTTGTGATTAGCAAGTTTTTTTATTTTTTTCTGTCATGGTATAAAGATGGAATCTAAAAACATGTACCGTATATACTCGAGTATAAGCCGCCCCTAATTTTACCCCCAAAAACTGGGAAAACTTATTGACTTGAGTATAAGACTAGGGTGGGAAATGCAGCAGCTACTGGTAAATTTCTAAATAAAATTAGATCTTAAAAAAATGATATTAATTGAATATTTATTTGCAGTGTGTGTGTATGAGTGCAGTGTGTGTGTGTGTGTGATGGAGAGCATTGGTGGGGGGTGGGCATTTTTTATTATTTAATTATTATTATTTTAATATTTTTTTTCTTATATTATTTTTTTTATTTTTTTTGTATTATTATTATTTATTTATTTTCGTCCCCCCTCCCTGCTTGTTAGCTGGCCAGGGAGGGGGGCTCTCACTCCCTGGTGGTCCAGTGGATGGGCTGTAGGAGGGGGGCTGGCAGCGAGCTCTTACTTACCTTCACAGCAGCTCCTGTCAGCTCCCTTCTCTCTCCTCCGGTCCGTGCAGCTCCCAGGTCAGCTCCCTCTGCAAGTCTCGCGGCCGCGCGGAGCGTTGCCACGGTAATCCGTGGCAATGCTCTGACCCCGCGGCTCTCGCGAGACTTGCAGAGGGAGCTGACCTGGGAGCTGCACGGACCGGAGGAGAGAGAAGGGAGCTGACAGGAGCTGCTGTGAAGGTAAGTTACAGCTTCCTGCCAGCCCCCGGTCCTTGTCTGTATTATGGCAATGTAAATTGCCATAATACAGACAATTGACACGAGTATAAGACGAGTGGGGGTTTTTCAGCACAAAAAATGTGCTGAAAAACTCGTCTTATACTCGAGTATATACGGTACATTGCACATAGTGTTAAATTAAAATATGAAAGGTTGCTGAAGGCCCTGCTCACACAAGCTTATAATCTATGGTAGGCAGACACTGCATGTCTTGCTCAACGACCCTTACTTATGAGGTGACCTGCCTTGGATTCTCAAACCAGAGGTTCCCAGTTCTAAAGCAGTACCAATACCACTTCTCTAATAAGCCAATTGCAATGAAATGTATTAAACATATAGAAAAATACATACCTCCAAAACTTTCCCATTTAGGAGGGACTGTACCTATTTTGGGCCCAAATCCCTTGTCCCTCTTTTCTATCCTGATGCACCTCTTTTCTTGGAGCTCCATTTTGTTGGTGTGTCTTCGTATAAAACAGAGCTCCACAGCAATAAAACTCACAGTAATGTGTTTTTAAACTAAATGTGTTAGAAATCATACTGTAAAAATACAATCAATTCTTCTTATTAATTCACTTGTATTGGCATAAATTGTAATTGGTAACTGGGAACTTGCGTAGAGAGGAAGAGTAAAGATAACTAATACAAACATATTTTTTCTTCCACTTTTGCTAATTATCTAACTTGAAAACACTGCAGGAATGTGTACAGTTTGCATGCTAAAGAAACACAAACAGGGTTATTCACTAAACACTGAATTGTTTTAAATAAAATGGGGACAGAATTTATACGGTAAGATGCACATTCACAAATTAGCATTGCATATTATTCCTTTTTACAAGCAAACAATAATTATAGGCCCAAGACTGTAGGAGTGAATAATAGCATGTCCACCCAACTTGCTTAATAAATAGCTACGAATCGATGTCCATGCCCCCCTCTCCCCCCCCCCACCCCCCCTATGTTTTATGTTTTTAGAGCAACCACCAGCAAATTTTTGCTTACTATTTAGAAGATATTTCCCCACTAATGGCATGGAGGTGGGGGATATAAGGGAGGTTTTGACTCGCATAGGCTTTTTAAAAAATTGTTTTACACTTTTAATTGTGGTGCCACATGGTTGCCAGCGCTGCCAGAGAGAAAATTGTTCCAATTTTTAAAATTAGGGCCCTGATCTAAAACATCTGGCCCTGGATTTTAACCATTCAAGTCCACATTTTTGGTCGTCCGGCAACTTTCATTCTGACTTAAATCCAGGCAAAATTAAGACTCATTTAGAGCCTGGCTTTAAAAATGTTGACATTGTTAAAGGCATACTCCGGCACCAATAAATGTGTTGCAGAATGCAGCACCGTAAGCCTGCCTTTTTAGCCACACCCCCTCACTCCAGAAAAAAATGTTCTCATCACAGTTATACACACAGCTCAGCCACTGACAGTAGTGAAGGATTTGAACAGAACTGCTACACAGTTGCCAACATTTGAAAACAAATTCCAAGGACACTTTGCAGCACAGCTATCAATTACTTTCTTGAACATGTACCACACCCACTGCCCCAAAGCTTTACCCACTCTGTCCAACCCACATAATTAATCTCCACCTGCTTATAATGCAGATTATAGGGCCTACTTAATAAAGAGAGAATTACACGGAATTAAGATGGGAAATTCAAGCTTAAGGCCAAAGTAGCTGCATTGGAAAAATTCACCCATTCCTACGGCTCTATTTCAGTTTGAAATTCTCATCTCAATTCCCTTCAATTCTCTCTTTATTGAGTAGACCTTTATAACACCAAGTTCCCATTAACAGTGCCATGCATCCTTGGTATGCGATAGATACATTCGCAGCACAGCATATATCAGGCAGGTACATATTATCACTTTTAAGTGAGTTAGGTATCAGTGGTGACACTGAGAGTACAAGTACAAATATAGAAAGACCTTATGCAGATATGCTTCAGTCAGAGAGTTATCTTTAGCATAGAAAAGGGGTCCTCAAACTTTTCAAACAGGGGGCCAGTTCACTGTCCCTCGGACACGGTTGGGGGCCAGACTAAGGTTTGAAGTTTTTTTTTAACAAACTCCTATACACACTTAAACAGACACATAGACATATACAGAAGTATTTCCCAAGGAAAATAACTGAGAATTTGCCAGTGAGGCGCTCAACTTCAAATATTTTATCTCAACAAATCTATTTCTGCATTCTGATCCTGATCTTAAAATTGCTTCAGAAGGATTTGTCTGCTGTCCTGAATACTAAAGGTCTCTGAGTCCTGAGATAAGAGGACTTCTGCCATCATAGTTAGAGCAGACTTTAACTGCTCTACTTTTCCCTGAGGGGTGATCCACGCCAGTGGCGTTAAAATTGTGAGTGTGGATTTGCTACCCCATTTTCTTCACGTGTTGCACATTGCACATGCACTTTTAACAATAATATTAAGAATTATTATTGTATTGTACACTATTAAGTTATTTAAAGTCATAGCGCACCTTATTTTTCCTGCAATGTATGTATAGTGGTGTTTTTTTGAGCTATTTTACACTTTAAGGTGCAGCTTTTTTAATATTGCTTCACTTGGAATAAATAAATATTTATATTCACTATCACTAAATATATAGCGCCTACTGTTTGCCTGTAGATATTTCTTTTCTTATATACAGACACACTGACACATACTTACATACATACAGACACACACACACACACAAGCATAAGGACATACACACACATACATACAAACACATACATACTGACATACATAAAGATATATACATACACATACATACAGATAGACATACATGCATATAGAGACATACATACAGACACACAGACATACATACTGAAATGCATACACATACATACATACACACAGACAAAGAAAAATAAATAGAAAAACACCAATCCAGGGGCTAATGGAGGTTGCCTGTGGGTTGGTGTTAATATGCCCTAAATAACTCTCCAAAACGGGGAATAACCCACAGGATTTGAACGGAAAAGGGGAGTAGGAGAGAAAGGACCTAAGTCCCTAATTGGAGAGTTATATGAAGGGAGGGGGTCCCTACCTTTAAGGATAATAATTAAAAAGAGACAGGAGAAAGGGCTAAACAGGGATATATGGAACCAGTCTAAACCATTGTAATATATGGTGAGAAAAATAGGTAATAAGGGTGGGGGGAGGAGAGGGGAACCAGAGGAATGGGGAAACAAATCTCCTTGATAAAGGGATAAGAGGTCCCCAATAGCTCATCCCAAATCCCCACACCTAAAGAGGGCACAATACTTGCCCTGTATACCTCAAACTGTAGGAAAACCGTAAGTGCCTACCTATAACTCAAATATCCTACCTGGCTACGTAGCAACAAATAAGGATATCATGACCTTGGTCCCATATGTGGTAAGGTAATAAGGGTGGGGGGGAGGAGAAGGGAACCAGAGGAATGGAAGAAACAACCCTCCTTAGTGGAGGGATAAAAAATCCCCAATAGTTCGCCCAAAATCCCAGATATCCACACCTAGAGAGCTCACAAAACTTGCCCTGTATACCTCAGCACTAAGGATAAACCATAAGTGCCTACCTGTAACCCTAATGCCCTTCCTGTCTAAGTAGCAACAGACACACAATTAAATTAAATCAAATAAATCCATAGTGCTACCTAAATCCATAGTGCTACCTAAAGTGAACAAAAGAAAGAAGATTCTATCTCGACGCGCGTTTCGGCATTCTAACACGCCGTCGTCAGGAGTAATGAGCTTCAGTGTAACATAGTATCCTTTTATATGCTGTGTAGCAATCCGCCTGTGAATCGTTAGCAGGTGTGGTTCGTCACGTGGGTAATTGCTGTGACGTGTTATTCGTCTTGTGATTGGTCAAGAGCTCTCCCTTATTCCGATTGGGCAGGGGGCGTGGTGACCAGTCACAAGTACTCAATACCCACGTGGGGAACGGAAAAAGTTTGCCGCAATTAGGGGGAGTGGTTTTGTGACGTCACTGTCACTGTCCACATTAACCCGTGCGGTGAAACAAAGGGGTTGCCAACATATTGCTACCCCATAGTGTATCCATTCATTAGATGATTACGGAAACAAATTGATTAACTTAGTTAATCCTATTCCCATAGCAATATTGGACGGATTTAAAGGGATAAAGGCCCTGATTTAATTATGGCTAAAGGTACACCTATGATTCAATGTGATGATTTTAAATCCATATAATAAATAATGGGTGAACAAAACAGTCACCCTAATTATATAAGAGGATATCACCACCTATGAATTTAATGGTGAACCTTCTTGTCCCATAACACCAGATTCCTAGTGACAAAAGAACATTCAACAAAAAAAAATTATGTTCAATACTGACTTATATACAAAGATTGGGTGGGAATTCCCTTAAGTTGTGCAACATCTAAAAATGGAGAGATCACAAAAATGCAGTAAATGAAAATCCCTCATTGAGCCATATGGGCGAGAGGGTTTTAAGTCTGTAAATCCAATAGGACTCACGTTGTCTCAATTTAGTCTCCCAATCACCTCTTCTCTGAGTCCGTGGGATATGTTCAATACCCATAAATGTCAGCTTTTTAGAAGAATTAAGGTGATGTATTTTCAGATGGCGGGATATCGGAGTTTCTAGAGGTCTCCTGACTGAATTGACATGTTCCCTAATACGTTTTCTAAAAGGTCTAAACATTTTCCCTACATATTTCATGCCACAGGAACAAGTTAGTAAATAAATTACACCTTCTGTTCTACAGTTAAAAAATGACCGAACTGTAAATGTGTCAGTATTGTTACTATCAGCAAATGCCTTGGATTATTTGTCCATAAAGTCACATGCACTGCAGTGGCCACATTTGTAGGTGCCCTTTGGTAGATAGTTAGTTAGGTCTTTTTTTCTTCTCAGGTGCCAGATGGCTCTGTACCAGGGTGTCCCGGAAATTACGGCCCCTCCTTGCTGTCACGGAGGGTGAAGGGGTAATTACATGTTTGAGGTGTGGGTCGGACTTCAAAATCGGCCAATGTCGTTTAAGTGTTGCCATCATGTAGTCCCAACCCGCATCGTATGTGGCAATGCATCTAATCAGTTTTTGGTCTTCTGATTGTGCAGTCTTATCAGTAAGAAGTGTATCCCGATTAGTCTTAATAGCTCTAGTATATGCCCTGCGTAAGACCCTGTTGGGATATCCCTTGTCTTTAAAAGCCTTCCTTAGGTCCCAGGCTTTAATCTTAAAGTCCTCCGTGGACGAACAGTTACGTCTTAGTCTTAGGTACTGGCCTATTGGTATGCCAGCCTTAAGAGATTGTGGGTGGTAACTGGTCCAATTCAGGAGGCTATTTGTGGCCGTTTGTTTTTTAAAAAGGGTTGTCGGTGCCAAACCTCCTTTTTCAATTGAGATTGTAATATCTAGGAAGTTAATCTGTTTCCCACCAACTTCGCTGGTAAATCTTAAATTAAGATCATTAATGTTAAGAATTTTGACGAAGTCTTCAAACTCCCTACTGGAACCTCTCCAAACAATTAGCACGTCGTCAATGTACCTTTTCCAGCACATTATTAGTTCTGAATACTTTTTAAGGTGTGGTGCATTTTGGATTTCCTTTTCCCACGTGCCCAGGTAGAGATTAGCGTAAGAGGGGGCACAAGATGTACCCATGGCTGTCCCTCTTATTTGTTGGTATATAGTCCCATTGAATAGAAAAATATTTCTGGTCAGTACTATCCTAAGTATATTTGAGACAAAATCGATGTATGTGTCAGGGGACTGAAGCTCCTGTGTTAGAATGGCCCTGATGTTCTCAATGCCATTTGAGTGTGGTATAGAACTATACAACGATTCTACGTCCAGACTACATAGTATTGCTTGTTCTGGTATCGATAGATCTTCCAGAAAGCTTAACATCTGTTTAGTGTCCCTTATGTGTGAGGGTAGTTTTGACACAATTGGGGACAAAATGTTGTCTAAATATATGCTTAGGTTCTGTGTAAGGTTGCCACAGCCTGAAACAATTGGTATAGCTGATGGATTGATTAGAGACTTATGGACTTTAGGTAATCCATAGGATTTGGGGTGAGCTATTGGGGACGTCTTATCCCTTTGTCAAGGAGATTTGTTTCCCCATTCCTCTGGTTCCCCTCTCCTCCCCCCACCCTTATTACCTATTTTTCTCACCATATATTACAATGGTTTAGGCTGGTTCCATATATCCCTGTTTAGCCCTTTCTCCTGTCTCTTTTTATGTATTATCTTAGGTTTATTAAAGGTAGGGACCCCCTCCCTTCATATAACTCTCCAATTAAGGACTTAGGTCCTTTCTCTCCTTCTCCCCTTTTACATACACACAAACATACATACATACAAACACATACAGACACATACAGACACATACTGACATAAATACAGATACACACAAACACACATACTGAAATACAGACATACATACACACACACACACAGACAGACATACTGACATACATATATTATACACACAGACAGACATACTGACATACATACAGACAGACATACTGACATACATATACACTGAAATACATACACACACACACACACACACAGACATACTGACATACATATATTATATACAGGCAGACATACTGACATATAGTGATGTACCGAACTGTCCGCCGGCGAACAGTTCCCGGCGAAATTAGCGTGTTCGCGTTCGCCACGGCGGGCGGACACATGCGCAGTTCGATCCGCCCCCTATTCGTCATCATTGGGCAAACTTTGACCCTGTGCCTCTCGGTCAGCAGACACATTCCAGCCAATCAGCAGCACTCCCTCCCTTCCACACCCTCCAACCTCCCTCCCAGCATCCATTTTCGATTCATTCGGAAGATGCATGCTTAGTGAGAGGAGGGAAAGTTTAGCTGCTGCTGATTAGATAGGGAAATTGATAGCTAGGCTAGGGTATTCAGTGTCCACTACAATCCTGAAGGACTCATCTGATCTCTGCTGTAAGGACAGCACCCCAAAAAGCCCTTTTTAGGGCTAGAACATCAGGCTGCTTTTTTTTTTTTTTCCTGTGTAATGTAATTGCAGGTGCCTGCCTGCCAGCTTCTGTGTGAGGTTCACATTGGATACTGTGCCTATTTGCCCAGTGCCACCACTCATATCTGTTTTAACAATAGGTTAAGCTTTACATTTAAAATAAATATTTTTTTTCACTGTAATAGAAGAGCAGTTGCCTGCCTGCCAGCTTCTGTGTGAGCTTGGATGCCTTGCCCATTTGCACAGTCAGTGCCACCACTCATATCTGTTTTAACAATTGGTTAAGCTTTAGATTTAAAATAAATAAAAAAAATTCACTGTAATAGAAGAGCAGTTGCCTGCCTGCCAGCTTCTGTGTGAGGTTGGATGCCTTGCCCATTTGCACAGTCAATGCCACCACTCATATCTGTTTTAACAATTGGTTAAGCTTTAGATTTTAAATAAATCATTTTTTTCACTGTAATAGAAGAGCAGTTGCCTGCCTGCCAGCTTCTGTGTGAGGTTGGATGCCTTGCCCATTTGCACAGTCAGTGCCACCACTCATATCTGTTTTAACAATTGGTTAAGC
The DNA here is from genome assembly GCF_036172605.1 of Pelobates fuscus. Taxonomy (NCBI): domain Eukaryota; kingdom Metazoa; phylum Chordata; class Amphibia; order Anura; family Pelobatidae; genus Pelobates; species Pelobates fuscus. The sequence continues at coordinate 115,785,384 of NC_086317.1, forward strand.
TTTAGATTTTAAATAAATCATTTTTTTCACTGTAATAGAAGATCAGTTAGTTGTCTGCAAGCGTCTGGGTGTCAGGCCTACTTCAGCGTGTGCTCTGCAGACCTGTGCCAGCGTGCTTTGACAGTTGCCAATCATATCTGGTGTCTCTTTAGCGTGCTTTTACAAAGAAAAAAGGTTTCCAGTGTAAGCTAATAGCAGACAGTCAGTGTCCTTCAAGCGGCTCTGTCAGGCCTTCCTTCAGCGTGTGCCCTGCACAACCCTGCCAGCGTGCTTTGACAGTTGCCACTCATATCTTGTGTCTCTATAGCGTGCTTTTACAACCAAAATTTTGTTTCCACTGTAATAGAAGAGCAGTTGCCTGCCTGCCAGCTTCTGTGTGAGGTTCACATTGGATACTGTGCCTACTTGCCCAGTGCCACCACTCATATCTGTTTTAACAATTGGTTAAGCTTTACATTTAAAATAAATAATTTGTTTTCACTGTAATAGAAGAGCAGTTGCCTGCCTGCCAGCTTCTGTGTCAGGTTGGATGCCTTGCCCATTTGCACAGTCAGTGCCACCACTCATATCTGTTTTAACAATAGCTTAAGCTTTAGATTTTAAAGAAATCATTTTTTTTCACTGTAATAGAAGATCAGTTAGTTGTCTGCAAGCAAGCGTCTGGTTGTCAGGCCTACTTCAGCGTGTGCTCTGTAGACCTGTTCCAGCGTGCTTTGACAGTTGCCAATCATATTTGGTGTCTCTATAGCGTGCTTTTAAAACCAAAATTTGTTTTTCACTGTTATAGATTGAATAGCAGTTACCGTATATACTCGAGTATAAGCCGACCCGAATATAAGCCGAGGCCCCTAATTTTACCCAAAAAAACTGGGAAAACTTATTGACTCGAGTATAAGACTAGGGTGAGAAATGCAGCAGCTACTGGTAAATTTCTAAATAAAATTAGATCCTAAAAAAAAATATATTAATTGAATATTTATTTACAGTGTGTGTATAATGAATGCAGTGTGTGTATAATGAATGCAGTGTGTGTGTATGAATGCAGTGTGAGTGTATGAAAGCAGCGTGTGTGTATGAATGCAGCGTGTGTATGACTGCAGCGTGTGTATGAGTGCAGTGTGTATATGAATGCAGTGTGTGTGTATGAGTGCAGTGTATGAGTGCAGTGTGTGTGTATGAGTGCAGTGTATGAGTGCAGTGTGTGTGTATGAGTGCAGTGTGTGTGTATGAGTGCAGTGTGTGTGTATGAGTGCAGTGTGTGTGTATGAATGCAGTGTGCGTGTGTGTGTGTGTGTATGAATGCAGTGTGTGTGTGTGTGTGTGTGTGTTGCAGAGCCTTGGTGGGGGGTGGGCAATTTTTTATTTTTATTTTTTTTATTATTTTAATTTTTTTTATTATTATTTTTTTTTTATTTATTTAATTTAATTATTATTATTGTATTATTATTTAATTATTATAATTTTTTTATTATTACTAATTATTTTTTTTCGTCCCCCCTCCCTGCTTGATACATGGCAGGGAGGGGGGCTCTCCTTCCCTGGTGGTCCAGCATTGGCAGTTCAGTGGGGGGAGAGGGGGGCTGGCAGAGCTGTAACTTACCTGTCCTGCAGCTCCTGTCAGCTCTCTCCTCCTCCGCGCCGTCCGTGCAGCTCCCTCTGTCAGCTCCCAGTGTAAGTCTCGCGAGAGCCGCGGCTCTCGCGAGATTTACACTGGGAGCTGACCGAGGTGCTGAACTGACGGCGCGGAGGAGGAGAGAGCTGACAGGAGCTGCAGGACAGGTAAGTAAACTCTCTGCAGCCCCCACAGCCCCAGTCTGTATTATGGCAATGCAAATTGCCATAATACAGACTATTGACTCGAGTATAAGCCGAGTTGGGGTTTTTTAGCACAAAAAATGTGCTAAAAAACTCGGCTTATACTCGAGTATATACGGTACTTGTCTTCAAGCGGGTGTCTCAGGCCTACAGTGTGTGCTCTGCAGAACTGTTCCAGTGCACATTGCCAATCATATCTGGTGTCTCTATAGCATGCTTTTAAAACCAAAATTAGTTTTTCACTGTTATAGATTGAATAGCAGTTACTTGTCTTCAAGCGGGTGTCTCAGGCCTACAGTGTGTGCTCTGCAGAACTGTTACAGTTCACATTGCCAATCATATCTGGTCTCACAGTAGCTTGCACGCATAGTACCACTAATCCCCCAAAAAATGACAGGCAGAGGCAGGCCACCCCGCAGGGGCCGTCGTGGTCGTGGTGCTGTGATTCCCTTTTGCCCTAGAATAATGCCCAGTTTTCAGAAGCCACGTACCCTGAACTTGAAAAGTTCTGAGGACTTAGTTGACTGGCTAACACAGGACACCCAATCTTGTACAGCCTCCGCTCGGAACCTTGACGCACCATCCTCCTCCAGCTTAGCTTCAGGCACCTCTCAAGATAGCACTCACCCGCCTGCCGCCACCACCAAAACTAGCACCACAGCCGCTTTACTTGGTATGTTAGAGGAGTTATTCACACACCCGTTTGAAGAAATGAGTAATGCGCAACCATTATTGCTAGAGGATGTAGATAACAGGGATATGTCTCAGGCAGGCAGCATTAAACACATGGAGGTACGGTGTGATGATGATGATGTTGTACCCGCTGCTGCTTCCTTTTCTGAGTTGTCAGATACAAGCCAAGCGGTTGATGATGACGATGTGTCCATGGATGTCACGTGGGTGCCCGCTCGGCAAGAAGAAGAAGAACAGGGCGAAAGTTCAGATGGGGAGACAGAGAGGAGGAGGAGGAGACGAGTTGGAAGCAGGGGGGGGTCGTCGCAAGGAGCTAGTGGCACAGTCAGACAGCATGCATCGGCACCCGGGGTCAGCCCGACAGCACGCCAATCAACGCATGCTGTGTCCACCACCAGAATGCCATCATTGCAGAGCTCAGCAGTGTGGCATTTTTTTTTGTGTATCTGCCTCGGACAACAGCGATGCCATTTGCAACCTGTGCCAAAGGAAACTGAGTCGTGGGAGGTCCAACACCCACCTAGGTACAACTGCTTTGCGTAGGCACATGATCTCACATCACATATGGGATCAACACATCAACACGCCTATGGGATCAACACATGAGTACAAGCAGCACGCCTACTCTAAGCCGCCATCCTCCTCCTGGTCCAGCATCTTCAGCCACGTCAACCACTGCTGTCCTTCTTGCCCCCTCTCAACCATCCGCCACTCCGTCTCCCGCCTTGAGCAGTTCCCGCTCATCTGCCCACATTCATGTGTTTCTGTCAAGGACATGTTTGAGCGTAAGAAGCCAATGTCACCAAGTCACCCCCTTGCCCAGCGTCTGACAGCTGGCTTGTCCGAACTATTAGCCCGCGAGCTTTTACCATACAATCTGGTTGAGTCTGAGGCGTTCAAAAAATTTGTAGCTATTGGGACACCGCAGTGGAAGGTACCCGGCCGGAATTTCTTTTCACAAAAGGCAATCCCCAACTTGTACTCGATTGTGCAAAAGGAAGTCATGGCATGTCTGGCACACAGTGTTGGGGCAAGGGTCCATCTGACCACTGATACCTGGTCTGCAAAGCATGGTCTGGGCAGGTATATCACCTACACTGCGCATTGGGTAAACCTGCTGACGGCTGACAAGCAAGGAATGCGTGGCATTGCAGAGGAGTTGGTGACACCGCCACGAATTGCAGGCAGTCCTGCTGCCACCTCCTCTACTCCTCCTACTCCATCCTCTTCCATAACCTCCTCGGCTGAGTCCTCTTGTGCCGCTGCTTCTTGCTCCACATCAACGGCACCCCCCCAGCTCCCCAGGTACTATTCCACATCCCGGATATGGCAGTGTCACGCCGTCTTGGGTTTGACTTGCTTGAAAGCAGAGAGTCACACCGGACAAGCACTCCTGTCCGCCCTGAACGCACAGGTGGAAAAGTGGCTGACTCCGCAGCAACTGGATATCGGCAAAGTGGTGTGTGACAACGGAAAAAATTTGATAGCGGCATTGAAGTTGGGCAAGTTGACACATGTGCCGTGCATGGCACATGTGTGTAATCTGATCGTACAACGCTTTGTGCATAAGTACACAGGCTTACAGGACGTCCTGAAGCAGGCTAGGAAGGTGTGTGGCCATTTCAGGCGTTCCTACACGGCCATGGCTCACTTTGCCGATATCCAGCGGCGAAACAACATGCCAGTGAGGCGCTTGATTTGCGACAGCCCTACACGTTGGAATTCAACACTCCTAATGTTCGAACGCCTGCTCCAAGAAAAAGCTGTTAATGAATATTTGTATGACCGGGGTGCTAGGACAGCCTCTGGGGAGCTGGGAATTTTTTTGCCACGTTACTAGACGCTCATGCGCAATGCCTGTAGGCTCATGCGTCCTTTTGAGGAGGTGACAAACCTAGTCAGTCGCAGTTGTGTGTGTGCGTGTGTATGGCTGTCTGCCTGTGTGTGTGTGTGTGACAGGGTGAAGATTTCTTGCACATGGGTGTGACAGGGTGAAGATTTCTTGCACAGGGCGCCCAAAGGCCTAAGGCTGGCCCTGCACATGGGTCAGTGGCTCTGCACCAGACTTCCCTCCAATTGATCAAAGTTAAAGGATTTCAAGTGGACTGATTACAATTACAGGGCCTCTAAAGAGTCCTGTATTGTTATTTGTCGTCACTACCTTCCCGCGTCGGGAGTTGGTCATTTGCGCCCCTGCTGCCTTCCTTGCATGTGGTAGCTGTTTGTCAGGGATTTGTCAATCCATATCTGCCAAGTGACCCTATGACAGGGTGAAGATTTCTTGCACATGGGTGTGACAGGGTGAAGATTTCTTGCACAGGGCGCCCAAAGGCCTAAGGCTGGCCCTGCGCATGGGTCAGTGGCTCTGCACCAGACTTCCCTCCAATTGATCAAAGTTAAAGGATTTCAAGTGGACTGATTACAATTACAGGGTCTCTAAAGAGTCCTGTATTGTTATTTGTCGTCACTACCTTCCCGCGTCAGGAGTGGGTCATTTGCGCCCCTGCTGCCTTCCTTGCATGTGGTAGCTGTTTGTCAGGGATTTGTCAATCCATATCTGCCAAGTGACCCTATGTAGGGGTAACAGTCCCTATTCTGCTCTGTGTCAGTGTGTATCAGGGGTTTTGAGGACAGGTGTCAATCCATATCTGCCAAGTGACCCTATGTATATCTGCTGTCAGTACACAGGAAAAGTTTAAATATTTCTTGTTCTACGTTCTCTGCAACTCCACGCACCGACTCATTCAATACGTGAAGATCTGGGGTTTCTCTGACTCTCCTCAGTAGTGTATCAAACAGAGTCTGCACTGTGGTAACACGGACATCTTCAGGACATAACTCAACTATTTGCAGATAGGCAGTCTGCAGCTTCTCTTTCACCTGTTCTCTTCTTTCTCTTATGCGTATTCTTGTCTATATGCAGGTGGTCTCTTGCCTTTCTTTTAACCAATTCGTTCCTTCCATATGGTTTCAAAAGATCTCTGGCATCATTACTTTCAACGCAAATAACGTCATCATAGTTAGTCTCCTCATTATTCACCGGGAAGAGAGTGTTTGCACTGACTACCCACAGCATGCTCTTGCCATTGCCTACTCCACCTTCAACGACAGGGTGCAAGTCCCAAGGAGAAGGATCATTCACTTTATTATCTGTCTTTATTTCACAAGTAGTGCCTGGAACATCCTCATGGGTCACAAGATGTAAATCTGGACTAATGTCAACCCCAGGGTCTGGAAAATCATCAATTTGAAATTTTTCGAATAATCCCAGTGGGCTGCCACATTCTTCCTCCTCTGATGGTATTAAAGTTTGCAGAGATTCACTATGGGGTGGTGTCAAGCATTTTGGAGAACAATTAAGCATCTCCATCCCAATACGTTTCAGATGTCCTATCAGCTCTTCCACCCTATGCGATACTATGGGCAGGCTACCCGTGACGTCATTACTCACGGCCCTATTTCACGCGGACACTCTGTGTCAGTGTGTATCATGGTGTCTGTGGACAGGGAACAGTCTCTATTCTGCTCTGTGTCAGTGTGTATCATGGTCTCTGTGGACGGTGAACAGTCTCTATTCTGCTCTGTGTCAGTGTGTATCATGGTCTCTGTGGACAGGGAACAGTCTCTATTCTGCTCTGTGTCAGTGTGTATCAGGGGTTTTGAGGACAGGTGTCAATCCATATCTGCCAAGTGACCCTACGTAGGAGGAACAGTCTCTATTCTGCTCTGTGTCAGTGTGTATCAGGGATCATTAGGATAGGTGTCAATCCATATCTGCCAAGTGACCCTATGTAGGGGGAACAGTCTCTATTCTGCTCTGTGTCAGTGTGTATCATGGTCTCTGTGGACAGGGAACAGTCTCTATTCTGCTCTGTGTCAGTGTGTATCAGGGGTTTTGAGGACAGGTGTCAATCCATATCTGCCAAGTGACCCTATGTAGGGGGAACAGTCCCTATTCTGCTCTGTGTGAGGAGGAGGAACGGGAAATGAGTAGCTCGGCATCCAACCTTGTGCAAATGGGTTCTTTCATGCTGTCGTGCCTGTTGAGGGACCCTCGTATAAAAAGGCTGAAGGAGAACAACCTGTGCTGGGTGTCCACGCTACTAGACCCCCGGTCTCTATTCTGCTCTGTGTCAGTGTGTATCAGGGGTTTTGAGGACAGGTGTCAATCCATATCTGCCAAGTGACCCTACGTAGGAGGAACAGTCTCTATTCTGCTCTGTGTCAGTGTGTATCAGGGATCATTAGGATAGGTGTCAATCCATATCTGCCAAGTGACCCTACGTAGGGCGAACAGTCCCTATTCTGCTCTGTGTCAGTGTGTATCAGGGGTTTTGAGGACAGGTGTCAATCCATATCTGCCAAGTGACCCTATGTAGGGGGAACAGTCTCTATTCTGCTCTGTGTCAGTGTGTATCAGGGCTGGGCTTTGAGGACAGGTGTCAATGTTAGGTGATTTCTGCCCTTTATGGATTAAAAGCAGACTCTGCATCAACTGTGTAATTTTCCATGGGAGTTTTGCCATGGATCCCCCTCCGGCATGCCACAGTCCAGGTGTTAGTCCCCTTGAAACAACTTTTCCATCACTTTTGTGGCCAGAAAGAGTCCCTGTTGGTTTTAAAATTCGCCTGCCCATTGAAGTCAATGGCGGTTCGCGCGGTTCGCCGGTTCGCGAACATTTGCGGAAGTTCGCGTTCGCCGTTCGCGAACCAAAAATTTCGGGTTCGCGACAACACTACTGACATACATACAGACAGACATACTGACATACATATACACTGAAATACATACATACAAACAGACATACATACATACTGAAATACATACACATGCACACACACACACACAGACATACTGACATACATATATTATATACAGACAGACATACTGACATACATACAGACATACATACTGACATACATATACACTGACATACATACACACATACATACATACATACAAACAGACATACATACATACTGAAATACATACACATACATACAAACTGAAATACATACACATAACCACAGACATACATACATACAGACACATACTGACATACATACAGATACACACATACTGAAATACAGGCACACAGACAGACATACTGACATACATACATACATACACACAGACAGACATATTACATACATACAGACATACTGACATATATACATACACATAGACATACATACACACACACATACATACATACATACATACACACAGACAGACATACTGACAGACATAGATACATACACACAGACAGACATACTAACATACATACATACAAATAGCTAATTTTTCTTACCTTTTTTTGCAGGAGGATAGCTGTGGCTGATGGGAGTTAGCGTGGCTCTTCTTTCCTCGCGGCCTGGCTGTGCTTCTCTTCCCTCCCGCGCAGAGGGAGCCGGGAGGAAGTGACCGTCCGTCACTTCCTCCCAGCACTAATTACGGTTGCAATTTTTTTTAAAGGGCCCATCAGGTGGCCCTAAATGCTGGGGCCAGGTTCAGGACCCTGGCGGGCCGGATGCGACCCGGCCATAGTTTGAGGACCCCTGGCATAGAACATACACTAGTTAATAAATATAATTATATTGGATAGTGAATATTGTAAAAAATAAAAAATAAAAAGCTAAAAAAGGAAATTAAAGATATAGAAGGAGAATTTACAGAATGGAATTAGAGAAATAGGAGCAAAAGGAAAACCTGGTTCTTGTCACTATAGTGTCCCTTTAATGTGAGGTAAATGAGAAATTAGTGCCACTAATAATATACTAGATTTCCTACTTACAACCAGATGACGATGGGTTCTAGCTGCAGTCTGGCTCCACTGGTCTTGTGTAGAACAGGCTCTCTCTGGAGGGTGTTTGTAACTCTCATTGACAGCCGCTAGAGGCGCTTGCGTGATTCCCCCAATAAGAGACAGGAGAGTGAAGAAGAACTCTGATGTTTAATGGCAGGTACTCTGCTTTTATGCAGTGCTCCCCTACAAGGGAGACGCCCATAGGCAATTAGACATTAACCAGTCAGACAACGGTTACATCCCACATATTCCCTCCCCTCTGCTTGGGAGATAAATGAGTTTCTTACTGTATCTACTCAATTATCTCCAAGCTGAAAAATCATACTTTTTATACATTTTTATAACTTTAAAACTATACATTCAATCTTCATAAAAACACATATTAATAATCAGCATACTTTACTTACAAACATGTCCAAAATTCAGCCAATTCCATCCAGGGGTTAAAGAGTTACCTGGAAGTCCTTTATGACCAACATTTTCATGGCCAAAACAGTTCCACGGATTTGGGCTGTGCGGTCGGTCTATTTTACACCGAGAAAATGACTAAGTCCCATTCGAACAAGCGTTCGAATCTTCAAACGGGACTTAGTCTCCAGCCGCGGTGTCGAAGTAGGTACGGGTCAGCGGTGTTCGTGCAATTGGGTAGCCGGAAACAGTTCCATAGATTTGGCTGCACACACCGCTGACCGCGTTCGAATAAGTTAAAATGGCCGCCGCCACGTGTTCGTTTGTCGAATGGCGGCCACTTCGGCACTTTGACGACTTCGGCTCTTCGACTGCATTCGAAGTGCCAGTTTAAAAGTTGTAACACTCTTCCAAAGTATTTAAAGGGCCAGGAACTGCATTATAAAAATCCCTTATGCCCAAATGTAGTTCTTAAAGGGCAATACATCCCAGGGCCATAGTCGCAGGGCAGGAGGCTAGCAATCAGTCCTCTCCAATGCCTAGTGGCAAATGGCAGTTTGTCACATATCTCCCCTTTGGGGGGAAGACTAACCAGGCTCCTGACCTTCTGTCAGTCAGTGCCCACGTTAGTCGATCCACCAATCCACAATAAACCAGTGCCAGAGCAGCCCCCCCACAACAAACAGTTACTGCACCTGGGTATTTCGCTGTGGTGATGGGGCAACACACTGTATGGACTTGAGGGGCAGAGGCCAGCGGCGCTCTGCCCTGATGCCAGCGCTTCTGCTGGGGTGAAGGGAGTGCAGGCCAGTCCTGTAACAAGGGGGTCGGTAGGGCAGAGGCCAGCGGCGCTCTGCCCTGATGCCAGCGGCGCTCTGCCCTGATGCCAGCTCTTCTGCTGGGATAGCCTGCAGGACATCAGGCTCTGGACCAGGGACAAAGGTAGGGCAGAGGCCGACTGCACTCTGCCCAGCTGCCAGCTCTTCTGCTGGGGTGCTGGGAACATAGTCCGGCTCAGTAGCCAGGTGTAACGGAGTAGCAGGGGTTAATCCAAGAGGTCTCCGCTGGTAATAAAGATTCAGCATACAGAATGCAGGAAATACAGCATAATTCCCATTCCCAAGGACTAGACGACACATAGTCTGGGAGTCAACTGAGGTTTACTGGCACAATCTCCTTTTATGAAATTCTCCCATGCAAGGGAGGTACCGACCATAATTATTACAATAACCAATCACCTTGACGTTACCTCCCACACATCCCCTCCCCTTAGATTAACAATTAACATCATTAAAATGTACATACTTTTCCCCCATTCTTGGATGTACCCCAAATATAGTAGGTACACCCTTAAATTGGGTATCCCCAGATAGCCCTGATCTGGGTGAGGAACATACTCAAAAATCACCCAGATCGGACCAGGGGTTCGGGAGTTATGGGCGGTAAAGATTTGACCGACCGCATGGGCAAAGTAGCCGAAAATAGTTCCATGAGTTTTGGCCCTGCGGTCGGTCTCTGTTCATTCATCAAAAGTCCCGAAAGCCTATGCCATCCAGTGTTAACTCTGCGTTCGGATGAATCCCCTAGTTTGTGTGATTCATCCTACCGAACGGCGGTCCGTTCGGGAGTTTTATTCGAACCTTTCGGCATTCCTGGAGGTCTTAGTGGTGTTTGGTTAGTCGAGCGTCCGATTTGAGTTCCAGACGCTCGACGACCAAACACCGCTGTTCGTGAGTTTAAGATGGCCTCCGCCACGTGTTCGACATACGACCGGCGGCCACACACGAACCCTATTAACAGCGTTTGCAACATTGTTTCCTTTCGTTAATGAGGGACACACGACCACATCAGGGTGGTCTCTCATTCGGTATTTTCAATCGGTTCTCGAACAGAATGGTGGTTATGGTTCGGGAATCGATTGCCTTGTTCACATACAGTAATAAGAACGATTCAGTCATTGTAAAAGTCCCGAATACAGTTCATTCATATAGGAAAAATTATTTTTACAGTCCTTAGTGGCTAATTCTGCCATACCGGGGGAACATGGGAGTCAGTGGGGGTTAACATCTCCTCTGTTAACCCTGGGGCCAAGTTAGGAGTTAGCTGGGGAGGGGAATTTGTACTTACCCCCTCCTCCTGTTGTCCCTGTGAGGGTAGTTGGGGATCTGGACAGGCTGTCCAGCATCCCTGTAGGTCAGGCACAGAGACACGGTCCCATCTGCGCCGTCTGGGAGATTGGTGTCTCCCTTGTTGGGGTAAGCTGCCGCTGGGGAGAGAAGGTGCTGTGCTCCTCTCCCTGAAACACAGGCTGCCGCTGGAGAGGGAGACCGCCTGTCTCCACTCCCATAACATTGTCCTGCTGCTGGAGAGAGAGACCAACTGTCTCTGCTCCCTGTAGGACACACTGCTTCTCGGGGGGGGAAGGACAACACCTTCGGCCCCCTGATTTCACACTGCCGCTGGGGAGGAAGGACGGTGTGGCAAACCTAGCCACTTCTAGAACACTGGACTTTATATGTCAAAAGGTTGTCTGTATTTTCTGTTGTGTTGTGTATGTACTTGGCTGTATATTATGTTGCCATTGTAATTCGTATGCTAGCAGCCGTAAGCCACTAGCATTCGTGTACTTCGTTTCACGAACAGCGACTATCCGGGCTGTTCGTGAAACTAATACGGGCCCCCCTGAAAGACCACACATTAAGGGACGTGTGGCGCTTGTTAACTGATTGCAACAGTGTTGCAATCGGTAATTAAAGGCTCTCCTAGGTGGCCGTCGTTCGACTACCGACCATGCGGCGGTCGGCCATCTTGGATCCTTTGTCTCTTCAGCGATGTTTGGAGGTCGATTGCCTGGAACTGAAAACGGCTACTCGATGATCAGATGGGTGACAACTGTTGTTAGAGAGTAACAAAAGGGGAGGCAAGGAGTGACATATAAAAGAGGGAGTCAGTGGGAAGACACACATACAGATTGGTGAAGATCGAGCGAGACAAACTCAGAAAAAGATGGAGAGTCAAAAGACAACAAAAACACTTGGAGCATATAAATATACCTCATTACACACATGCTGACACTGATTTCAGATGCACTCCTCATTCACATACACACTGATACAAGTTTCAAATACAACCGCATACTCTGACAGATTTTAGATACACCCCTCATTCACACACACACGCTTACACTCTGCACACATACAAATACACTCCAGCATTCACATACACACTGCTCAAACATACTGCGCTCACATTGATACCGGAGAAACTGACGGAAGCGAAGCACAGAGAGATGGACACAGGTTTCTTCAGGAAGGAAGAGATTCTTTATTGGATCACCGATCGGGACTCAGAGGGACTAACGTCACCAAAATACAGCAAGTTCTGAGCCCCGGAAAATAGTGCAGGCTCCTTATATAGGCACATAACTCCTCCCATATTAAGCTCCACCCGCACATTCTCTTGACCAATCAATACAAATAAGAATTAACTTCCTGCTTGACCGCATGGCCTGTCCAGCACAATGGAGGAGGGGAATACTACATCCTGTATTCTTGCACATGCTCCGTACACTACTGATCGTATCTTGCCTCGTGCAACCAACTGATCGATACGTCAGCATATGCACGTACACATGCCACGTGGTAATCTCGGCCTACTAAATTTATTTTTACCGAGATTCCACCACATTCCCCCCTTTGATGCCTCTTGATATTTCACAATTACTTGAGGCATCACTTAACCTTAGTTTGCATACACCGCAAGTTACCTTGAACCAGACCAGACTTATCTTATGATGTGAATCTTCAACACTCATCTTCCTGCATTGGTTCTCCCTGATCTAGAGCCTCATATTTATAAATTGCCATTATCTGTGCAGCAGCCTTCCTCTCTGCTATATTTTCTATCAGGCTTTGCACAGACCTAACTACTAAGGGTATAAGACACGGCAGGAGTAGACACAACATTAAAATCAGTAGGACTCCACCTACCACTGCCTTAAGCCCTCCAAACCACTCATACCAGCTACCAAACCAACTACTTGAATTATACCCTTTCCATACCTGAGTAGGCACATGCACTAGTTTAACCATATGGCTAGTAAGCTCAGCTATTGCTTGCCCTTCGTCATCTATTTGAAGACAGCAATTGCTCAGGTTAAACTTCCCACATACACCTCCCTCTACTGCCAAAAGGTAATCCAAGGCTAATCTATTTTGGTAGACTGCTGTCCTCATCCTGGTATTATGCTTCGCTAGAAGATTGAGCGCTTGTGATGTCTCGTTAGTAATAATCTCAACCACCGCCTGTAATCTTATAATACGGTTGAGCATATAAATAGGGGTTCTATAACCAAAGGTACCATCTTCTGCCCACGTGGCTGGCCCATAATAATCTATAATACGCTGGGGAGGCAATTCATTATCTTCCCAGGCGCCTATCTCTATGGGTCCCCTTTTCTTCCTATGATTCACATCATATACTTTAACACCTAAAGTCTCACCTGTTTCAATAGGTAACAAGAAGAAGGATGGTTTGAGCATACCCAACACACATGCCCCTTCCCAGTCCTGTGGCAACTCCGAATAGGCTTTCTTACCACAGATCCAGTACAAATTTGCTAGGGCTCTCCAGGTAGATGTGATAGATAGGTCAAACCATACATCCTTTAAATTGGCGTATCTAGCAAACGGGTTAGATGGTTCTGAGACATTTGAAGCCGACCACCAAGTTGTATTCTTTGTATCATCATCATAAGCTTTTTGCCCTAGACAAGTTAATTCTCCTACAGAAGTATTATACATCATTCCTTTCCTTGCTATGCAAACATAACCTATGATGGAGGTCTTTAATCTCCACTCAGATTTACCTCTAACACTCATATGATAATCGGCTTGTGTAGATATTAATTGGTCAACTGCCTCAGAACCGGACATTACCTCCTTTGCTTCCCAAGGCCATTGGTCTCCCATGTTAGTACCTCCACACACATAGCAGTTGGTAACATTAAGACTACCGGCAATACTTTCGGCTAAATCAATGAACAGGTTTTTAGCATTATGGGGGACCTTATTATCTATACTCATCTCTTCATAAAAGGAATGGTATACTTGATGAGTTTGGGAGGATACCGTATCAGTCTCTATCCCTATAAACAATACTGTCCCAGGATCTAAACCCGTCCCATATATTTGAAACCCAAATAAATTACCATACTTGTCTAAGAACTTGTCGGGGTTATTTATAAGTATATGGACTGGATTGCATTCCATAGACTTACAATACGGGTTGGTAGGCAACTTAGTCACTATCATGTCCTTGTCTACTGTCTGTCCCCAAGTTGCCCACCCCACACAAGACCAATATGGGCAAAAGTTATAATCTCTATTTGGGCATCTAGGACTCACATATTTATTTTTACTACTGGGACAAATATATTTATCATTAGACCCATACGTCCTCTCCCATCTAAGATCCCCACATACATTCCACGGCTTTCTACCACTTGATATCGCCTTACACGCATCAAATAGCAGAACACCCGAAGAATGTACGGATTCTAATACTGTCTTGTTAATTAGGGTCCCCTGAGGATCTCCATTCCTGAGAGTCAACCAAATTGTACGAGGTTGATACTCCGGACTGAAGCACTTAGGTTCTCCTACTCCTAAATGGCACACACTATATTCTATATTTAGGTATCTACATCTTGATACATCTCCTTTACACTCGTATTGTGAATGCCAAATTAGGGTTTGGGAAATATGGTTACCTGTTCTTGTAGTCTTAATGCATACCTCACAGCTAGGAGTGTCGGTACCTCTACCTTCCTGAATATAAAAATACACATAAATAAACATTATCAAGAACACATCTTTCGTCGTCATCCTCAGTCTTCGTCCGTGCGAAGGCACCTCAGCTTCCAGGATGTAAGGGCTGCAGGGAATGGAGTTCTGCTCGTCTTCACAGGAGTCCCTTCGAGACTTTCCCTGGCTTATATACTATACGTCGGTGGGCGGACAGGCTTTATTATGGCCCTCTCACTCACGCACCAAATCTCTGAAACAATAAAATGTTGTAATCCACAAAGTTCCTCGTCACTCCGACTGAGTCGTGCGTTTTAACCGGATCTTGCAGGGATTCTCTGGATCTGCTGTAACTGGCCAAGAATCGACTGCTGCTGGTTTAACCCTGGAGTGATGTATCCACGGAGTCACTTCGGCTACTTTTATCGCTGTAGGGGTAGACAAAAGAACAACATAAGGACCTCTCCACTTGGGCCCTAACGGTACATTATTCCACTCTTTAATCCACACTTGGTCTCCTGGATGGTAACTATGAACTGGGGGATAAATATTCACAGGTAATCTATCTTGTACCCATTTCTGTACCTCCTCCATAGTCTTACCCAACTCTACAACCTGCTGCCGGGTAATTCCTTCTCCCAACTGACTCAAGTCCCCCCTTAAGTTACCAAGTACGGGAGGTGGTCGCCCATACATGATTTCAAAAGGAGAGAGGCCCATCCTTCTGGTAGGGGTACTGCGGATTCGCAATAGAGCTATGGGTTAGAGAACGTTCCACTTAAGTTGGGTTTCCTGACACATTTTAGCCAACTGATTCTTAATAGTTCTATTCATTCTCTCTACCTTACCAGAACTCTGGGGTCTATATGCCGTATGAAGCCTCCACTTTATACCAAGCATATGAGTCAGTTGTTGTAGGCACTGATGAACAAAAGCTGGACCATTGTCCGATCCTATAGAGCAGGGTAGTCCATATCGGGGTATTATTTCTCGTAGCAGGAATCTCACAACTTCTCCTGCTTTCTCTGTACGAGTAGGACATGCTTCTACCCAGCCTGAATAGGTGCACACAATTACCAACAGGTAACGATGTCCACCCGATTTAGGCATCACTGTATAGTCAATTTGTAAATCGGACATGGGGAGCCCCCCCATAAACTGGACTCCTGGTGGCTTTACTGGTCCTTGCCTTGCATTATTTTTAGCACACGTTACACATCTTCGTACAATGGCCTGAGTCAAGTTGGACAATCTTGGTATGTAGAAATGTTTTCTGAGAGATTCTTCTGTGCTGTCTCTCCCAGAATGTGTCCCGTTGTGATAGTTTTGGACAATTTCTACCGCTAGTGATGCTGGAATGACTATTCTTCCATCTTCTAACTGATACCATTTGTTCTCCAAATACTTTCCAGGTTCAGTCTTTAACCACTCCTCTTCTTGAGCTGTATAAACTGGAGTCCATTGAGACAGTGGAGTTGGTATAAGGGCAGCTATATGCCCCACATATTCCTGTCTTCCCGATTCAGCGGCATGCTTAGATGCACTATCTGCCATCCGATTTCCTTTGGTTACATCACCATCTCCTCTCAGATGCGCTCGACAATGTATGATACCGACTTCTTTCGGCTCCCACACTGCTTCCAATAGTTGTAGGATTTCAGCTGCGTACTTGATTGCTTTGCCTTCTGAATTCAATAGTCCTCTTTCTTTATACAAAGCTCCGTGGGCATGAGTGGTTAAAAACGCATATTTGGAGTCCGTGTAGATGTTCACTCTTAAACCTTCAGCCAATTGTAACGCCCGTGTCAGTGCTATCAATTCTGCCTTTTGTGCTGATGTTCCTTTCGCCAGTGGCCGAGCTTCTATCACCTTGTCTATTGTTGTTACTGCATATCCTGCATAGCGGATCCCTTCTTTCACATAACTACTGCCGTCGGTGTAATATTGAACATCGGGGTTCTGGATGGGAAAATCACGAAGATCTGGTCTACTTGAAAATACTTCATCCATTACTTCCAAACAATCATGTTGACTTTCAGTAGGTTGTGGCAAAAGGGTAGCTGGATTTAAGGTGTTTACAGTCTCTAAATGCACTCTTGGGTTTTCACACAACATTGCTTGATACTTGGTCATACGGCTGTTACTAAACCAATGATTTCCTTTGTAATCCAACAACGTCTGTACTGCATGTGGGACTCGTACATAAAGTTCTTGACCCAGAGTGAGTTTATCGGCTTCAGCTACTAGCAGGGCGGCTGCAGCTACGGCTCTTAGACAAGGTGGAAGTCCGCTGGCCACTGCATCCAGTTGCTTAGACATGTAGGCAACCGGTCTTTGCCATGATCCCAAGTACTGTGTCAATACTCCCACAGCCATTCTTCTTTGCTCATGTACATACAGGTAGAATGGTCGTGTGTGATCAGGTAGACCTAATGCTGGGGCACTCATCAAAGCCTTCTTCACATCTTCAAATGCCGTTTGCTGTTCTTGAGTCCATAAGAAGGGGTCGTGCTCTGTACCTTTGATAGCTGCATACAGAGGTTTTGCCAGTATCGCGTAGCTGGGAATCCATATCCTACAGAAGCCTGCTGCCCCCAAGAATTCTCGCACTTGTCTTCTATTCTTGGGTATCGGTATTTGGCACACAGCTTCTTTTCTCTCTGGCCCCATAATTCTTTGACCTTCAGAGATATGGAATCCCAGATATTTGACAGTTGGCAAACACAACTGAGCCTTCTTTCTAGACACCTTGTATCCTGCCTTCCAGAGAATGTGTAATAGATTGTGCGTTGCTTGCTGACATATTTCTTTTGTAACTGCTGCTTGCTGCTATCAACAAGTCATCTACATACTGTAACAATACACACTCTCCTGGGATGGACTCGAAATCCAGTAGATCTTGACTTAGAGCTGAACCAAATAGGGTAGGTGAATTTTTAAACCCTTGGGGTAGTCTTGTCCAGGTCATTTGGCGTTTTGAGCCCGTTACAGCGTTCTCCCATTGGAAAGCGAAAATACATTGACTTTCTGCGGCAATTCGGAGGCAAAAGAAGGCATCTTTGAGGTCTAAGACTGTAAAGTAAGTAGCCCCGCCCGGAATTAAAGCAAGCAGGTTATATGGATTGGGTACAACTGGATGTATACTAACAACCGCATCATTGACTGCTCTCAAGTCCTGCACAGGTCGATACTCATCTGTACCGGGCTTTTGAACAGGCAGCAATGGGGTGTTCCAGGGGGAAGTACAGAATTTTAGGATACCATACCGTATGAACTTATCCAGATAAGATTGGATGTTCTTCTTAGCCTTCTGCGGGATGTGATATTGTCTTAGGCTCACTGGATAAACCCCAAGTTTTAGTTCGATTTTAATAGGTGGAATATTGCGGGCCAGTCCTGGTGGGTTGTTCTCTGCCCAAACTCCTGGTATGTTGAATAAGGACTCATCACTCCTAGGGTTTTGGCTAGTCAACGCTGTATAAAGTCGCCACTCTTCTTCCTTTGGTACGGATAATGTCATAATACCTGAAGGTCCATTAAACTTTAAGGATGTTGTTCCATTTGGTAGGAACGTAATCTGCGCTTGTAATTTAGATAGCATATCACGTCCCAGCAATTGGACTGGACATTCAGGCATATAAAGGAATTTATGTTTTACTACGTGGCCTCCCAATGTACAGAGTCGACTTTTAAGAACCGGTTTTTCAGCACTTCTTCCAGTTGCTCCTATTACAGTAATAGTCCTTCCAGATGGAGGAGCAACTAGATTAGTCACCACTGAATGTTCAGCACCAGTGTCGATCATGAACGCACTCCTTTTTCCCCCTATTGATACATCGACCATAGGCTCCGCTCGACCAAGGGGGATGGAGCCCGGTCGGTATCAATAGTCCTCCATGACCGTGTCAGCCAATCCTACAAAGTCCCTGCCTTCTCTATCGCGGGACCTTTGCGCTGCTGGGAAATACCTATCTTCCCTAACACTTCCTCTGTTTCCATTGCTCCCTCTATTACCATTACTCCCTCCGGGGCCTCCTCTACCTCTCGCTCTGCCTCTAAAGTTTCCATAACCTGCCCTGGGTTGGTCTCTCTCGTACTGCTCTCTTTGTGGACACTCGTTCCTCCAATGCCCTTCTTCCTTGCAATACGCGCACTGATTCCTACTCAAAGGCTCCCTATTCCATCTACTATCGCCTCTATCTGGGCCCCGTCTATCTACGCCTGCGATTGCTACCGCTAGCATATCTGCCTTTCTACGCATCTTGCGCTCTTCCTCTTTCTTACTTTCTGTTTCCCTGTTCATGTATACTTTATTCGCTACCTCAATTAGTTGGGTGATAGACATACCTGCAAACCCTTCTAACTTCTGTAGCTTGCGCTTAATATCTCCGTAAGCTTGGCTGACAAAGGCGGAGTTCACCATTCGGGAATTATCTGCGTCTTCCGGATTAAAGGGGGTATACAAGCGGTATGCCTCCAATAATCGGTCATAAAAGACACTGGGCGCTTCATCACTTTTCTGAATCACCTCAACTGTCTTCGACATATTAATGGCTTTCTTTCCTCCAGCTTTCATGCCAGCAATTATAGCGTCTCTATAGGCTTTAAGTTGGACCATATCTGCGCCATTAACATTCCAGTCGGGATCGGTGTTAGGATAATGTGTTGCGGCCCATGCTGATGGATTGGCTTGATTCAAAGCACGGGCTTTATCCTCTAGCGCTTTAATGGCCGCTTGGTTAATCCTTGTCCTTTCCTCATTGTTAAACAAAGTCATTAATAACTGCTGGCAATCAGCCCATGTCGGGTTATGTGTCTGAACTATCGAGGTGAACAGATCGGTCATAGCTTGTGGTTTCTCAGTATACGAGGAATTGTGGGTCTTCCAATTCAAGAGATCGGTAGTCGTGAACGGGACATATACGAAGACTGGGTCAGCATGTGCCATTTGACCTGCGGCATCGATATAGGCTGACCCGGGATTCAGACGAAGAGGCATCTGATAATGTTTTAATTGTTGGGTACCGGTCAGTTGTCGGGTTAGTATGGGGCTACGTGGAGGGGCGTCAGTTAGAGGTTCCGGTCGGGGGGTAATAAAGCATGAGGATGTGGGAGCTTGGTTTTGGGAAAAAGTAGTAAATAAAACACTTCGAGCCGAGCTAGAAGAAGCTTGACCGGAAGTCTGAAGTGGCGCCAAATCAGGATATTCAGATCTAATGGGGGTTGGTTCTGGTTCCGGAAGGGGAGATTTAGTACGAGAGGGGGTGGATTCTGTACTGGAGGAGGAAGCGGAAGTGGATGAGGGCAATGAGGGAAGGGGTGCAGGACTTCCTGCATTTGCGTCACTTCCTCTTAAAGGAAAGTAAGGGGGCGGCAAAGGGATCTCAGACTCAGGGGGCGTGTCCAAAATGGGCCTAACACCAGTCCTAGTGGACAAACAAGTCCTAGCCACCATGAGGCGACATTGCTCCTCGTGGCATGTCTGAATCCATTTTGGCGAGTCATTTACGGCCTGTCTCCAACAATCAAGATAAGGAAACTGCCCGTAAAGTTCAGGCCTACCCGATACAGCCACGTGTAAGCGCTGTACCAGAGTTGGATCCAAACTGCCACGTGGCGGCCATGCCGCAACCAAAGTAGGCCACTCCCTAGTGCACAAAGTGACCAAACGTACAGGAGACATTTTAACCCCAAAATCACATGTTTTGAATCCCTTTTTAAAATTCTTCACCATACAACCTAAGGGATCCGGAATCGTTGACTGCGACGCGCCCATACTTATCAATGGAACGTCGTTGACAACGAATACTATGCACGCGTACTATTCAACAATCACACCCGTTTCCTCTGGCAACAGCACCACGTGGTACGGTTACCAAGTGAAACGTACACAATAACACAATAAACACTCAGGGAATTCCCGTACACACACAGCTGTTACACCAGTCACTAGATAATCAATATTATGCCCTTTGGCGAAACTATACAGTCACCCACGCTATAATTCTCTATATACGAATTACCCGTCTATAACACACCCCAGTAACATCGTCTTTTACAAATAGCGGTTACAGTACGGTTAGCATAGGTCAAAGCACAATT
The DNA here is from genome assembly GCF_036172605.1 of Pelobates fuscus. Lineage (NCBI taxonomy): Eukaryota > Metazoa > Chordata > Amphibia > Anura > Pelobatidae > Pelobates > Pelobates fuscus. Next base: position 115,806,012 of record NC_086317.1, read on the forward strand.
TAAGGTCACAATACAATTATTAGTGGTTATGGTGTTAAACATGCAATAGACGACAATGATTAGTACTTATATACAGTGTCAGTAAATATACAGGGTTATGGTACCGTGCACTATGATACAGCAACACACTATTAACACTCTCGCTAGATGGCTGAGCTCGCGCTATCTAACAAGATATACACTTTACTAAACAATCTTTAACACATTTACAATTCCCAACTAAACTATTGGCCAGTACCTTGAATGGACTACCTAAAACTATGTACACCCGTTTTGGTTAGCCACACTGCCCAAGCACCACATATAGCGAGCTAGAGGACCGAATTTACACAGGCGCCTCTTAGTCGATTACTATAAAAAATCTAGTGGGTTCCAAATTTACATGCCTTCCCACTTAGCCAAGATAGGTTGAGAGCTAGCGAACCGAATTTACACAGGCGCCGCTTAGTCTCCCGGTCCCTCCGACCTAGCGAACGTAATATACACCCTAGAATGCTAGTCTAGACAAGACACCGGTGTCCGGCTAGGGCTATTTACACAGGACCCCGCCTGACTAACCAAATCAAACGGTCTGACTAAAGAGCGTTCGATTGAGCGGTGCGCCTTCGCTCCTTCCCTCCGACAGAGGGGGCAGATTCCATACACAAATAACCCCTTATGGGCCTACCGCACAATCGGTATACCCCTAGTGGGTCTGCCGTCTAAAACAGCAGTTGTCTTACCTCCTCGTTCCTGAACCTGAGTTCACACTCATCGACGGGGACACCCCAGCACTTCTTACGTAGAGGCCGATGATCTCCTGGACAACAGACCAGTGGCGCCGAGACGAAGGGAGGTCCACGCAGAAGTTCAGGGGTGCAGCCGTAGAGAACGTGGGCAAAGATAGACCGTCTCACGCCTCTGCCTCTCAGCTACCGTTGAACGATGAGCTTCCCGGCCAATGCACCAAATGATACCGGAGAAACTGACGGAAGCGAAGCACAGAGAGATGGACACAGGTTTCTTCAGGAAGGAAGAGATTCTTTATTGGATCACCGATCGGGACTCAGAGGGACTAACGTCACCAAAATACAGCAAGTTCTGAGCCCCGGACAATAGTGCAGGCTCCTTATATAGGCACATAACTCCTCCCATATTAAGCTCCACCCGCACATTCTCTTGACCAATCAATACAAATAAGAATTAACTTCCTGCTTGACCGCATGGCCTGTCCAGCACAATGGAGGAGGGGAATACTACATCCTGTATTCTTGCACATGCTCCGTACACTACTGATCGTATCTTGCCTCGTGCAACCAACTGATCGATATGTCAGCATATGCACGTACACATGCCACGTGGTAATCTCGGCCTACTAAATGTATTTTTACCGAGATTCCACCACAACATGTTGACAATCCATATAAATCTATCATGGCATTCATATGCAGACTTACCACACTAATGCACACTGGCATTTATACACCAAAAACTCCCCTTTGTTCACACACAAGTCCTCCACAAAAATACACTCCTGCATTTGTGGTTCCATCCAAATTGCATGATATCAGCCAATCCAATGCTTTCCTATAGGAAAGAATTGAGAGGCAATTGCGCATGCGCAGCAAAACACGACGCTGCACTAATCAGCATCTCCTCATAGAGTTGCATTGAATCAATGAAACTCTATAGGAAGTGTTCAAGTCTACAGGGAGAGCGTGGAGACATTGAACATCAGTGCCTCCCACTAAAGGTGTTCCTAGGCAGCAATGTAAACCCTGCCTTTTCTCGGAAAAGGCAGTGTTTACATAAAAGAGCCTGCAAGGATTGGCTGTGGATACCAGAACAACTATATTAAGCTGTAGTCGTTCTGGTGACTATAGTGTCCTATTTAATAGTTAATATTTGGTCTTTGAAGGGCCCAGGATGTAATTTTGCCCGGGGGCCCAGAAAGCTGTCAGTCCGTCCCTGCTTGTAGTGATATAGCACTTCCCCCAATAAGAGACAAGACTCTAGATTGACAGTGAAGAAGAACTCTGATGTTTAATGGCAGGTACTCTGCTTTTATGCAGTGCTCCCCTACAAGGGAGACGCCCACAGGCAATTAGACATTAACCAGTCAGACAACGGTTACATCCCACATATTCCCTCCTCTCTGCTTGGGAGATAATTGAGTTTCTTACTGTATCTACTCAATTATCTCCAAGCTGAAAAATCATACTTTTTATAAATTTTTATAACTTTAAAACTATACATTCAATCTTCATAAAATATATTATATTATATTAATAATCAGCATACTTTACTTACAAACATGTCCAAAATTCAGCCAATTCCATCCAGGGGTTAAAGAGTTAGCTGGAAGTCCTTTATGACCGACCGCAAGCACATTTTCATGCCCAAAACAGTTCCATGGATTTGGGCTGTGCGGTCGGTCTATTTTACACCGAGAAAATTACTAAGTCCCATTCGAACGAACGTTCGAATCTTCAAGTCTCCAGCCGCGGTGTCGAAGTAGGTACGGGTCAGCGGTGTTCGTGCAATTGGGTAGCCGGAAACAGTTCCATAGATTTGGCTGAACACACCGTAGGCCGCGTTCGAATAAGTTAAAATGGCCGCCGCCACGTGTTCGTTTGTCGAATGGCGGCCACTTCAGCACTTCGACGACTTCGGCACTTCGACTGCATTCGAAGTGCCAGTTTAAAAGTTGTAACACTCTTCCAAATTATTTAAAGGGCCAGGAACAGCATTATAAAAATCCCTTATGCCCAAATGTAGTTCTTAAAGGGCAATACATCCCAGGGCCATAGTCGCAGGGCAGGATGCTAGCAATCAGTCCTCTCCAATGCCCAGTGGCAAATGGCAGTTTGTCACATACCTCATGTACTTGGGCAAATTGGTGAGTGATGCTAAAGTCCTTTAATCCAAATGTCTTTAAAAATGAACAAATAAGAGAGGTCACTTCCTAAAGGGACTAATGTCATGAATATAATCCTTGAGGGCATGAATAACATACAAATTATGAAACACTCTTCTTGGCATTTGCAGGTAAGATACAAAAGGAGAGAGCAACAGTCTCCTGGTCAATATCAGAGGGAGTTTACAAGGGACATCTGAAAGAAAATAAGGATTAAGATCTGCCTGTGTCTTAGGCAGGTTAAAGGTTTGCCTCCTCCCCCTTCACTCTTCACATAGGGATGGTGAATAGGCCCAAGCAAATGAATGGTCCCAAAGCACATATACGGTAACCTCATGGTTAATCCTCATCTGGCTCAAAGTTCAGAAACTTTCCTGGCTAGGGAAATTGCAAGAAGAATCAACAGTTTCACAATAACAGCTGTAAATCCATTGCATGTGTATGCTCAAAAGGAGCATATAGCAACGCCTTGAGCACTCAGTTAATACTTTTATGTGAGGGAGCTTAATTAATAAAGTGTTTTTTTTTTTTAAGTGCCCTGCATTTGCATGAGAAACATCCAAACACAAGGAAAACCCCTAAAACAAGAGGTATCTCCCTCATGCACACCTAAGATCGGCCAAACTAACAGCTGCATTAAATGTGTGCCTGTTAAAGGGACGTGTACCAATTACACTGCTCAAATTACAGGCCTAGTGGAGGAATATCAATGATAGGGAGGGAAGGATGGCCAGAGGGGGCAGGCTGACACTGAATCTGGAACTTAACTAAGGTGTTTTGGGCACCTTAAACTGGGAAGATATATCCCCTCTGGACTTCAAGCCTATCTGTCCACAGGCATCAACACAAAAGATCTTTATAGGCAGCTGTCCATTACAACCTAACTCTCCCTTCCAGAGAATAGGTCAGAACAGGCCAGTAGAAGACAGATGTATTGATCCCTAGAGTGGTAAGGCTAAAGTGAGTATCCCAAGGATAAACAAATTGGTAAACTAGGCCATAACAGGGCACATTAGTACAGGAACAGCACGTAAGCAAACCTGATTAAAATCAATGTTTTTTTATTAATCCATACAGATCAATATAAACTGAACATTCAAGTGTTTGCGTTTTTCATTAGGATGCACAGGGACTTTGGCAAAAGTTTGTGACTCTATGTATCCAACCTCGTCCGTCATTCTCTATGATCTACCAGAGATAATACAAGTCACACAGGAACATTTTATATCAAAAGGGGACAATCGCATTTCTTTTCAGAAAGGTATGATTTAATATTTTACTGCATATGTAAATGTATGAGCAATAGAGTCTAAACAATACCATGTAAAGGAAAACCATTATTTAAAAGGACACTCCATTGCCCTAATACAAAAACATTGAAAAATCTTTACTAAGAATATATAGCCCCCATGAAAACATGCATGCATTTAATCATGCATTTTTATTGGGGTTATATTTAAAAACAGCTTGCAGATCTTTTGCCTGCAGCCTTGCAAGCCCCTCCCCTTCTTCTCCATCCCAGCCATCATGTGACTTTGCAATCACATACTTTCCAGTGCAGTTTATTGAGAGGTTTTTGCAAGACGTGTTCCAGGTAATTCCCTACCTCTTGATCTTAGCTCCACTAAACTACCAGGAAATAAAACTAACTGTCTGACAGCCAGTGAGTGTAACAAAGTGTAGTAGACATTGCTTACCTAGATTTCAGTAAGGCTTTTTACACTGTTGCACATAGAAGGCTCATCAATAAATTACAATCTATAAGTTTAAATTACAATATTGTTGAATGGGTTAGGCAGTGGCTGCAACAGAGGGTTGTAGTCAATGGAGTATATTCAAAGCAAAGTTTAGTTACTCGGGGATCTGTACCTGGACCCATTCTCTTTAATATTTTTATTACTGATATTGCAGAAGGTCTTGATGGTAAGGTATGTCACTTGGAATGAACTCTGGACCTTTTATCTGCTCCTTGTAAATGGGATAATGAGGGAATAACACACACCTGGCCATGGAACAGCTGAGCAGCCAATTGTCCCATTACTTTTGGTCCCTTGAAAAGTGGGAGGCACATATACAAACTGTTGTAATTCCTACACCGTTCACCTGATTTGGATGTAAATACCCTCAAATTAAAGCTGAAAGTCTACAATTAAAGCACATCTTGTTCATTTCATTTCAAATCTATTGTGGTGGTGTATAGAGCCAAAAAGATTAGAATTGTGTCGATGTCCCAATATTTATGAACCTGACTGTATGTACGTAGTGGGGAATCGTGATGCAGCCTAGTACATAAACTAACCCCATTCAACCCCCCCAATAACGACAGACAACTTAGTATGGATGAAACAGGCCACAGCATTTATTATCACAAGCTAAATTACTGCATAACACATCCATAACTTTATTTATTAAATCTCTTATTTTTCTGTAACCAAAAACGTTAGACCTAAATAGGCATAGATTAACATATACATATATGACTCCACACATAGTGTTATACAGTGACCCAACCGTCCTTGCCAATAAACATACAGCGGTTCCTAATCACCACTTCCTCTAACCTCCCCCCTCGTCATAAAAATCATATCTTTTCAATGCCCACCATCATCCGACCTTATCCACGCTCGATGGGCACGACACCTCAGGTAACCTAATGTTAACCGTTTGAAGCAGGGGAGGTTGAGACCTTAAAAACGTGTTCATCTAATTCCATATCCTTAAACGTAACCCCTCAAACTCAATCCGCAAGGACATACCCCCGGCTAGCTGTGACTAAATATACTAATAGGGCGGGCGGGAGGGAAGCTGTTTGGCCCCGCCCAGCCCCCTTGCCAATTTTAGCCAATCCAATGGTTTCCCATAGGGAAAGCATTGGATTGGTTAAAAATCTGCAATTATGATGTCACCAAGAGGGTGGAGTTAGTGCCGGCGGACCCGTGCGGTGCAGGAATTAAGGTGAGTTTTATTAACTTTTAAGGGAGCTAAGGGAAGGGGGCAAGCCACCTAAATGATCGGTTGAAGGGACACTCCAGGCACCCAGACCACTTCTGCCTATTGGAGTGGTCTGGGTGCCAACTCCCACTACCCTTAACCCTGCAAGTGTAATTATTGCAGTTTTCAGAAACTGTGATATTTACCTTGCAGGGTTAACTCCTCCTCTAGTGACTATCTATTGGACAGCCACTAGAGGGCACTTCCGTGTTTACAGTGTTGCTGAAATCCACATAGGAAAGCATTGAAAGCATTTTTCAATGCTTTCCTATGGGAAGGTCTACTGCGTGTGCGCGGCATTAGGTCTCCCCCACCAGCAGCCTTGCATGCTCAATAGATCTCCCCAGCCGGATGACGTCGGTGGGGGAGGAGCGTGGGCTGACCTGACCCAGTGCCGAGGGACATCGGCACTGGATACAGATAAGTCACTGAAGGGGTTTTAACCTTCATCAGCATGGGATGGGGGGTGGGAGGGAGAGGGGACCTGCAGTGCCAGGAAACTGGTTTGTAGGGTCAGGAATACATGTTTGTGTTCCTGGCCCTATAGTGTTCCTTTAAAAGATCTTAACATGTATAGCATGGAGGAAAGATGAGACGGGGGGGGGGGGGGGGGGGGGGTAGGATAGAAACATTTAAATACATAAAGGGAATCAACACAGTAAAGGAGGAGACTATTTAAAAGAAGGAGAACTAACAACAAGAGGACATAGTCTTAAATTAGAGGGGCAAAGGTTTAAAAATATTTTCAGAAAGTATTAATTTACAGAGAAGGGAAGTGGACACATGGAATAGCCTTCCAGCTGAAGTGGTAGGGGTAAACACAGTGAGGGAATAAAGATAAGGCCAGGGACTAATGAAAGTATTTAGAAAATTGGGCAGACTAAATGGGCCAAACAGTTCATATCTGCCATCACATTCTATGTTTCTATATATCTATTTCAAGTTGAATCCTAAATTTAGTAAATAATCCAGCATGTTTCTATTGTTCATTATTATTTGCAATGTAATTTACTAAATATTTAATACAAATTTTAATAGATAACAGAGTATCACCAGAAAAAAAGCTTTAACATCTCATGTTATGTTTTAGTTAGGGATAGTTCCCATCAGATTTCTCTCCCTGTAGAAGGAGACCAATACAGGAGGAGACCCGAGACGGGTTGACTTGAAAGTTTGTCAGTACATCCAGCCCACCAACGCCATAATCAAATCGGTAACCCAAACAACTTGCCCATGCAAGAGCAGCACTCACCCAGCTGAACTCTGCCTATTCCAAAACATATATCCACCGTTTGGTAAAAATAGCCACTGTCCCTTCTCCGAGAAGTCCTCTCAGCAGCTGAAAAGAAGGCAGGGTAGCTGGGGCACAAGGTTGGGGATATGGGCCGATTGCCCAGCATCCATGTGACCTAGGTGTGTAGGCCATGGTCCCATCCACACCTCCCAGGCCAACATTCTCAGGTGTTTGTGCGCAGAGACCAGCGCTGCTGTGCCTTGCTGCCAGCTCTTCTGCTGGGGGAGTGGTGTACTCCAGCTCCACCGTCATCAGAAGGCTGGCCTCCCTGCTCTAAGCCCTTGCATTGCTGCAAGTTGGGGGCAGAGTCCAGTGGTCTTCTGTCCCGATGCCAGCTTTTCTGCTGGTTGAGTGGTATACCTTGTGACAAACGCTCCTTTGCACGTACATTTTCCATGGACTCCTGGAGGAGTGTGGAAGCTGGCCTCCCTCCCACCAACTTTGGTCCACGTCTGAGACACTGATTGAGAGCTACCCTGCCATTACAAGCTTTCCCTGGGTACCCCTGGTTTGGCACTTTCCCTTCTTGTGAATGGAACCAAACGTTAGCTCTCTGGCAGCTGTTCGCATGAACCAAACCCACGAATAGTCCCAGCAGTACGTAGCTGCGACCTCTATTGAACAAATTTCGGCATGAGGACTTCGTGGGTTCCCAATCACCTCAGTGGGACTTAGCCACGAATGTTTTGGAACTGTTTTTGGCATGAGGCAACCGTGTGGTTCCTGGACAACCTTGTTCGTGGTTTTGAACCACTTTGAAATCCGCCAGGAGAGCGCTTTTTGGAGGGAAGGTGCCTGAGACTAGGGGTAACAAACGCTACCTGAGAGACAGGAGGAGCAACCCATTTTGAGGCCGGAGGAGCTCCCGAAAGTTAACCAGCAAAAGCACCAAATGCACGGGAACTATTTTGGGCATAGGACATGTGCGGCTGGTCAGGACTTTAACACAGTGATGTTTTCCCTACACTGCGCGGTTCTGAGCGCTATATGGAGAACGTGGGCACTCAGATCAGGGCTATTTAAAGATGTATTATTTGTGGGGTTATGTTATGTTTTTATTATGTTTTGGGGTAATTTTATGTTTTTACATTTTTGTGTTTGGCTCTCTGTTCCTGGGAGATAATTAGCTTACTGGTCGTTAATGCAGTTATCTTCCAGGCCCAGAGATTCCTGGGAGTGGCTTGTGCTGGGGTCTGTGTATAAAAGGACGAGTTTGGCCCATTAAAATCAGTTGTACTCCCAGAACTATGTGTCTTCTCGTTACTGGGAGGGGAAGGGCAATAATCGCTGCTCAGCACCTCCAGATCGTGGAGAATTCGGCGGGAAAAGACTGTGTGTCGACCAGTCACTGGGAGGGAATAGAGCTAGTGCCCTACCCGGTTCCAAGAAGAAAAGGCTCCAGGAGGACCCCAGTCAAGCCATGGCGACTGGGGCAGAAGCACTGAGGTCTTCCCCTGTTCCAGCTAGGAAGTGGTCCTTGGCGGCGGAACTCAGTTGGGGTACAGAGAGCTCTGCTATATACTTCTCAGACTCCAGCACCACCAGAAGACTATCCTCCCTGCTCTCAAGCTTTGTCGCTGCAATTTGAGGGCAGAGGCCATTGGTCCTCTGTCCCGATGCCATCTCTTCTGCTGAGGTTGTACTTTGTCGCTGGGGAGGGAGACCAACTACCTCTATTCCCAGTAACTCAATCTGCTGCTGAGGGGGGAGGCAGACAACCTCTACCTCTGCTCCCTGGGTTTCCATGCCATGAGGTTGGGGATCTGAGCTTGCTGCCCAGTAACCCTGTTATTCAGGTTTGGCGAATACGATTCCTTCCACATTTACCTGACCAACATACTCCGATGTAAGGTATATTAAATCCCCAGTCTCTGGCACCTGCTGCTGTGCAGAGTCAAACAATTGCCTGTAATCCAGTTCAAGCTCCCACTCCATGGTGGCCTGGTGGGTCAAATCAGGTTCCAGGTCAGTTGCTTCTGAGAGATCCAGTAGGTGTTCATATTTTCCCAAATGTCATAAAGCCGGAACCTCTCAGGACTTCCGAATTCAATTTTATCATCAATGGCCTCCCACAATAAGCTAACACCATCATAGCCCTCACCCTCTGGAGCATCGTCATCCTCCAGAAATAGGTACTGCAAGACTGCATACCACCTTAAGGCCCAGTAAGAATCATTCAGCCACAATTCTTTTTAGACCAGCTCCTCTAATTGGAAAACCCATTCTGCTAGGGGCTGCTCTCCCAAGAACGACATCCGCAAATCAACTTGATCCCAAAATTGCTGCATAATGGTTGCTAGGGATTCTCCCCGGAGACCACAAGGACATTGTTCCAGAGTTCCCATCGAATCGTGTCCCGCAGGTCCAATTTACCCTTTGTTAAAGGACCACTCTAGGCACCCGGACCACTTCAGCTTAATGAGGTGGTCTGGGTGCCAGGTCCTTCTAGGGTTAACCCATTTTTTCATAAACATAGCAGTTTCAGAGAAACTGCTATGTTTATGAATGGGTTAAGCCTTCCCCCTATGTCCTCTAGTGGCTGTCTCATTGACAGCCACTAGAGGCGCTTGCGTGCTTCTCACTGTGATTTTCACAGTTAGAGCACGCCAGCGTCCATAGGAAAGCATTATGAATGCTTTCCTATGTGACCGGCTGAATGCGCGCGCAGCTCTTGCCGCGCGTGCGCATTCAGCCGACGGGGAGGAGAAGAGGAGGATCGGAGGAGGAGAGCAGGAGGAGATCTCTCCGCCCAGCGCTGGAAAAAGGTAAGATTTAACCCCTTTCCCCTTTCCAGAGCCGGGCGGGAGGGGGTCCCTGAGGGTGGGTGCATCCTCAGGGCACTCTAGTGCCAGGAAAACGAGTATGCTTTCCTGGCACTAGAGTGGTCCTTTAAGAAAGGGCCATCGTACTGAGACAGAGCTGCTCGTAGCCTCCGCTGGAATTCCTCCTCGTATGTGGATGCTGCATAGGCATCCGCAGGGAGGCCAGTAGGTGGTGCTGTGTATGGAGAGAGACAGGGATAGGAAGCTACTTCTTATCCCTGCTGACTGCATCCGCAGGGGAGCAGCACATGCAGCCAGCAACTCCTAGACTGCAGAGACAGCCTACAGATCAGGTAAGTGAGGCATGGGCGGGCAGCCTATAGATCAGGAAAATGAGGCATGGGGGAAGCCTATAGATCAGGGAAGTGAGGCATGGGGGGACAGCCTATAGATCAGGAAAGTGAGGCATGGAGGGGAGCCTATAGATCAGGGATGTGAGGCATGGGGGGGCAGCCTATAGATCAGGGATGTGAGGCATGGGGGGCAGCCTATAGATCAGGGAAGTGAGGCATGGGGGGGCAGCCAATAGATCAGGGAAGTGAGGCATGGGGGGGGAAGCCTATAAATCAGGGATGTGAGGCATGAGAGGGCAGCCAATAGGGAAGTGAGGCATGGGGGGAGGCAGCCTATAGATCAGGGAAGTGAGGCATAGGAAGCAGCCTATAGATCAGGGAAGTGAGGGAGGGGGATGGGAGGGGAGAGCAAGTAGCAGGAAGGGACAGAAGGAGCACAAAGGTAAAGTAGGAGAAGGAACAGAAATGAGCAGGAAGGGACATCAGGAGCAGAAAGGGCCAGCAACGAGCTGGAAGGGGCAGAAGGATCACAAATGTAAAGTAGGAGAAGGGGCAGCAAGGAGCAGGAAGGGGTAGCAAGGAGAAGAAAGGTTCTGCAAGGAGCAGAAAAGGATCAGAAAGAGAAAGGAGAAGAAGAGCGCAAAATTAGCAGAAAGGTAAAGGAGCAGAAGGAGCCAAAGAGGAGAGAAGACTGTCAGAAGAAAAAGAAGACTGTGTCAAATGAAGGAGAAGAAAAGGAGATTGGAGCAGGAAGGACAAGTGAAGTGAACCCTCCACTTTATTCTGGACACCACATCTTAAGGCTTTGGTACCTGGGCCTGGCGGGTAAACTTTGGACCTTCTAATCTCCCAGGGTAAAACAAAATATCACTGTTAATGTGTTCACTTTTATTTACTGAGTGTCAGGAAGCACAGAGTGCTGCTGGGTAAGGGTGTCGCTGATTGTCTAGAGCGGTCATCTGGCACTCAAAGCCAATCAGTAGCTCCCCATTCATAAAAAAGTAAAACCTTTTTATGAACCGGGAACTAGCGATTGGCTTAGCACGTCAGCTGACAACTCTAGCTAATCTGCAGCACCTATGCCTGATGTCAATCTGCACTTCCTGAGACTCCGTTTCAGAAGCCGAATACCACCGAGCAACTTGGAGATCTGGAGCTGGAGGAAGCCTTTGGAATTAAACCGTTTGAGAGCGGTTAAACCCCTTAAAGGAAAGAGCGCACCCAGGGGTTTCCTGGCATGATAGCATTTTCATTTAGATGAAGTTGTTATTGTGACCAGAATGTTCAAACATGTATTCCTGACACCATAGTTGTGAAAATGCTATTCACCCTGCCTTTATGTGATAATGACTATGCCCCTTCCCTTTCATGACACTGTCAAAAAGGGACCAAGCATGGATATCATTATAATTCTGCCCCCCCCCTGGAAAATTTCCTGTGGATGCCCCTGTGCACAGGTGCTAGCTCTATCCATCTCCATGAATTCCAGAAAGCACAGTGGGATCTCAGAATATGCGCCAGTGTCCAGGGACGTTTCCCCAGTTGCTAGGAAGCCATACCACCACTGCCAACCAATGTAAGGAAGCTCCAGTACACAGTTAATTTACCTCTGCCAAGTCTCCTTCCTTGTAGCTATCAGCGACCCTGGAGCACTTCAGACCCAGTCGCCAAGGCTTGACTGGGATCACTGAGGACCTTTTCCACCCTGGACCAGGCTACTGTGTTTAAAGCCCTGGACGCACTTTCCATGAGCAGATTTCCCCAAGCACCAGTCGACACTTGGTGAAGGTTAAAACAGCAACTAACTTTATTATACATAGCACACATATTTTAAGTGCCCAACAGACTCATTTACATACAGTTGGGTAAATAGAGCACTATAGTACAAGGAAGGGTGGGGTCAGACAATAGCAAGGGCTGAGGTTGATTCAGGAGGGACTGGGCAGCTAGTTTGTACTGATCTGGCTGTGTCCCTGGGACAATGCCCTGCTGGGGAAACAATATGACAGGAAAAAGGGGGAGGGACACAGAAAAGAAATAGATTTGACATAAAAGAAGCAAGGGTGGAACAGCGCTACAGAAGCTGATCACAAAAGGCTGCACACCTGAAAATAGGGTAACCCTCAAACCTTTCAAGAGAAAGTTAAACAAACGAAACAGAGGATACAGGTAGTGCCAGATAAAACCAATAAATCACTAAAATAACAAAAGTATAAAAAATATGCAATAAAAAAGGTAAGGTACCAAAAACTATTTTTTTCTGCATAAAAAGCCTTCAAGTGTTCAAAAGACGTCTATGGTGTGACTTCAAACATCAGCAGCATATGTAAAAGAAAACATAGGAAATCAATAGTGCAATATTGCAAATGAGTGGACTGTAGACAACACTGAGGTAAAAATGCCAACTCACGTTTTAAAGAGCTATAACCAGCTCTCGGTAAAACAGCATACGGTGATATTTAGACTCCCCACTGTAACGGATCACCTGGCACCCTGACTGGATACCTCCGTTGAAGGATGCTCCTAGTGATTACTGAGGGCTCCAAGCACTCCAGCAGACACCACAACCACCGTAGACTCCTTCAGAGAGCAAGGCAGTAACAAGCTCTTAAAAGAGCTTAGGAGTGATTATAGCAAGGGAATATGCAGAGCATAGCAATACTTTGTAGCAGATTCCCCCAATAAGAGACATAACTCCAAATTGAGGGTGAAGTAGAACTGAACTTTTATTCAAACACTCTGCTTTTATGCCCATTCTACACGCATAGTACCGCCCACAGGGTTTTGAAGTACAACCAATCAATACGTACAATACACTCAGACACTCCCACACAAAATCCTCCCCTCTGCCTGTGATACAATTACCTTACACAATGGGTTAATGTAATTATCACAGGCAGATTTTACACATACAGTGTTTTACACATACACTGTAACTTTAAAAATATACATTCAATCTTCATAAAAACATTATTATTATTCAGCACACTTTAATAATAAACATAGTCAAAATTCAGCCAATTCCATCCAGGGGTTAAAAAGGTAGCTGGAAGTCCTTTTAAGACCAACCGCAAACACATTTTCATGCCCAAAACAGTTCCAGAGAATCAGGCTGTGCGGCCGGTCTATTTCCCATCTTAGTCAGTTCAAACAGACGAACGACAACCATTCGAATTGCCAAACTGTCGAATGAACTGTCGAATGCATTAGTTCCAGGGAAGGTAAAACTTCAGCGGTGTTCGTGCCGTTCTGTAGCCGATTTGAGTTACATGAGTTTGACAGCACACACCGCTGACTGCATTCGAATAAATCAAAATGGCCGCCGCTACGTGTTCGGTTTTCTAATGGCAGCCACTTCCACTACTTCGGCACTTCGGCTGCATCCGAAGGGCCATGCCAAAACTGAAGGTCCTTTCCCAAAGTACTTAAAAGGCCAGAAACAGCACAATAAAAATCCATTATGCCCAAATACAGTTCTTAAAGGACCATACACAGTTCAATACAAGTCCATAAGCCCCAAATCAGTTCCTTAAAGGGCAACACATCCCAGGGGCCATAGTCACATGGCAGGAGGCGGGCAAACAGGCTTCTCCAATGCCCAGTGGCGAGGTTGGTTTTGCCACACCCACTTGTAGGATATCACCGTGAAAGTAATTGAGGTGTTGGTCATATGCAATAAAAGAAGGAAACAAGGCCCATAGTGCTGTCCCAACAAAAAGACTTGGCTAAATACACCTATTTTTGGCTCTTTCCAATGCGGGCGCTGTGTGGCCTGCAACTCTTCCCTGTTTCGGGATATCCAGTAGATACACTACTAATTCGGCATTGAAAGGGTTATCCCCCTCATGCCGTTCCGTAGGTTATAGCCACTCCCCTAGCCCCGCCCATTATTTGTGCGTCATCTATATCTATATACACAATAATTCTTTCGATTTTACTTTTGTTATTATTGCATTTAATTTTTCTTTTGAATAATTTTTATCCATAAATGTATTATTTAGAATAGTTGTTTGTTCTTCAAAATCTTCTGGTTTGGAGCAGTTTCTCTTTAATCTTAAAAATTGGCTTTTTGGGGCACTTTCTAGCCAAGGGGTATAATGGCAACTATTTTGATCAATAACAGTGTTTGTACTAACCTTTAAAAAAAAAAAAAAAGTCTAGTGTGTACAGTACCCTCTTTTATAAAAATATCAGGATCTAAAAAGTTAATTTCTTCTTTACTAAATTCAGTGGTTAAAACGATACCCTTGTCATTATCATTAAGATTTTTTTTTTTTTTAAAGAGATAAGAGAACTTTCAGAACCATTCCAGATAAAAATTAAATAATCAATATAATGGAAATATGAGAACAGGTTTGCACGCCAGCTATGGACTACACACACAGTTTCTGTTTCCCAATCTGCCATAAATAGATTGGCATAGCTGGGGGCAAACCTAGTCTCTATCGCCGTGCCTCTTTCTTTGGAGATAAAAGGAATCTAAAAAACAAAATAAATTATTTTTTTAAATAATTTTTTATGCCTTTTTAATAAAATCAATTTGAATCTCAGGTATCCTATTTTCGTTCTTTAAATTCTGGTGACTGCTTCGCATCCCTTTTGGTGAGGAATAATTGTGTAAAGGGATTGTACATTGCAAGACACCAGAATATAGTTGGGGTGCCACGTAAAATCCTTTTTAAAAACTCAGAAGAGACATGGAATCTTTTAAATATGAATTCATATTTTTAACAGAAGATTGTGGTAAAATATCAATATATTCTGATATTTTAGATAAAATGGAGTCGATACCTGAAACAATTGGGCGACCAGGACGACAGGTTTCATTTTTGTGTATCTTAGGTAAAAAATAAATAACCAGAATTTTCGGGTGCATTTTGTTTAAATAATATTATTCTTGTTTGTTTAGAATATCAAGATCACTTCTTTTGATTAAAGAATTGTTTAAAACCATTTTTATCTGAGGTCTAGGATCATTGGTTAATTTTTCATATACATTTGTATCATTTAATTGTCTAAGGACTTCCTTTATGTACATTTCTTTTGAAAGAATAACAAGACATCCGCCTTTATCTGCTGGTTTTATAATGATATCTAGGCATGTGCATGGGGAATATTTTCGGTTCGGTTCGGCTTTCCGAAATTCGGGACTTTGGCAATTCGAGACTTCGACACTTCGGAACTTCGGCACTTCGACACTTCGGCACTTCGGGACTTCTTTTGCAGCCGCTTAGTAGATAGCTCTCTAATTCCCACGGTATTAGGGAGTTATCTATCACAAGGCTGAAAGACCTAAATTGGTCTTTCAGCCACATTTACTAATACTAAGTAAAAATTACTTAATATTAGTAAATTTTGCCCCTACTCACTATACCGCAAGTAGGGGCATGTTTTTGAAACTGTTTAAAAAAATAAGGGTCCCCCCTCCCAAGCCCAATTCAGGTATTTCAGCCTTTTAGTAGATAGCTCCCGAATACCGTGGAAATTAGGGAGTTATCTACTTATTCATTCCTGTCATTACATTGACAGGCTAAGTAACTTACATTTTATATGAATGTGTGTTACTTGATTGTTGTAAGTGTTGCAAATGCTTACAGCTGAATCCTGACTATGTTTGTATACTTTTTATTTAAAATTTTATACAGTGCAACATTCTTCTTCTTCCACTGGGTAAGTATATTAGTACTTAGGCAATACTGTGCTTCAGAACTTCGACACTTCGGCAACTTCGGCACTTAAGCACTTCGGAACTTCGACACTTCGGAAATTTGGTATTTTCGGGACTTCGACAATTCGGCACTTACGCAATTCAGCTATTCGGACATTCGGAAGTGCCCGAATGTCCGAATTGCCCGAAATTTGTCCGAATTCATATTTGGACCAAAACGAATTGCACATGTCTAATGATCTCTTTGTCTGATTGTAATTCCTTAAGAGCCTGTCTTTCTTTGTAATTGAAATTGAGTTTGTCCGACTTCCGTTTTTTTATTTTATTAATATCTTTTAAAACGTGCGTCTCGAATACTTCTAGGGGATCTGATTTTGAACTGGAAGGATAAAATGTGGATTGTGGTTTTAGATTTGTGTTAATAATAGATTAAGTGGTATCAGTAGCAGCTTGCATACATATTTCTTCTTGTATTAATGGGGATACATTTGACATACCCTGCACCAAAAATGGGCACAGGGTGACCAAAAGGAATCTGGGGACCTACATATAGTGTCTGTCTTCCACCCCAAATGATGGTGACTACTGTCACACCATCATTGGGGATGGAAGACATGTTGTGCCTGTAGACAGTGAAATAGAATAAAGAAGTCAGTAACAAATTAAGGAAAAAAGGGTCATCGAGGTATACAATAATCATATGCCAGACTTGGTCAAGGATAATAATAATAACTAAAAAAGCTACAATTTCTGGGGAAACTGTGTGAAGTCTTTGAAAGTCTTTGAAAAATAATACTGAACTCATCATGAAACCCGCGGACAAAGGCGGAAACATTGTCATGATGGACCTCACAGACTATATACAAATGGTTCTTAACGTTTTGGAGGATGAGGATACATATAAAGTCCTAAGGTCAGACCCTACAAACAATTTCCTCATTAAATACAAGGAGATCTTGGATGGGGGCCGCAGTGGAGGGTTGCTATCTGGGGATGAATACGAATTCATCCTCAATCGTTACCCTAAGATAGCAACCTTCTACTGCCTGCCCAAAGTACATAAGAGTATGACCTCACCCCCAGGTCGCCCTATTGTCTCGGGCATAGAAAATCTGACACAAAATGGAAGTATATATATTGACAAGATCCTAAGACCATTCGTTGAAAGACTTCCTTCTTACCTTCAGGATACGAAACAGACCCTCGCTCTCTTAGCAAATCTTGAGGTACCCCCCTCAGCTAAACTATGTAGCTTAGACATCGAGGCCTTATACTCATCCATTCCCCATTCAAATGGCATCCGGCACATACGCTATTATCTTGAACAACGTGGCGAGGTTGCCACAACACACACTACATTCTGTTTGGATCTTCTTGAATACATCCTTACACATAACTACTTTACATTCAGAAACAAATACTATCACCAAATCAGGGGGACTGCGATGGGGACGGCTTGTGCCCCATTGTATGCCAACCTCCATCTAGGTTGGTGGGAGGAGCACTTATCCCAAAATTTAGCAATCTCTCAATATCTTCCCCTGATCCATCTTTGGGGTCGCTACATTGACGATGTGCTCATAGTGTGGCTGGGGAACCCACAAGAGTTCAAGGAGTTTGTCCGTATCCTAAACATTAACGACGAAAATCTAAGATTCACAAATGAATTCGGAGGCCCAAGTCTGAATTTTTTGGATTTAACGATCTCCATAACAACTGATAACAAAATACACACTACTCTCTACCGCAAGCCCTCGGCAACCAATAACCTTCTGAGATGGGACAGCTTTCACCCGACACCCCTCAAAAAAGGCATCCCTACGGGTCAATACCTTAGGGTTAGATGAAACTGCAGCACCATTGACGAATTCAAGATTAAGGCTAAAGAACTAAGAGGTCACTTCAAGGCAAAAGGCTATCCTAACAGGTGCCTCAAACGTGCATACCAAAGAGCACTTGACTCAGACCGAAATACCTTGCTGAGTGGTGATACCCCCAAACCATCCGAGGACCGGAAGAACAATATATGCCTAATTGCTACCTATGATGCAGGCTGGGAAAATATTAAAAGCTCCCTTAAACGCTTCTGGCCACTACTAACTAGCGACCTGCATCTTCAAGAAGTACTGGCCCCCAATGTTTCCATTAGAGCTCGTAGAGGCTAAAATCTACGTGACCTCCTAGCCCCAAGTCATCTCAAAACTGTATCTCTCCCCCCCCCCCCCCCACAACATGGCTCCAGGCTCCTCTAACTGGAACCTATGGGCGTGGGAGGTGCATCTCATGCAAATTCATGAAAAGAGGTTCTAAAATAGTTAAAGACAGTTTAGAGAAGGAGGCCTTTACCATAACCTCTTTCTTCAACTGCAACACATCAGGGGTTGTATATCTACTCACGTGTGAATCTAACAAAAAATATGTGGGCAAAACATTTCGCCCCTTCAAGAAACGTATACAAGAACACATCAGATCCAGCAAATACTCAGCTGAAACCCCTATCTCCAGACACCTTCGTGAATACCACAATAGCGACCCTAAAGGTGGTTTAGAATTGGTCACAAAAAATCCTAGACGAGGCAACTATGACAAATTCTTCAGACAAAGAGAATGCTTCTGGATTTACCAACTGAAGACCCTAAGTCCTAAGGGTCTTAACGTGGGGTTCTCTTTTTCCCCTTTTCTATAACAATTCTCATATATATCCTGCATAACCCCGTCTGCCACCTTGGGACATGTGTGTATATTTTAACCCCTATAGTCATATCAACTATTTGGTACTGTCTTCTTTAAGCTTTTGACTCCTCTTGTAATATGTCTGTGCATAAATACCTTTTAATATCTAAGTCTTGATAGATATCTATTGCCATTCCTCACTGTGAATTATATCTATATATTATATCTGAGACCCTATCTAATACACAAGGATCTGCTCTCTAATTTATATCCATTTGGACATACTGTATTGATTAAGGGACTATATCCACCTTCTGTGCATATATACCTTTTAATATCTAAGTCTTGATAGATATCTATTGCCATTCCTCAATGATATCTATATATTGTATCCGATACACAAGGATTTGCTCTTTAATTTATATCCATTTGGACACACTGTATTGATTGAGGGACTAATATCCCTCATATCTTTCGGAAAATGTGGGGTGCCTCCCAGCCGACAACGCTGCCGGTCCAAGCAACCCTTGACTCCTCCCCCCTCGTGACGCGGCTGCACACGATTGGCCATGACGTCACGGGAGGGGCGGGCACTAATCCCTTTAAAACTCCGGTGGTAAGGGAACCTCCTTACCACTCTTGAAAAAGGCGCCACATAGCGCCGAAACACGCGTCGAGCTAGACGCTTTAGCTTAGCTAGATACTTTGAAATAATTTGATCTATACGCTTGACTTAGGCTTTGGCTGATTTTTTTTATTTTATTTTCACTTTCTATTTATTCACTACAGTGTGGGGCTGGGAATTTGTGGGTGTATGGTCTGGATGGCGGGGTGACGCTCTTTTCGACTGGGAGGCAGGGGTAGCTCTCTGTCCCTGGATCCACCGACTAGGGAATCTCTTCTCTGTATCCAGTAGCTAGTTTCTTCTCCTCTGTTTTGCTTTAACCACTGCAACTTTGTATCCTGTCCTGGATTTATATCACTGGGATATCAGCAGTTTGCAAACAAGAGTAACACTCCTAATTACTACTGCAACTTTGTCTGCCACTGTGTTTTTCTGCAAGCACTCTACCATTCTAAACTTTGAGGCTTATTACTACTTAGACAAATTGAGTTAGCTGGGTATCCTTATAGGGTTTTTTCGTCATTATGACTTTATTTCTCACTCCCCTTGTATTATTTTGTGATCCCAATCTATCTCACTAGTGTAACCAGCACTTTCTCTATTCATTGGAGTACTACCTATGCAACTGAATTAGCGCCTGCTACAGACTCCAGGGAAGGACACCCAGTGTATTGGGTATCCCTCCCAGAATATCAGCTCTTGAATATTCATACAGACATTTTGAGCCGATAGGGTTTTTTTTTGAGCAATTTGCATAATTTATGCAGACAACCTATTACTACATGATAGCCTGTGAAACTACTTTTCCAAGTGGACTTTATTATATTTACCTTGCTGCCTCCCATACGCACAGCCCCATAGGCCAGTCCCCACTCCTGTACCCCACATTTTATATTGTCTTTTGACACTCACTGTTTTTCTATGTTCTATTAAAGATTTTTTTTTTTCTACCTTGCTAACCAGGGGAGTTAGTACCCCATATGTGGGCACACCCTCAGCTGAGTGCGATTTGGTAGTTGGACCTTCGCTCTCCTCTCCAAATACCTCTAGCTTTGGTATTTCTCTACTGTGTGAAGTGTTCTTGCCTCCACCAGTAGTCTACAACTGGAGTGGGCGGAGTAACTGTTATTTATTTATTTATATAGCACATTTAATTTCAACGTTGTTGCCCAAAGTGCTTCACAGTTACATTAAAACATACATTTATAAAAACATTAGCAGATGTACAAAAGGAACTGTCTATTACATCACTTGCTGCTACAGCCTGGCACAGGTCAGATTATTTTCGCGGTTGCCATTTTCAACCGGTCGTATTTTAAAAACTATAAATCCTACAGTGAAGAGCTTTATATTGTGAGAATCACAAGACCCAGACCTGCATAGTATGTCTCTTAAATATTAATAATGAAGGCACAGTCGCAGTTTAGAAATTGCCCTTCAAATTTTAGCTGGCTAGAGTGGAGTTTCAATGAAGGGCAATGGACGGCGTGAGTTGCAAACAAATGGTCATATTGTGAAAACTATCAGGACTATGGCTTAGCCGTAGCCATTTTTAGTGGCAGCAGGGATAGCTGAACATTTTCATATAAGATTTGTGTAGGTGGGCTTGAAAATGAGGGAGTGGTGGCAGTTTAGAAATCATGTCCTGATTTTTCAGCTTTTGCCAGCTCCCACTCTTGTTTTGAACATTTTGCCATTCATTCCTATGGGACCAATTCCGCCACAAGAACGACGATATTCCGTGAACCATTCGGCGAAACGTTCCACAAAGTAATATCAATCCGATCGGGAATAATCCGCACGTTTCGGTATATTACTGTCTATGTAGTGTAAACACTGTGGGAGGAGTTAGGGTGGTAAATTTGGCTATAATAAGAATAAGAATAATATATATGTGAGATAACATTAAGTGGTCTTGCTATGCAAGAACACTTAACTAGAAAAGCTACAATTTCTGGGGAAATTGTGTGAAGTGTTCTTGCCTCCACCAGTAGTCTACAACTGGAGTGGGCGGAGTAACTGTTATTATTTATTTATATAGCACATTTAATTGCAACGTTGTTGCCCAAAGTGCTTCACAGTTACAGTAAAACATACATTTATAAAAACATTAGCAGGTGTACAAAAGGCCCTGTCTATGACATCACATGCTGCTTCAGCCTGGCACATTTTTAGTGGCAGCAGGGATAGCTGAATGTTTTGATATAAGATTTGTGTAGGTGGGCTTGAAAATGAGGGAGTGGTGGCAGTTTAGAAATCAAATTTGCCAGCTCCCACTCTAGTTTTGAACATTTTGCCATTCATTCCTATGGGTCCAATTTCACCACAAGAACGACGATATTCCGTGAACCATTCGGCGAAGCATTCCACAAAGTAATAGCAATCCAATCGGGAACAATCTGCACGTTTCAGTATATTACTGTCTATGTAGTGTAAAAACTGTGGGAGGAGTTAGGGTGGTAAATTTGGCTATAATAAGAATAATATATATGTGAGATAACATTAAGTGGTCTTGCTATGCAAGAACACTTAATACTAGAAAAGCTACAATTTCTGGGGAAATTGTGTGAAGTGTTCTTGCCTCCACCAGTAGTCTACAACTGGAGTGGGCGGAGTAACTGTTATTATTTATTTATTTAGCACATTTAATTGCAACGTTGTTGCCCAAAGTGCTTCACAGTTACATTGAAACATACAGTTATAAAAATATTAGCAGGTGCAAAAGGCCCTGTCTATGACATCACTTGCTGCTGCAGCCTGGCACAGGTATAGTATGTCTCTGAGATATTAACAATGAAGGCACAGTCGCAGTTTAGAAATTGCCCTTCAAATGTGAGCTTTGCAGAGTGGAGTTTCAATGAATGTCAATGGACGGCGTGAGTTGCAAACAAATGGTCATATTGTGAAAACTATAAGGACTATGGCTTAGCTGTGGACATTTTTAGTGGCAAGATTTGTGTAGGTGGGCCTGAAAATGAGGGAGTGGTGGCAGTTTAGAAATCATGTCCTGATTTTTCAGCTTTTGCCAGCTCCCACTCTAGCTTTGCCATTCATTCCTATGGGACAAATTTCACCACAAGAACGACGATATTCCGTGAACCATTCGGCGAAGCGTTCCACAAAGTAATAGCAATCCAATCGGGAATAATCCGCACGTTTCAGTATATTACTGTCTATGTAGTGTAAAAACTGTGGGAGGAGTTAGGGTGGTAAATTTGGCTATAATAAGAATAATATATATGTGAGATAACATTAAGTGGTCTTGCTATGCAAGACCACTTAATAATAATATATATGTGAGATAACATTAATTGGTCTTTCTATGCAAGAACACTTAATAATATATATGTGAGATAACGTTAAGTGGTCTTGCTATGCAAGAACACTTATTAAAGTTTTTAACCAGGAAAGGTACATTCAGATTACTCTGGTTTTCAAGTACGTCCTGGGGATGTTACCTAAGCCCAAGATCCAGGGGTTGTTACTATTACCCAATTTAATGGTACATATTTTGTCTACCTCGGAAGGATGAAGGACTGAGTCAACCCTGCCAGGGTTTAAACAGTAGGCAGGAAATGTCAGAACCGAGCTGAGTTAAAAAAAACAGATAATCAGGCAAGAACACATGCACTATTGGAATAAAAAAGAAGCCACAATAGGGAAATGTGTCTGATTGCAACAGAGTTTATATAGGCATAAGTACTGTGGAATAACTAGAGTCATTTTTATATGCCCAAAATGTATACATGGGTATGCACCATAATGATGCAGCATTGACCACCTCTGATTGTAAGGTAGCATCCAGCGGCAGTAACTCTGGCCCCAACCATGAGTTGCAAGTGGGGGCCCTAAATGACAGTAGGGGGAGAGTGTGACAAAACCCTGTATTTCTTCATCCCAGTTATTTTTCCCTGCGTTCGGTAGATTTATCTACCAAACACCGACCACTACCCTTGCTCATTTAACTTCAAAGAAAACCACAAACTTAAATGCTTTCTCTGTATAACCGAACAACATGTGCGCTGGAAAACGGCGGCCATCTTGTCTCCCGAAAGCAGGAAGCAGTACTTGGTCGTTGAGTGTCTGGAACTCTAAGTTGGATACTTGACCCCGCGAACGCCTGCTTCCTTCCTCTACAAGCCAGGAGAGCTCTATTCGGTAGGATTGTTTGCATGAACCAGGCCAACAATTGCTATCTATGATCCAGGGGAACCGTTCAACTTTTGGTTCGTTTTGGAAGTATGTTCGTTCGCACACTCCTGAAATGCTAGAGGCTTGAGTGATTATAGCCCATTCATATAGTACGCTCTTTCATACTGTCTCGAAATCCCAGTAGATCGCGGTTAAAACCAAGCACTGCTTCGTTCGCAAACCCAAACATCAGTCGAGACTTGATGAAGGGTACAGCAGGAATGTTTTATTATGGCCAGATGGCCCACTTATATACACAGACCCCCAGCATGGGGTCTCCGGCAGTAACATAGTAAAACAATCCCACAACACGCCCAGGAGTCTCTGTGTCTGGGAGATAATTGAGTGTACTTTGCTTAAACAAATTATCTCCCAGGCACTAGAGGTACAAAATATAAAACATAAAATACCCAAAGTACATATAACATACATAGGAACCCACCACAAATATTATATCCCTGAATAGTCTGGATCTGAGCACCCAACATATCCAAATATGCTCAGATACCACGAACACAGCAGACTTGCCACCGGAGTGAATTTTTGACTGAACGCATATGTGGCGTCTGCTCAATTTAGTTTCAGAGAATCAGTGGTAGTGGTCGGTCACCTTCAGGAGTTCCAAAATGAACCAAGACAAACGGTTTCCCTGGCTCATAGGTAGCAATTGGTGTCCTAGTTCGTTCTAACAATCCTACCGAACAGCGCTCTCCTGGCTTGTCGTTGAAGGAAGCAGCATTTGCACCAGATGACCAGTGTTCACGGGGTCGAATGTCTGACTTAGAGTTCCAGACACTCGATGACCAAGTACCGCTGCCTGCTTTCAAGAGACAAGATGGCCGCCATTTTTCAGCCACACAGTGAGAGCACTTGTTTGTGGTTTTCTTTGAAGTTAATTGAACAAGGGGGGGTGGTCGGTAGATCAATCTACCAAACGCAGGGAGAAATAACTGGGACAAAGAAAAAGGGCCCCCACCCATGAGCGGCAGATGGAGGCCTTAAGTTACAATAGGTGGGGACCTATTTTCCCACCACACCTTCCTTTGAGCAGCGGGTGGGGGCCAAAGTAACAATGGGAGAGTACCTATTGTCCTATCCCCCCAGACCCCACCCATGAGCAGCGGGTGTGGATGCTAAATGATAATGGGGAGGGAGGACCTATTGTTCCCCACATTTGAGTGGCAGGTGGGGGCCCTAAATGACAGATTTTCTGCTCCAATGTGATTTCCCCCTTTGTGACTGCTCTCCATGCTCTGCATGCCTTGTGGGATGCATATTTAACTCATTATTTCTCTTTACATAGGAAATTTTTTCAAAGATCCTCTTCCAGATGCTGACCTTTTTATTCTCTCTCGTATACTTCATGACTGGGATGACGACACGTGTTTGAAGCTCTTAAAAAAAATTTACATGGCTTGCAAACCAGGTACAATATGCAACTGTGCTTGTTTAGTGTGAACATAACATATATGATACTTTAAAGTAAAGTTCAAATTTATGAACACTTTTGAGGCATTGTTAATGTTGGTAAAATTCCTTTATATTCTGCAACATACTTCTCATGGGGAGATCAGAATCTAGGATATAGTCAATTGCAGTGACAAAAATATTGATTACTACCCTCTCTAGACACTAATCCACAGGTGGCACGCCAGGCCCGCTCTGTTGGCACGTGGCCATAGGTCACTGGGAAAGGGGGCCGCTGGCTGTCTGCAGAGTAGGCACCTGCCTGCCCGAAACGGCAGGCGCCTACTCTGCTTCCGTGTAGGGAGGACAGTGGGAGGGCTCTAGCAAGCAGCTCTTCTGTCCTCCCGCGCGATACTGTGTGGAGCGTTGCCGCGCGTTACCATGGCAACGCTCCACACAGCATCGCGCGTGAGGACAGAAGAGCTGCTTCCTAGCTGCCAGAAACATACTTACCACCGGACCACCAGGGATGGCTGTGTCCCCCCCCCTCCCCCCCCCCTCACCAAAGATAAGAGGAAGGGAGGGGGGATATAGAATCAATATATCTTTTGTTTCATTTTTTTATGTATTTTTACCCCTACCCCCACAGCACAGCACCCCTACCACCCACAGCACCCCTACCACCCACAGCACCCCTACCACCCACAGCACCCCTACCACCCACAGCACCCCTACCACCCACAGCACAGCACCCCTACCCCACACAGCACCCCTACCACCCACAGCACCCCTACCTCCCACAGCACAGCACCCCTACCACCCACAGCATCCCTACCCCCCACACAGCACCCCTACCCCCACACAGCACCCCTACCTCCCACACAGCACAGCACCCATACCCCCCACACAACACCCCTACCCGCCCACACACACAACACCCCTACCCGCCAACACACACAGCACCCCTACCCGCCCACACACACTGCACCCCTACCCGCCCACATACACACTGCACACCTACCCGCCCACACACACACTGCACACCACACATGCACACACTGCACCCCACACACACAGCACTCCACACCTTTACACACAAACCCATACACTACACCCCTCAATGCAGTATGTGTGTGTATTCAGCAGTCTGTCTGTATGTGTATTTAGCGGATGATGAGTGTGTATTTAGCGGACGGTGTGTGTGGATGTATTTAGCGGACGATGTGTGTATGTGTTTAGCGGACGGTGTGAGAATGTGTTCTGCAGTCTGTGTGTATGAATTGCATTTGTTGGAGATACTAATAAATATAAGCTGAATTTTATCTATTTATATCATTATTTAAAATTTGTATCATTGAACTCTCTGTTGTGTTCTTCTTTTAAAACAAAAGTTGTTAATTAGTTTGAACAACTGTACAAGTTGTTTTTTCTAAACTTAAACCTCAGTATTCAGGTTTAATTGCCGTGTTGGCACTTTGAGGAAAAAAAAGTTGGCATGCATTGCGGTTTGGGCACTCGGGCTCAAAAAGGTTCGCCATCACTGCACTAATCCCTCTAATATAACAAATTAATCACCTAATAAGAACTTGACACAGAGTTCCAATCTACTTCTTGTCCACTTGATCATTTAGAATGATGAGCAATGACAGGTCTTGGTTTCACATGGGAGTCGAAAGTCAAAACCATTTGGTTTGCCTTGTATACCATGTTAATCCAAGACCTGCTATTGCTCATTATATCACAATTGTTAACTAACTAACATATGGATACACACATAATTTACAGTCTTTTATACTTGAACACATTTGCCACATCTAAAATTATGGCAACCAGTGTCAAATGAGTTATTGTGAATCTGATAATCTTTAATAGACTGTGGTAAGAAAGCAATGCTTTGTAAATGCTTTGTAAAACCTATAATTGTAGATTATGCTAGCTTTAGTGTACTGATAATCTTAATTTTATTAATGACAGGAGGCGAGTATTTGCTTAAGACTTTCTTTACTTAAGCTTCACAGCAGCACTTTTTTACTTAGTAACAGGATAACCAATCAGAAAATTTTAACATGGTATAAAAGTCCCTCCCTGTGACGTCACTTCCTCTTTCTGGCTGCGAACAAAAGGAACGGGAAAACTGTAAAGGGAACCGATGAGAAATCCGGAAAAGCCAGACGAGAAAGTTGATGCTTGAGAGGGAACAGGAACGAAAACATGACTTCTAGTAGCTGAGATGAAGCTTGAGATGAGACAGCAGCTAGACTTGTCCTCTTGAGGGGCTTTACGCTGAAACGAGAGAGCAGAGTCGAAACCAAGGATTAATCCGAGAATTGGACTTCTAAAATTATGGTGTCCAGTAATTAGAAAAAATCATATATAATAGACCACCTCCCCTAAAGTGTTAATTTATATAACCATGGAGAAAAATCCTTAGCCCCCCCTGGTAGAATATACATAGCGTGTTACTCATATCTTAGATAAACTTACCTAAAGAGGCAACCTAAGGGGGGGAAGAAACGAAGGTGAATGGGTGGGAAATACTCGCCTCCTGTCATTAATAAAATTAAGATTATCAGTACACTAAAGCTAGCATAATCTACAATTTTATAACATGACAGGAGGCTTCGTATTTGCTGTTTTAACGCTCCCCCAGGAGGGCTAAGGAAGCGTGCCCAGCTGGACGAAAGTAGAAGTTGCGGAACGTCTGTTCCCTGGACCAGTCTGCTGAGTGAAGGATGTCCCGAAGAGAGGCTCCAGCGTTGAATGCTCCTGATGCCGCCGCACCCCTGATGGAGTGGGCTCCGAAGGAAGTTTCAATCCCGGCTAGGGAGAGCAACCACCTAAGCCATCTGGCAAGGGTTGTGGTTGATACGGGATGATGGGGTCGGACGTATGAGATCAATAGTTGGCTGGAGGAGGTTGAACGTAGAGAGGAGGTGACTGATAAATGACGAGAGAGAAGAGAGACCACACACAATTTTGGATGGTTAGGGAAATAAGGGTAAAAAACTGAAGAGGAGTTTGATTTTGTCCGTCTGGATACGGAAAAGGTGACACCTTCTGGGGAGAAGTTGATAGCGTTATGGTCGAATGCTCGAACGTCTGATACTCTTCGGAAGGAGATGAGGCAAAGTAACAGAGTGAATTTTGCTGAGAGTTGACGTAGGGTTAGATCCTCGTTGTTCGGCCAAGCTTCAAGGAAGCGAATCATGACATTAACGTCCCATAGGTGGGAGTATTTCGGTGTTGGGGGGCGAGCTAGTTTAATGCCCCGCAATAGTCTACAAACCAAAGGGTCCTGGCCCACCGGAGCTCCCTCTAAAGGCACGTGGGCCGCTGAAATTGCTGACCGGGCAACGTTGATGGAACGGTATGAGCGGCCTAAGTCGAATAGATGTGAGAGGAAATTCAAAATGAACTGTCTAGGGGCTGTAAGGGGATCGGTATTCCGTTCCAGGCACCAATTGCACCAAGCACCCCAGGAGGAAAGGTAGCATCTTCTGGTTCCAGGTGCCCAAGAATCCCAGAGGAGTTCCTTAGTTCTCTGCGATAATTCTCCGAAATTCCAGGATCCCCTGAAAGAGTCCAAGCCACTAGTTGGAGGTGGCCCTGAATTATCATCGGATGAGGGTTTCCTTGGGGGTCCTCTAGCAGGTTGGGCCATGGAGGTAGAAGGAGGGGATGTTGGCAGGAGAGGTCCAGGAGATCTGGGAACCATGCTTGGCCCTGCCAGAGCGGGGTGAGCAGTACCAGCGTGACTTGTTGTCTGCGGATCTGGAGAAGGACTCTCGGGATCATTGCGAAGGGAGGGAAGGCGTAGGCTCCCGTTGTCGGCCACTTTTGAAGGAAGGCATCTACCGCCAAGCATTCTGGGTCTGGTAGCCAGCTGAAGAAATGTGGGACTTGAAAATTCGTTCGGGAGGCGAAAAGGTCCAGAGTAAACGGTCCTCGGAGCTTGGAGATGTGGAAGAAAACTGATTCGTGCAGGCGCCAGTCGCTGACGTCCCTCCAATGCCGGGAGAACCAATCCGCAGTAATGTTCGTTTCTCCCGGGAGATATTCTGCTCGAATTGTTATGTTGCGTTGGAAGCAAAAATTGTAGATGTCCTTTGTCACTTCGGATAGGGTACGTGATCTGGCCCCTCCCAGTTTGTTGATGTATTGGACAGCTGAGATATTGTCCATTCGAAGGAGGATACAGCAGTCTGAGAGGTGGTTGGCCAGACTGCGGATTGCGAACGAACCTGCAATTAACTCCAGACAGTTGATGTGGAGAGAGTGTTCTGCCGCGGTCCATGGTCCCCCGGTGGAAGTTGCATGACAAGTTGCGCCCCAGCCTTGGAGGCTCGCGTCTGATTCCACCACGAAGTCTGGAGTGGGGCCGAAAATTGCTTTGCCATTCCAGGCAGACATGTGGCGGAGCCACCAGTTGAGTTCCTCCCTCACCTCGGTAGTGATCGGGACCCTCTGGTCGTATGATGGATGGGTCTGGAGGAACTGAGCCTTCAGACGTTGCATGGCCCGATAATGGAGGGGACCTGGGTAGATCGCCTGAATGGAAGCCGAAAGTAGGCCTACAATCCGAGCTAAACCTCGGAGAGGGATATCCACTTGTCGAAGCGTCTTGCGTAGTTCCTTCCTGATCGCAGTTAGTTTGGCTTGAGGTAGGCGGAGAACACAGGTAGAGGAGTCGATCTCGAAGCCGAGAAATTGAATAATTTGGGATGGAGTCAGTGAGGATTTTGCCTTGTTGATGACGAATCCCAAGGATTCGATCAATGAAGATGCGTAGTTCGTTTGTGACTGTAGACTGGATGCGTCGTCGCAGAGTAGTAAGAGGTCGTCGAGGTAGATTAGGCAGCGAATGCCTCTTGCTCGAAGATGCGCGGTGACTGGTTTGAGTAGTTTGGTGAAGCACCATGGAGCGGAACTCAGGCCGAATGGAAGGCAGGTGAATTGGAAGACCCGGTGGTGCCAAAGAAAGCGGAGGAAACGTCGGCTGGATGTATGTACCGGTACGGAGAGGTAGGCATCCTTGAGGTCGAGTCTCGTGAACCAATCTCCTGGTCGGAGGATGTCCCTGAGTAGATGAATCCCTTCCATTTTGAAATGCCTGTATATCACGAAAGTATTCAACTGACGAAGGTTGATTACTGGGCGAAATTCCCCTGATTTCTTCTTGACTAGGAAGATGGAACTTAGGAAGCCTTTGTCGTGTGGAGCTGGTTGAATAGCTCCTTTTGTTAGTAAGGAACGTAGTTCCGAATCGAGGAGGGTGGTTTGAGCTCTTGACATTATCGGGTAATGGGGAAAACCTGTTTGAGTAGGAAGAGAATAAAATTCTATCAAATAACCCCGGACTGTGTTTAGAACCCAGGTATCTGAAGACAGCGTCTTCCACATATCTAGACAATGTAATAACCTGCCCGCATGATAAATCGTAGTAAGATGAAAAGTAGGAAGTCTCACCTGTAGGGTATCTGTTGCGTCCACGGGCTCTGCTTCCTCTTCCCCTGTCTGCTCTTTGGGTGTAGAAACCCCTTGACTGGTAGTTGGGGAAGAAGGATGAGGTGGGGGGTCGCTGGCGTTGGCCTGAGGCCCAGAAGCGGCTGACTGTACGACCCCTTGAACGGCCAGCCCTTCCAAAAACCCGAGAGGGTTGTTGGTGGAATACTCTTTTCATGGATGATTGTGCTTTGTTCAAAGTAGTGTATAAGTTTACATGCTTGTGTAACTCTTTGATATAGGGTTCTCCAAATAATAGACCCTTAGCCTTGGGGCCCAATTCTTTGGTGCCCAGATCAGTTAATTTGGCATCCATACGCAGCAGCACTGCTTTTCTACGCTCCGTACATAGGGAAGTATTTGCATTGCCCAGCAGGCAAATGGAGCGTAGTGCCCATTCTCTTATAACCGATGGGTCTAAGGGGCCCTCGTTAGTGAGGGCTTCATCAGCCAAAAGTAGAATTCTTGCCAGGGGCCCCAGGACATCCAACATCTTGTCCTGGGTGAGGCGTAGGCTGCGCTCAATGCCCTTTTTAGGGTCACGGCCAGTTCTGGCTAGGTATGTGCAGAGCATTGGATCGAACTCCGGGGTCATGGCTACCTTGTCCGGCAAGGTCGGCCTAGGGCATTCCGCTCTTAGGCGCTTGCGGACCTCTCGGTCTAGTGGTCTCCTGATCCAGAAATGGATATATTGGGAGAGATGAAATGGGAGTGACCATTCCGAAGACCGAGGATATCTGATATGCCGTGGGTCAAATAGGGGTTGACCCAGTGTATCCATAAAGGTTTCGGCGTCTTCCGAAGGGTTCTGTTCGGGTACAGAATCCGCTGTTGTGAGATCTCTATTAAAATCTTGAGGGAAAGGTGCCCCTTTAAAAGAAGCCACAGGCCAGTCTTCTTCATCTTCAGAAGAGTGGTCGGCTTGCCACTCATCTAGGATGGCCAAGGGGTGTAAATCAAAGGAGTCGTCCTCTTCCTCTGACAGAGTAGGTTGCACGGGATGTTTAGTTTTGGTGTCAGTCTGTTTCGGGCGTTTTGCCGGTTCTTTCCCCTTGCGTTTGAGGGGTTCTGGCCCATCCCCTTTCCAATATCTTTTATTGGGTTTGGAAGGGTTCCTTCTTGTGGAATCTGAATCATCCGCCTCTTCCTCAGAAGGCGGGGGCTCAGAAGTTTTTGGGTCTTTAGGCTCAATGGGCAGCACCCGAGCCAGGGCCTTTTCCAGTGAAGCGGCAACAGCCGCATTTATAACAGCTTGTAAGTTTTGGTCTTGGATTGAAGCCTCCATAGCAATAGTGATGATACCTATGGGGCAGAATAGGCCAGCATTAGAATGTATTTGAGGCCGTCCGAAATAACACAAAACTTTATTAAAATGTTTTAAAACAGTGCAAGCTGTAGCTGGGGGTCACCCAGACTTAATAACCTCAGGGAGTAATATTTCAAACCCGTATAGAGGTATAGCGGCACAGACAAAGCGGGCCAATCATGGGCTGTATATCATAACAGCAATCATAAATATATTTAGGGATTTAATCTTACAATAAATCAGTATAAATGTGATGAAAAACTCAGGTTGAATGGTAATGGGGTAATCCCAACAGTAATGAGATGTTGAATATAAAACCGAAATATAAATATTTGGTTCCAAGTAGTACTTTCAATTCACCACCAGGGGGAGTAGTATAAGCCAGTAACTCATCAAATTGAAATTACAGAGTGAGGTATTTCCAAGGGGAGTGAAATCAAGCCTACTCTGAGGTAATATTATTATTATCTGAAAAATAGTAGTGTAAAATATATATATATCTTTATCCAGGTGTTAGAAATAAAGGAACTGCTGAAGTGCAGTTAAAATGGCCGCCGTGCGGCTATTTGGGCTCCGATCGCGGCTCCAAGAAAATGGCCGCCGCGATCGTGCTCATGCGCACAAGGAAGAGAAGCGGCCGTTTGGATCTCGCAGAGGTGTGCGAGATCCAAGATGGCCGCCGTGCGCGCTCGGGGCCGCTGGAGGCGTTCTCCACGGCCCAGAAAGCCCGGGAAAACGGGGCAAAATATGCCGACCGCAACCCGGACTGTTAAAAACGGTATATTTGAAAATTTAAATATAATACATTCGATAGATATACAAAACAGAAATGTAACTGTAAGAATGAGAAAAGAAAAATAAGGTAGAAATAAGAACTAAGTTAAGAGAAACTTAGGGAAAAAATAAGATAGGGTAGGAAACAAACGCCTAGGAATAAAAACCATATATAAAGTGAAATTATGACAGAAACGGATAGGTAAAAAATAAAGAATAAAGAATAAAGAATAAACCACAGAAACCACAGAAAAGTAGGAGACAGTGGCACTCTGACCTGTACTGGTGTGAAGCAGCAAAGAAAGAGGAAGTGACGTCACAGGGAGGGACTTTTATACCATGTTAAAATTTTCTGATTGGTTATCCTGTTACTAAGTAAAAAAGTGCTGCTGTGAAGCTTAAGTAAAGAAAGTCTTAAGCAAATACGAAGCCTCCTGTCATGTTATAAAATTAGCAATCTTAGGTTCTAATAATAAAAGTTTCCAATGTTATTTGATTCCCTTACTAAATGTGCTTGTTGTAAAAATTGAGAAATTGTTCGTGTGTCTTGTTTTATTTGTCTCCTTAATAATAAAAAAAAATTCATATTGATTAGTTCAAGGTACCCTTTGTATAACAATCTATTTAATAAATCAGGGCTTTCCAAACGGTCCGAGACCCACTTTTGAAAACAATAATTTTTCGAGACCCACTCGATTTTAATGCATATTTTCAAAATGAATAAACTTGGCACACCATGGCAGCTTTAGAGGCATAAAATTGACACACCATGGCAATTGGATTTAGAGGCATAAATTGACACCATGGCAATCCATTTTAGAGGCATACAACTGGCACACTATGGAAATCAGCTTTAGAGGCATAAAATGGCACACCGTGACAATCCGCTTTAGAGGCATACAATTGGCATACCATGGCAATCCGCTTTAGATGGATAAAATTGTCACACCATGGAAATTGGTTTAAGATGCATAACATTGGCACACCATGGCAATCAGCTTTAGAGGCATACAATTGGCACACCATGGCAATCATTTTTAGATGCATAAAATTGCCACATCCTGGCAGCTTTAGATGCATAAAATTAGCACACCATGGCAAGCAGTTTTAGAGGCATAAAACTGGCTCACCATGGCAATCCCCTTTAGATACATAACATTGGCACACCATTGCAATTTGCTTTAGATGCATGACATTGGCACACCATGGCAATCAGCTTTAGATTAATAAAATCGTCACACCATGGCAATCGAGGCATAAAATTGGCACATCAAGGCAGTTTTAGATGCATAAATGTGGCATATCATGGAAGATTTAGAGGCATAATTTTGGTATATCATGGCAGTTTTAGAGGCATAATTTTGGCATATAATGGCAGTTTTAGAGGCAGAAACGTGGCATATCATGGCAGTTTTAGAGGCATAATTCTGGGATCTCATGGTAGTTTTAGAGTAATAATTTTGGCATATCATGACAATCAGTTTTATAGGCATAAAAGCTGAGAGGGACAGGTGACAGTGGGGGGGAGGGGAGGTGAGGGTGACAGTGTAGTTACAGACTCAGAAGTGCTGTGTCCCTCTCTTTCTCACGTTGAGTATCCCAGTGGTAGATCCTCATCTGTCGGAGAACTCCAAGAATGCTATGCCAACTGGGGATCTAACATTTGCCCATCGTTGCAGGGTTGTATTTGTGAGCAGTGTTTGAACATTTGAATGTAAGCATATTTTTGTATGAAGTATGTGTGTAAATTTAGGTGTTTGAATATAGGTGTGCATTTGTGTGTAGTGTATGTAGGTGTGCATGTAGGTTTAGTGCATTTGTGTGTGTAGTGTAGTGTATACACACTGAAAGACACTTGACTGGTGTATCGTCGCCATATGGGCATTCGGAACCTTGGACAAACCCCCCACATACCTTCCCCAATAAAACACGGACACTAGGGTATATGGGTAAAATAGTCCACAGCTATATTAAATATATAAATAATAACTTATCATAGAAACTTAGGTCATTGCCCTATGCTCCGCTTTTGCATCTGTATCCTTCCGTTAGGTATAAAAGGCAATGACCCCACTATAAATAATATATATATATATATATATAACATTATACCAACATAAACATCACTTAAAGTGCCAACAATTTATTATAAATTAACCATGGTAGGGGTATACCCGAATACCCCTACCCCGCCAGGTTCTGAGCCACCGACAGGACTCGAAACCTACCAAACATACCAATAACCATTTACATAACCTTACTAATGGGGAGCCTATTTCCTCTCCTTGAGCTCCCTATCCTGCCATGAGCTCAGACCTTGAACCCTTAAGCCATCTGAGCCCCCCCAAGAAACAGTGCTTTCTGCAGTCCTTCCTGCCAACCCAGGTTCAGGAGGTCCCACACCACTGCGGAGAGGTGAACTCCATCCGAGTGTTAGTAACCGGGCAACCCCACCGCCAATTCCCGATGTCTTACTACCAACCCACCCCCCACCTGGGCACCATCTCGGACCAGACCACCATTACCCCGGGAAGCATATCCCTCAATCTATTAAGATCCTGCTTCATCCATTTAACCAACTGATGCTGTGGTATCAGGCACAAATCATTCCCCACTACGTGGAGAACTAGAAAGTCCGGCCTACCTCCACCCGCTACCATGCAAACCACTGAATTACAAACATCCCCCCCCAACAAAATCCCCTATAACCAAACCATCGAAGTGCTAACTGGTCCTTCGGAAAGCCCAACTGCTGCCCCTGAACTCGAGCTGCGGCTCTCCTCTTGGCCCAGAACACGAATGAATGCCTGATGATCCAGGTGACTTTTCCTAGGGAAACAAACAGAAACATCACCACCAACTCACATCACACCCAGATCCACCCCACCCCATCTCAATCCAACATACCTAAATGCACGTATGACTGGAACCTGACTGATTCCAATCTCCCAATCCGCTTGACCAAAGCCTCCCCCAAGCTCAAACGTGTGGCTTCAGTAGCCGCCCCGATGCGGAAAGAATGCGTCCCAAAAGGGCCCGCTGTTAACCCCAACTTCGCCAGTCCCAACCGAAAAACCTTGGAAAACTGAAAGCGAGAAAGGGATGAACCATCCGCATGCACCAGGAACTACCCCCCAACCGCGGGCCTCCTAGCCATGTACTGCGACACCATGGTCATTGGACATAATGCAGAGTCCGGCAGGGCATCCAGTGTCACCTCCATACCCCTGCCCCTGACATCGGTCTTGGACCAGGCCAGGTGAACCATGAGCCTCCCATCTAGCATGCGTAACCCAGACATCTGAATACCTCCATCAGCCACCCGATTAGCACTTACCAATTCCCCGATCCTAAAGCACCAAATAAGGCCAGGAGAAACGCCGCCCTAAATAGCAGCCCTTCAAACTCGTCAAAACATACCTCAGGTAACATCCCCAGAAGACCCCCTAACACCTTCACAGACACAGGCCTCCGAGCATCAGGCACCCAATGATTCTTCTAGTAACCCTTAAGCGCCTGGCGATTCACAAAGTTTTTCGTGAGATCATCCCACCCGTGTAACTTAAATCAAAACACCAGGGCCGCCATGTTCCTATCTACCACCGCCGGGGATGGATTCCCAGCTAGCAATCGAAATGTAAACCAGAGTAATGCGTCTAGTTGCGACTTCCCTGCCAGCGCCTGATCTAACCCAGCCCACGGCTTTTCCATGCCATCCAGACCTTACCGTATGTAGCCGGGGTGCCCGGTGCCACCGAAGCTCACACGTATCCCCCAAGTAGGACGCTCCGAGCTGCCACATCTCGTCCGGGCACGCCTGCCCTACCTCCTGTGCTCCAGGTGCCACCATCAGAAACCGGGACCACTGCAAACGAGATAAAGCATCAGCTACCACTTTCAAATATCCCGGCACATGCCTCGCACAGAAAACCACATTGAGCGACATGCAAAGCAAAACAAAGCACCGCAACAAACGTACCACCGGCTTTGATGATGCCAACAGATTGTTAACCGCGTGCACCATAGCCTTGTTATCCGAGAAGAAGACTATGTTACAGTTCCGTAGCTTGTCACCCTATAGCGCCAGTGCCACTACCAAGGGAAACAACTCCAAGAAGGCCAGGTTACTGATGAGGGTGCTCTCACCCCACTCTGCTGGCCACCGCTCCGTGCACCAGAGGCCACCAAAATAAGCCCCGAAGTCCACGCTACCCAAAGCGTCCGTGAAGAGCTTGAGCTCCTCCACTGAGAACCCGCCTTCTGAAAGAACACCATACCATTAAAATCTCGCAAAAATGCCTACCACACTGCCAGATCGGCCCGCATCAGCGACGACACCCTGATGAAATGGTGTTGTGACCGCACCCCTGTTGTTGCTGCAGACAGGGTCCGGCTAAAAATCCGCCCTATTGGGATCACCCTGCAGGCAAAGGTGAGCCTCCCAAGGACTGATTGCACTTACCGAAGGGTCACCTTCCGTTCCCGCAGCACCTCCGCAACGACTCCCCGCAGCCCCATCAGCTTATCCTGAGGCAGCCGACACTCCCCTTGCACCAAATTAATTTCGAGACCCAAGAAACTGAGACACTCCATTGGGCCTTCCATCTTACCCGCTGCAAGCGGCACTCCAAACTGCCCCGCCACTCATTCGATAGTACGCAGTAGGTTAAGACATGCCAATGAGTCCCACACAGAAAAAATAATCCAGGTAGCACCGAATGACTCCCCGCCTTCATCCTAACCACCCACTCTAAAAAGGAACTGAATGTCTCAAAGTAACAGCAAGAAATCGAACAGCCCATAGGGAGACACAATTCAACAAAATACCCCCGTCAAAGTAACAACCCAGCAGGTGGTGACAGTCTGGGTGAATGGGCAGCAAGCGGTAAGCTGCCTCCACATACACCTTGGCCATCAAGGCCCCATGCCCAGCCTTTTTAACAAGCTCGACCGCCTGGTCGAATGATGCGTAGGAGACCGAGCACAGTTCCCCATCAATGTCGTCGTTCACCGACTCCCCTTTCGTGTAGGAGAGGTGGTGAATGAGCCAAAACTTCCCAGGCTCTTTCTTCGGAAACCCCTAGAGATGACACCCGTACGTTAGCCAGAGTGGACACTACAAAAGGGGCCCACCATCCTGCCCAACTGCACCTCCTTCGCCAGCTTCTGCTGCACCACCTCCGGGAACTCCGCCACCGACCGCAGATTGTGCAGCCCCCGTGACCCCTTCCTTTCCCAGAAAGGAATGAAAAAACCCCATTCAAAACCCTCACGCAGCAAGTCGTCCGCCACCCGAATATCATTGCGACTTAGGGGAAACTAGGGGACCCTGAGACACTTGGAGACATGGGGAAACTAGGTGAGCAGGCCTACTTGATTGCCAGGCTGACTGGTGTGTATTCTTGTCAGAAACAATAGAAAATTTGAAAATGAGAGGGAAATGTTTATATGTTAATCATTAACAATTTGTATAACCCAGACATTGATTAGGAATGATTGACTCTATAACCAAAGTGTCCAAACCTGTATCCAAATGTATTCCTAACATTTTAGTGTCCTTGTCCCTAGTTATAAAGTCAGTGTCGTCATCCCCTATAAGTATTTAACCCCTTAAGGACCAAACTTTTGGAATAAAAGGGAATCATGACATGTCCCACATGTCATGTGTCCTTAAGGGTTTAAACAAAGGTTTTTAATTACTTTATTCCAGCGCCAAAGTTCCCTCAGTCCTGCTTACTTTTCTGCATCCCACAATGTTATGGAGCAGGCATGACCTCCTTAGGCATGGTCCAATCCATACTCCTCATAACGGAGCAATGGGAAAGTGATGCGCGTGTGCAACATATTTTATTCAGCAGTGCAAAATAAGTGCCTCTATTGACTGTCAGGTAGAAAGCCCAAATAGTTGGAGCTTAATTGTTAAAATTGCAGGACCACTGCACCCAGGCAACTTCATTGGAATAAAGTGGTCTGGGTGTCTTTAGTGGTCCTTTAACAATATCCACTTATTAACGCAGAATAGAAAACTTTTTATGCTTTAGATACAATACCAGCAGCGAAATAGCAAATGTCTCAAAGGAGCAGCTGTACTCATAAAACCATTCATTTACATTCTGCACCAGAGACCTGCGAGTGGCCCAGCCTTGCAATATATTTATATTGCAAAGCTGGGCCACTCACAAATTTATATATTTATATATATTTGCAAATGCTTGTAATTTTATGTTTTTATTTTTTTAATCCAGGTGGTGGGATACTTATCATTGAAATGCTCTTAAATGAAGATCGGACTGGCCCACTAATAGCCCATTTGAATAGCATTTTGATGTTAGCAATAACAGATGGAAAAGAGAGAACACTCTCTGCATTTAAAACTCTTCTTGAAACTGCTGGATTTAAAGATATTCAATTGGGTACAAATGGAAAAATAATGGAAGTCATCCTTGCTAGAAAGTGAAATGTGAAATTTTATAAAATATATGCAAAATGAATTTAACACTCATTATTTAGTTTATGGTATCTGCAACCCTGTATGGGTGAAACGTAAAATTTTCTGAAAACACAATTTAAAGCTATTCTTTTTTTATAAAACGATTATAAAGAATAGTTATGAAAATGTATAGATCATAATATGGTTTATTGTTAGACAATTTGGACCTGATACGGCCATTTTGCATGCTAGGAAGCTATATTTATAATTCTACCACTCTAACAACATTAACAAACACGAATACGTTTTCAAGTTAAATTACTAAATGTTAAATCCTGCGGAGTCTTATTTTAATTGACTTTGCACACTACATACCCTTATATAACTTCAGATAAACTCATTTTATGCCGTTTGTCTTATACCCATCTGCCACAACATTTAACTACTACAGTGAATCATAATATTAAGGCTTACGATTAGTCATAACCAAACTATAAGAATAAACTGTAAATTAAATGATATTTCATAGATACAATTAACATAGATATATCTAAAGATGGAGCATGTTTGCAGTGTAGTGTGATACGTTTGCAGTGATACAATAATAAACATATGAGTATTGAGTTTATCTAGTGATCAGCAATTAAGGGGTTAAGCATTATACAGCATCCATAATTTGGCAAAAATAACATATGGTATATGTCAGAACTTTGAAAGATAATTTACTAACAAATTAATTGTTTGTATTATTTTGATTCTGTGTCACTCATAGATATCTGTGGAAACCTTTTTAAATCCTGTGCTTTTATCAATAAATTGTCAAATTGCACCAGAAACTCTGTTTGTCAGTTTGATTATTCTTCCAAAGGTCTGGTCAGGAAAGAATCTATAACAATTTTTTTTATCATCATTTGAAGACTGTTACTATTTCATACCATCACCACAAGCTGGCTCCTAACATTCCTGTGCTAGTATGGAATATCTTGCTTATGTATCATTTGCAAATCCACAAAGTCTGTCATGAGTGTGTGGTTCCAATTTGATATAGGTTCTTTAAAGACTGGCCTGTTATGATGGCATTATTGTGTAACATCCTTAATCATTTAACTTGCAATATTACATGTTATACTAAAAATAGTGGTCTTTATATCCTTCTTTTTTTGGTGTGAGCAGATTTAAATACCTGCTCAACTGATACCTGGGTTGTCGTTTGCTAGAACTTGTGGGCCAAGCACACCAATTAGGTATGATTCAATGTTACACACACACACACACATACCTACACACATGTATTGATACAGACACACACATATACATACTAATATACACACACAGTATATACATAGACACACAAACACACTGGTGCACAGAGTCACAGACTGGTACACACTAGGGTTGTGCATGATCAAAAAATTTGGTTCGGAAATTTGTGTAAGAAAAAAAATTTGGTACTTCGGTTCGGTCCCAAATTTGGGACTTCGGCAATTTGGGACTTCGGAAATCGGAACATCTGTAGGGCTCCCTGACCCTACCCCTAACCCAACGCTTCCCCTGTCATCATTCACGTAATTTTCTCTCCTTCTCTTGTTTTGCCACTTTTCAGAAATCCAAAGCACTTCGGCACTTCCGAAATTCTGCACTTCAATTCGGCACTTTGGACATTCGAAAGCATCCGAATGTCAATTTGGTTCGGTTCGGCACTTCCAAAATTTGGCTCTTTGGACATTCAAAAGCATCGGAATTGCCTGAAATTCATCCAAATTCACATTCGGAACAAAACAAATTGCACATGTCTAGTACACACATACTGACAATGTGTGTCTGAAATTATACATTTGGTTGTATTTCTCAATGAGTGTGTCTGGCAGTGTATATCGGTATCAATGTGTGCTAGTCAAGCATTGTGTATTTGTGCCTGAGAGTATGTGGTTGGTAGTGGATATTCTTGTATGTATGTGTTTTCCTTAGCCTGTCTGTAATATATATGTGTGTATGTGTCTATGAATGTGAATCTCTGTGTTTATGAGCATGTGCATCTCTGTGTCTGAAAGCGTATGGGTGTGTGGAAACTGATTGTGGTGTGTTGTGTGTATGGGGTACTGCTTGTTGTCTTGAAGTGTGTGTGTGGCATTTATGGTAAGGCTGTGAGTCGTGTGTGACTGTGTGTATGAGGGAGATTATAAGGGGCTGTTTATAGAAGTGACTCTGTGTGTATTGGGGTGGTTGTGTGTTTGGAGGGGAGACTGTGTATAAGGGGTGTGACTGTGTGCATGGGGGTGACTGTGTAAAAACAGTTTGCTGTGTGTAGTCTGTATGGAGAACTGCTTGTGGTCTTGATACATGCATTGTGTTTTTGGCAAGGCAGTGTGTTGTGTGTGTAAGAGGGTGACGATGAAGGGTGAATGTGTGTGCATGGGGTGAAGGTGTGTGTTTGGGAGTGACTATAGGTGTGGGGGGGGGGAGGGGCAGCCTGTGGGAGTATGATGACGACTGTGTATGTATGGGGGTGGATGTGTGTATTAGAGTGCATGTGTTGATGGGACTGTGTAGGAATTAATTGTGGTGGGTTGTGTGTATGGGGTATTGCTTGTAATCCTGACATGTGAATCGTTTTTGGCAAGGCTGTGTTGAGGGTGAGTGTGTGTGTGTGTGTGTGTGTGTGTCTATGAGTGTTACTGTGTATTTGGGTGACTGTGTGCATGGAGGTGATTGCAAACATGGAGGTAACTGTGATTATTTGTGGGGGTGACTGTGGAGGAGATGATTGTGGTGGGTGTCTGTAGGGGTGAAAATGTGTGTATATATATATATATATATATATATATATATATATATATATATATATATATATAAAATATATATATTCTATTTTTGCCTTGTTACTTTTTATGCAGGGAGGGAGCAATGTTCTCTGATGGTCCAGGTAAGGTCCCCTGTGGTTCGCTTGGGCTTGCAAGTTTCTCCCTGGTAGTTTAGTGGCGATGTGTTGCATATCTGCACCTCTAGCTGAGTGCAGGCTTCTATGAAAGCTCCTTTCCAATCCATTACCATTATACAAAATAAATTACATAAACAGACATACTTGTAAAGGAATACACCGATGCACAGACACAATCACGTGCATATCCATGCGAAGATTAACACATACAAATAATTTACACTAAGGACATTTTCCCGACATATTTTATTTATTTATAAAATATTTTGCCAGGATGGATACATTGAGATTTCTCTAAGTATCAAGTATGTCCTGGTTCCACAAAACATTGCATTGTTACAACAGGGTACAATAAAATACAAAAACAATTTTAATACACAACAAATATACAAAATTAAAAGGATCACTGTAGTGTCAGGAAAACTAAGTGGTTTTAACTAAGTGGGTCCCCCTCCTGTGGCACTGAAGGAGTTAAAACCCCTTCAGCAGCTTACCTTTTTCCAGCGCCGGGCTCCCTTAGCGCTGGTGACCTCTCCTCCCCCGCCGACGTCAGCTCCCTCTTCCAACATCAGTGTAGCCGCATGCGCATTCACAGTGTCCATAGGAAAGCATTTTTCAATGCATTCCTATGGAGGCTCTGCATGATGGAGGCATTAAATGCCTCCAGCGTTGCAGATGCGCCTCTTTTGGCTGTCCGGAAAAGACAACCACTAGAGGCTGGCTTAACCCTGCAATGTAAACATAGCAGTTTCTCTGAAACTGCTATGTTTTCATCTGCAGGCTGGGCCGGACTGGGGATAAAATTCGTCCCGGGCATTTTTTATTCACAGCGGACCACTGAAAAGGGGGCAGGGCCAGATAGGGTGTGTTTTATCATCCCCAATGGCAAGCGCGCCCCATCTCAAAGTGAGCATGTTGGTTCAATGCTCTTCCAGGGCATGAGAAAAAGGCCCTGTATTTGTTCTGCACAGCGCAAGCAAATTTAAAAACATGCTTGGGCTGTGTTTGCTTGAAACTTGTCTCAGGGGTTTCCATAATTGGGATACTCACTGTATCCCATTTATGGAGACACTATGTGTTTGCTTAAATGGAATCTAGTGTATGCATGGGGGATCCAGAGTGTGTATGTCAGAAATGTAGTGTGTGTGTAGGTTGTGCAGCGTCTGTGTGTAGGGGATCTAGTGCATGTTTGAAGGACTCAGGAGTGTGTATAGGAGATCTAGTGAGTGTGTGTGTGCATAGAGGATTCAGAGTGTATATAGAGATCTAGTGTGTGTATATATGTAGAGGATTCAGAGTTGGGTAAGGAATCTAGTGTTTGTCTGGAATGTAACGTGTGCAGTATGTGTGTGAGGGGTTCTGTAGTATATATACATATATGTTTGGAAGTATTGTGTATGAGTGGTGCAGTGTGTTTGGGGGCTGCTGCGTGTATGTGTGAGGTGTGCAGTGTGTGTGGGAAGGGTGTAGGGTGTATGTGTGAGGGGTGTAGTGTGCATTTGTGAGGAGTATAGTGTGTGGGGGGGGTGCAGTGTGAGGGTGCTGTGTGTGAGGTGTGCAGTGTGTCTGGGTGCTGTGTGTCTTAGGATGCTGTGTGAGGGTGTTAGGGTGCTATGTGTGTTAGGGTGCTGTGCAAGGGTGGTGTGTGTGTGTGTGTTAGGGTGCTGTGTGAGGGTTCTGTGTGTGTGAGTGAGGGTGCTGT
The DNA here is from genome assembly GCF_036172605.1 of Pelobates fuscus. Lineage (NCBI taxonomy): Eukaryota > Metazoa > Chordata > Amphibia > Anura > Pelobatidae > Pelobates > Pelobates fuscus. Next base: position 115,849,524 of record NC_086317.1, read on the forward strand.
GTGTTAGGGTACTGTGTGTTAGGATGCTGTGTGATTGAAGGTGCTGTGTGTGTTAGGGTGATGTGTATGTTAGGGTGCTGTGTGAGTGAGGGTGCTGTGTGAGTGAGGGTGCTGTGTGAGTGAGGGTGCTGTGTGAGTGAGGGTGCTGTGTGAGTGAGGGTGCTGTGTGAGTGAGGGTGCTGTGTGTGTGAGTGAGGGTGCTGTGTGTGTGTGTTAGGGTGCTGTGTGTGTGTGTTAGGGTGCTGTGTGTGTGTTAGGGTGCTGTGTGTGTGTTAGGGTGCTGTGTGTGTGTGTGTCAGGGTACCTGAGGTCTCTACCTCTAAAAGAGGTAGAGACTTAGTAGTTTATCCGTCCAAACGAGCTGTTTCCTTCGTTCCTCGTGGTTCATCCAGTCACTTAAACACCGACCGCGAGGAATCCACATCCTTTTCTAGCGGGACGCTCAATACGTGACGTCATGACGCTATCACGAGCGATCTGTCACTCAAGTGTCCGATATCCAATCGGTACTTGTCAGAGGCGTGATTTCCATCCAGAGCCAGGGTATTTAAGCTTACTTCTCCCTTCAGCTCATTGCCCTGTCGTGGTTCTAGCTTGTCTAGTCACTCAGTGCTCTGGTATTCTAGTTTGCTCTATTGGTTTTGACTCGGCTCGTTGTACTACCCTGCTTATCTCTGTTATCCCTTGACCCGGCTTGTCTCTCGCTTATCTGTCTTCTCGTTCCCTCGACCTCGGCTTGTCTCTGACTATTCTCTATTACTCTCGGTACGTTAGTCCGGCCATTCTAAGGCCCGGTATACGTACCTTTCCACTCTTTGTACTCTGCGTGTTGGATCCCTGTCCCGATCCTGACATTACGACAGGGCCAATGGATCCTGCAGGTACAAACAGTCAGCTTGGTTCTTCTGATCCCAGGTTTGACGCCATGGAGCATAGGATGGATCAGATGGCTCTAGCACTACAGGCACTTTTGTCTCGTGCTAGTAACCCACCTGAGGAGACACGTACTCCTTCTATTTCTCCTGCAGTCTCAGGTCTAGAGGTAGCCACTGTAGGTGCTTCTTCCCGTATTACCCCACCAGTACGTTATGGCGGGTCACCGGAGAAGTGTCGTGGCTTTCTGAACCAGATTAGCATCCATTTCGAATTACAACCCCGCTCTTATCCTACAGATAGAGCGAAGGTTGGATTTGTTATTACTTTACTCATTGAGAAAGCTCTGAGATGGGCCAATCCTTTATGGGAGAATGATAATCCACTAGTCTATAATTATAATGCCTTTGTAGCTGCGTTTAGAAGAACTTTTGACCCTCCTGGTAGAAAGGTCAATGCAGCTAGATTACTGTTGCGCCTTAGACAGGACGATCGAACACTTGTGGATTATGCACTAGAGTTCAGGTCCTTGGCGGCAGAAGTTAAGTGGAACGAACAGGCTTATATAGATGTGTTTCTGAATGGGTTATCAGATGTAATTCTTGACGAGGTCGCTACTAGAGAACTCCCTGAGAATCTGGAGGATTTAATTTCTTTTATATCTCGTATTGATGAACGCCTAAGAGAGAGGCAGAACACTCGAGATAGGACCCGTAGACCCTCCTTTAAACTAGCGCCTACCTTTCAAAATTCTGAGTTCGAGGATTTACGTATTTCTGAACCTATGCAGATAGGCAGTACTCATCTCACAGAGAGGGAGAGACAGTACAGAAGAAGGGAGGGTTTATGTATGTATTGTGGAGTCAGAGGTCATTTACGCCTAAATTGTCCTAATCGTTCGGGAAACGCTCGCACCTAAGTTTCTCTAGAGGACAGGCCTTGGGTGTTTCTACTTTGTCCTCTATTCACAACTACAAAGAGTTCAGGCTTCTGTTACCCGTTTCTTTAAAGTGGGAAAAGGGAGTAGTCAAGACTATGGCACTAATCGATTCTGGAGCTGCTGAGAGTTTTATAGATCAGGGTTTTGCTGCCAAGCATGCTATTCCATCCCAGTTAAAAGAGACACCACTGACCGTTGAGGCCATCGATGGTAGACCGTTACTTGAGCCTGTCATTTTCCGTGAGACCATACCGATTAACTTAACTGCTGGCATCCTACATAGAGAGGACATATCCTTACTGCTCATTTCGTCTCCGTCTATTCCCATAGTCCTGGGGTACTCCTGGTTGAGGAGACATAACCCTATTATTAATTGGGAGTCAGGGGAGATAGTTTCATGGGGACAGAATTGTCAAGAGAAATGCTTGCGGAAGGTCTCACCTCTCTGCTTAACCAACACCGCGACTAACTCTGACAATTCTACAGAGACACAAATTCCGTCTCAGTATCTAGATTTAAAGGCAGTGTTTGACAAAAAGAAAGCCGATACCTTACCCCCACACAGGTCCTTTGATTGCAAAATTAACCTACTCCCTGGTACCATGCCGCCCAGAGGTCATGTATACCCGTTATCTACGAAAGAGAACTCAGTTCTAGAGGAGTATATTCACGAAAATTTAGACAAGGGATTCATTAGGAGGTCCTCCTCTCCTGCCGGGGCTGGATTTTTTTTTGTTAAAAAGAAGGATGGTTCTTTAAGACCTTGTATTGATTATCGAGGCCTAAATAAGATAACCATTAAGAATGCCTACCCGATTCCCTTGATCACCGAACTCTTCGATCGTTTGAAGGGCTCTACAATTTTCACCAAGTTAGATCTCAGAGGGGCATATAACTTGGTGAGAATCCAGCAGGGACATGAGTGGATGACGGCATTCAATACTCGATATGGCCACTATGAATATACTGTCATGCCTTTTGGGTTATGCAATGCACCAGCTGTATTCCAGGATCTGATAAATGAGATTCTTAGGGAATTTCAGCAAGATTGCGTCATTGTATACCTAGATGATATACTCATACATTCTAGTGAGATTGAGACTCATCACAAGCAAGTCAGGAGGGTTTTGCACAAGCTTCTCCAGCATGGCTTATACTGCAAGTTGGAAAAATGTAGCTTTGATCAAACCCAGGTAACCTTTCTCGGCTATGTGATCTCGGGGGAGGGATTTAAGATGGATCCGGATAAGCTCCAGTCCATTCTAGAGTGGCCTTTACCCAAAGGTCTTAAAGCCGTACAGAGATTTATTGGTTTTTCTAATTATTATAGGCGCTTTATTAAGGGTTATTCTTCAATTATCGCACCTATCACCAATATGACCAAACAGGGGGCTGATACTAAGAATTGGACTACTGAAGCTCTTCTTGCGTTCAAAACTCTCAAGGAACTTTTCGCTTCCGCTCCAATTTTAGTTCACCCCGACACTTCTCTGCCTTTTCTACTTGAGGTAGACGCATCTGAGACTGGTTTAGGTGCTGTCCTATCTCAAAGGTTGGGTGTTGATAAACCATTACATCCATGTGGATTTTTCTCTAAAAAATTGTCTGGTACAGAGAGCAGATATGACATTGGTGACAGAGAATTACTAGCGGTTATCAAGGCTTTGAAAGAGTGGAGACATTTATTGGAAGGTACATTACATCCTGTTACCATTCTAACGGACCACAAAAATTTGTCTTATATCGGAGAGGCCAAGCGTTTGTCCTCCAGGCAGGCTCGTTGGTCGTTATTTCTTACCCATTTCAATTACGTTCTGACTTACAGACCTGGGTCAAAAAATTCTAAAGCCGATGCGCTATCTCGCCAATATGAGCCTTCTGCTTCAGTTGAACCACTTTTGTCCTCCATTGTACCCAAATGCAATATTATTGCTAATACCAGTCTCAAAATCCATTCTCCGCTACTTGACCAGATCTTGAAGTCACAACATCTGGCACCCGGAAACACTCCTGAGGGAAGAAACTTTGTTCCCCCTGAACTCCAACTGGAGCTCTTACAATGTTTTCACGTAAGTAAAGTAGCTGGCCATCCTGGTATTCGCAAGACATACTCTCTGATATCCAAGGATTTCTGGTGGCCTTCACTACGAAAAGATATTGAGGAGTTCGTCGCAGCTTGTGAGACTTGTGCTAAGACTAAACAACCTCATACATCTCCTTGTGGTCTGTTACACCCCTTGGACATTCCTGAGAAACCTTGGTCCTGCCTGTCCATAGACTTTATCGTAGATTTGCCTGCTTCCAAGAGACAGACTGTTATTCTCACGGTGGTGGATAGATTTACAAAGATGGCCCATTTCGTGCCATTACCTAAACTTCCGACTTCTCCTGAATTGGCAGAGATTTTTGCGAGAGAAGTTTTTCGCCTACATGGGATTCCTTCGGAGATTGTTTCTGATAGAGGTTCTCAATTTGTCTCACGTTTCTGGAGATCCTTTTGTTCTCAAATGGGAATCAAATTGAACTTCTCCTCTGCCTATCACCCTCAGTCTAACGGAGCTGCTGAACGCACCAATCAAAAGATTGAGCAGTATCTACGTTGCTTTGTTTCCGAACACCAGGACGATTGGGTCGGTTTGATTCCTTGGGCGGAGTTCGCACACAATAACCTTGTTTGTGATTCAACTCGCTCTAGCCCTTTCTTCATGAACTATGGCTTTCATCCTTCAATTTTTCCTTCGGTTTCCTCTTCTCAGGGGATACCGTTGGTTGATGATCATGTCGCCAACCTGAAGAAATTATGGGATCAGACTCGGCAAATTCTGTTACATAATTCCTCGTTGTTCAAGAGACACGCTGACAAGCATAGAAGAGCGGCTCCGGTCTTTGTTCCTGGGGATAGGGTGTGGCTGAGCACTAAGAATATTCGCCTAAAAGTTCCATCTATGAAATTTGCTCCTCGCTACATAGGTCCTTACAGGGTTCTCACTCGTATCAACCCGGTTGCGTATCGCCTTGCTCTGCCACCTGCCTTACGCATTCCTAACTCTTTTCATGTCTCCTTGTTGAAACCTCTTATTTGCAACAAATTCTCCTCTAAGGTTTCCTCACCTCGTCCTGTTCAGGTGGAGGGTCGGGAGGAGTACGAGGTCAGCTCCATCATTGATTCCAGAATTTCAAGGGGAAAATTGCAATATCTGGTCAACTGGAAGGGATATGGTCCTGAGGAGAGGAGTTGGGTACCTCAGGAGGACGTTCATGCTTCTCGCCTTCGCAGAGCATTTCACCTCCACTTCCCTTCTCGTCCCGGTTCCTTCCGCCCGGTGGGCGTATCTGAGAGGGGGGGTACTGTCAGGGTACCTGAGGTCTCTACCTCTAAAAGAGGTAGAGACTTAGTAGTTTATCCGTCCAAACGAGCTGTTTCCTTCGTTCCTCGTGGTTCATCCAGTCACTTAAACACCGACCGCGAGGAATCCACATCCTTTTCTAGCGGGACGCTCAATACGTGACGTCATGACGCTATCACGAGCGATCTGTCACTCAAGTGTCCGATATCCAATCGGTACTTGTCAGAGGCGTGATTTCCATCCAGAGCCAGGGTATTTAAGCTTACTTCTCCCTTCAGCTCATTGCCCTGTCGTGGTTCTAGCTTGTCTAGTCACTCAGTGCTCTGGTATTCTAGTTTGCTCTATTGGTTTTGACTCGGCTCGTTGTACTACCCTGCTTATCTCTGTTATCCCTTGACCCGGCTTGTCTCTCGCTTATCTGTCTTCTCGTTCCCTCGACCTCGGCTTGTCTCTGACTATTCTCTATTACTCTCGGTACGTTAGTCCGGCCATTCTAAGGCCCGGTATACGTACCTTTCCACTCTTTGTACTCTGCGTGTTGGATCCCTGTCCCGATCCTGACAGTGTGTGTGTTAGGGTGCTGTGTGTGTGTGTGTGTGTGTGTGTGTGTGTGTGTGTGTTAGGGTGCTGTGTGTGTTAGGGTGCTGTGTGTGTGTGTGTGTGTGTGTGTGTGTGTGTGTGTTAGGGTGCTGTGACATAATTGCTCATATTACTCCCTCACCACAATACCATTTTACCAAAATAGAGACTACCAACCCATCTTATCCTCTCCTACCCATATACTAGCCACAATATTTCCCTAGCTAGCCATACACATGCTACCTTATTAAGTCAACTTCTCCTACCAGACATACACACATACACCAAGCCACCTGTTCAGTCACTCATCTAGTTACATAGTATGTTTGTTTACCCATCCATGCAGTCACATAATATCCCATTAATGCACTGCACACATAAATGTAATCACCTTAAGAAATACCCGGTTACCCACTCGTTTACCCCACACACAAAGTCACATGTCAAGTCACCAATTAAATAATATGTAAAAATATGAGCATATACAACCCTAGTCATAAATGCACACATTATATGCACATATGCTATTACCTACACACATTACACATATATACAGTGTTGCAGACCGTTTCGCTCAGAAGGGGATAAAAAACGTTTAGGCGATAATCCCCTTTCCCATAGACCCACAGCTACTGCAAGCACCAATCTCCCGAACTGCAAACTGTACGAATCTTCCAACTCCCGAACTAGAACTACACGAGCCCTGGCCTGTTGTGGAAAGCCTTAGCGGAGGATGTCGACTTCGGCAGTCCAGCAGAGTCACGGTACTGGGCTATCTTTCATTACCGAGGTGAGATGTTACAGGGCCCGGGATCTATTGGACTGGGAGAAGACCTCAGCCGTTTCGCTGCCATGGAACGAGAGCTGGAGATGGACTATGTAGAATTATTAAATTCCTGCCAGCCGCAGAGCAGGGACGCAGACCGGGAAAACTGGGTGGCAGACCCAGACCTGCTAGCCTACAGCTGGGAAAACGTGGCCGAGGTACCCCCTGCTTCACTACCAGCTGCAGAAGTGGGGGACCTCATAGACTGGTCCTGGAGAGACCCACAGATGGCAGGTGGAGATGGGACCGAGATCTCTCTACCAGCCCTACAGGGATGCTGGGCAGTCGGCCCAGATCCCCAGTGGCAGTGTATGTTACAGGGGGCTGAAGGTGTCATCCTTGCTCCCCAGCGGCAGCCTAGCACACCAAGGGGAGACAGTAAGCCCCACAACAGTGCAGATGGGACCGTAGTGTCTGCACCTACACCACTGGGGATAGGGACAGTCTGTCCTGGTCCCCAACAGCAAGGCAAAGTATTGGAAGGGGAGACAGTCGTTTTTCCCCTACAACAAGAGAGGGTGTCGCAGGGAGAGGAGCCTGTTACCCCCTCTCCCCAGCGGCAGTTTACGGTTCAGGGAGAGGAGCCTGTTACCCCCTCTCCCCAGCGGCTGAAAGTGTGTAAGGGAGAGGAGTTTGTTACCCCCCTCTCCCCAGCGGCAGCTTAGCACACCAAGGGGAGACAGTAAGCCCCACAACAGTGCAGATGGGACCGTAGTCTCTGCACCTACACCACTGGGAATAGGGACAGTCTGTCCTGGTCCCCAACAGCAAGACAAAGTATTAGAAGGGGAGACAGTCGTTTTTCCCCTACAACAAGAGAGGGTGTCGCAGAGAGAGTAGCCTGTTACCCCTTTTCCCCAACAACAGCCTTGTTCAACCACGGGAGAGGGCACCCTGGTTACTTTTTCCCCAAACCATGGATCTACAACTGGGCACAAGTGGCAGGGGGCCATATGGACAACTACAACCTTTGAGAAAGGCCGGCCGACTATCAGAGCCCCAGACCCAGGGCCGGATTAAGAGCCCAGTGGGCCTGGTGCTGATAATTATGATGGGCCTAATTACAAAATCTTATTGACCAAAAACACTAAAACAGTCCTACCTCCTAAGCGTCATGTATCTGATGGAGATGATGCTGGAGGGAAACTCATAGGATGCAACTATGAGAAAACACAAACCCTTTGCTAATCTCACGCTTTCATCTTTCAAGTAAACCCATACCCCCTAACAGCAGTGTCCAGTAAAGCAGGAAGTCTATGGATGCGGTAAAAGGGTGGGCCACTGACACAAATCACATAACCAGAACGTCCGAAAGGGCGAACATACACAAAAAGGGTGCATGTCTGTGTCCCCATGTCTCCCAGTCCCTTAGTGTCTGTGTCCCCATGTCACTAGGACGCTAGGGGACATTGAGAGACATTGGGACACTGGGAGACATGGGGACACAGATACTAGGGAACACTGGGAGACCTGGGGACACTGGGAGACATGGGGACACTGGGTGATAGACACGAGGGGACACTGGGAGACATGGGGCACTGAGACACTGATATATGTAGGGGGCACTGGAGACTTGATAAAGACCTGGGTACAGGTCAAAATGTTGCAGTGTCCAATTCACCTGCCTAAAGCTATCACAGTGAGTGCCTGAGATTTTTTTATTTTATACTAGGGGACACTGAGACACTACGGGCACTGAGAGACACTACGGGCACTGAGAGACACTACGGCACTGAGAGACATTGGGGCACTGAGAGACATTGGGGCACTGAGAGACATTGGGGCACTGAGAGACACTCTGATACTTAGGGGACACTGATACCTAGGGGACATTGGAGACTTGATAAAGACCTGGGTAAAGGTCGAAACATTGCGGTGTCCAATAAACCTGCCTAAATCTATTACAGTGAGTGCCTGAGATTTTTTCTTTTATACTAGGGGACACTGAGACACGGGGACACTGGGGGACTAGGGGACTAGGAAACACTAGGGACACTGGCACACTACAGACAGAGACACCAGGGACACATGAGGATACTGAGATACTAGGGACACTGGCTGGGAGATGTGGGGACACTGGGAGTGCCCCATGTCTCCTAGGTCTCAAAGTCGCCCAGTGTCCCCATGTCTCCCTGTGTCCCCCAGTGTTTCCATGTCTCTCATTGTCCCCTAGTGTCTGTGTCCCCATGTCACCCAGTGTCCCCTAATGTTTGTATCTCCATGTCTTCCAGTGTCCCTTAGAGTCTGTGTCCCCATGTCTCCCAATGTCACTAGGACACTAGGGGACACTTAGAGACATGGGGACACTGAGACTCTAGGGACAGTGGCTGGGAGACATGGGGACACAGACTAGTGGCCACTGTGTCCCTAGTGTCTCAGGGTCTCCATGTTCCCCAGTGTCCCAATGTCTCAGCATCCCCATGTCTTGGAGCTGCTGTCTGGACTCTCTGTGCAGAGCTGCTCCCCCGTGGATCAGTGAGCAGAGAGAGGCAGGGAGGGAGATGCCGTAACTTATCATTGCCTCTATCCACACAAACAGCGACCCCTACTGGCCGGCGCTGGTACTGCAGAATAATCTGTTTATACTGAGACAGACATTTGTATTGCCGGTATTACTGCAATACCGGCACCGGCTAGGCAGCCTCAAATACCTGAGAAATACTTCTGAGAAATACCTGGCAACCCCAAGAAATACATGAGAAATACCTGGCAACCCTATGCGTAGTGTGTAAAAAAAAAAATTTAAAAAAAAAAAAAATGTTTTTTTTTTTTTTTTTTAAATCAATGGGCCTATTCCATGGGCCTGGGCCTGGAGCTGCAGCTCCATCAGCCCCTATGTTAATCCGGCCCTGCCCAGACCGACTGGAGGTCTGGAGTCTGGATAGTCTTAATGGGAAATGGGAGAAATGTGGCGGAACCCGCCTCGCCACTGGGCTTTGGAGAGGCCTGGCTGCCCACCTCCTACCTGCTGACTATGGCCCCTGGTAAAGTTGTACTTTTGAATGCAATATTTGGGCATATTGTATTTTATTGTGCGGCTACTGGCCTTTTAAGCACAGTGAATGGGCTTTTATTGTACTGTACTGGCCTTTTAAAAACAGTGTATGGACATACTGAAACTTTTTGGACACTTCCTCTTCCCCTCCCCCGGATCCATTGTTCTCCAGCAGGGTGTTGTCCCAGGGACACTGCCAAACCAGTGGGAACACGTTTGGACAGGAAAAGCCATGCTTGCAAATGAAAACAAAGGCCTTCGACCTAACCGTTAAATCCCTGAACCTATTCAAGTGAAATTTGGATATGTTTGTCCCCAAGTTATACTGGTTAAAATAATGTTTTATGTATGTACGATGTTAACTCACAAAGTTATAAAATGTATAAAAAGTGTAACTTTTCAGCTTGGAGATAATTGAGTAGATACAGTAATTGACTCAATTATCTCCTAAGCAGAAGGGAGAAATATGCTGGGTGTGTTTCTATTGTCCCATTGTGTCTGATTGGCTGCTGTACTTGCATTGTATGTGTTGTAATGTGTTTATTGGTTGTTCTGCAAAACCCTGTGGGCAGTACTATATTTTGTGGATTGTGAATAAAAGAGGCTGTATGGGCCAGTACAGGGAGTTCCTGTTTAACCCTCAAAGTGAAGTGTCGTCTCATTATTGGGGGAGGATTTATTGCATGCTTTTCCAGTTTGACTGCTAGGAGTGCAAACCTATTAGTATGGTTCCTATTCAACTGTCTACAGCATTTAGAGGCTTGAGAGGATTTATATGCTTCTCAGATTCGGTGATTGTGGTGTCTGCCAGAGTGCTTGGAGTCGTGAGGAGTGGGGCGCAGGGGTATTTTTATGGCCCCCACCCACCGCGCAGGGGTGGGGCCGGGGGGAGGACAGTAGGTCCCCCCCTCTATATTTTTATGGCCCCCACCCTATTATAAGCCTTGCCCCGCCCTACAGATCTCAGTCTGCGCGGAGCCCTCGCCGGGTGAACATGGATTATTTTATTTGCGCTCGTTTTTTTTTTTTATTGTGTCGGTTATTATGGTTTTTTATTTGCCCTTTTTTGGGGCTGAAAAAAGAAGATTTTAGAAGAAAGAAAACATTGAATGGTGAGTTTTTTTTTTTTTTTTTTACAGGTACTTAGTTAAAGGTCCCCCCCTCATTATTTTTAGGGTGAGGGGGGTAGGTAGGGGGCTAAATTTTTTTGGGGGGGCGGAGGGGGTGACTAGGGGTTTGGGGAGCCCTAGTCACCTGGGGGACATTTTTTTAGGGCCCCCACCCGCCGCTCAGGGGTGGGGGCCAGGGGGGAGGACCTTAGGTCCCCCCTTGTTAGTATTTAGGGCCCCCACCCGCCGCTCAGGGGTGGGGGCCAGGGGGGAGGACCTTAGGTCCCCCCCTTTTTAGTATTTAGGGCCCCACCCGCCGCTCAGGGGTGGGGGCCAGGGGGGAGGACATTAGGTCCCCCCCTTATTAGTATTTAGGGCCCCCAGCCGCCGCTCAGGGGTGGGGCCAGGGGGGAGGACAGTAGGTCCCCCCTCATTATTTTTATGGCCCCCACCCACCGCGCAGGGGTGGGGCCGGGGGGAGGACAGTAGGTCCCCCCTCATTATTTTTATGGCCCCCACCCACTGCTCAGGGGTGGGGGCTGGGGGGAGGACAGTAGGTCGTCGTCCCCATATGAATGAGTAAACTTTGACAACCCCCCCGCCCCCACCCCCGAGCGGCGGGTGGGGGGGTTGTCAAAGTTTACTCACTGATATGGAATAGGGGGCGGACCGAACATCGCATATGTTCGCCCAACGTGGCGAACAAGTGATGTTCGCCTGGAACTATTCGCCAGCGAACTGTTCGGGACATCTCTAGATAGCTGTGGCGAAACCGACCTCGCCACGTGTCCTTGGAGGGGGCTGATTGCCCGCCTCTTGCCTTTGGACTATGGACCAGACTTTATGGGAATGTGATACCCCAGATAGCCATACCATGGAGCCTATTCATATAATGAAATACAATGGGAAATACTTTAGCTCCATGGCAATTGTACTGTGTGAGTAGGATCTGCGCGCTATTCGGTAGTTTTGTGCGTGCAGATCCCAGCTATCTGGGGATAGGTGAAATGTCTGTGTGTTATGTGTAAATGTGACTTTATGTATTTTAAAGTGTTTTATGTTGTTTTGCAACCATGTGGTTAATGGAGTCTGCCTTTAGTCCTGGGTAATTGGATTACTTCTCCAATTAACTCCAGGGCAGAAGGGAGGAAACCAGGGTGCATTGTGGGGATGTTTTTCTGCCAGCCAGAAAGGAACAAAAGATACTTTTAGTAACTTTTGAACCCCTGGTCGGATTCATGCCATTTTTTAATATGTTGTTCCCCTGAATGGATTGATTGTGGATATGTATTTTTATGTGAATGTGATGTATGGTTTTAAAGTTATGAAAGTTGTGTAAAAGTATATTTTACACTGTATGCATAATGGGATTATGTGTCACACTAAGGGGAGGGGATGTGTGGGAGGTAACATCTATGTCATTGGTTCTTTTATGCCTCCCCCTGGGTGTGGCCTGTATGTGTGAGTTGGAAATAAAAGCCAGGCTGGATGAGCCAGTCCAGAGTTCCTGTTTTACCCTCAAAGTGATGTGTCGTCTCATTATTGGGGGGAAGGATTTATTGCATGCTGTTCCAGTTGACTGCTAGGAGTACAAGCCTATTCGTATGGTTCCTATTCAATGGTCTACAGCATTCCTATGCTTGAGAAGGTTCATATGCTGCATCGGTTCGGTGATTGTGGTGTCTGCCAGAGTGCTTGGAGTCCTCAGGAAGCACTAGGAGCATCCATTAACGGAGGTACCAAGTCGGGGTGCCAGGCGATCCGTTACATTGGTGGCAAGCGGTGGGATGGCGTCCTAGTGTGAGGTAAAGCAGCTCAGAGACACTGTTTGGATTTACAAATTGAGGGCAACGCTAGCAGTCGTGCAGCGCCCCTGGGAGCAGACAAGTATGGAAGGTTCTGGCTCTGGAGATGATTGGCTGGCCGAGGTGAGGCAGCGAGTGGCCGAGTATGGGGATGATATACCCATGGAGACACGCCGGGTGATCTGGAACCAGGTCATGGCTGAGCGAAACACAAGGCTGGACCGAGAATTCCGGTTGGCAAAAGAGAGGAAGTATGCTCAGCAGCAGGAGCGTTACAGCAGCCGAGTAGAGGCTGCATCCGAGGAGGTTAGCCGTCTTTCCCTGAGGCGGCGGGAGGAACCCGAAGTGGGGGTCCTCATAGACTGGTCCTGTGAGGAACCACAACAGGCAGGTAGAGATGGGACCAAGGTCTCTCCACCGGGCCCACCGGGATGCTGGGCAGCCGGCCCAGATCCCCAGCAGCAGCCAGAGTTGCCAGGTGGGGAAGCAGGTGGCCCTTACTCACAAATGTTGAGGGGCCTCACGGATTGGTCCTGGGAAGACCCACAGAGGGCAGGTGGAGATGGGACTGCGGTCTCTCTACCGGCCCTACAGGGATGCTGGGCAGTCGGCCCAGATCCCCAGCGGCAGTGTGCTTTACAGGGAGCTGAAGGTGCCGTTCTTGCTCCCCAGCGGCAGTCTACGGTGCAGGGAGAGGAGCCTGTTATCCCCTCTCCCCAGCGGCTGAAGGTGTGTAAGGGAGAGGAGTTTGTTATTCCCTCTCCCCAGCGGCAGCGCAGCTCACCAAGGGGAGACAGTAAGCCTCTCACCAGCGCAGATGGGACCGTGGTCTCTGCGCCCTGCCTACAGGGAGTACAGAGGGTCAGCCCTGCTCCCAAGCGGCTGAAAGTGTGTAAGGGAGAGGAGTTTGTTACCCCCTCTCCCCAGCGGCAGCTTAGCGCACCAAGGGGAGACAGTAAGCCCCACACCAGCGCAGATGGGACCGTGGTCTCTGCGCCCAAGTTACAGGGAGCTAAAGGGGCCGTCCTCCCTCCCCAGCGGCAGTGTGATTTGTTGGGAATGGAGAGCCCAGCCCCCTTTTCCCCACAGCAGGACTCTGTGCTGGGAGGAGAGACAGTCGGTCTCCCTCCACAGAGACGGGAAGTATGCATGGGAGAGGAGATTGTTACCACCTCTCCCCAGCGGCGGATCATTAATGTACAGGGAATAGAGAGCCCAGTCTCCATTCCCCAGCGGCAGAGTGTTCTAATGGGAGAGGAGCTGGTTACCACCTCTCCCCAGTGGCAGCTTAATGTACCAGGGGGAGACTGTAAGCCCCACACCTGTGCAGATGGGACCGTGGTCTCTGCACTTCCAGCACAGGGGGTAGGGACGGTCGGTCCTGCACCCCCACAACAGGGCTGTTTAGCCAAAGGGGAGACAGTCTGTCTCCAGCAGCAGAGCTGTGTAACTAAAGGGGAGACAGTCGGTCTCCAGCAGCAGAGTTGTGTAACTCAAGGGGAGACAGTCGGTCTCCAGCAGCAGAGCGGTGTATTTAAAGGGGAGACAGTCGGTCTCCAGCAACCAGGCTCCAACCAGACTACTCCCGTGGTAGTGCTGGCAACAGGACAGAGTACCGCTGGTCTCTGCCCCCTCAGCAACCTACCAAGGCAGCCTACCAGTCCCCCACACAGCCGTGGTGAGGCACCTGAACCTGGACAAGATTCTCCCTCACCCAGGTGTAGTAACTGTTTATTGTGGGTGGGCTGCTCTGCTGTTTCTGTCTTGTGGGTGGGCTGCTGGACTAACAAGGGCACTGACCGGCAGGAGGTCAAGTACCCTGTTAGTCTGGGGGGTAAAGGGGAGAAGTGTGGCGAAACCGACCTCGCCACGTGTCCTTGGAGGGGGCTGATTGCCCGCCTCTTGCCTTTGGACTATGGACCAGACTTTATGGGAATGTGATACCCCAGATAGCCATACCATGGAGCCTATTCATATAATGAAATACAATGGGAAATACTTTAGCTCCATGGCAATTGTACTGTGTGAGTAGGATCTGCGCGCTATTCGGTAGTTTTGTGCGTGCAGATCCCAGCTATCTGGGGATAGGTGAAATGTCTGTGTGTTATGTGTAAATGTGACTTTATGTATTTTAAAGTGTTTTATGTTGTTTTGCAACCATGTGGTTAATGGAGTCTGCCTTTAGTCCTGGGTAATTGGATTACTTCTCCAATTAACTCCAGGGCAGAAGGGAGGAAACCAGGGTGCATTGTGGGGATGTTTTTCTGCCAGCCAGAAAGGAACAAAAGATACTTTTAGTAACTTTTGAACCCCTGGTCGGATTCATGCCATTTTTTAATATGTTGTTCCCCTGAATGGATTGATTGTGGATATGTATTTTTATGTGAATGTGATGTATGGTTTTAAAGTTATGAAAGTTGTGTAAAAGTATATTTTACACTGTATGCATAATGGGATTATGTGTCACACTAAGGGGAGGGGATGTGTGGGAGGTAACATCTATGTCATTGGTTCTTTTATGCCTCCCCCTGGGTGTGGCCTGTATGTGTGAGTTGGAAATAAAAGCCAGGCTGGATGAGCCAGTCCAGAGTTCCTGTTTTACCCTCAAAGTGATGTGTCGTCTCATTATTGGGGGGAAGGATTTATTGCATGCTGTTCCAGTTGACTGCTAGGAGTACAAGCCTATTCGTATGGTTCCTATTCAATGGTCTACAGCATTCCTATGCTTGAGAAGGTTCATATGCTGCATCGGTTCGGTGATTGTGGTGTCTGCCAGAGTGCTTGGAGTCCTCAGGAAGCACTAGGAGCATCCATTAACGGAGGTACCAAGTCGGGGTGCCAGGCGATCCGTTACAATAGCAATCCGTCCAGGCCTTGACGCAACAAAGCAGCCCCAAACCATGATGCCCCTACCACCATACTTCACAGTTGGGATGAGGTTTTGATGTTGGTGTGCTGTGCCTTTGTTTTCACCACACATAGTGTTGTGTGTTTCTTCCAAACAACCCAACTTTGGTTTCATCTGTCCACAGAATAATTTGCCAGTACTGCTGTGGAACATCCAGGTGCTCTTGTGCAAACTGTAAACGTGCAGCAATGTTTTGTTTGGACAGCAGTGGCTTCCTCTGTAGTATCCTCCCATGAAATCCATTCTTGTTTAGTGTTTTACATATTGTAGATTCGCTAACAGGGATGTTAGCATTTGCCAGTGACTTTTGTAAGTCTTTAGTTGACACTCTAGGATTCTTCTTCACCTCATTGAGCAGTCTGCACTGTGCTCTTGCAGTCATCTTTACAGGACAGCCACTCCTAGGGAGAGTAGCAGCAGTGCTGAACTTTCTCCATTTATAGACAATTAATCTTACCGTGGACTGATGAACAGCAAGGCTTTTGGAGATACTTTTATAACCCTTTCCAGCTTTATGCAAGTCAACAATTGTTAATCGTAGATCTTCTGAGAGCTCTTTTGTGCGAGGTATCATTCACATCAGGCAATGCTTCTTATGAAAAGCAAACCCAGAACTGGTGTGTGTTTTTTATAGGGCAAGGCAGCTGTTACCAACACCTCCAATCTCATCTCATTGATTGGACTCCAGTTGGCTGACATCTCACTCCAATTAGCTCTTGGAGATGTCATTAGTCTAGGGGTTCACATACTTTTTCAACCTGCACTGTGAATGTTTACATGGTGTGTTCAATAAAAACATGGCAACATTTCATTATTTGTGTGTTATTAGTTTAAGCAGACTGTGATTGTCTATTGTTGTGACTTTGATGATGATCAGATCACATTTTATGACCAATTTGTGCAGAGATCCATATCATTCCAAAGGGTTCACATACTTTTTCTTGCAACTGTATACACACCTTTTTTGAAAGGTCCCAGAGGCTGCAACACATAAGCAAGAGGCACCACTAACTAAACACTGCCATTAAGACCAAGGAGCTCTCCAAACAAGTAAGGGACAATATTGTTGAGAAGTATAAGTCAGGGTTAGGTTATAAAAAAATATCCAAATCTTTGATGATCCCCAGGAGCACCATCAAATCTATCATAACCAAATGGAGAACATGGCACAACAGCAAACCTGCCAAGAGACGGCCGCCCGTCAAAACTCACGGACCGGGCAAGAAGGGCATTAATCAGAGAGGCAGCACTAAGGTAACCGTAGAGGAGCTGCAGAGTTCCACAGCAGACACTGGAGTATCTGTACATTTGGACGACAATAAGCCGTACGCTCCATAGAGTTGGGCTTCATGGCAGAGTGGCCAGAAGAAAGCCATTACTTTCAGCAAAAAAACAAAATGGCACATTTTGAGTTTGCGAAAAGGCATGTGGGAGACTCTCAAAATGTATGGAGGAAGGTGCTCTGGTCTGATGAGACTAAAATTGAACTTTTTGGCAATCAAAGAAAACGCTATGTCTGGTGCAAACCCAACACATTACATCACCCAAAGAACACCATCCCCACAGTGAAACATGGTGGTGGCAGCATCATGCTGTGGGGATGTTTTTCAGCAGCCGGGACTGGGAAACTGGTCAGAGTTGAGGGAAAGATGGATGGTGCTGAATACAGGGATATTCTTGAGCAAAACCTGTACCACTCTGTGCGTGATTTGAGGGTAGGACGGGGGTTCACCTTCCAGCAGGACAATGACCCCAAACACACTGTTAAAGCAACACTTGAGTGGTTTAAGGGGAAACATGTAAATGTGTTGGAATGGCCTAGTCAAAGCCCAGACCTCAATCCAATAGAAAATCTGTAGTCAGACTTAAAGATTGCTGTTCACAAGCGCAAACCATGCAACTTGAAGGAGCTGGAGCAGTTTTGCAAGGAGGAATGGGCAAAAATTCCAGTAGTAAGATGTGGCAAGCTCATAGAGACTTATCCAAAGTGACTTGGAGCTGTGATTGCCGCAACAGGTGGCTCTACAAAGTATTGACTTGAGGTGGGTGAAATATTATGCACATTGACTTTTTCTGTTATTTTGTCCTATTTGTTGTTTGCTTCACAATAAAAAAAAAATCTTCAAAGTTGTGGGCATGTTCTGTAAATTAAATGATGCAAATCCTCAAACAATCCATGTTAATTCCAGGTTGTGAGGCAACAAAACATGAAAAATGCCAAGGGGGGGTGAATACTTTAGCAAGGTACTGTAATTGCTCAATGAGCTTACATTCTAGAGGGTGTGGGGTATAGTGACACAAAGGGTAAAAGTAGGGGTACTAAGTAGGTTCTTAGAAAAGTATTCATTGAGGGCTTAGTAGGTAATTTGTGACAGTTGCAGGAGAGAAGTCATGGGGGTGGGGGATAAAAACCTGCTAACAGTTTAATTGATATGCTTTCTTAATGAGTTTTTTCTTAATGATTTTTTGAATGAGTGGAGACTGGGTGAAAGTTTTACGGAGAAGGGAAGGGAGTTCCACAGAAGAGGTGCAGCCCTGGAGAAATCTTGGAGGCGAGCGTTAGAAGTGGGAGTACGGACAGAGGATACACATAGGTCTTTGGCAGAGCATAGGGGCCTCGACGGGACATACTTGTGTATTAGGGGGGATAGGTAGGTTGGAGCAGCATTATGTATAGACTTGTAAGCAAGCACCAGAATTTTAAATTAAGCCCTATATCTAACTGGAAGCCAACGCAGGGACTGACAGAGCGGGGAGGCGTGGGAGGTGCGAGCAGACAGGAAAATGAGCCTCGCCGCTGCATTCATTATAGATTGCAGCGGTGCAATCTGGGAACACGTAAGACCACGTGTTTCCCCATGTATTGTATTTGTATGTATATAATATATGTATTGCTTGCCATATATTTACCTTTGTATCACCCTAACAAACACTAATATATGCACACACATGCGCTCTAATACACACACATATACACACTGATACATGCATATGCATACACACACAAACACAGTGAAGCAAGGAGTCACAAATATTGACTAATATAGACATACAGTAACAATGTGTATTTGTCTGGCTGTGTGTATTTCTGAGTGTGTCTCGCATTGTCTACCTGTGTATGTGCCTGCGAGTATGTCTTTGACAGTGAGTATCTGTAGCGGAGGCCTGGTATTCCACAGGTTAACTCCACTATAGATCCCAGTGAGGCTCAGGAACAAGTAGTAAAAACACCATGAAGCAATAATTCCAGCAAACAAGTAATCCACGAATATCCCCATACAGATCCCAATGACTGGACGACACACAGCATCAGGAGCAGAACTGGCTTTTAATTCACACAACTTCCTTATAAAGCATTCTCCCATGCAAGGGAGGAGTTTGCAATAATTATTACAGTAGCCAATCATCCACGGGTTGCCACCCACACATCCCCTCCCCTTAGTGTGACACATAATCCCATTATACAGCACACACATTACCTGAGTTTCTGGATGTACCCCTAAACATAGGGGTACCCCTTTAAATGTTACATCCCCTGGTAGCCCTGATCTGGGTGAGACACATATCCAAAAATCACCCAGATCAGACCAGGGGTTCGGGAAATATATGGAAGTACTAAAATGACCAACCGCGCTGGGCTTAAAGGGAAACTCCAGTGCCAGAAAAACGATCCGTTTTTCTGGCACTGGAGGGTCCCTCTCCCTCCCACCCACCAATCCCCGGTTACTGAAGGGGTGAAAACCCCTTCAGTCACTTACCAGGGGCAGCGACAGGTCCCACGTCGCTGCTTCCTCCTCCCCCGCCGCTCCTCCTTCTGGTTACGTCGGCCGGTGGGCGAGACTGATCTCGCCCGCCGGCCGAGGAGACCTAATGCGCATGCGCGGCAATGCCGCGCATGCGCATTAGCGCACCCCATAGGAAAGCATTGAAAATGAATTTCAATGCTTCCCTATGGGGAATAGAGCGACGCTGGAGGTCCTCACACAGCGTGAGGACGTCCAGCGACGCTCTAGCACAGAAAACCTGTGCTATGAAGCAGGAAGTGTCCTCTAGTGGCTGTCTAATAGACAGCCACTAGGGGAGGACTTAACCCTGCAAGGTAAATATTGCAGTTTTAAAAAAACTGCAATAATTACACTTGCAGGGTTAAGGGTAGTGGGAGTTGGCACCCAGACCACTCCAATGAGCTGAAGTGGTCTGGGTGCCTGGAGTGTCCCTTTAACAGCCGAAAAGGGTTCCATGTGTTTTGGCCCTGCGGTCGGTCACAGAAAAGGGAATATAACACACGAATGGCTTATGTTAAGAGAGCTGGGAAGGTTTCGGATAATTTCCCTTGTTCGTGGGTTTCAAACTACCGAACGGGAAATAGTTTGGTAGTTTGTATACGAATTGGCGGCAGTATGGAGGTCTCAGCGTTGTTCGCCTAACCGAGTGTCCGATTTGGGTTCCAGACACTCGACGGCAAAACAACGCTGTTCGGGAGTTTAAAATGGCCGCCGCCACGTGTTCGTCTCCCGAATGGCGGCCACCCAGAGAACAAAGAACCCACTACACGAACCGCCAATTAACCGTTTGCAACATTGTTGCGAACAGTAATTGGAGGCACACTTACTCCTGAGGTGGTCTGATTGTTCGGTAGTTTCACTCGCATAGTAACTGGAGTGATTTTACCGAACAATCAGACGAATGCTACATACACTTCACATATACAGGTTACAATTCAACCGAACACATAGACATAAATGCAATTTTTAGGACAGTCCAATGCTATCCGCTACAGTATCGTTGTATGTGAATGTATGTTTCTTTGTGCATGTGTATATTTATGTTTGCGACCGTATGTTTGTGGGGTAGCTGCTTGCCAAGTTTTGTGTATATAAAGGGCTGCCTATGGCCTTTGTGCACTGTGTTTATGGCAAAGTTATGTTTGAGCATTTGGCACCCGGGGCGGATTCTGTGTTTTGACATGGGGAGTGTAGCATGACGGGAGGGATGAGTCTGACAGGACTGGAGAGCTTGAAGTGACAGGGTGTTAGATGCATTAATGTGACAGGGTGAGTGTGGCAGGGTTGGGGGGGTGACAGGATTGAGGGCGAGTGAGGGTGGAGGAGGGAGTGCTTGTGACAGAACAAGGGGAGGGGAGTGTGACCAGGATTAGGGGGGTTTATTTGACAGGGTGTGTGTTGCATGAAGTTGGGGATGAGTGTGACAGGATTGGAGGACTTAATGTGACAGGGTGAACGGGGATGAGTGTGACAGGTCTGGGAGGTGAATGTGACCGAGTTAGTGGGGTTAATGTGATAGAGTGAGTGTGGCTGAGCAAGGGTAGGGGAGTGCAGCATGGTTGGAGGGGGTGAGTGTGACAAGATCAGTAGAGGTTAGTGTGTTAGTGTGGCAAGGTGAATTTGGTGACAGAGTGTGTGGAGAGGGGATAATGTGTGTGGAGGGGGGACAGAGTGTGTAGAGGAGATGACAGTGTGGATGGGTTGACAGTGTGTGTGTGGAGGGGACATGAAAGTGAGTGTGGAGTGGGATGGCAAAATGTGTGGAGGGGACGACAGAGTGTGTGAAGGGGGTGATAATGTGTGTGGAGCAGGGGACAGAGTGTGTGGGGGTGACAGTGTAAATGAGGTGACTGTGTGTGGAGAGGGGTGACAGTGTGTGAGAAGGGGATGAAAATGTATGTGGAGGGGGACAACAGAGTGATATTATGTGTGGAGGGGTGAGAGATTATGGAGGGGGTGAAAGTGTGTGTGGGGGGATGACAGTGTGTGTGTGGAGGAGGAGACAGAACGTGTGGAGGGGGTGACAGTGTGTGTAGAGACAGTGTGTGGCAGGGGGCTGACTGAGTGGAGGGTGACATTGTATGTGTAGGTGGTGACAGAGTGTGTGGGGGGGTGACAGAATGTGGGTGAGGGTGACAGAGTGAGGACAGGAGGGAGAGAGTAAAGAAGGCGGCGACAGATACCTTCTTTTTCTTAATCGATTTCCTGGTGGTCCAGTGAATTCACTCCCTGGTGGTCCAGTGGGATGGTTCTCCGATCTGCAGCTGCGCCAGGTGCAGAGCTGCAGACCATATGACAGGAGTTTTCCAATCTCTACAAGTATCAGAGTGTTGCCCTCAGGGCCGGACTGGGAGAAAAATTCGGCCCCCGCATTTTTTTATCACAGCGGCCCACTAAGAAGGGAGCAGGGCAGAGAGGGTGTGTTTCATCATCACCAATGACAAACACGCCCCCTCTCAAAGTGAGCATGTTGTTTCAATGCTCTTCCAGGGCAGACCATGCGCAGAGCTCTGCTAAAGAGCTCTAGCATGAGAAAAAAAAGCCCTGTATTTGTTCTGCACAGCGCAAGCAAATTTAATAACATGCTTGCACTGTGTTTCCTTGCAACTTGTCTCTGGTGTCTCTATAAATGGATACCAGGAGACAAAAGGGCCAGGAAAGAGTATTGTGCATGTGTTTGGAGCCTGCTTGTGGGATTGCGTGTGTGTAGAGTGAGCTGATTGTGGTGTGGTATTGTGTAATAAGGTCGGTTTTAGTCGTGTTGTGTTTTTTGTGTAATGCAATGCATATGTGGCTTAAGGGCTGTAGAGAATATGTGTATAGGGGATGTAGTAAGTGTGTGCATACAGGCTATAGTGTGTGTGTGTGTGTGTATGTATATATATATATATATATATATGTGATGAAGTGTTTCTAGAGGTTGTAGAGAGTGTGTGTTTAGGGGTGTAGTATGTGTTTGTTTACAATGAATCTAGTGTGTTTAGTGTGTGGGATCCAGAGTGTGTATTTTTTTTTTATTTTTTATTTCAGTTTTTCTTTATTTTCATAAAGACATGTATATGGGATACAGAAGAGAAGATGGAACATTCCAATATTACATATCAGGGTCACGGAACATAATGTGCAATTGCTCATATTTTTATCGTTCTCTTAGTGCTGCTATAATAGTATGTCGAGGTTCAACTTTGGTTCTGCTGGAAGTTTTTGTGAAGACCCAAATGGCTGGTGTAACTGTCTCTATCTCATACCGTTTAGGGGGTAGGTGAACAACTAAGGGTTGGCAACTTGCCAGTAGAGGGGGAGTTGTGGTAGGGTAACAAAGGGGGGTGGGTGGTTGTAACGGACCGTTTAGCTCACAAGGGGATAAAAACCATTTAGGCGATAATCCCCTTCCAGATGGACCATCAGCTACTGCAATCACCCATCTCCCAAACTCCAAACTGTACGAATCCCCAACTCCCGAACAGGAAACACACGAACCCTGGAAGCAGCCGAACAGGAAAAGCCCTACGAACAGCTTACACTCCTGGCAATCGGCATACAGTCAAATTCCCCCCAAGAATGAGACGACACTTCACTTTGAGGGTTAAACAGGAACAACACTGATTTATTCACACACTAACTTATAAAGGATTCTCCCATGCAAGGGAGGGATTTACAATACACCAATCACACAATGGTTACATCTCACAGATAAGTCCTTCCCTCTGCCTGTGATACAATTATCTTACACAATGGGAAATTTAATTATCACAGACAGAGAAATACAGTTTTTACAAATATGCTATAACTTTAAAACTATAAATCACATTCACATAAAAACTACATATTCACAATCAATCCATTCAGGGGAACAACATATTAAAAAAAATGACATGAATCAGACCAGGGGTT
Source organism: Pelobates fuscus (assembly GCF_036172605.1). Lineage (NCBI taxonomy): Eukaryota > Metazoa > Chordata > Amphibia > Anura > Pelobatidae > Pelobates > Pelobates fuscus. Next base: position 115,872,585 of record NC_086317.1, read on the forward strand.
AAAAAGTTAAGGGAAAGTCCTATTTGACCAAATGAAGCATGGCTTTTCTGGCCCAAGCCAGTTCACAGAGCCCTCTATCCTGGAGACAATGGGGAAAAAAATCCAATTATATCCAGGGTAGAGGCAGACTCCATTGAGCACATGGTTGCAAAAGGACATAAAATTACACAATGTTACCATTACTACATAAAACATATACATGCAACATATCCCCAGATAGCTTAGGTCTGAGCGCACATTATTGAATGGCGCTCAGACCACACACATCCAGTTCAATTGCCATGGAGCTAAAGTCTTTCCCATAATCTTTCATAATACGAATGGGCTCCATGGCATAGCTATCTGGGGTATCACCGCTCAAACAGGACAAGCATACATGGGGCCATAGTCAGCAGGTAGGAGGCGGGCAACCAGGCTTCTCCAGTTCACAGTGGCGAGGTTGGGGTCCTGCCTGGTTCTACCTGGTATAGTGGTAGTCCTTGAACTTTTTGAACTGTCATTTTATAAGGTGGTTCTGTGATCTGCCATTTTGTCTAGGTCTCTGATCGTCTTGACTAGGGGCGCCTAGTTAACCAATTCACCTGGGGGTCTTTTCCAGAACTCTGTCCAGGGCTCCCACCTCCAGAGATATTTATACCTTTTCCCCAATGATGACCAGTGTATTTCCTCTATTTCTCTGGTTCGTTCTACTCTTTGTACCCACTGCTCTTTGGATGGTGTATTGGCGTTCCGCCAGTGTAGTGGGATAAGCGCATTTGCTTCCCCCAGTAGGAGGTGTAGCAGCTGTTGCTTATGGGGATCTGCAAACGTGCGAGGCCAGCCTAATAAGACCTGGGATGGGGGATATGCGAGTCGGTGGCTTCAATATTTTATTTATTTCGGAAAGTATGAGGAGCCAGAAACCTTGTATGTCTTGGCAACTCCACCAAATATGTTCTATACCGCCCTGACCATTTGAGCATCTCCAACATATGCTACTGATGGAAGGTCAAATTGAGTGTAACACAACTGGAGTCCTGTACCATCTGGTGACTCTCTTGTAAAAAGTCTCCCTGTGTGCTACACTGATCGGGGTTTTGATGCCTGTTTCCATGATACCTGACCAGTCTTTGTCAGAGATATGTATACGGAGGTCTTTCATCCATTTCTGTTGGAATGGCATAGTTTTGTGTTCCCCCTCAGTTCCCTGTAGGATACGGTAGATTTTAGATAGGGGGCGTTTAGGGTCACTCTTTGGGCCACAGAGATGTTCAAAGGGTGTGTCCGCTCTCTGTTTCCAACGTGGAAGGACTGTTCGTTTTAAGAAGGCTGTTGTGCTCTACCTATCACATCTAAATGGATGAGCGTATCATGTCTGTGTGGTCTATTTATGATCTTGACAGTAGGTGGGTCCCCCGAGATCATTTCGGTTATCTTTGGGGTGGGTGATCCAGTGAGGCAGTCCAGGAGTGGTCCTCCTCGTCCCCCCTGAAAGTCAGGATTGTCCGCTATCGGGAAGAGTCTCGATAGTCCGGGTGACAGTGCCCATATGTCTTTGTATCTTCTCCATATCGTGAGGACGTTGTGTACTAATGGGTGCCGTGTAGGGGTGAGCGCTGTGAGTTGGCATGTTTGCCATGGAAGGGAGTGTAGGGGGACTGATATAAAGCTCTGTTCTAGGGTGTACCGTGATTTTTTCCTGTTGGTATCTGTCCATTCTTTTAATCAAGTGAGCAATACTGCTACGTAGTATTTGTATAGGTGGGGCAGTCCTAGTCCACCCCTGCCCGTGGAGGAGGTCAGTGTATTGTGGGCTATTCTCACTGGTTTGTTACCCCAGATGTATTTAATAAAGATTGTGCGCATCTGTTTGAAGAATGCGCCTGAGAGAGGAATAGGTAGAGCCTGGAAAAGGTATAGTATTTTCGGAAGGACCATCATTTTCAGAATGCTGATCCATCCCATTAAAGAAAAATAGGGTAGATCCCACTTTTGGAGGTCTTGTTTAATATTTTCTATGGGGGGGTAATTAAGTTTGTATATGCTTTTGGGTGACGAGGCTAGTCGTGTCCCCAGGTATGTCAGTCCTGTCTGAGTCCAAGGGAAAGTATGCCTCTGTTGAATATGTGTTTGCAAGGTCGGGGGTACTGAAATCCCTAGAATTTCGCACTTGTCTGTGTTTATCTTAAAGTTCGAAAGGGATCCGAAGGTGTGGATCTCTGTAGTTATGTGTGGTAGTGTGTTGGTGGGGTCTGTGAGCGTGAATAGGACATCGTCCGCAAATGCGGATACCTTCACTTCTCCTCCATGATGGCGATAGCCCTGTATTTCAGTGTGGAGATTGCAGTCAGGAAAGGCTCCATGGCCAAGACAAACAAAAGGGGTGAGAGGGGGCAGCCTTGGCGGGTGCCATTGCTTATTGGGAATGGTGCGGATAGTTGGCCATTTATTCTGACATTGGCCGAGGGTCCCCTATAGAGGGTTTGAATCCAATTCCTTAGTCTAGGGCCCATCCCCAATACCTCCAGGGCCATGAATAAATAAGACCAGTCCACCCTGTCAAAGGCCTTTTTAGCGTCAATAGCCATCAGCAGAGTTGGTGTTTTAGTCACCCGTGCTCCATGAACGATGTTTAGGATTTTCGTGGTATTATCTCTAGCCTCGCGCCCAGGCACAAAGCCCGCCTGATCAGGGTGGACTAGGTTTGGTAAAAGAGGTTTAAGCCTATTGGCAATCATTTTCGCCATTAGTTTTAGGTCCAGATTTATCAGTGATATGGGTCTATAGCTACCACATTTTGTGGGGTCTTTGCCTGGCTTGGGGATGATAGTGATGGATGCCCGTAGCATTGGAGGTGGTAGGGGAGTGTCATGGGTAAGGCCATTTATTGTTTGCAAAAAGTGAGGGGCCAGTTCTTGCGTGAGTCTTCGGTAGTATCTAGCGGTCAGTCCATCTGGGCCGGGGCTTTTGCCCTTCGGCAGTGCTTTAATTGTGGAAAGCAGTTCCGCGTGTGTGAATGGTTCGTCTAGTGTTTGTGCTTGGTCGTCTGGGATCTTGCATGGTAGATTTGTAGAAATATAGTCCCTCAGGTTGTGGGTTTGTACATTCGGGGGGGTTAAGTTATATAGGTTAGCGTAGAAAGCGTTGAACGCCTTGGCTATATCCTCTGTGGTATTATGTTGTCTACCTGTGTCATCTGTTATTTTATCTATAAATGCTCTCTGCTGTTTGGCTTTCAAGGCTCTGGCCAATAGTTTTCCACTTTTGTTGCCCTGGGCATAGAAAGTGCCTCTTGTCAGTTGAAGTGATCTATTTGCCCTTGCGATAAGTAGTGATCTTAATTCTAGTCGCAGGGCTGTTAATTTCTGGAAATTATCATTGCTTGTTTGTGTGTGGCCTCGGCTGTGTGGATGTCTGCTGTGAGCGACACTATTTTATGCGTCCTTTCTTTTTTAATTCTAGAGCCCCATTTAATAAGGGTACCTCTGATAACTCCTTTGTGGGCTTTCCAAACCCAAGGGTCTGAAACCTCGGTGTTACCATTTTTTATAAAATATGTATCTATAGTCTGTCGCAGGTCATCTAGCACTCTGGGGTCATCTAGAAGGGTTTCGTTTAAATGCCAGTGTGTAGTGGGTTTTAACTCGTTCTGGAGAACGACTGTTAAGGATATTGGGGCGTGGTCCGACCACGTGATGTTACCTATGGATGCTCCATGTAATATGGGGAGATGTCTATGGCTAATTAGGAACATATCGATTCTGGAGTAGCTCTTGGCTGTTTGAGAATAGTACGAGTAGTCCCTGTCTTGGGGATGCATTATACGCCAGCAGTCCGCTAGCTGGTGGGTATGTAATGCGTTGGAGAACATCGTCCTAGAGTCAACGTTTTTAGAGGAACTGTCCATTGAATGGTCAAGGACCATATTCCAATCTCCGGCCGCCAACACAACACCCTCTGCTAATGTGTCTAATTTGTTCAAACATGACCGTATGTAAGAGGCTTGGTCTGCATTAGGAACATATATGCTTGCTAATGTTATAAGGGTACCATTATACACCCCTTTCACAAAGACAAATCTGCCCCTAGGGTCAGTTTTAACCCCCTTTTCCGTGAAGGCGGCATTGGAGGCTAAAAGTATCGCAACACCTCTGGATTTTGTTTTGCGTGTTGTTACTATAGTATGCTATATTGCTTCGTTTGTAGCAAATTTTTGGTTTGAACTCCCCTCTAAAGTGTGTCTCCTGTTGGAAGATTATTTCGGCACCCTGTCTATCTATTTCTTGTGCTAGCATTGTGCGTTTCATGGGGGAATTTAGTCCCCTCACATTCAGGGACATTAGTTTAGTTTGAGTCATGGTGGCGGGTCCGGTGGCAGAGGCTTATCGAATGAGTCAAGGATATTACCAGTGAACGTTGTTTTCTTTATGATGGTAATGGCAGGGCCGGTGTGGGAGGGGTGAACAAGGGACAACCATAAACTATTTACAGTATAATGATATGTGAGAGTCATCTCGGGTGGTGAGATTGGCACTGCACTTGTGTCCACAAGTAGGGTCGAGTCGCCTCTCTGGGGGTGGTGGCTGGGGCACCCGACCGGGGGTATCTAGGGGTCCCAACGGGGCAAGTATGGGTGTTTTATATCTACCCCTTACCCAGCTAATCGAAGGGGTTTACGGGGTGTGCGTAGGTGTAGTATCAGTTTTAAGCCCGTGGGCCAGATTAGGACCTTTTTTTTTTTTTTAATTCTCATTTTGTATAGCCCTAGGGCCCGGTGGCGGCAATAAAGTAAGTTTCTATAAAAAGCATAACATAGTATAACATTTCAATATTGGCATCACAATGCGGAGATCATTTAAGTTCATTGGCGTGTCACTCTACGGTGAATGTGTACAGTGTATTATCGAAAAATAGAATAATAGAAAGAAGTAAAAGTTAGTGTGTGGTTATACAACCGTAACAGTTCTCAGGCTGGTGCTTCCCTGGTTGAGGTGCTCGTGTCCGTTCCAGGGTGATTCTGCCTTCGTCTTTTCCTTGGGGATCTTTGCCATTTGGGCTTTTGTGAGGTCTGCTTAGACGGAATGTCACCCAGGCCTGTCCAGTCCTCCACTTCGGATGGTGGGAGTTTCAGTGCCCTCTGGAACTCAGGTACATCCTCTGGTGAGGTTATAGTGTGAGTCTTGTTTTGGAGGTTAACTGTTAGTGCAAACGGGAAGCTCCATCTGAACTTGATTTGTCTCTCGAGCAGGGCCTGTGTAATAAGCCGTAAGGCTCACCTGGCTTGCATTGTGGATGGTGCTAAATCCTGAAATACGGTCACTAGGTGGCCATCTACTGTTATGTCTTTGTTTTGGCGGGCTTCGTAGCTTATCAGGCGGTAGGTTTCTAGGCCTGATAGCCCTGTGAGCCCTATTGAATATGAAGGCTGTATCGTTGGGTCTGGCCAGGATGCGGTTAAAGAGGGTGGTTAGGACCTGTATGGGGTTTTCTGGGATACCCTCTGCACTCTCCGGAATGCCCCTCACCCGCAAGTTGTTTCCGCGCCCCCGGTTATCTACATCCTCTAATCTTCTTTGTAGGTACCTTATCGCTGCTGCGTGTGTCTCCTGAGTGGAGTAAGATTCAGCCCATTGTTTTTCAGCATTTTCTGTTTCTTCCTCTAGGGCCTGCACTCTGCACGTCTGCATTCACTGCCTGGAGTTTCTCACTGAAGCTGTCCTCCAGTTTCTGGAACATTGCTGCCAGGTCATTTTTTGAGGGCAATTGGGTCAGCAAGGACCGGATATCTTGTTCCTCTGTGGAACCATCTGATGCTGTCGGGCTTGAAGGCTGGCTGCCTCTTGTTTGTGCCGCGGGCGCCATTTTGTCCCGTCTTAGCGGGTCCGTGTTTTCGCCGAATAAACGTCTGAGGGAGGTTTTAGCTGCCAGTGTATCTGATGTGGGGGCATTCCCCGTTGCATTGTGATGCTTTTTCGTTGCCATTTCAAGTTGGTCGTGCCGTTTTCTCCTCTTATCTCCCAGTCAGGGTCTGGAGCACAGCGCTCATGCGGCCATGTCCTTCAGCTTCCAGGCAACGCCCCCAGAGTGTGTATTTTAGGAATGTACAGGAGTCTAGTGTGTGTTTGAAGGACCCAGAATGTGTAGGAGATCTAGTGAGTGTGTGTATATAAGGATTCAGAGTGTATAAAGGGATCTAGTGATCCAGAATTGGGTAAGGGATCTAGTGTGTGTCTGGAACGTAATGTGTTTAGGAGTGCAGTATGTGTGTGAGGGGTGCTGAAGTATATATATATATATATATATATATATATATATAAATATAAATATGTTCGGACGTATTGTGTGTGTGTTTGGTGCAGTGTGAGGGGTGCAGTGGGTGTCTGTGAGGGATGTAGTGTGTATGTGAAGGGTGCAGTATGTGTGTGTGATGGATGCTGTGTTTGAGGGGTGCTGTGTGTAATGTGTGTGTGGGGGCTGTGTGTGAGGGTGCTGTTTATGATGTGTGTGAGGGTGCTGTGTGTAAGGGTGCTGTGTGTGATGGGTGTGAGAGTGCTATGTGTGATGGGTGTGAGAGTGCTACGTGTGAGAGTGCTGTGTGTGATGGGTGCGAGAGTGCTGTGTGTGATGGGTGTGAGAGTGCTGTGTGTGATATTGCTGTGTGTGATGGGTGTGAGAGTGCTGTGTGTGATGGGTGTGAGAGTGCAGTGTGTGATGGGTGTGAGAGTGCTGTGTATGATGGGTGTGAGAGTGATGGGTGTGAGAGTGCTGTGTGTGAGAGTGATGGGTGTGAGAGTGCTATGTGTGAATATTAGAAGGGATTGTGTGTTTGGGGGGTAAAAACAATAAAATAAAAAAAAACATAAGCAGGCATTAAATCCCCCCTCCCATCTTACCTTTAGCCTGGGAGGGGTGGACCGGCACGGTGGTACCAAGGAGAGAAAGGAGGGGGAAGACCGGCACTCGCACTCTGACTTCTTCCCTGGCGATCCAGTGGTGAGTGAACTCTAGCCTGTAGGCTAGAGTTCACTCTCGCGAGAACCGGTCGTTGCTGTGGCAACGCTCCGGATCTCGCGAGAGGAACCCGGCGGAGCTGCAAGTTAGAGCTCCGCCGGGTCCTCTTCCTCCCCAGCCGCATGTTTATCCAAGTGGGCCGGTGAGGGAGATCTTTGATCTCCTCACCGGCCCTTCATTGAAAACAGCGGGGCCGGCACTCGGATAGCGCTGGCCCTGCAGAGACCGGCAAAGAAGATCCTGGGACCTCCCCTGCCGGCCTCGGCCCATGGCCACCGTGGCCCACCGGGCATTTGCCCGGTGTGCCCGATGGCCAGTCCGGGCCTGGTTGCCCTGGTAAACCGCAGCAACGCTCTGATTGGCTGGAGATCGCGAGACACTTCAGTCTGCAACTCTGCAATCAGCGGAGCTGAAGTCTCGAGGTGATGGGCACTCACCCCCAGGGCAGATTATGTCGCCGGGCCTCCTCCCTGTTTCAGGTCCACGGTCATGAGCCTAAGACCCAGCAGGTTAGTCTGCCCTATGGTGATTTAGGCGGACACAAGGCCCAAGCCAGCATGAGGCCTTAGGCGGTAGCCAAAATCACCTAATTAGAGAGTCGCCTCTGCATATATCACTCTAGTATCCAGTGGTGTACCTACCACGGTCGCAGCTCCTGTGACCGCAGGACCCAGCTTAGCTTTAGGGCCGGTGCACAGCCCCACCAGCCCGGGAGCCCACGAATGGTCAGCAGGAGGGGGTACTGCAGCAGCCAAGAACAGGTACAGGAGGGGGGTAGGTAATGTGACTAATTGGGGGGCTAGGGAATAGAGACATGGAAGGGGGGGCTAGGGGAGAGAGACACATAGAGCGGGAGCTAGGGGAGAGAGACAAATAGAGAGGGGGCTAGAGGAGAGAGACACATGGAGGGGCTGGGGGGGGCTAAGGGAGAGAGACTAATGGAGGGGCTGGGGAGACTAGGGGAGAGAGACCAATGGGGGGCTAGGGGAGACACATGGAGGGGTTGGGCAACTAGGGGAGAGACACGTGTGGGGGCTAAGGGAGAGACAAATGGAGGGGCTCAGGGAGCTTGGGGAAAGGGAGACTAATGGAAGGTCTGGGAGGGCTAGGGGAGCTAAGGAAGAAAGACAAATGGAGGGGCTGGGGAGACTAGGGGAGAGAGACCCAAGGGGAGCTAGGGGAGAGAGACCCATGGGTGGGCTAGGGGACAGAGACACATAGAGGGTCTGGGGGGACTAGGGGAGAGAGACACATGGAGGAGCTGGGGGGCTAGGGGAGAGATACACATAGGGCTAGAGGACAGATACACATGGGGTTAGAGGAGAGATACATGTGGGAGGGCTAGGGGAGAGATACGTGGGGGGTTGGGAGAGAGAGACATGTGGGGGGTTGGGGAAGAGAGACACATGGAGGGGCTTGGGGAGAGAGACACACGGAGGGGCTGGGTGGCTAGGGGAGAGAGACACACGGAGGGGCTGATGGGGCTAGGGAATGAGACACACTGAAGGGCTAGGGGTAGAGAATGAGACACACGGAGGGGCTGGGAAAAGGGAATGAGACACACAGAGGGGCTGAATGAGACACATGGGGGCCCCTCGGCAATATTCACACCAGGGCCTGGTAGTTTCTAGTTACGCCTCTGCTAGTATCCTCAGTTTGATAGTTTCTTACAGTACTAGTTTATGCATGTAATGTTTAATAACCTCAATCTGTTTTCACCAAATACCTCATAATGTTGTACCTTTCATAATGTTTATAAAAAATAAAAAATGAAGGGGATATTTTTTGTAAACCAATCACTTGTTATAAAGGCAAGCTTCATTATTATTCTTAGTATTATTATTGGCATTTATATAGCGCCAACAGATTCCGTAGCGCTTTACAATATTATAAGGTATGTGAGGTAGAGGTTACTCTGGGAGGCCATAAGCATTCCTAAAGAGATTGTTTTTTTAGGCGCTTCTTAAACGATTGAAGACTATGGGAGAGTCTGATAGTGGTAGACAGGCTATTCCATAGGAAGGGAGCCACCCATGAGAAGTCCTGCAAGCGTGAGTTGGCCGTATGGGTGCAAGCAGTGGACAGGATAAGGTCATGGGCGGAGCGGAGAGACAGAGAAGGGGCATACCCATGGATCTGTGAAGAGATATAAGAGGGGCTAGAATTGTTCAGTGCTTTATAGGTGTGGATTTGTACTTTGAATTGACTCCTATAGGATACAGGAAGCCAATGTAAGGACTGACAGAAGGGTGAGGTGTGAGAGGAGTGACCATAGATATAGAATACCTAGATGCCGCATTCTCTTCTGAGCGGTGAGAAATGCGGCAGCCATCTTGGACCGGTCGCCGGTAGGGAGGCCATAAGCATTCCTAAAGAGATTGTGTTTTTTAGGCGCTTCTTAAACGATTAAAGACTAGGGGAGAGTCTGATAGTGGTAGACAGGCTATTCCATAGGAGGGGAGCCACCCATGAGAAGTCCTGCAAGCGTGAGTTGGCCGTATGGGTGCAAGCAGTGGACAGGATAAGGTCATGGGCGGAGCTGAGAGACCGAGAAGGGGCATACCCATGGATCTGTGAAGAGATATAAGAGGGGCTAGAATTGTTCAGTGCTTTATAGTTGTGGATTTGTACTTTGAATTGACTCCTATAGGATACAGGAAGCCAATGTAAGGACTGACAGAAGGGTGAGGTGAGAGGAGCGACCATAGATATAGAATACCTAGATGCTGCATTCTCTTGGACCGGTCGCCGCTCTACTGAAGCTATTGAAGAACACTTGGAAAGCCCATCTCACTAAAGGTAAGTGATGGACTTGGGGGCACTTATAGCCCTTAATGCCCCTACCCATTAATGCCCCTACCCCTAATCCTTAATACCCCTACACACACAGTATTAACACCCCTATCCCAGCACACATAGTCCTTAATACCCCTACCCCAGCACAGGAGTATTAACACTGTATGGGGTATTAACACCATAGGGGTAGGGGTATTAAGGACTAGGGATAGGGGTATTAACACTGGGTGTGTAGGGGTATTAAGGATTAGGGGTAGGGGCATTAATGAAATGGGGTAGGGGTATTAAGTGTCCCAAGTCCTTCACTTACCTTTAGTGAGATGGGCTTTCCAAGGGTTCTTCAATAGCTTCAGTAGAGCGGCGACCAGTCCAAGATGGCTGCTGCATTTCTCGCCGCTCAGCAGAGAATTCCATAGACGTGCGGCATCTAGGTATTCTATGTCTATGAGAGCGACTGGAGAGGAAAATCAGTCTGGTGGCAGCACTAATTACAGACTGTATCATTGGTCACTAACATAATTGTCAAATTCAAATGTTATTGCCAGTTGCTGTCTGTTGCTAAAGGACAGCATTCCTGCTGTATGTTGGCACAAGATTAATAAAAGTATGCACGTTCAACTAAAGTTTACTTATATCTGAGCATCTGTATACACCTCGTATAAAAAGCACAAGTATGCAGCAGGAAGCAATGTTTTAGTTCCCTGTTTCCTAGTGACCTGAACATAGCACAAGCTATGTTTAATGATGAGCTTGCTGTATACTTATTAGGAAAGTTCCTTGGTGTCCCCAAAAGCGGGACAACAGGGAACTAAGTCATGACGGTAGGACAAGACCCAAAAATCTAGACTGAAAACGACAATTGGGAAGCCTGAAATATCACACTACCTGTACACCCTATTCTCAAACTGCATGCATACAAAATGACACATCAGAGAATTACATTTCACATTCACTCACTGACACTTCAAAGAAATATACCCCTCTTTCACACATGGACACTTTATGGTAATGCACCCCCTCAATTACACATTGAGACTTCACGGAAAGACCCTCCCACTTTCACACACTTACTCTCGATGAATAGTATATGTGGAACTGCACTCACTCCCACTAATCTGAGCCAGGGTGCTTGCTGAGCCGGAATCAAACACCAGATTTGCAAACATTAGTAATGTAATAGAGGTCCAGGCACTCCTTGGTTCAAGACAGGCACTTTATTAGGAACCACAACAGCTTACTCTCGATGACTTACATCCCCATTATTTCTCATCACAAACATGGACATCTCTAGAGACCGTTACTCAGATGGCCACTAGAGGTGATTCCTGGATTGCACAAACATTCGGTGTCTCCACGCCCTGCATGGAGGTGCTGCACGTTCAATGCATCTCTATGAAGACAGGATGATCGGCATAGAGCTTTGCCGCACATGATCAACAGCCTCCCAATGCATTCCTATGGGAAAGCATTGGATTGGCCGAGATCGTCAAATTTAATGATTACAGCCACGGTGGTGAGACCTTTGCGGTGCTTTTAAAAGAAAGGCAAGGGAGGCCGGCCACCTAAAAAATAATTTAACCACTATAGTGTCAGGAATACATGCTTGTGTTCCAGGCACTATAGTGTTCATTAAATCCCATCATTATTTAGATGGTAGATCTTAAGTGTTTTTAAGTGTGTTAAATTTTGAGAAAAAAAAAAAAAAAGTTAATTGAAACAAAAAACTTTCTCGGTCAAAAAAGATCGATAAAACAGTCGTCGAATATGTCAGGGTGCAAAATGTATTTGCCGAACATTAGACTTCGTTGGCGACTATTTGACAAATCAAAGTTTCCTCGAATTATTTCTTTCACACTTTGGCACCTATGGGAGTAACTACGGTAGTAGCTTAATGTAGGATGTAAATAAAGGTCCTAAATGCAGATCATTTGTTGGGTTAACAGCGTCAGTAATTAAAAAAGCTTACTGCCAGAGTAGAAAAAAAACAATACTTTAACATATGACATGGCCATGTATGATATATACACTGCTCACACACAACCAGCTCAACCATTATATAACACCTCTCACTAAACATCACGCATTCCCAGTCACACGGCAGAACACTCCAGCTCAAAAAACACACAGGAAGCAATCTGTTCGAAGAACTCGGGAATAAAAATGACAGCCTTAGGCTCCAAAAACATGGCCGCCGGAGGTCTGTTGCAACTGTCACCATAGAAACTGGACCGGAAGCAGGGAGCAGTCTGGGAGCGGAAGTCAGGTCCCGGCCACAGCCGGATGTTCCTGTCCCAGCGCCATAGTTTTTGTTTTCTTTCCTGTCAAGCACTCACCTGGAGGATCCGGTCTTCAGACAGGGTTATTCGTTCCATGGTAAGATTTAATAAACATACCACACGTGTTCCGGCCTGGCGTATATAGTCTTCCATTACTGTCACATTGCCGGGCAGTGTATTCGTGGAATTGAGGATTCTGTGAAGTGTATATCGCCGGCAAATTGACGGATATGTGATGCATAAACGCAAAATGAATGATTATTCAGTTAAAGGGTTAATCAAACCGTCATGATCATTTCTGCTTTTTGAAGTGTTCACGGTGGCAGCAGCCTGGATGTGCAGTGTATCTGCTTGAAACACATGCAGATATATTTCTATTAATATGTTGGGGACAAGCTGCACCACCAATGCACTTGACCCAGGCAGCCCAGAACACTCTTTTAGGGTTGCCTGGTGTCAATTTTGTGCATAATATACTTTTGTTGTCAGAGCCTGCAAGGGAGAAACAGGTCTCCCTTCCCTCCCACAGAGGAAACCTCATCTGCTATTTATTTTATTTTTTTAATCCAGGCACTCCCTATCCCCCTCTCCTTGCTGGCAACAAGCATGTGCATGCATGCTGAGTCCTTTTGAATGGATCTCTGTGCCTGACACTGGATTGAGTTGAGTAAACTTAAAAGTGCCCCCAACCCCCCCTATGCTGCAGAAGAAGTTGAAAACTCCTTCTGTCACTTACCTGATTCCAGCGCCTGCTGCTCCAACGAGGGAGACCACACACACACATGTGCGGCGATGAACACGCTCACATTAGCACTTCCCCCATAGGAAAGCAGGTGACACTGGATGTTTATTAAAAACTGCAATAAGTACCTTTGCAGGCGTAAGCGACCTGTGACACCGCACCCAGACGACTTTATAAGCTGAAGTTGTATAGGTGCCTTTAAAAAGAGTAGTAGCACTACACATTGAAAAGGGGTATTTTTCTCTGGAATTAAATATTTTTAAAAAGTAAGGTTGTGGGGACAGGATCTTTGCACCATAACCATTTCAGTAGGATGAATTGGTTATAGTGCTTAAAGTGGTCTTTCAAGACTTTGAATCAGTACTCTCACACAATGACTTAAAGGAACACCCCAAGCACTATAACTATTTCAATACACTGTTTTGCTTTTGGTGGCAAGAGTGCCCTGGCATCTCCCAATGTAAGTAGTCAAACCATTTTAGAATGGCTTGACTTCTTATCTGAGAACTCTGAGTGCCGCTCCTGACCTCTCTGGGTGTCTGAAACTCATCCTCCTGAGCGAACAGTGCAGGGCTAGCTCATTGGCTGAGAGTGTCAACTGATCACTCTCATCCAATGAGTTAAGCTCTGCGCTTCCAGCTGCCTTGAGGTTGGGAACAGTAGGGCTTAGTTTAGCTAACAAGCTGTTAGCAAAGAGTTGGGGCATGGAGTACGACGAGCCTCAGGAAAGAAGTCAAACCTTTCTGAAATGGTTTGGCTTCTTACTTTGCATGAAATGTTATAGTGCTTGAAGTGTTCCTTTTAAGGTTATTGTATTGAGTTTGCAAACAAAGATGTTACATACATTGGCACCTAGCATACCTGTGATGTAAATTGTATACACTAAATATTAAAGTTGTAGTTGTTCTGGTGTCTACTCCGTGTCTCTGCAACCTTTTTAATGTAAACAATGCCTTTCAGCTTATTGGCTCAGAGCACTCTGCTGACACAAAAGCTTCTGGCTCCACATGAGGCTGCAACCTGCACCCAGCAGTTCCCAGGGGTGAGGACTGGAGTGGTTAAGGTGCTTGGAGTGTTCCTTTAATGAATATCTATGAAAATGACTGAAACACAGATCTATCTACACACTCAGATGTTGATGTTTTTAGTACTTACAATGTGCCAGTCCTTCTGTGGACTGCTTTTGATACCCTATTAAATAATAAGCCAATTAAATGTTAGACTGTACGTTTTTGGTAATTAATGCAAATATATTTTTTTTATTTGCTATTTCTAGGGATTTTGATTATGGCTGCAGCTACTATAGTCCACGATACATCCGAAGCTGTAGAACTGTGCGCATCATGTGGCCTTTTTCTAAAACCTATCACAAAAATGATCATCAGTGTGGCACTTCCTCAACTGAAGCAACCTGGAAAGTCCATTTCAAACTGGGAAGTTATGGAGCGTTTAAAGGGCATGGTAAATAACCACCAGTTTTCTACTCTGCGTATTTCCAAAAGCACAATGGACTTTATCAGATTTGAAGGAGAAGTCGATAACAAAAGTTTGGTTAAGGCATTTGTCTCTTCTCTGGATGGAAAAAGTATAAAACTTAGCGGATTCTCCGATATCTTAAAAGTAAGAGCTGCTGAATATAAAATAGAATTTCCCACTAGGCATGACTGGGATTCCTTTTTCCGTGATGCAAAAGATATGAATGAAAACTTACCAGGAGAAAGACCAGATACAATCCATCTCGAAGGATTACCATGCAAGTGGTTTGCCTCTAAAGATTCTGGCTCAGAAAAACCAAGTGAAGAAGTCCTTGTTAAAGTTTTCAGTGTATTTGGGCAGATCAGGAATGTCGATATACCAATGCTTGATCCTTACAGAGAAGAAATGACTGGTAGGAACTTTCATACATTTAGTTTTGGTGGCCACTTAAATTTTGAGGCATATGTTCAATACAAGGAGTATGCTGGCTTTGTAAAGGCTATGAACGCTCTTCGGGGAATGAAACTAATGCATAAAGGTGAAGATGGAAAAGCAGTGGCATGCAATATAAAGGTGTGTAATATTGAGCTTTACAAATATATTTTTATGTTTATGTAGTCTATCACTTTGCTGGTGTACTATTTCCCAAAAGATCATTTTTTGAAAAAATGTTTACCTCAAGATATGCTAAACAATTCTGAGGTGGTACCATTCTAATTCTAACTATACTAAAATTAGAATTTGCAAATTTGTGAAAGAGATCGGAGTAAGGAACGACCGATTATCGGTCTGGACGATATTATAGGCCAATATTCTGAATTTTGGGCAATATAGGTATCTGCCTAGAAAGATACTGATATTGCCGATAATGCAGATCAGGGCATGATAACTGAGATGGTTGTCATGGGCCTGGGGGCCCCGCAGCACACTCATACTTCCCTTCCCAGCAGTTCACTTTAGCTCCCCTGTCTAAATGTTGCGAGTCCCGAAGCAGTCAGAGCGTTGCCACAGGTTACCATGGCAACACTCCATGCGGCACATAGGCCACGAGAGTTAGACAGGGGAGCTGCTGGGAAGGGAAGTTAGTGTTGCTGGGCCCCCTCTGCAGAGTCCATGCCATATCCCCCTCCTCCCTGGCCAGGTAAGAAGCAGGGAGGGAGTGGACTAAAACACTGCAGTCACGCTGACGTTCTTCCGCTGCTCCCTCGCGTACCCTGCTGTGATGTTCGTAGCTGGGAAATGTCACTCCAGACCTGGCATCATGAAATGGTGCGTGTGCGAGGGAGCAGAGCAGGAAGATGACAGTCATGCTGGACCCCAGGGAAAGGATCCACTCTAGCTCTCCAAACAGTATGGAGGTTGCGTGGACTTACACTAAAAAAAATGATTTGTCTTATTTTATCAGAGAATGTGTGTGTCTGGCATTGTGTGTAACTATGTGTTAGTCTGTCAGTGAGTGCATTTGTCTTCTTTATGTGTAAATATGAAGAAACACTATAGTGTCAGGAATACAAACCTGTATTCCTGACACTATAGTGTTAAACTATTTTGGTTACCGATCCCTCTGCGATTGCATGGGGAAAGGTATTTTTTTTTTCTCATGCCAAGCTGGTCTTGCCGCAACTGGCCCCATCTCTATTGTTGAGATCATCAGTGTTGCTGATCTCCACCAATCCCATGATTTCCTAGATGACAACAATGGAAGGCTATTGCGCATGCACTACAAAACAACGTGCTGGACCAATCAGTGTCTCCTCATTGAGATCCATTGAATCCATGGATATTCAGTGTCTCTATGCAGACCATGGAGAGGCAGAACATAGCTGCACACTGTTAGGCAGCACCTCTAGAGGTCTTACTAGGCAGTAGTGCTTACATTGAAAAGCCTGCAGGGACAGGCTATAGACACCAGAACATTAAGCTGTAGTGGTTCAGGTAAATATAGTGTCTCTTTAAGATTTGGTACTTTTGGCATTGAAATAAAAGCTTTGTTTAAAAAAACGGGAAAAAAAATGCCTCCTAGATTCAAAAAGCCCCGCCCTAAGGGGTGAATAAACTATATTGATTTTATGTTTTCGTGCTGTTCCTGTTCCTCTTTGTATTTATGCTTTCATTATCTGGGTCTAACCTTCTGCAACTCCAGAGCAGTGAGTACTTGAATTGTGATTGTATTGGCATTATTAAACCATGGATATGTGTGGGTTTTTTTTTTGTGGTTTTTTTTTTTTTGTTAGTTAGGAAATCTCACCCTAAATAAGGATTTTCTAATAAGGATGTTTTGTCATGCTGTCTTGCAGGTGTCTTTTGATTCAACCAAGCACCTGAGTGAGGCATCTATGAAAAAGCGGCAGCTGGAACGGCAGAAACTGCAAGAACTGGAGCAGCGACGAGAGGAGCAGAAGAGAAAGGAGAAGGAAGCTGAAGAGAAACAAAAGGAAGAAGAACGGTATGGCAGTTTAATATTTTAAGACAGAAATAGAATTTAAGCCGGCAGAATAGATAATATGCTTGTACGAAGTCAGACTTCTTTTTGAATCACATTCGCAACATCCCCAAAAAACACCAAATGCCTCCATAGCTGGCAAATGTTCATTCAGACGTAATTACATGTAGGAAGCGGTACTTCACAAACAGGTTTCCATTAGGTAATCTATCTTTTTACTGAAGTTTAATCGGTTTATCACACAATATTTCAGCA
The DNA here is from genome assembly GCF_036172605.1 of Pelobates fuscus. Lineage (NCBI taxonomy): Eukaryota > Metazoa > Chordata > Amphibia > Anura > Pelobatidae > Pelobates > Pelobates fuscus. Next base: position 115,889,563 of record NC_086317.1, read on the forward strand.
CTGTGTTTTGCTTTGTAACGTTGACAAGAGACATCTTTTGATTTAGGCTCAAAATGTTTGGACTTCTAATGGTTGTAAAGCAAAGTCTTATTTTTTTTTGTTTTTTTTTTTATATTTTCCAGAATTTTCATTTCGGTTTGGTGCATCCCTATTTCTTATACAAGTTATATTGATATGCATTTAAAAGTATCTTATCAGAATGCTTATTATTTCTATAAATATGTAAATAATGGCATATCATCACCAAAATTCCACCCCCTTAGGGATCTTTGTCAAAGGCCCCTCATAGAGTCGAGATGTTACTGAGTCCGTATGTTGGTGGATTAAATATTTTTTTTTATGTGTACTTTGGTGCTGTGACTCCATTACTTGCTCACTTGTGCTGTTCAGTGATTGAGGAAACCCTGGAGGCTGCACCATACCCGATCAGTAGTGTGGATATTCCCTTAATAGTTTTATAATGTCTTATATACTTTCTTTATCATGTATCACAGAATCACAATTTGTGCATGATGTGAAAACGTCTCAATGTTTACCCCTTTTAGGTAGTCTAAGCATTTAAAAAACTGATAACTTGATTGGGACCCTCTGAGCACCTATGGCTGCAGCCCTGCTTCCAGATCCTCCTTTGTGGAGAATCTGGTTTGTTTCTCTTGGCTAAGCAGGGTCGCTCTCATTGTCTGAGAACATCATATCAATTCTGCCAACCATGGAGTTCAGTTCTATATTGGGCCGTGCTTAGCGCAGGGAAAACATTGCAGTGCATGCAACCAGGGACCCAAGTAAGTTGTCAGAACATACTTGAACTGTTTGATAAATTACTAAGGCACTCCTGGCACCATTACCACTACCCCAGCCAGTTGTGTTCCCTTAATATATTTATGTATTCTGTTTATGTAGCAACAGATGTAATTTTGAAAGACCTTACTGGTTTGTTTCATACTTACACACGGTAATAGAAATTACACAAACACAGTTTCTAACCATTTTTATGGCACTGTTTCCTGTGTTTTCTAAATAATGGACTAATTGTTGCATTAAAGCAGACAAAAAGAGCAAGAAGAGCTTGAAAAAGAAAGAAAAAGGAAAGAGAAGATGAAGCGGAAGGAGGAGAAGCAAAAAGAACGGGAGGTTAGAAAGAACAAGAAAAAATTGCAAAAATTGCAAGCCGAAGAACAAAAGAGATTGCAGGAGAAAATCCGATTTGAAGAGAGAAGACTTTTACTGGCTCAAAGAAATCTTCAGTCCATCAGATTAATTGCTGAGCTGTTAAGTAGAGTGAAGGTAGGATAACTGAAGTCTCATGTTCTAACTTACAGAGCATTAAATAGATTGAGCAGCTTATTTCATGGCACTCAAAACTGTTTCTAAAATTGTGGTATATAAACCCTATGGGATGCTTCAATCTTTTTATTTTTATAAATATATATATATATATTGTGTGTGTGTGTGTGTGTGTGTGTATGTATATATATATATATATATATATTGTTATTGTTTTAAATTGCACTAACTGTTGCCTTGTGGACGGTGCAAGTCATTTTGTCTCCCAGTCCTGACTGCTCATCAAAATCTCTGCAACATTACAAGACATTTGCTGTAAAATGCCTCTTATGTTATTTTTTTCTTTCTCTGGTGCTATTCAGGACTTGGCTTTTTTTTTTTTTTTTTTTATTTATTAATGTGAGGAAATTCGTGTAGGTTACTTTTTTTTGTTTTTGTTTTTTCCAAGGGGGGGGGGGGGGGGGGAAACCAACATAGTTTTTGAATATTTATATTAGTAATGGGTTACTCTAAGCACCAACACTCAAAGAGACTGTGGTCTGGCATATAACTTAAGCAAAATGGCTGTTTTTCAATTTATTTTTCTAAACTGCCAAGAGTACCTCTAATGATAGAAATATGTTTGTATTTCTAACGTTAGAGTGCTTCCTTAAGCAGCTTGCAGAAATAATGAAATATTCTAAAGCCATGAGGAAAATGGTTGTTTGGAATGTACCTATTACATAAAGAAGCATTGTTATTTTGAGTGTAAAGTAAATTTATCCTTATGACAATTTTGTTGAAATTCTAAAGTACTTACAATATATACATATATGTGCCAATGTATGGGGGGAAAATGTGCCAAAAGGCATGTAGCATTAGGAATACATATCTGTATTCATAATGCTACATTACTGATGTGATTGTTTAGTTTATGGCCACCCAGGCATAAAAAAAAAATGAAATTATTATTATTATTATTATTGCCATTTATATAGCGCCAACAGATTCCGTAGCGCTTTACAATATTATGAGAGGGGATTTAACTATAAATAGGACAATTACAAATAAACTTATAGGAACAATAGGTTGAAGAGGACCCTGCTCAATCGAGCTTACATTCTATAGGAGGTGGGGTGTAAAACACATTAGGACAGGAATTTGCAATCAAATAAGGTGGGCTGCCCTTTAGGAGAGGGTAAGAGGGGTTAGTCTTGGAGGCCATAAGCTTTCCTAAAGAGATGGGTTTTAAGGCACTTCTTAAAAGATGCAAGATTAGGGGAGAGTCTGATGGCGGTAGGCAGGCTATTCCATAGGAAGGGAGCCGCCCGCGAGAAGTCCTGCAAGCGCGAGTTGGCCATACGGGTGCGGACAACGGACAGGAGGTGGTCACGGGCAGAGCGGAGAGACCGAGAAGGGACATACCTATGGATCTGTGAGGAGATATAAGAGGGGCTAGAGTTGTTCAGTGCTTTATAGGTGTGCGTTAGTACCTTGAATTGACTCCTATAGCATACAGGAAGCCAATGTAAGGACTGGCAGAGGGGTGAGGTGTGAGAGAAACGGCTAGATAGGAAAATCAGTCTAGCAGCAGCATTCATTACGGACTGTAGGGGTGCAGTACGGCTTTTGGGAAGACCAATCAGGAGAGGGTTACAATAATCCATGCAGGAAATTACTAGAGCATGGACAAGCTCCTTGGTAGTATCTGGTGCAAGAAAGGGGCGGATGCGGGCTATGTTTTTAAGATGGAATCTACAGGATTTGGCAACATGCTGGATGTGAGGCTCAAAGGTGAGACCAGAGTCAAGTATGACGCCAAGACAGCGCGCTTGCAAGGATGGACTGATGTTGGTACCACAAACTTGAAGGGAGAGCGAAAGAGGAGGATCAGTATTAGGAGGAGGAAAGACAAGGAGCTCAGTTTTTGAGAGATTGAGTTTCAGAAAGCAGGAGGACATCCAGTCAGAGATGGAAGAAAGGCAAGCAGTGACACGTTGCAGGACGGCAGGGGAGAGGTCCGGGGAGGAGAGATATAGCTGGGTGTCATCAGCGTACAGGTGGTAGTGGAATCCAAAAGAGGTAATAAGTTTGCCAAGCGAGGCAATATAAAGAGAAAATAGAAGGGGACCAAGGACGGAGCCTTGGGGGACTCTAACCGAGACAGGGCGAGGGGAGGAGGTATCGTTAGAAAAAGACACTGAATGAGTGTTGGGAGAGATAAGAGGAAAACCACGAGAGGACAGAGTCACAGAGACCAAGCGATTGAAGAGTTTGAAGAAGGAGAGCATGATCAACGGTGTCAAAGGCCGCTGAGAAGTCAAGAAGAATTAGTATGGAGTAGTGGCCTTTGGATTTAGCTGCGATTAGGTCGTTAGTAACTTTGATAACTTTGATGTGAACCTGGAGGTGTGTCTTCAGGATATCTGTCCAATCCAATTCTCCTCATAGAGGAGCATTAGGAGCCTTAGGCACATGTGCCAAGCTTGCCAGGATGTGCCCAAGACTCTGCTATTGAAAATCATTGAATACAATAATTATCTTTGGCAGACCGGTGCAGGATGTCATGGTATGTTGCGGTATGAGAGCCAGGATGGAAGATAACCAGAGTTTGGAGGCATGGAGTGAAGCCACTTTTCAGGCCTTCTAGTTTGTGAAATGAGTTTTGGGGGGGTAGAAGAGGTGGGCAGTACTGCAGGTTACTATAACAACTTTATTAAGATGAAGTTGTTAAAGTGTCTACACTCTTCCTTTAACCCCTTAAGGACCTAACTTCTGGAATAAAAGGGAATCATGACATGTCACACATGTCATGTGTCCTTAAGGGGTTAACGTAGTTTCCACCATGACCTTGCCATTTCCTATTGGCTGTATCTTGCAATAACTGGTGGAACAAGAATCCTTGTGTGTGTTGTGCAAATAGATACCTATGCCATTTCATTGCAACCACAAACATCATCTCTGGTGGATCTCATTTTCTTAGGTAGTTTATATGTAGCTTTTCTGTTTCTGTTACCATGGTGGCAGACATGTCAGTGTGAAGAGCATTTCTGAAAATGCAATATCCCCACTTATGACAGTGCAGCTAAGAGAGAATAATGTGGAGTGTTTTTTTTTTTTTTCTCCCAATTATGTCTGGCAATGATGCAGCAATTATAATTAACAAACCTCTCTTTTTGGATTTGATAGTTATTTAATTTTTAAGATCCTGTGGCGTTTTTTTGTTGGCTAAAACAATGTAAAAAACTGTTTCTTGACTGCTGCCTATTTTACAAAATCATTTTTGCAAAGCTATCTTTCTTTTTAAAAAAAATAAAAATGTTTTAACTTCATCTCTTTGTTAGTCTCTAAAGCTTCATGAAGAGGAACAAAGGGAAGCAGAAAGGATCCGACTTTTACAGTTGGAAGAAAGAAGGAAACGGCAAGAAGCAGAGCTGAGACGTGTGGAGGAAGAAAAACGTCGAGCTCTGGGCCTTCAGCAAAAAGAAAGGGAATTGAGAGAGAAACTTCTGAGCAGTCTCCTTAATAGAAACTTGTGTTCAATCCCCCAAAGCATTGAGGTTTCAAATCCAGTACATTATTTACCTCTTAAACCAAGTGGAAACGTCCCCTATGAATTACCAATTAACGATGTTACATCTACCTCTACTCAGACACCTTCAGACTTTCAACCGCTACAGCCTTACTGTCACTATGCAAATTCACATCTGCAGGGCATTAATGGAGCAAGTTATGAGTATCCTCTGATGCAGGACTGTAAACAAATAAGCAGCATACATCTTGTGAGACCTCTATCTGCATATACCAGTAATTTTGACAATATTAATCCACTTCATAATCCAAATTTAGTTGATCAGAATGTATATGTGAATGAATCTAAACCTCCCCCAATTGTAAAAGAACCAGAAAGCAATAGAGGACAAGAGGTTTCTAGTACAGATTATCATACTGGGGAAAAAGTACATAAACACAAATCAAAACACAAGCGAGATTTGAGCAGTGATAGTGATGGACTTAAAGTTAAAAAAAGACACAAGAAACGTTCCTCTCGTGATTACAGCCCAAAAGAAAGCAGACACAGAGGTAAAGATCGAAGAGACAAATACAGGAGCAAAAAGCATCACAGGAGATCCTGTAGTAGGGAGAGAAAGTCATGCAGCAGCTGAGCATTACACAACTTGCATGTGTTGCTGAATTCATTTTACTTTGAATCCATTTTATTTACAACCCATTCAGGAATACTATGCACTAATTATAAAGTAAGCTACAACTCTTGACCAACATGCTTCTCAGACATTCATCAACTAGTCCTGATTAGAGGTTTGCAAGCTGAACTCAGGTATATCCACTAAAATAACAGTTTGGCAACTTAAAGCAGAACTGTCACCAACACCCCCCCTCCCCTTTAAAAAATTAGTATTTCATATTGATACAATCTTTGAAATACTCAATACTTCACTGAAATTCCAATCCAGTCTAAAAGTAGGGACTACTTAGTCTCAGTATTTTTACTGCGCCTGACACTTCTAGACAGTGGGCGGAGCAACCACCGCCTTGAAGTGCCAATCCCCCAGGCATTACCAGTGACAGCTGCAGGAAATTGGCTCTGTCTATGGAGGATCTTGCGAGATCCTACATAGACCTCAATACTGTAAACTCACGCATGTACAAGATGTTACCATCAGGGCTCTCGGTAAATTATGCAAAGTCCCCAGATAGTGACAGCACCATTTTTAAGGAAGCTGTGAATACATTTCTATATGAGCGTCAGTTTGCTCTATATTCTGTTTTGTTAATCGTCACATGAGTTAAAGCAGTGTACATATGACTTTAACCATTTGCAAATAGATCACAACTATCACTAGATAGTAGGACAGGAGTCCAGTAATCTGCATTCCTAGTGGTAGGGATTTTTGTAATACTCATATCCAAGTACAGTTTGGTAATTACAGACTGCTGCAAGACTGGCAATGTGTAGCCTGTAATTCCAAGCATGTTCTCTGTTATGGGTTTATATAAAATGTTTAAGCTACATTAACTGCTAGGTGATAGTGAAATGCCAATTTTGTTATGTTGAATGATGTAAGGTACATTGGTTTCTTTCTCCATTAGATGGAGAAATTAAAAATAAACGATATTCAAAATCTTTTTTTTTTTTTTCCTTACTGGTGTATCAGCGGTAGCTTACTCTGTTCCAAGGACCACATTTAAGTAATAAACTATATATGTTTTAGTTCTACACAGCTATTTGTTCAGTTTATTTTAATTGTTTTATTGCATCGTGTATTAAAGGGACACTGAAGACCCACTTACGTGTGAAGAAGTGTATCTTCTTTTATATCATTTTACAAAAAGTGCAGATTTCAATAGAAATTATCACTTCTACAAATAAAACTTGTTACACCTCACTGGCAGTCGGTCCTGTTACTTCTTGGTTGTTTAGCTCCCTGGAGCTACACGCAAGAGGCAGGCAATTATGAAGAGCATCTGCCTTGTGTAGACTTCTCATAGAGCTGCATTGGAAAGTCTGTGATTGGTGAGCTACAGCAGGTCTGGAGAGCAGAGAAGAGAACTGCAGCTTTTCCACGCTGTTTTTAGATGTACCCCCTATGAAACCATGCATAATTAAAAACAGGCAAGTTTTTCATACAGATACATTTACTAAAGTGTTTTTTTTTAAGCTTTAGAGTGTCCCTTTAAATGCACCTTCATGATGATTATTTATACTGCGTCAAATGTCTTTATCGATGTTTTAAAACATTATATCCAACAACATTGGCATATATATAATGACTTATGAACCATTGTCAAAACTAAACAAGCAATCGTATGAAATACACATAAATCTTCTAAATATTTGTATATGAAATAAGTAAACTATGTACAGAAATAAAATAAAGTATCAAGTGATTAATAACAGCATAGCACTAAAAAAAATAATAATCCGGAAGCAGAATATGTATTCAGTCAGGTGGGAAAATGGTTAAAGTCCGAATTTATCTTTCACATCTTCCCACATTGACCATTCATGCTGCAATATAGATGTGAAAGTAGATGGATCACGAAAAGCCAAATCACACCTTTTATTTGAACAAATTAGTGAAAGACCTCACCCATAGTTGGTACAGTGGGTGACTTCCAAAGACGAGAGATGATGGAATTAGCTCATATGAGAAGATGGCCTAGTATAATTTTTTTGTATCTAGGCAGGTTAGATGGAATTTTCTTAAAGAGACAAAGACACGGGGATAGTTTTAATTCGAATTCTATTATGTGATTAATTTGAGAATTTTCAGCCAATAAGTTTTAATTTTGGGACACGAATGGAAGACGTGGAATTATGTACCAATTTGACCGCAGTCTCTCCAACATGTATTTTTTACGCTAAGGTGCATGTTAAAAAGTTTAGAAGGGGTTAGGTACCATCTATAAATTAATTTGTAATGGGATTCCAAATGGTTTGCACATTGAGTGACACCTTTAAATGATAATAAAAATTAATTCCACTTCTCTATTGTGTATATCTCACCCAGCTCACTCTCCCACCTTAACATGTAATTCGTTTTATCACACTTCACCTGCAAAAAATTTGTAACACAAGGAGATACTTGCAAAGACAGAATATTCAAGGATTTAATCTTTCAATGTAGGGTAATAACTGCTTGATACAAGGATAAATCTGACTGCCATTCTGGGGTCAAGAAGGATTTTTTTTTTTCCTAGCTTGTTGCAAAATTGTGCTTCAAACTGTTTTTTTGCCTTCTTTTGGATCAACAGCAAAAAAACAAATGTGAGGAAGGCTGAACTTGATGGACGCAAGTCTCTTTTCAACTATGTAACTATGAGATGCTTTGTTTCCGACCAGGATCTAATAAATAGATTTTTTTTCTAATTTTGTCATATCCAATTTTAACACGATCAGATCCTGATCGGAAAGAGCAAAATGTTCTCTAATTGTTGTCACAAGTCTCTTGTGTTGGGGCATCAAGTAAACGTAAATCATATTTATCTTTCAATTGATCGAAAGGCAGAAGGCCATTGGAAGAAAATAGATAATTAATATGGACATTTCTATACTGTTGCACAATTTTGTAAAAGTGCACTCCCCAAAGAAGTGGACTTTTTATAGATGTATAATCTCCAGAAAATTATATTTTATGATGGTCTATCACATTTAACGGGATCCTAATCGGTTGTTACAAAATAGGGCTAATTATCACTAAACACCAATTTGTGTTCCGACGTAAAAAACAAAACTGGCAATTCTCATATTTACAAAGACTAATTGGCTAACATGACCAACCAAATCGTAAACAATAGGCCTGGTGCATTTGGTGTCAGGTTTAAAAGCACTGTGTTTTTTTTCATCAGAACCCTACAGAAAGTGTAGAATTTGGAGTATGTACAAACACTGATTTGAAACATAATGACTCGATAAATACTGAAAATTATAATTTAGATACGTATGAAGTATATACATATAGTCCCGGTAATCTGGCCTGTCCTTAGTGCCTAGTACCATGGGGCACATGAGATAAGGCCGAACGTACACAGGTGTCATGGGTCGTCAACAACCAGTAGAGTTGTAGATTGACATGTTATTGTTATATAACCAGTGTGATAAATCAACAATAGAAATTGTAAAACAGCATTATATGATGTTGAGCTAAAGGGGGTTGCTGAGTCTGACACGAGTTTCTTAGAGGATTGTGACCAAAATGAAAATAGATCCTACTAAAAACACTGTGAACGAAATAGTGAAATACTTCCTAAAAACAGTCTTCCCTCAAAACACTTAAAAATAATCACACAAAAAACAAAGGAAGTAAATCTACTGTGAATAAAAAAATAAATAAAACCGTGCAAAACCCCAAACTTATGTAATGTAAGGAATGCTTAATAATATATCCCTGTCTCTTAAATAAAACTGTACATAGTGTAATAAAGTACAAAATATATGGAGGGTAGGGGATGGTCGAAAACTTGCAAAGTAAAGGGTAATTCAGGCTTGTCTCCCTTTATAAAGTGTAATCCATAGATCTGAAGGTTGTATTCTGAAGAACTAGGCCTAAGAGGTATCAGGCTAGAAAAAAAATCTGCTTTCCACAGATGGTTAGTAGTGCAAAAAGGCATAAAAACAGCAAACACCTGAAAAACTATAAAAACAAACAAAAGTCTCAATATCCAAAGTGTTTCATCCTGTGGTGGACTTCTTCTGAATCTATGATGTATCTAGTGGTCTTCCTTTAAATAGCCCCATTTTTTAATGTGTATAGTTGTGGAACCCAGTCCCACGTGCGTTCCACCTTCCGTGTCTCGGACTGCAGAGTCATAATGTCTTCTCATTCTCTGGAAACACCAAATTCTATTCAAATATCGGACGTACATATGTAGGAGGGCTTCTTGGGAAATGTCTTTTCTTGTATGGATTTTTGTATAGGGTTAAAAATACAAATTGTGTATTTTTTTGTATATATAATTTTTTTTTTTTACATATTTGTATTTTTTTCCATACAGATTTTTATTTGTAGCTTCATATATATGTATGTTTATATTTTATATATTGATACATGTAAAATAGGTTAAAATAAAAGTGCCGCTGATGTATTCAGAAGTGTACAAAATGTGATAAAATACAATTAATTTGAAAATTACAAAGTGGTTCAGTGCTCTACAATTGTTTGTCAGTTTGTGTTTGTCTCTTTAATAGCTAGGATTCCAGGGCTTTGTGCACGGCTATCTGGATTATGAATCAGGAAGAGCCACTGATGGAACGTTTAACATATGCTAGGTGGAACGCATAGAAGTATCTGCTGGAACGCATCTCACTTCCGGTTTCACTCACGGACATACGGACAACAGCTGTGTTAAAGGGAAACTCCAGTGCCAGGAAAACGATCCGTTTTCCTGGCACTGGAGGGTCCCTCTCCCTCCCACCCCCCAATCCCCAGTTGCTGAAGGGGTGAAAACCCCTTCAGTGACTTACCAGAGGCAGCGACAGGTCCCACGTCGCTGCTTCCTCCTCCCCCGCCGCTCCTCCTTCTGCTTACGTTGGCCGGTGGGCGAGACTGATCTCGCCCACCGGCCGAGGAGACCTAATGCGCATGCGCGGCAATGCCGCGCATGCGCATTAGCGCACCCCATAGGAAAGCATTGAAAATGAATTTCAATGCTTCCCTATGGGGAATAGAGCGACGCTGGAGGTCCTCACACAGCGTGAGGATGTCCAGCGACGCTCTAGCACAGAAAACCTGTGCTAGGGACCAGGAAGTTCCCTCTAGTGGCTGTCTAATAGACAGCCACTAGGGGAGGACTTAACCCTGCAAGGTAATTATTGCAGTTTAAAAAAAAACTGCAATAATTACACTTGCAGGGTTAAGGGTAGTGGGAGTTGGCACCCAGACCACTCCAATGAGCAGAAGTGGTCTGGGTGCCTGGAGTGTCCCTTTAAATGGAGGAAGATTACATCGACGAGACCAGTGATCCAGGTGATGCAAAGCCCAATAGGAAGAAAGAGGACGCCCACTGGACCACTAAACTTAGGGATTAGCCCTAAGGGGACTTGAGGGTGGGGGTTGTTAGGCTGCTTTTTTGTGGCATATTGTCATTTTATGATTCGCTTTTAATATATGGTCCCTGAAGAAGTCCTATTTCTAAGGACGAAACGCGTAGGACTGACCTCATTCTTATTATTTATGTTAAATAATTTTTTTATGCTGTATTCAATTAAAGTTGCTTTTTTCAACTGACCACCTGAAGTCTTGTATTTTAGTGGCGTACATCCAGGGAAGTGGACAACAGCCCCAGCCACCATCTGGGGAGGCACCTTATGAATGCCTAATTACGCTAAATTCTTGTGAGTGCATCTAATTATAGCGTACATAATTTTGTGATGTGGATTTACACTATGTTTTGCATATCTTTATCTTTATCTATTTTTAGATATCAGCTGTTTTCCTATTTTGTTGTATATACATTGGTTGATGAAAGATCGCCGACTGGGGCTGATCTTAGAGAGGCTGATCACCTTATATTTGGATGAGTATAATTTTATCACCATTTTATTATATATCTGGTGAAGGTGTACCTAATTTTTTGTCAATGTCTGCTACACATCTTAGTGCTGTACCCAAAAACATACAATACACCATAGATTAAAAATATATAAAAGGGGGGCAGTAATATGTGTGAAATTCCCCACACCAAAAGAATAAGGACCAGTAGATGGCGCCAATTGGTCCTCAATAACAGAATCAATGGAACAAAATAGGAAATAAAAGTGCACACCTTTTCATCTTTCACGGTAGTATAATTAATAAAGCAACTGCAATATTGCTAAAATATTTAGGCAACATTTACACTGTTTTGATCTAGTAACACAGGAAATATAAAAATACAATACCTGACATACAGCAATAAAATATATAATAATAAAAGTAACATATAAGAGCATATCATTTTAAATGCATTATGGATCGCAAATACAATAAATGCAGCAGGATGAAACTTAAAAACAGTAAAATTTAACATATTAAAATATAATGAAATTAAAATACAAATATAGCTTTCTGGAAATGGCATTTCCTAAATGGAGTAAAAAAATGTGTTAAAATACAACGTTAAACTCATTATAATTAATGACGAATGATAAATAGTAGTACACAAAATAAATAATAATGATATTAAAAACTAAGGACAGAAGGAGATGGCTTGGAGGGAAATTATTTTAAAAAATATATATTTCTAGCGGCAAATTTCAAAATCATTGTTGAGGGCATTAGAAATCATAGTAGTGAATTCATAAATCCACCTCATCTCCTAGTCTTTGATAATAGTACCCCCCTCTCCAATTAGTCTTAAATCTCTGGATACCTTTAAAACCAAGTAGTCTTGGTCTTGTAGTTCATCCTAAATAGTGTAATCCGCATGGACAAGTGAGCATTAGAGATGTCCCTAATAGTTCGCTGGCGAATAGTTCCTGGCAAACATAGCTTGTTCGCGTTCGCCACGGCGGGCGAACATATGCGATGTTCGTTCCGCCCCCTATTCGTCATCATTGAGTAAACTTTGACCCTGTACCTCATAGTCAGCAGACACATTCCAGCCAATCAGCAGCAGACCCTCCCTCCCAGACCCTCCCACCTCCTGGACAGCATCCATTTTAGATTAATTTGGAAGCTGCATTCTTAGTGAGAGGAGGGACAGTGTAGCTGCTGCTGATTTAATAGGGAAATCGATAGCTAGGATAGTTTATTCAGTGTCCACTACAGTCCTGAAGGACTCATCTGATCTCTGCTGTAAGGACAGCACCCCAAAAAGCCCTTTTTAGGGCTAGAACATCAGTCTGCTTTTTTTTTTTTCCTGTGTAATCTAATTGCAGTTGCCTGCCTGCCAGTGTGTGTGTCAGGCTCACAGTGTATACTGTGCCCACTTGCCCAGTGCCACCACTCATATCTGGTGTCACAACAGCTTGCATTTAAAAAAAAAAAAAAAAAGTTTTTGACTGTAATATAATAGCAGTCAGTTTCCTTCACACGTGTGCGTTTCAGGGCCTGCCAGGGCACAGTGTCACACCATGCAACTCATATCTGGTGTAACAGTAGTGTACATTTAAAAAAAACTAGAAATTTGACTGTGAAATAATACCGTGTATTCTGTGTATAATGTGTATTTTTACTTTGTTTTTTAATTAAAGTATTTTGTGACTACCACTTATCTTTGGTTAGTAAATTTACTTTATATGTTGCTGTTTTAGCCTGGCTGATTTTTTTTAAACAAGATCCACTACTTCAAAAGAAATCCCTGGTGGGGATTATTCCACCCACGCTTGGTTCATAGAGCAGTGTGGCTGCTCTGAACACTGTAAGTACGTTTCATTTTTATTCCACTGTAATTTTATATATGGAAAACACTATGGCCCTCTCTTGTGATTTTATTTTCATAAGACCGGCACTGCAAGCATCATTAGAGGAATATCCTACACGTGGGGAGTTAAAATACCACTGTATGCTGTTTTACTCAGAGCTGGTCATAGCTCTTTAAATTGTAAGTTGGCACTCTTAGGACCTCAGTGTTGTTTGTTGTTGCAGTATTACCAAAGTTATTGCACCATTGGGTTTTTCCATCTTTTATATATTTTATATGCTGACGTCTGTCTGGGATGGTGTAAAGAATCTTGTGAAGACACCTCAAATTGTCCAGCAATATCCTACATGTGGGGAGTACTAAATACCACTGTATGCTGTTTTACCTAGAGCTGGGCTTAGCTCTTTAAATTTATTCCCTATTCAACTACTGAGATCCCAAAGAAAGAACATAAGAACACTCACTCAAGGTCCACATTGTACCTATAAAGACTTTTTCATCTCCCTTTATTTTATTTAGCGCACCCTGTATTTGTTGTCTTTGAAGGGTTTGAGGGTTACCCTTCCTTTCAGGTGTGCAGCTCTATCCCCCCTTGTGATCAGTACTGTAGCGCTGTTACCCTCCCTTTCTAATAACTTGTATAGAAACTGTGACAGACCTCTCTGTCTTTTAACCCCTTAAGGACCAAACTTCTGGAATAAAAGGGAATCATGACATGTCACACATGTCATGTGTCCTTAAGGGGTTAAACTGCTTTATTTCTCCTTGTTTCGTCTGTTTGTTCGGCTAGTTCCTTGTCCGTACAGCCCGTACGTTTATTCTTAATTTTACCGAATTAACTGCCGAACAGCCGGCCACCCAGCATGGAAGTGTGCTGCTGGTTAACCTCTTAGCCTCATTAGAATGTTGTGGTTAACCGCAGACACCTCTTAATTGTTGAATGTAGGCTGGGTGGTCGTCGTTCGTATAACGAACACGAGGCAGTGGCCATCTTGGACATATGAATGCCCAGCGGTGTTCGTTGACAACTTCATGGAACTAAACACGGATACTATTTGGCACGAACACCGCTGAAGCCGCCGACCTCCCTTCATCTATTTCTCCATCATACGAATGCCGGTCTCCATGGTACTTTTCTGCACGAATGGACTTACCCCAGATAGCCAGGCCATGGAGCCCATTCGTATAACGAAAGACTATGTGAAAGACTTTGGCTCCATGGCAATTGAACTGTATGTATGTGATTTGAGTGCCATTCGGTAAAAATGGGTGCTCAGATCTAAGCTATCTGGGGATACGTTAATTGTAACTAGTGCATTCGATAGTTTTCATGTTATATATTTTTATGTGTTTTTTTCTCCTATGTATAAAAAGGAGTTTTCCTCTGTCCTCGGAGATAATTGAATTACTTCCCAATTATCTCCAGGATAGGGAGGAGGGTCCTTTAACGCTAAAGGAGAGTGAGTATATCTGTGCCACTGTGATTGGCTACTGTACTGTTTTTGCCACCGTTTTCCACCAGGTACCCTAGGGGAGTGTCCACCTGGTGGAAGACCTGCATAAATACCGGGCAGGTAGCCCCATTAAATCAGTTCACTTCTTGATTCTCAATACGGAGCCATGTTTCGTACTTGGGGGGATTTATTTGTATGGATTTACTGTTCGGCTGTTTGACGTGTTCGTATGATTCCTGTTCGGCTGATTGGAGTGTTCGTTAGCTGCCTTAGCATTCGGAAAGGGAACACCCTAAAGGGCGTTAACCCTTCGTATACCTGGGGGTGCCGTTACAGAAACCGTAAATGAAAGAGAGGAAAATTACAGCTAAACACAAACAACAAAAATATGTTACAACAGCCCTGGTCCTTAACGTACAGCATGGCCAAAACAGTCAGGTCCTGAAGGGGTTAATTACATCATTTATTGATTATAAAGTTGTTTTTTTTGTTTGGTTTTTATGCACAGTCAGTTCTTACATATACCACTTGTTGTTTAATTGTGGTAGAGGTCTTCTAATGCAGACAATTCTCATGTTCTATGCAGCTTAAGAAATTTTATTACATTTTATGGGAATTAAATATGTGCCATAATTATTATTCCATGTCTGGTTTCCCTTTTCTCCCATACTTTTATTTTTTCCCGCTTTTTTCTTCCTCCCTGATGGTATAAATACTGGATTGAATGCATTGTACAATTTAGTCTTGCTAAAGTCCCTGAAGAGGACAAAACGCGTAGACTGGCTATTTGATACCAGATCGTTTGACACCACTCCTTTAAGGCAGTCGCGTCTTTTTTTAAAGATACTGGCTGCGGCACACCACAAGATCTCGGCTGTTGGTGCTCCCCAGACATACACCTCCTGTACGGTACAGTGTTTTCTATATTTTTCATCAGTAATATATACCATATACTGGGTAGAGCTTGCTGAGATCTCTAACTTTGACTACCATCCTTTTGTATTATTATCTGATATATCAGCATCCCTTGGATTGGTGGAGTGGGCCCCCACGGACACAGAACATCTATGTGATCCACCGCTGACTTTGTCTGATATATGCTAGTTTTAGGATGGTATTTTTTTTCTGTGGTATTTTGTATTGATTTTTCTATTCTTTTTTTCAAGCAGTTTGATCATAGCCTTATATATATATATATATATATATATATATATATATATATAGATAGATATTCTTGGCACTCACCCTTCAAAAACATTTTTTCTTTGTGTTCCTGCCTGTGAGTGCACCTTTCTTCAAATTAATATATATATATATACATATATATATATATATATTTTTTTTTTACAGTGTATTTTTTAGTTTTTATGGTGTATTATCCGATTTATATTACACCTACCTTTCATACATCTTGTTACACATGCTTTAATGTTGTAGTTGTCCTTACGGCATTGCAACGTAGCCACTGTGCAGACTTGTATCTATGCATGACTGAAGATTTTTATTTATTTATTATTTTTTATTTTTGCAGTTCATATAAGAAGTACAGACTGGCTTGAGGTACCCCAAAAGCAGTTCTCGAGCTGCTTTGCATAAGTAGCAAGTAGGGTATTCGCTAGAGAATGCACAATTTTATATTGTATAATATAATAACAGTGACATTGGTGAAACATATTAAGAAGAGTGACGTTCTGCCCATTACTATGGGACATCGTTATTAAAACATTACTGAGGAAACATTTGTGACAGGACAGTTGGTAAAAAACAAAAACAAAAAAATGTGTTGGTTGTTATAGCCAGCCAGTGTGGGTAAGTTACTGAAATATTGAGTATTTAGACGCCTGTGGAGCTGCTGCTCCTTAAGGAAAATTAAGCACGCTGCTATCTTAGCTGGCGTCTGCTAGGGCCATGTCACTGGGACCCAGCAACACCCAGCAACACTAACAGAATAACATGTGAAGGCTAGTGGGTACGTTAGTTGATTCGTTAGGGCCGGGTGTCTGGGTATAGCTGGCAGTGGGTTTAACCCCTGTTGCTCCGGTCTGATAATGCAGTATATGTGGGTATGTGCAGGAGTGGGCAAAGAAATAATAGACAGCTGAAAGGTTAATATAACATAAATTCAACGAGCTAAGGGCTAATGAGCCGTAGCGCTGCAGCAAGTCCTTGGATGGGGACACAAGTACCTTGCCCAGGGACATATGGCACTATCAGCCAATGCCCCGGCTTGGTGTGGCCGCGGGGCTCCTGGGTGCCACTGGTGTTGCCCTGGTGTGTTCTTTTGGCTCTGCTGGGTGTTGGTTGCGTTCGCCGGCTTGTAGAGTCTGGTCTCCGCTGGATATCGTATGCGATGTGCACCAGCCCTGAGGCTTCCAGTATGCTCCCAGGTCCACTCCTCCCAAGGAACATCCCAAGGAACATCTGGAGCTGTAGTGGTCAAAGATTAGTTCAATTGAATCCTTTGCGTGGGTGTCCATGCCCACTCTGGTGAGCTGTTGTTCGTCTTGTGCAGTTTGAACAGTTGCATCCGCCATCTTGGTAGCCCCAACTCCCACCTTGTTTCAGAGGATAGCAAGCTCGGTCGTGGGGCGCAGAGTAGGAGGTTCTCTGCCTGGCAGGGACCGGGACCTTCCCCACCGGTCCATAGGGGGGGGAAGTGCAGTAGGTTCGCTTGCGGCTGTTCGCGGTGGTGGGAAAGTGGCCATCTTTCCTCGCCGCCTCCTGAGGTAGGCCTCACTCTGCCTTTACAGTTCCCGGTCATCCTGGGTGTCAAGTGTAGCATTGGTGGGTTAAGGCAGGTGTCTCCTATGTCGTGGGCATCTTTGTAGGAGGATTATGGCTTTACAGCTCGGGTAGTTTGTAGATTTTGTGTCCTGCTGGCTCGCTGGTCAGGCTCTGCCCCCATGACTGATGATTTTTACTGCTTTGAGTTGATGTGTCTTTTATCTGGTGGTACTATTAACCCCTTAAGAACTGAGACAAATGTACATGTTGTGATCAAATCAAAACATGTTGTGATCAAAAGTCAAACATAAGACTTGAGTTTCAGTTTTTTCACATTGAAATTCGCCTTTGAGACCTTATGGTATCCCAGGAATGAAAATTACCCCCATGATGGCATACCACTTGCAATAGTAGACAACCCAAGGTATTTGTGACTAAGTTGCTACTAAAAAAGACTGGACATATCCCATTTGGAATACCTTAGGTTGTCTACTATTGCAAATGGTATGCCATCATGGGGGTAATTTTAATTCCTGGGCTACCGTACAGTCTCAAAGGCGAATTTCAATGTGCAGAGGCGGCTCTAGACTTTATGAGGCCTTAGGCAAAACTCAAACATGAGGCCCCACTAACAAAAAAGTGTCACATATACACATTGATGCACAGTTTACCTGTGTATGTGCCTGAGAGTGTGTCTGAGAGAGAGTATCCTTGTGTGTGAGAATGTATGTCTCTGTGAGCATGTTTGCGTTTTTGTCTGAGACTGAAGTGTGTTATGTGTATGGCGGGTGATGGTGTGAGGGGGGTGATGGTGAGAGGGAAAGGGGGGTGATGGTGAGAGGGAAAGGGGGTGATGGTGAGAGGCAGAGTGGGGTGATGGTGAGAGTGAGCGGGGGTGATGTGAGAAGGAGGGGGTGATGTGAGACGGAGGGGGGTTGATGTGAGACGGAGGGGGGTTGATGTGAGAGTGAGGGGGGTTGATGTGAGAGTGAGGGGGGTTGATGTGAGAGTGAGGGGGGTTGATGTGAGAGTGAGGGGGGTTGATGTGAGAGTGAGGGGGGTGATGTGAGAGTGAGGGGGGTGATGTGAGAGTGAGGGGGGTGATGTGAGAGTGAGGGGGGGTGATCTGATGTGAGAAGGAGGGGGTGATGTGAGAAGGAGGGGGGTTGATGGTGAGGGTGGTGAGGGGGTGAGGCTGAGGGTGGTGAGGGGGTGAGGCTGAGGGTGGTGAGGGGGTGAGGCTGAGGGGGGTGGGGGGTGAGGCTGAGGGGGGTGGGGGTGATGCTGAGGATGGTGAGGGGGTGATGCTGCGGGTGGTTGGGGTGGGGGGGGTGATGCTGAGGGTGGTGAGGATGGTGAGGGGGGTTATGCTGGGGGTGGAGAGACTGAGGGTGGTGGTGAGGCTGAGGGTGCTGAGGCTTAGGATGGTGGTGGGTGCTGAGGCTGAGGGTGGTGGGGGTGCTGAGGCTGGTGGGGTGGTGAGGCTGAGGGGGTGAGGCTGAGGGTGGTGGGGAGGGTGGTGAGGCTGAGGGTATTGGGGAGGGTGGGGAGGCTGAGGGTGGTGGGGGTGGTGAAGCTGAGGGTGGTGGGGGGTGCTGAGGCTGAGGGTGGTGGGGGGTGCTGAGGGTGGTGGGGGTGGTGGAGAGGGTGGGGAGGCTGAGGGTGGTGGGAAGGTGGTGGGGAGGGTGGTGAGGCTGAAGGTGGTGGTGAGGGTGGTGATGCTGAGGGTGGTAGGGAGGCTGAGGGTGGTGGGGAGTGTGGTGAGGCTGAGGGTGGTTCGGAGGGTGGTGAGGCTGAGTGTGGTGGTGAGGCTGGCTGAGGGTGGTAGGGAGGGTGATGAAGCTGAGGGTGGTGGGGAGGGTGGTAGGGAGGCTGAGTGTGGTGGGGGGTGAGAGAGCCTACCTTTAGTCCCTGGTGGTCCAGTGGGCTCCCTGGTGGTCCGGTGGCCACTGCTCCCGGTCTGCAGCTCCGCAGAGCTGCAGACCATGTAATCTCGCGAGACCATCAGAGCATTGCTGTGGTAACCCGCGGCAACGCTCTGATTGGCCGGTTTTGCGAGACACATGGTCTGCAGCTCTGCTCACTGCGGAGCTGCAGACCGGTGTCTGCGGTGGCTGGCCGGGCAGCCAGGAGGGGCCTCGCACCCGGCGGCATAATGGGCAAGCCACCGGGCCCCCTCCTGGTGTCAGGTCCTCGGTCAGTGACCGAGGACCTGACACAGTCTGCCCACAGGCGGTTTAGGCAGCCGCGAGGCCCCAGCCAGTGCGAGGCCTTAGGCAGCCGCCTAAACCGCCTAATTAGAGAGCCGCCTCTGTCAATGTGAAAAAACTGAAACTCAAGCCTTATATTTGACTCTGTAACTTTTGAAAACACCATAAAACCTGTACATGAGGGGTACTGTAATACTCAGGAGACTTCGCTGAATACAAATATTTGTTTTTTAAAACAGTTAAATGTATCACAACAATTATATTGTTCGTGTAAGTGCCATTTGTGTGTGAAAAATGCAAAAAAATGTCACTTTCACTGAAGATATCATCATTGTAATATATTTTACTGTTTTGAAACACTAATATTTGTGTTCAGCGAAGATTTCAGAGTAAAGCAGTACCCCCCATGTACAGGTTTTATGGTGTCTTGGAAAGTTACAGGGTTAAATATAGTGCCAGCAAATTAAATTCTCTGGACTTTCGGCCTGGGTTGTCAGGCAGGTCCCGCAAATTGTAATTATTAAAATGACCTAATTATGTAAAATTATTACATAAATATATATAATTTTTATATATATATATATATATATAAAAAAAACAAATAATCTTGCACTCCACCTGATCCGTAGTCCAATGCCCGGTGCTTGTCAGCCAAAATACAACGGAAGATTCAAAGATAGCACTCCAGGGACTTGATAAAATGTAACTTTTATTTTACTCACTAAAACATCAAAGGTGTCAACGTTTCAGCTTGATCCCCTCAAGCTTTCGTCAGGACATACTGTGCAGACAAATAAACCCACATATATACCATACAGATAACGATAACTCACCACACTTGTGAAGCCTCTGACTCCATGGTCATCACCATGGTGACATATATCAACAATAATAAAAGTGCAACCATACACATAGATCGTGCAATTAAAAAATATTCAATTAGACTATTTTACGCTAGGGGAATCAATTACTTAAACATTAGTCACACTGGCAGCATTGAATAGTAACTACTGCAATGAATATCCTTCATAATGTATAAACTGGACTCATAGAAAGCAGGGCTGAAAACCAACAGGAATACTAGAGACTCTGAGAAAGTTCAGACAAAACTAATCGAAAAACATATTTAAACATCATTATAAGGGCATATGTCCCACTGGAATTCACTCCACAGAAGATTGCTAGGATAGGGGTAGATCGCCTAACTGATTCCAAAATAGACTTCACAATTAAACTCACTGGAGATTGGCCAGTTACTAGATAATAATAACTACTAATGATCTCAAAATTGATCACAATGGCCACATAGAACGGTAAATGATGCACTATATTCGATTTCTCCAGTGAGTTTAATTGTTAATTAATTGTTTAATTATGATGATGATACAGAGGTTTGAAATGTATGGGTTTTTACTATATGAGACAGTTGCAGCTCTGTTTAGTATTTCATATAAGGAGTATCTAGTTTATTTCTAGTAACTACACTAGTCAGTATTAGTTTAATTGGGTAGTCTATTTGGAACCACTTAGGTGATCCACCCCTATCTTAAACTACTTTGATTTTGTTAACTCTGGTGATACAGGTGCTCATGCATTGGTGTGTCACCCTTTTGTTAGATTATCTTGTTATCTCGTATTGGCTTTGTTGGAGTCCGTTGTATATACTAAGAAATCGAATATAGTGCATCATTTACCGTTCTATGTGGCCATTGTGATCAATTTTGAGATCATTAGTAGTTATTATTATCTAGTAACTGGCCAATCTCCAGTGAGTTTAATTGTGAAGTCTATTTTGGAATCAGTTAGGCGATCTACCCCTATCCTAGCAATCTTCTGTGGAGTGAATTCCAGTGGGACATATGCCCTTATAATGATGTTTAAATATGTTTTTCGATTAGTTTTGTCTGAACTTTCTCAGAGTCTCTAGTATTCCTGTTGGTTTTCAGCCCTGCTTTCTATGAGTCCAGTTTATACATTATGAAGGATATTCATTGCAGTAGTTACTATTCAATGCTGCCAGTGTGACTAATGTTTAAGTAATTGATTCCCCTAGCGTAAAATAGTCTAATTGAATATTTTTTAATTGCACGATCTATGTGTATGGTTGCACTTTTATTATTGTTGATATATGTCACCATGGTGATGACCATGGAGTCAGAGGCTTCACAAGTGTGGTGAGTTATCGTTATCTGTATGGTATATATGTGGGTTTATTTGTCTGCACAGTATGTCCTGACGAAAGCTTGAGGGGATCAAGCTGAAACGTTGACACCTTTGATGTTTTAGTGAGTAAAATAAAAGTTACATTTTATCAAGTCCCTGGAGTGCTATCTTTGAATCTTCCGTTATATATATATATATATATATATATATATATATATATACACATGTATATATTTATTTTTATTTTATTTTTATTATTATTTTTTATTTATATATAGGTATATCAAGACTTGAAAAAAGTCCCTAGTGGACTGAAACGTAATAAACTTTTTGAAGCTTGAATAAATGGCACATTTTTGGCAACAGTATCGAGTCCTGTGAGTGCACTTCCAATAAGGTATTTTATATTTTGAGGTCGGAGTGGCACCTAGGCAATAAACAAGGCTGGGAGCAGGAGTGCGGGACCCAGCGTGAATTATATATATACGTATACACTTCTGTATATAGATATATATATTATTTCGTTCTACATGTATTTTGATCTCAATATATATATATATATATATATTCATTTTTAAATACAGTTAGAATGAAATTACACATATATATCTATTTTATTTATTTATTTTGAATTATTTTTTTAATTTTATTTACGTATTTACATATTTATTTATTTTATATTATATATAAATATATATAATGATAATTATTTATATATATATTTAATCAATATCATTCTACGTGTACTTTGATATTAATATATATATATATATTAATATTAAAATACAAATATACAGTGTATATGTATGTATGTATGTATATGTGTGTGTATATATATATATATATATATACTTAGAGCATATATATAATACATATATATATGATCTAAGTATATATTATTTAATTTTACAATTTTTTAAACTGTATTTAATTTTTTTTCAGGCATCATGGGGAGTACCTGTCATTACAGGCACTCCCCCTGCTGGCAATGCCTTGTACGGCTTTGCCGTCCATGTGATTGCGAGGACCCTGTGATCACATGGCCCAGGGGGGCCAAATAGGATGGAGGGGGACTCCCTGGGCTCCCAGGTAAGTCCCCAATACCGCGATCGTCGGCATGGGATTGCCAGCGACCGGGTAAGTACCCTGGACGGCGGGGACATGCTATGCCACCCTCCGGCATTCAGAGCTGGTTCCCTAAGGATGGCATAGCACGTCCCCCGTCCTTAAGGGGTTAAATGTTATCTTTATCATATATAAGATTGTTTTACTCATTCATTTATTACCCTATAGGAGCGCTCACATTATATTTGTTTTTTACTTATTGCCAATAATATCTAATATTGATTTTAATTTGGTTTTTACTTATTGCCAATAATATCTAATATTAATTAACACAGTTAAGCACTATATTGTGCCTTTCTTCTCATTTTTCCTAGCAGATCCACCCTTGTTGTTTTTTTGTATTTATATTGGAAGATTGAGGAAGTCTTCGGAATAGAGTTTTACTGCATAAGGAAAGTTTGATTCCAGTTTTTACTTGTACTGTTTCACTGTTTAAGGGTTGTGATTGTCATATTGTATGTCTTTACATTTCTATATGTGTCTGTCTGTCAGTGTATGTGTGTGTTTAGGTCACCAGTCCCCCTTTGATCACATGGCACTGATGCTTTTCTTACCGTTTTTTCCAATGATGTGCCAGTTTCCCCATGACTGGCCATGCCTCTATATCTGAGATTATCAATCTTGATAATCTCATTCAATCCAATGCTTTCCCATAGGATGCAAAATGGTGCATCAATCAGTATATCCTCATAGAGAAGCATTAAATCTAGGCATCTCTATGGGGAACATTCAGTGCCTTCCATGCAGAGACACTTTAGTGGCCATTTGAATGACTGACGCAAGAGGTGTTACTAGGTAACAATGTTGAAAAAGGCAGTGTTTACATTGAAAAGCCTGCAGGGACAGGCTATAGACACCATAGCATACCTTTAAGAATAGGTTCAGGTAAGTAGAACTTGCCTTTCCTTGTCCCTACCCGCCCAATGTCATTGGGGGTCTTTACAAATTCTGCAAACTTCACAGATGGTGACAGTGATACTTTAAAGTCCCTCGCTCCATTTTGAAAGTGGATTATAATATTGATCTGTTGAAGATGTGCCAAGGCCAGTGGTAGGAAACCTTTGGCACTCTAGATGTTGTGGACTACATCTCCTCTGATGTTTTTCCAGCATTATGGCAGTAAGTGGTTTATGGGAAAAATAGTCTACAACATCTGGAGTGACAAAGATTGCTTACCCCTGGCCGAGGCATTACCTAATGCAGGCAAGCCCTAATGCACTATCTGGTAGGGAGATCAAAAGATCTCCCTAACCAGCAGCTCTTCTCCTCTCTTGCTGAAAGGGTGCTATGATATAGAGTGAGGGATAAGTTATATCCCTGCACAACTGCCGGCACCAGTCTCTCCTCATGGAGCAGCACCGAGCAGGACAGTCAGTCCCATGCTGCTCAGGATCAAAACAGGTAGGGGGTGAATGTGTGACTGAGAGGAAACAGGAAGAGAGCGAGGGGGAACATTTAAAGTGTTGGGGAGAAGAATTTGGAGAGATGGGCATGAAGAGAGTGAATATAGAAAAGTTGAGGGTGTGGGGAGAGTAGGTGGTGAGAATATTAAGGTAGACAGATATATGGGGAGGATTATGGATAGAAGGAGATAATATAGAGAGACATATGGGGAGATTATAGAGAGAGGAACAGAAGGTGTTGAAGAATATGGAGTGAGAAGCAAGGTGGGGGGAATATGGAGAAAGAAAAATAAGGTGATAAAATACGGAGAATATGAAGAGAGACATATTGTTGAGCAGAATATGGAGAGAGGGACAGAAGGTGAGGGAGAATATGGAGAGAGAGAGAGAGAGAGAGAGAGAGTGGTGGGATAATATATATAGGGAGGACAGAAAGTTGGGGCAGAATATGGCAAGAAAGGGAGAGAGAGAGAAGGTGAGGAGAATATGAAGAGAGTACTAGAAGGTGGGGAAGAATATAGAGGAATAGGCAGATGGTGGGGAGAATATGGAGAAAGGCACAAAAATTATTAAGAGAGACAAAATGTGGGGGAGAATATGGCTAGAGGGACAGAAGGTGGGAAGAGAATATATAGAGAGGGTGAATAAACCTGACAGAAATGGGCTATGTAGACCAGTTAAAAAAAACCTGTGGAAGCAGAGAGGAGAGGAAGACAGGGGGCAGTGGTGTCGGGTGCTGGTACGCCATTTTCAGGTTCCAGTTTTACCCCTGAATGTACGACTAAGTCTGGACACTACTGCTTCCATAGCAACTTGAATGTACTTAAGTTGTTATAGGGGATTGAGTGTTGCTTTAAGTATTTAAATATATATATATATATATATATATATATATATATATATATTATAATAAATTAAAAATACTGTATGAAAATAATTCCATGGTGCCCACGTAATGTTCTGTGCACACCTATGATCTGACCTGAGTTCAGTGTAACTTCGCAGTTAGAAGAATGTGCGAATACTGACAAGGAATGCTACACAGAATTCTGTGAGTCATCTGTAAGGCTGCCCAAAAGATAAACTTTGCTTTTAAAGATTCCATATATACAGATTGAATATATTGATAGAATAAATACTTGATGTGAAAATTAAACTAGCTTAAGAATGGCTCCACGGGGGGCAGAGCTTGACCGCCAAGTCGAACAGACGTGCAGGGAAAGAGCTCCTGGCGGGCGAGCGAAACAAAAAGCAATATCAACGGCTATGCAGCCCAACGGCACCCCAAGGTGTGCCACCCACGTCAGGGGTGCATGGAGGAATCGGGGGACACCCTTTAGAAGCCTGTTGGGGCACATAGACCGAGAAGCAATCTGAGGCCTGCGGGAGCTGAGGCCGGAGAGAGGCGGCCGCTCTCTCTGACACCGGAATCCCCAGCAACCACAACTAATCTAACCCCCTCCCCTCTGGACCGGTGGGGGTCATCCCGGTCCCCGCAAGACAAGCGGGCAAACGGCGACAACCAGCGAGCAGGCGTACATACTCGGAAGAGGCGCGAGTCAGTCAGAGTGTGTCCAAGATGGCCACTCACCAAAAACGACAGAGTGGAGCCAGGAGCAACCGTTCACAGCCTTCCTCCCTAGAGGCCCTCGACCGGCTCTGCTCAGCTTTCTACCACCTGCTGCGCAGCAGGGGTTTGCTCAGCCTTTCAGTGGCCCGGGCGGTGGACTCGTGGATCCGCCCGGCGACCCGCAGACGCCACTATGCTACCCCACTACAGGCATTTCAAGCATCCGCCCGAGTAAGCATCGACAAGCGGACAGGCGGGAGACGGAACGCGCCAACCCGGGTACACGCACACACACCCACGAAAGTAAAAAGGAGACCACTGGACAACCCCAAAGCCCTAGCAGACTACCTGGGGACCGACAGCAACACAACCAGCGACAAAACCCACCCACAGCCCATCAAGCCTCCCAGGGACCCTGCCCGAACCACCCACAGCATCCACGCACGGGAGACACGATCAACCCTTGTATATCTCTGGAGTGGGAGAAGCAGACCACCCGGGTACCAACCAGCAGGCACACGTGCCGATTACTACCTTCCAGGTTCTCTGCACTTCCCGTGGTTGGGAGTAGGCTAAGCGCGGACTTACATTCTGCTGCACAAGTCACGCCAGAGCTACCAGATCTGCCGGACCCCTTTGGAGGCCATATTGCCCAAAGACACGGTATGTTTATTATTTGCTTAGCCCTTTGAATTAACCGTTACTTTTGTTACTGACTCATGCAACAGACAAACCTTGAATAAGCCTGTGCCTTTCAATTTACAGGCAGTCAGTATGTCAATTTGAATAGCCTCTCGTTTGCCTTACCTGATACATGACGGATAGATCTTAAGCCTGACATTTTTCCCTGCTGTACACGCCGGCACCCAGTCTGACCATCACGGACATGGGATGAGAGAGCTGCTTTCACCCGGTACGGGAATACCTTCAGGCAGACCACTTACATTCATTCAAGCAGATGACCAGACTTTAACTGTTTAGCATACCTACCTGTATACTCATGTGACACAACTCATGTTTCCTATCAATAATTAAGCATTTGTTATCCTTTCACTTTACTAAACTTGCCTAACACCAGACCTAGCAGAGCGGCGCAGACACTAATGGAGGGTTAAACTTTTCTTGCTAGTCTCTCCCCAGATTGCTTAACTTGCTTGTATTCTCCTATTTTAAAGCTAAGTCCGCCGGGGCAACCAGTAAGCCTGACGTGTACTGTTTGTATATACCTAAAATGATGTTTAGCCCCAACATGCTTATAAGTTGAGCTTATGGATATAGCATATCACTCAAATCTTTCCGTACATCCAGCAAACATGCTCTCAGCAGTTAGCACTACACAGTATCCTGTTACCTCAGCTTGTTTAATACGTTATAGAAACTAGAAGAAAGGTAGAAAAGCCAGAGGCAGTTCACCTATATGAGTGGAGCATACAGTGATAATAATGGATACCTACCCTATAACAAGGGTCGTCTAGTCCTGATATTGTAGCAGTATCACTTTAAATTCAGCGTATATATACATAGGAAGAAAAACATATACAGGGAAATAATAGTGCAAATCTGTATGGTAAATAACCGTTGTGCAGTGATCAAAACAGAATGCTAACTCACATTTTTTAGAGCCTAAGATGGGATAGGCTCAAATCACTTGCGCTTTAGTACCGTCTGGTGGTACTCGTCCCCTTTTTTTGAAGCGTTGGTGGAATCCCTCAGAGATAAGAGATCTCTTATCTCTGAGGGATTCCACCAACGCTTCAAAAAAAGGGGACAAGTACCACCAGACGGTACTAAAGCGCAGTATGTTTATTATTAATAAAATCCACTGAACAGAGAAATGTGTTCAGAAATTTAGAGTTATTTGCATACACAACTGCTCATTTTTTTTTACCATAACAGGGCCCATAATCTGTGGTCTTGAAGCTAGGTGTCAAGTGAGCAGTGTATTTTTAATCCATTTACACAGTGGCTTAAACCAACAAAAATATGCAATTTCTATCTAAACAAGAAAGGGGCCCTTAAGATTACAGAGATCCTTCCAACATTATTAAAGATTTGCCAGAAAAAACTTTTGGGAATTTTTTTTGGTTCACTTGGTAAAATTTTGCTCTCAAATCTGAAAAACTAATGTTGGATTGGGAGAGAAATTTGCCAATTAGATGAAGCACCATGTTATTGAAAACAGACGTACAGTTTAGCTTAAAAGCATGGGCCATGTAATTGGTTAGTTTTTTTAGCAAAGAAATTGAAAAATATGGTAAGTTTTTTCATCTCTCAAGTCCCAGTTTCCTTAAAAAGATTTGTCATTTTACGGCTTTCTGTGAAGATTGACTTTCCCAGCCATGTGTTTAATTAAAAATAAGGAAATTAGGACCCGTAGGCAGGCAGAGAAAAATCCTATTCTAAGAGATGTAGATGACATTCTTATGAAGTCACAAAAGTTTGGCCTTCTATGAATTAAACAGTATTTTAGTTGAAAAGTGTGTGAACCATCATCAATTTAAAGAAATCAATTTTCAAACCATCTCAACAAAAATTTCTGGACTTTTTTGATAGATTCATTCATACAACAGTAAGATTGCAGAAAAAGACATGAAAAAATATAAAGAGAGAAATAAAACTTGAAAAAATATATAAAGATCTTTCTCGTCCACCACTGTAAACATAACGTGACAAAAAGTGCTTCACCACTTTATCTAGGGGTTTGAGCCCTATATGTCAGGATCGGGACAGGGATCCAACACGCAGAGTACAAACAGGTACAGGGTACGTATACCGGACCTTAGAATGGCCGGACTAACTTAAGTAGTAGTAAAGAATGGTCTAGAGACAAGCCGAGGTCGAGGGAACGAGAGAGCAGGTAAACGAGAGACAAGCCGAGTCAAAGGGTAATAGAGGTAAACGAGGTAGAACAGACAAGCCGGGTCAAAACCAAAGAAACTTAACAGAATACAAGAGCACTGAGTGACTAGACAAGCTAGAACCACGACAGGGCAATGAACAAACGTAGAAAGCCCTCTTTTATACCCTGATTCTAAACAGGTAATCACGCCCCCGACGAATCCTCATTCGTGCTTGGGGCTTGATTGACAGATCGGGTTGGGTTGTCGTCATGACGTCGGCTACTGAACTCCGCGTCATAAAAGGAAGTGGATCCCTCGCGGCCGGCGTGTAAACGACCGAGGGAACCGCGAGGAACGAGTGATTCAACCCTTTTGCGAGGAAGAACGTCCAAGTGTCTCACCTCCACAGAGGTAGAGACAGCAGGTACCCTGACACTATAATTGTACATCCATAGAAAATCTGGTGTGGTGAAAACACCATAAAGTATTAATAAGAATTCAAAAATATAACTTTTAATAAGGAAAGTTAAAACGTCCCACAACAGAAACAATAAATCTAATCCGAATATAGGATTCTCTAGATTAAGAAGTGAAAAGTAAAAATGGAAATGAGAAATACTAAAGAGAAAGAAAAGTCATATATAACTCTTAAAACTAAAGTATCAATGTATCTCTCTGAGTGGGTGGGATTCAATTAATATCACTGGTAAACATTACTCGTTTAGGAAGGTATAGAAGCAGATATCTTAGTTTAAACAGTGGATAGCAATATATCTAATGTACCACTGTACACCGTAAAAATATCTTAATATTTATGAATGGATAAACAAATAATGTTGGAGCCCAGAATGTCAGAGTAATATAGGTTAAATTCGAGTCATGAGTGAAAAAGACCCTCAATTCGGAAGACTCCAAAATCTGCACTCGATGCATGTTTCACCCGGCAGCCGTCGCCGGGATCATCAGTAGTCATGTCAACCTGTCATGGTTGATTATGTATTTCTTACCTGTTCTATGTTAAATTTTGTATGTGTTGTGTATTAATATTGTTTTTGTATTTTTACTATTTTACTGTACCCAACTGTAATGATGCATGTTTGTGGACCCAGGACATACCTGAAAATGTGAGAAATCTTAATATATTCTTCATGGTAAAATGTTCTATAAATAAATAAATATCCCCTTTACTATTTCTTAACTCTTCTATACCCCTAATCCTTCTCCACATATGGCACTATTTCTTTTTTATTTTTTATTTAATTCTCTTTTTATTTTGAATTTATCACCATAATTTCACTTATACAAAAAAGTATTAAAAAATTCATATTCATACACATAAACACTAAGACAAAAAAAAGGACAAAAACACAAAACAACCCACCCCCCCACGAAAGCTCTACATACTTCCAGCTTCTACTTCTTATTTCAACTGGTATCGATATTACATTTGTAATAGTTTTTTTCTTCCCAATTTGCCCATAGGCTCAAATTATCATTCAGAAACTTGCAGTGATCCTTCTCCATTTTAATTTGGTATATCAACTGTATTGTTATTAATTTGATATTAAATACGGTATATCTCTTCCAGTTCCTTGCTATTATTATTTTACAGGCTATTAAACAATGAGTAATTAAAAATTGATTTATTTTGTTTAATTTTGGCCATTGAGAGTGTAATAGCATTATTTCAGGTTTTAGGAATATTTTTACACCACACAGTGTATGGATGATAAATTGAGCCCACTGCCATACAACAATCACTTGTTTACATGACCACCACATGTGAATATAATTTCCTTTTTCCTTTCTACACTTCCAACACTTTGTGTCCATGGATGTATCAAATTTAGCTATTTTAGTTGGCGTCATATACCATTGATAGGCCAACTTAAAGTGTGTTTCTATCAATATAAAAGAATGGACGTATTTATTGATTTTTTGTAGAGTAGCTAACCATTCATTTGATTCTATATTTATTTTTAATTCAGTGTTCCATTTTTTAATAGCACTGGATAGGACTGAATCATTGATTGGGTCTAGCATTCTAGCACATCTAGAGAACAACTGCTTTGTTTTATTCTGGTATATTATTGATTTCAAAATATCATACATCTTACCCTCTATTACTATCTCAACTTTCTCCAAAAAATGTTTTACTCTAAGGTAGGTATATACATCTTTAACAGAGAACTTAAACTCCTCTATCAGCATTTTATAAGGTTTGATTTTACCATCTTTGGTCAGATCTTTTAAAGTGCTTATTCCTTTTTCCTTCCATAATTTTAAGGAAATATTCTTCATATTTAATTCTATTATATCTAGGTTTTGAAAATCAAATATTTTGTTAACTAAATCAATTTTTTTCCTTATTTTTTGCCATATTGGAATAATCTGTCCTAAGATATATGAGCCAGATAAATTACATTTTTTTATTTTCCAGAATGAGTCTAGGGGATCTCTTAATTGGCTAGATTCTAATTCTGACCACCACCATATCTCCTCTTTATTTTGTTTTATCTGGCCAGCCATGACATGCGTTATAATCCCTGCTTCATAATATTTCCTTATGTTTGGATAACCTAAGCCTCCCTTCTTTATTCCTCTTGATAATACTTCGTTTTTAATTCTGGGTTTTTTCCCTCGCCATACAAAGTTAGAAAAAGCGTTGTTGATCAATGTTAACCATGCATTCGGGATTTCTAATGGGAGCATTCTAAACATATAAATCCATTTTGGCAAAACATATGATTTCAAAATATTAATTCTTCCTCCCCATGATACTTCTAATTTTCTCCATTCTTTCAAATTCTTATTAGTTTCTTTTAAGAGATCCATAAAGTTTATTCGCATAATGTTTTCTACTTTTCTGCTAATTTTAATTCCTAGGTATGGGAACGTTTTAGCTTTAATAAAATTGTATGTTTCTTGATATGAATCTATTTCTTGATTCGACATATTGATATATATATAGCAATTGATTTTGTTTTATTTAATTTATAATTTGATACTTCACTATACATTTCAATTTCTAACATTGCATTTGATATAGATGTTGACTCGTTACTTAAAAATAGAATGGTATCATCAGCATAAAGCGATATTTTCCGTTCTTTCTGACTTACTATGAATCCCTTAATATTTTCGTTATTTCTGATTCTGTTGGCTAGAACCTCTATAGTTAATATAAACAGTAAAGGGGACAACGGGCACCCTTGTCTGGTCCCGTTGTTCAATTTGAACCATTCTGAACATATGCCACGACCAATTGTTCTTGCCTTTGGATCTTTATATAGAGCTAAAATTGCATCAAGCAGCCAACCTTGTATACCTATTTCTTCTAATGTAAACTTCATAAAGTCCCAGCTGACCCTGTCAAAGGCTTTCTCAGCATCTAAAGACAAGATCAGCATGGGACTTTCTTTACGTTGTGATATATCTAGTGCATCTATCAAACGTCTAATATTATTGCTTGACATTCTGTCTGAAATAAAACCTGTTTGATCAGGATGGATTAGTTGTTTCATAACTTCTTTTAATCTGCTAGCTATTATCGCAGAAAATATCTTAATATCTACATTTATTAATGATATTGGGCGATAACTCTGAACTTTAGTTGGATCCTTCCCTGGTTTCAGTAAAGGTAGAATGTTTGCTTTAAGCATTTGTTCTGGGAATCTGCCCTTTTTAACTGCAGTATTAAAAATATTTTTTAGGTGACCTATCAATAGGTGTTTCATTGTTTTATAGAATTTGTTCACAAAACCGTCCGGACCTGGCGTTTTGTGAATTTCTAATCTGTCTATTATTATGTTAATCTCTCCTTCCGTGATGGACAAGTGGAGAATGATACTCTATGGTGCACATATAAAGCAGTAATAAGGGGACATTGTATAATGCTTAACAAATTAAAGAAAAAAGAAAAAGGCGCAAATGTACAAGATCTTTACATTGAACTATATAATTTAAATAAGAAAAATAATACAAACCCAACCAAGGAAAATCAGGTAAAAATAGATAATATTAAATCTGAGATAAAGGAAAAAACGTATGAAAAAATTAGAATAAATATGCATAAACTTAAAATTAAATATTATCATAAATCTAATAGAGCTGATAAAATAATGACGAATATGCTGAAAAAAAGAAATACATTCAATAAGGTTGATAAAATAATAACTAACGATTCCATCTCCCTTTTACCAGAACAAATAGGGAAAACATTCAATGAGTATTATGCCAACCTATATAGTCATTCAGTAACTACTCCTTCTGAAATAATAAAAAAATATATAAAATCATCAAAAATTAATAAAATAACAGAATCACAAATAAATATGGCACTATTTCTAACATTTCTCCCAAAAATTACTAACGAATTGGGAACAGGCATGGAGGGCAGGGGAGCAGATTACCCCAGTGCTGATCTATCATTGGTGCAGTGAGCTGCAGTCCATAACTCCTCCTCCACAAGCTCCACAATGTGTTTGCTCCTTCATCCTGGTTTCACAACCTGTGGTACACATACTCCATGGAGATGTGCACCATAAGCAAAAAGTATGCAGAGATGCAGAATTTGTATTGCCTGACGCCCAGGTGGTGCAGTACTGGGGTTCGGGCAAGCAGTTTGTTTTTGCATTTTTTTTGCAGGTGGCAAGGCTACTAGACAGAGGACAATATTTGGGGCAAGGAGTGATAGCACTATACTTCCAACACATGCAGACCTCTGCTGCCAAATCCGCAGTTCCTGCACACACTAGTCATTCAAAGCACATTGTTGATTCTCAGTATGCAACCAGTGTGTGCCAAAACGTTGAGGAGAAAATTACAGAGGTTGCAGTCTGAGGCATGTGTTCATAGAAACATAGAAACATAGAATGTGACGGCAGATAAGAACCATTCAGCCCATCTAGTCTGCCCAATTTTCTAAATACTTTCATTAGTCTCTGGCCTTATCTTATAGTTAGGATAGCCTTATGCCTATCCCACGCATGCTTAAACTCCTTTACTGTGTTAACCTCTACCACTTCAGCTGGAAGGCTATTCCATGCATCCACTACCCTCTCAGTAAAGTAATACTTCCTGATATTATTTTTAAACCTTTGTCCCTCTAATTTAGGACTATGTCCTCTTGTTGTGGTAGTTTTTCTTCTTTTAAATATAGTCTCCTCCTTTACTGTGTTGATTCCCTTGATGTATTTAAATGTTTCTATCATATCCCCCCTGTCTCGTCTTTCCTCCAAGCTATACATGTTAAGATCCTTTAACCTTTCCTGGTAAGTTTTATCCTGCAATCCATGAACCAGTTTAGTAGCCCTTCTCTGAACTCTCTCTAAGGTATCAATATCCTTCTGAAAATACGGTCTCCAGTACTGCATACAATACTCCAAGTGAGGTCTCACCAGTGTTCTGTACAATGGCATGAGCACTTCCCTCTTTCTACTGCTAATACTTCTCCCTATACAACCAAGCATTCTGCTAGCATTTCCTGCTGCTCTATTACATTGTCTGCCTACCTTTAAGTCATCAGAAATAATCACCCCTAAATCCCTTTCCTCAGATGTTGAGGTTAGGACTCTATCAAATATTATGTACTCTGCCCTTGGGTTTTTACGTCCAAGATGCATTATCTTGCACTTATCCACATTAAGTTTTGCAAAAGAAATTTCAAAGGTGCAAGTATTACATACCTTATTAAAATGAGGAGATTTGGGGGCTAATAGGGTAATGTGTAAACTATTTCATGTTAAGGAAATGAGGAGTTTAGGGTACTGGAGGGAATGTGGTTGATACAGGGCCGGTGCAAGGATTTTGGCGCCCTAGGCAAAAAAAAAATTTGTGACATCCCAATGCCCCACCCATATAATCTGCCATATGAACTAACGCCAGTGCTGCACACAGTGTGTGTTTACATTAAAAAGCCTGCAGGGACAGGCCATAAACACCAGAACCACTTCATTAAGCTGCAGTGGTTCTGGGGACTATAGTGTCCCTTTAATGTGAGGTAAATTAAAGATTAGTGTTATTAATAATATACTAGATTGCCTACTTACAATCAGATGAGGATGGTGGTGGGCTCCGTCTGCAGTTTGGATCCACTGGTCTGGTGTAGAACAAAATTCAATGTTCTGGGGGAACGGGAAGCAGCTCCATTTTTTGGGGCCCCTTACACAGCTCAAGGTCTGGGCCCCAGGGCCTGACAGTGAGTATGCCCATAAGGCTCACCCATAGGTCCACCTACATGTTCTACCCATGGGTTTGCTCACAGAGAGAGGAGTGTGTAAGGGGGTGTGTTATGTGTTATTGTAGTGGATCTAATGTGTGTGCTTATGGAATGTAGTGTATAGGGATACCAGTTTGTGTAGGTGATGCAGTGTGTTTGTGTGTAGTGGAAGCAGTGCGTTTTTGTGTAAGGGATAGAAAGCAGTGTGTGTGTTTGTGTATAGGGGATGTATTGTGTGTTTCTAGTTGTGTGTAAAGGATGCATTGTGTGAATCTGTGTTTGTATGCATAAGGGATGCAATGTGTGTTTCTGTGTATGTAAGGGATGCAGTGTGTGTGTGTATGTGTAAGAGGTGCATTGAGTGTGTGTAAGAGATGCATTGTGTGGGTGTGTGTGTAATGGATACATTGTGTGTTTCTCTGTGTGTAAGGGAAGCATGGTGTGTTTCTGTGTTTGGTGGGAAGCATTGTGTGTTTCTGAGTATGTATAGGGATGCATTGTGTGTGGGTGTGTAGTGTGCTCCCTGTCCTGCCCCCTGTCCTATAGAGCTCTCCCTTCTGTCCCTTAGAGATCTCCCATGCCCCTTAGTGGTCTCTCCTCTCCTCCTCTGTCCCTTAGTGGTCTCCACTCTCCTCCCCCTCAGTCCCTTAATGGTCTCTCCTTTTCTCCCCAACCTTCCATTAGTGATCTCTCCTTTTCTCCCCCGACTTTCCATTAGTGGTCTCTCATCTCCCCCTTAGTGGTCTCTGCTCTCCTCTGCTCTGCCCCCTTTTCCATTAGTGGTTATTTGGTCAGTTATGTGTCTGTGTATGTATTTCTTGGTGTCTACTTCAGTATTCAAATTTGGTTATTTGTCTGTGTGTCAAAGCCACAACTGGTAAAAAAAGTTGAAATCACTGGTTAGTTTATATAACCACAATACATTTTTCCTGCATATATTTGTTGGGGGTATATCTTAAAAAATATCCATTATTCTGACTTGTTTTCGAACTACCAGAGTGTATGATCTTATTGCGACCAATATGAATATATTTATTATATTCATTTTTTGTTCGTCAGCTCAGTTGACCCGTTCTATTAATAATTGTTTTTTTTTTTTTTTACATTCTTTATTTGTATGTGGTAAGGTTACTATACAGGTCAAATCGTATCAAGTGACATGGTATAACAAATTTCACAGGCCCCATAAACCTCAGTTTCTACAATATTTTTAGGGTTTCGTTCCTAAGTTTCCTCCCCTCCCCATCCCCCCACCCCGCCGTATCAACCCCCGCCCTCCCCCACCAGTCTTGATCAGGCCCCATTTCTCCGTTTCTTAGACCTAGTGTGCTTAGTGGACTTTTACGTAGGACCTGCCTTTATAGGGGAATACCATTCCCTGACCAGCCTCGAGCGTATTTGTCTTATAGAGTGGGGCCCGCCGGAAGCGCTGTGGCTTGCCTTTCGTCCGGCGTTTAGCAAGTGTTCCACAGTGTGCGTGGGCATATGTTGCAGTTGGTGAGGTGCAGTACCTTGTTTAGATTGTTGCGTGGGAGCCAAGCCCCTCCGGCTCGACCAGGGGGTGGTGGCCCCCCCCCCGGCTCCAGAGGCGGTCCCCGCGAGCCCACCCTCGGTGGTATTCCGAGTCGCACGGGCGTAATGCCGGGGATACGCTCCCCGCGCCAACATCCAGCACCCCCCCCTCAGATGGGTTGTTGGTTTAGCCTTATCCGGGCTGTCTCCGGCCTGCCCACTATCCGTGGCTATTATGCGTTTACTCCGGTCAAGGTCCCCTTTCCTCCCCTGTCGGTCACCTTCGCTTCGTCGTTGTGGCGTAGAGAGAGAGAGGGAGAGGAAAAAAAAAGGGGGGGGGAGGCGGGGATCCTGCGCGGCCGCGGTCCGGCCTCCTCCTACGCTACTCCGCCTCCTCGTATGGCCTCAGACGGTCCGCCCTCGGCCGCCCCCACCTCCGGTCCGAGCTATAGATGATCCACGGTGTCCACAGGCGAGTGCAGCGATCTTGTGTGCCCCTGAGTTCTGCCGTAAGAATTTCCATGGTATAAAGTTCATCGACCTTTTCTATCCACTGAGTGATGGTTGGGACAACTGGCGATTTCCATCTGGCGGGGATGAGGCTTTTGGCTGCGTTGAGAAAGTGTCTGGTAAGGGTTTTCTTGTAACGCCCCAGGGGTATCTGAGTGTGGTTTAAGAGCATAGAGAGGGGCTCCATGGGGATGTCTTCACCCAAGATGTCCACCAGTTTGTCATGAATCTGTTGCCAGAAGGGGGCTATCCGAGGGCAAGACCACCACAGGTGTAATGCCGTTCCTTCGGCGATGTCACATCAAACACTTGTCGTCGGGGGCGACCCCCATGGCATGGAGTCGTGTGGGGGTCCGGTACCAGTGCGTCAGGAGTTTATAATTAAGTTCCTGCATTTTAGAACTAAGTATCCCCTGGTGGGACAGAACGTGTATTTGCTCCCATTGTGGTTCCGTTAAGGTGATGCCTGTTGCTTGTTCCCACTTTGAGTGGAAGTGTGCCGGGGGTCCCGCGTCGGCACCCAGGAGCATGGCATATTAGGTCGATACCCTGCGTGTTGGGTGCATTCCCCCTGCGCAGAGCGTTTCTGTCACGGTAATATACCCCAACACGCAGGAATAGTCAAGAGACAAGAAACCAGGATTCGTCTTACCGGACCTTAGAATGGCCGGACTTAGACGAGAACAAGAAAAGACAGAGTCCAGAACAAGCCGAGGTCAAGGGGACGGAGAGACAGCGTAAAGTAGAACAAGCCAAGGACTGGTACACAGGAAGACAAACCGGCGGATAAACAAGCTAGGATAAAGAGAAAGCGGAGTCAGGAACAAAGCCAAGGTCAAGCACCAAAAAATCAACTGAACGATACAAGCACTAAAGGGAACTGAACAGAAACCACGATAGGGCAAGGTGCAAAGGAAACAGGTGAGGATAAATACCCTAATGTTCACTTTGATTGGCCCCTGTCATATCCACGCCCCCAAAACGTGAGTGTATGGGGAACGTGGCATGACAGGGGCCAATGGGAGACTGATTCTAATTTTGTCTCCCACTGTCCCTTAGAGAGTGCGCCCGAGACGCGCGGCGCGCTCTTAGTGTCAGGCGGGACACGTGACCGCTTCTGGCGGTCACTGCCCGCCTGACTGATCTCGTCGTTGGATGAGCCGCGCGCGGCTCGTGCAGGAGCAGGACCGCGCGCGGCGAGAAGAGAGGACCCCGGCCGGCCCCTGGAGAGGGTAAGTACTGCTACAGTTTCAAAGTGAGTGAGGTCTCGGTGGGCTAGGTGTTTCCCCTGAAGTGTGGCATAGTACCGGCGTATCTGGTGGTACCTAAATCGCAGGGTCCCCGTCTCCCTGCTCTGGCCCAGCATGTCTTCCAGTGGCTTTAGAGCTTTATTAGCGCACCAGGCCTGAAGGTATTGCTTCATCCTCTCCCCCAGTCCCTCAATGTCCCCCTGTGTCAGGCCGGGTTGTGTATCACAGGTGTCAGAGGGGCCGGGTTCGTGGTGAGCTGCAGCTTGAATCGGATGGTTGTCCATGTTCTCAGCATCGCGCCTATGAATGGGTGGTTTCGCAGGGTACCATCGCATGTCGGGTTTTGTATCCATACTATCGGTGGAATACGCCCCCCCGGCCTGAAGTCGCTCCATATGTGGACCCATTGTTTGTCCGTGTCCGGAACATGCTATTCTATAATTCGTAAGAGGTGTGTCGCCTGGTGTAGGGACGGGAGGGCTGTTCCAGCACGATGTCTCGGGAGTATCAGTTGCGTCTTTCTTACCCTCGGCGGTCCCTTCGCCCAGACGAATCGCAGTATCGCCGAGCCTAAGGTGTTGAAGTAGGTTCACGGGATCGGGATGGCCTGGAAAAGATACAGCAAGCGTGGCAACAGATTCATCGAACCACGACACGCATAGGCGGCCCCATCTGAGCAAGTCCGCACGGAGCGTTTGGAGAATCGGGAGAAAGTTTTCTTGATAGACTTTCGTCAGATCTCTAGTTAACCAGATCCCGAGATATTTTATGCACTGGTGGCACCATTTAAAGGGGAATGCTCCTGTCAGCCGTTTGACCAACTCGGGGGGTATAGACATGGGGAGGGCCTCCGACTTGTCCGCGTTCAATTTGAAGTTAGAGATCCGTCCGAACCGCTCAAAGGCCGCCAGCAGGTTGGGCAAGGTGATCAATGGGTTGCTCACGAAGAAAAGGAGGTCGTCCGCGTAGGCCGCCACCTTGTCCCCCTGGGTGGCCCCCGCAATGCCCCCGTCCCGTCTGACCGCCTCAAGAAATGGTTCCAGAGAGAGGGCAAACAGGAGGGGGGAAAGCGGGCATCCCTGGCGCGTCCCGTTACGTATCCGAATCGGTGTGGACAGGACCCCATTAATGCGTAGTTGTGCAGTCGGTTCCGTGTTTAGCGCGGAGATCCACTGCAGTATATGCGGTCCGAACCCCATTGCCTTGAGCGTCTCGAGGAGGTATCGCCAGTCCACCGGGTCGAAAGCCTTCTCCGCGTCGGAGAGGAGCAGGCCTCCAACCGGCGAGTTCCGTTGCATGTGCATGATGTTTAGCGCTCTGATGGTGTTGTCTTTGGCTTCTCGACCGGGTATGAATCCGGTCTGGTCCGGGTGGATCAGGGATGGGACTATGCGGCCCATGCGCGCTGCCAGGATCTTCGTAAACAACTTGAGGTCTGCGTTCAGTAGAGAAATGGGTCTGTAGCTCACACAGGCCGCCGGGTCTTTTCCCTCTTTCGGGATAACCGCAATCGTTGCCAGTAGGGTGTCTCCCGGTAGGCGTGCACCCTCAAGGAGAGAGTTCATGCCCATCAGCAATTCTGGTAGGAGGGTGTCCCCGAAGGCCTTGAGGTATCTGGCGGGGAGGCCGTCCGGGCCCGGGGCTTTGTTAAGTTGCGTGTTCTTCAGGGCTGTTGTCAGTTCCTCGATCGTGATGGGGGCATCCAGGTCTTCCCTTTGTTCTTGCGTGAGAGTCCGGTGTACGTGGTTTTCCAGGTATTCCCTCGTCAGTCTCGCCGTCATTTCCCGGCCCGCGCTTGTCTCATCTTTCTGGATATCGTATAGGCCGGCGTAGAAGTTCCTCGACTATTTTGTCCGGTACCTGCGTGAGGGCGCCGCTCTTTGTCCGCAGCTTAGTGATCTGGTTCACGCGGCGTTGTTGTCTCAGCATTCTGGCTAGCATACGACCGCATTTGTTAGAGTGTTCATAGTAATAGCGGTGGGCTTTTTTCATCATGTAGGCAAGGTTTTTTGTGAGCAGGTGTTGTAGGTCTCGGCGGGCCTCACGGAGCGCATGGTACCCCTCTTCCGTCGGGGCGGATTTGTGGTCTTGTTCTAAGCTAGCAACTTTCGTATATAGCTCTTGTAGCTGCCTACTGTGTTCTTTCTTCCACGTTGTACATACCTTGATGAAATGTCCCCGAATGACGCACTTATGAGCCTCCCATCAAATCATTGGGGAGGTGTCAGTCGGGTCATTCTGGTTGAAGTAGTGACGGAGCACCGTCGTAGCGTCTGCTATGGTGACCGGGTCGCTAAGTAGTTGTTCATTAAGTTTCCATTGGCGTCTTGTGGGTTTATGCAGAGGCGAGGTCAGCTGAGCCAGTACCGGCGAGTGGTCCGACCAAGCGTCCAGTAGGATTTTACATTTTTGTAATAGATTCAGGTATTCTTGTGCAATAAAGACATAATCTAAGTGGCTGTAGCCGCGGTGCACCGGGGAGAATTATGTAAAATCCTTGCCCTCTGGGTGCAGGATTCTCCAGCAATCCGCAAGGCCCGCCGTTCTGAGTGCCGAATGTGCCTCTTTGATGCATGCGTCCGGCAGCGAGCAGCGTCCCCGGGAGGTGTCCGTCCGCGGGTCCAATGGTATGTTGAGGTCCCCGGCTACAATTAGGAGCCCCTCCCTGAAGTGTTCCAGTGATTTTAGGGTTCTATTGAGGAAGCTGTGTTGTCGGGTGTTGGGCGCATATATGGAGGCAAAGGTATAGCGCCTGTCTGCAATGGAGCCCTCGAGGAAGATGTAGCGTCCCAGTGGGTCGGTCTTGATCTCCGCACACACGAAGGGGACATGAGTAGCAAAGAGTATGGCCACTCCTGCCTTCTTGGCTTCCCTATGATTAGCAAAGTAGCCAGTGGGGAACCGTCGATCTCGGAGGGCCGGTCCCATCTGTCCGCGGAAGTGTGTCTCCTGGATGAAGGCCACGGAGATTCTATTGGACCATAGTGCTCTTAGTAAGTGCGATCTCCGTTCCAGCGAGTTCAGGCCCCGGACGTTGTTGGACCAGATGCGCAGAGGCGCTGGGGCGAACCCCTCACCGTCCCGGGAGGTCATGAGGGCTGGCGCTGCCACGCAGGGGTGGGCGGTGAGAAGGCAGGGGCGAGAGAAAAGAGAGAGAGAGAGAGAGAAGAAAAAAAAAAGGGGGCGGGGACGAGGAGAGGTGTGGTCGTAGGTAGGGGGTCGTCGGGGTAGTCAGTTGTCCTACTATAGAGTAACACAAAAAGATAAACAAGGTGAGAACTATGTACAGTGTCAGACTCAGCTGTCTAGGTTGGTGAGTCAGTAAGGGGTGGACTGTCCCACATAAAATATGTCCCCCCTTGTCGCTCCCCCCTAGTGTGTTATACAGTGTGTCTGTGGGTGCGTGAAAGTGGGGCTGAGAGTTGTCACTACTAGCTCCCCCTTAGCACGTACGGTCCCTCAGCAGTCCTCCTCTTCCCGGAGGA
Source organism: Pelobates fuscus (assembly GCF_036172605.1). Classification (NCBI taxonomy): domain Eukaryota; kingdom Metazoa; phylum Chordata; class Amphibia; order Anura; family Pelobatidae; genus Pelobates; species Pelobates fuscus. The sequence continues at coordinate 115,931,157 of NC_086317.1, forward strand.
TATACCTCAGTGCCTGGTCATGCCCCTCCCCCCCCCAGGTGGTCCCCGCCAGGGTGACAGTGCTATTGATCTCTGTGTATCGCGGCTGTCGTTTCCAGCGCACCGTGGCCGCCCAACTACCCTAGTAGCCCCTATGTCCCTCTCGTCTATGGCAGACTTTACTGGTTTGGTGTCCCGCTCCCCTCCCACCCCGTGACCCCATGCTACTGCTCCGGTGCAGGCTAAAGACCCTTCCCCCCCCCCCTGTCACATGGCTTTCCTTCCCCGTCTCGCCCCTGACTCGGGGTGTGTGCTCTATGGGCCGGTGTTGAGTGGGCGCTGTAGTGTAGGGGCCATCCCTCCTCACATCCCTGTGGGGAACATTTACCCGTCTCCCCCACGTCTCGCGTGGGTGCAGTGAGGAGCTGCGGGGTCTCCCACCCCCTATCCAGCCCAGTGTGGGGGGCAGATTGCAAAGTGTCCCGAAAGAAATGCAGTTCCGCTCTGTGCTTTCCCCTCCCCTCTCTTAACCATCGGTCTCCTAGGACCTTGCCCGTGTCCTCCCCCACTTCCAAGGTGCAGTCCCCGGTCCCCCCACAGTGCCCTCCCAAAGCCCAGTGAGCACCCTACGACTCCTTGAGCCTAAACTTTCCCAGTGTAGCAAGTCCAGAGGCGTAACGGAGGGCCAGTCCCTATCTCAGGTGCGGCAGTCCGGGTCCCGCCAGGGGAAGAAGCGACACTCCGCATCCATGATCTCCCTCTCAGACAGGGTTGAGCCGCGACTTGTGAGGTGCTTGCGCCTCCCTCCCCACCTGGCTAACCTACTCCCTCTATGGGCAGATGCAGTCCCGTATCCCGGCTCCCCCCCAGTACCTTGCGGCCCGGCTGGTGCCAGGCCGCGAGTGCTCCTCTCCTCACTCCTCCACGCCTCGCGGGCCTCCCAGCATCCTCGGGGCCCGCTCCCTTCTCCTCGGGGGCGACGATGGGTGCCCTTCATCCGCCACGTCATGCAGCTGTGCGAGCGGGGTCTCCAGAAGCCAATTGCTGATGCGGATAGGTGGTAGGCGCAAGGCTCTTAAGGCTCGGGGTACATCTTCTGGCCAGCGCACTTGGATCCAGGCATTCCCCTGCCTAATCTGGAGGCTGAAGGGGAAGCCCCACCGGTAAGCTATTCCCTTCTCCCGTAGGGTCGTCGTTGAGGGCCTGAGAGCCCGTCTGGCGTCCAGGGTGAGGCCTGACAGGTCCTGGTATAGGGCCACGCTTGCTCCCCGAAAGGGTATATCCGCCATTCCCCGGGCAGCTGTCATGCGGCGTTCCTTGAGGCTGTAGTCATGGAGGCAGCACAGGACGTCTCGTGGCCTGCCATCAGACCTCTGCGGCCCTAGGGACCTATGTGCCCGGTCCATCTTGATCACCGCCGGGCATTCTTCTCCAAGGATCTGCCGGAAGAGGGCTTGCAGCGTGTCTTGTAGTGGTGCTGTGTCCGGTTCGGGTAGACCACGAATCCGGATATTTTGCCGTCTGCTGCAGTTCTCTAAATCTTCAACTTGGCGCCGAAGGGAGAGGAGCATGTTCCCCTGGCGTGTGGTAGCGAGTTCAGCCGCTTGGTGCTGTGCGCGGCTCGCTTGGGCCTCCGTTTCCAGTGCCTCCACTCTCACTTCCACTGCTGAGACATCCTTCCTCAGGGCCGCAACTTCCTCCTTCATGGCTGCCCGCAGTTCTCTCAGGAGCCCCCCTGTATCTGCCTTGGTGAGCATCTGTGCTGAGATCGTTGCTTGTTTAATTAGAGCGAGTGTGTCGTCCTGCGTGCCGTCCAGGATGGGCTCTCCCGCGCTTTCACTGCTTGGGGAGCCGGGCGCCATGTTGTCAGGAGGTCTGCTGCTGCTTAGTGTGCTCAGGGTGCACACGAAGTCATCTAAAGTGCCGGTTGGGCGGTGCGGGGTGCCCCCCAGGGTTTGGGGCTTCTTGTTCAGGACCATGTTTGGCGAGGTAAGTGCCTTTTTTAGCGTTTTTTAAGGGCCAGGGGGAGCGGAGCTCAGGATTTATGCGTCCTGTCGCATGCTCGGCTCGGCCACGCCTTCTATTAATAATTGTATGTAGTTTACTTAGTTACCCAACTATGAGTCTTCTTTACTTGTATATGTATTCTCCTGTATAGTTTGGGATAATTCCCCTTTTTGATTTTCTCTATGGCTTTTTATCACTAAGGGTTAAATTCCTTTCTACCAGAGTTTGGATGAACTCTGGTAATCCAGCTACGTCATCCTCCAGTACTACCATGATTGGCTGGAATATGGATGACCACTTTCAAATTCTACCAATCAGAACTGTCACTTGCCTGGTGTATTAACATTTGCAACAAGTATTTGCAACAAGCATTTATACACTTTGTGTAATTTCTATAGGTATTAGTTACTACTCTGTTCTCTTACCTATTAAGGACATCCACAAATTAGGCTTTATTTTGTATTTTTTCGCATTATTTTTTCAGCGTTATATATTACTTATTGAGTATTAACTCATTTGTGGGTACCTACAGATATTTTCGATTTTAACTAATCTGTTAAAGGTTATATTTTATTTTATTAGGGCACTCATTTCCCTCCTGTTCCTGCTTACTACTTTTGTAGTTTCTCTTGGGTTAACCCCTATTCGAGTGTATCCCCTAAGCTTCTATTCCATTTCTTTGTTCTTTCAACGTCTATGTAATGTTTGCGTTTGAATGCAGAGGTATGTTTGTATGTAGTGTAAACTTCTAAATGCAGGTGTACTTTTATGTACATTGTTGGTGTTTGAATGAAGGGGTGTTTGTATATGATTTTGTTTTTTTAATACATAGGTTTATGTGTTTATTTCTAATATTTGTGTTTGATTGTAAGGGTGTGTTTGCATGTAGCATTGGCATTTACTTGCTGGGATGTATCCACATATACAGTGGCACATACATGCTTACACAGATACACATACACTTTGAAACTTACACAGGAACACACACTGACATATTGACACACACAAATGCACACACATACATACACAGAAATACACACACACTGACAAACAAATACAGGCACTGACACATGCACACTTACACACTTACACACAGGTGCACACACACAGACACACACTGACAAATACACCCATACACACATACACTCACACACAGATACACACACATACACACACATGTAACAATTTTTATATTTTTAGCTACCCTCTTCTTATGTGCCAGAGGTGACTTCCTTGGGGTAGTAGTGCTGGCTGGGTCTGATAGGAGTGTGGGTCTAGGGCTGACACTGTTCTTGCTTCTCACCACTCCTGCCTGCTCTATCCCTCCCATATGGCTCTTTCCCTGTATCTGGGAGGAAGTGATAGGCACTCACTTTCTCCCATCATCAGCGATATTCCAGGGGTCCAATCACTCTATTAGAAGGCCACTGTACCTGACTAGGCTCCTGCTGTGGCTGCTGATTACAGTGCAGTACCCAAAATATATTTCAAATGACCACTAGATGGCGATCATAAACCGTAGACCAAAAACTATACACTTGCTTCAGTTTCAAGAACGAAACTCAAAACTATGTAATTTACTTGGTTAAACTTAAGGGCATGACTAGGTTCTTAATTAGCTAGCTAACACAATAAACATCCTCTAAAAAGTACTTAAAGGAACTTCAGCGTGAAGAGTGTGCCTTCTGTTTTTTAGTTTGTTTGTTTTTTCATTGTACAGAAAGTGCAGAGTTCTATAAAAATTTTGACTTTCATGAATTAATCTTGTTACGCCCACCTGGCTGTGAGTCAGGCAACCGGTCTTGTTACTTCCTGGCTTGTTTAGTTCAGTAAAACTAAGCTCAAGATGCAGGCAATTGACCAGAGCACCTACCTAGTCTGGGCTGGGGAAATAAGTGAGGGCTTGCAAAGGCTGTACATGAAAGATCTGCAACTATCTATCGATCAAACAATCTATCTATCTGTCTACCTATTTACACTCAGAGGTTCAGTTGTTGTTCGAACCATAAATTAGATCTTAGTAGTTCTGACTGTAGATTCTGTAGAAGAATCTGATAAATTTACACCTTCAAAAAGACTCTAGAATTTACAAACATAGAGTAGCATAAAAATAAAATCCAATGAGAAGTAAAAATGCATAGTTAATGAGAGACATCAGGGAACAAAGGTCAGACTGGTTCAAATTGACAGGAAGCCTGCAATAACTGAACTAACCATGCATCTAGTACTATCAAAATAGGCATCTCTTATTGCGAAACATGTTAAACTTGTTAGTGGGTGATCTACAGCAGCAGAAGACCACAATGGATTGCCCTGCTGTTAGTCAAGAACAGGAAACAGAAGTTAAAGTGGCCACAGGCTCAACAAAACAGCACAGTTCAAAATTGGGAAAATGCCTAATTTAACTAGCCTTGATTTCTGGTGGTATTTATCTATTACCTTTTCTATATCATGATTAGCCTTTACTACTTCCACTGGAAGTCTATTCCATGTATCTACTACACTTCTGTATCACTACAAAAAGACAAGTCCTGCGCTCAAACTCCCATTACTCCTGGGCGACAGCAATGGCCATAGTACACATCAGCTCAAATACATACAGTAAAAACCAAAGAAAAAAAGTTACCTGTGCTCTTTCCCAAATCCCTATGTATAAAAGTATACATAGGGATTTGGGAAAGAGTGCAGGTAACTTTTTTTTTCTTTGGTTTTTACTTCTGTATCACTGTTAGCCTCCACAGGTTCCATTGGAAGGTCATTCTAGGTATGCACTACCCTTTCAATATCACGACTGTCAGTAGAAGAGGTAGAGGCTAACAGTCATATACAAATGTGGTGGAATCTCGGTAAAAATAAATTTAGTAGGCCGAGATTACCTGAGCAATTGCTGTCATCAAATAGATGACGAAGGGCAAGCAATAGCTGAGCTTACTAGCCATATGGTTAAACTAGCGCATGTGCCTACTCAGGTATGGAAAGGGTATAATCCAAGTAGTTGGTTTGGTAGCTGGTATGAGTGGTTTGGAGGGCTTAAGGCAGTGGTAGGTGGAGTCCTACTAATTTTAATGTTGTGTCTACTCCTGCCGTGTCTTATACCCTTAGTAGTTAGGTCTGTGCAAAGCCTGATAGAAAATATAGCAGAGAGGAAGGCTGCTGCACAGATAATGGCAATTTATAAATATAAGGCTCTAGATCAGGGAGAACCAATGCAGGAAGATGAGTGTTGAAGATTCACATCATAAGATAAGTCTGGTCTGGTTCAAGGTAACTTGCGGTGTATGCAAACTAAGGTTAAGTGATGCCTCAAGTAATTGTGAAATATCAAGAGGCATCAAAGGGGGGAATGTGGTGGAATCTCGGTAAAAATAAATTTAGTAGGCCGAGATTACCACGTGGCATGTGTACGTGCATATGCTGACGTATCGATCAGTTGGTTGCACGAGGCAAGATACGATCAGTAGTGTACGGAGCATGTGCAAGAATACAGGATGTAGTATTCCCCTCCTCCATTGTGCTGGACAAGCCATGCGGTCAAACAGGAAGTTAATTCTCATTTGTGTTGATTGGTTAAGAGAATGTGCGGGTGGAGCTTAATATGGGAGGAGTTATGTGCCTATATAAGGAGCCTGCACTATTGTCCGGGGCTCAGAACTTGCTGTATTTTGGTGACATTAGTCCCTCTGAGTCCCGATCGGTGATCCAATAAAGAATCTCTTCCTTCCTGAAGAAACCTGTGTCCATCTCTCTGTGCTTGGCTTCCGTCAGTTTCTCCGGTATCATTTGGTGCATTGGCCGGGAAACTCATCGTTCAACGGTAGCTGAGAGGCAGAGGCGTGAGACGGTCTATCTTTGCCCACGTTCTCTACGGCTGCACCCCTGAACTTCTGCGTGGACCTCCCTTCGTCTCGGCGCCACTGGTCTGTTGTCCAGGAGATCATCGGCCTCTACGTAAGAAGTGCTGGGGTGTCCCCGTCGATGAGTGTGAACTCAGGTTCAGGAACGAGGAGGTAAGACAACTGCTGTTTTAGACGGCAGACCCACTAGGGGTATACCGATTGTGCGGTAGGCCCATAAGGGGTTTGAATTGTGTATGGAATCTGCCCCCTCTGTCGGAGGGAAGGAGCGAACGCGCACCGCTCAATCGAACGCTCTTTAGTAAGACCGTTTGATTTGGTTAGTCAGGCGGGGTCCTGTGTAAATAGCCCTAGCCGGACACCGGTGTCTTGTCTAGACTAGCGTTCTAGGGTGTATATTTTGTTCGCTAGGTCGGAGGGACCGGGAGACTAAGCGGCGTCTGTGTAAATTCGGTTCGCTAGCTCTCAACCTATCTTGGCTAAGTGGGAAGGCGTGTAAATTTGGAACCCACTAGATTTTTGATAGAGTAATCGACTAAGAGGCGTCTGTGTAAATTCGGTCCTCTAGTTCGCTATATGTGGTGCTTGGGCAGTGTGGCTAACCAAAACGGGTGTACATAGTTTTAGGTAGTCCATTCAAGGTACTGGCCAATAGTTTAGTTGGGATTGTAAATGTGTTAAAGATTGTTTAGTAGCGTGTATATCTTGTTAGATAGCGCAAGCTCAGCCGTCTAGCGAGAGTGTTAATAGTGTGTTGCTGTATCATAGTGCACGGTACCATAACCCTGTATATTTACTGACACTGTATATAAGTACTAATCATTGTCGTCTATTGCATGTTTAACACCATAACCACTAATAATTGTATTGTGACCTTAAATTGTGCTTTGACCTATGCTAACCGTACTGTAACCGCTATTTGTAAAAGACGATGTTACTGGGGTGTGTTATAGACGGGTAATTCATATATAGAGAATTATAGCGTGGGTGACTGTATAGTTTCGCCAAAGGGCATAATATTGATTATCTAGTGACTGGTGTAACAGCTGTGTGTGTACGGGAATTCCCTGAGTGTTTATTGTGTTATTGTGTACGTTTCACTTGGTAACCGTACCACGTGGTGCTGTTGCCAGAGGAAACGGGTGTGACTGTTGAATAGTACGCGTGCATAGTATTCGTTGTCAACGACGTTCCATTGATAAGTATGGGCGCGTCGGAGTCAACGATTCCGGATCCCTTAGGTTGTATGGTAAAGAATTTTAAAAAGGGATTCAAAACATGTGATTTTGGGGTTAAAATGTCTCCTGTACGTTTGGACACTTTGTGCACTAGGGAGTGGCCTACTTTGGTTGCGGCATGGCCGCCACGTGGTAGTTTGGATCCAACCCTGATACAGCGTGTACACGTGGCCGTGTCAGGTAGGCCTGAACTTTACGGACAGTTTCCATATATTGATTGTTGGAGACAGGCCGTAAACGACTCGCCAAAATGGATTCAGATATGCCACGAGGAGCAATGTCGCCTCATGGTGGCCAGGACTTGTTTGTCCACTAGGACTGTGGTTAGGCCCATTTTGGACACGCCCCCTGAGTTCGAGATCCCTTTGCCGCCCCCTTACTTCCCTACAGGAAGAGGTGACGCAAGTGCAGGAAGTTCTATACCCCTCCCCTCATTGCCCTCATCCACTTCCGCTTCCTCCTCTAGTACAGAATCCACCCCCCCTCGTATTAAACCTCCCCTTCCGGAACCAGAACCAACCCCCGTTAGATCTAAATATCCTGATTTGGCGCCACTTCAAACTTCCGGTCAAGCTTCTTCTAGCTCGGCTGGGAGTATTCTATTTACCAACTTTTCCCCAAATCAAGCTCCCACATCCTCATGCCCTATTTCCCCCCGACTGGAACCCATAACTGACGCCCCTCCACGTAGCCCTATACTAACCCGACAACTGACCGGTACCCAACAACTTAGACATTATCAGATGCCTCTTCGTCTGAATCCCGGGTCAGCCTATCTCGATGCCGCAGGTCAAATGGCACATGCTGACCCAGTCTTCGTATATGTCCCGTTCACGACTACCGATCTCTTGAATTGGAAGACCCACAATTCCTCGTACACTGAGAAACCACAAGCTATGACCGATCTGTTCACCTCGATAGTTCAGACACATAATCCGACATGGGCTGATTGCCAGCAGTTATTAAAGGACCACTCTAGGCACCCAGACCACTTCAGCTTAATGAAGTGGTCTGGGTGCCAGGTCCTTCTAGGGTTAACCCATTTTTTCATAAACATAGCAGTTTCAGAGAAACTGCTATGTTTATGAATGGGTTAGGCCTTCCCCCTATGTCCTCTAGTGGCTGTCTCATTGACAGCCGCTAGAGGCGCTTGCGTGCTTCTCACTGTGATTTTCACAGTGAGAGCACGCCAGCGTCCATAGGAAAGCATTATGAATGCTTTCCTATGTGACCGGCTGAATGCGCGCGCAGCTCTTGCCGCGCGTGCGCATTCAGCCGACGGGGAGGAGAAGAGGAGGATCGGAGGAGGAGAGCAGGAGGAGATCTCTCCGCCCAGCGCTGGAAAAAGGTAAGATTTAACCCCTTTCCCCTTTCCAGAGCCGGGCGGGAGGGGGTCCCTGAGGGTGGGGGCACCCTCAGGGCACTCTAGTGCCAGGAAAACGAGTATGCTTTCCTGGCACTAGAGTGGTCCTTTAATGACTTTGTTTAATAATGAGGAAAGAACAAGGATTAACCAAGCGGCCATTAAAGCGCTAGAGGATAGAGCCCGTGCTTTAAATCAAGCCAATCCGGCAGCATGGGCCGCAACACATTATCCTAACACCGATCCCGATTGGAATGTTAATGGCGCTGATATGGTTCAACTCAAAGCCTATAGAGACGCTATAATTGCTGGCATGAAAGCCGGAGGGAAGAAAGCCATTAATATGTCGAAGACAGTTGAGGTGATTCAGAAAAGTGATGAAGCGCCCAGTGTCTTTTATGACCGATTATTGGAGGCATACCGCTTGTATACCCCCTTTAATCCGGAAGACGCAGATAATTCCCGAATGGTAAACTCCGCCTTTGTCAGCCAAGCTTACGGAGATATTAAGCGCAAGCTACAGAAGTTAGAAGGGTTTGCAGGTATGTCTATCACCCAACTAATGGAGGTAGCAAATAAAGTATACATGAACAGGGAAACAGAGACTAAGAAAGAGGAAGAGCGCAAGATGCGTAAGAAGGCTGATATGCTAGCGGTAGCGATCGCAGGCGTAGATAGACGGGGCCCAGATAGAGGCGATAGTAAGTGGAATGAGGAACCTCTGAGTAGAAATCAGTGCGCATACTGTAGGGAAGAAGGGCATTGGAGAAGTGAGTGTCCGCGAAGAGAACAGTATGAGAGAGACAGACCCAGGGCAGGTTACGGAAACTTTAGAGGCAGAGCGAGAGGTAGAGGAGGCCCCGGAGGGAGCAATGGTAATAGAGGGAGTAATGGGAACAGAGGAAGTGTAAGGGAAGATAGGTACTATCCAGCAGCGCAAAGGTCTCGCGATAGAGAAGGTAGGGACTTTGTAGGATTGGCTGACACGGTCATGGAGGACTATTGATACCGACCGGGCTCCATCCCCCTTGGTCGAGCGGAGCCTATGGTCGATGTATCAATAGGGGGAAAAAGGAGTGCGTTCATGATCGACACTGGTGCTGAACATTCGGTGGTGACTGACCTAGTTGCTCCTCCATCTGGAAGAACTATTACTGTAATAGGAGCAACTGGAAGAAGTGCTGCAAAACCGGTTCTTAAAAGTCGACTCTGTACATTGGGAGGCCACGTAGTAAAACATCAATTCCTTTATATGCCTGAATGTCCAGTCCAATTGCTGGGACGTGATATGCTATCTAAGTTACAAGCGCAGATTACGTTCCTACCAAATGGAACAACATCCTTAAAGTTTAATGGACCTTCAGGTATTATGACATTATCCGTACAAAGGAAGAAGAGTGGCGACTTTATACAGCATTGACTAGCCAAAACCCTAGGAGTGATGAATCCTTATTCAACATACCAGGAGTTTGGGCAGAGAACAACCCACCAGGACTGGCCCGCAATATTCCACCTATTAAAATCGAACTTAAACTTGGGGTTTATCCAGTGAGCCTAAGACAATATCACATCCCGCAGAAGGCTAAGAAGAACATCCAATCTTATCTGGATAAGTTCATACGGTATGGTATCCTAAAATTCTGTACTTCCCCCTGGAACACCCCATTGTTGCCTGTTCAAAAGCCCGGTACAGATGAGTATCGACCTGTGCAGGACTTGAGAGCAGTCAATGATGCGGTTGTTAGTATACATCCAGTTGTGCCCAATCCATATAACCTGCTTGCTTTAATTCCGGGCGGGGCTACTTACTTTACAGTCTTAGACCTCAAAGATGCCTTCTTTTGCCTCCGAATTGCCGCAGAAAGTCAATGTATCTTCGCTTTCCAATGGGAAAACGCTGTAACAGGCTCAAAACGCCAAATGACCTGGACAAGACTGCCCCAAGGGTTTAAAAATTCACCTACCCTATTTGGTTCAGCTCTAAGTCAAGATTTATTGGATTTCGAGTCCATCCCAGGAGAGTGTGTATTGTTACAATATGTAGATGACTTGTTGATAGCAGCAGTTACAAAGGAAATATGTCAGCAAGCAACGCACGATCTACTACACATTCTCTGGAAGGCAGGATACAAGGTGTCTAGAAAGAAGGCTCAGTTGTGTTTGCCAACTGTCAAATATCTGGGATTCCATATCTCTGAAGGTCAAAGAATTATGGGGCCAGAGAGAAAAGAAGCCGTGTGCCAAATACCGATATCCAAGAATAGAAGACAAGTGCGAGAATTCTTGGGGGCAGCAGGCTTCTGTAGGATATGGATTCCCAGCTACGCGATACTGGCAAAACCTCTGTATGCAGCTATCAAAGGTACAGAGCACGACCCCTTCTTATGGACTCAAGAACAGCAAACGGCATTTGAAGATGTGAAGAAGGCTTTGATGAGTGCCCCAGCATCAGGTCTACCTGATCACACACGACCATTCTACCTGTATGTACATGAGCAAAGAAGAATGGCTGTGGGAGTATTGACACAGTACTTGGGATCATGGCAAAGACCTGTCGCCTACATGTCTAAGCAACTGGATGCAGTGGCCAGCGGACTTCCACCTTGTCTAAGAGCCGTAGCTGCAGCCGCCCTGCTAGTAGCTGAAGCCGATAAACTCACTCTGGGTCAAGAACTCTATGTACGAGTCCCACATGCAGTACAGAGGTTGTTGGATTACAAAGGAAATCATTGGTTTAGTAACAGCCGTATGACCAAGTATCAAGCAATGTTGTGTGAAAACCCAAGAGTGCATTTAGAGACTGTAAACACCTTAAATCCAGCTACCCTTTTGCCACAACCTACTGAAAGTCAACATGATTGTTTGGAAGTAATGGATGAAGTATTTTCAAGTAGACCAGATCTTCGTGATTTTCCCATCCAGAACCCCGATGTTCAATATTACACCGACGGCAGTAGTTATGTGAAAGAAGGGATTCGCTATGCAGGATATGCAGTAACAACGATAGACAAGGTGATAGAAGCTCGGCCACTGGCAAAAGGAACATCAGCACAAAAGGCAGAATTGATAGCACTGACACGAGCGTTACAATTGGCTGAAGGTTTAAGAGTGAACATCTACACGGACTCCAAGTATGCGTTTTTAACCACTCATGCCCACGGAGCTTTGTATAAAGAAAGAGGACTATTGAATTCAGAAGGCAAAGAAATCAAGTACGCAGCCGAAATCCTACAACTATTGGAAGCAGTGTGGGAGCCGAAAGAAGTCGGTATTATACATTGTCGAGCGCATCTGAGAGGAGATGGTGATGTAACCAAAGGAAATCGGATGGCAGACAGTACAGCTAAGCGTGCCGCTGAATCGGGAAGACAGGAGTATGTGGGGCATATAGCTGCTCTTATACCAACTCCACTGTCTCAATGGACTCCAGTTTATACAGCTCAAAAAGAGGAGTGGTTAAAGACTGAACCTGGAAAGTATTTGGAGAACAAATGGTATCAGTTAGAAGATGGAAGAATAGTCATTCCAGCATCACTAGCGGTAGAAATTGTCCAAAACTATCACAACGGGAAACATTCTTGGAGAGACAGCACAGAAGAATCTCTCAGAAAACATTTCTACATACCAAGATTGTCCAACTTGACTCAGGCCATTGTACGAAGATGTGTAACGTGTGCTAAAAATAATGCAAGGCAAGGACCAGTAAAGCCACCAGGAGTCCAGTTTATGGGGGGACTCCCCATGTCCGATTTACAAATTGACTATACAGTGATGCCTAAATCTGGTGGACATCGCTACCTGCTGGTAGTTGTGTGCACCTATTCAGGCTGGGTAGAAGCATGTCCTACTCGTACGGAGAAAGCAGGAGAAGTTGTGAGATTCTTGTTACGAGAAATAATACCCCGATATGGACTACCTTGCTCTATAGGATCGGACAATGGTCCAGCTTTTGTTCATCAGTGCCTACAACAACTGACTCATATGCTTGGTATAAAGTGGAGGCTTCATACGGCATATAGACTCCAGAGTTCTGGTAAGGTAGAGAGAATGAATAGAACTATTAAGAATCAGTTGGCTAAAATGTGTCAGGAAACCCAACTTAAGTGGAACGTTCTCTTGCCCATAGCTCTATTGTGAATCCGCAGTACACCTACCAGAAGGATGGGCCTCACTCCTTTTGAAATCATGTATGGGCGACCACCTCCCGTACTTGGTAACTTAAGGGGGGATTTGAGTCAGTTGGGAGAAGGAATTACCCGGCAGCAGGTTGTAGAGTTGGGTAAGACTGTGGAGGAGGTACAGAAATGGGTACAAGATAGATTACCTGTGAATATTTATCCCCCAGTTCATAGTTACCACCCAGGAGACCAAGTGTGGATTAAAGAGTGGAATAATGTACCGCTAGGGCCCAAGTGGAGAGGTCCTTATGTTGTTCTTTTGTCTACCCCTACAGCGATAAAAGTAGCCGAAGTGACTCAGTGGATACATCACTCCAGGGTTAAACCAGCAGCAGTCGATTCTTGGCAAGTTACAGCAGATCCAGAGAATCCCTGCAAGATCCGGTTAAAGCGCACGACTCAGTCGGAGTGACGAGGAACCTTGTGGATTACAAATTTTATTGTTTCAGAGATTTGGTAAGTGAGTGAGAAGGCCATAATAAAGCCTGTCCGCTCACCGACGTATAGTATATAAGCCAGGAAAAGTCCCGAAGGGACCCCTGTGAAGACGAGCAGAACTCCATTCCCTGCAGCCCTTACATCCTGGAAGCTGAGGTGCCTTCGCACGGACGAAGACTGAGGATGACGACGAAAGATGTGTTCTTAATAATCTTTTTATATGTGTATTTTTATATTCAGGAAGGTAGAAGTACCGACACTCCTAGCTGTGAGGTATGCATTAAGACTACAAGAACAGGTAACCATATTTCCCAAACCCTAATTTGGCATTCACAATACGAGTGTAAAGGAGATGTATCAAGATGTAGATACCTAAATATAGAATATAGTGTGTGCCATTTAGGAGTAGGAGAACCTAAGTGCTTCAGTCCAGAGTATCAACCTCGTACAATTTGGTTGACTCTCAGGAATGGAGATCCTCAGGGGACCCTAATTAATAAGACGGTATTAGAATCCGTACATTCTTCGGGTGTTCTGCTATTTGATGCGTGTAAGGCGATATCAAGTGGTAGAAAGCCGTGGAATGTATGTGGGGATCTTAGATGGGAGAGGACGTATGGGTCTAACGATAAATATATTTGTCCCAGTAGTAAAAATAAATATGTGAGTCCTAGATGCCCAAATAGAGATTATAACTTTTGCCCATATTGGTCTTGTGTGGGGTGGGCAACTTGGGGACAGACAGTAGACAAGGACATGATTGTGACTAAGTTGCCTACCAGCCCATATTGTAAGTCTATGGAATGCAATCCAGTCCATATACTTATAAATAACCCCGACAAGTTCTTAGATAAATATGGTAATTTATTTGGGTTTCAAATATATGGGACGGGTTTAGATCCTGGGACAGTATTGTTTATAGGGATAGAGACTGATACGGTATCCTCCCAGACTCATCAAGTATACCATTCCTTTTATGAAGAGATGAGCATAGATAATAAGATCCCCCATAATGCTAAAAACCTGTTTATTGATTTAGCCGAAAGTATTGCCGGTAGTCTTAATGTTACCAACTGCTATGTGTGTGGAGGTACTAACATGGGAGACCAATGGCCTTGGGAAGCAAAGGAGGTAATGTCCGATTCTGAGGCAGTTGACCAATTAATATCTACACAAGCCAATTATCATATGAGTGTTAGAGGTAAATCTGAGTGGAGATTAAAGACCTCCATCATAGGTTATGTTTGCATAGCAAGGAAAGGAATGATGTATAATACTTCTGTAGGAGAATTAACTTGTCTAGGGCAAAAAGCTTATGATGATGATACAAAGAATACAACTTGGTGGTCGGCTTCAAATGTCTCAGAACCATCTAACCCGTTTGCTAGATACGCCAATTTAAAGGATGTGTGGTTTGACCTATCCATCACATCTAACTGGAGAGCCCCAGCAAATTTGTACTGGATCTGTGGTAAGAAAGCCTATTCGGAGTTGCCACAGGACTGGGAAGGGGCATGTGTGTTGGGTATGCTCAAACCATCCTTCTTCTTGTTACCTATTGAAACAGGTGAGACTTTAGGTGTTAAAGTGTATGATGTGAATCATAGGAAGAAAAGGGGACCCATAGAGATAGGCGCCTGGGAAGATAATGAATGGCCTCCCCAGCGTATTATAGATTACTATGGGCCAGCCACGTGGGCAGAGGATGGTACCTTTGGTTATAGAACCCCTATTTATATGCTCAACCGTATTATAAGATTACAGGCAGTGGTTGAGATCATTACTAACGAGACATCACAAGCGCTCAATCTTCTAGCGAAGCACAATACCAGGATGAGGACAGCAGTATACCAAAATAGATTAGCCTTGGATTACCTTTTGGCAGTAGAGGGAGGTGTATGTGGGAAGTTTAACCTGAGCAATTGCTGTCTTCAAATAGATGACGAAGGGCAAGCAATAGCTGAGCTTACTAGCCATATGGTTAAACTAGCGCATGTGCCTACTCAGGTATGGAAAGGGTATAATCCAAGTAGTTGGTTTGGTAGCTGGTATGAGTGGTTTGGAGGGCTTAAGGCAGTGGTAGGTGGAGTCCTACTAATTTTAATGTTGTGTCTACTCCTGCCGTGTCTTATACCCTTAGTAGTTAGGTCTGTGCAAAGCCTGATAGAAAATATAGCAGAGAGGAAGGCTGCTGCACAGATAATGGCAATTTATAAATATAAGGCTCTAGATCAGGGAGAACCAATGCAGGAAGATGAGTGTTGAAGATTCACATCATAAGATAAGTCTGGTCTGGTTCAAGGTAACTTGCGGTGTATGCAAACTAAGGTTAAGTGATGCCTCAAGTAATTGTGAAATATCAAGAGGCATCAAAGGGGGGAATGTGGTGGAATCTCGGTAAAAATAAATTTAGTAGGCCGAGATTACCACGTGGCATGTGTACGTGCATATGCTGACGTATCGATCAGTTGGTTGCACGAGGCAAGATACGATCAGTAGTGTACGGAGCATGTGCAAGAATACAGGATGTAGTATTCCCCTCCTCCATTGTGCTGGACAGGCCATGCGGTCAAGCAGGAAGTTAATTCTTATTTGTATTGATTGGTCAAGAGAATGTGCGGGTGGAGCTTAATATGGGAGGAGTTATGTGCCTATATAAGGAGCCTGCACTATTGTCCGGGGCTCATTAGTCCCTCTGAGTCCCGATCGGTGATCCAATAAAGAATCTCTTCCTTCCTGAAGAAACCTGTGTCCATCTCTCTGTGCTTGGCTTCCGTCAGTTTCTCCGGTATCACAAAGGGTAGTAGATACATGGAACAGGCTTCTAATTGAAGTGGTAAATGCTAAAGGTGTATGCATGTGCTGCATGTGTATAGAGTGTATGTGATATACACAGTATGCAAATAGAATATATGAGATTTACACAAAATAAATTCTAAACAGCTAAAAGATCAGAATAACGAAAAGTCATTATTAAAAGTCCCTACTTTGTTAAGTCCCTACTTAATTATGGCAATGACATACTAAATTAGGGAGCTTTCTATTAAACAGCTAAAAGGTAAAGATTAAGAGAAAAAAAAACTTTTCTTAATTTTACTGTTTCATTTGCTTAGTAAATAAAGATAAGTCCCTAATTTGGTAGCCTTATGTGGTATTACTACATTTAAGGATAACAAGGACATTTAAGGATAACAAATTAGAGGATACTTCACAATGGGGTAATTGCTTGTTACTTCACTGCAGGATCATATTAATTTAATTTATTTGTTATCTGTAACATTACATTACTGCATGCATCCATTGTTCATATTTTCTGTTTTTCCCACATAAAAACTGGACTTTTAATCATGATATGGCAGAAAGTCTATGAATGTGACACAAAATATTATTCACCATTGGTAATGTACACTGATCAGCCACATCAGTAAAACCAGTGATGTGTGAAGTGAATAACATTGATCACATTGTTACAATTGCACCTGTCAAGGGATGGGACATATTAGCAGCAAGCAAACAGTCAGTCTTGAATTTCATGTTTTGGAAGCAGGATTAATTGGCAAGCAAAAAGATCTGAGCAACTTCTAAGTTACTTTGACAATGGCCAAAGAGTGATGGCTAGATGGCTGGATGAGAGCATTTCCAAATTGGCAAGTCTTGTGGGGTGTGGCATCGGAGTCATTGGCACCCAAGGCTCATTAATGCACATAGGCAGTGAAGGCTATCTCATTTGGTATGATCACACAGTAGAGCTACTGTAGCTCAAATTGCTGGAAAACGAATGCTGGCCATGATATAAAGGTGTCAGAACACACAGTGCTTTGCAGTTTGTTTCATCTGGGGCTGCTTAGCTGCAGACCGGTTATAGTGCCCATGACGACACCTGTCCACTGCCGACAGCACCATTCAATGGGGACATAAGTATCAGAAATAGACCATGGAGCAATGGAAAAAGGTTGTGGGTCTGACAAATAACATTTTCTTTTATACAAGGTGGATGGTCAAGGCATGTGCATTGTGTATGTCGGGAAGATATGGCAGCAGTATATACTATAGAAAGAAGACCAGCGGAGGCAGTGTTATGCTCTGGGCAGTGTTTTCCTGGGAAACCTTGGGTCCTGTTCTTCATGTGGATGTTACATTGACACTTACCACCTTACTAGAGATTGTTGCAGACCACATAATCCAATTAAGTTCCCTGATGGCAGTGGCATCTTTCAGCACTCTGCCACACTGCAAAAATGTTCAGGAATAGTTTGAGAAACATAACAAAGAGTTCAAGGCCTTTGCCTCCCAATTCCCCAGTTCTCAATCCAGGCATCTGTGTGTCAACGCCAGACCCCACCCATGGGTATCAGGTGGGGGTCCCAGTATTAAGATTAGAGAAGAGAGGACGTAATGTCCCTCCAGGCCCCACACGTTTGCAAAGGGTTGGGGCCCAGATTATAATATTCAGGTGGTCCAACCCATGGGCAGCAGATGGTGTTCCCAAGATTAGAGGATAGAGAATACCCAGTGTCCCTCCCAGCTCCCACCTATGGACATTAGGTGGGGGTTAAAATTATTTAAATAAAGGGGGTGGTCATTCTATTGTCCACCCCCCAAGTAATGGCTTGTTTTTCCCCCCCATTAAATATTTAATGTCCCCTACCCGATGCCCACAGGTGAGTTGATGGGAAGGGGGAGGATTATGCCCCCCTATTTAATGGCCAGGATTTTAAGCATTTGGTCTAAATTTCAGCCATTTACAGGTGTTCCGTTTGGCTGAAATCCAGACAAATCCAGGCTGTCCCATGCTGAATTACAAAATCTGGTCATTGAAGAATTGCATTAACAATGTCCAGATTTTGCAATCCGACTGACCTAATATGCAGCTGGATGACATTACCCAATTCGGTACATTGTCACGTGGACTTTAGTGAATTACCCCAACAGAATCTGTAAATTGTGTCAGTTAAGGGCAGCATAATGATATTTTGATATTTTTTTAAGCCAGCAAACACTTTTAAAAAAATACACAAAACAAAATAGAGCAAAAAAACTAAAGAATATGTAATAAACCTTTATATAAATTGGCTAGATCAGTGTCTCTCTGTGGGTTTAGAATGCATATGAAAGAAGACATTTATTCTGTGGGTTTAGAATGCATATGAAAGAAGACATTTATTTACCTGTTTTTTTCAGCCTGCAGAGCGAGGCAACTGTCTCAATTAAAGTTATAGCTTTAGAATGAGATATTTGTTTCATAGTGATGCATGCCCCTTTAACAAAGAGCAGAAACGTCAAATATGACACCTACGCTGCAAACTGCAGGCAGGGCCGGACTGGGGATACAAAGCAGCCCTGGAAAAAAATGTATGCCAGCCCCATAAGTCACTGCGCCATATATTGTCGCGTGTAATATGTAAGGCTATGTCTTGCCATGACAGATGATTGAGTAATATATATATATATATATATATATATATATATTGCTTTTTCTAATATAAAATATTGGTCCTTTCAGAGTAAATCGTTTAATTATACAGTAAGCATACTCACATGCAGACACAGACAATCTCACTGACATCTCAATGACACACACAAGCTCACTGATACACAGCCTCATAGACAAACAATCTCACTGATATACATGAGCTCATTGACATAAAAACACAAGCTCACTCACTAGCAGGCACACACATGCAAGCAAGCTCACTCACTAGCAGACGCACACACAGCTTAATGTAGTGGTTCTGGTGTCTATAGCATGTCCCTACATGCTTTTCAACGTAAACACTGACTTTTCAGAGAAAAGGCAGTGTTTACATTGCTTCAAAGTGACACCGCTAGTGACAGTCACTCAGACGGTCACTAGAGGTGCTTCCTGTGTCAGTGCACCTACATTCACTCTGTAGGTGCTGAACGTTCCCCATAGAGATACATTGATTCAATGCATCTCTTGAGGAGATGTTGATTGGTGTAACGTTTTGCAGCCAATCCAATGGCAAAGCATTGGATTGGCTGAGATCATCAAGCTTGATGATCTCAGCCATAGTGGCGGGGCCAGGCGAGGGGAGACCAGCACGCTGCGTGGGGAAAAAAAGTTGAGCAAAAACACTATTTTTAAACACACATATACACCATGACCATGACAGATACACACCCCATGACAGACACACACACACCATGACAGACCATGACACAGACAGACCCACACACACACCATGGCAGACAGACACACCATGACACAGACAGACACACACACACACACCATGACAGACAGACACACACCATGACAGACCGACACACACACCATGGCACAAACAGACAGACACACACACACCATGACACAGACAGACAGACACCTATACCATGACACACACACCATGACACAGACAGACACACACCCCATGACAGACAGACACACACACCATGGCACAGACAGACACCATGGCACAGACAGACACACACACACACCATGACAGACTGTTACAAAAACCTTATTGAACTATGTGCCTTTAAATGTTATTTTCACTTGTCTGACTTATTTGCAGTCGTTGGTATGGTTCAGCACGAATCCTTTGTGTTAACGTATAGGTGGCCGCCATTTCAGGACTTTGCACGTGTTCGCGGCCATCTTACGTACGACCAGCGGTGTTTGCCAGCAATCGTCTGGAACTAAAAACGGAGACGCACCCAGGCGAACACCGCTGCGACCTCCAGGATAGTATAACTTCGTGCTGGACCTACCGAACGGCTCACCGTTCGGTAGGACGATTACCCTTCGCAGGGGGAGTACAGCGACCCCCAGGATACCTATGGATGGCAATGGGTTCGTGGAGTTTCACCGTACGAACGGAGACCGACCGCAAGGCCTAAACGTGTGGAACCATTTTCGGCCAGGAAGTCTGTGCGGTCGGTCAAAACTTTGAAAACCCATAACTCTCGAACCATTCATCCGAACGGGTTGGTTTTCGGATATGTTGCTCCCCTGAACAAGATCTGTACAGCGGTGTAGGATTTAAAGGGGTACCCCCTGGTTTTGGGGTACATCCAGAACTTGGTTAAAAATATGTACTGCATAATTATGTTAACTGTTTATCTGAGGGGAGGAGATGTGTGGGAGGTATCCAATATGTGATTGGTGATTTTATGCCTCCCCCTGGGAGTATCCTTTTTGTATGTAACGACAATAAAAAGCAGGCTGGTCAGCCCAGTCCTCAGTTCTTACTTGACCCTCAAATCGCAGCCTCGACTCGTTTTGTTGGGTAGAAAGGTATCCTAGCTATGCTATAGCTAGTGGGATTGTTCTACACTTACAGGACTCTTATGGAATATTAAGGAAAGCCTCTCTCTCCTCTTCAGCAACTAGGAATCCAGACGACTAAGCGGTCCAGCTCTCAGCAAGCCTAAGGGTAACCGTAACACAGACCATGACACAGACAGACCCACACACACCATGGCACAGACAGACCCACACCCCATTACGGACAGACGCACACACCATGACGGACAGGCACACCATGGCACGGACAGACAGACACACACACCATGGCACGGACAGACAGACACACACACCATGACACAGACACACACACACACCATGACACAGACAGACAGACACACATACCATGACACAGACAGACAGACACATATACCATGACACACACACCATGACACAGACAGACACACACCCCATGACAGACAGACACACACACCATGGCACAGACAGACACCATGGCACAGACAGACACACACACACCATGACAGACCATGACACAGACAGACCCACACACACACCATGACACAGACAGACCCACACCCCATGACGGACAGACGCACACACCATGACGGACAGACACACCATGACACAGACAGACACACACACACACACACCATACAGACAGACACCATGGCACAGACAGACAGACACACACACCATGACACAGACAGACACACACACACACACATACCATGACACAGACAGACAGACACACATACCATGACACAGACAGACAGACACATATACCATGACACACACACCATGACACAGACAGACACACACCCCATGACAGACAGACACACACACCATGGCACAGACAGACACACACACACACCATGACAGACCATGACACAGACAGAACCACACACACACCATGACACAGACAGACCCACACCCCATGACAGACAGACGCACACACCATGACGGACAGACACACTATGACACAGACAGACAGACACACACACACACACACTATACACACAGACACCATGGCACAGACAGACAGACACACACACACCATGACACAGACAGACAGACACATATACCATGACACACACACCATGACACAGACAGACACACACCCCATGACAGACAGACACACTCACCATGGCACAGACAGACACCATGGCACAGACAGACACACACACACCATGACAGACCATGACACAGACAGACCCACACACACACCATGACACAGACAGACCCACACCCCATGACGGACAGACGCACACACCATGACGGACAGACACACCATGACACAGACAGACACACACATACACCATACAGACAGACACCATGGCACAGACAGACAGACACACACACCATGACACAGACAGACACACACACACACACCATGACACAGACAGACAGACACACATACCATGACACAGACAGACAGACACATATACCATGACACACACACCATGACACAGACAGACACACACCCCATGACAGACAGACACACACACCATGGCACAGACAGACACACACACACCATGACAGACCATGGCACAGACAGACCCACACACACACCATGACACAGACAGACCCACACCCCATGACGGACAGACGCACACACCATGACGGACAGACACACCTATGACACAGACAGACACACACACACACACACACTATACACACAGACACCATGGCACAGACAGACAGACACACACACCATGACAGAGAGACACACACACACACCATGACACAGACAGACAGACACACACACACACCATGACACAGACAGATAGACACACATACCATGACACAGACAGACACACACACACACCATGACACAGACAGACACACACACCAGACAGACAGACAACATGACACAGACAGACAGACACACCATAACAGACAGACAAACTCACACTGACACACATTACTCATACCTGCCAGGGGGTTGTGCAGTGCAGTCTGCTGTCTGTGCTGGAGCACCCGTGCTGGCGGCCGCTGGGGGAGGTCTGCTGGCGGCCGCTGGGGGAGCTGTTCTGTCTCTGCTCTCCCGCCCTCGCGCGTTGCTGAATGAGACCGGGGCCGGAATATGACGTCATATTCCGGCCCCGGTCTCATTAAGCTGCACGCTGGGGAGCAGAGACAGCGCAGAGACAGCGCAGCTCCCCAGCGGCCGCCAGCAGACCTCCCCCAGCGGCCGCCAGCAGACCCAGGTGTCTGCCCGGCCCCAGGTGCCGACGGCCCACCAGGAAATTTCCCGGTATCCCGGTGGGCCAGTCCGGCCCTGACTGCAGATGAGTAGAGGATAATGTTGCAATTACAGTAAGAATGCCCAAACACATCCCCTACTTTAGAAATAAGTTTTTCTATTCTTAAAGGACCACTATAAGAATAGAAGCTTAATGAAGTGGTCTGGGTGCCAGGTCTAGCTAGGTTTAACCCTGCTTGCTGTAAACATAGCAGAAACGGCTATGTTTACCTGTGGGTTAATCCAGCCTCTAGTGGCTGTCTCATTGACAGCCGCTAGAGGCGCTTCCGCGCTTCTCACTGTGATTTACACAGTGAGAAGACGCCAGCGTCCATAGGACGATGACGTCCAATGACGGTGATCAGGAGGAGGACAGGAGGAGGAGTTCCCCGCCCGGCGCTGGAGAAAGAGGTAAATTTAAACCCTTCCACCCCCTAGAGCCCGGTGGGAGGGGTCCCCTGAGGGTGGGGGGCACCCTCAGGGCACTATAGTGCCAAGAAAACGAGTATGTTTTCCTGGCACTTTAGTGGTCCTTTAAGGTACACACTATGCAAATGAAAATATTGAAGTAAATATGCTGCTAGCTAGATTGCTCAAACATGTCTGGAAATCATTTTCTGGATTTCTATATGCATTGTAAAAGTTTTTTTTCTTGCTTAACTGTTTTTTTTTTAATGTTGTTGCAAGAAGATTATAAAGAAATGACTGCTGCTTAAGCAGACTTTTTGCTTTTTTACCACAGACAGTCACATTTCTAAACACATGTGCATATCTCTTGAAACACCCTTCCTGTGTGACTAAGGTGTGGTCCTCTTTGAGCAAACTACAAACTGTGATTAACCATTTTTATTTTAGCAAATTATTTAGCTTTACTAAATGCAGGAGCTTGGAAAACTGTCCACCCAAAATTTGAAGTAACTATTTAAAGGAATTCCATAGTGCCAGTAAAACAAATCCATTTCTACAGTGTCACCCCTGTCTCGTGCCCGACCTCCCACAGTGCTGAAGGGGGTGAAACCCCTTTAGTCACCTACCTGAATCCAGCCGATGTCCCTCTTTGTCCCCATCTTATCAGTGTCACCTTTGTGTCCAAATAGCTTAATAGTGTCATTTTTGTGCCCAAATTGCTAATCAGTGACATTTCTTTTTCCAAACAGCTTACCAGTGCCATCTTGTCAGCTAGTAGTGATTTTGTATGGGGTCAGAGGCGCAACTAGAAATCACTAGGCCCCATTGTGAAAATTGCCCTGCCCCCAAGCGTCTAATCCCCCCCAGCCCCTCCATGCATCTCATACTCCCCGCCCATGCGCCTTAAATTCCCCCCAGCCCCTCCATCCATCCATACATTTAATTCCCCCCAGCCCCTCCATGTGTGTCATTGCCTCTGTCCCTGCCCCCCCATATGTGTCATTCCCTCCGTCCCAGTAAGTAGGGTCTGTTTCTGTGTGTGTGTGTAAAGGAAGCATTGTGTGTGTGTGTCTGTGTGTGTAAGGGATGCATATTGTGTGTGTGTGTGTGTGTGTAGGGATGCATTGTGTGTTTCTGTTGTATGTGCGTGTGTAGGGATGTATTGTGTGTTTGTGTGTGTGTGTGTGTGTAGGGATGCATTGTGTGTATGTGTATGTAGGGATGCATTGTGTGTGTGTGTGTGTGTGTAGGGATGCATTGTGTGTGTGTGTGTGTGTGTAGGGACGCAGTGTGTGTGTGAGAGTGTATTTGCTGGGTAGGATAAGGGCTGTTGTGGCTTAAAAGGGAGCATCTTTTTTTTTTAATATTTATTTTGTAATGTAATTTTTAAAAAATACATTCATATATCTCCCCCTCCCTGTGTCCTACCAGTATCCAGGGAGGGGGCAGCAAACTCCCTGGTGGTCCGGTGGTGCTGCACACTGGATGGTGTGTGTGTGGAAGCTGGGTGTATTTTGCAGAGAGTCAATGTATTTGTAATGCAGGAATGTATTTACAGATATGCGTGAATTCAACTGAATATATGTATATAATATAATGTGCAGATTTAGTTATTGAATATTTGTGTTAGTTGGTGAAATAATGTAAGACGTGTGTGTGTGTTTGCATGTATGTGTGTAAGAGTGGACTTCAGTGCAGGGCCGGCCCAAGGCATTGTGCTGCCTGAATCAAAGGCACCCCCCTCATCCCCAACAAAACCATACCAAGCAAAAAACGGCCACATCCATTATGTTATGCAGTGTGTGTAGTGAATCCAGTGTCTGTGTAGTGGATGCAGTGTGCGTGTGTGTGTATAGTGGATACAGTCTGTGTGTGTGTGTGTATAGTGGATGACACAGTGAGGGAGTGGATGGCAGGTGGCAGAGTGACTGAGGGAGGGAGGGGGTGACACAGTAAGGGAAGGGGTGACAGGTGGCAGAGTGACTGAGCGGGTGACAGAGTGGGTGACAGGTGGAAGAGTGACTGAGGGAGGAAGGGGTGACACAGTAAGGGAAGGGGTGACACAGTTAGGGAAGGGGTGACACAGTTAGGGAGGGGGTGGCAGAGTGACTGAGGGAAAGGTTCACACAGTGGGGTGGCGTGACATTGAGGAAGGGGATTGTAATTTTAAAAATACCTTTATTTTTGTACCCTGGTGGTCTAATGTCTTTGATCCCTGGTGGTCCAGTGGGCTGTCTCTCCATTCTGCCATGAGAGGCAGAGAGCCAGCACAGTCTGCAGCTCCGCCGCGTGTGAGCTGCAGAATGTGCAGTGTCTCGCAATATCCAGAAGTCAGAGCATTGCCGTGGTAACCTGCGGCAATGCTCCTCTGTGCAGTGTCTCGCGATCTCTGGCCAATCAGTCTGCAGCTCACACCGGGCAGAACTGCAGACTGTGCTGGCTCTCTGCCTCTCAGGGCAGACTGGAGGGGCCTCGCACCCGGCGGTATACTGGGCAAGCCGCTGGGTCCCCTCCTGATGTCGGGTTCTCGGTGAGGGACCGAGGACCTGACAAAGTCTGCCTGCCCTATGGTGAGTTAGTCGGCCACCTAACTCGCCTAATTAGAGAGATGCTGGCCCGCCACTGACAGGGGTGGCAAAATGCCGCCCCTGTCAGAGTGCCGACTGAAGCCGTGGATATTACTGTATGTGCATGCAAACTCTGATTGCCCAGAAATCTCGAGACACTGCACAGTCTGCAGCTCACACCTGGAAGAGCTGAAGACTGTGCCTCTCAGGGCAGACTGGAGGCCCCTTCAGCGGCATACCGGGCAAGCCGTTGGGCCCCATCCTGTTGTTGAGTCCTCGGTGAGGGACTGAGGACCTGACAAAGTCTGCCTGCCGTATGGTGTTATGTGGCCGTCTAACTCGCCTAATTAGAGGGCTGCCGGCCCACCACTGACAGGGGTGTCATAATGACACCCCTGTCAGAGTGCCAACTGGAGCCATGGCTCCACCGCGGGCTATGGACGGGCCAGCCCTGCTTCAGTGGATGTTACTATATGAGCATGCATTGTTGTATTTGAGCAGTATGTTAATTTTTCTCTGTGTTATCTGACCACTCTCTTCCACTTTTGGCTCAGCATTGTAAGGACTTCTTACAAAATTAAAACATACTTTTTATTACTAGCTATAAATAAATGTAAATATTTCATAAAATAAAATGTACATATTTCAGTTTTTGAAGCAAAACATTGTTGAGTAATTAATAAAAATGCAAAGGCACACACTGTTAAACATATACAAAGACATATACTCACAAATACAAAGTTACAAATATGCCATATGCACACAAACTGTTACACACACAGACATACTATGTTACATATGATTACATGTATAGATATATATATATATATATGTATACACACTTAAACACCGGTACTGTTGTACATACAGATGCACAGGGGCGTACCTAAAGCATTTATCAATGCCCCACAGTAGCTGTTTGTCAGCTCCTCCTCCTCCCTACACAGCGCACTGTCAGCTGGGAGGAAGTGATGTGAACTTAGTTCCTCCCAGCAAGCCGCAGGGGAACAATGGACCAAAATGGGTTTCGGGGGGAGAGGGGTGGAAGTACAAAATTACTGGAGCCCGGGATTGGTTGCGGGTCACAGGGGGGACAAAATAACAAGGGGCCCAGCCGTGGGAACACAATAGGAAGGGCTGGTTGGTGCAATATTAAAGCCCCCTCAGTAAATTTTGGCAGGCTAAAGGGGCAGCTGCTTTGGGCCCCCAGGAATAACTGGGCCCAGGCAGCTGCCCCTTTTGCCTCATGTTAAAGATGGCCCTGGGTTGGTTGGCCGACTGGCTTCCGCTGGCAGCTGTGGCTGGCTGGCAGGCTTCTTTCTTTCCCCAGCAGGCATCTCTTTCTACCCCCAATCCCTTTGTGTGTCTCTTTTTCCCCAGCCCATCTATGTTTCTCTTTGCCCCCCCCCCCGACAGTGCTTCTATGTTTCCTTTTTTGTCCCAAAAGCCCTTCTGTATGTCTCTTTGTTCCCCAATACCCTCTATACCCCCTCAGCCTCTCTGTGTGTTTCTTTGTCCCCCCCCTCAGCCCCTCTGTGTGTGTATTTCTGCCCCCAGCCCTCTGTGCCCTTCTTTTGCCCCCTCAACTCCTGTGCCCCTCTTTAGTCAACCTCCTTTCCTGTGCTCTTCATTTCCCCCCACCCTGTCCCCTCTTTTGCCCTCCTCACCTTCTGTTCACTTTGTTTGCCCTCTCTCCCTTCCTGTGCTATTATTTAGCCCCTCCCTTTATGCACACTCTTTAGGCCCCCTCACCTTTTGTGCCCTTCTTTTGACACCTTCCCACCTGTGCCCACTTTAGCCCCCTTTCCTCCTGTGCCCTCTTTTGCACCCCTCACCTTCTGTGCCCTACGTTTGCCCCCTCCCTTCCTGTGCACTTCTTTTGCCACCTCCTGTGCCTTTCTTTTGTCCACTCATGTGCCCTCTTTTGGCCCCTGCCCTCCTGTTCCCTTCTTTAGCCCACCTTCACTCATGTTCACTCTTTAGACCTTCCTGCTCCCCCCTCCTATGACCTTGTTTTGCCCCCTCCCCTGTGCTTGCTCAACTTTCGCTTCCAGCCCAGCCAGTCTTCATTGAGCTCTGAGCACTTTTTCTGCATGGGACTTCGGGAAGCCTACCAGGAAGTGGGTGGGGGGTTAAAATGAAGGGACAGAGCCTACTGCCTCGCCGTGCATTCGCCCAGGGATGGCTCTGTGTTAATCAGCAGCTTTCCAGAAACTCAAAACGGCGCTGAGTGAGGCACCTGTGTTGGCCACCCCAAACCATGCTAAAATGTTTCTTTTCCACACGTATGCTTCCATGTTTGGGCTGTGAGTCGTGTTGAGTCAAGTGGGGGACGACAGAATGGAGCACCCGGTGGCATATCACAGCCGGAATCTATTACCCAGAGAGGTCAGCTATGCCACCGTGGAGAAGGAATGCTTGGCTCTCGTATGGGCATTAAAGAAATTACAACCATACCTCTATGGCCCTCCTTTACTTTAATGACAGACCATAATCCCCTCATCTGGTTAAACAGAGTCGCTGGAGACCATCCCCATTTGTTACGCTGTAGCTTGGCCCTGCAACCCTAAAGTTTCACAATGCAGTACGGGCCGGGCAAACAGAACACCAATGCTGATGGTTTATCCCGGCAAACTGAGTTGGAACCTTGACTGACTTCCCTGGACATTTTCTCTTGGGTAGGGTTTCCCCGGGAGGTTCTGTCAGGCCAGGGGACCCAGTTCAACGCAGCTCTGACCCAACAATTATGGCAGAGCTGTGGAGTCAAGCCTTTGTTCAGTTCTCCCTACCATTCCCAGACCAATGCACTCTGTAAGCGTTTTAAGCGTTCACAGAGTCCTATGGACACTGGGAAAGGTTTCTTCCCCATCTCCTGTTTACCCCCCCAGTGCCCCAGGCATCCACTGAGTTCTTCCCCTTTAAACTCCTATACAGGAGAAAAGTACGGGGACCCCTGGACCTCATACGGGAGCACTGGGGGGGTAATACAAGAGAGGGAGGGCTACCTATCGTGCCATACGTACTGGAATTTAGGGACCGGTTGCAGGCGCTGACCGACTCCGTTTGGGAGAACCTGAGAGCGGCTCAGCAATGCCAGAAATGGTGGTACGATAGAGGTGCCCGAGATAGAATCTTGGAGCTTGGACAGAAAGTACTAGCCCTGAAGCTGTCTAAGAAAAACAAGCATCAGGCGGCCTGGCAGGGACTGTTTAAGGTGGTGGAGCAGATAAGCGACACGCCCTACATTGTAGGGAAATTAGAACTCCCCGAAATGGACCGACCGCTACCTCTGAAACTGTGGAACTGTTTTGGGCATAAGACTGTGCGGTCAGTCAAATTATGACTTCCATGGAAATCCCGAACCCCTGAACCAATCCGGATGATTTTTGGATATGTTGGTCCCCCAGATCGGGGCTATAAGGGTATGTGACTTTTGTGGGATTTTCATGTGTTTTGGGGGTAGTTCCAGGTGTTGTTAAAATGTATGTTTTATCTCCACCCTGTCTATATCTGTTGGTTTATTTGTTATTCACTCCCCCATCTTCTTGTATATTATCCTTACTTTTGTCCACCTAGTCCATTTAGTGCACATGACCACACTACTCTACTTTAGTGTGGAAAGTGGATGTGTTTTGTTACGGTACCACCTTCCGAGCTCCAGACACAGTCGTTAGTCACTTGTATTCCCGGTTCCCCCAATAACGAGACCAAGCTCCATTATGAGGGTAAAACATGAACTGAGGACTGGATCAGCCAGCCTGCCTTTTATTTGCATTTCACACACACAGGCCACACCCAAGGGGAGGCATAAAATGACCACTGGCATCGATGTTACATCCCACACATTCCCTCCCCTTGGTGTGACACATAATCCTATTATTCATACAGTTTGAAATATACTTTTATATAACTTTCATAACTTCAAATCTATCCATCATGTTCACATAAGAGACACATATTCCGATTCAGCATACTGAAAACATAACCATTCTCAAAAATCACATCAATCCCTTCAGTGAATAAAAAGTTACGCGAAAGTCCGTTTATGACCGACCGCAGGTACCTTTTCTTGCCCAAAATAGTTCCCTGGATTCGGGCTGTGCGGTCGGTCACTTGCTGGCCTAAAAATGGCTAAGTCCCGTTCGAGGTGGGTCGGTACTTCGACTTTCGTTGAACTGTCGAAGTATCGTCGATAGTACGGGTCGGCGGGTTCGAAGTTAAAATGGCCGCCGCCACGTGGTCCTTTGTCCGATGTCGGCCACCTCGAGGACTTTGGTAGCTTGGGCGTTTCATTAGTTTCCGCTGTACTTGAAATGTCTTTTATACAAAGTCACAACCCTTCGCATAATCTCTCAGGGACCATAAGTACTGGGCAAATCATACGAACCCAAATAGGTTTAGTCCCGACGGATGGGTCTGTCACATGTTTGTTCATTGTTTTTGAGTTTATAATAAAGTATCTTTAATCTCTTTTATATTTAAGAGATTCTTAAACCACACTTTTTTCTTTTCTGCAATCCATTTGGGACAGATTTTCTCTTCTTTTGTTATGTAAATGTGTGTGCCTCATATTGGTGAAAAACATGGCATAAATGTATAAATGTCACGAGCACTATCTGATTTGTAAACACTTTCCGGGCCATCATACATAGTCATCACAGTCTAGCAACCTAGTCATTAGATACTGCAACCCACTGGGAAATATCTTGGTTGGCCAATCTAGGCATTGAGTACACCTAGATTGGGAGGCCTCCAGCCCATAAACAAATCCCCCAGTGCTAAATGTTGCCTCACTCTTTTAGTGATTGGCCAAGCATTGTCCTGATCTCCTGCGGAAGATTAATGTGCAGCCTACAGCTCCTTTATGCTTGCGCCACAGGGTAATTGCCAGAACTCTCATTTTTATGAACCGGGAACTAGCAATTGGCTTAGAGCTTCAGATGAACACTCTAGTCAATCAGCGGCACCCATGCCGGACGTCAATCTGCATTTCTAAACACTCTGTTTCAGAGTGGTTTAACCCCTTAAAGGAAAGAGAGCACCCAGGGTCCTCCTGGCATCATAGCATTTTCATTTAGATGAAGTTATTATGGTGACCAGAATGTTCCTTTAATTTGATTAAAGGAACACTATAGTGTCAGGAATACAAACATGTTGTAAAAACATTATTTATGTTTCCTGCCTCCTCCCCCTTAACACTATTTACCTTATTTCCAGTGTCACGCCAATCACTCTGTCTCCTTGCCTAATAGGTGTCCTGGATTTTTGTTTCCAAAATATGGTTACTCTGGCTTTATGTGATAATGACTATGCCCCTCATGACACTGTAAAAAAAGGGGCCAAAACCCACAACTCATAGCTGGCAGGTGGAGGCTCTGTAAAAAGATCATGGGAGGGCTTAATAATACCTTCACCCCCCTTACCCGCCCCCCTGCTCCCACCCATTAACAGCAAACAGTAGTCCTGTAAAGAATTCATGGAGGACATAGCAGGTGGGGGCTACTATAACAATAATTAGTAGGAAATCACCTTGACCCCCAGCCCCAACCCATGGGCAGCTTCATAATAAATGGGGAGTGGACATGCCATTGTTCACCTGAACCATATCTTGGTTTGATATTGTCCACCTGAAGCCCATGGGTGGGGAGGTATTAAATGTGAAAAGGGGGTGGACATGCCATTGTCCACATCCCCAAGTTAGGGACAATGACACACTCTCTTCCCACACTTATTCAGTGGCTAGGACTGTCCATAGCCACCCACCCCAAAAAAACTGCGGTTTCTCTGAAACTGCTATGTTTGCATCTGGAGTGTTAAAACCTGAGGGACATTGCACCCAGACCACTTCATTGAGCTGAATTGGTCTGGGTGACTATAGTGTCTTTTAAACAAACAAAGCAGCTTGTCCATTGACCATTTTGTTTGTTTTGTATATTCGGCTACTGACCAATTTGGAATTTTAGAATACTGGACAAATTGCTGATTGGACAAATTTCAGACGAATCGTGATTTGTCCGAAACTGAATGCACAAGTCTAAAACTCAGTGACCCTTGTCTGGACGATGGTCTTTGGCATCATCCTTTTCCTTCTCTTTCTGTTCCTATTTTCCAGACCATGCTATGTTCCTTAACCTATGGCCAAGGACCTTATAAGGCCTGCAAGTGCGCATGATAAAATCAGTGGAATCCAGTGCAAGCGTGAGCCTAAGGAAGCCCAGGAGGTTGCTTCACAGCATTGCAGGAGGAACACCCTACAAGCAATGTAGACAAAAAGTACTGTGCTACTGGGTAATGTTATGCATGATTATATGAAGTATTGTAATTGTTGTCTAAAGTGTCATGCCCAGACACTGGAAAAAACATTATTAGTCAATGGATGTGTGTAGTGGATGCAGGGAATAGTTACTCATTAAAGGTGATATGTCTGATTACAGTACTGGAAGGGTTAATTTGGCAGCTAGAGGGATGTGCCATTTGTCAGATTACAGGAAAAAGCTTGCAAATTAGGTTCCCTCCTCTTCGGGCAAACATCCAGCTGTGTTCTGGCCAGGTGTGGAACATTGCACCTAGGACATTCATGTATACTTTTTCTCAGATCTCCTGGCTATACGGCTTTTGATGCCCTGCTACAGCAAAGGCCTCTGACCTTTTGATATTCTAATCTACAGCTTGCAGTCAGTATACTTTTTTATGCTAAGAGTCATATTTAAAAAAACAATAATATTACTATATATGTGATACGTACACATTTTGCTATATATATATGCAGATAGTAATCCCTACAAAAGAAGTCCAAACACGACCCGTGTACTTTAATAACTTAACTGAAATGAAGTTGTCGTGGTACCAGGAGGTCCATAGCACTTCCATTCATGAACGGTTTAACACGAAACAGTACAATCTAGATCCTTTCCTGGCTGTTTCCAACATCATCACATTATGCAATATGAGTAAGAGTGCTCTGATTGATTGGCTACTAAGACAAGTCATGAGTAAAGTGATTTGTTAGGGGCCGTTTGGGGATAAATTACAAAATTCAGACATTGTTAAATAGCATGAAAAATGTTCAGTTTTTGCAGGACAAATGTCCCCGTACTCAGCTGGATGGTTTTGCACAATTCTTTACCAGGTCATTTGAACTTTAATAAAACCCCAATAAATTTCCAGCCTCCACACTAAGTACCGGGTAATGATGGCTTTCCTTAGGAGCCCAGGTATATGCGATCCATCAGTTTTAGGCATGCAGTTCCCAAACATGAACAGTCATAACTATAATGAGCTAAGTGGCTAGGTTTGTGATTTTCCTGAACACACAGGGTTTTCACTAAAGTCTGAATAGCAAAATCCAGTGAAAACAACCGAATTCCAACCGCAATGGCAATTCTCATATTTATCGAAGCCAAATACAACCGGAATTAGGTTGTCCCAAGCTTACATACCAACCAGCCAGAGCTCTCTTATTGATATTGCATAGCGTGGGAAAGGACCTTCTTCACTATACAAGCTCAGTTTGCACCAAGTCCTCATTGGGCAAAGATGGATTATTATTATTGCGTCACATTTTTTCTTTTTTTAATAGTATGTAAACCTGCAATGAAAACATAGCTGTTCCTTCAGAATGGCAATGTTTTCAACTACAGAGGTAAAACAGGTGGGCAAATGACACTCAGACCACTTCATTTAGATGAAGCTTTCTAGACACCTGTAGTTTAATCAACATTTAGTGGCTGTACCCTAATCCTCAAGCATCTTTTTTTTCCACTTCTTGTTTGGATAGGAGATACAGCCCATATCACTGAGGAGACCTCTTGTCCATCAGGAAATCAGCATTCCATTCTTCTACATTCCATTCTCCTTTTTGGTGTCATGAAGCAAACAAACAGGTCATTCATAGCTCATTTCATGATTCGGTCATATGGTGATGTATGGTTACAGGATTCTGACACCTTAGCAATCACCCAAAATTCATCTAAACCTCAATTCAGATACCCAGGTCTACTATCATGTATGTAACAAATGATAGAGTGGGCCCTCTTCCAAAGACATTAGTTTTCTTAATTTGCATGTTTTGGGATAATTGGGCTCCCTTAGTAGGAAGCTTAGGGCAGGGCGTGCCTGTGGTTGAGGATGGTATGGGATTCATAGTCCAGGATAGGAAGAAAAGTTTTTAGAAAAAAGAAAAGAACATTATGGGATTATGAAGATGTGGCTGGTGGAGGGGAGAAAGGCTAGTGTAGCCCATGGATCAGTGCAGCTTAGAGGAATACAGCCCTGACAGAGCTGGGAACCTGGCATAGAATGAGTCTAGCTTATTGTTTAATGTCTAGTGTAGTGTGGGCGTGTTAGGGTATATATATATATACACACACACAAGAAGAAAAAATAAGTTGCTATGGACAATTATTCTCCATAGCAACTAACTCCCAATGAGGCAGTCTTACGGCCGATCACATGACCTGGTATTGACGCCGACGCCACATAGTGACGTCACGTACACACATGCTGACGTCGGCGGAACCTGCGTAAGTTTTGGACCGGGCTGACAGGGAGCACTAGTCTATTCCGGTAGTGGGTAAGTTAATTGTATGTTTGTATTTTGGTATATATGCGAGAATTTGCATTTCTATTATTAGTCCTGATGAAAGTCTGTGAGTAACAGACTGAAACGTCGATATATCTGTAAAGTTTATTAAAAAAGTTACGTTTTACACTTTTTCCAAGTCCTGGGAGTGCTATCTGCAATATCTTATATATGATCGGCCATTTTAGAGCAGATCATTCTAATTTGAGCTTTCAGAACTTTCAAAGCTCAAATGTTGTCTGGAGGTTTTCTGTTTTCTTTTGCAGGTCATGGATATCAGCATGGAGGAGTTGTTGGCAGGTGTGGCATGGCTGCAAAGGTGCATGGTGTGGCATGGCTGCAGGAGCAACTCAGATTCCTTCTTTCTGCGGCAGAAGATTGAAGATTTTCCCTTCATTTGAGCCCAGGAGTAAGGTCTCCTAGAAGATGTAAGAAGGTGGTGGATGATGGGCTGGGCAGCCATGGCACTCTGGTAGGCCGGTCAGGAGGATCCTTGGACCTAGTGGCACTGCCTACTGGTCTGCATGGGACGCTGCACCATGCGGCCGGAGGCAGATCTATGGCAGTGGAGGTGACGACAGGCCTGGATGGAGTCAGGAGAGCTGCCAGGCATGGGAGGTCTGCTGGTGGAGGCAGAGAGAGGAGAGGTGAGTCGGGCCCTGGTGTCAGGCGCTTGGGGGAGTCTGCCAGGGAGGATGAAGTGCACAGTTTTAATAGGTGTTTTAGAAGGTGAAGGATGCTTCAGGAAGGTGGGCTTTTGGGATCTGGGAGTTAGGAATAGTCGGGTGGTGGTATTAAGCGAGAGGATGTGGATCTGTGTCAAGATAGGGTTCATTTGTGTTGGTCTAAGACAAACGAAGGCACAATGTTGCTTTGGCTAAGCTGTTACACTAACGAAGCAGACACAGGGGTGTTGAGGGAAGGGTTTTCACGGTTTTTCATAGGAGGGGACGCAGTGTTTCCACAATCTTAAGTCAGTTTCAGAGTTTCCGGG
The DNA here is from genome assembly GCF_036172605.1 of Pelobates fuscus. Lineage (NCBI taxonomy): Eukaryota > Metazoa > Chordata > Amphibia > Anura > Pelobatidae > Pelobates > Pelobates fuscus. The sequence goes on from NC_086317.1 coordinate 115,966,231, forward strand.
CATTGTCAATGCCAAGTTGCTCAAGGAGGTTTAAATTGGTAGGGTGACTGGCCCCTTAGACTGACCCCTATTGGTAATCTCAGACTTTCCAAGTTAGGGGTGGTTCCTAAGAAGGAGGCTGGTAAGTTCCAGCTGATTCACCATTTCTCTTATCCCAAATGTTCATCGATTAATGATAACATAGATGGGGACATGTAGTCATTCTCTTTTACATCATTCAACCATGCATCATTCGACCATGGTTAAGAGGGCTGGATGCTGGACTTTGATGGCAAAAGCAGATGTTGAACCAACTTTTTAGTTGTTGCCGATACACCCGGATTGTCTGATCTCATGGCTGGGTAACTTTTTTGTGGACTTTGTGCTCCTTTCTCAACTGGGTGGTTAGGGAGGAAGGGGGCAGTCCATTTCTTCTACATTACCTGGATGACTTATAGTGTGTGGGTCCCATGGGTTCGGAGGTTTGAGTTGGTGGCTCAATGGCTTGGGGTACCCCTGGCATAGTAAGATTGTGGATGCCACCACTTGTCTCTATGCCCTATGTCTTGAAATTGCTTTGGACCGGGGTGAATACAGGTTGCCGCAGGACAAGCAGGTCATGCTTAGGGAGGTGGTGCAGGATTTGAGACGGGCCAGGAAGGTTACGCTGCAGCACTGGCAGTCTTTACTAGGCCCTCTAAATTTTGCATGCTAAGTCATACCTATGGGGCAGGTTTTTAGGAGGATCCTGTCTAGAGCTACTGCTCGGTTGGTCTGGGAGTCTTCAGTTGCCTAAATTGCGGTTACACTTTGCTCTGCTTTTTATGTAGGTTGCTTTCCATTGGGGCCTCTCGTTCTGCTGTGGACCACCATATGGCTGTCCTGGTGTTCTTGTTTAAGTTGAATGGCTGGGAGGATTTGACTAAACATTTTTTTGGTTAGACAGGTGTTGAAGGGTTTCCACAAAGGTAAGAAGTTCCAGGATGCTTGGAGGCCAATATATTTTGGGGTTCTTTAAGGTCTATTTGAGGTTCTCCCAGGGTTGTGTTTCTCTCACTTTGACATATCGCTTTTTCAGAGCTTTTTAGATCGGGGAGTTGGTTAGTAACAGGGCCGGATTAACATAGGGGCTGATGGAGCTGCAGCTCCAGGCCCAGGTCCATGGAATAGGCCCATTGGTTTTAAAAAAAAATAATAATAATTTTTTATTTCTTTTTATTTCTTTTTTTTTTTACACACTACTCCAGGTATTTATCATGTATTTCTTATGGTTGCCAGGTATTTCTCAGAAGTATTTCTCAGGTATTTGAGGTTGCTTAGCCGGTGCTAGTATTGCAGTAATACCGGCAATACAAATGTCTGTCTCAGTATAAACAGAGATTATTCTGCAATACCAGCACCGGCCAGAAGGGGTAGCTGTTTGTGTGGAGAGAAGCAGGGATAAGAAGTTACAGCATCTCCCTCTCTGCCTCTTTCTACTCACTGATCCGCAGGGGAGCAGCTCTGCACAGAGAGTCCAGACAGCAGTTTCGAGCCCGATAGACATGGGCACTGTGAGAGACTTGGGGACGCTGAGACATTGGGACACTGGGAGACATAGGGACACTGGGGAACATGGGGACCCTGAGACACTAGGGACACAGTGGCCCCTAGTCTCTCAGTGCCCCTATGTCTCCCAGCCAGTGTCCCTAGTGTCTCCCAGTGTCCCTGGTGTGTCTCAGTGTCCCCATGTCTCCCAGTATGCCCGGTGTCTCTGTGTCCTTAGGGTCTGTGTCCCTAGTCTCTCAGTGTCCCCATGTCTCTCCCAGTGTCTCAGTGTCCCCAAGTCTTAAGTGTCCCAATGTCTCTAAGGGTCCCCTAGTGTCCTAGTGACATCGGGACACTGGGAGACATGGGGACACAGACTCTAATGGACACTGGGAGACATGGGGATACAAACACTAGGGGACACAGACACTAGGGGACACAGAGACATGGGGACACTGAGAGACATGGGGCACTCCCAGTGTCCCCATGTCTCCCAGCCAGTATCCCTAGTATCTCAGTATCCCCATGTCTCTGTCACGACTAGTAATGTGGTCCAGCACGCAGAAACTATGTAAACATATACATAAGTAAGAAAAGGAAAATAACAGGATAGAGCGTAAACCGGACCTTAGAATGGCCGGACTAATACGCTAGAGACAGAGAATGGTCAAAGGGAAAGCCGAGGTCAAGGAAGCCAGAAAATACTCAATACCGATTAAACAAGCCAAGTCAGGGAAACCAGAGATCAGAATAACCAGGGAAACGCCAAGGATCAGGATACCAGGAAATCAGAAACACGAAATTAGCACTTTCAGGAAACCAGGAAACTGAAACCACGACATGGCCAAGTACTGGGGTGAATTAGGGGTTTAAATACCCCTTTCTAAGCTATGATTGGTCAGAGGGCGACCTCTGACCCCAGAACGTGCGTGTGCGTCGACGTCGTGACGTCACGCACACGTTAGTATAATTCTCGGGGGCGGGGCTATCCATAGACGCGACCACGTGGTCGGCGCCATATTGGATTCGGGCGTGATGCCCGGAAGAACTACGTGCGCGGTTCCCGGCTCGCCGCCGAGCAGGTAAGCTCGTGTAGTCGGTGCGGTCGTGCCGGTCGGGCACGACCGTGAGGCTCGGCGGGCCGGTGACCGCAACAGTCTCCCTGTGTCCCTGGTGTCCCTAGTGTCTCGGTGTTTCCTTGTCTCCCAGTGTCTCAGTTTCCCAATGTCTCCCAGTGTCCCCATGTCTCCTAGTGTCTCAATGTCCCCTAGTATAAAAGAAAAATTCTCAGGCACCCACTGTGATAGAAATACAAAAAGAGAAGTCCTGCGCTTAAGCAGCAAGGACTACAACACACATCAGCCCCAATATATAGTAAAAACCAAAGAAAAGAAAATGTTACTTGCGCTTTCTCCTTAATCCCTATGTATATTTAGACAAATGGAGGTCATTTAGTTGCTCCAATGGCCATTGGAGGGATGCCCGCCTGCCAACATCAAGGCAGACCCCCCTAAGCGGGTCCTAACACTGAACCTTCAGCCTGCTTCCTTGAGCTTCTGGCAAAGATATCTCTAATGAGACAGAAAGGGGTATTTTTTATATACACCCCTTTACTTATTAACCCTTAATAGGGAACACATGGGATGGGTAGCAGCATTGTAACCAGGCTGTGTGACACAAAGTAAATACAAATACAAAAAGAGAAGTCCTGCGCTTAAGCAGCAAGGACTACAACACACATCAGCCCCAATATATAGTAAAAACCAAAGAAAAGAAAATGTTACTTGCGCTTTCTCCTTAATCCCTATGTATATTTAGACAAATGGAGGTCATTTAGTTGCTCCAATGGCCATTGGAGGGATGCCCGCCTGCCAACATCAAGGCAGACCCCCCTAAGCGGGTCCTAACACTGAACCTTCAGCCTGCTTCCTTGAGCTTCTGGCAAAGATATCTCTAATGAGACAGAAAGGGGTATTTTTTATATACACCCCTTTACTTATTAACCCTTAATAGGGAACACATGGGATGGGTAGCAGCATTGTAACCAGGCTGTGTGACACAAAGTAAATACAAATACAAAAAGAGAAGTCCTGCGCTTAAGCAGCAAGGACTACAACACACATCAGCCCCAATATATAGTAAAAACCAAAGAAAAGAAAATGTTACTTGCGCTTTCTCCTTAATCCCTATGTATATTTAGACAAATGGAGGTCATTTAGTTGCTCCAATGGCCATTGGAGGGATGCCCGCCTGCCAACATCAAGGCAGACCCCCCTAAGCGGGTCCTAAGCGGGTCCTAACACTGTGATAGATTTAAGCAGGTTTATTGGACACCGCAACATTTTGACCTGTACCCAGGTCTTTATCAAGTCTCCAGTGTCCCCTATGTATCACAGTGTCTCAATGCCCCATGTCTTCCAGTGTCCCCCCATGTCCCCCAGTGTCCCCAAGAGTCTGTGTCCCCAGATCTCCCAGTGTTCCCTAGTATCTCAGTGTCCCAATGTCTCTCAATGTCCCCTAGTGACATGGGGACACAGACACTAAGGGACTAGGAGACATGGGGACACATATGCCCCCTTTCTGTGTATGTTCGCCCCTTTCGGCAGTTCTGGTTATGTGATTTGTGTCAGTGGCCCACCCTTTTACACCATCCATAGACTTCCTGCTTTGCTGGACACTGCTGTTAGGGGGTATGGGTTTACTTGAAAGATGAAAGCGTGAGATTGGCATAGAGTATGTGTTTTCTCCTATGAGTTTCCCTCCAGCACCATCTCCATCAGATACATGACACTTAGGAGGTAGGACTGTTTTAGTATTTTTGGTCAATAAGATTTTGTAATTAGGCCCATCATAATTGTCAGCACCAGGCCCACTGGGCTCTTAATCTGGCCCTGGTTAGTAATAGTTGGAGCGGCAAGTGGTGGCATTAAGCGAGAGGATGTGGATCTGTGTCAAGATAGGGTGTACATTAATTTGCGTCGGTCTAAGACAGACGTGTTTGGGAAGGGTGTTTTGTAACTTTGTTTTCTTTGCCGGAGTCAGTCCTCTGTCCAGTGCACTGTGCAGTGGCGTTCAGGCTTGTTCATCTGCAGGTTGGGGGTTCCTTTCTGTTGCATGAGGATAGTTCCACACTGTCTCGGTTTCAGTTTTTCTGGGTTTTATGTTTGGGGCTGCAGCATATGGGTTTGGACCCGATGCAGTTCGGTACACACTCCTTTTGGATGGGTAGACTGAGGCAGCTCGTCTGGGTTTTGGGGACGAGTTTGTTAAGTGGATTGGGCAGTGGCACTTGGTTTGGTTCCGATTCTACATGCAGCCTGATCACTTGGTGTGAAATATTGGTGGTAGTGGGATATTATTGTTCTGGCTTATGTTTTTTACTGTTCTTCATCAGGGCAGGTAGTGTGTGTATGTCTGATTGATTGTGTGTGTCTGGCTGTCAGTTTGTGTATATCTGTCAGTGTGTATGTCTGGCTGTCAGTGTGTATGTCTGTCAGTGTGTATCCGAGTGATTATGTGTGTCTGGCGGTCAGTGTGTGTGTATGTCAGTGCGTATGTCTGTCAGTGTGTATCCGAGTGATTGTGTGTGTCTGGCTGTCAGTGTGTGTATATCAGTGTGTGTGTGTCTGGCTGTCAGTGTGTATGTGAGTGTTTGTGTGTTTATGTCTGTCAGTGTGTATGTATGTCTGTCACTGTGTGGCTGTCTGTCAGTGAGTGACAGTGTGCGTGTGTGTGTCTGTCAGTGAATATGTGTTTGTTTCTGAGTGGTTGTGTCTGTGAGGGCGCCTGTGTGTCTGAGTGATTGTGTGTGTGTCTGTCTGTGTCTGTGAGTGAGTGTCTGTCAGTGATTGTGTGTGTCTGAGTGATTGTGTATGCCTGTCAGTGTGTGTGTCTGCATCATTGTGTGTGTATGTCAATGATTGTGTGAATGTCAGTGAGTCAGTGATTGTTTGTGTCAAATCAGTGTGTGTATGTCAGTGTATCTGAGAGTGTGTCTGTCAAAGTGTGTGTTAGTTGTTTAACAGGAAGAGGTGTGGCACTGACAGGAAGGGGTGGGGCAAATGTAAATTAGGGGGTGCCCGAGTTCCGTCATGCCTAGGGCAGCACAGATACTAAATACATCACTGGGTGGAAGGCGTAGTAATCCTGCATGTGGAGCTGGAGGACATGCTTCCTGGGTACTTTAGGTTCAAATGCTTTGCATCTCTTTGATGTGGGGATTGATCTCCTTAATTTTAAGGAGGGTTTGGAGCAAGCCATGTTTTTGCAGGGTGGGGGCATTTAGTTGATTCGAGGTGTCAAACACAATGCTGTGGTGGGGGCTGGATAAGCAAATTGGGGGTAGAAGGGGTTGGTAGTTGGCATAGTGCAGTTTTAACTAAGATTGGGCTATTTATAAGTTGGTTTTGGTAGGTTCGAGCTGGTCAGTGGCTCCAAACCTAAGGGTGTTGTGACCTTTATGGGCAAAGCAACACAGTCCTCTAGGGTAACAGGTATAGAACAACAGTCTCTTATGCAAAAATGGTGTGGTTTATTTACAGAGTGCACAAAAATCCATGTAGCAATCAGTTTGTTCAAAACTGCAGCACAACAGAAAGGAAAATCTACAAACAAAATCCTAGCTCAAATTCGAGCACTAACTAAACATAAAGTAATGTCCCTTACTAAACCAGGGTAATAAACTACACAAATCAACAAAAATAAACATTGGTTTCACCAACCTTTAGCACTTTGTTTGGTGCTGCTCTGCACAGACCTGCTCTCTCTGCAGGTCAGATTGTATCTGACTCCTTTCTGCTCTGAGACCTGCTAATTAAAGCCTCAGCAGTTGCTAATTGGGCAGGTGAATGAGTACAGACTAGGTATGAATCTACGGTAGTAGCCCACTAAGCCTAGAAATGCCCTAACTTGTTTCTTTGTCACAGGACGTGGCCAATCCAAAATAGCATCTACCTTACTTTTCTGTGGTTTCAGGAGACCCCTCCCAATAGTGTAGCCCAAATACTTAGCCTCTTCCAAACCTATCGTACATTTGGATGGATTGGCAGTTAGACCTGCATCTCGTATAGACTTTATTACTGTCTGAACTCGGGGAAGGTGTGTTTCCCAATCTGTACTGTGGATAACCACATCGTCAAGGTAGGCAGCTGCGTATTCACTATGGGGTCTAAGGATTCTATCCATCATTCTTTGGAAGGTGGCAGGTGCACCATGCAACCCAAAAGGTAAGACTTTATAGTGAAATAAACCTTCTGGTGTGGAAAAAGCAGTTTTTTCTTTGGCCCGCTCTGTTAAGGGAACTTGACAATAACCTTTAGTCAGATATAATGTAGTCAGATATCTGGATCGTCCTTATCTCTCTATTAGGTCATCAACCCTAGGCATGGGATAAGCATCAAATTTTGATATCTCATTTAATTTTCTGAAAGCATTACAGAATCTGATTTCTCCATTTGGCTTGGGTACCAACACTATAGGATTACTCCATTTACTTTGTGATTTCTCGATAACCCCTAGCTCAAGCATCTTTCGGACCTCTGCTTTGATGGATCCTTTTCTGGCCTCTGGGATTCGGTAGGGTTTTAAGTTAACCCTTTTTCCAGGTTCCGTAATTATGTCATATTATGTCCAGTATCAGGAGTTTTTCCTGGTACTGGAGCAAACACATCCCGATTTCTAAGAACAAACTCTCGGACCTCATTTTTCTGATGAGGTGCTAGAGTGTCAGCAATGTTAACCTCTGGTACTTTGTCTACTTTGGTCAGAGGAACTTTGTCTGTCATGGCCATCAAGGCCTCTCTGTTTGTCCAGGGTTTAAGTAAATTTATATGGTATATTTGTTCAGGCTTTCTTCTACCAGGTTGTCTCACCTTATAATTCACCTCATTGACTCGTTCAAAGATCTCGTATGGGCCATGCCAGTTTGCAAGGAATTTACTTTCTACTGTGGGGATTAGTACCATAACCCTGTCTCCAGGTTGAAAGACCCTAAGTCTAGCATTCCTGTTATAACTAGCTTTCTGTGCTTCCTGTGCTCTCTCCATATTTCCCCTGACAATTGGCATTATGGCCTCAATGCGATCCTGCATTTGTACCACATGTTCAATAACACTCCTATGAGGCGTGTGTTCCTGTTCCCATGTTTCCTTCGCAACATCAAGGAGACCTCTAGGATGTCTGCCATATAACAATTCAAAAGGTAAGAACCCTGTGGAAGCTTGGGGGACTTCTCTGATAGTAAACATTAGATATGGGAGCAAACGATCCCAATTCTTACCATCTTTATCAATTACCTTACGGAGCATTGCTTTTAATGTTTTATTAAATCTTTCCACTAACCCATCAGTTTGTGGGTGATACACTGACGTTTTCAATTTTCTAATCTTCAAGTTACATAGCTCTTTCATCACTCGTGACATGAAAGGAGTACCTTGGTCTGTAAGTACTTCTCTAGGTATTCCAACCCGGCTGAACATAAACATTAACTCTCTGGCAATGGTTTTAGCTGAGGTATTTCTTAAATGTATAGCTTTGGGATAGCGGGTAGCATAATCTAGTACTACCAATATATAGTGGTGCCCCCTAGCGGATTTAAGTAAAGGACCAACCAGGTACATAGCAATTCTTTCAAATGGGACTTCTATAATGGAAAGAGGAATGAGGGGATTACGGAAAGCTTGGAATGGAGCCTTTCTTTGGCATTCTGGGCATGACTTGCAAAATCGCTCTATAGCAGAGTAAATTCCTGGCCAGTAAAATCTTCTTAGTACTCTCTCCCTGTTTTTTTCAATCCCAAGATGCCCCCCTAATACATGGCTGTGAGCTAGTTTTAAGACTAGGTCCCTGTGGGATTGAGGTACCAGTAATTGCTCAACCTCTTCAACCCCCCTCCTCTCTACTCGGTAAAGTAAATTATTTCTTTCTGCAAAATAGGGAAGGGACAATTGGGATTCCGGGTGTAACGGATCGCCTGGCACCCCGACTGAGTACCTCCGTTAATGGATGCTCCTAGTGCTTCCTGAGGACTCCAAGCACTCTGGCAGACACCACAATCACCGAATCCGAGAAACCTTTAAATTCTCCCAAGCATATGAATGCTGTAGACCATTGAATAGGAACCATACGAATAGGCTTGTACTCCTAGCAGTCAACTGGAACAGCATGCAATAAATCCTTCACCCCAATAATGAGACGACACATCACTTTGAGGGTAAAACAGGAACTCTGGACTGTCTCATCCAGCCTGGCTTTTATTACAATAATACACATACAGGCCACACCCAGGGGGAGGCATAAAATAACCAATCACATACATGGTTCAGCCCACACATCCCCTCCCCTCAGATAACATTAAACCCAATTATCCGGTACACTTTTCCAGCCAAGTTCTGGATGTACCCCAAAAACAGGGGGTACACCTTTAAATCCAGCATCGCTGGATAGCCCTTATTCAGGGGGACAACATATTCAAAATTCAAGTCATTCGGATGAACGGTTCGTGAGATATGGGGTTCCAAAGATTTGACCGACCGCATGGGTAAAGTATCCGAAAACAGTTCCATGCATTTTGGCCCTGCGGTCGGTCACAGAAAAGGGAATGAAACAGACGAATTGCCTGGGTTATAGAGACTAAGGGGAATTCGCATGAATCCCCTAGTTCGTGAGTTTCTTTCTACCGAACGGCGGGCCATTCGGTAGTTTCCCCACGAAATCCTGGACGTCTGGAGGTCTCAGCGGTGCTTGCCTAGTCGAGTGTCCGTTTTCAGTTCCAGACACTCGACGGCAAAACACCGCTGTTCGGTAGTTTAAGATGGCCGCCGCCACGTGTTCAGCTCCCGAATGGCGGCCACCCAGAGGACAAAGACCACACTGCACGGATTGCCAATTACCCGTTTGCAACATTGTTGCAAACGGTAATTGGAGGCACACTTAGTCCTGGGTGGTCTGGTTGTTCGGTAGTTTCCCTCAATATAATGAATGGAGGGATTCTACCGAACAATCAGATGAATGCTGCATACATATCCCAGGTAAAACTGAACACAGTATAACATATATAATATGAAAGGCAATATACTGAAATATGCTCCACAGTCTTAAAGGGACAGTAGTCCCAAAAGTCCCAATCTGTCCATAGATGATTTTAAAGGGCCAGTAGCCGCCATATAAAGTACAATATGCCCCAAATAACCCAGGGGCCATAGTCAGTAGGTAGTAGGCTATCAAACAGGCTTCTCCAGAGCCCAGTGGCGAGGTTGGTTTCGCCACACCGGGTTAACAGGAGTACCTTCCACTACCTGAACATTGTTACGGGCAGCTACCAAGGTTTGATCCTCCCATTGGGCAGCCCGAAAATGTCCTGAACTAATACCTAGATGATGGAACTCCACCTCTTCCCTTAGATTTTCTACTTGGGAGGAATCACTTTCATTGTGTTCCCCTTCCTCAGCCAAACATACTACAGTGGGTTCATTTTCACTATACTGCTCCAAATCAATCGTAGAAAAAGGGAAACCATTCTCTAAACCCACTGTTTCTGCCTCTACCTCTGTACGCTTATCCTGTTTTATTACAGTATCTTCCCAAATTTTCCGAAAGAGGGGAAAATCACACCCCAATACAGCATCATAAGGCAATGATGGTACCACCCCAACTCTATGTTTTATCACCCCTACCGTGGTAGCAAATTTCTTTAAACCCATCAGACTTCTTTGCAGGTATCCTGTTACTTTGCAATTTGGCGTCAAGGTAAGGTTCTTTACTCTGAGTTTCATTAGCAAACCGGCATCTCTCTGTCAAGTTCATCATTTCTTCAGGGTCCTTTGGATCCGCTTGACTGACCCATTTCCGTAGCGCTATCGGCAGACTCCTGAGGAAGCAATCCATAACCACCTTTTCAATGATTACTGCAGCAGAGTTGATTTCTGGCTGTAGCCACTTCTGGGCAAGTCTCAAGAGGTCATACATTTGTGACCTAGTAGATTTCTCGGTATCATAAACCCAAGCATTATATCTTTGGGCTCGCAATGCAGGCGTAACTCCAAGCCGTGTTAGTATTTCTGCTTTCAATCGGTCATAGTCTTGTGCTTGGCTGAGAGGCAAATCATCATATGCTTTTTGGGATTCTCCACTGAGGCAAGGGGCTAATAATCCTGCCCACTGATCTGGAGGCCTTCCTTCTCTGGTAGCAATCCTTTCAAAGGTTGTAAGGTAAGCCTCCATGTCATCTACCTCACTCACTTTATGTAAAACGTCAGTAACTCAAATCCGGCGCCCCCTATCCATAGTAGGGGTATGCAATATTATTAGTACATACACTAATATTATTAGTACATGTTGTACATTCACACAAAGCGAACAGTGTTAGTGGGTTCACATGACTTTTTGTGGATGGCTGTGAATATGTCTCTGCGTTGGTCTAGCTGTGCCTTAGACTGTGTATCATGTATTGTTATAGTGGGGCTCAATATATGTTTCTATGTGCATAATACTCAAGCTGCTGCTTTGGATTTAAGCATATATCTAGACTGGTGTGATTAAATAGATCACATAAAATGTTGTATCTGTTTATTCTAGTATGATGAGAGTTAACCACTCTCAAAATCAAATTAATATAGGGCTGTAAAGGTGGGGTTTTACTAATAGAGCTACATGTTGAAAAAGTTGCTAGCCCCAGAAGCAGGGAATGGGGATGGACAGGTATGGACAAATTTGCACTGCAATTCTTGATGTTGGAAAAGAGATATTTTTGCACGATAGTTCACATCACATTCCCCAAAATATGGAATAAAGCTGTCCAGGATATTCTAACTGTGTCTGGGTGGACCCAGAGTCAAAGGGGTGGAGAACACAGAGCAGCTTTACCATGGCTCAAGAGGGTGTGTTGATGTTTGATTAAAAGTCCCATGTCTTTTTTTTTATTTATGATTTCATATTTTAATTTGTTTTTATTTTTTTATTTTTTTATTAATCTTTCTTTTATTGAGATGAAAACATTATACAGAAGAGAAAAAACTATAGTGCAGCGCAAGCCAGCCTGGCAACATCGTCGACATACAGGATTAGGTATGCAATACTCTGAGCAAGAAAGACATCTCTTTTTTTTATTTTTTATTACTGTATATTACAAGGTAGGTACCAGGCTAAGGATGTTCGTCTAGATCAACAACATAACATAGTTTCACCACAGGAGAGGCTATCTAGACTGACGTAAATAAACTACATAAGTAATAGAAGGTAGAGTATACACATCCTAGAAGTTGTGAGGCACAGTGAGGCACAGGGATTAGTAGTGGTAAGCATACCAAAGCATTAGTAAATTGTGAGTAGTGAGGTTGCATCAATGGTTATTCTAAGATGCGGTGCAGGTTTAAACCACTGTGGCCTTTTAGGGTGATAGGTGGCTCGTGGGATAGCATACATGCCTTAATTGCCTTATTAGTGAGCTAAGTCTGAGGGAATTATAGTGGCACATAGCGTCATATTGGTAACAGAAGAAAAGAAGATAAGAGGGCAACAGGCCTAAATAAACAAAACATTTATAGTAAAGGATGTTCGCCGTTGAGTCTGGGGGGTTGTCTCCAGTTGAGCCCCCAGCTTGGAAGAAGAGTGGCAGAAAATCCAGCCTCATCACCCCCGTGTGCTGCATGGGATGTGGGTAGGTGAGAGCCGTGCTGCTGGCAGACATCAGGCTGTGTTGAGGAAATGGTTCCCAGCACCGCCCCTTCATATATTATTTCAACACATAATACAATACAAAACAAATCATACAAAGTGGCATTATGACAATCAATGTATGCATAAATCACATACAGTCGTCCGCATGGTTCCCATACATAATAAATAACCGTACAGCCAAGTCACTTAAACAAACACTAAGACAAACACTGCGACTGCGAGACCGATCACTACTTTAACTTGTATTTATTCCCAATGCTTTAGATAAAAACAAGCTATTTTTAGGGCTCAATATTAAAGGGCAGTAACCTTTTCTATTAGTTCTCTATAAATGGATGAAAATCTATATTCCGAGTGATAATTGTAAAGTCCATATTTTTTTCCATCTCCAATTGATAAAGCAATTGTTTTATGAATAATGCTTTTGTTGTAATAATTACCGTATTTATTGGCGTATAACACGCACTTTTTCTCCCTGAAAATGATGTGTGCGTGTTATACGCCGATATACCGTATTTTTCGCTCCATAAGACGCACTTTTTTTCCCCTCAAAAGTGAGGGGAAATGTCTGTGCGTCTTATGGAGCGAATGTGAAGGTTTACTTACCGGTCTTGAAGCGTGGGCCGGTGTTCAGCACGCACCGCGGTACTGGAACTTCAATTTCAGGTTCCGGTTTCCGGAAACCGGAACCTGAAATTGAAGTTCCAGTACCGCGGTGCGCGCTGTAAAGCCGGCCCACGCTTCAAGACAGGTAAGTAATTATGGGACATGGGGAGGGAAAGTGCACTATGGGACAAGGGGAGGGGGGGACACTATGGGAGGGGGGAAGAACACTATGGGATGAGGGGGGGAACACTATGGGAGGGAGTGGAGAATACTATGGGGGGGGGGAATACTATGGAAAGGTGGGGAACACTATGGGATGAGGGGGGGGGGACACTATGGGAGGGGAGGAAATTTCCTGAAATTTCCTTCTTAAAATGAGGTGCGTGTTATACGCCGGTGCGTGTTACACGCCGATAAATACAGTACTTGCTTCCAGTGTTGAGCAATTAATATTTTTGCTGCCATTAAGCAATTGGTGTTTTTTTAACACCTACCGTACTATTTATGTTTAGCAAAGCAGTTCCTGTTTTTTTTTTTAATCAACGGTCTCCCAATAATATCCTTTACAGTTTTAAATACTATAAGTCCCAAAATTTAACTATTCTAGGGCAATTCCACCATATATGATACATGGTTCCCTCCTGATGTAAACATCTCCAACAAACTGGAGAATTAGAAGGGGAGATCCTTGAAAGCCTTACTGGCACCATGTACCACCTGTACATGACTTTTGCTTGTTTACTTACTTGTTAAGACAATGTATATGTTTTTTTATTTTTTAAAGTGTAGAATCCCAAACCCTATAATTTATAGAGATCGCAAAATCTTTTCCCCGTTGTTTCATAGCAGACAATTTAAATATCAAAGTTTTCATGTTTAATAATTCCATTGCATTAGAAATAGATACTTTTTGACTTGTACCATTGAATTTTTTTCTTAAGTAGGTTGATTATAACATTATTCAACTTTAACAGAAGTTCTTTAAGAAACCCTTGAACTCGAAGGTATTTAAATATATCTTGTTGAGAGAGGTTTAATTTCTGCTTCAATTTATCAAAAGATAATATTTGATCATTCTCACATAATTCCCCTATTGTGCATTCCCGTTGTTTAGTCCACCTTCTTAAATCAATGTCAGGCATTACTGTCTCCAATATTATAATATTAGGAACTTCATAAATGTTATTATTAATTTTTACATCTTTCTTTATACCTTGCCATCCTTTCAATTTGCAAGTTTTTATGTTGCTGAGAAAAGTATGTGGAGACCTTCAGTGTGTTTTGAGCGTAATCCTTGACAATTTGCATGATATATGAAAAGTACAAAAGCTCTTAAAGGGACACAATTGTCACCAGAACAACTACAGCTTAATGCAGTTGTTCTGGTGTCTACAGCCTGTCCCTGCAGAGAAAAGGCAGTGTTTACATTTCTGCCTAGTAACACCTCTAGTGGCAGTCACTCAGGCGACATAAAAAAGGCATTGATTCACTGCGAGGAGATGTTGATTGGCGCAGCGTGGCGTTTTGCCGTGCATACACAATAGCCTCCCAATGCTTTCTCATAGGGAAAGCATTGGATTGGCTGAGGTGAACAAATTTGATGAATTTTTGGGTGAAGCTAGCTGCAAGGAGACCTGAGTGGCGCTGGAAAAAAAGTGAATAATTCACCTTTTTTTTAGCAGTAGCAACGTGGCGGGCGGACACCTACGGCACTTTAAATCTATAGTGTCAGGAATAAGTTTGTATTCCTGACAAAGTAGTGTTCCTTTAAATCGGGCTTTTAAGATTTTTTGCTCACATGCTGTTTCCCAGTTTACTGACAGGTTTCATTTTATTTTATTTTTTTTACATCTGCAAGTTTCATGTGATCTATTTTTGTTTTAATTTAATGGTAAATAGAGAAAGAGGAACAAAGACATTTCGAAATGTTTATCATTTTATATATCTTTTGTCCATAATTATTGTGTATCACATGCTGGGAGCATGTCACTTTGGTGACTAAAAGTAAGATTTCAAAAGCAAAAACTTAGGCAATCTACAAACAAAACAAAACAGAGCAAAAACTGCAAATTGCCTGGGGACCCCTTGGGTAAAGTGGTAATCCAGACTTTTAAAACTCTTCCTCACTGTGCCTAGAAGGATATCAGTCACACCTAACTGATGAGGCCCACCAAAGTTGATAAAATCTATTGGAGTTGTTGTATCTCTCATGTAGAGGGATCCTACTAGAATTTTGGATCTTGACTTGACTTGGCCTTTTATGTAAATGATATAGGACATGGGTTCTTTCTGTAATGGCACCAGATAAGCTAACACTAGCTTGGCAACTAAAGGCGGATCCAATGAACGTCAAGCTATTTGAGTTGTTGTCTGTTCTTAATTGTGTCTGCTTTGATTACTTTAAACCAATAAGCATATAAGCTAGTTACAAAGTTGCATAGGCTGAAAAAAGACTTGCATCTATCAAGTTCAGCCTTTCTCACATCTGTTTTTGCTGTTCATCCAAAAGAAGGCAAAAATAAACAGTTTGAAGTATTTCAAGTTTGATACAAACTAGGAAAGAATTCCTTCTCGATCCCAGTATGGCAGTCAGATCCCTCACTGGATGAAGAAACTGTTACCCCACTTATTAAAAATGATATCCCTAAATATTATGTTTTTGCAAGTATTCATCCAGCTGCTGTTTAAACATACAATAGCATGTTCAGGTGAGTGCAGCCAGCCCCTTGTTTTCCCGCTGTTTAAACATATGTACAGACTCTGATAAAACCACCTCTTCAGGCAGAGAATTCCACACAAAATACAAAAAACAGAGAATTAACTGTAGTGCTATATAACACAGAGTACCTAAGGTTTTTAAAGTGTTCCCTTATAGACACTCAAAATACAATAGTAAAAAAGAAAAGGAAAAAACTGTGTTGTTCACCACATAGTGATAATAATGAAAATAATACAAACTGGATATCGTAGATGTATTCAGTCTTAAAAATATATCTATAGAAAAAAATATAAAAGTATATAGTGTAATATTGTTAACACATATAGAGGGTGGGGGTGGTAGAGAACTCACAAGATTAGGATGAATTCAGGCGTATCTCATTTAATATTAGGGAATTAATGAGATGTGAGGAACCTCCAGTGATGTAATTCTGGATAGAAAGTGACAAATCTTCTTGCCCACTCGAAGTAAAAGAAGAAAATTGATAGTGCAGATTGTATAAAAAAGATTACAATTTATTACAAATATTGCACTTACAATGTTTCAAATAAAAGACAGCATGTCTCCACACCAAGGTGAGTGTTTCCATATCAATAGTGTTTGGTGTTATAGACATTCTTAACCATAGAACCTTCTCTCTGTTCTTATTCTATATATTTAACAAGGATCATAAGAGGACAGGCTACACTTATTCATTGAAAGGCAGGGATTATAACGCTCTTTCCTGCTATTGAGAGCTTTGCACAAAGCTCCAAAAAGTATGAGGATTTCAAATATATTCATCATAGATATATGTGAACTACAATATATTACACCATATTACTTTTTTTGTGTTGTTTCATGATTCATATTGAGATATACAATTAAGAAAGATTACAGTCACTAATCTCTTGGCACAGTATCGTTTATCTTTTTTTGTGTATTACTTTTGTCTGCCGGGGAAGAGGGATTCCTGGCCATGATGTGTACTGCTGCCTATGGTATCTGAAACAGTTTGTTGTTAAGCAATTGTACTTTGTCTTCTTTTTGAATCTCTATACTGTATCTGGCTCTATGTATTGTATGGCTATCTCTGTATTGCATTCAATTATGTGTGCTGTATTGTACTTAACTTTAAATACTGTATAGATATCTCTATATTATACCTAGTTCTGAGTATTTTCTGAGCAACTCTTTATGGTATACAGCTCTGTGTCTGGGACTACTATTAGTGGTTGAGTACATGACCATGAGGTTAAGTGGACAGATGCCAGGATAGGAGTCTGGCACCAAACCATCTTAATTTTAACCAGCCTCAACTGCGGATAACCCATTGAAAGGCCTATCCCTGTTTGGTTATAGGGGGTGAGTTGATGGACAGACACTAAATGAGGTTTGCAATCATAATAATTTCTAGAGTATAAAAAAGTGTGATTTTGTATTGCAAAGTACATAAAGGTAAATATTTTTATACCCAATTCTGGCAGTGAAGGATTTATAACCAACAACCCCAATGTCTTAAAATGATCCCTTCAAAGACTAGAACCCAATCTATTTGAGAATCTGCACAAAGATTTTAAGATTGCTCTCCAGCAACAGTCCACATCCATCCAGAACTTTAGAAAAAAAGAGTGTTCAAAATGCACAGGACCTAGATCAGCAAGGCTGGGACAGACTTGATTTATAAAACCCACAAATATAATTGCTTGCAGACCATGGCAAAACTATCAGGGTCTCTGAAATCACTTTTGCAACCAGGTCCTGGAGTTCTGCCTGTATGAAAACAAAAAGAAAAACAATCTTCTGGCAAATTTCACCACTTGCCCAAAGGAATCACAGTTTCAAAAAACAGAGCCAAAAAATCCATTTTGTTCAGGTGTAGAGTTAAAGGACCACTCTAGGCACCCAGACCACTTCAGCTTAATGAGCTGGTCTGGGTGCCAGGTCCTTCTAGGGTTAACCCATTTTTTCATAAACATAGCAGTTTCAGAGAAACTG
Source organism: Pelobates fuscus (assembly GCF_036172605.1). NCBI lineage: Eukaryota > Metazoa > Chordata > Amphibia > Anura > Pelobatidae > Pelobates > Pelobates fuscus. The sequence continues at coordinate 115,983,713 of NC_086317.1, forward strand.
CTATGTTTATGAATGGGTTAAGCCTTCCCCCTATGTCCTCTAGTGGCTGTCTCATTGACAGCCGCTAGAGGCGCTTGCGTGCTTCTCACTGTGATTTTCACAGTGAGAGCACGCCAGCGTCCATAGGAAAGCATTGTGAATGCTTTCCTATGTGACCGGCTGAATGCGCGCGCAGCTCTTGCCGCGCGTGCGCATTCAGCCGACGGGGAGGAGAAGAGGAGGATCGGAGGAGGAGAGCAGGAGGAGATCTCTCCGCCCAGCGCTGGAAAAAGGTAAGTTTTTACCCCTTTCCCCTTTCCAGAGCCGGGCGGGAGGGGGTCCCTGAGGGTGGGGGCACCCTCAGGGCACTCTAGTGCCAGGAAAACGAGTATGCTTTCCTGGCACTAGAGTGGTCCTTTAAAGAAACCTTTTTTAATGGCATTACTCACAAACTTTTTCCACTCAACCATCTTTTCACACACAGTCACACTCAGTCAGCCCTCTCACTCAATAGCTCTTCTCAGTGAGCGTTGTGTGTAGTGACTGAATGTTGAATGTGCATAGGGGAGAAAAAATGTTGTGTGTGTAGTGGGTGAGTGTTGTGCAGAGTGTAAGTAGACATGCTAATTTAAAATAAAGCTGTTATTTTGTTTACTGTTAAGTCCTATGAGTGCACTTCTCATCAGATATTTTCTATGCACAGAGATTGGAAACAAGGCAAACAAAAAAAACTGGAAGACAGACAGGGTTATTTCCCAAACTTATATTTTTTCTGACTGAAGCCAAGCTGTGACTATTCTCTTGCGACCCGTTTTTTTCTCTCCATAAGTTGAAAGGGTAATCCAGGTGTGGACCCCTTGCTCACGGTGCCTAGAGAGATATCAGCTATGCCTCACTGATGATGCCTAACAAGGCTGAAACAATCGTCTGGGGTTGCTGTATCTCTCGTGCAGAGAGAACTTGCTGGCATTTTGGATCTGGACTGCCTGTATGGGTGGGACCAGTCTGATATGCTTCAGAGATGTTCTCTCTGTAATGGCACAAGATGAGCTAAAACCAGCTTGAGTTCTGAGCGGGGACCCACCGAAGGGCAGGGTATTTCAGCTGCTGTCCGTTCTCAGAATACTCTTGCGACCCATTTTTTGCTCTCCATAAGTTTAACCCCTTACGGACACATGACATGTGTGACATGTCATGATTCCCTTTTATTCCAGAAGTTTGGTCCTTAAGGGGTTAAAGGGTAATCCAGACGTGGACCCCTTGCTCACAGTGCCTAGAGAGATATCAGCTATGCCTCACTGATGATGCCTAACAAGGCTGAAACGATCGTCTGGGGTTGCTGTATCTCTTGTGCAGAGAGAACTTGCTAGCATTTTGGATCTGGACTGCCTGTATGGGTGGGACCAGTCTGATATGCTTCAGAGATGTTCTCTCTGTAATGGCACAAGATGAGCTAAAACCAGCTTGAGTTCTGAGCGGGGACTATAGCAGAGTTGGATAATCTTTCCAGATCAGCTACTTTGGCTTGAATTATGTCATTTGGATTTTCATTTCCTACAATTTGCAGTTTAGTGAATAACAATGGGACGTTCCGAGCCTATGTATAAAGTAAAACTAATGTGAAAAAAAATCAATATATATTTATAAAAGGATTTGTTTGAAGAATGGATGGGTTCTCATACTAATGCTTACTGACAATTTTTCCCTGACCCATACACACACACACTGACTCATACATACACTCACTGACTCATAAACAAACACACATGTATACATTTACTTATACACACACAATCACATACAAAATTGCCTGTGGTTGCTACCATTACTCGTAAATCTCAGGTGCATTGCTAGGTTCCACAGACTTAAGTCCAAAACTGGACTTTCTTGATGGCTACCCATTAAATATGTTATGTCTAGTCCCAAAAGCAGAGGGAAGTATATAGTCTATATACCTAAGTTTTAATGGCATGACACACAAATAAACACTCAGAAATGGATTTGACGTGGGTGTCTCTCCACCAGGGCCAGATTAAGAGCCCAGTGGGCCTGGTGCTGACAATTATGATGGGCCTAATTACAAAATCTTATTGACCAAAAATACTAAAACAGTCCTACCTCCTAAGTGTCATGTATCTGATGGAGATGGTGCTGGAGGGAAACTCATAGGAGAAAACACATACTCTATGCCAATCTCACGCTTTCATCTTTCAAGTAAACCCATACCCCCTAACAGCAGTGTCCAGCAAAGCAGGAAGTCTATGGATGGTGTAAAAGGGTGGGCCACTGACACAAATCACATAACCAGAACTGCCGAAAGGGGCGAACATACACAGAAAGGGGGCATATGTGTCCCCATGTCTCCTAGTCCCTTAGTGTCTGTGTCCCCATGTCACTAGGGGACATTGAGAGACATTGGGACACTGAGATACTAGGGAACACTGGGAGATCTGGGGACACAGACTCTTGGGGACACTGGGGGACATGGGGACATGGGGGGACACTGGAAGACATGGGGCACTGAGACACTGTGATACATAGGGGACACTGGAGACTTGATAAAGACCTGGGTACAGGTCAAAATGTTGCGGTGTCCAATAAACCTGCTTAAATCTATCACAGTGGGTGCCTGAGAATTTTTATTTTATACTAGGGGACATTGAGACACTAGGAGACATGGGGACACTGGGAGACATTGGTAAACTGAGACACTGGGAGACAAGGAAACACAGAGACACTAGGGACACCAGGGACACAGGGAGACTGTTGCGGTCACCGGCCCGCCGAGCCTCACGGTCGTGCCCGACCGGCACGACCGCACCGACTACACGAGCTTACCTGCTCGTCGGCGAGCCGGGAACCGCGCACGTAGTTCTTCCGGGCATCACGCCCGAATCCAATATGGCGCCGACCACGTGGTCGCGTCTATGGATAGCCCCGCCCCCGAGAATTATACTAACGTGTGCGTGACGTCACGACGTCAACGCACACGCACGTTCTGGGGTCAGAGGTCGCCCTCTGACCAATCATAGCTTAGAAAGGGGTATTTAAACCCCTAATTCACCCCAGTACTTGGCCATGTCGTGGTTTCAGTTTCCTGGTTTCCTGAAAGTGCTAATTTCGTGTTTCTGATTTCCTGGTATCCTGATCCTTGGCGTTTCCCTGGTTATTCTGATCTCTGGTTTCCCTGACTTGGCTTGTTTAATCGGTATTGAGTATTTTCTGGCTTCCTTGACCTCGGCTTTCCCTTTGACCATTCTCTGTCTCTAGCGTATTAGTCCGGCCATTCTAAGGTCCGGTTTACGCTCTATCCTGTTATTTTCCTTTTCTTACTTATGTATATGTTTACATAGTTTCTGCGTGCTGGACCACATTACTAGTCGTGACAGAGACATGGGGATACTGAGATACTAGGGATACTGGCTGGGAGACATGGGGACACTGGGAGTGCCCCATGTCTCTCAGTGTCCCCATGTCTCTGTGTCCCCTAGTGTCTGTGTCCCCTAGTGTTTGTATCCCCATGTCTCCCAGTGTCCATTAGAGTCTGTGTCCCCATGTCTCCCAGTGTCCCGATGTCACTAGGACACTAGGGGACCCTTAGAGACATTGGGACACTTAAGACTTGGGGACACTGAGACACTGGGAGAGACATGGGGACACTGAGAGACTAGGGACACAGACCCTAGGGACACAGAGACACCGGGCATACTGGGAGACATGGGGACACTGAGACACACGAGGGACACTGGGAGACACTAGGGACACTGGCTGGGAGACATAGGGGCACTGAGAGACTAGGGGCCACTGTGTCCCTAGTGTCTCAGGGTCCCCATGTTCCCCAGTGTCCCTATGTCTCCCAGTGTCCCAATGTCTCAGCGTCCCCAAGTCTCTCACAGTGCCCATGTCTATCGGGCTCGAAACTGCTGTCTGGACTCTCTGTGCAGAGCTGCTCCCTTGCGGATCAGTGAGTAGAAAGAGGCAGAGAGGGAGATGCTGTAACTTCTTATCCCTGCCTCTCTCCACACAAACAGCTACCCCTTCTGGCCGGTGCTGGTATTGCAGAATAATCTCTGTTTATACTGAGACAGACATTTGTATTGCCGGTATTACTGCAATACTAGCACCGGCTAAGCAACCTCAAATACCTGAGAAATACTTCTGAGAAATACCTGGCAACCATAAGAAATACATGATAAATACCTGGAGTAGTGTGTAAAAAAAAAAACAAATAAAAAGAAACAAACAAAAAATTTTTATTTTTTTTTTTAAAACCAATGGGCCTATTCCATGGACCTGGGCCTGGAGCTGCAGCTCCATCAGCCCCTATGTTAATCTGGCCCTGCTCTCCACCCTAGACCCCCTTATGTGTCTTTTTATTCCCACTCATTCTCTATCTAAAATCCTATTCTATCTGTCCACTGTCTGTAACCAACTTTCTTTGTCTGTCCACCCTCAAGTCACTGTCTGTCCAGCTTTTTTTCACTTTCTGTCTGAACTCCCATTCTCTTTGTCCACTTTCCATTTTTTCTCTTACTTCCCCCCCCCACCCCCCAGCCATTCTCTGTCTGGCCACCCACCCCTCTTGTGGGTCCTTACTACCTACTGCCCAACCTGTTTGTGCCTCCAAAAAACTCTACGCTCAGAGTAGGTTGAATCCCTTTACTAACTAAGCGCACACTCTGAATAATGTTGAAGTCTAGAATTCCACTTTACATATCAGTGAAGACTGGAAGGATTACAAATGCCTAACAGAGACAGGTGTCAAACCGTTCATAAACAGTTTGACAGTTTACTGTTAGACAGAGCCAGGTGTCTCCAAGCACCATAACCATTACGGTGATCTGAATGTATTCAGTTGTATTATATGATAGCTGTATGCAAATTATTATGGTCTCAATGTATTTTATTTTTCTAACACTTGTTTTTATGTGAGTGTTAGACTACTAGGGTAATATATAGACTTTTCACTGAAATATACAAAGTATAAAGTTATCATAGTGTGTGAAATACACTAGTATACACAGGGGAGCCAGACACTTTGTTTTAGCTCAGAGTGGTTTGGTGAATTGTAACTACTTTATTAAATTCTATATCCCAGCATAACATCAGATGAATATAACCGAACAATAATTACGTACCTAACAAATTAGTTATCAGATGAATAGTTTAACCTTTTCATTGCCAGGGTTGTATGTACCACATTTCATACCAAAGACAACACTGTCATTCACTGATTAACCACAATTTGTGTTGTCTGGCCCCACCTCTTCTGCCCAAAGAACTGAGAAGTTTAGTTGCAAAATCTAATTTAATTTCCTGTCTCTGCTTCAAAACTTTTTCTGCACTCATGAAAATATGTCAAACCTCTTTTGGTCAAGAACGTGCACAAAGTAAGTACGCTTTTCAAAAATACTTTTCTGTTATTTGCACGCTATGTTATTGTCATTGTATTCTATTCGCTGTATATATCTAGATAAAAGTGTACTTCCTCCTTTAAAGATGTCTCATCTTTGAGACGATAACATTTTTATAAATGAATGCTTCGATAAAGGAATTACAAAACATATTTCAGAATTGCAGATTAGACGAACAGGCCATCTTATCTTGTGAATCTTTTTTTTTTTTTTTTTTTTTTTCATTCCATAGTAACAAAAGAAAACAACATTATAATGTGGACAATAAAACCTTTTAGCAGTGCATTGCAATTTCCTCTATCTTTGTAGTAAAATGTTTCTAAATATGTCCTATTGTGTAGGGCAAGTTATTTTTCAAGCTGTCCCAGATTGTCTAAAATGCTGCTGTATTTTCTTTTACCCATATATTAAGCTCAGGAAGGGTTGTGTATTACAGCATACGGAACAGTCTCATACGTATGCAGATGGGATGCATATATAAATAATTATGAAATTAAAGGCAATTATTCTGGGTCTCATTCCCACATCAATACCCAGAATTCCTAGCTGTATTGTAAGCACTGTATTCCAAGGAATTATGTAGGAATCTACTGATTCGCCTGATATGTGATAGTTGTACTTAGCAGTGTTTTGCTATTCTTTCCGTAGCAACAATAGTGGGTGGCCAGTTACATTTTTGCACACACTTACTTAAAGCTTATTGTGTTTACTGAAATCACAGACTCACCGTTGCTTGTTACATTCATAGCACACAGACATGTAATCATTATCAGCAAATTTCAATCACTTTAGATAATGTGGAACGGGACATGTTAGTTATTACTATTTATATAAATTCACTAATTTAAAGTAATTCAGTGAAAGCATTAGCAATGTAATATTTGGGTGTAAACATCTTTAGTCAAGTGTCACAGAACTATTTTGCAATTCTGTCATGCTTGTTGGTGGTGTTTGGGAAACAATTGTATATGTTAAACTGGTAGCAAACTGGTAAAATGCTCTCTTAATTAAAACATTTATACCACACAACATCCTGAGATTTTAATATGCAGATCTGCAGTTGATTACATATTCATCCGGAGCTGAGTGTGGCAGAAAAAGGTTCCACATTTTTATTTTGCATCTAATAAATGTGGTGATATATGTTTGGTACTAAATATTAAACCTGCCCAAAAACACGGCTCTGTTAGTTTATCCTACCCAGGGATTTTAGGGAGATTAACATTTTCTTAAAGCTTGGTTTTCCTGACACTATAGTACCCAGGGGAGGGCTGGCAGCCTTAGGCCTGGGGGGCAAAACCAGTCAAGTGGCCCATTGCGCCACCAAATCAGTTCACCATCCATGCCCACCTTTTCCTGATTTTATAACGGATATTGATGTTATGCTAATCCGTAGCTCTTTGCCATACCCGCTCCTTCATGGCTCTGACTTTCAATGTTGTCAGAGCACAGGCTGAGAATCTCTGAGCCTGTGCTCTGACTCACTAACTGAGCGCCGGAACCACGAGGGAGAGGATATGATCTGACTGCACCTACTGCTGGTGCGCACCAGTGGACCACCAGCGAATCGTTTAAATTAAATATGCTGGTGTACCCAACTTGTGAGCTGTGTTGGCCGCCGGGTGCCTCTGTTGTCATGGCACCCTGCGTGACTGCACAGCTTGCCCACCCCAACGGCTGGCCCTGCTGACACACACTGATGTTACTACTTAGACATCCCTCAATATTAATACAGACATCAGAGTAAACACCAATAAACTGTGGAAACAGAGCTGATCCCCCCAAATTTATAAAGGTTTGCTTAGAGGATTTATTCAAGATTAAATCATGCCTCCTCCTCTCTCCCCCATGCGCTGCTCTGTAGGCTGGGAGGAAGTGAAGAGTAATCACAGTCTCCCAGCACAATGCCACCTGTGGCTGCATGGGGAACAGCTGTTTAATGTAATGCTTGCAGGACGGCTAGCTGCCGCAGAACCTCTTTGTTTCCGTCTCTGCAAAGGGCTCCAGGCACTGCTTGTTGTGAGTGTGAGCCACTGTAAATTAGGGGCAGAGGGCACTTGCACTGCGGTCAAGACGGGTCTGGGCAGAAGGAAAGTACAGTGCAATCAGTGCACTCCCCTCCTGTGGGTCACCAGTACACTGGTGCACCTGCCCAGGATCAGAGCCGGTGCAAGGATTTTTGCCGCCCTAGACAAAATATAAATTTGCCGCCCCCCCCATGTGACATCACAATGCCCCACCCATATGATCTGCCATATGAACTAACGCCAGTGCTGCACACAGTGTGTGTTTACATTAAAAAGCCTGCAGGGACCAGCTATAGACACCAGAACCACTTCATTAAGCTATAGTGTCCCTTTAATGTGAGGTAAATTATAGATTAGTGTCACTAATAATATACTAGATTGCCTACTTACAATTAGATGAGGATGATGATGGGCTGCAGTTTGGCTCCACTGGTCTGGTGTAGAACAGGATCTCTGGAGGCTGTTTGCAACTGTGGTCACAAAATTCAATGTTCTGGGAGAATTGGAAGCAGCTCCATTTTTGGGGGCCTCTTACACAGCTCAAGGTCTGGGCCCCAGTGCCTGACGGTGAGTATGCCCATAAGGCCCACTCATAAGTCCACTTATATGTTCCACCCACCCATGAGTTCGCTCACAGGGAGTGGAGTGTGTAGGGGATGTGTTATGTGTTATTGTAGAGGATCTAATATGTGTGCTTATGGTATGTAGTGTATAGGGATACCAGTTTGTGCAGGTGATGCAGTGTGTATTTGTGTATAAGGGATGTATTATGTGTTTCTGGTTGTGTGTAAGGGATGCATTGTGTGAATCTGTGTTTGTATGCATAAGGGATGCAATGTGTGTGTTTGTATGTGTGTGCATTGAGTGTAAGAGATGCATTGTGTTTCTGTGTGTATGTAAGAAAAACAGTGTGTGTGTTTGCATGTGTGTGTAAGGGTTTGCATTGTATGTTTCTGTGTATGTGTGCAAATGATGCATTGTCTTTGTGTGTAAGGGTTGCATTGTGTGTGTGTGTGTGTGTGTGTGTAATGGATGCATTGTGTGTTTCTCGGTGTGTAAGGGAAGCATGTTGTGTTTCTGTGTATGTATAGGGATGCATTGTGTGTTTCTGTGTATGTATAGGGATGCATTGTGTGTGTGTGTGTGTGTGTGTGTGTGTGTGCGTAGTGTGAAAGAGCTCCCTGTCTTGCCCCCTGTCCTATAGAGCTGTCCCTTCTGTCCCTTAGAGCTCTCCCCTGCCCCTTAGTGGTTTCTCCTCTCCCCCACCCTCCCCTAGCGGTCTCTTCTCACACTCACCCACCCTCCCTGTGCTCTTCTCATCCCCCCTCCACCCTCCCTGTGTTCTTCTCACTCCTCCCTCTGTGTGTTCTCCTCACCCCCCCTGTGTTCTTCTTACCCCCCTCCTCCCTGTGTTCTTCTTACTTCCCCCCTTGTTCTTCTTACTCCACCCCCTTGTTCTTCTTACTCCCCCCTTGTTCTTCTTATTACTCCCCCCTTCTTCTTACTCCCCCCTTCTCCTTCTTCTTACTCCCCCTTCTTCTTCTTCTTCTTACTCCCCCCTTCTTCTTCTTAACCCTCCTACTTCTTCTTACTCCCCTTCTTCTTATCCCTTCTTCTTCTTAACCCCTTCTTCTAATTACTTCCCACTCTTGTTCTTCTTACTCCCCACTCTTTTTCTTACTCCCCCTTCTTCTTCTTACCCCCTCTTTTTCTTTTCTCCCCTCCTTCTTACACTCACCCCTCCCCTCTTTTTACTCCCCCCTCCTCTTACTCCGCCCCTCCCCTTACTCCGCCCCTCCCCTTACTACCCCCCTCCCCTCTTACTCCCCCCTCTTATTATCCCCCCTCCCCTTTTCTTACTCCCCCCTTCTTCTTACTCTCCCCCCTCGCCTCTTCTTACTCCCCCCATCTTCTTACTCCCCCCTCCCCTCTTACTCCCCCCTCTTCTTACTCCCCTCTCCCCTCTTCCTACTCCCCCCCTTCCCTCTTCTTACTCTCCCCCCTCCCCTCTTCTTACTCCCCCTTCCCTCCCCTCCTCTTACCTCTCCCCCCTCCCCTTACTCCCCCCCTCCCCTCCCCTTACTCCCCCTCCTCTTACTCTCCCCCTCCCTTCCTCTTACTCCCCCCTCCCTTCTTCTTACTCCCCCCTCCCCTCCCCTTACTCTCCCCCTCCCCTCTTCTTACTCCCCCCCTCCCCTCCCCTCCCCTCTTCTTACTCTCCCCCCTCCCCTCCCCTTACTCCCCCCTCCCCTCTTCTTACTCCCCCCTCCCCTCTTCTTACTCCCCCCTCCCCTCTTCTTACTCCTTCCCCACTCCCCTCTTCTTACTTCCACCCCCCCTCCCCTCTTCTTACTTCCACCCCCCCTCCTCTTCTTACTTCCACCCCCACGCTCCCCTCTTCTTACTTCCACCCCCACCCTCCCCTCTTCTTACTTCCACCCCCACCCTCCCCTCTTCTTACTTCCACCCCCCCTCCCCTCTTCTTACTTCCACCCCCTCCCCTCTTCTTACTTCCACCCCCCCTCCTCTTCTTACTTCCACCCCCACCCTCCCCTCTTCTTACTTCCACCCCCACCCTCCCCTCTTCTTACTTCCACCCCCTCCCCTCTTCTTACTTCCACCCCCTCCCCTCTTCTTACTTCCACCCCCCTCCTCTTCTTACTTCCACCCCCACCCTCCCCTTCTTACTTCCACCCCCACCCTCCCCTCTTCTTACTTCCACCCCCACCCTCCCCTCTTCTTACTTCCACCCCCACCCTCCCCTCTTCTTACTTCCACCCACCCCTCCCCTCTTCTTACTTCCACCCCCCCCTCCCCTCTTCTTACTTCCACCCCCCCCTCCCTCTTCTTACTTCCCCCCTCCCCTCTTCTTACTTCCCCCCTCCCTCTTCTTACTTCCCCCCTCCCTCTTCTTACTTCCCCCCCTCCCTCCCCTCTTCTTACTTCCCGCCCTCCCCCCCCTCTTCTTACTTCCCCCCTCCCCTCTTCTTCTTACCCCCTCCCCTGTAGCGTGGCCGAGCTGCTCTCCGGTCCCGGCCGGAGTGATGGGAAAGTGCACGCTCAGTGTGCACTTCCTGTCAGTCCGGCCGGTTACAGGAAACAGAAACTCCGCGCGGAACAGGAGTTTCCGTTTCCTGTAACCGGCCGGACTGAAAGGAAGGTGCACACTGAGCGTGCACTTTCCCATCACTCCGGCCGGGACCGGAGAGCAGCTCGGCCACGCTACAGGGGAGGGGAGGGGAGAATCTGTTCTGCAGCCGCCTGAGCGCTCTTTACAGAGCGCTCAGGCGGCTGCAGCATTTAAAGGGCCGGCCCGCCGCGGCCGATCTTAATGGGATTTAGGGCGGCCTGGGGGGCAATTGCCTCCCTGCCCCCCGGCCCAGCCCGCCCCTGATAGTACCCCTCCCGTGGCGCTGAATGGGTTAAAACCCCTTCAGCTACTCACCCTTTTCCCCCGCCTGGCTCCCTTACCTCTCCTCCCCCACCAACGTCAGCATCCTTGTCTGACGTCACCGGCGCCGAATGCGCATGCGCGGCACTGCCGCGCGCGCATTCGAAGTGTCCGTAGGAAAGCGTTTTTCAATGCTTTCCTATGGACGCTCTGCGTGATTGAGGCATAATATGCCTCAATCATTGCCGATGCACCTCTAGTGGCTGTCCGGAAGGGTTAACCCTAGAGGGACCTGACACTCAGACCACTTAATTGAGCTGAAGTGGTCTGGGTGACTATAGTGTCCCTTTAGCTATATCCGTTGTACCCCTGTGTCACTCTTTCTCTTTCGTAACCTATTAACAGTTGCATATGCCTACAGCAGGAAGTTCAACAATGCTTTATACCACAAAATGACAGTTTGCCCACATAACTGATGCTGAATGAAATTCATTTGTTTTGTTGCTATTCTATTCACTTAACAGTGAGTTGCATTGACCTGACAAATGATTAACAAATTTGCTACAAGGATAATTTTAAATCAGATATTTTCACCTTATATTCACAGGTTATCAATTTACTTCAAGTTACTATTTAATGAACAAAAATGTTGATTGATTAGGTATTTCACATTCTCTGAACATTTTTATAAGTGTACAATATGTTTTAAACCGCAATAAACTGTCTAGCTTAAAGTGTACATATTATAAATGTCTCTCTCTTTATCTGTCTGTCTGTCTGTCTGTCTGTCTGTCTGTCTATCTATCCATAAGCAGGCCTAATGTGCCCTCTTGGAGGAAAGATCCTCCATTTAAATTTGTCAACAGCCCTATTTATTCAATATGTTACTAGCCTTCTTTTGGATAATCTGTAAATAGAATATTGCTCCCTTGGTGATCAATTTAAACTTTTCCTTTCTATAAAGAAATAATTTTTATACTAGACTATCTGACCTACAATTTCTCATGAATCTGTCTAGTTTCCTGCTCTTTCATTAGCATTAGAATGTGGAACGTGAAACAGTGTCTTTGCTGAACATGCAATCTATCACAGACTGACTATAAGCATCCTGACTATCTTTTTACATAATTTTTTTCAAACTGTGGACCCAGTAATTTCAATGAGAAATTGGCTCAGGAGCTTATATGTTGGGCTTCCCCCCCCCCCAGGTAAACTACCATGAAAGGTATAAAATTATTATTTCAATAAAGCACTAATCAGTTATGATTCATTATGAATGAAACTGAATTGTACAAAGCCACACCTCTTTATACTGAAAGTGCAACTGGGATCCTCCATCTTTGCTACCTGTCAATCATTGTTGTAAGCTCTGCACTTTGCACTTAGCAGTCACCATAGAGAAAGCATGAAAGTAAGTGGAGAAATTAAACAGTGTTTTGATTTCTCAACTATATTTAAAATTTAAAAGAAAGTGGAACATATCTGGTAAAAAGAGTTAAAGTACCACTAAAGTCACCCAGGCCAAATCATCTCAATGAAGTGGCTTGGGTGCAGTGGTCCTGTCAATTTAACAATTAAAGGCAAAACAGTGTCGTTTTGTAGAAACTGCAATGAATACCTTGAAAAGTTAAAAACACTTCCAATGGCTGTTACACTGACAGTAACTAGAGGTGTCTTTTGATGTTTTAAATGACAACTGATTTTTAAAGAATGTTTTGTTGAAAACAAAACGTGTTAGAGTTAGTTTAAAACAACTATATGACGTAGGCCCAAATTCTTACTATTCAGTGTTGCTTAAATACTTCCGAATAAACCTTTCAAATGGTTTAATATGTGTGGATAAACATTTTTTTTCAAAATATTACAATATAAAAAAAAATATAATATATTTAAAAAAGAATCAGTATATCAAAAAATATCAAAATATATTATTTTTCTAAATATGAAATAATTTTAAATGTTATCCAAAAATATTCAGCTGAGGTTCAAATATGCTTGGTTAGTCCATGTTTGCTAAGTAGTGTGCATTGGTATCTCAATTTCCAACTTCCAAACATAATAATTAAAAGAAATGCAGCTTCCCCTATGCATTTTGTGGGGAGATAGCAAAGGTTAATTAAAATGCCAGATGGTCCCCAGTGTCATGAACATTGCATTTTCTCCAAAAAGTTAATTCTTACCAAGCCAGAAGACTTCCTAATATTCATGCCCCTAACAATCTCCATAACCCCTCTCTCTAAGATGTGAACCCCCTTAGACTCTCCTCTACTGCCTTAAGCCAACAAAAGTACGTGGACATATATTCACAAATTAAGGCACTTTAAAAGATTACCTGGAAAATAAAATAACCATATGTTGTCATTTAGTGCCAGAAATAACAATCCCTCCCATTTTATGTGCATTATCCCCTTTTTAAATTTATTTATATTTAATGATCTCCATTGTACAATTCTTTAATTTGAAAAATTCCTGACTTGAAAAATTTATTTTGTTTCATTGTATGCAAGGAAACTAATGTTTACAAAATAATCTGCTTGTAGATTGCTACATCCAGTTTGGGCTGTTAAGTTGCACACAATAGTAGACTTTATCATGCATCCAGTAGTCCTGCATTTGGCAGGACTGTTCCGATTTTTGGGTGCTATCCCACCGTGCCACCTTAGTTTCCTGGAGTCTCACTTTTGGGGACACCAGGAAAATGTCCCTAACAATAATAGCGTGAGCACATCATAAGACGCTCTCACACTATGTTCAGGGCATAAGGATCCTGCAGGTAGCACTGAAACGCGTCAGCCCTCAGTGGGCTGGCTAAAATTATCAGCAGGTAGCTTGGTGTATATTTACAGCAAGCTAACCTGCCAGTACTGTTGGCGGACAGACTCCTTTTCTTGACGGACACCTCATTTTGGGCTTCGCCAGTGATCTGACCATTTGGTCCACCCCTTCTCATCGGCGTCCTGATTATGGGACTGCCGATGTTGGGAGGTATGCTTTGTTAATTGTTTGTTGTCAGTGTCAACAGTCATTGGAAAATTGAAACAACTCATTAAATGGGTAGACCCCATAATCACCACTAGTTTTCATACTAACAGATCTGACTTCTCTTTATTTTTTTATTATGAATTTTTCAAGTTTACAATTTAAGAATTTGGACAAATGAGCAGTACATTAGCAGTAAAGATCTCAAGTGTCAATTGTAAAAGGTTTACACAACAAATACATTCAGTATTGGTCAACAATACAGTATATAGCGTAGTTCATGCCAGAGTGTTGTTCAAGGTAATACATTGCTTACTGTTCTTAGAATAGCAGTTATCCCTTGAGAGTGCCTCCTGTTAAGGTTAGAAGTGCATCCCGTTTAGTATATGGCTCCTCATGATAAACTCTCCAGTAATGATAAGGAACAATGCAGACAATGGATAGAAATAAAGGTCATACATACAATAAAGTACATTATCAGCTTATGAATGAAAAACAATGTATCAATGCTAAACTTAAAGGAACACTATAGTCACCTAAATTAGTAGGGCTTGTCAAAGAGACAGGTTTAGTTCACATTGCAACCATGTACACTATCAGTGGCGTACACACACTCCATGGGGCCCCGGTGCGAAACTGATCCGTGGGCCCCCCCTACCCTGACCCACTCCTCCCTGACTGTGCCCCCCCCCGACACATACATACAAACACATACACACACCCCCGACAGACACATACATACATACACACATGCAGACACATACATACATACACACATGCAGACACATACATACAGAGACACACACGCAGACACATACATACAGAGACACACACGCAGACACATACATACAGAGACACACACACACATACATACGGAGACACACACAGACACATACAGAGACACATACAGAGACACACACAGACACATACAGAGACATACACACATACAGAGACACAGACACACACAGACATACATACAGATACACACATACAGAGACAGACACACACATACACACAGACACACAATCATACACACACACACACACAGAGACACAAACATACATACACAGACATACGTACAGATACACACACACACACACACACACAGAGACAAAGACACAGACATACATACACACAGAGACACAGACAGACACACACATACAAAGACATACATACGGATACACACACAGACATACATACGGATACACACACACAGAGACACAGACACACATACATACAGAGACAGACACATACACAGACACAGACACACACATACATACACACATACAGAGACACAGACAGACATACACACATACAGAGACACAGACAGACATACACACATACAGAGACACAGACATACACACATACATACACACATACAGAGACACATACATACACACATACAGAGATACAGACATACACACATACAGAGACACAGACACACACACATACAGAGACACAGACACACACACATACAGAGATACAGACACACATACACACAGACACAAAGACA
This sequence comes from Pelobates fuscus, assembly GCF_036172605.1. Taxonomy (NCBI): domain Eukaryota; kingdom Metazoa; phylum Chordata; class Amphibia; order Anura; family Pelobatidae; genus Pelobates; species Pelobates fuscus. The sequence continues at coordinate 115,999,016 of NC_086317.1, forward strand.
TACATAGACACAAATACACAAAATGTTTCCTACCATGTGTGACTTTCCCTGGGGTCCAGTGGTGGCTCAGCCTGATGGGAGTCAGAGTTCCCACTCTGACTCCCTCCTCCTTTCGGTTTCCTCCCGCGCGGGCTCTCAGTATGCTGGGAGGAGTGACGTGCGGTCACTTCCTCCCAGCCGTGATGATGTAATCACAGGGGGCCCGGTCGTGCTCTTGAAGTGCCCAGCGCAGAACGGGCCCCCTTACAATCCATGTCCATCGGGTGGCCCTGACATCATGGGCCACCCGATGAACCCCTTAACATGCGGCCCCGGCGGTTTGCCGCACGGGCCGGGGCCGCAAAGCGTGGCAGCTGCTACCCGGTCGCGGGGGTTCGCAGGGCGGCCGGGCCCCCTGGAGTGCCGGGCCCGGTCGCAGCTGCGACCCCTGCGACCGCGGTACGTACGCCACTGTACACTATTGATAAACCAGTAAATCCACCTCCAGAGTGATGTTGGTTCTCTTTTGGAAGACAGCATTCAGTCTTTAATTGAACTGTCATTTTTTTCTTTAACCCCTTAAGGACATATGACATGTGTGACATGCCATGATTCCCTTTTATTCCAGAAGTTTGGTCCTTAAGGGGTTAAGCATGATACAGAAACAGTACTTTCAGGATTAAACAAAAAAAACTTTATACATGTATTTGCTATTGATGTTATTTCACACTCACTATGGTGTTAAAAGGCACATCAGTGGTTTTGCATTGCATCAGAACCCACACTACTTAACAAAATTCAATGACTTGTAGTTAAATATATGAGCATGGGAAGTCATTGGTGACAAAAAGACAAGGGCATTCAGTCCAATGGTACATTTTATGGCACTTTTTATGTACTTAAGAAACTACCCAAACCCGACACTATACCATGCCCAGGATCAAACCTTAAACCATTTAATCATTGTTGTTGTTATATGTACATATATTTAGAAATGACATATATGTTGTATTAACCCCACTCCCAGCACCCCACTCCCTGTACCGGTTTAACTTTGAAGTTGCCCCTTGAACTGGTTTGGAAAGAAATGTACATTTTCCAAGCCAGTTTTATGAATGGGGAGTCACTGATTGGCTGAGAGAGTCAGCTGATCACTCTCAACTAATCAGCAACTAATCAGCACTGCCCTGTGGCACTCAGTGCTTGCTGAAACAGAAATTTAAGAAGCTGGATGCCACCTGGGCGTAGTTGAGATTGGCGATGGAGGTAACTTCGGGGTTAAACCATCCGCGAACAGTTTAACCCCTTACAGTAAGAGTGCACCTGGGGTTAAGTTGGCTTATGCTGCCTAAACGGTCTCTTTAACCTTGTACTCACAGAAATATCACCACACTGGTGCTGATGGTCTACAACTCCCAGAATTCTTTGAATGCAATAGATGGCCAGATAATCATGAGAGTTGCAGTTCTACATGCCTGCTGTAGACCAGATTTGTGGGCTATTACAGAATTAAATTGCAGACATGTACATTTCAGTTTTCCCTGGTTGATATACTGGCCCTTGTCACCTCTGGGATAAATTAATCACCCTCAACTGCAATTTGTATGCAACATGGCATAGCATTTGTAAAATAAGACAACTTGGAGTGTTTAATATTGGCATTTGTAGGGAACAATATAGTGTATTTTTACTTGGCCACTTGACCAAGAATGCATTCAAAAGCATTTTCTCATTTGGAGGCGAGTGCCTCTTATCATGTCCCAATGAAATACTTCTGCATTGAACCCAAGGCTATAGTAGGAGACAGAAGGCACATGACTACTTACCCAAATAGCCACCCCGTTGCCCCAATAATGACATGGCACCTTAATATTGGATAAGGGCAAAGGCCACAGCTTTATTTAACATTAACTTTAAACAATGCGCCAGCATTCCAACCACCTGCCAGCTGTTGGGGTGACTATGTCAGGAATATATATGGAACCAACACGCAGTGTGTAGTAGAACAATAATGTGTACCGGACCTTAGAGTGGCCGGGCTAACATCACAAGGACAGAGAGTAAACAGGGTCAAGCCAAGGTCAGGGGAGCCAGAAGACAGGAACAGCATGAATACAAATATAGAAGGTAGAATAGTCAAATGTAGCCAAAGTCAGAATCAAGAAATATAAACAGTAATAATGCACTGTTGAAACTATAAAGAACCACAACAGTGCAATGACTTATCCCTGGGATCCCCTTTTATAGTGTGCTCTGTAAATTTGTAGCCACTCCCCCAAAAAGTTTGATTACGTCACTAGCGTCATGCTGTCGCGGCATCATAAAAAAGGGGCGGGGCTATCGCAGCCAGCGTGAGAAATGATGGAGAGAGAAAAGGGACATTGGAGAAGGCACAATCTGTGCCAGCACACAAGGTGTGGTGACATTCTGTCATCAAACTAGCATGGTGACCAAGGGTCATGTGATCAAGTTCATGTAGATCTTTCTTACAGGGGGATAAGCTTTACTTTGATATGGTAATTGATATGGTAATTTACAAGTCAGGAAAGAGATAGCCACTCCCCCCTCTATCCTCATTCCTTTCTGTTCCTTCTTGGCTGTGCTACTGAGCAGATGTGCAGACGCCATGTGCTATCTTGGTGAACCATGTTACACTCTATTGCTTCCTTTTCTTCCTTGGTGGATGTGATGTTGGACTTGCAGCAGTGAGCCATTACTAGATGTGGAGGCCTAACCGTGGGTGAGATCAAACGTGTGGGGAAGGGGATTACTATATAGATAGATAGATTTAAAAGGGTTGTTGCTCCGTGGGTCTGGGCTGTGTGTTTGTGATACATTTATAGTATTGTGTTGTTGCCTTCTAAATAAATACCTTTTAATGTAGACTAACCTTGTGTAATATTTATATTAATTTGGTGATACACCACACAAGGTACCCTGACAAACTACCCAACAGACAGATACTCCATGTTCTTCCAGAGTCCTATACAGTCTGCCTTCCACCATCAGCCCTAGCAGACTGTGGTTCCCCAAGCTGACTTGGCATGTGAATCAATTGCATTGGCCAGGAACTCCACCTTTGCTGTGTCAAAAAGACCAGAACAAACAACCCAACAGAGAAAAACACCAAAAATGACAAATGCATGTGTGGGAGGGCAGGGCCGGTGCATCCTATAGGCGACTTAGGAACGCCGGTCCCTCAAATGCTGACCACTCTATAGAGAGACCACTGGGGGGGGGGGGGGAGAGCCAATAAGGGTGGAGGAGAGGAGAGACCACTAAGAGTGGGAGGGAGGGGAGACAACAAGGGGGGAGAGGAGAGACCACTTGGAGCGAGAGGAGAGACCACTAATAGGGGGGGGGAGGAGAGAGACCACTAATGGAAAGGGGGGAAGGAGAGAGCACTAATGGAAAGGGGGGGGCACACCTGGGGTGGGGCAAATGAGAGTAGAGACCACTAAAGGAGAGGGGGCAAAGGAGAGACCACTAATGGAAAGGGGGAAGAAGAGGAGAGACCACTAAGCGAGGCGGGAGAGGAGAGTAGAAACCACTAAGGGGGTGAGGGAAAGGGAGAGGAGAGACCACTAATGGGGTGGGGGAGATGAGAGACCACTAAGGGACAGAGGAGGAGAGGAGAGACCACTAAGGGATATCACTAGGGACAGGGAAGCTCACTAAGGGACAGGGGAGCTCACTAATGGACAGTGGGGCAGGGGAGAGCACTAAGGGACATGAGGGGAGAGCTCTAAGTGACAGGAGGGGAGAGCAGTAAGGGACAAGAGGGGAGAGAGGCTGAGGAAGGGGGGAAAGAGAAGCACAATGGGGACTCAGCCCCTATCCTACACCACAAACTCTCTCTTTTACACTACACACACACACACACACATTGCTTTCCTAAACATATCCCGAAACACATAATGCATCCCTACACACACAGAAACACACCATGCTTCCCTTACACACAGAGAAACGCACAATGCATCCATTACACGAACACATACACACACAATGCAACCCTTACACACAAATACAATGCATCCCTTGGACACATACACAGAAACATACAATGCATCCCTTACACACAGAAACACACACTGCATCCCTTACAAACACACAAACACACACTCCTCTTACACACACACAGAAACACAATGCATCTCTTACACACTCAATGCACCCCTTACACACACTCAATGCACCCCTCACAGACACACACACTGCATCCCTTACATACACAGAAACACACCTTGCATCCCTTACACATACAAACACAGATTCACACAATGCAACCCTTACACACAAACATGCACTGCTCTATCCCTTACACAAAAACACACTGCATCCACTACACACACACACACACACACACACACACTGCATCAGCTACACAAACTGGTATCCCTATACACTACATTCCATAAGCACAATGTTTAAATCCTCTACAATAACACATAACACATCCCCTACACACTCCACTCCCTGTGAGTGAACGCATGGGTGGAACATGTAGGTGGACTTATGGGTGGGCCTTATGGGCATACTCACCGTCAGACCCTGGGGGCCCAAACCTTGAGCTGTGTAAGGGGCACCAAAACATTTGAGCTGCTTCCCATTCCCCCAGGACATTTTGTGACCACAGTTACAAACAGCCTCCAGAGAGTCTGTTCTACACCAGACCAGTGGATCCAGACTGCCACCAGAGCCCATCATCATCCCCATCTGGTTGTAAGTAGGGTGCTTTTTCCATCACTTGCTGACGTTTGTGTGTTGTAAGTCAGATTGCGTATTAGTACTTTTCATTAATATAGACATATATTAATGTGGCAAGCAAATTTGGCCCACGACTATATATACAAAAGACGTATAAATCAATCAACTGAAGAGAAGAAGAAATTAAGAAGATTTAACAGTGACGATCGATTCCAACCAGATTTTACAGATGCGCAGGACTCTTGTTTGTTTTTTGGTTGTAAGTAGGCAATCTAGTATATTATCAGTGACACTAATCTCTAAGTTACCGCACATTAAAGGGACACTATAGACCCCAGAACCACTGCAGCTTAATGTAGTGGTTCTGGTGTCTATAGCCTGTCCCTGCAGGCTTTTTAATGTAAACACACACTGTGTACATCACTGGCGTTGGTTCATATGGCAGATCATATGGGTGGGGCATTGTGATGTCACATGGGGGGGTGGCAAATTTTTATTTTGCCTACGGCGGCAAAAATCCTTGCACCGAGCCTGTGGGGTGGGTAGGAAAACACCTGATCCTCCAGTTCCTTTTTCCAATGGTGAGTACCCTCCCCTCTTATACCCTTTTTATCCTGTCTCATATTGCAACATTTGTATTCCTCTCTATCCGACCACTTACTATGGGCAGCAGTCATGCTTCCCCTTCCTTGGCAGTCCAGGGGATCCCTGTAGGATGGGCACCGTCAAAGGCACTTTGCGGTTAAACTGTTTGAAAATGGTTTAAGCCCAACAGGGAAGATGGTGCCCAAGACTACCAGATACTATAATTACCTCATTATGGACTGGCGTTTATCTTTTAAAGGAAGGTATTTCTTAAATCTAAATCATCCACTATTTTTCAAACACCCCTAACCCTAAATACATTATCTCCAACTCTATCACTAACCATAACTCTAAGCATAATCTCTATTATCTACTATCTGGAATTATAGAGCCTTGTATTGTGCAATTACAGGATGAGAGAGTACATATCCCTCTCAGCTGATAAATCATATCATAAGAGGCTATCATGGTATAAGCTGAAGCTCTCTGACAGTCTCATCACACACTGATCGTTGCAGGGTAACACGCAGAGCCCAGCGACAATCACTCTCTGTAGTGTGTGAAGCTGCTGCAGAGGGCATGCAGTCAGATTTGTTTGGATTTGTTCTCTAATGAACATAACACCAATGACATTATTGATGACATGTGGCTGAATGCAATACTTATTTTGAGAGTTTCCTGTAGCTTATCAATTTGCATGAGGCCACTAATTCTGACCCCAGCTGACAGACCTGAGCTGTAGGTATAGAGTGAAACAGTTCTTTCTGGTAAAAGTCTGTATGATGGGATAATTCCATCAACTGGCATGAAAGGGTTAATTCAAGAAAGACCTTAAAGCTTGCCTTTACTCTTCTCCCAAATAGTCATTAAACATTGCACTTATTAAACTACTTAAGCAGTTTTTAGTACTGTAACTTCATTTTCAGAAACCTTCAGAAAACACATGAACATGTTTGCAGATATTTATGTCTGAAAATATGTGTCAGTGTTTCAATAGGGGAAGCCTTCTTTTCACATTTTACTTCCTGTTTCTCACAAGAAAAAAATCAAAAACAACAAAAGTCTTCCACTCACAGATGAAAACAGGAAACCAGGACACATTTAACCCCTTAAGACCGCAGCCAAATGTACAAGTTGTGATCCAAAAAAAAGGTAAACAAAACCTGGCATTTGCGCTATATGTCTGTCCAACCGTAGTTCACCTCTTTCATATTAAATGCACCCACACTTATTATATATCATTTTATTCAGGGGAAACAGGGCTTTTGTTTAACATCAAATATTTAGGTATGGAACATAATTTAATATGAAAAAAAAAATTTAAAAAATGGGAGAAAATAAGAACTTTTTAAATTGTTTTAGTTCTACGTGACATTTTAACTGTGAATGTCAAAATGTTTGCTTTTACTGCAATACAATACACATATTTGTATTCAGCGATGTCTCACGTGTAAAACAGTACCCCCTATGTACAGATTTTATGGTGTTTTGGGAAGTTACAGGGTCAAATATAGCGTGTTACATATTTCAGTTTTTTCACATTGAAATTCGCCAGATTGGTTACGTTGCCTTTGAGACAATATGGTAGCCCAGGAATAAGAATTACCCCCATGATGGCATACCATTTGCAAAAGTAGACAACCCAAGGTATTGCAAATGGAGTATGTCCAGTCTTTTTTAGTAGCCACTTGGTCACAAACACTGTCCAAAGTTAGTGTTAATATTTGAAAATGCAAAAAACTAATTTGAACGCAAATTTTGGCCAGTGTTTGTGACTAAGTGGCTACTAAAAAAAACTGAACATACCCTATTTGCAATACCTTGGGTTGTCTACTATTGCAAATGGTATGCCGTCATGGGGATAATTTTCATTCCTGGGCTACCATACAGTCTCAAAGGCAACTTGGCGAATTTTAATGTGAAAAAACTGAAACGCAAACCTTATATTTGACTCTGTAACTTTTGAAAACACCATCAAACCTGTACATGAGGGGTACTGTTATACTCAGGAGACTTTGCTGAACACAAATATTAGTGTTTCAAAACAGTAAAACGTATCACAACAATTATATCGTCAGTGTAAGTGCAATTTGTGTGTGAAAAATGCAAAAAATTTCACTGTCACTGACGATATCGTCGTTGTAATATATTTTACTGTTTTGAAACACTAATATTTGTGTTCAGCGAAGTCTTCCGAGTAAAACAGTACCCCCCATGTACAGGTTTTATGGTGTCTTGAAAAGTTACAGGGTTAAATATAGTGCTTGAAAATTTAATTCCCTGAACTTTCGGCCTGGGTTGTCAGGCAGGTCCTGCAAATTGTAATTAATAAAATGACCTAATTATGTAAAATTATTACATAAATATATATGTAGAATTATTATATGTATATGTGTGTATATATATATGTGTATATATATGTATATAATTTTTTTATTATTTTTATTTATAAATAGGTATATATATATAGTGATATATACGTATATACTTATGTATATAGATATATATATATATATATTATTTCTTTCTACATGTATTTTGATATCAATAAATATATATTAATTTTAAAATACAGTTAGAATGAAATTACGCATGTTTATATATTTTTTTTCTATTTATTTTTTATAATTTTTTTAATTGTATTTTTTAACATATTTATATATTTATTTATTTTTTATTATATATAAATATATATATAATGAAAATTATATATATATATTTAATCAATACCATTGTACGTGTATTTTGTATATTAATATAAATATATAATTATGTATATATTAATATTAAAATACACGTAGACAGTGTATGTATATTTATGTGTATATGTGTATATATTACATAGTTACATAGTTAGATAGCTGAAAAGAGACTTGCGTCCATCAAGTTCAGCCTTCCTCACACCTGTTTTTTGCTGTTGATCCAAAAGAAAAAAAAAAAAAACCCCAGTTTGAAGCACAATTTTGCAACAAGCTAGGACAAAAAATTCCTTCTTGACCCCAGAATGGCAGTCAGATTTATCCTTGAATCAAGCAGTTATTACCCTACATTGAAAGATTATATCCTTGAATATTCTGTCTTTGCAAGTATGCATCTAGTAGCTGTTTGAACATCTGTATGGACTCTGATAAAACCACTTCTTCAGGCAGAGAATTCCACATCCTGATTGTTCTTACAGTAAAAAAACCTTTCCTTTGCCTTAGACGAAATCTTCTTTCTTCCAGTCTAAACGCATGGCCTCGTGTCCTATGTAAAGTCCGGTTTGTGAATAGATTTCCACACAATGGTTTGTATTGGCCCCGAATATATTTGTATAATGTTATCATATCCCCTCTCAGACGACGTTTTTCTAAACTAAATAGGTTTAAATATATATATGATCTAAGTATATATATAATCTTATTTTTACACTGTTTTAACTTATTTTATTTTATTTCCAGGCAGCAGGGGGAGTACCTGTCATTACAGGCACTCCCCCTGCTGGCATTGACATGGACGGCTATGCCGTCCATGTGATCGCGGGGTCCTCGCAAGGACCTTGCGATCACATGGCCCTGGGGGGCCAAAGAGGACAGAGGGGGACTCCCTGGGATCCCAGGTAAGTCCCCCATACCGCGATCGCCGGCGCGGGATCGCCGGCGTGGGATCGCCGGCGTGGGATCGCCGGCGACCGGGTAAGTACAAAAGATCGCAGGACGTTCTATGCCGTCCTGCGGCGTTTAGAGCCATCAAAATAAGGACGGCATAGAACGTCCTGCGGTCTTAAGGGGTTAAAGTCAGACAGCATGGATGGAAACATACTCCCATAGTTATGGTAATAGAATAAATAAATGAAAAGTCACCCTAAACCCTTAATACAAAGAAATAAAGTCATCTTACATAAGAAGCTGTTTACATGATAAACAGTTCTTTTTCCTCGAAAAATATGATATACTGTCATGACCAAATAAAGCCAGACTGGTAGCTGCATTCAAAGATATACATGGATATTCAGACTTGAAAGGAAAATTTTACATTTCCTTCCGGAGAATCAGCCGCAGGATACAAACAAATCCTCTTAAAAAAAAAACAAAACAGTTTAACCCCTTAGTGACCAGACCATTTTAAAATGTTCTTACCGTTAAGGACCAGGGCTCTTTTTACATTTCTGAGGTGTTTGTGTTTAGCTGTAATTTTCCTCTTACTCATTTACTGTACCCACACATGTTATATACCGTTTTTCTGGCCATTTCATCATATCATATAATTTACTATTAAAAATATTATAAAATGTGATGAAATTTTTTTTTTTAAAACACACTTTTTCTAACTTTGACCCCCAAAATCTGTTAGGCATCTACAACCGCCAAAAAACACCCATGCTAAATAGTTTCAAAATTTTGTCCTGAGTTTAGAAATGCCCAATGTTAACATGTTCTTAGCTTTTTTTTTTTTTTTTTAAAGTTATAGGGCTATAAGTACAAGTAGCACCTTGCTATTTCCAAACCATTTTTTTTTTTTTTCAAAATTAACGCATTACATTGTAACACTCATATCTGTCAGGAATCCCTGAACAACCCTTCACATGTATTTATTTTTAAAATAAGACAACCTAAGGTATTAAACTCATGCAACCATTTTACCACCAATCTATGCCAAATGGAAGAAATTTTTATTAACCTTCCCTATATCCCATTTTTAACCACCTACATCCCCTAAAGTCCTAACCCCCCACTATTGCCTCTAACACCTCATTATAGGTCCCAACCCACCAATACTGCCACAAACCCCCACTTCTGTCCCTAACCCAATACTGCCACAAACCCTCATTACTGCCCCTACTACAGGTTCTAACCTTACACTTTTGCCCCTAACCACCTACTATTGCCCCTTACCACCCACTACAGGTCCTAACCCCCTCAATACTGCCACTAAACTCCCACTACAGCCCCTGACCCCACACTACAGGTCCTAACTACCCAATACTGCCACTGACCCCTAATACTGCCACTGACCCCCCACTACAGACTCTGACCCCTATGAATTGCCCCTAACCCCCCACTACAGGTTCTAACCTCACACTATTGCCCCAATCCCCCCCACCCACACATTTCTGCTGCTACCCCCCACTACATGCCCTAACCACCAATACTGCCCTTAACCCCCTACTATTGTCCCTTACCCCTACTACAAGTCCTAACCCCCTAATACTGCCACTAACCCCCCACTACAGCTCCTGACCCCCCCCCACTACAGGTCCTAACTACCCAATACTGCCACTGACCCACCACTACAGGTCCTAACTACCCACTACTGCCACTAACCCCCACTACAGGTCCTAACCTCCCACTACAGGTCCTTACCACTACACTACTGCTCCTAACTTGGCACTTAAGCCCCTCCCCTCACTACAGCTCCCATCTCTGAACCAACGCCAGTGCTGTACACAGTGTGTGTTTACATTAAAAAGCCTGCAGGGACAGTGGCATCATACTACAATACTAACCTAACTACCCAATACTGCCACTGACCCCCAAATACTGCCACTGACCCACCACTACAGGTCCTAACTACCCAATACTGCCACTAACCCCACTACAGCCCCTGACCCCCCCATTACATCTCCCCGTGTCCCCCCTACTACAGGTCCTAACCCCCCACTACAGGTCCTTACCACCACACTACTGCTCCTAACATAGCATTTAAGCCCCTCCCCCACTACAGCCCCTATCTCTGAACCAACACCAGTGCTGTACACAGTGTATGTTTACATTAAAAAGCCTGCAGGTACAGTGGCATCATACTACAGGTCCTAACTACCCAATACTGCCACTGACCCCCAAATACTGCCACTGACCCACCACTACAGGTCCTAACTACCCAATACTGCCACTAACCCCCACTACAGCCCCTGACCCCCCACTACATCTCCCCGTGTCCCCCCTACTACAGGTCCTAACCCCCGACAGGTCCTTACCACCACACTACTGCTCCTAACCTAGCACTTAAGCCCTTGCCCCCCACTACTGCCCCTATCTCTGACTGCTGCCTTTAAACCCTCACTACAGCGCCTAAACTCCCCCCCCCCCCCCCCCAGCTATATTGGGCTGAGAGGGAGCTTTCTTGAATCTCCCTTCCCATCTTGTACTAAATGGAAATTTCACTGCTTCCCACATACATGTTCCACACATCGCTGCATATAACACTTGCAGCGGCCCAAACGTATCAACTTTATTTTATTGTTAGCTGAGGATTGGGATGGACTCTTCATGCCATGGGACTGAGCAATGCATTTTGAAGTTGTATAGGTGATGGATAAAGCACTAGGATCAGAAACTTAGGCAACCTCTAGCTTGGCCACAGTGTGTATATTGGGAGGGGCAAAGCATCACTTGAAGTCCATCACTTATAGTACCATGTCAGAATATTTTTCATTCCTCTCATCCTATTGCACCATTGGTTTAGCAGAAACAATTTATTTTGACCAGTCAACCCATTTTTTATTTCTTAATTTATTCGTGTATTTTTGCAGTGATGCTTTTTCTGTTTTATTTTTCTACTATATTTATTTTATTATAAGGATATTGTTAATATTATAACACCATTCATATCTTTCTATTTATTTGCATATACAATTTAGTATTATTTGGTTTTCTTTTTTTACATTGGCGCAACAAAGGGTTACTATCTCCATCTGTGAAACGCCTGTACAGGGTGATCACAGCATGAGCAGGAGCTCTCCATATCCTGCTGAAGATCTGTGTGCTGTCTCAGTCAATTACACATTGATTGTACTTATTCAATTTCTGCTTAGTAGCGTCATATTTATTTTCAAGTGTGAAAGAACTGGAGCATAGCCCATTTAATAAAATCAGTAGTAAACAAGTGAGCTGTATGCCTCCTTTGTTTTATTCTATTTATGTCAATTGCCAATTGCTTCTGCCTTCCATGTGATTTATATAATTGGTACAAATCATGCAAACTGGACATTGGTCTTGTTTATATTTTTAATGATACATATTAAAGGCAGCTATGTCAATAAGATTGTAGCATGCTTTATTGCTTTAAGTAATGTATACACTGATCAACCACAGTATTTAAACCACTGACAGGTAAAGTGAATAACATTGATTATATCATTACAATAGAACCTATCAAGGGTTGGAATATATTAGGCAGCAAGTGAATAGTCAGTTCTTAGATTTCATGTGTTGGATGCATGAATAATGTGCAAGCAAAAAGATATCAATGACTTTGACAAGGGTCAAAAAGTGATGGCTAGATTGCTGGGTCAGATCATCTTCAAAATGGCAAGTCTTGTGGGGTGTTCTCAGTATGCAGTAGTTAGTACCTACCAAGAATGATTCAAGTAAGGACCACCAGTGAACCAGCATCATGGGCGCCCAAAACTCCTTGATGCATGTAGGGAACAAAGGCTAGCCCGCCTGGTCCAATCCCAGAGAAGGGCTACTGTAGCTAAAATTGCTAAAATAAAACAACTTACTTCTAGCCATGATAGAAACTGCATTGAAGTTTGCTGCATATGGGGCTATGTAGCCACATACCTGTCAGAGTTCCCATGATGACCCCTGTCCACTACCAAAAGTGACTTTAATGACGATGTGATTGTCAGAACTGGACCAGAGAGCAATGGAAGAAGGTTGCCTGTTCTGATGAATCACGCTTTCTTTTAGATTAGGTGGAAGGCCAGTTGCATGTGCATCATTTATTGGTGACGAGATGGCAGCAGAGGTAGTCTTATGCGCTGGGCAATGCTCTGCTGGGAAACATAGGGTCCTGGCAAGTGGGTGTTATTTTGACAGGTACCACCTTCCTAGAGATTGTTTCAGACTACATATAGCCCTTCGTGGCAATAGTGTTCCTAATGGCAGTGGCCTCTTTCAGGAGGGTAATGCACTCTGCCACACTGCAAAAACATTTCAGGAACATAACGCAGAGTTCAAGGTGTTGCATTGAACTCCAAATCCCCCAGATCTCAATCGGATTGAGAATCTGCAGGATGTCCTGGAACAACATATCTGATCCATGAAGGCCCTACCTTGTATCTTGCAGATCTTAAATTATATGCTGCTAATATCTTGATGCTAGGGGGTAACACAGAGTCTTTGGGAGTATGGGTTTCACTGCATCAGAGCTGTTTTGACAGGTGGTTTCAATGTTGTGGCTGATCTGTGTATATCAAAGGCTATTACCACTCTTCTTGCATGAAGATACCCAAGATTTGCCAAATATTATCGCCTCTTATTAGACTGGAAATTCCTTATAACAACCATTAGTTTTTAAAAATCATTTTTATATTTTTACTACCTGACCTAACCTAGAGTTAAATTCTGAACCGGAATCCTCAATAATGTCTCTTATTTAATTTCAGTGTATCTGCTGTTTAAGGGACACTATATTTACCAGAACCTCAGCAGTTTAATGCAGTGGTTCTGGTGTCTATAGCAAGTCCCTCCAGGTGGCTCCCCCCCCCCCACCCAACCTTTACCCCGCCCCGCATTCTAAATACACACACATTCACTGACACATACGCATACACTCGCTAACAGAAACACACACTCGCTAACAGAAACACACACTCGCTAACAGAAACACACACACACACTAACAGACACACTAACAGACACACACACACTCACAGGCAAGCAGACACACACACTCACAGGCAAACACACTCACAGACACCCACACTAACAGACACCCACACACACTAACAGACACACACTAACACACACACACACACACACACAGACACACACACACTAACAGACACACACACACTAAGACACACACACACTCACTAAGACACACACACACACTCACTAAGACACACACACACTCACTAAGACACACACACTCACTAAGACACACACTCACTAAGACACACACTCACTAAGACACACACACACTCACTAAGACACACACACACTCACTAAGACACACACACACTCACTAAGACACACACTCACTAACACTCACTAACAGACACACACACACTCACTAACAGACACACACACACTCACTAACAGACACACACTCACTAACAGACACACACACACTCACTAACAGACACACACACACACACAGACACACACACACTAAGACACACACACACACACTAAGACAGACACACACACACTAAGACAGACACACTCACTAAGACACACACACTCACTAAGACACACACACTCACTAAGACACACACTCACTAAGACACACACTCACTAACACTCACTAACAGACACACACACACTCACTAACAGACACACACACACTCACTAACAGACACACACACACACTCACTAACAGACACACACTCACTAACAGACACACACACACTCACATTAACACTTTTCTTCTTTTTTTTTTTTACTTTAACCCCCCCAGCCTCCTTACCTTTGGGAATGCTGGGGGGGGTGTCTCTTCCTCCCTGGTGGTCCAGTGGCTGCTGGGCGGTCGGGCGGCGCTGCTGGGCGGGCGGCGAGGGAGCACTCCCCCTGAGCTGTCTGCTCAGCTCCCTCGCGCGCCGCAGAGTGAGGCTGGGAGCCGGAATATGACGTCATATTCCGGCTCCGCCTCCCAGCCTCACTCTGCGGCGCGCGAGGGAGCTGAGCAGACAGCTCAGGGGGAGTGCTCCCTCGCCGCCAGCCCAGCAGCGCCGCCCGACCGCCCAGAAGCAGCCCAGCATGTCTGTTAGCCGCAAGGCTAACAAGACATTTGCCTTGGGCATTTGGGGGGCGGCTTTTTTTGCCGCCCCCTGGAAAATGCCGCCCAAGGCAAATGCCTTGTTTGCCTCGCGGCTAATACGCCCCTGCCTCCAGGCTGAGAAAAGACAGAAGTGTAGTCAGTCGGCCACTAGAGGTGCTTCCTTTCTCAGTGCACCAATGCTCATCATCTCCTATGGGAAAGCATTGGATTGGTGGAGATCATCAAGATTAATGATCTCAGCGATAGAGGTGGTGGCGCAGCGAGGGAGAAAAGGTAAAACAACTACCTTTTGCCTCCAATTTGAGGGGGGCAGTGACCTAAACAGCCAGTCCAGCACTATATGTTTAGGAATACATGTTTGTGTTCCTAAAACTATAGTGTTCCCTTAACTAGCTAGATTTACAATTGTATATCAGATATATTCCAGCAGAAACAAATACGGAAATTTGTAAATTGTCACCTGCACTGCAATTAGTGCATAGGAAATTTATAGGTGTTTTTTTTTTTCTTATCCATTTTGAATACTGATCACAGATTATGTAATTAATCTACAAATTTGAACTTTAGTGAACATCCCTCTGTATGTTTTGTTATAAAATAATAGTATATGAAATTAGACAGATTTAACATTTTGAAATATATATTACTTATAATTGGAAAAAATATATAACAATGTTAATAATATAATAACTATATGTTGTTTTTTATCGAAGGGTGTAATGTTTGAAACCTGTTGTTTCCGGACAACTTTTACAAATTCTACGTGATCACAGACAAATGACCAAAAGGTATAGTATACTCTTTTTGTCTTGATTTTCTAGTAAATGTAAACACACTTGTATAAAGCATTAGTGGCATTCGTCATGCTGTGCCATAATGCCATTGAAAATAAAAACATTTGAACATTGACGCCTGCAATGTTGAGTTTTCATGGAGGGCTTACTCTGTGTTGCTTCTTAATGACTACAGTATTTAAAACCCTGATAAATTAATTTTAATCAGAACGCCTGTCAAAAACTAATGGAATAAGGGTGTAATCAGTCAAATCTTGTCTGCATTTTACTCAGTTGTACTACTCAAATGTGACTTTGAAACAATATTTCTGCTTACAACTGTTATAGTTTCCTAGAAGAATTTGTAAATTTGAATGATTGAATGATTATAGCCTCGTGCTAACTTTTCACTAAATATTATTGAATATGTCTTTCTTTCTTTCTTTATTTTTAAATATTAACGTTTTTGAATTGAGCCCTTCCAATGATCTCATGGTGGGGGATGATATCTCTAATAATGCGCTTTATTATAATGTGTTTTTAAAAACTAGTTAAGAAGACCAAATTGATGTTCTGGTACAAAAGTGCTAGCCAGGGATGAACTAGTATTGCCAGACAAAGTGCTATTGTACTGCACATTTTAAAGCAAGGAATTGTGTAATTTTATATAATCAGGTATTTTCCAAGTGTATAATATCAGGGAACAATTCAGCATTAAAGCTGCAGGGAATTGATCCCAGCAGGAAACCACTAGACACCAGTAATAAAAGAACAAAATAAAAAGCAAATGTATGTGTGTGTATATCTGAGTGTATGAATGAAAGCATGTGTATGTATAGGAATGCAGGTGTGAGCATGTGTGTGTATTTGAATGTATGTGTTTAAATGTGTGTGCACATGAATGTAAAAAAAGCGTGTGCATATGCATAGGCGTGTTTCTGAATTTGAGTATGTATATGAATGTGAACATGTGTGCATAGGAATGCTTGCGTTTGTGTATATGACCATGAGCGTATGAGTGTATATATGAATGCAAGTGTATGTGTTTTTAATTTCCCTAACAAAAGGGTGTTAGGGGCATTGCAGAGAGACAAAAACAATTACAACATAGCCCGTAATAGTTTTTATAGCAATTTACACTGAAGACTGGACAGTTAGTCAAGTGCAACATCCTGATATAATGTCACAATCCCTTTGCTAACTTGGATTGTTGGTGATCATAACGGTCTTAATATTTACGAAATACTGTGTAAACAAAAAAAAAAGTCTTAAAATACTACACTTGTTTCTACTCCCTTAAAAGAACACTGTAAGCACCTTAACCACCAGAGTGCTGTAATAGTTTTGGTGTCAGGAGTGCCCTGGTATCCCCAATTGTAAGGATACCATTTATGATTTGACCCCATTGTAAGGACCATTTATGATTTGACTTCTTACCTGGGCACTACTCCATGTCTAGAATCTCTCTTCACTGAGCTCTTAGCCAAAAAGCTGAGCATGAAAGTTACAAGACACTTTAAGGCTTAGCTCAGGAGATCTAACGGAAGTAGCTTTTAGAGGAAATAGGGTACGGCTCCAGTGGAACCTAGGTAAGACTTTGAATTAATATAATGTGTGGAAATCAGAAAACTGTTATGATTTTTTATTTTTGAAATCAATTATCAGAAATATTATATGTCAATTATCACAAATTCTTAGTTAATGTATTTTGTTTATCATTTTATATACATATAAATAAATAAATAAATACCTCTTTCAAGTGAATTCAACGTGAATTTCAAATTTAAGGCCAATGTAGCTGAAATTGAAGTACAACTGAATTAGAGAATTTTCTCTTTAGTGAAAAACCCTAGAAATCTTTATGTAATACTCAAATTTACAACGTTTAAGTTTCATTCACATTCCAAAGCAATTCACAGATTACCCAAGGTTGACAAAAGTTGACAAAATGCGGAGCTTCACTGTCAATGTTTGTTGAATCGCAGTAGCTGTTGTAAGCAACAGCTGTGAGAATCAGGAATTGTCATGCTCATTGTGAGACAAGATCTATGTAGGCTCCCATTGCCTCACAGAATCCCCATAGACCTCATTGTTATACTCTCAGACATGTGCAAGACACGGATACAGCAGTGACACGGATCCTGGAAAATGAAGCACCATAAGCTGAAACATATCTCAAGGGGGAGCTTTGGGTAAGTATATCTATATTATTAATTGCTACTTGATCCAAGGAGATATTAGACTGCTATGTTAGGGTAAAGAAAAAATGTATTCCTAGTTTGTTGCACAATTGAAAGTGCTTCAAACTGGGTTGTTTTTTTTTGCCTTCTTTTGGATCAACAGCAAAAACAGATGTGAGAAGGGATGGACTTGATGGACGCATGTCTCTTATCAGCTTGTGTAACTATGTAACTATGATCCACTGCACTTTCACTGCACCATCGATGGTCTTTGTAAAAGCTACTTTTTATATATTTAATTTTTGTTTGTAAGGCCATTGCATTCCTGTAGAGTCATATCATTATTTTCCATAAAGTTACACGGGTTTCTGACAACATGCAGAATGTTTAAATGTAATTATCATTAGTTTTGTAACAAAATAATGGGGTTACATTATAGCTTCTAATTCACTTTAAAATAAATTATTGCCGTTATTCACTATCCCCAACCAAGTTTGCTTTATCAAATCAAAAGAAGTCTCTGATCTGTAAATCTGTACATCGCTTTCAATTTAACCAAGGACTGGCCTAAAAACTAGTGTTCTCTGTTTTATTTAAGAAGGCATCAATACAATTATAATTTGTAGTTTCTCAAGATGAAAAAAAAGACAAAATTCATTTAATGGATTGTAATAAATCAGTTTAACTAGGAAAGCTTTGAAGCAAAACAGAGACTGTGATGACAATGAGAACATTCAAAGACTTAGCTTGTCCTTCATATGGCCCAGCTCTCGTCTCAAAAAAATAAAAAAAATTGCTTACTTATGCCTTTACAAGTAGAACCTATACCATTTGCATATCAGACTATGTCACTCATAAGGGCAATCCAGACTCACAATGCCAGTAAGTTCCATCCACACGTGAGATACAACAGCCCCAGAATATTGTTTAAGCCTTCATTGGGCCTTGTCAGTGAGGTGAAGCTGATACACCCTAGTCACAGTAAGCACGTGGTCCATATGTGGATTGCCCTTATTAGGATAATTTGACTGGGCATGTTCACCAGCATGAAATTAAACCCATTCTGTACCATAGTGAAGAGAAGTGCAATGTACTGATCTCCTCTGTGGTCCTAAAAGAGCAAAATAAACAAGTACAACAACAAATAAGACATGTTTAGAGTCTGTGAAACCTTGTCATGAACTCTTAAGGAGTTGAGACACTTTCTCTCTTGGTAAATTCATGATGGGTGAAGTGAACCCCAATAATTACAAGGGAAGTCTTAAAACACTGGGCAATGGGGCTTGATGATCCACCCATTGACCATTTATTAGTTACAAATATACACCTGTTCAATAATGCAAATAACAAATCAGTCAGTCATGTTGAGGCAACTCAATGCACAAAAGCACGCAGTCATAGAATTCTCAAGAATGGTAAATATATGTGATCTACGTGCTCATTATCATGGAATGATTGTTGCTGTCAGAGTTAGTGGTTTATTTATAAGAACTGGGAGACCACAACATTATTCTCTGTGTGATATAGGGTTATCCTAAAGACCCCAATATACACTTTTGTGTATTTCTATATGTCTAATTTGAACTGTAGCATTTAATGGATTAAGTTAGTAATACTTAGTCATCTAAATCTATATTTACATAAAAAGTGACTTCTTGATACGGGCCATGGCCTCATCCTGATTGCATAGGACTAATATTTGTAATGCAAAGTGTAATTTCCACATTGTCAAACTGGCTTAGCAGGTAACTATGAAGCTACTGAAAGTCTTTTTTTTATCAAACCACTGTAAAAAAGTAAAAGTTTGAGAAAAAACAGGAGATGGCATCTATGCAGTTTTAATAGGATAACCACATAAAGCTGTATTGCTTAGAGAGTCAACCAATCCTTACATTTGTTGTGTTAACTTTGTTGATTTCTCTAATAGGATATTTCAGAAATGTCACACATGTCTATATATCGAGATCAAATGTCATCAATCTGCAATCAAAACATATATTTATCTATTTAATGATCAATATTTTAAGTACAGATTGAAAATCCGTAAAGAATTTACAGACTGTGATACAATAAACATCAATACGGCCATCAGCAACAACTTTGTACAGAGGTCAATTGTGTATGTATTTATTTTTTGTGAACCGATAGACAAAAGCATTCAAATTTAAAAAAAAATATGTATTTGTAGTTACAGCAGGGGGGAAGCAGACACTGGTCACATGAGTCATGAACATGCATGCAAAAACAGAAGTAATGGTGGAATTGCAATTGTCGTGGTCTATTTTACCTAGTTGTTTGGGAGTGATTTTAAACTGCATTGTTTATACTTTTAAGTTATATTTTTTCAGTGGTCCCTGAAGAGATCCAGTACTAGGACAAACCGTGTTAAACTTTGGCATTTAATTTTTTTATTAATATTTTATTTTTAATGATCAGAAATAAATATCTAATACCTGATACCGATCCTGAGTCCTGACACACATGTTCCTGGCATAGAGGAAACAGTCCAGGGCAGAGGTATTAAGGGCTAGCCCCCCAGGAATTTGGGGGAGGTACCCAGAGGTACTGTAACCATATCCATGTTCTGAGTGCATTTCAAGCAGCACGGTTTATGTCCCTTAATTATGTTACACTATATATTTTTTCCTGTATCCATATTACATATGTTGTTTATTGGCTGAAAATAAAAAAAAATGTCAGCTCATGCTCAGTCAGCTAATATCTAAAAAAAGATGTGCCCTAATATAATAGCTTGCCAGTGATCAGCATAATGGAAAAAATATAGGGATTTCCAAGTCATACAAAAAAGAGGAAAGGAAAACACTGAACATGAGAGGAGATTAAGGTAACAAAATGAAAACTGAACAGTTAACTCTTGGCAGCCACCCCATCTCTTCTAAAATCACACCTATAGTGCATGAGCAACAATTGAAGCCAGTGAATGAAGTTCAGCATCATCATGCTGTATGCTGTGTTTAATGACCCCAAATGTAAAGACATTCAATTTGCAAAGGTCTTAAAGAAACTGTATGGGCCCTCTAACAACTTAATCAAAATTACTTCGATATAGTGCCAGGAGGACCAGCGGCTTTCTTACCTGAAGGAGATAAAATGTTCATGAATGGTTTACCTAAAGCTTGCTCTCAAGTGCTGGATCTTAGTGTCCCCAGTTGCATCCGGTTTCTACAATTCAGTTTGAGGGATAAAAGCAGGGGCACTGCTGATTGGCCTAGAAAGGTCAACTGATGCTCCCCATTCATAAAAAAAGTATGTTTGTTTTGTTGGAGATAAGTGAAACTGTCTATCGTCTTGATAGGAGGAAGGACCAGAGATCTTTGCAAGGCAGGTGCTCTATGAAACACTCTAGAAAGGAGAGATCTCATTTCCATCCAAAAAGGAGTTAACTTGAGAGAGGCCCCACCACATGTGCCAGTATATCCCGCTATACCACAGGAATGCCCTCACACCTCTGCAATAGTTTCCATTGCTAAAAAGCTTTACTAGGGTTGTATGCACACCTTTTGTAATTTGTGTCGCATCATGCTTAATTTCAGTTTTATGACACATACTTCAGCAGGCACATTGTATCAGTGACATTCCCAACCTAATATCACTTGCTTACATGAGTCACAAGACTGTACAAAAGGGAAGGTCTAAATTTTAATGATACTTTGATTGTATCAGACACATGTTGCTTAATCATCAAATGATCACAGAATAGACATGTATCAGAAATATCTATTTGTATCTATATTTACCAGGTACCATGAAAAGCTTAGGTAAATTCTACTTTAAAGACCAACAATCAGGACATAATACCATCATGTTGGACCCTTTACCTTGAGTTAAAGTAACTAAATAAAAAAAAAATAGGAAACAAAATCACTATTTATTATTATTTATTAGATATACCCCCAATAAAACCATTCATGCAATTAATTAGGTATTTTGCATTGATGGTTAATCTAAAAAACTGCTTGCAAAAGCTCCAGATCTCATGTCTGCAGCTTTTTCAAACCTTCCCCCATTACAGACTACCAATAGAGCACTACAGCAGATACATTAGGGGTCTACAGAGTGTTCATTGAAATAAATGTGTTAAACTGAAAACAGCATGTGCAACAAACTGCATTATTTTTTTTATTTTTTTATTCTTTATTTTGGTTGTGCACGGAGTGAACAAACAGCCGGCGTGTGCCACAACAGCGACGTCCGGTAGAATAGGTATACATTGATATGACAAGTTACGGCATTTGATACACAGGCACATTTTTATAATATTCAAAAACAGTAGTTCAGGTTCACGCTTGGTTTTAAATATGGTTGCATATTGCCCATGTCATGGAGAAACAGGTAGAGAAGAAACATATGAGGGGAGCATGGCTTGTGCATGAGAGTGTACATAGAATGTTAAGTAATAGAGTGTTTGATAGGTACATAGGCTGATAACAGAAAAGCAGTGTCAACAGTAGAGATTTTGCTTCAGCGCTTAATATGCTTAAAATTGCTTAGAATATGCTTAAAGTATGCTTAAGCTACGCTTATAGTAACCACCCCATGTTTACCCAGTAACAGTCAGGCAAGAGTCCATGTCGGTATGCAGGATGACCCCTCAGTGTGCAATGCAGCATGTTGTAGTGTGGTAAGATGCTTAATGGCTGCCTCTGTGCTGATAGTCCCAGTGGGTGACCTGAAAGGGGGGTCGCAGTTCCATTCCCGGGTCATTTGTGTTCCAGCTGAGCACTAGTCTTGGGCCTGTGGTGAGTCCCGGTTGTAGTGGCTGTGGGTGGGTTATTCCTCCATTTCAGGCTCCCAACGGGGTACTGGGCTGTGTGCCAGGTTGGTCCGAGGCCTTGTGTTGTGTTTCTCCCTCAGGTTGAGATTGCACTGGTGTGTCGAGCTGCCACGCTGCTCCTCCTCAGCTTGTGCGAGGTAAGTGTGTGTTCGCCGGTGCCCTCGTTGGCGCGGTCCTCGTTCCGCCGTATGGGAGCAGGAGAGGAGGGTGCGTCCGGTGGCCCTCTCTTCGGGGGTGCCGCATGGTCTCCGCCATTTTGGGAGCGGACTCTCGCTGGCGTTGCGGCACTTCTCTGGGTCACAGGGTGGGGACCGGGATCACCCCCGCCGGTCCATAGGGGGGGGGAACAGGGCCAGACCCGCCTAGCCTTGCATTTCAGCTATACCGCTGGTGGGCAGGATAGCTGGGCGGCCGCCGTCCACTCCACTCACCGCCCGGGCGGTCTCCATCACGGTCGGCTGGGATCGCCCCACAGAGGGACTAGAACCGCTTGGCAAGTCTCTCCTCGGGACCAGGGTTGCCTCACGAACTGGGGTACAAATTCTGGCTGTTTAACCAGCGTTTTGCCGAGCTATAGAGCCTAAAACTCGAGTTTTCTTCAGGAGCTCTGTCCCCGTGCTTCCACTCAGCATGGCGGCCCGGCCCCGCCCCCCCCAACAAACTGCATTATTTTCAAAACGTAACTTCACAGACTTCCCAGTGCAGCTCAGTGAGAAGTCTTTGCAAGGCAGGTGCTCTGCCTAATTGCATGTCTTTTGAATTGAGCTCAACTGAGCTAATCAGAGAGCCAGGGGGCAAAAAAATTTGGATTTATAAAAGTGTCAATTTCTGTTGAAATCTGCACTTTTTGTAAAATGAAAAAAGAGGACATACGCTTTACATGTGAAGTACTTGAGCAAGTACTTTAGGGGTCTGCAGAGCCATCTATAATAGTAATAGGACCCTGGGCAAAGCATTTTCCCCTGCACCCTGCCCCCCCACTAGCCCCGACGTCGTGGCGTGCAATCACACATTTCACCCTAACGCAGTGGGAGAACTGAAGTAGAGAGGTGCGAGACATACTGACACACATATATTCACTGACAGATATATTGACACACACAAACATGCTGACACACACACACACACACAGACAGACATACGGACACACACATATACTGACAGACATACTGACACATGGACACATATACTGACACACACACACATACTGACAGACATGCTGACACACACACACTAACAAACATACTGACACATACACACACTTGACAGACTTACTGACACACAAGAAACATCCACTGACTGACATACTGACAGACATACACACACACTGGCAGACATACTGACAAACACAGACACATAATTGACAGACATACTGCCACACACACACTGAGAGACATACTGACACACACACACACAAACACTTACACACTAATACACACAGAAACTTCCACTGACTGACATACTGCCCAACACACACACTGACAGACATACTGACACACATTCACACATGCACCTTCCCTAGTGTCCATAGTTGAGGCTGATGTGAGTTAGGGGCTGGCACTCCCAGCCCAGCCCAGCCCAGCCCACCTTCTCACTGCCTCCTTGATCTCTAGCTGCCAAAAAGCAAGGGGCCAGTTGCGCTGTTAAAGGTCTACAGTGCTTGACCTGGCTCCTGCTTACAAAGGCCCACCAGGTGGCCCTTAGTGCATGGTGGGCCTTCTTAGTGTGCGGGCCCTTTGTGTATGTTATATGGGTTCTCGTGTGATAGCAATTTATATCTTAAGCATTTATTTATTTATTTTTTATTAAAGTTTTGTAAGCATTGACATTTGAGGGTCTCTTACAAGTTACAGTAGATTACATTATGTAGTACAATACAAAATACAGTATATATCACCAAGAAACCTAGAAATCTAGATTATATTGCAATGGTTGCAGGTGAGAAATAAGCATAAAGGAAGAAATGAACACAACAAGAAATAATAATACAGATGAATAATGCTTAGCCACTACATCCTTGTTAGTAGAACTGTGTCGTGTATATATTTTCGCATTCTATATTCCCTGATAGTGGGGGATAGGTATATGCAAAATCTTGCGTTATAGCTAGTCAGACTTTGAGTGTGTCTCTGTTAGTGTCTAGGTGGTAGTTTGAAGTATTAGCATGAGAATCAGCAGTGTTATCTCAAACACCCATGTTCCCGTTTTGGAGAAAGGCAAGCCAGGGTTCCTAGATCTGTGTGTATCTGGACTAATTTTTTGCAACTGAATAGGTGATTTCTTTCATTACCCGTATGTTTTCCACCCTTTCAATCTACTCCCTTACCGACGGGGGGCTACCTGTTTCCACTTATCAGGAATTAGTTGGTTTGCAGGGGTGAGAAGGTGTGATATCAGTGGAAGGCTATGTTTTAGAATCGTCGTGGGCAGTAGAAGAAATAGGATGCATTCTGGTGTGAACGGGATCTTAGCGTTGGTGATTGTTTGGGTGAGTGTGTGGATCCGTTTGCAATAGTTGGAGATCGGTGTACATTGCCACCATATGTGGGAGGACTGTGCTCCATTTGGTGACACCTCCGGTAAGTGTCCGGTGTAGTCATGTGGTATTTATGTAGTTTTGCTAGGGTGTAGTGCCATCGAGTCAGGCGTTTGTAGTTACTCTCTTGAGTGGCCAAATTAGTGGAGGATTTATGTGTCTGAAGGAATTTTTTCTTCCATTGGGCTGAGGAGATGGAGATTGGCAGCTCGCCAGTCCATCTATCAGTGAAGGATGGTGTGGTTTGTGAGGTGGCGTTCTGCAGGAGGTGGTACATAGAGGAGTTTCTTTTGCAGAGAGGAGAGGAGCAAAGCTGTTCGAATTTCATCATGTCCCTTCTTCCTGTTGGTAGAAGATTAGTGCAGCGGACAAAATAGACCAGTTGGTTGTACTGGAGGTGTTGGAGCCCAGTGGGAGCAGGGGTGTTGAGTATCTCTGGTAGTGGCTTAATCCCCTAGTCATTTAAGACAGAGTGCAGAGCGAGAACTTTTGATAGTTTTTGTATGTCTTATCGACTCTCCTTCTTTAAAGAGTGTGCTATGTGTGAGTGGGTATAGTGAAGAGGGTTGTGGTCATATAAGTGTTGAAGGTCTAATGGAGGACCAGATGCGTATGGTGGCTGAAATGGTTGAGTTGCTTTTGTGTGCCAATGACTGCTAGCTCACTGTATGCCACGGGATAGTGTATTTGGGTACCCAAATAAGTTAAGACTCTATTTGCACCCATTGTGGGGTGATTTTTGTGCTTGTCCAGCTATACACTCTGGATAGATGTACCGCTCTATGGTAAAAGTCTATATCAGGGAGACCAAGACCTCCCTCTGTTCGGGGCCAGCAGAGGAGTAGAAATGCTAGGCTGGGGTGTTGGTGAGCCCATATAAAACTCGTGATCATTCTGCGAATGGTGTTTCAGAATTGTAATTGGAAGTACCTGTAGTATATATAAGATACATGGCAAGACATTCATCTCAATGATATGGAGCCTGCAGAACCAGCCATATTGGGGCCAGTGCAAAGATTTCAAGTCCGTAGATATTTTCGTTATGAGTGGAGGGAAGTTCAGCTTGTGTAGGTTAGACAGGTATTTAGGAAGCATGTCACCTAAGTACTTTTTTTTTTAGTATAAATTCTTTTATTCTTATTTTTGACATAAATACAAAAACCAACAAACAGGACTTGGTCTGTATTACATAATAATATAATCCGTAAAATACAAAACCATCTTTTTTCTCTGTAAACAGACACAGTACATAATACATCGTTATCTGCGGGGGCAAGCCATGGGGGGAGGAGGAGGGCTGTCTAAGCTCAGGCCTATAACTATTCAGATAATAGCAAATCTCTGTACTCCCCTTAATTCAGCAGGTAGTTTCCAATTCATTAACCCAGCATTGCCATAGGTCAAATCTTTTTGGGGAATTCAGATATGGTATGCTTAAATCTCTTTCCATCCTCGCCTGAAGATTGATTTGAGTTTTAATAGCATCCCAAGGCAGGATTTGATTAGATCTCCAATTCCGTGCTAACACAATTTTAAATGCGATACAACAATGAATTATAAAACTCCTTACCGAATAGGACATATTCGGCCAGTGCATATGTAACAGCACTACCTCTGGTTTCGTTTCTAGTTCTATTCCAGTTATGCCTTTAATAAAGCTTATCAGTCTCACTATTGAAAACTGAATATTTGGGCAGCTCCACCAGATGTGGAGAAATGATCCAACCTCTTTATCACATCGCCAACATCTTGAGGTAACTCATGGATATATCTGAGATAATTTACTCGGAACTAAGTACCATCTATAAATCACCTTGTAGTAGGTCTCCAATAGATTTAAACATTGGACCTGACTACGAGTATTATTTATAGCTTTACACCACTCTTGAAATTCTAGAATACAATTTAAATCTTTTTCCCATTTATTCTTCTGGGGAAAGCTCGATACTACTTTGATATTTCTAATTACCTCTATCGCTTTAGCCAATACTTTAGGTATGACCTGATTTGAGAATATTAATTTCAGCATAGTGGGCGATTTTCCACGCTTTCTACTAAGATGTTTCTGCAAAAAGTATTTAAGCCTCAAGTAGTTAAAGCTCTCTCTTTGGGGGAGGTGATATTTTTGTATAATAGAGCCAAAAGACATTACTTTGTCTGGAGATAGTATCTGTGACACTTTATTTATTCCTTGTACTCTCCAGGTCTCTAAGGACAAATCTGTCATATTGGCTTCTATAATCCTAAGGTTTGCCGATTCCATTATTGTACCCTTCAAATCTAATTTATTTTTGATTTCCTCCCATACAGGCAGCATTTGGGCCCAGATCGTATTGTTTTTAATATCAATCCCCATTTTATCTGCCCTTTTCGTGTTCCATATCAGACCCTCAGGGTTTTTTAGTCCCAGATCTTCCATTTCGATATTGTACCAGCTTTCCTCTTTGGCACCCACTAGTTGGGATCTATACATATGGGTGATCACATTTGCCCAATACATAACTCTTATATTAGGGAAATTTAGTCCCCCTTCCTCGGTTTTCAATGAGAGAATATTTCTATTAATTCTATTTTTCTTGCCTTTATTGATGAAATTTTCTAAGTTGTTTTGTAGTAACGTCAACCAGCTTTCTGGGATCTTAAGAGGAATCATTTGCAATACATAATTCCACTTAGGGATAATATAAGAATTGATAACATTAATACGGCCCCACCAGGTAATCTGCATATTTCTCCAATCTTTAAGTAATAGATTTGTACTTTTTAATAATTTTAAGAAGTTTTCTTCCATCATTCTCTCTATGTTCTTAGTAATAATTATACCTAAACAATCAAATTTCTGGGATACCCATGTGAATGCGTATTTTTTACTAATTTCTTCCCTTGATTTCTTATCTAATTCAATACCCATCACAACTGTTTTTTCATTATTTAGCTTATAATTGGCTAGCTGGCTGTACTTTCTGACTTCCTCCATCAAATAGTTTAAAGAGCTAGTTGGATCAGTAATTGATAGCAGAATATCATCCGCATACAGGCTGATTTTAAATTCTTTATCTCTTATTTTATATCCTTTTATATCTTCGTTGTTCCGAATATTCTCCGCTAAAGATTCTATTGAAAGGATATATAACAAAGGGGAAAGCGGGCAACCTTGTCTCACCCCATTACTTATATGTACCCAGTCTGAGCAGACATTTGGGCCTACTATTCTGGTTGAGGGGTTTTTATATAAAGACATAATGCCTCTTAACATCCAGCCTTCTATTCCATATGCTTCTAGCGATGCTTCTAAAAACTTCCAATTCAGCCTATCAAAAGCTTTTTCTGCATCAACTGCTAAAGTCATAAGGGGGATGTGTTTCTTATTGGCGTTATCTATGATATCTATAATTCTCCTTGAATTAGAGCCCACCCATCTCTCTGGTATAAAACCAATCTGATCGTTATGGATTAGAGTTCTAATAATACTCTTGAGACGCTCTGCTAGAATGGATGAGAATATTTTTACATCCGAATTAATTAAGGATATGGGACGGTAGCTGGCCATGACAGTTGGATCTTTTCCCTGTTTCAAGATGGGGAGCATATTCGCTCTGGTCATCTCTTCAGGGAAACGTCCCTCTTGCACCGCATTGTTAAATGCTAATGCTAATTGTTTACTTAGGATAGATTTGAATGTGTGAAAGAACAGATTAGAGAATCCATCTGGGCCGGGAGTTTTCTGTTTCTTAGTTTTCATTATTGCCCGATTTACCTCCTCCTCTGTAATCTGTTTATTTAAACTCTCTGTCTTAGTCTGGTCTATTTTCGATAGCTTTGTACTAGTCAGATATTGTTTAATCTTATTTATAGGGGCTTCATCTGGGATATTATATAGTGCACCATAATATTCTCTAAAACAGTTACCGATATCTCTTGGGTTTGTATAAGTTATTTTATTGTGTATAATCTTTAGTATCTGAGCGTTAGCCTGTTGTTTCCTCAGCTTATTTGTTAGCATCTTATCTGTTTTGTTCCCTCTACAATAAAATCTCAATTTTAGTTTTTTAATGTTATTCATTGTTTTAATATTCAAACACTGTACAATATTATTTTGAACTTCTGTTATTCTTCTCCCTTTCTCTATTGAAGGATCTTTTTTATTGTCCTCTGTAAGCTTATATAGTTCTATATATAGATCTCCCAATCTTTTTTCTTTAGTTTTAACTTCATGGTTTAGTTTTATAAGGTGACCTCTCACAACTGCTTTAAAGGAGCACCAAGTATTTAAATTTGATGTATCCGAAGGATCATTCTCCTTAAAAAAACAGTTTATTAGTCTCTCCAGCTTAGTCTTACAGTTTTTATTGTGTAGCAGGTAATTATTTATTTTCCACGTTGAATTATTTCTAGTTGTCAAGTTATCTTTCATTACAAATATGTACATACTGTGATCTGACCATACATTTTCTACTATATTTATTTTAGCCAGATTATTCACCATAAGTAAATTGCCCCATATCATATCGATTCTTGAGTATGTATAATGAACTTTCGATAGATGGGTATAATCCCTTGCTTCTGGATTTTGGAGGCGCCAAACGTCAAATAAATCAAATTTATTTTTGGTATTAGTTAATGAGCTAGCATTTTTTATTATTGTTTTATTTATAACACTCCCTTTCATCAGTTTTTTATCTTTTAATGGGTCTAATATGCAATTAAAATCTCCTGCAACTATATATAATCCTGTTTTAATTTGGTCTACCTTATTTAATATTTTATTTAATTGGGAGACTGGGGCTATATTGGGTAAATATATATTAACTATAGTATATTTTACTTCATTTATCAGACCTACTAATATCATGAATCTTCCTTCTTTATCTAATTCCTGATATAATGTCTCCCACTTTACCCTTTCTGAAATTATCAGAGCAACTCCTCTTTTTTTTTTTTCCTTTATAGAGGCATGTATAATAATTGGGAACTTCTTCCCCCCCCACGTTGGTTTCTCATTTTGTCTCCAGTGAGTCTCTTGCACTAAACAGATATCGATCTTATCTTTTATCATTTGGTTACGTAACAGGGATCTTTTGTACACCGAATTCAGACCCTGAGCATTTACAGACATGAACTTAACCATATGTTATTCTTCTCCTTCTCTTTTCCCCCTCCTGACTCTGAAACCACGCAGATAACACAAATATACAACAAACGACATTACAAAACCTAGGGACATCTATATGTAGTCCCATAACTAACCCTATCTCACAAAAGGCTATAACCTGGCCCCTGTGGATAGACCCTGTCTCGAGGGTAACCAATTACTCTGAGACTTGTGCTTGTAAAAAAAAAAAGCATCAGGCAGGACCATGAGGTAGCGTCCAAGGGCACAGACCAGGGGGGATACTAAGAGGGAGGGGACAGAGAAAGCACAAACAAGCAAAAAAAAAATAAAAAAAAAAAAAATTTGAATTATGATTTCACTATTTGTATTATAATTATCCATTGTGTTAATTTGTGCAAACTATTTCCTCTTATATATAATAACATTTAACTCTTTTTCTACAACCACCTTTTATCTTCCCTTCCATAATGAATACTTATTTCGATTTCATCTATGCAAACATTCATTGTGCCAATTTATGCATATTGCTTCCACCTTGTGTATAGTATCATTTGATTCTTTTTCTACAACAAGCCTTTTTTTATCCCTCCATAAAGAATGCTTAAATCAATTTATCTATTCCTTACCCATTCTATACTATATCACCCTGATTTGATTATTCTAGCGGCCTTCCTGCCGTTATTTCTTTAAAAACACTCTCATTATAGATTAAATGTACCCTTTAGTGATATATTTAGTGAAATAGCAACCCGTGCCCAATTATAAGTACTCTTGCCCTTTGTTTCGTCTAGTTCCATCAAACCAAAAATTTTTGTGACTCTCTTTCGTCTGGGGAGCTTTTACTTTACTTCTGTAAAGACCATTTTCCCAAAATTACCTCTTAATTACCCCTATTGTGTTACATCATCTTGTGCTTTATTTATATTCTATAATTACCACTACCTTATTGATTTATACTTAAATACTATTGTTAGCAAAAAAAAAAAAAACCCTTCTCTTTCCCCCCCCCTCCCCTCTCTCTTCTTTGTCCTTTAATTCTTAGTTAACTAATTTATCTTTTGGAGATCAAACATGCTTTAGTCCAGTCCTCTAGGTCTTTGGCTGAAGTAAATGGTCTCCATCTTTCTTCCCACCACACAATTATTTTAGATGGCTGTATCCATTTATATTTTATATTTTTTTGCTTCAGTGGTTCCAAGGCTTGATGAAAGGTTTTTCTCCATCATCTAGTTTGGATTGAGAGGTCTTGGTATGCAGTAATATCTTTAAATTTCTCAGGGAGATTTTCTTTGTTCCTTAACAGATTCAACAGTTGTTGTTTGCATGAGTATGAAAAGAAGCACACAATAACATCTCTTGGATAATGAGACGGAACCTCATTAGGTTTCCTTAATCTGTGTGTTCTTTCTATAATAGGTGCGGAAGTTTCATTCTGTAATCCAGCTTCTTGAAAAAATGATAATAGGAAGTCCTTTAATTGATCTTGAGTTATAGATTCTGAAATATTTCTAAAGCGCACATTGCACCTCCTTGAGCGATCTTCCAAATCTCTAATCTTCGAGTCCATTTGCTGTAGTTTATCTTCTGTTTGGATATTCTCTGTTTGCAGGCACTTTATTTGATCTTCCATTATCGTGATTTTTTTCTAGTGCAGAACTTAGCTTTATATTCATTCTCTCCATCTCTATTTTAATTGTGTTCATACTATTGGTGATCTGATTGGCTATCATTGCCACTTGCTCTTCCAATTTTGTCACCAGGAAATCCTGAGATACATAATTCTTCTGTTCATCACTTTTTAGGCTTATTGTTTGTGTGTGCTGGTCTTGGTATAGCGTATCATTGTCTTTAGGGCCCTGTTTTTCTCTATTAGGTGAGAAAAACCCTGATAATCTCGTTGGCTGGGGGTCCTCTTTTTTTTCTCTGGATTTAATCTGTTTCTTGGAAGCCATTATGAAGCTCTTTCTGAGTTTTGTTGCTTCTTTTTTTCTTTTTTTTTTTTTTTCCTTTCTTTTTTTCTTTATCTTTTTTTATTTATTTTTCCTTTCTCCCCCTTCTCCTCTTTTCCTTTCTTTTTTCTCTCCCTTTCCTTCCCCCTTTTAAAGTGGGAGTGCACCTTTAAATATGCTCTCACTATTGCTCGGAATCGCTATCGTTATCTTCTGAGCTTCTGAGTTTTTACAGATAGTTATTGAGCTTATTTAACCAATAATTGTAACGGCTTCCTTTTTCCCTCTTTTTTCCCTTTTTTTCCAACCCCCTGCAACACAGGCAACCAGCTTTTAGCCCAATGCTTAGCAAGCCTCCTGGTAAGAGTAAGACTAGCGTGCACTTATCTCTTTGTCAGTGTCCCATGTATCCACCTCCTGATCTCCGTGACACTCTCCGTGACACTTATGATGTCTTTTCTAGCTCTCCGGCTCTCTGCTCGTCTCCAGGGAGATTATGCTGCCAAATCTGCTTCGAACTTCGCTTTAAACAGCCTCGGACCTCGAGTCTCTCGGCGTCAGCGTCCTTCCTCGCCACATCTCCCCTCACCAAGCCTGCGCCCGCTCCTCATAGCTCCGCCTCTCGACGTGCTCACGCAATCACGTCATCACCCCCCCTCGGCAGTCCCGTCACCTAAGTACTTAATGACTTAATGGCTCTGTTGGCCCAAGAGAAGTAAATGTTCCCTGGATATTGGATATTTTATTATACAAGGATATTTTGTCCAAAATGAATGGAAGCGTGTGTAGTGGGTCGGAGACTGTAAATAATAGATAATCGGCAAAGCCAAGATTTTGTGCTTCACCCTCTGTACCTAGAGGCCCCGAATGTGCGGGTTATCCCGGATGCCCTGTAGAAAGGGATCAAGTAAAAGTATTAAAATAAGGAGGGAGAGGGGGCACCCCTGTCTCGTGCCATTCGAAATTTTGACCGAGTTCGACAGCTGACCATTAAGTCGCAATCTATCTGTTGGGCTCGTGAAATTGTTTAAATTGCTCACATCCAGCTAAGCCAGTGTGGGTCAAAGCCCAAGTGTTGCAATGTAGCCAGCATCAGGGACCAGTCCACCCTGTCAAACGCCTTTTCAGCGTTGATTGAGAGTAGGATACTAGGGGTTTTGGACAGCTTAGCTCCAGATGATCCATGGGTGTTACAGTGCTATAACCGCCACCCTCCAGGACGCCCCCTGTCCGTTGTGACTGGCTCTGCTTGGGGACAATTCTTTAAGCAGGGAAATACTCCATGCCGATATCAGCATATCGGCATCAGTGTGTCAATTATATAATTTCATAAGATATATATATTAAAAGGATGTTCCACATTAATAAATTACACTAGTTCAATGGCACACACACACACTGACTATAGAAAAGCTCACTGACACAAACAAGCTCACTACAGACAAGCTCACCGATACACACAAATGCTCTCTGACCCATGCACAAGCTCACTACAGACAAGCTTACGTTCACTGACATTCACTCAAGCACACTAGAGACAAAAACAACCCAACTACAGACAAGCTCACGACACACACAACCTCTCTGACCAACACAAGCTCGCTAATGACAAACACAGAAGTGCTCTGACCCACACAAGCTTACTACAGACAAGCACACCAACACACACAAGCTCACAACAGTCAAACTTACTGACACACACAAGCTTATTACAGGCAAGCTCACTGATACACACGCACACTACAAACTCACTGACAAACACAAGCTTACTACAAGCTAGTTTATACACACAAGCACACTACAAGCTAGCTGATACACACACAAGCACACTACACGCTAGCTGATACAAACACAAGCACACTTCAAGCTAGCTGATACACACACAAGCACACTACAAGCTCACCGATACACACAAACACACTACAAGCTCACGGATACACACAAGCACACTACAAGCTAGCTGATACAAACAGAAGCACACTACAAGCTCACTTATACACACACAAGCACACTACAAGCTAGCTGATACACACACAAGCACACTACAAGCTAGCTGATACACACACAAGCACACTACAAGCTAGCTGATACAAACACAAGTACACTACAAGCTAGCTGATACACACACAAGCACACTACAAGCTAGCTGATACACACACAAGCACACTACAAGCTAGCTGATACACACACAAGCACACTACAAGCTAGCTGATACACACACAAGCACAATACAAGCTCACTGATACGCACAAACACACTACAAGCTAGCTGATACACACACAAGCACACTACAAGCTCACTGATACACTCTCTCTCTCTCTCTCTAACTCTTTCAGTGTCATTCATACAATTACCTGTCACTGGTAGTGTGGATTCTAAGCTTGGTGTGAGGTTCCTTCATGATATGCTTCCTCTTCCTGTGTGAAAGTTCACCAGGCTGAGGCTGGGGGCGGAGCTCCAGTGCGGGGGTTGGATCCTACCAGACTGGCCGTGCAGAGAGACTGGCAATGTGTGGGAGGCTCTCACTCCTCCCTGCTGCAGCTGGCTGCTAGCCTCTAGCAGCCACCTCGGTAATTATCTGACCCAGCCCCCAAACAAAAACTCAGAGGAGGGAAAACTATTTTTTCAGCTGCTGCACTGCCGGCCCCAAGTCTACCGGCCCACCGGGAAATTCCCCCGGTATCCCGGTGGGCGAGTCCGGCCCTGCCCGTACATATTCAAACAGTTTATGGTCAAAAGGGCTAGGGACCATAGAGGGATGTGGCAAATACAACTACAAGCTGGTTTAGCTAACATCTTACGTGCGGTTACACCTCTTCAACTGTGGTGTGTATGGGGAAACAATGACCAAGGCAGACATCAATTAAGTATATCTTAATAGCGATAACATTGTGGGGTTTACATAACTAAACATTGTCATATTAAGTTATAGCATATAAAAATGACCATTATGTATACGACCTGTACGTTGATTGTCTGTTGCTTTCGATATAACCAGTCTCTTTCTATCAAAATTTATTTATGTATTTGTTTTTGTTTTTGAAGTTGTGTAAGTCCATCCATAGTTGGCCTTGGTAAGTCCCGATATCTGTATTCCGCAAATTGGTGTAAGTCGCCGGCCCAGGTGAGTTCCGAAAAAGTCTCAAGATAACCAGTGACTGGATCAGCAATTTGAGTGGGTATGACTAGGAGTTTACAGGTCATTGCCCAACTTCGAGCTGCACCTCTCTAGTAAGATTTTGAGGTCCCTTGTCTGGGTGAGATGGCCACGGGATCTGTTCTTCTCTTCTTAAACGGAGTAACATTGGCATTGCGGCAGTTGAGCTGGTCCGAGCGTTAGTTATGGAGCATACTAGTCTTGAACTTGGGAGTCTGGCAGGTCCAGGGCCCGAAGGAAGGGAGTAACATCCGAGTGAGTAGCTATGGAGTGAGTCGTTCCTCCTTGTGTAACAATGTACTTGATGCTGAGGCTTCTGAGATTATCCATGACCGATTTGAGTAGTCTTCTTGCCTGTAGCATGAGCCAGGAGAGGTCCGGATATGACTGGATTGGACATCCATGGAACATAAGAGGTTGAGAGGTGTTCTGCAAAGTTCGAAGTATGTCATCTTTCACAACAAAGTAATGTATGCGGCATGTTCCTCTGGGCTTCAGTGATCTGTGGGCTCTGTCTAGATCTAGGTGGGTGTCATTAGTGTTCCCCAAAATTAGGTTGAAGAGCTCATTTAAGATCAGTGGCAAATCCTCGTCTGGATTCTGATACTGTTCCGACGGCCCCTGTTGTCCAGGTCATCCAGGGAACGCAGGAGATAAGCCATATATTTAGAGTGAGATTCAAGTGTGGAGGATATTTGGTGAAATTGGGCATGTGAGACGTCTCTGTCCTCCAACTCCGTCACCCTTTTGGACACCTGTTTGATTTCAGTGCCCAGAGTGTCCAATTTCAATTGAAATGAGGATTCCAATTTCCCTAGCATGTTAGCCAGGTCAGCTTTGGATGGGAGATTTCTCAACATGTATCTAATGTCTGGTTCCTGGGAAGTATAGGACCTGATTCAGTTTGAGGTGATATCAGCAACATTTTGTTTTCGGCCGGGTCCACTATGCGGTCCGCTTTGTCTTTAAAAAATTTAGACAGAGAGCCGGATTTACCCACTGGGGTCTTCCTTGAAGCATTGTGGGAGTTTGTGTGCCTCTTGGGGTTCCCCAAGTATTGGATTCTCTCCGGTATTAGTGGATTGCCTGCTCGAGTTCGTGGGAGCTGATCAGTGCACTTCCATGCAGCTCTGCGACTAGCCCCGCCTCCATATCTTAAGCATTTTATTACCATGCATGCTGTTTTGTACATTTGATGGTTTTTCTTTGTACTTCTGTTTTGCACATTTGCAATTTGGTATTGAACATATACTTAAAAAAAAATAACAACTATCCTTGTACTAAAATCATTATTGTGCTTGGTAATTATTTGTATTCTACGACTGTTATGTACCTGGTGAGAGAACAGGTCTTTCTCTTATAGCACCTTATTGCTTTTCCTTGCATGGCTCACTAAATGAACCCATATCAGTTGAGTATTGACTATAATATTTTGTATATATAGTGAGTAACATATAGGCGTGGTTAGAAGTGTAGGATTTAAAATATTGAGCCACTAGTTACATTACTTGCTGTAGTACTTGCAACGTGCGTTAACATTGCTGCGGTTTCTCCCTAATCTTTTTATCTTATGAATACATTTTTAAACAGAAGTACAAGCATGTAACCTCTAAGTATATTTGCAAAATATTGCTTTTGTAAGCAGTTTCCTATTGGTTAATGTGCCTGCAGTTTTAAAACATTTTTTTTTTAAATTCTTTATTTTATTGAGGCATATGTTTTGTACGGTACAGAATTAAGAAGGGGAATGCACAAGAGTTGCACAATATAGGGATATCACATCATGGTCCAGCATTTCCTGAAAATAACAGCCTCATTTTATAGTATTTATGTGTCAGCATACATGTGCATATTAAACAGGCTAAACATTGGCATTAACAGTAGCGCATTTTTAGTTAGTGCTTACAACTTTAACAAATTTAGGCTTATAAACTGAATGTTGCGCGATTCTCTGTGTGGTCAATAAAACAAGATAGAGGATCGCCTGTACGCTAGGTCTAGTTAGGACACTTTTAGATAAACCAAAGAGTTGAACGAGTTTGTCACCCTGGTTGATCGGGGTTTCCCAGGTCGCCTCAGTGGGAAGACGTCGGCATCCTGGCAGGCTCAAGGTTTTTCAGATAGGGGCAGTCTTGTTTTTACCCAATGCCTGCTCTGCTATGTCTTGTTAGCAGGGGGCAAGTGTCCTTCCGAGCAGGCATCAGAGCAAGATGTGTCCATGCTTTATTTTGTGGATCTCGCTGGAATTTCCAGTGTTGCCGCTGTATTTTATTGTGCTTGCCTCCCCTTATCCTCCGCTGGCTGGTGTCTACCTTGATCGGGAGCCGGGTGTATTCCTTGGAGTCCTGACGCTTACCAGTCCGTACCGGTGCAGGCCGGGTTGTAGGTGGTTGCCGGATCGGTTTTCCAGCAGAGGTGTCTTGCTTGCTTTAACTTCAGGCGAGTATGTTTGTTTCTTTGTGTGGCGGCCGCTCAGTGCAGCCGTTGTATCCCGCTCTCTTGAATCGCCTGTGTAGCTTAACTTTGCTCTGTGTGGCTGCGAGGTTTGGAGCTGGTTTTGCCGTCTATCCATGCAGCATGCCCGGGAGGTTTGAGCCGCTATGTTGGCTGTGAGCGGGAGATGGGAGTAGATCTTCCTTTTGCCATCCGCACACATGGCACCCGCCATTTTAGGTGTGGTGGTCGGGCTCCCTGGCCTCAGTTGCAGTGTCGCGGTCAGGGCCACAGGGTGAGGACCGGGATCACCTCCCCCGGTCCGGGGGGGGGGAACGGAGCCGGATCCGCGCCGATCTGTACCCGTGGTTGGGTTCCGTGGCGCATGATAGTGGGGCAGCAGCCGTCCGCCCCACTCACCGCAGGAGAAGGCCCTGGTTGGGGCGACATGATTTTCTCCCCCCGGGGGACTGAAGCTCGGTGAGCCAGCCTCTCCCCGGGTCCAGCAGTCTCTCAGTTCTGGGTATCTGCTCTGGCGGTCTGATTTTAGGCGGTGAGACATGGTTTTAGAGAGTAAATTTAAGTGAATTGCCAGAGCTGCTCAGGCTTGCGACCGTCCAGCTCGGCGGTCCGGCCCTGCCCCCTCCAGTTTTAAAACATTTAAACACCAAAATTAGAAAAAAGATATAAACATTTTTTAACTCTGTCATACTACCTAAGAGAGATAACAAAACAAAATGCTCCAGTTTGTTGCATTGACATTTGTATAACACTACTGTAATTTTATGACATTTAAAATGATAGTATTCACCCAGTGCAATTAAAGTAGCAGATTTAACAATTCTAAAAAAGATAAGGAACTTTGATTGTTGTACTCTTTTTTACAACTAGTATAGATAAGGGGCAATCCATTAATGATTTCCACTATAATTTATTGAAGTGGTTATGGTGCAGAGAGGGTGTCATACTGATCTTAAAGGGACAGTTTAGGTATCATAACTTAATCTAAATGTTATGGTGTCAAGAGATCCCCGGGCGCATTTTAACCTTCAGGGGGTTAGACCGTTTCCGAAGTTGCCTCCGGCACTGAACTCGACTCACCCTCTAGCCCAGACTACCCCAAACTCCAATCAGTGATTTCCAATTCACAAAACAGGCTTGAAAATAAACTTAAATTTTCCAAGCCAGTTTGCTGAATGGGGAATCACTGATTGGCTGAGAGCGTCAGCTGACTGCCAATCAGCGGCACTCCATACTTCCTTAATCTGAAATTTCAGAAGCCAGTTGGTGCTGGAGGGGGAGCTGAGATCAGCACTAGAGGCAACTTCAGGGTTAAACCGTTCAAAAATGGTGTAACTCCTGAAGGTAAGAATGCACCTGGAGACCTCCTGGCACCATAACAACTTCATTTAGATTAAATTGAATTGTTTTGGAGCCTGGAGTGTTCCTTTAACCTCCTTTTCTGACCTTAGGCAACAGACAACTGCAACACATCATTACACTCTCTCAACTGACATTGACATTTTGTATACCCAGGTTACATTTTTGCTAGTTACTGGCTAAAAGGAACATAACAGCAATCCAACTGGACTATTACTGCATAGGTTAAATTCAGAGAACTTAAAGAAACACTATAGGGTGAGGAACACAAACATGTGTTCCTGACACTATAGTGTTAAAACCACCATCAACCCCTCCCTCTCCCCCCCCCCCCCCCCCCAGCCACTCTGGCATCCCTAGCCTCCCTAAATATAGTAAAATCTCACTTGTCTTCAAGTCTGCAGCTGCTGGCTCTGACCAGACCTACCCCTGTCTGTTGTCATCATTAGGAGTGGTGGTCTGAACCAATCACAATGCTTCCCCATAGGATTGGCTAAGACTGTCAAGGACGCAGATCAGGGGCAGAGCCAGCACAAGTCAAACACAGCCCTGGCCAATCAGCATATTCTCATAGAGATGAATTGAATCAATGCATCTCTATGAGGAAAGTACAGTGTCTGAATGCAGATGGAGACACGTAATGGCAGTGCTGCTTACTCTTCAGCACAGCCCAAGGAAGCAGCTTTAGCAGCCATCTGAGGAGTGGCCAGTGAAGTTATCACTAGGCTGTAATGTAAA
Source organism: Pelobates fuscus (assembly GCF_036172605.1). Taxonomy (NCBI): domain Eukaryota; kingdom Metazoa; phylum Chordata; class Amphibia; order Anura; family Pelobatidae; genus Pelobates; species Pelobates fuscus. The sequence goes on from NC_086317.1 coordinate 116,039,052, forward strand.
CATTGCATTTTCTCTGAAAAGACAGTGTTTACAGCAAAAAGCCTGAAGGGAATGATTCTACTCACCAGAACAAATGTAATAAGCTGTAAATGTTCTGGTGTCTATAGTGTCCCTTTAAATCCATACCCCCTAACAGTAGCCTCGGTGAACCAGGATTTTAATGGGCAGGGTAAAAGGGTGGGGCACTGATGTGAATCACGTATCCAAAACTGCCAAAAGGGACAAATATGCCCAAAAAGGGGGAGTGTTTGAACAAAGAATTAGATAGTCAGCCTGGCGGGAATGCACGTCAGGCTGCCTGGCAATCATGCAGATATTCACCCTTAGCTTGGCATAAATGCATCTAATGATGTGCTAGCTCTACGCTTTATAAGGACTGTCTCACTGGCCCACTCCTCTCCTAATCTTCTTACTAGCAGGCAGAAGCTCCTTTTATACAGTCTGGGACAGTGGAAAGGTATATGTAGTGAGTGTAGAAGAAATGGAACATGCCACAGTGTTAGAGAGACTGAAGCAGCAAGAACATTTGCAAAGTCAGCTTTACTTTAACTAATTTCATTGTCAGCCAGTCCACACCAGTTTTGTTCCCCTACATCCCTCTTAAGTTTCCATACTTAAGCAAGAGCATGCGAAGAGTAGAAAATAATAATAATGATTTATATATATATATATATATATATATATATATATGTATGTATATATATATATATTTATTTTTTTATCAATGTGCCTATTCGATAGGAATGGGCCTGGAGCTGCAGCTCCATCAGCCCCTATGTTAATCCAGCCTATTCCTGCATCCCTATTAAATGGCAAAATAGTGGTTTGACAGGGCTGAAGGAGACAACACATGCATACTCCAGGCACCATAACCATTTAATAGGTTGAAGTGGGTATGGTACCTGTTGTGTCTTTGAATGCTCTAAAATTGTGGATCGGATCACATGTTACTCTGCACGCCCTGTAGTTTCTTTGGATATGTTTTTGGATTCATGGGTTCATAAACATTGAAGATGTTTAATCTTATATATAATGTGTTATATACTGTTCCACAATAGGTGGTGCTGTTTGCAGATTTCACTGTTCACTTGTTCTTGTTTGTCATAATAAAACCTGCATGGTACGCTGCAGCCATGTTTTTGAAGAGATAAGACTGTACACTTTATTTCTGTAGAACGTTTCAGAATATCCAACAGGTTATGGGCCCAGTTAAAGCCAGCTGCAGTAAATAAGTGCCAGATGCTGGAACACATAAAGACTGCAACAGGAAAAACTGAAAAATGGCAAGTAGCACAGTTTCAACAAAACTTTCATTTGGAAATCTGACAAACCAGAACTATTAGTCCTGGAAATTTAAAGTGACACTGTCACTTTTGGGGGGGACTTTGCTGAATTCGCAAAGTCCTCCGACAGTGAGACTTCTTACCTAAACCTGTCCCTCACAGGCGTCACCATCTTGGTCATGCTGCCCATCTTCAGGAACCGACATGACCGCTGTACTCTCACACACGCCCCATTGAGGCCTATGGGGAATCCCGGGAGACCACATGATCCTCCACAGACCAAGGCAATACCCTGCAGTTGTCATGGATGACGACTGCAGGTCTTTACAGATGGGCTCCGTCCTGTGTCAGGAAATGTCAGGCGGAGGAGAAATATAGGGACAAAGTAGTCCCTACTTTGTCTCGGTATTTCTCTTGACTGTGTTGGGATTCCAGTGAAATTTCAACACAGTCATAATGAGTATTTCATAAAGATTCCATCGTTATGAAATACTCATTTTAAATATTGGGTTGACAGTGTCACTTTAAGATGAAGATGCTGTTAATAGGAGAAGGTAAGTGGAAATGTGGAAATAATGCCAGACCTGCAGAACCCACAGATTAATGAATAAATGCATAGAGAAGGATCTGAAAGCTCAGAGCACTATCTCCCTTTGCATAGATGATCAAATAATACATTTATGCAATTGTGAAACTGCTAAACAAATGGGGGAAACTACACAAGGTGCATGTAAAAGCTAATCTAAGCAATAAACAGTATTTATTTAGTTATACCAGAAAGTTATACCAGAATAAGCTGATGAAAGACCAGGATATGCAAACTTATTTAAGACACATTGGACATGGCTGAAGGACTGAGAGGTATACCTGCCACTTAGTGGTTTACCTGAAAGTCAGGAAACACTAGTTACAGCATGGGCTCCGTCCTGTGTCAGGAAATGTCAGGCGGAGGAGAAATATAGGGACAAAGTAGTCCCTACTTTGTCTCGGTATTTCTCTTGACTGTGTTGGGATTCCAGTGAAATTTCAACACAGTCATAATGAGTATTTCATAAAGATTCCATCGTTATGAAATACTCATTTTAAATATTGGGTTGACAGTGTCACTTTAAGATGAAGATGCTGTTAATAGGAGAAGGTAAGTGGAAATGTGGAAATAATGCCAGACCTGCAGAACCCACAGATTAATGAATAAATGCATAGAGAAGGATCTGAAAGCTCAGAGCACTATCTCCCTTTGCATAGATGATCAAATAATACATTTATGCAATTGTGAAACTGCTAAACAAATGGGGGAAACTACACAAGGTGCATGTAAAAGCTAATCTAAGCAATAAACAGTATTTATTTAGTTATACCAGAAAGTTATACCAGAATAAGCTGATGAAAGACCAGGATATGCAAACTTATTTAAGACACATTGGACATGGCTGAAGGACTGAGAGGTATACCTGCCACTTAGTGGTTTACCTGAAAGTCAGGAAACACTAGTTACAGCACTAGATGTACATCCAGATGATGAATTGACATTGAAGTATGTTAAAGGCAAGCTTGTGGCTGAATATAAGCTCAAAACAAAAAGCATTAACTGTGAAAGTGATCCAGTGCAGAATCTGCATTAAAGATGAAAAAGAGAATAAAAACAGCAATATGTAGCTAGAAATGCGTGAATGCTTTGTGTGCAAGAAATCAGGTCACTTAATGGCAGAACTGCAGTAAAATGGTTAATACTGCCACGGAGAAAAAACATTCAAACTGCATCCACACTTGGCACAAGTTACTTGGCATAAGTATCTTCTTTATTATGTCAGGACTTCTATGCCCAAGTTGTGTGTGCCAAGTGTGGATGCAGTTTGAATGGTTATATTAAAATTAGATTATGTGCAATTATGTTCATCTAAATACACAACTGTGCTACTATTAAACATATAAGACACTTCTACATACTCATCTTGAAGAACTGTCCTTCCATTGACACTGTTGAGCTTATTATACTTTTCAAACCTTCTCATTTTGCAACTCAGACATCTCTTTCTTAATACAGATCACATCCTTGGCTGCTCTTTACATTTTGTTTTTCAGAGACTAACCATACCACGTAAGGCATCATGTGGCATCTAGACAGTTACAAATTCAGATTCTCAGTTGATAAAGCGAAATAAATACAAAACAGGAAAGACAGAATAAAGTAATCAGTGTGGTAAGAAGGAAGTGATGATAGCATATTAGACAGACAGTCGATCGACAGATAGATAAACAGACAGAGATAGTGATAAACAGATAGAGATAATGATGTGGAAAAAGATGGGCAGACAGACTGATAGGCAGGCGAAGGTATTTGAATTAGTCTATACAGTGGCATACACATGACCCATGGGGCCCCGGTGCGAAAATTGATCTGTGCCCCCCCCTCCCCCACGCTTACTCTGCGCGAGCCAGGGCCGCAACACATGGGCATGCACACACACTTAAAGGACCACTACAGACACCCAGATCACATCAGCTCAATGAAGTGGTCTGGGTGCCAGGTCCCTCTAGTTTTAACCCTGCAGCTGAAAACATAGCAGTTTCAGAGAAACTGCTATGTTTTACTGAGGGTTAATCCAGCCTCTAGTGGCTGTCTCATTGACAGCCGCTAGAGGACCTTCCGCGATTCTCACTGTGAAAATCACAGTGAGAAGACACTGAACGTCCATAGGAAAGCATTGAGTAATGCTTTCCTATGGCCGTTTTGAATGCGTGCGTGGCTCTTGCCGCGGATGTGCATTCGGAGCTGAGAGGCGGAGGGATTCCCAGCGCCAAGGGAGTCCGGCGTTGGAGAAAGGTAAGTGCTGAAGACACACAAACACACTCTCACGAACAGACGCATACACGCTAGCTAACAGACACATACATTTACTAAAAGAGACACACTCCGCGACAAACATACATACACACTTACAAAACATACACTCTCACTGACAAACACACACTCACTAACAGACATCAAACAGACTCACTAACAGACACACACAAACACACTCAGTAACAGACACACACAGTAAAACAGTCACTGACACTCACTAGCAGACACACACACTAACACACACACACTAACACACACACTAACACTCACACACACACTAACACACTCACACACTAACACTCACACACACTAACACTCACACACTAACACACACACACTAACACTAACACACTCACACACACACTAACACACACTAACACACACTAACACTAACACTCACACACACTAACACTCACACACTAACACACTCACACACTAACACTCACACACACACTTTTTTTTAATTTAATCCTCCCCGCCTCCTTACCTGTGGGAGAGCTGAGGGGATTCCCTGGGGTCCAGTGGTATCACCCGGCGGGCAGGCTGACGGGCGCACGAGGGAGCACTCTCCCTGACTGAGTGTTTCTTCTTCAGCTCCCTCGCGCTGCGGTCAGTTTCCTTCGACCCCTGCGACCTCGGTATGTACGCCACTGAGTCTATAACTAAAATAACATTGTATTAATCTATATAATCTTTTATACTTTTTTATGTTTTTTAGTAAAATAGTTTAATAACCACGCCAAATGTAATTATGCTTTGCACTAAGATCTGCATTTCTCTTTGTTCTGTCTGATACTAATCATATGAATTTTTCAAATCAAGAACCCCCATTATCAACATAGTTCTCAATAACTCAGTTAACTTTTGAAACCAAGTTTCTGCCAAAATAATGGCATGAGAATTCATGAAAGGTACCCCATATCATGTAGAGTGGGAAACAGTTGGTAGAAATGAGTGATGCGCAAGCATTATTGCCAGAGGATGTAGATAACAGGGATATGTCTCAGTCAGGCAGCATTACACACATGGACGTACGGTGTGATGATGATTGTACCCGCTGCTGCTTCCTTTGCTGAGTTGTCAGATACAAGTGAAGCGGTTGATGATGACAATGCGTCCGTGGATGTCACATGGGTGCCCGCTAGAAGAGAAGAAGAACAGGGGGAAAGTTCAGATGGGGAGACAGAGAGGAGGAGGAGACGAGTTGGAAGCAGGGGGAGGTCATGCAAGGAGCTAGTGGCACAGTCAGACAGCATGCTTCGGCACCCGGGGTCAGCCAGAAAGCACGCCAATCAATGCATGCTGTTGCCACCACCAGAATGCCGTCATTGCAGAGCTCAGCAGTGTGGCATTTTTTTTGTGTGTCTGCCTCTGACAACAGCCATTTGCAACCTGTGTCAAACGAAACTGAGTCGTGGAAAGTCCAACACCCACCTAGGTACAACTGCTTTGCGAAGGCACATGATCGCACATCACAAACGCCTATGGGATCAACACATGAGTACAAGCAGCACACAAACTCAAAGCCGCCATCCTCCTCCTGGTCCAGCATCTTCAGCCACGTCAACCACTGCTGTCCTCCTTGCCCACTCTCAACCATCCGCCACTCCGTCTCTCGCCTTGAGCAGTTCCTGCTCATCTGCCCACAGTCAGGTGTCTGTCAAGGACATGTTTGAGCGTAAGAAGCCAATGTCACAAAGTCACCCCCTTGCCCAGTTTCTGACAGCTGGCTTGTCTGAACACTTAGCCCGCCAGCTTTTACCATACAAGCTGGTGGAGTCTGAGGCGTTCCAAAAATTTGTAGATATTGGGACACCGCAGTGGATGGTACCAGGCCGAAATTTCTTTGCACAAAAGGCAATCCCCAACCTGTACTCGATTGTGCAAAAGGAAGTAATGGCATGTCTGGCACACAGTGTTGGGGCAAGGGTCCATCTGACCACTGATACCTGGTCTGCAAAGCATGGTCAGGGCAGGTATATCACCTACACTGCGCATTGGGTAAACCTGCTGACGGCTGCCAAGCATGGAATGCGTGGCTCTGCAGAGGAGTTGGTGACACCGCCACGACTTGCAGTCAGGCCTGCTGCCACCTCCTCTACTCCTCCTACTCCATCCTCTTCCATAACCTGCTCGGCTGAGTCCTCTTCTGCTGCTGCGTCTTGCTCCACATCAACGGCACCCCCCCAGCTCCCCAGGTACTATTCCACATCCCGGATACGGCAGTGTCACGCCGTCTTGGGGTTGACTTGCCTGAAAGCAGAGAGTCACACCGGACCAGCACTCCTGTCCGCCCTGAACGCACAGGTGGATCAGTGGCTAACTCTGCACCAACTGGTAAAGTGGTTTGTGACAACGGAAGAAATTTGTTGGCGGCATTGAATTTGGGCAAGTTGACACATGTGCCGTGCATGGCACATGTGTGTAATCTGATCGTACAACGCTTTGTGCATAAGTACCCAGGCTTACAGGACGTCCTGAAGCAGGCCAGGAAGGTGTGTGGCCATTTCAGGCATTCCTTTCCCCGCGCATGGCGCACCTTTCAGATATCCAGTGGCGAAAAAACATGCCAGTGATGCGCTTGATTTGCGACAGCCCGACATGTTGGAATTCAACACTCCTAATGTTCGACCGCCTACTCCAACAAGAAAAAGCCGTTAACGAGTATTTGTATGACCAGGGTGCTAGGACAGCCTCTGCGGAGCTGGGAATTTTTTTGCCACGTTACTGGACGCTCATGCGCAATGCCTGTAGGCTCATGCGTCCTTTTTAGGAGGTGATAAACCTAGTCAGTTGCACCGAAGGCACCATCAGCGACATCATACCATTTGTTTTCTTCCTGGAGCGTGCCCTGCGAAGACTGTTGGATCAGGCCGTAGATGAGCGTGAAGAGGAAGAGTTGTGGTCACCATCAGCCCTTCGGGGTCCACCCTCAGAGAACGACTCGACCGACAGGTAGCAGACTACCTCGCCTTAGCTGCAGATATCGACACTCTGAGGAGCGATGAACCCCTTGACTACTGGGTGTGCAGGCTTGACCTGTGGCCTGAGCTATCCTAATTTGCGATAGAACTTCTGGCCTGCCCCGCTTCAAGTGTCCTGTCAGAAAGGACCTTCAGTGCAGCAGGAGGTATTGTCACTGAGAAGAGAAGTCGCCTAGGTAAAAAAAGTCTAGATTACCTCACCTTTATTAAGATGAATGAGGGATGGATCCCGAAGGGACTGACAGTGGGCAATACATTCGACTAAAAAAGGCCTGATGAGGGGGACTACTTAACACACCACTCCTATCTGGTGGCACATTAGATTACACGCGCAGTGCCTCAAATTTGAAGTAGGAGGACCAACTGATAGGAATAGTACTACTTAACACACCTTATAATAACGCAGAAAGAGGCAACGCAGAGAGAGGAGTCTGAAGAAGAGGAGTCAGAGGAGGAAGGTGGCTTTGAGGAGGTGGAAGACCAAACACAGCAGGCGTTCCAAGGGGCTTGTTGTCACCTTTCGGGGACCCTGTTGTACGTGGCTGGGTGGAGGAAGAGACCTTCAATTACATCAGTGAGGACAAGGAATGGGACATGGCTAGCTTGGTATCCAACCTTGTGCAAATGGGGAGTTTGCGGTTGTGCAAATGGACAGTTTGCGGTTGTTTGCGGTGCGTTAAATGGGGAGTTTGGTCTGTCACTGTGAAGCGGGCGTAACCCTTACACTACTTGATCGATACAACATCATACCTGATGTTTTAAAGCATGTTATTCCAAACAATTTAGGAATGTTAGGTGATTTATGCCCTTTATGGATTAAAACCAGACTCTGCATCAACTATGTAATTTTCCATGGGAGTTTTGCCATGGATCCACCTCCGGCATGCCACAGTCCAGCTGTTAGTCCCCTTGAAACAACTTGTCCATCACTATTGTGGCCAGAAACCCTGTGGGTTTTAAAATTTGCCTGCCCATTGAAGTCTATGGCGGTTCGCCCGGTTCGCCCGTTCGCGAACATTTGCGGAAATTCGCGTTTGCCATTTGCGAACGGAAAATGTTATGTTCGCGACATCACTACTGAAGAATAGTAGAGAATATTTTTAACTTGGCCCAATCAAATTTTACCTTACATGGTGTTGCTGCTCTGAATTAATGGGATTCTCCTCGTGGAGAAGCATTAAAAGCTTTCTCTATTGGAAGATTTAACTATTTTTGGAATCACCATGACAACGAATGTGAAAATGTTAAATGTTTTGAAGTCTTTAGTAAGAAGACAGTGGCTGTCTGATAGCCACTAAAGGCACACTCACTGACAAATATAAACATTGTATGAGGAAGAGGGAGGGCACCTTTACAATGTTTTCAGGTAGTATATGTAACAAAAACAGAAGTAAAAAAAAATGTAGAATTGTATGGTATAGTATTTCTTACACACTGTGAGATTAAAAAAGGGAAATGCATTTGGATGGAGCTATCAAGAGCCCAACTTCTATGCACGTGAGTGGTACAATCCCCGCTTATGGATTCTTGTTGTATTCTTTGGTACCAGTTAACGATCTGAGATTTATAGAGTAAAAACACACAAATGGGCTAACATAGTGTAAACTGTCTGAATAATACAGTTAAAACAGACTAAAATAGAAATGCAATCACATGTTATGGAGCCTATATAATGGCTCCCTGCACTTGCCATGCAAAACTGGGTTGTTGATCTGCCTTTCCTATTCTACCAATACAGTTCAAGTGCTAGAACGCCATATATGCACAAAATGTAAACATTTCTCAAAAAGGCAATGTTTACATGCAGTGACTGTAGTGCTTTAATATCAAGTGAGAGAGGTGATTGGTGAGCACAGAGCAGGCAGGTAAACATATCAGTGACACATATAATGTGAATGCCCCAAAATGAGGCACAACAGAACAGCTTGCATGTACACCGAGATGATAAACTGTCTAGAATGGCAGACAATCAGGGCTGTCCAAACACCAAGCACTGCTGTAGTGATCATATATGGACTTCAGATTTCTTGGTATAACTCTAAATGCACAGCGAGAACAGTTAAACAGGTACTTGTAGTGTAGTTTCTCTCGACCATCCTGACATCAAGTGATATGGACAGGTGATTGGGAGAATTGAGGCAAAATCATGAGTGCAAAATTAGATATAGTATGCCACCAGTGGTTCTAGTACCCTGTGTGTAAAAAAATTACACCGACAGTGATTAGGCTGAGAGTTGGATCCCTCTAGTCTTCCATCTTGCTCTTGCTTACTTCCCAGGTTCTCATGTGTCAATCATACATCAATGGCACCTTGGCCTTGTGCAGTGACACAGCTGTCAATATTGCAGATCATCGTACATGCAGAAAAAGATGATACTAGATGTTCTCATGCAATGATAGACAGACATTAGGATCATGCAACTATAAAGATGAGCTGAGCTGTACTTAGAAAAATGTTACAAAACACTGATCTCGAGCACCGACGCCCAAGTGTTGGTCTATAGTTTCACATGATTGTTTAAACTCTTTATACAGTGTAAATGGGGAAAATTATATATTCTTTGCTGCCATCTGTTCAGTTGATCTAAATATACTTTTTCTTTCGCTTCCTCCAAAATTAAGTGCACCACCCATTTGATCTCTGTACCCATCTCACATCCTCTGCATTCAGCACACATCCATTTAAGATAATTTAGACACGTGACAGTGCCTACTTGCCAATAGTAAATGATAGTACTATGGCTAATTAAACCACATGTACGATCGTTGTAAGAAGATATATCTAATATCCATCACATCTCCCTTATTGCAGATTCCCTTAATCCTTCTTAGCCCCACAAAGCTTCTAAGGCTTGTTATCTATTTTAACTCCCTAGTCCTTTCTCAACCCATCTGTTCTACTTAGGTTCTTCTCAACATTTGCACTGCTTAACTATCATCATTTCTGCTGAGACCTTTGCTCTGATCAGACCATCTCAGCTTTACGATCCTCTTTAACATCTGTGTCTTTCCAGTACACCTTCTGTTCTGAACCTTTTACATCCCCTCAGCCCCTCTCTTTTTTTGTGTGTCTCTTTGATTCTTCCTGCTCCCCATTCTTCGTCCTCCATTTTTCACCTGAGATCTCTTTTTCAATCACTGTGCTCATAATAGTCCTTTCAAAATATATATTTACAGGCAGTGCAGAATTATTAGGCAAGTTGTATTTTTGAGGATTCATTTTATTATTGAACAACAACCATGTTCTCAATTAACCCAAAAAAACTCATTATTATCAAAGCTGAATATTTTTGGAAGTAGTTTTTTGTTTGTTTTTAGTTATAGCTATTTTAGGAGGATATCTGTGTGTGCAGGTGACTATTACTGTGCATAATTATTAGGCAACTTAACAAAAAACAAATATATACCCATTTCAATTATTTATTTTTACCAGTGAAACCAATATAACATCTCAACATTCACAAATATAAATTTCTGACATTCAAAAACATAACAAAAACAAATCAGTGACCAATATAGCCACCTTTCTTTGCAAGGACACTCAAAAGCCTGCCATCCATGGATTCTGTCAGTGTTTTGATCTGTTCACCATCAACATTGTGTGCAGCAGCAACCACAGCCTCCCAGACACTGTTCAGAGAGGTGTACTGTTTTCCCTCCTTGTAAATCTCACATTTGATGATGGACCACAGGTTCTCAATGGGGTTCAACTCAGGTGAACAAGGAGGCCATGTCATTAGATTTTCTTCTTTTATACCCTTTCTTGCCAGCCACGCTGTGGAGTACTTGGACGCCTGTGATGAAGCATTGTCCTGCATGAAAATCATGTTTTTCTTGAAGGATGCAGACTTCTTCCTGTACCACTGCTTGAAGAAGGTGTCTTCCAGAAACTGGGAGTTGAGCTTGACTCCATCCTCAACCCGAAAAGGCCCCACAAGCTCATCTTTAATGATACCAGCCCAAACCAGTACTCCACCTCCACCTTGCTGGCGTCTGAGTTGGACTGGAGCTCTCTGCCCTTTACCAATCCATCCATCTGGCCCATCAAGACTCACTCTCATTTCATCAGTCCATAAAACCTTAGAAAAATCAGTCTTGAGATATTTCTTGGCCCAGTCTTGACATTTCAGCTTGTGTGTCTTGTTCAGTGGTGGTCGTCTTTCAGCCTTTCTTACCTTGGCCATGTCTCTGAGTATTGCACACCTTGTGCTTTTGGGCACTCCAGTGATGTTGCAGCTCTGAAATATGGCCAAACTGGTGGCAAGTGGCATCTTGGCAGCTGTACGCTTGACTTTTCTCAGTTCATGGGCAGTTATTTTGCACCTTGGTTTCTCCACACGCTTCTTGCGACCCTGTTGACTATTTTGAATGAAACGCTTGATTGTTCGATGATCACGCTTCAGAAGCTTTGCAATTTTAAGAGTGCTGCATCCCTCTGCAAGATATCTCACTATTTTTGACTTTTCTGAGCCTGTCAAGTCCTTCTTTTGACCCATTTTGCCAAAGGAAAGGAAGTTGCCTAATAATTATGCACACCTGATATAGGGTGTTGATGTCATTAGACCACACCCCTTCTCATTACAGAGATGCACATCACCTAATATGCTTAATTGGTAGTAGGCTTTCGAGCCTATACAGCTTGGAGTAAGACAGCATGCATAAAGGGGATGATGTGGTCAAAATACTAATTTGCCTAATAATTCTGCACACAGTGTATAGTCCTATATAAGTTACAATAATTTCTGAAGGGCCCTGGCATGTTAGCCAACCGTTTGCAGTCTCTAAGCAAAGCTGACATTAGAAAGATGTATTGAAATTGCCTATTTCTTCAGGAATAACTTTTTATAAAATTGTTCCCTCCACTGTTTAATTAACAATTTTATTTTTAAACATCAGAGGGCTTCTTTGCAAATATTTCAACAGCTATAAACAGGAAAAATACTAAAGCAAAACATAAAAATTCAAATAAAAAAAAACACAAACAACTAGGAAAGTGACAATGATAGCAGATCAATAACCTGCTGTGTTGGGATGTTAGTGCATTTTTCAAAGGATCTTATTTGTATAGAAGCTCTGTAATGTTTTTAAAGGGATTCTCCAGTGCCAGGAAAACATATTTGTTTTCCTGGCACTGCAGGACCCTCTAGTGCCCCTCTCCCTCCCACCCCCATCCCAAGTTGCTGAAGGGGTTAAAACGGCGCTGGGTCAGGCTCTGCCTACGCTCCTAATGTGCATGCATGGCCGTCGGCGGGGGAGACCTAATGTGCATGCGCGGCAATGGCTGCGCATGCGCATTAGACCTCCCCATAGGTTTGCTATTGGGATTTCGGCAACGCTGGAGGTCCTCGCATAGCATGAGGATGTCCAGCATCGTTTTGACGGATGTCTCCTCTAGTGGCTAGATGTCTCCTCTAGTAGACAGCCACTAGAGGAGGACTTAACCCTGCAATGTAAATATTGCAGTTTATGAAAACTGTAATAATTACACTTACAGGGTTAAGGGTAATGGGAGTTGGCACCCAGACCACTCCAATAGGCAGAAGTGGTCTGGGTGCCTGGAGTATCTCTTTAAATATTTTGTGCATGTTTATATATTTCCACACATTATTATTGAATTGCATTTTGAGAGCCATTTAGTACCTTTACTTGCTTCTGAGGTGAGCTCCCAATGCATACTGACTTATAATATGTTTCCTTGATGAGACTTATTTAGTTTGGAAGTTTTTATGACGTCAGCAACAAAATATGGGTTTCTGTGCATTTATGTTAGCGTTTGATAGCATGTTTACCCTTTCAACTTTTGTGTTGCATTGAAAAAGCTTCTTATTCTATTTCTAACACCATTTTTTGAGTCAAATGCAGAGCACCACACTAAATATGGGCCACAACAAATGGCATTAGCCATCAGTGATGTATTGAGTACTGATGAGTAATGAAACATTAATGTCAACTTTAAACAAACTGTATCATATCTGGGTAGGCGTATCTGGGTAGGCATATGCAAAGCAGTTTTTATTTCTATATTAACAAAGAACCATATTTTTGCCTCATAATTCCACTTTATACATGGATTTCTTGGAGTATGTGTCTACTGTATACAACAGCTTTGAAACACGGACAGCTGTATCGTTAATAATGCAACTCACCCACATGAGGTTGGTTACTGTTGGTATGTACTATGTTACACCTGTATAGTTATATTATTTCTATTGATAACATACCATAGCGTGTGTTTAGAAAGGAAGTGAAAGCCGTTGAGTGTTTTTTTTTTGTTTTACTGCCTGTCAGACATAAATGCACACAAACACAGATCATTTGTCATGTGCTTTTTATTACACAGTGAATTGCAGGCTTCCCTTGAGATTGGTTACACTTGTGGTCTGGCCAAATCATTATTCTGTCCCCCAAAAATTTAGTTTGGGTAGCTCAGTAATACTCCATGTGATGTTTCTGCTTGCCCAAGCAAAAATATTCTGATCTGTGAAAACCAAGCGAACAAAAATGAACCAATCAGTGTACTGCAAACTATAAATATTATGTAGATATTTTATGTGAAATCTGATTCACAGATCAAGTGGGAAAAAGTAATCAATGCATGGAAAAAAAAGGACAAGCACTAAATAAATATGAATGTATATATTTATTATTAAATATATAATTTAGAAATATAGTTTTTTTTTTACTGCTACTCATGTTTCCCCTCTTTTGCTGACCTCTCTTGATCTGTGATTATAAATAACATTAGCTGCTTGTCCCCTAACCATCATCCATCTCTTTTTCCCATCAATCATTTCTTTGGTTTTTTTTTGTGCCACGGACTGAAGTCTGAATGATAAATCAAACGAACCTGCTTGTCTTATGTTTTTTTTTAGTTATACATCCAGATCGGGCAAAATTTGAAAATTCAAGTTCAACCGAAACTCACTCCCACACTTAACCTTTGGCCTTAAGACATATATTACTAATTTCTCAATGTCGGTTCTAACTTTTATTCAATTTTCCACTTTTTAAATTATTGTCTCTAGAAACTGCATTTTGTAGTGTGTTTGTCTGTGTTTACCTTTATTTACAACTCATTTCTTAATTTTCTTAATAGTTTACCTCTTTGACAGATACAAGCACTCTAACAGGTTTTCTAAAAATAACTTTGTCTGATCACCTTTACAATGTCGTACATTGAGTAACCACATGGGTGGTTGAGACATCCTGCTCTTTACACTGTTGTATAATAGAAACTTAATTTATATTTGCCACTTGGTTTAGTTGTTGCTTGGTATTTTACCTCTTGGCATGTATTTCTTAATGACTGTCTTAAATACGAATTACTACTGATGCAATAGTCATATGAAAAAATTATTGGAATATCATTAGCCTATGAATGTCAATGGTGTTTTGTTTCCAATTGCCTTAATCAGAATATTATATTATACCTGGTAATGAATTTATAGGTCTCTTTCTCAAACTTGCCATTAGTATATTGTAGCTTGCTCTAGCATTTGTTTTTTAAATGAAAGATTAAGAATCCTATTCTGCTTATAATTAAGATTGATACTTGTTTTGACCCTTCACATGTACAGATGCTAGTTGTCGCCTTAGCATGTCTAATTAAATGCTTCAATATACAGTAGGAAAAAACAGTATTTATTTGCTTGCTAAATTGCAGCAGTTTGGTTCAATATTGTTGCATGTGTCTCCTATATGGCTGAGTGGTCTGATCAACCCTGTAAAGTTTTTTAATCGTCTAAATATCTTGACAAATCTTAGCTTGTTATCACTATAGGTCTCAATGCGCCCACTGTGCTTTGTTTAGAGCATTTGGCCAAACCTCATCTCTTCATATGAACCAGGATGACATTCCCACAACCTTCAATTAAAGGACCACTGTAGGCACCAGACCACTTCAGCTCAATGAGAGTTAACCCTGCAGCTGAAAACATAGCAGTTTCAGAGAAACTGCTATGTTTACACTGCGGTTAAGCCAGCCTCTAGTGGCTGTCTTATTGACAGCCACTAGAGGCCCTTCCGTGCTTCTCACTGTGAAAATCACAGTGAGAAGATGCTGACGTCCATAGGAAAGCATTGAGAAATTCAAAGCTGATGTCGGAAGAGGGAAGAGAGTTCCCCAGCACTGAGGGAGCCCGGCGCTGGAGAAAGGTAAGAATTTAACCCCTTCAGTCAGGCGAAAGTGGGGTTGAGGGGGGGGGGGGGCTAAAAACCCTATAGTGCCAGGAAAATTTGTTTGTTTTCCTGGCACTATAGTGGTCCTTTAAGCTGACATCATCAATGACTTCAGCTACTATTATGAACCCAAGTTTTGACATCTCTCTCTCTCTCTCTTACACATGGCATGATTTGATTGGCTAAGTTTGGACTCAGGAGTAGCTACAATGCTTCCTCATAACTGGCATAATCTTTAATTAAGATTAAATAATGTGAACCTAGTGCTGATGAAGCCCAGGAGAAGCAGGGCGAAACAGATCTAAATCACTGCAAAATCTGGCATTCATCACTATTATTCATGTGTTTGTGTGATTGCTTTTTTGGTATGTCCACCACTGATTAAAGAAAGCAGTTTTTATGTCTATATTAATACATTTTATGTAATACAATGCAATAGGGGGTTTCTGTTTTTTTCTCCTTCCATAATTTATGCTCAAGAAGATTACTTTACCATAATGTAGATATCAAGCTGTGCGATCCATTCCCTCTCGAAAGCAGCTTCTCTCACCCAGAGCCAGGATTGATAAAGCTCTGGGGAATATGAGTGTAACCACAATATATATATATATATATACAGTGGGACCTCGGTTTACAAACGCCTCGGTTAACATAATTTTCGGTTTACAAATGAAAATCCATTGAAAATAATGCCTCGGTTTACAAATTTGTTTCGCAATACACAATTGCACCTGGGAGGTTTATAGCACCGCCCCCTGCATGCTGGAGCCTGTGGGTAGCATGTGGCGTTGAGTGTGGAGGTGTTGGAGTGGCTTTTGCATCAAGTTTTGGAGCCATTCTGAATTTTTTTGCAGTGGTTTGGGGACTTTTTGGTGCATTTCTCAAGCCATGGAAAGGTAGGGAGCTGAGCTTCATTGTTTGCATGCCTTTTACTGTGTGTTCTGCATTGTGGGTTGGTTTACATGCCAACTCATTTTGACTTATTTCTGACCTCCAGAACGGATTCATTGGTTTTCAATGCATTCCTATGGGAAACCGCGTTTCGGTTTACAAATGTTTCGCAATAAGAAACGTCCCGGAGAACGCATTAAATTCGTAAACCGAGGTCCCACTGTATATATATATATATATATATATATATAAAACTAGTATTTTTGGGTGAATCAGAGGGTCTGCACGAGATTTCTGTGTTATTTTCTGCTTATTTATAAGCAATGTTAAGATATAAGTATTTATTCCCAGCGCAACTTTTTTTTTTTTGGGGGGGGGGGGGGTTTGTTTATATTATATATCACTTTTGTGGATGATTGCTGCTAAGTTATTTACACATATTATTTTATTTGTTAACACATTGGTTTGTCATTTTAAGCACTGTCCACTTCTTGGTTGTTATAATTATTTCTGATATTGTCACGATCTCCGGAACCTAACACACTGACAGATTTCAGACACAGGAACTGCAGTACCGGTCCTTAAAACATGGAGAGCACGACGCAGATTTTAGTGTTGAAACGCGTTGTGCTATTGGAGGCACTTATTGTATGTACAATTTTATTTTATTTTGTTATAATAAATATATTTTAAACCAAGAAGCTGGTACTCATCATCTATTTCAATGAAGAAGACCTTATATTCCTGCAATGGGACATGAATTATCTGCGTCTAAGATTCATGGTTGGATCTGTTCAGCTCTCCCCCGCTCTGGACAATTCGCCAACTCGTGCCCAGTTGCCATCTTAAGTGATTAAAGAAGAACAAAAAAGAAAAAATGCAAGCTTGTATGCCAGCCAAAAGTCCCATCTGAGGAACTTCGGCTGTGTGTGTACATGTAGTAGGGACTGTGATAACCCCCACCAGTTCAAAGGGTAGGGCGGAACAGGGTTATTAAAAAAGGCAGATACATGTTCTCTTTCAATGCACATTTATCAGCGGTTTTATTACATTAAATCCAGTTGAAATACAACTGTCTGATAGAATTAAATTAAGGTAAATATGTCTTATATTTGTACTCAGGGCCGTCTTTAATATGGATTGGACCCTGGGCAAACATTTGCTTGGGCCCCCTGAACCCTGTCGTCCCCTCCCTGGCATGCAATCATGCCCCCCACCCCAACGCAGAGGCGGACGTAAAGTAGAGAGGGCTCTGGTGCATGAATTATTTTGGGCAAGAGGGGGCAAAAGGTAGATCCCCATCTGTCATGCAACTCCAACAATGCTTTGACAGCTGGGGCGCTACCATTTTCCCATGCATGCAGGGTTGTATTTAGCACTGAGCAGTATTTGTGTGTTTGAGTGTAAGCATGTTTTTGTATGGAGTATGTTTGTGTGAATGTAGGGGTGTGTTTGTATGTGGAGATGGCATTTAAATGCAAGTATGCATTTATGTGTAGTGTTGGTTTATGAATACACTGGTGTGTTTATATATAATTTTGTTGTTTAAAAAAAGAGGTGTGTTTATATGTAGTGTTGAAATTTGAATGCAGGTGTGTATTTGCGTGTAGTGTTGAATGCGGAGATGTATGCACAAATACACATGCACTGTCACAAACACACACACACACTGTGATACACATACACACACAGAAACACTTGCAGATACACAGATATACGCAATCATACAGATGCAGCTATACAGACACATTTACACACACTGACACACACACATACAGACACACAACCTGGCACACATGCACACAGATGCACACACTGACACATACGCAGATACACTGACAACATACAGATACACAGACACACACAATGACAACATACAGACACACAGATACATAACATGACAAATGCAGATACAAACACTGACACACCTGCAGATACACACATTGGCTACATACAGATACATGCACAGGTATACACACTGGCACACACACAGATACATACATACTGACAACATACAGATACACACTGCCACACACACACACAGACACTGTGACAGACATACTGACACTGTGACAGACATACTGACACTGTGACAGACATACTGACACTGTGACAGACATACATACTGACACATACACAGACATACTGACTGGCACACCGACATACATACAGACACACAAACTGACACACACAGACATTCTGACATACACACAGACATACATACTGACACACACAGAGACATACAAACTGACACACAGACATATACTGACTGACACATACATACTGACACACTCACAGACATACTGACACACACACAGACATATACTGACTGACACATACATACTGACACACACACAGACATACATACATACTGACACACACACATACATACTGACACACACAAAGACATACATACTGACACACTCAATTATGTAACTGAGATATAGAATTTTTACGCGGTCTGGGTATTTCAGCCTAAACTTTGCAATTTATTCTCAGTTTACCCCGTTTCCTGGCTTGGTAATTCCGTGTTTCTCATCTGATTGTCAGAAAAACAAACCATTTATAACACAGCAAAGAATGCATTAACATGGAAAGCCTCCAACTCCCCTTATATTTTACTTTATGTGAAACTGTGGCAGTGTGGGGTGACAGTGGCGGTGTGGGGTGACAGTGACATTGTGGGGTGACAGTGGCGGTGAGTTGTGACAGTGGCAGTGTGGGGTAGCGGTGTTGCATTCAACACACACAGACATACTGACACACAGACATACATACTGACACACACACATACATACATACTGACACACAGACAGACATACTGAAAGACACACATAAATACTGATACACAGACAGACATACTGACACACACAGACAGACATACTGACACACACAGACATACATACTGACACACACACACAGACAAACTGACACACACACACACACAGACATACTGACACACAGACACACACAGACAGACAATCTTCAGTTTCCTACCTTTGAAAGAGGCTTCCTTCCCTGGGGTCCAGTGTGCTGGCTGGGGTAGTTGGGAGTTGGGGGTCTGCTCCTCCTCCTCACTGGATGCTGGCTCAGCAGCCTCCTGCGCGGCCCGATGTCTGTGAGGTGGGAGGAAGTGATTTGCGGACGTCACTTCCTCCCATGCAGCCGTTAAGCAAGGGCCCGGTCGCGCTGTTAAAGGGCCACAGCGCCAACCGGACCCCTGCTGGAACATGCTCACTGGGTGGCCCTAAGGGTATGGGCCACCCGGTGGGCCCCCTTAGTGTGCGGGCCCCGGTGCAGCCGCAATACTAGCACCGCGGGCCCATTAGGTAGGGATATATTTAAAAAAACAACAAATTTTATTGCAGGCAGCGGGGCCCACGGGGCAGCTGCTTTGGGCCCCCCATGAGTAACTGGGCCCAGGGCAGCTGCCCCGTTTGCCCCTCCTTAAAGACGGCCCTGTTTGTACTTAAGTAATAACGGTTTTAATAAGGTTGAATTTTAATAAGGATGAGACAGAAACCGTCAAATGGTTTTGTATAGTTCCAGTAATGATGTAATTTTTTTTTTTGTAGGCTTTTTTTTTACTGACAGATATTGGAAGCATTTGTTTCACAATGATAATTAAAATAAAAATAAAAAAAGTAAACAAAAATAAAACATTTGGGTCATGTCTTGTTTAGTTGCATTATTAATGGAAAAAGTTAAATTGCATAATCAGAGATAAAATATAAAACATAGTGAAGATACAGAGTAGTAACTGTACGGCTGGAGAGCTGTGCTTTGGCCAATAGAATTAAATTCAATTTTATTAATAGCCCCCACCTGCTGCTTATGACTGGGGGCTGAGGGAACACTACGATTCCCCCCCATTTTGTTATATAAAAGTCCCACCTGCTGACCACGATTGGGGGCATGAGGTGTGGACAGTGATGTGGGCTGTCCACCCCCATTATTACATTTTAAGCCCCAAGCCAATGCTCACAGGTAGAGGCATGTCTACTAAATAAGGGCCATGTTGGTCCCACTAAGCTTTTTTAAATATTTGTTTTAATGATTAACAGGGTTAGTTATTAAAAGAAGGTTGATAAATGCACTTTCTATGCACATTTATCAGCAGTTTTATTTGGAGCAACTGACCGTCTATCAGGTTTGGCTGCTAGAATTGCGCCTGACATTAATCCAGCGAAAACGTAATTTAAAAAATCAACAGAAGGAAGTTAATTATTATTATTGTCAGCTGACCAAAAAAAAAAATCAAATCTGTCTTAATATTTTTCATTAACTAATAAAGATTTTACTAAGCTTACATTTTAAAAAGGATGAAACAGAAGCTGTCATATGGTTTTGGATAGATCCAGTATTGTTTTATTGTTTTGGTTTTTGTGTAGACTTTTTTTTACTGACAGATGTTGGTAGCATTTTTTCACAATGATAATTAAAAAACAAAACAAAAATAAAACATTTGGGTCATGTGTTATTTGGGTTCTTTCCTGTCTAAAGTTGCATTACTAATGGAAAACAAGTTAGATTGCATAATCAGAGATGATATATAGAACATACTGAAGATACAGTGTAGTAAGTGTATGGGTGGAGAGCTGTGCTTTAGTAAAGAGGATTAAATCAAGGCCATGTCTTATCTTATTAATTGCCCCCACCTGCTGCTCATGTGTGCGGTCTGGGAGGGACACTAGGATGTAACATTTTTTTTAATTTATTTTTTTTATGTAAGAGTCTCACCTGCTGGCCACGAGTGTCATGATGTGTGGAATTTAATTAATCCACCCCTATTATTACATTTTAAACCCCCACTCTATGCCCACAGGTGATGGCATGTCTACTAAATATGGGGTTTATCATATTGATGCCACTAGGCTTTTTATATATTTGTTTGAATGATTAACAAGGTCAGTTATTAAAAATAAAGGTTGATAAATGCGCTTTCTATGCACATTTATAGGCAGTTTTAGTTCGAACAACTGACTCGTTTATCAGGTTCAGCTGCTAGGATTTCGCCTGACATTAATGCAGCCAAAATGTAATCAACCCAAAAAAGTTAAGTAATACTATTATTATTTGACGATCTGCCCTCTTTTTGCCATATTATTATTTGACAGCATATCTGACAGCAATAAGTCAGATATGTTTTTAATTAAATTGTAAACTTTATGTTTTTCTTTTTGTTTGTTTTTTTATTCTTTATTTTTGTTGTGCATGGTGTAACAATAGGCTTACTCAGCCACGATAGCAGTCGTAAGCATTAAAAGGCATAACAATCAAAACATGGCATATGAATATTCGGCACAATTTTTTAAGTTTTGTTGAGAGAAAAAGTAGACAGTGGATAGAGATAGTAAGTTACAATTGAGCTTTCCTGTCTTTTTATGATGATCACGTTAAGTGAAATTTTCAGCTAGTTACATACTGGTGTTTAGATTACATTATGAATTCTCCTGAAATAATCGATGCTTCACTGTGCTAAACTAGCGACACAGGTGTTGTTATGGTGTGTTAACAAGTGATACAGTACAGTAATAGCTTGTTAGTATATGGTGCATTTAGTGTCATACTATGTGAGTATAGGCTATAGTATGTGGCTATGTATAACATTACCAAAGCTTGCTTACAATGTAAAGTATTAGGTGCAAGTTTCGTCATAGGCAACAGCATTATAGGTGAAACAAAAAAATAAAAGATAAAACGCAAACTACTTGGTTTCAACACGGTGAGAGCAATATCTTTGGTGCTGTTTGACTCAATCAGCCGATGCCGGCTCTGTGTGCTGGGCTTGTAGCCGGGGTTGGGGGCAGGGTTGGTGTCCCTGTAAAATTCCTACTCTGGTGGGTTGCGGTGGAGCTCTCAGGCCGTTATGCTCCTCAGTAGCGATCCATGCTGTGGCTCGGTGGGCGTTGCTGAAGACAATGTGTGTACGGTCGTCTGGATTAGTTTTCTGCTGGTCAGTGATTTCTGGAACCTTCGGCTGGCAATCAGGTTGGACTTGTTTGCGGATCTCACTCTGGTGTATGCGGGTGTGAGTGCCGGTGTCCATAGTGCATGGGGCCCCGCCATAGTGGTCTCCGGCGTTGCCCTTGGAGCGCCCCTCTGGGGACCCATGGTAGGTTTCTACCTATCTGCCGTCTGGTTGCTGCGCGAATCCAAGCCACTGCTTCTCTCCTCGCCAGCCGGTTGGCCTCTCCCCGGGTGCCGAGCTTTGAGCACAGAGCCTATCGAAGAACTCTATTACATGTTTGGGAGGCTTGTTCAGTGTGCGCTTCGACTCAGGCCACGCTTGTGCAGCCATCTTGTTTGGGCCTCGCTGGTCCCGTTTGGCTATGAGCTTTGTCGCTTGATCACGCAATGTCGCTGGGGTGGTTGTTCCCAGCGTGGACCGGGATATCCTCTACCGGTCCAGAGGGGGGGGGGGGGTAGCAGGGCATTAGTGTTCCCTCGTTTGAGAGCGAGCCCCGTGCCGGGGGATCGGCCACCTCCCCCAGGCCTTAGACTCCGCTCCGGTTTAGGCCGTGTGGCCAGTTCGAGTATCTCCACGGCGTTTCGGCTCGGGATTGGCATCATTCTGCTCTGTGTTAGTCCAAAGCATCAAATCCAGCAGGTACAAAAGTCAAAGCAAGTAGCACAATTAATAATAACAAAGTATTTAACCAGGAAAGGTACACTCAGATTACTCTGAGTTCCAAGTATGCCCTGTGATGTTATGTTTGCCCAATGTTACTATTACCTATTTAACAGTACTTATTTTATCTACCTCAGAACGATGAGGACAGTGGCCTCCCCCGCCCTCTCCCCCCCCCTCCCCCCATGTACAAGTTTTAGGGTGTCATGGAAAGTTACAGGGTTAAATACAGTGCTAGCAAATTAAATTCTCTGGACTTTTGGCCTGGGTTGGCAGGTCCCTCAAATTGCAATCAATAAAATTACTTAATTATGTAGAAATATTACATAAATATGTATGTAGAATTTAAATATATATATATATATATTTATATCTTTGAAGTGTACGTGTATATTTATGAAATATTTATGCAATTATGTATATGGATATATATTTCATATTATTTTTATTTATATATACATAGATATATATAATTTCATTATATATATTTTTATAGTAATAAAATGTATTATAATATTAATTAGTATGACTAATCACATGACCCGCAGAGGCCAGAGGCCTGATTTGCCAAGGGGGGGACTGTCTGGGCTGTTAGGCAGTCCCGCAAGACTGGGAGCAACACCGATCGCCAGCGGGGGAATGGCGGGGATCGGGTAAGTTATAAGGAATGCCGCGGACATGCCTAGTAACGTAAAGGATCACTATAGGGTCAGGAACACAAACATGTTTTCCAGACCCTATAGTGTTAAAACCACCCCCCCCGACACATACATACAGACACAAACATACATACACAGACATACATACAGATACACACACAGAGACACAGACACAAACATACATACAGACACACACACAGAGCCACAGACATATACACATACAGAGACACAGACACACATACATACACACATACAGAGACACAGACATACACACATACAGAAACACAGACATACATACATACACACAGACACAAAGACATACAGAGACACAAATACACAAAATGTTTCCTACCATGTGTGACTTTCCCTGGGGTCCAGTGGTGGCTCAGCCTGATGGGAGTCAGAGTTCCCACTCTGACTCCCTCCTCCTTTCTGTTTCCTCCCGCGCGGGCTCTCAGTATGCTGGGAGGAGTGACGTGCGGTCACTTCCTCCCAGCAGTGATGATTTCATCACAGGGGGCCCGGTCGCGCTCTTAAAGCGCCCAGCGCAGACCGGGCCCCCTTACAATCCATGTCCATCGGGTGGCCCTGACAGCATGGGCCACCCGATGGACCCCTTAACATGGGGCCCCGGCGGTTTGCCGCACGGGCCGGGGCTGCAAAGCGTGGCAACTGCTACCCGGTCGCGGGGGGCCGCAGGGCGACAGGGCCCCCTGGAGTGCTGGGCCCGGTCGCAGCTGCGACCCCTGCGACCGCGGTACGTACGCCACTGCCTGGGCCCCTCATTCCTCCATTAATATAGCAAAATCTTACTGTATTCAAGCCAGAAGCTCTAGCTCTGCATTCTGTTTGCCTCAAAAAAAAAAAAAAGTAGTCTGCTGACATCATCAGAAGTGGCAGCCTGGTCAAATCACAATGCTTCCCCATAGGATTGGCTGAGACTGACAAAGAGTCAGATCAGGGGCAGAGCCAGCATAATTCAAACACAGCCCTGGCCAATCAGCATCTCCTCATAGAGATTAATTGAATCAATGAATCTCTATGAGGAAAGTTCAGTGTCTGCATGCAGAGGGAGGAGATACTGAATGTTTGGATGCATTTTAGGCAGCCATGACCCAGGAAGGATCTCTAACAGCCATATGAGGAGTGGCCAGTAAAGTTATCACTAGGCTGTAATGTAAACACTGCATTTTCTCTGAAAAGACAGCGTTTACAGCAAAAAGCCTGAAGGTAATGATTCTACTCAGCAGAACAAATTCAATAAACTGTAGTTTTTTTTTTCATAACCAGATCAAAAAGGAATGTCATTAGCGAATATCTCTTAAGGCTCGCAATACAAATTCTTCACCTGTAAAGATCACTAGAGAATCACTATTGTTGATTCTATGAAGGTATATGGAAATAGATCTCAAAGGTCGTCTTTAAACCCACGATCCTTTGTAGACATGGGACCATTTTTTTAATGTTTGTTATTTAAGGAAGCTTTGGAAATAATTTAGAATATTTGTGTTCGATAATCCATTCATACGCAAAATGCTCTGCAGTATGGTTTGTGTGGCAAGAGACTGTGTGTGCTTTTTAGAGTGTCGGTGTGAAAGTGTTTGTTTCAACTCATTAAGCATGCTTCTATGTTCAACAAATTCCTGTAACCTAAGCTTTTCGAATTGAAATAATTTGCATTTTATTTAATCAGAATAAAATAAACTGTCCCCTTCCCATCTATCCTAACGCAGCATGATTTGTCTCATTTGGCAATCCCTGCATCAATACTTAGAAGATCTTTGATGTACTCATAGCAAAGGGTTAGTTTTGTAGAATGCAAATTGTTACAGTTTGTTCATGTGAACACATAGTGGAAAAGCGTTGTGCAGGTGCAGTCTTCAATTTTTAAGAAAACAGGAAATTAACATGGGAAAAAGTTACTAATTTGAAGAATTGTCAGCCTATTTCTTTACAATCACACTACCAGATGAACGTTTAAAAGAGGGTGGAAGTGCCAACTGCATGTACATTACTTGCCATTGCTTTACACAGCAGAAACATGTATCTAACTGATCATCTTTTTCACTAGTGTGGGAGAAAACAAACGTAAGACATAAAATGACAGATCAATAAAACTTAAAGAGCTTAAAGGATCACTATAGGGTCAGGAACACAAACATGTATTCCTGACCCTATAGTGTTAAACACACCAACTAACCCCCTGGGCCCCTCATGCCTCCATAAATATAGCAAAATCTTACTGTATTCAAGCGTGAAGCTGTAACTCTGCATGCTGTTTGCCTAAAAAAAAAACAAGCAGTCTGCTGACATCATCAGAAGTGGTGGCCTGATCCAATCACAATGCTTCCCCATAGGATTGGCTGAGACTGACAAGGAGACAGATCAGGAGCAGAGCCAACATGATTCAAACACAGCCCTGGCCAATCACCATCTCCTCATAGAGAAGAATTGAATCAATGAATCTCTATGAGGAAAGTTCAGTGTCTGCATGCAGGGGTGGAGACACTGAATGTTTAGACACATTTTAGGCAGCCATGACCCAGGAAGGATCTCTAACAGCTATCTAAGGAGTGGCCAGTGAAGTTATCACTAGGCTGTATTGTAAACACTGCATTTTCTCTGATAAGACTGTGTTTACAGCAAAAAGCCTGGACAAATTCAATAAACTGTAGTTTTTCTGGTGACTATAGTGTCCCTTTAAATATATATATATATAAATATAAAGATCTAGAGTAGTAGATATTAAGACAATATAAAGTATTTCAGTGTAGGGTAATACACAGTTGAAAACAGCAACACTTGTTAATTTAATAATTTGAAATGAAAACAAGTAGCATGCTAACCTGTCCAATTGTTTCACTGGGCAAGTTTAAATCTTCAATAGGAAGTCTCTAATCCCTGGAAGCACCATGACAGTTAATGCATAGTAAATATATATGTGAAAATTGCTGGCACTCCAGGTATTGAAAAAAATAAAACTTGTCATTTATTGAAGTGTATTTAAAAAAAAAAAAAAATTTATAGAAAAACCTGACTTTTAGGAACACGAGATGCTGAAAAAAAATGCAAGCATGCAGTCCAACAAAATATTACATAATGAAACACGTGACTTGTAATGTAACAAGTTTGTCGGACATTGCTTGTCATTTTTTTTTAGCAGGCTATAAACAGTGTTATCGTCTTAAACGATGGATTTTCTATATATGCTTCATTTACTGAAAACCTCTATACAACTTCAGTCCCACCAATCATGTTCTGGTAGTGAATGCAGGTACAGTGTTGAATTAAGATCCAAGAGCTTTATTCAGTTTTCAGCAGAGCAGCCACCCTGTCTACCTTAATTGTCAAGAACAGCTGCAAGCAAGGGCTCAGAGTTAGCACAAAAATGTTTTTAAAAACAAACAAAAAAATCCACACCCCAAAACTAAGCAGTATTTGAATTATTTAAATATAAAGATGAATTCCTTATGCTTATCCAAAAAAAAAAAAAAACCATAAGGGATTTATGAAGTCTTGCATATGGTAGTCCAGGGAAGACCACACATAGATATTCAAGGTCGGGAGGTGAAGTAATAAAGTCAGTGAGAAAAAATGTTGATCATTGATTATCCTGCAAACAAGTTATTTGATTGACAGACCTATCATGTTTTAAATCTTTGAGGTATGACAAGCATCACACATATCTGAGGCAAATGCAAGAAACAGAAAAATACAGTAATTGTAATGCTATTAGATTTAAATTATGTGTTATATGTTCACAAAAATGATTCTTAAGAGTACAGTTCTGTAACAAATGTTTAATTTCCTTTCTGTTTCAGATCTACTGAATATTCAAACAGCATATTAAAACAAAGATTCCTACAATCAGATGCATTATGGATGTATGGAGCTTACCTAATGACTCAAAACCAGATAATGACACATTGGCAATGCTTGAAAACCGTTTCGTCACAACAATTTTGCCTGTGGTTTATTCATTTGTGACTTTAATCAGTATACCTGGAAATCTCGTGTCTCTTTGGATTTTATTATTTCATTCCAAACCTATTACATCATCGATAATCCTAATGATCAATTTGAGTGTTACAGACTTAGTCCTTGCAATATTTCTTCCATTCCAGATCATTTATCATATCAACAACAATAACTGGATCTTTGGAAAGGGTCTTTGTAATGTCGTATCTGTGCTATTTTACGCAAATATGTATTGTTCAATATTAACGATCATGTCAATTAGTATTGAACGCTATTTGGGCATTGTTTACCCTATGAAATCAAGTACATGGAGAAGAAAAAGGTATGCTGTTGCTGCCAGCATATTTATTTGGATATTTACGCTAGTATCATTATATCCAATGGAATCAACAGATCTAACCTACAAAGTGAGTCATTTAAACATAACCACTTGTTTTGATGTACTCAAATGGAACATGTTACCAAATCTCATTACTTGGGCAGTATTCATTCTAGGACTGTTTTTCTTCTTGTTTTTGATACCTTCGGTGGTGACTGTGTTTTGCTACATTCGTATTATCTGGACACTCGTTCGGACTTCAAATAGAAGTGGAACGGGAAAAGAAAGAAGGCCAATAAGCCTTGCTCTGATTGTTCTTTTTGTATTTGTAACTTGTTTTGCTCCAAACAATTTTATCCTAATGATACACACAATTAACCGACTTTTCTACAACAAAAGTTACTATCATGCCTATAAACTTACACTCACAATGAGCTGCCTGAGCAGCTGCCTTGACCCTTTTCTATATTATTTTGCATCCAAGGATTTTCGCAAGAAAGTGCTGGAGGTATGGAGTAAAACATTCAGTCGGGACAAAATATTTGATGGGAGACGAGGCAGTTTGTTCTCGGGCACGTTTTCAAGTGGACACGCAGAAATCATAGAAAATGGAAATGACTGCAAATATAAATTGCAGGAAAGTGATTTGTAGGCTTGCAATAAAAACATGACTTAATGAGCTAAAGGATTAAAAGAATGACCGGGTACCAACTTCCAAAAGCCCGTTTATTAAGTGTTAAAACAGGAAACCCAATATATCCTGTGATTAGAGGTGCATGGCATTCAAATGCATTTCTATGAAGAATTGTTTTGTTTATATTTAATTTTCAACAAAAGAAAAGGGATTTGTAGTTTTGTAAATAGTGAAAGATATGACATGTGATAGGACATGAGTTACATTATTTCATCGTATATTAGAGAAGATATTATCAATACTGCACTCTTTTGTTTTCACTGGATAAAAATGCTTTACTGAACTCCACCGAGGACTAGAGTAAATAATCTACTGCGTTTCTTTTTGCTAACCAAAGACACTATACTGTATATATAGACACAGTAATGTAAAATAAATTCTGTCTAGTTGCAAAACTCGATCAATAAGAGCATTACATGTCTCAATGCAAGCAATCTTTTGGAATCCCTTATGATGTATTATTGCGTTTTTTTTCCCCGTCTGTTTTGTCATCTGTGAAAACTGAAAAATTAATTAAAAAGTAAATTGTGGTGAATTGAACGTGATTTGCAAAACTCTGGCATAAATAGCCAAGCTCTCTCTATATGTGAGGTGATCATTTTATACAACTCAATATTTTAGCCTGGATTTAGAAATGTATTTTTTAGTTTACTAGAATATACAGTTTAGAGAAAAACAATAGAGAAGGCAACTCATGAATCAAGTTTCCAATTAGAATCCCTTCAAATTTAAAAAAAAAAGATATGAATAACCCCCCACAACCCCTACATTTCACTTAATATTGAAAAATGGCACGTGTTCAACGAACACTCTTTCTAAGCTAAGCCTGGAGGTGCAGGTCTTTGCTCATTGGCTGAGAGTGATCAGTTGATTATATTATGCAATAAGCTAGTCCTGCACTGCTTCCTGACTGCACAGAGGAAGCAAGAAGTGACTTACAATGATAAGGAGGGCTAGGTGGTGATGCAGGGCTCTCCAGGATGTCTAGCATTTACTTTAGTTGTGGTTTTGGTGGTGGTTTCATTTAAAAAGTTTAAATACTTACTCTGGGAATGAATCATGGACTCCTGGTACCATAATCACCACAGCAGGCTGTAGACCTAAAATGAAAGATAGCTGAGAGAAAAAAAAGCTGAGAGAAAAGAAAGCCGAAAGCAAGACCCTCAACTGAATATTAGCATGCCTAACAATCTCTGTATCTAGCTTAGATATGCAAAATCTGAATTATATAAAAGAACATTTTAAGCAGACCTGAGATCCAAAGGGTTCCTCTTTCTGTGATGGTGCTAGATACCCAGAATCTGTACGGTCTTATTAGGATCTACAAAAAAAAAAAAAAAATACACCTTATACAAATTATAAATACTTTTAGAAAATTTACTGAAATATAAGAATAAGCAATGGTAAAATAGTTCTTGGGCACAGCTGTGATTGATGCATGTCTGGGACACATGAATTACAGCTGCATCCACTATACTCATTCGGCATCCACTATACATACACACAAACATGCTCACTTTGCATCCGCTATACATACACACTGCATCCACTATATACATACACACCTTGCATCCACTACACACGCACTAATTTCATCCACTATACACACACACTGCATCCACTATACGCACACACATACACCCTGCGTCCACTATACATCCACATTACTTATCCTTGTGGACGGACTCAGGGGTGCGTCCAGTAGGCAGACTCGGAAGGAACACTGTCCTAAGCCTTGAGCTGTGTAAGGGCCACAACATTTCTGATGGCAGCCCTGAATACACACACATGCTCACATTCATATACACATATT
Source organism: Pelobates fuscus (assembly GCF_036172605.1). Classification (NCBI taxonomy): domain Eukaryota; kingdom Metazoa; phylum Chordata; class Amphibia; order Anura; family Pelobatidae; genus Pelobates; species Pelobates fuscus. Next base: position 116,069,327 of record NC_086317.1, read on the forward strand.
ACAATTCTCAATACACACATGCATATTCAAACACACCCACATACATTCACATTCATATATGCACAAATTGACAAATACTCACATTCATATACAAACTTATATTCATACACCTATACACATTTGATTAGTTTTAGGCTTTTATTTCTGGCAGTAGTGAACTTACCAAGGGGGTGGAGTGGAGAGGGCGGTCTTGGAAGATGGAGACTCCTGGGCCACTGTATTCACACTCCGCATCCACTACACTCACTTTATCCACTACATATGCACACTCTGCATCAACTTTACACACAGACACACATGGCATCCACATTACACAAACTGCATCTAATTTAAACACACACTGCATCCACTGTATACATACACACACACTTTGAATCCACTACAACCTTCATTCACTATACACACATTGCATTCACTATACACACACATACTTCATCCACTATATACACACCTTGCATCCACTATTTGCACAAACATATACATTAACACACTCACATTCATATACACATGTTGACCAACACTCCCATATATACACTTACATTCTTAAACACATACACTCACATTGATATACATATTTGGTTTGTTTTAGCTTTTATTCAAGGGTTGAGGGGGGTGGCCTGCTCCACATGACAGGTGAGGCGGCAGCGGGTGTACATAGCACCTCTCGTTCACCTGAGCCAGCACCTGCCATGCTGACAGTGCCTGATCTTCAGATTTAGATCCAGGCACACCACAGGCGTCAGAGAAGCTGCTGGGATCAGAATGTATTCTCACCGCACTACTCCCTCGCCACCCTGTACTAATGCCATGAGCTAGGAAGTAACATCACCCCTGTAACGGAGCTCCCTGTACCCCTGGCTGGGTACCTCTGCCAATTACCGCTTCGTAGCTGGACAAGGGGACAAACCGCAGCACTTCTGCCCACAGTCGCCGTGGCTTGACTGGGGCCCTGGAACCGCTCCTTCCTGGAGCTGAATGGGGAATTAGCTCTAGTCCTTACAAGGACTTTCCCCGTTGAATCCCCTGCAAGCTGGAACAGCAGACACAGGAGTAAATCTTCTTTCCCTCGAATAACAGGATGACACACACAGTTTTGGAGTGTAAGCTGGAATAGATTTTAATAATGACACACTTGGCCTTTCATGCAAGTCCCCAAGCAAGGGGTACGCCCACATGGACCTTGTTGGGGACAGGGACACAAACTTACAAACCAATAATAATACATTTACAATGTAAGGCACTCCCACACATTACACACAATCCCTCCCCTCTGCCTGGGAGATAATTGGATCAGTAACTGTACTAATTCTAATCCAATTATCTCCAAGCACAGAAAAAAACATACATTTCTAAAAAGTCCCAAAAGTACCCCAAAACACATGATATCCCCACGAACATCGCCTGATAGCCCTGATCTGGGTGACCAACATATCCAAAAATCACCCAAATCAGTTTAGGGGTTCAGGAATTTCCTGGAAGTTGTAATTTTGACCGACCATGCACATGGTCCTATGCCCAAACAGTTCCATAACAAACGGTCGGTTAAGTTTGGTAGTCTTTTACAGGTTTCCCTGCAGGGCCCATAGTCTGTGGGCAAGAGGCTGACAAGCAGGCTCCTCGAGGAGCTCGTGGCAAACTCACTTGGAGAGGGGAGTTTCTCACAACCCCATTCTCAGCGTCAGTATCATAGCACAGACTGATCCCAAAAAAAACAACTAAACACCATATGAAAAGCCTAAATATAAAATCAAACATGTGCATGAGTGTATATGAATGGGAATAAATGTGTGTACATATATAAATATACGTTATGTCTATAAATGTGAGTTTGTGTCCATATGTTTGCGTGTGTGCATATGAATGTAGCTCCCAGCATTTGTACGGAGTGGCGAGGCAGTTGTGCAGAGATAATATATACTGATCCCAACAGCTCCTCTGTCACCTGCGATGTCTGCCGAGGTCTAAATCTGTAGTGCAGGCACTTGCCACGCATTTCTGTCTCCGGTAGGCAGCACCTGCTCTGGCAACAGGGGGTGCTTTGTGCACGCCTTTGCCGCATTTCACCTGTGGTGTAACACACCATGTCCCCCAGGCAAGTTGCTAATAAACCTAGGTACACGTAATATACCCCACAAACTTTCCTATTATTATTGAGAACAATTACTGTAAAAATAAAATACTAAACAGATTTTCTTTATAACTGAAAGCATGTCCCAGCTGGATTGTCGCGATTACGAGACAGCCACCAGTCCTGCTTTCACCTGCCTTAAAAAAAATCAGTTGTAGTGTAAAATAGTAAGCTCCTTTGAAATCATAATCAGTGCTGCAAGGAGTCTCAAACCACAGTCTTGACATATGCATAGTTACCTATTTGGAATACGCTTCATATAACCTCTCCAAAAAACCAAGGATACTCAGACACCTTATTTTTGGTAAAATTATCACAGCTTTAAAAATTTAAAATAAACACATAAAAATGTAAAGTCATTGTCAACAACTTTCAACATTACAGATCAACCCCAAATCCCTTAACAATTCTACCCCAGACAATGACTCACATCAACAATAATTGATACCACATAACATATACATGACATATAAACCATTGCCACCGAGGGCATGATCTTCACAGTTTCACAATGTAGGGGTATACCAAGATACACCCTACACACACCAGGTTCGGAGCTACCAATGAGCACAAACCTAGCAATAAATGGAGAAACAAAAGGTGGAATAGCGCTAAGTTGAGGGTAGGGAAGGCAGCACACCTAAACGGGTACGTCTCTCTTAAAAACCCTGGATGGGTCATCGAGGATGCTGAGCTGGAGAGTGATAGAAGAGCCCAACAGCCCAAGGGCTCTTCTATCACTCTCCAGCTCAGCATCCTCGGTGACCCATCCAGGTTCTTAGTAGGGAGAATACGAGGGGGATTCTAGTACACAAACCGCTGAGACCAGGAACCGGCTGACCTACAGTTTTTTATCTTTCCAGTGAGCACCTCACAAAGTATCCCTGGTGGGGATTATACCATCCACGCTGATTATACTGAGCGGATTATCTGCTCAGAAAAATGTGAGTATTATTCATTTATTCTTACTCCTGGTTTTATACATTTTATAAAACATTGCTAGGAGACAGGCATAGAAGTTGTGTAGTGTTGGGGACTGGCTAGAAAAAAATTGGAGGTGGGGTTTTTGCTATAGGAATATATATTGGGGCCATTTTAGATTAGGGGCCATCTTAATGTTATCCTCACTTACCTGTTTTTGTCCCACCACCCCTCCCTTTGTTTTTAGCTTCTGTTTGATCATGGCGGCAGGGAATGGATAGACACTAGTTTTGCACCCCTTACTTTTATTTCCACATATTACCTGCCAACAAGAAACGTACCGGTCAATACTTTCTACCAGATCCCTGAAGTGGGGGAATAATTCCACTGCAAGTGCTTCACACTAGAGCTGGTTTTAGCTCTACCACATGCATATTTACCTGAAGATACAGGCAAACTTTTATAGACTTACTCACACTTTTATATCTCACCCTGGACTTTTTGCTTGTCCTTTTTACGTATATACAATTTTATATTATCTTATTGGCAGTGTATTATTTGTTTTTCATTTGTCTTATTGAGTCTTCATTTGTCTTATTAACACCTTGATCCCTAACCCCTGGCGCACCCTATTGCTCTGTATTATTACAAACCTACTAATATACTTCTAATCCTATTCTTAGCGAACTAAAACTATCTAAACATCTGAACAAATGACCTAAGCCCTAACTTGTCTATCCATTCCCTGCCGCCGTGATCAAAGGGATGGGGGTGGGACAAAAACAGGTAAGTGAGGATAACATAAAGATGGCCCCTGATCTAAAATGTCCCCTATATATATTCCTATAGCCAAAATCCCACCCCTAATTTTCTCTAGCCAGTCCCCAACACTACACACCTTCTACAGGGAGTGCATAATTATTAGGCAAGTTGTATTTTTGAGGATTAATTTTATTATTGAACAACAACCATGAACCCCAAAAACTCATTAATATCAAAGCTGAATATTTTAGGAAGTAGTTTTTAGTTTGTTTTTAGTTTTAGCTATTTTAGGGGGATATCTGTGTGTGCAGGTGACTATTACTGTGCATAATTATTAGGCAACTTAACAAAAAACAAATATATACTCATTTCAATTATTTATTTTTACCAGTGAAACCAATATAACATCTCAACATTCACAAATATACATTTCTGACATTCAAAAACAAAACAAATCAGTGACCAATATAGCCACCTTTCTTTGCAAGGACACTCAAAAGCCTGCCATCCATGGATTCTGTCAGTGTTTTGATCTGTTCACCATCAACATTGCGTGCAGAAGCAACCACAGCCTCACAGACACTGTTCAGAGAGGTGTACTGTTTTCCCTCCTTGTAAATCTCACATTTGATGATGGACCACAGGTTCTCAATGGGGTTCAGATCAGGTGAACAAGGCCACGCTGTGGAGTACTTGGACGCGTGTGATGGAGCATTGTCCTGCATGAAAATCATGTTTTTATTGAAGGATGCAGACTTCTTCCTGTACCACTGCTTGAAGAAGGTGTCTTCCAGAAACTGGCAGTAGGACTGGGAGTTGAGCTTGACTCCATCCTCAACCCGAAAAGGCCCCACAAGCTCATCTTTGATGATACCAGCCCAAACCAGTACTCCACCTCCACCTTGCTGGCGTCTGAGTCGGACTCGAGCTCTCTGCCCTTTACCAATCCAGCCACGGGCCCATCCATCTGGCCCATCAAGACTCACTCTCATTTCATCAGTCCATAAAACCTTAGAAAAATCAGTCTTGAGATATTTCTTGGCCCAGTCTTGACGTTTCAGCTTGTGTGTCTTGTTCAGTGGTGGTCGTCTTTCAGCCTTTCTTACCTTGGCCATGTCTCTGAGTATTGCACACCTTGTGCTTTTGGGCACTCCAGTGATGTTGCAGCTCTGAAATATGGGCAAAGTGGTGGCGAGTGGCATCTTGGCAGCTGCACGCTTGACTTTTCTCACTTCATGGGCAGTTATTTTGCGCCTTGGTTTTTCCACACGCTTCTTGCGACCCTGTTGACTATTTTGAATGAAACGCTTGATTGTTCGATGATCACGCTTCAGAAGCTTTGCAATTTTAGTCCTTCTTTTGACCCATTTTGCCAAAGGAAAGGAAGTTGCCTAATAATTATGCACACCTGATATAGGGTGTTGATGTCATTAGACCACACCCCTTCTCATTACAGAGATGCACATCACCTAATATGCTTAATTGGTAGTAGGCTTTCGAGCCTATACAGCTTGGAGTAAGACAACATGCATAAAGAGGATGATGTGGTCAAAATACTCATTTGCCTAATAATTCTGCACTCCCTGTATTCCTGTCTCCTAGCAATGTCTCTTTATGAGTATGTAGTTAAGCCTGGAGACAGTCTAGTCACAGTGGTGAACTAGCATGTATGGGTTTGACAGACATCTCCTGTCCTCTTTGTCTAAAGGTGGAGTAACAGTTTTATACATAAGAATGTGGCATATTTGTACAAAACTGGTGCAAACATGAATGTGACAATAGTTACACATAACCCCCATGTGTCTATATTTGTAAAGTAAGTGAAGAAGTGTGTGTGGGAGGTGGGGGTTGGTAGTGATTCTGCTTTGGAATATCATTTTCCGAATCCCTTACTTTCCCCTCTAAGAAAATACTTGTGTGCCGGGTAGGTAAGGCTTTGAAGTAGGACAGCAGATTGAAAGTGTTCTCAGTGCAAGTTTTTAGCAGCCATCTGTTTTATTGCACAACAATGAGTACAACAAGGCAGCAAGTGATTAATGCAGTGTCTGGGCTGGCAACTTGTTAAATAGCTTATGAAGGTATAAGAAAACTGTTGAGGGAGACATACTGCAGATCCAAGTTTGAGATTACGTTGAAGTACCCCTGCAGCACTGCCTTTTAATATTTTGTGCATTTTCAAGCAACTGGTACCAGGGTATGAACGGATATCCCAGTGAACCTCTGCTTTTAAGGTGAATTGGCCAAAGGGAGGTGTGAAGCAGGGCCAGACTGACCCACCGGGATACCGGAACATTTCCCAGTAAGCCTGCATACTTTCATGGCAATGCAACCATAAGGCGCCATAGGTAGCGGGTGCAATCGCCGGATGACTGGAAGGAGAGGAGTGCATAGCACTGCCAGCCCGAATAGAGGATACAGAAGATCCTCCACCTTGGTCTGCCCGACCACACTAAATGAAGGGAGGCCAACCGGCATGGGGGATGAGATACCACAATATGAGGGGGATGGAGGAGAGACACATAGAAGTGCTGGGGGTAAATGAGACACCCAGAGGGGCTGTGAGAGGGAGAAAGAGACAGGGTTGGAGGGGAGGAGACACGCAGAGGGGCTAAAAGAAGTGACACATAGAGGGGCTGGTGGGGAAGAGACGCACACAGGGGCTGGGGGTGAAAGAGAAACACAGAGGGGCTGGTGGGAGAAAGAGACACACAGAGGGGCTATGGGGAAGAAAGAGACAAACAAAATGGGCTGTATTGGAGAAAGACACACAGAAGGGCTGGGGAGAAAAGACACACAGAAATAAGGGAGAAAGACACAAAGGGGTTTGGCGGAGAAAGAGACACATAAAGTGACTTGAGGAGAGAAAGAGACACACATAGAGGGGCTGGGGGAGAAAGAGACACATAAATGGGATGGAAAAGGGGAACTAGAGACACACAGAGGGGCTGTGGGAAAAGATACACACAGATGTGCCTGGGTGAGAAAGGGTCACACAGAAGGGCTGGGAAAGGGGAGAAAGAGAAGAAAAGAGATGGGGCTAAGAGACACTGAAAAGGGCCTTGGAGATAAAGACACACACAAGGGGCTGGGGAAAGATACAGAGGGTCTGGGAGATACCCAAAGGGGGGTTATACGGGACACACAAGGGGGGCATAAGACACATAAAATGGAAAAGGGGGATAATATACAAAATTACAATAAAGAGGTGATAAGAAACACAAAAGGTGAGTCTCCTGCTCTCCCTGTAACTCATTTCTTCAGCACAGGAGTCAATGCCGATGAGCTGACTAACAAGTGAGAGAAAGACCTCTTTATAAAATACGTTTATGTTCCAATGTATACATTTTGCCAGCAATCCTGCTAACACAATGTACTGATAGAAGTTGTAATTGATGTGATACATATAAACAAATATGCATGTATATTAACATGTGTATTAGTCACATATATATATATTTGTAGTCGGGGACAAAGGCAGAGAATGAAATTAGTCGGTTGTATCGTGCCAAAACCGACGTTTGGGTAAGCCTGTATAAAATAAAGAGGGCAAAAGGTTCTAATGAAAATACACACTTTATTGCATTTATACAACATATTATAATACCAAAGTTTGAAATGCTTGTCTTAATTCTAATTCTGGTTCTGGGATATACCTAACATGAATTTGGTTGTAGTTAGGGGATGCTCGTGTAAGGGTAGTAATGGTGTATTACATGAATAAGCTGTGAAGTCTGACTATATTCGTTTAGGACTGATACAGGACATCATTTGTTTCCTGTGGGGTAAAATGCAATTTCTACTGCCGGACCTGTTTGTTTATTTTTGTTGTGTTTGATGATAATCTTGTAATGATCTCCTGTTCTAATGAGATCTCTGAATTTCAAACATTGTGGTGCCTCCACTGAGGAACCTATGGTAAATTCACAAAGGCGTAAGAAACCATAAAAGGCATTGGCTTGGGAGTATGTGTATTCAGCGGACTGTGTGTGTGTACTCAGCAGTCTGTGTGTGTGTATGCTCAGCAGTCTGTCTGTATGTGTATTCAGCAGACTGTGTGTGTGTATTCATCAGTCTCTGTATTCAGCAGACTGTGTGTATGTATTTAGCAGTCTGTGTGTGTATGTATTGCATTTGTTGGAGATACTAATAAATATAAGCTTAATTGTATCTATTTATATCATTATTTAAAAATTGTATAATTTAACTCTCTGTTGTTGTGTTCTTTTAAAACAAAAGTTGTTAATTAGTTTGGACAACTGTACGAGTTGTTTTTTCTAAACTTAAACCTCAGTATTCAGGTTTAGTTGCCGTGTTGGCACTTTAAGGAAAAAAAAGTTGGCATGTATTGCTGTTTGGGCACTCGGGTTCAAAAAGGTTCGCCGTCACTGCTCTAAGCCATGTGAGTTTGCTACATTTAAAGTCTTTCCAAGCTATTTAGTTCCAAGCATACTGCACCAATTGTCTCCATTTTTTTTCTCTAGATACTTCCATACTATAGATTTGTATCCCCTATTATAAGGGTAAGTTTTTTTTTTTAATAAAATAGCGCTCCACTGGGTTTTGTTTGTTGTGACAATTCTGTCCCACTAATAATACTCCACTTCTTTGCATGCATCTGTGTTAACCCCTTAACACCGCAGCCAAATGTACAAGTTGTGAACGAAACAAAACGTAAACAAAACCTGGCATTTGCGCTATATGTCTGTCCAACCGTAATTCACCTCTTTCATATTAAATGCACCCCCCCTTATTATATATCATTTTATTCAGGGGAAACAGGGCTTTCATTTAATATCAAATATTTAGCTATGAAACATAATTTAATATGAAAAAAATGGGAGAAAATAAGATTTTTTTTTATTTTTTTCGTTCTTCATGACATTTTAACTGTCAATGTCATAATACTGTTTGCTTTTACTGCAATAAAATACACATATTTGTATTCAGCAAAGTCTCACGTGTAAAACAGTACCCCCTATGTACAGGTTTTATGGTGTTTTGGGAAGTTACAGGGTCAAATATAGCGTGTTACATTTGAAATTGAAATTCGCCAGATTGGTTACGTTGCCTTTGAGACTGTATAGTAGCCCAGGAAATAAATTTACACCCATAATGGCATACCATTTGCAATAGTAGACGACCCAAGGTATTGCAAATAAGCGATGTCCAGTCTTTTTTAGTAGCCATTTGGTCACAAACACTGGCCAAAGTTAGCGTTTGTATTTGTTTGTGTGTGAAAAATGCAAAAAACGCCAATTTTGGCCAGTGTTTGTGACTAAGTGGCTACTAAAAAAGACTGGACATACCCCATTTGCAATACCTTTGGTTGTCTACTATTGCAAATGGTATGCCATCATAGGGGTAATTTTCATTCTTGGGCTACCATAGGGTCACAAAGGCAACGTAAGCAATCTGGCGAATTTTAATGTGAAAAAAATTAAACACAAGCCTTATATTTGACGCCATAAAACCTGTACATGAGGGGTACTGTTGTACTCAGGAGACTTCGCTGAACACAAATATTTGTGTTTCAAAACAGTAAAAAGTATTGCAGCAATAATATCGTCCCTGTAAGTGCTGTTTGTGCGTGAAAAATGCAAAAAACGTCACTTTTACTGGCGATATCATGGTTGTAATACATTTTACTGTTTTGAAACACTAATATTTGTGTTCAGCGAAGTCTCCCGAGTAAAACAGTACCCCCCATGTACAGGTTTTATGGTGTCTTGGAAAGTTATAGTGTTAAATATAGTGCTAGCAAATTAAATTCCCTATACTTTCGGCATGGGTGGTCAGGCAGGTCCCGCTAATTGTAATTAATTAGGATACCTAATTATGTAAAATTATTACATAAATATATGTGTAGAATTAATATATGTATATATATACATATGTGTATATATACGTATATATATATATTTTTTTTTTAAATATTTTTATTTATATATAGGTATATATATAGTGATATATACGTATATATTTATGTATATAGATATATATATTATTTCGTTATAAGTGTATTTTGATATAAATATATATATATTAATATCAGAATACAGTTAGAACGAAATAAAACACATCTATATATTTTTTAATATTTTATTTTTAATTATTTTTTTTATTTAATTTTTTTACGTATTTACATATTATTTTTTTTTATATTATTTATAAATATATATATAACAATAATTATATATATATTTAATCAGTATCAGTCTACGTGTAATTTGATATTAATATATATATATAATTATATATATATTAATATTAAAATACACCTAGACGGTGTATGTGTATGTGTGTATATGTGTATATATATACTTAGATCATATATATATAATATATATATATGATCTAAGTATATAATTTATTTATTTTTACACTGTTTTAACATTTTTTTATTTTATTTTCAGCCAGCAGGGGGACCAACTGTCATTACAGTTGGTCCCCCTGCTGGAAATGCAGCAGGCAGCTATACCGGCCATGTGATTGTGAGGTCCTCGCAAGGACCTCACTCTCACATGGCCGGGAGGGCTCCTGGAGGGCGGACGTGCCGCGGGGGGCTCCCTGGGAGTCCCCCGAACCGCGATCGCCGGCGTGGGACCGCCAGCGACCGGGTAAGTTACTAAAAACCGGAGGGCGTACTATTACGTCCGGCGGCGTTTAGAGCCGCTTTTAAAAGGACGTAATAGTACGCCCTCCGGTCTTAAGGGGTTAAGGTTAGAGGTACCTACACGTGTGTTGAGCTGCTCACCAGATTTGGGTTCTGTATTATATTGAATTTAAGCGCCTATATTTCACAGTTTATCTGTATTTTGTAAAATTTGGTCAGTGTTCATGCTATTTAACAATATCCAGATGTTGCAATTTCAGATGGACAGCTGTATGCTTCAAATTCAGGCCTGGATTTTAAAATTGCAAACTATATGCCTGCTGGTGCACTATGGTTCAGATGGTTAAAAATCTTTGGCAGCTGGGGAGGCTAATGATATGGTGATATATACATATTGCTGTTTCTACCAACAGGTGGCGCTTTACGGCTCCACAGCCAAATCCACCTACTTGGTAGCAAGCATCAGCAGGACAGAAGAGCACACAAAACATATATCAATAAAACAACAATGCATAATAATGGGTACAGGGTGACTTAGACATAGGCGTAGTCCAGAGTCCTACATAAAGTGTCCGTATAAATCTCAGGTGTTGGTGATTACCGTCACACTACCTCACCCTAATAAACGTTAGTGTGGGGCAATAAAACCAACTAATACCTGTAAAGTAAAAAAATTATATATATACTCACCATCTGTTTTTCTTCTAACGTTTCTTTTCTTCAATCCCAAAGAGGCCAAATAAGATATTAATTTTATTGTATCTAGGTTTTGGATTTTTTTTGCGATTCAGGTTTTTTGGTTTGTGTTTTTTTGATTGCATGATGCTATTTTAGGACAAAAGAAGAGTTAGAAGAAAGGCATGATGGTATATATATATATATATATATATATATATATATATATAAATAAAAACAAAATAATTCCTGCACTCACGCTAATGCATCCCTTAGTGACCGGGTGCCAGCCATACGTAGCTAGTGTATCCAAAAAATCCAAGTAGATGACTGCACTCACGGTTTTATATAAAAGTCCAAAGTTTATTGAAGAAGCATAAAAGTATTTGCGATCCGCAAATACTTTTATGCTTCTTCAATAAACTTTGGACTTTTATATAAAACCGTGAGTGCAGCCATCTACTTGGATTTTTTATATATAGAAGCATAAAAGTATTTGCGGATATATTTTACAGGTATTAGTTTTATTGGTACCACCCTCACTATTAGAGTTGAAGTAGGTTGGTTGGAGTCATTATTTTTAATGGGGGGTACCTAAGGATTGGATGCCCCCTAGGTCCTCCCCTTTAATATTTAGTTAAGGCCCCCACAATGGGAGGAGGTGTCCAGAGGAAGGATACTAAGTCCTCCATCTTCAATATTATAATTATAATTAGAACCCCCACCCAGGGGTGAAGACCAAGGGAGGACTATAATTAGGGTCCCCATCCACCACCCATGGACAGCACTAGGCCCCCCTTATTTTATAATAGCCCCAACCCTCTGACTACAGGTGGGGAGAGGTGGGAGGGACTATGCTGCCCCCCATTTATAACATACCCTATCCCCATGGAATGGCTCCTTTCCAGCAAATGGGCAGCAATGGGTGCATGTGGGGGCATAGGGAGGTTTCAAACCTCCTTTATAGTAATATGGGGGTCTTATTGACCCCATAAGCTTTTTATTAATTTATATTTAACTATTTAACTTGGTGACTGGCTGGCAAGCACTGGCCAGCCACTATATAATTTACCCTTTCCCTGCCGAGGGTAAAATAGTTGTACTTAAGATTTATATTGCCAGATGCATTCAGTTTCAAATTTTAGTTAAATTGGTGGGTTCTGAATCTTCTGAATCCTATACATTGTATAGAGTTCAGATGCAAAAGCACTGATTTTAATCTGGACACTAAATGCATGCATGCGATTGCTGCAGATTTGCTCTGGTCATTTTCACTTGATTTTGTACACCTGAACAAAATAAGGTCTTTAGTGAATAACACCATGGAAATCTGTTTCAGTTCAATTGTTTTTAATACCTAAACAGCAATTTGTTTATCAATGCAATTCCACGAATCACCACATGAGGGATGTCACTGGTAAGGAGATGTAGCAGTTGCTGTAGCACTGTTATGCAAAGGCAGACACACCAAATAGCATTGTGTTGTCCTAGGCATAGGCAACCTTCGGCACTGCAGATGTTTTGGACTAACCCTTCCATGATGCTTTGCCAGCATTATGGGTGTAAGAGCATTATGGGGGGTGTAGTCCACAACATCTGGAGTGCCAAAGGTTGCCTACCCCTAGTCTGTATATTACATATATGTTTATAATATTAGAGTGTTCCTCTGCATGTTTAGATTATGGGCACCTCGTTTAACAAAAAAAATAATCACATTTAATCCAGCTGTCCCAGTTTCAGCACTGCAGTCGTTTTGATAACCTGAGCTGGGATTTACCAAGGGGCAAGCTACTAAGTTTCTCTAAGCTTTTGTCAGGGCAGATGCGGCCCAGTGCGCACCGGTCGGGGGGTGCCCAGGGCCCTCTAAGCCTGTACAAGTGTGTTGTTTTTTTTAAAACATCGCTCCACTGGGTTTTGTTTGTTGTGACAATTTTGTCCCACTTATAATACTCCACTTTTTTACTGACCAAATTTAGCAGAGAATAATCCCATCAAGTGAGAATTCAAAGTGAATTAAAAAAGTTATTCCAGGGGTATTGATTCTAGGACCTCCCCCCCCCTCATCTTAATATTCTTCCTCTGACCCCTGTTGTCTAGTATGTTCACCTGTCTGCAGGTTCCAGTCTGCTTGTAGTTGTTGTACATTTCATAAGCATTGTGCCTTTTTAGGCAGGAAAAGGTTGTTGCAGCTCATAGAACTCATTTAAAAATAAAAACAATTTATTGTATAAACATACATAAAATATAAATAAAATACCACCTTTAGGCCTTGCTTTAGGTCAAACACTTCTTCCTCGGTGGCCTGGGTGCGCGCTGTAACGGCTTGTACCACAGTGGTGAGCAGGGGCGTATTAGCCGCGAGGCAAACAAGGCATTTGCCTTGGGCGGCATTTTCCAGGGGGCGGCAAAAAAAGCCGCCCCCAAATGCCCAAGGCAAATGTCTTGTTAGCCTCGCGGCTAACAGACATGCCGGCGGGCTGCTGGGCGATCGGGCGGCACTGCCTGGCGGGCGGCCGGCGAGGGAGCACTTCCCCTGAGCTGTCTGCTCAGCTCCCTCGCCAGCCGCAGAGTGAGGCTGGGAGGCGGAGCCGGAATATGACGTCATATTCCGGCTCCCAGCCTCACTCTGAGGCTGGCGAGGGAGCTGAGCAGACAGCTCAGGGGAAGTGCTCCCTCGCCGGCCAGCCGCCCGCCCGCCAGGCAGTGCCGCCCGATCACCCAGCAGCCACTGGACCACCAGGGAGGAAGAGACACCCCCCCTCCCCAGCATTCCCAAAGGTAAGGAGGCGGGGGGGGGGGGGGGGGTGGTTAAATTTAAAAAAAAAAAATGTGTTAAAAATTAATTTTAAAAAAAAGGGTTAATGTGGGTGGGTGAGTGTGTGTCTGTGTCTGTTAGTGTGTGTGTCTGTTAGTGTGTGTCTGTGTCTGTTAGTGCGTGTCTGTGTCTGTTAGTGTGTGTGTCTGTTAGTGTGTGTCTGTGTCTGTTAGGGTGTGTGTCTGTTAGTGTGTCTGTGTCTGTTAGTGTGTGTCTGTGTCTGTTAGTGTGTGTCTGTGTCTGTTAGTGTTTGTGTCTGTTAGTGTGTGTGTGTCTGTTAGTGTGTGTGTGTCTGTTAGTGTGTGTGTGTCTGTTAGTGTGTGTGTATGTTAGTTTGTGTCTGCTAGTGAATGAGTGTGTTTGTCTGTTAGTGTGTGTGTGTTTCTGTTAGCGAGTGTGTGTGTGTGTATTTAGAATGCGGGGTGTGGGGAAAGGTTGGGTGGGGGTGGCGCGGGGGGAGGCGGGGCGCCTGAGTTTTGTCCTGCCTAGGGCAGCACAAAACCAGGATACACCACTGGTGGTGAGTACTGCCAGATCTGCTTCCCACATTTTCCTGAGGTCGTGCTGGAGACCGGTAAGCATGTCCTGTGTTTCATGTTTCGTTGCGGGAGTTGTTACCTCTGATGTGCATGGAGTCGCTTGGTTCGTTGGTTCGTTGGCGCAGGGCTCCGAGGTGAGACCCTGCCGTTGGATTGTGAGGGTGATGGCTAATGCAAGGGTGATGGCTCCCGTGAGGCCGGCGCTGGCAGGGCCGCCATCAGGGGTGACAACCATGATGGTTGTAACGGGCCCGACGACCCTGGGAGGCCCGGCCGCCTGAGCCCCACATGTATGTGTCTGCATGTATGTATGTCTGTTTGTGTATGTATGTATGTATTTATATGTCAGTGTGTATGTCTGTGTGTATGTCAGTATGTGTGTATCTAATTATCTATGTATGTATGTGTATGTATGTCTGTTTGTCAGTATGTATGTGTGTATGTATATATGTCAGTATGTATGTCTGTGTGTATGTCAGTATGTGTGTATGTATGTGTGTATCTATCTATGTATGTATGTGTATGTATATATGTATGTCTGTGTCTGTGTGTATGCCTGTATGTCTGCATATATCTATCAGTATGTATGTGTGTATGTATATATCTTTCTTTATGTGTAGGTATGTCAGTATGTATGTATGTATGTATGTATGTATGTCTGTTTGTATGTCTGTATGTCAGTTTGTATGTATGTCTGTTTGTCAGTATGTGTGTGTGTGTCAGTATGCGAGTATGTATGTACGTCAGTGTGTATGTGTCTGTATGTGTGTGTATCTGTATCTCCTTATTTGTGTGTGTCTGTATGTGTCTGTATAGGTGTGTGTGTCTGTTTCAGTATGTGTGTGTCAGTATGCCTGTATGTGTGTATGTCTGTTTCAGTATTTGTGTATCTTTTTGTGTGTGTGTCTGTGTCCTTTTGTGTCTGTGTGTGTGTATTCATGTGGGCGGGATTTGGAGGCAGGGCTTGGAGGTGGGCACCCAGGGGCCCAGACCTTGAGCTGTGTTAGGGTCCCCAAAATGTCTGATGGCAGCCCTGGGCGCTGGTGCTGGTGTTGGAGACTGCAGCATCTGGCCGATGTCGCGTTGCGTCCTGGCGTTGCTCGCTGGTGGTTTTTGGAATTTTCTGTTGTTGGACATCAGTGCTGTCAGGCCTGGATCGCTCCACATTGGAGAGGCTGGCCATCCACGCAGTAGGCCTTGAGGTTTTAGCTGCCTTTTTGTCTTGCCCAGAGTGAGAACGGGACAGGGCGGTGTTCTCTAGTTATAACTGCCCTTGTGTTGGCTGTTTGTGGTAAGATGCAGCCGGTATTTAGTAGATTGTGATTCTGGCACTCAGAGCTTTGAGATATGGCGACTGCTCTGGTGTGCTGCTCTGCTCCGCCCCAACAGCTTTGTAATTTTGGCCTGATATGTTTTAGTATAGAAACCCTGACAGTTTCCACTTATATAAAGAAGTGCAATCAATCTTTAACTGTCACACAGTGGCGTACACACAATCCATGGGGCCCTGGTGCGAAACTGATCCGTGGGTCCCCCTCCCCTATTCCCCACACCCCCTCTCCCTATTCCCCCAATCCCTCTTCCCTATTCCCCCCCCTCCCGACACACACACACACACATATGCATACATACACATAGACACATACAGATAGGCACACATATACACAGACAGACACACACACACCGACACATACAGACAGACAGGCACACACACAGACAGGCACACACACACACACACACACATATACAGGCACACAGACAGACACATACATACAGAGACACACAGACACATACAGACAGACACACACATACAAACAAAGACACATACATACATACAAACAGACAGGCACACATATACACTGGCAGACACATAAAGACATACACACATACAGACAGGCATACATACATACATAAACATACACACACACTCACGCAAGACGCACATACATACAAGCACACACATACAGACAAGCTGACACAGACAGACAGACACACACACACATACACATACATACAGACCGACACATACAGACAGACCGACACATACAGACAGACAGGCACACACACAGACAGGCACACACACACACATATACAGGCACACAGACAGACACATACATACAGAGACACACAGACACATACAGACAGACACACACATACAAACAAAGACACATACATACATACAAACAGACAGGCACACATATACACTGGCAGACACATAAAGACAGACACACATACAGACAGGCATACATACATACATAAACATACACACACACTCACGCAAGACACACATACATACAAGCACACACATACAGACAAGCAGACACAGACAGACACACACACATACACATACATACAGACAGACCGACACATACAGACAGACAGGCACACACACAGACAGTCACACACACACTAACATATACAGGCACACAGACACACACATACAAACAAAGACACATACATACATACAAACAGACAGGCACACATATACACTGGCAGACACAGACAGACAGACACACACACATACATACACAGACAGACACACATACAGGCAGACACACACACACAGACAGACACACATACATACATACAAACACACACACACACACAATATTTAAGTCACCCTCCTGTTTCTTACCTTTTAGGTGCAGGAGGGTGACTGGGGTCCAGTGGTGGCTCAGGTGGATGGGAGTCAGAGTTCTCACTCTGACTCCCCCTGCTTCCTCACGCGCAGCTCTCACTGTTAGCTGGGAGGAGTGACGTGCGATCACTTCCTCCCAGCTCTGTGTGATGTAATCACAGGGGGCCCAGTCGCGCTGGTAAAGCGCCCAGCGCTGACAGGGCCCCTTTACAATCCATATCCATCGGGTGGCCCTGACACCATGGGCCACTCGATGGACCCCTTGGACGGCGGCACTGGCGGTTTGCCGCGCGGGCCGGGGCCGCGAAAGATAATGGCGGGTAACCGGTCGCAGGGGTCCGCAGGGCGGCCGGGCCCCCTGGAGTGATGGGCCCGGTCACAGCTGCGACCCCTGCGACCGAGGTATGCACGCCAGTGCTGTCACATCTATTAAAGCAGATCTGTCTGTTCGGAACCTGAGGAGGCAGGCAATGCTAGCCAGATCAAGGAGCATGTGTGAGTGTGGGGTGTGTGTAGGAAAGAGTGATGGGATGGGGCTGGGTGTGGTCAGCAGTGAGTGATTGGCATGGCAGGGGGTGTAAATAGCAGACATGTTCTGTACTTCCCCCCTGCCATTTTATAATTGGCTAGGAATTTGTCCCTACTTTCTGCCATGGCATAGAGCATGGATATTGACGCAGTGCTCACTGTTCTTAGAACTGAGGCCCTTCTTGACAGTGGCAGGCACCTTCAGACACAACTTGCTCATCTGCAGGCTGCTGCCGTAGCTCCTGCCCCTTTGCAGGGTGGCCTAGACACTGTGAGGTGCAGGGGCGAGGTCTCCGTCCCGCTACAGCCCCTCTGGCTCTCCGCCGGAGGCATGCCACAGTAGGAGCCCCAGCACTGGCCCACAGGCTGGTTGCTCCGTGGCCAAGGGTCGGGTGGCTGCTCCCTCTGGTGTTTAGTACCAGGATGTCTATTGTGAGACTGCATCGGTTTGTTTTTTGATCTGCTGTTCTAAGATGGATGTGTTGGTGCGTGGAGCATGGGTTGCTTTACAGGGCATCCTAGGGTCGGTGGTCTGATCGGTGACTTGTTTTCGTCAGTTTCTGGTCCTCCACCCCTCATGTGGGGGCCCCCTCCTGGTACACCAGGATGCTAGTTTTCTATCCCTGTTTCAGTTTATCCGGGTGTTTCGCTTGGCGCTGGATGCTCTGGGTATCCCGAGTTCTTAGTTTTGGGGGCATTCATTCCACATCGGGTCTGCTACGGAGGTGTTGCGCCTTGGGTTTTCTGAGCAAGCCATTCACAGAATAGGGCGCTTGGAATCAGGGCGGTTCAGGAGTTATGTTTGGCCCTGTGGTCTGATTGCGTTTCTCCCTGTTGTCTCGTACATCTACTGGGCCCAGCAGAGGGCCATGGTCCGCCCCGGAGGATGTCAACTGAGTCTGTCCCTGGCAGCAGCGAAGGTGTGATTGTTTGGGGTCTGTGGTATGCAGTGGGCGCAGATTGTTTTTGACTGGTCTGTTTGTCCCGTCTCCTGGGAGTTCCTGACGTGCTGATTATCCATCTTGGGGGCAATGATCCCTGTGAGGGAATTTTCTTACTTAATTTTGCAGGACTTTTACAGTATTTATGTGCTGTTCCCTGACCTCTGTCAGGTGTGGTCCGAGCTTGTGTCCCGTAATTGTTGGAGGTTTGCCAGGGATCAGAGGGCCCTGGATCGGTGTCGGGTGAAGCTCAATAGGTGGGTTTCTAGGTTTGTGTTGGGAGTTGGGGGCTTTGAAGTGCGACATCAGGTGTTTGAACAGTAAGTAGACATGTGCAATTTGATTCGTTGTAAATGCAAATTTGACGAATTTTCGAAGTGCCGAATTTCGGAATGCCGAACCGAGCCGCTGAAGTGCTTTGGATTTCAGGAAAGGGGCAAAACAGGAGAGGGTTGGGGTAGGGTTAGTAGGTCGAGCACCGATGTCTGAGTAGGCCCCCTCACCAAATCTTGAATATACCGATACTATTGTGGTTTTCAGCCTTGATTTCGCAGTTAAGCAACTACCTACCTGACACTACAAGGTAGAGGGATCCCTTGCTCCATTATTGAGCTTATTGGGCTAGACACAAGCTGTAAATGTGTGGGGCTTCTACCAACTTAAGATGGCCAACGACATTGGTGTGGCTGAGCTCCACAGGGAGGTCAAACAGCAACAGTAGTGGTAGAAGGCAGTTTTTGATGCCATATGCACTCGATCCTGGCGCAGACAGGAAGCAAAGTCACATGAACCATCTTTACCTGCGGATAAGTGAGCTGCTCCACTTCTGGGTTGGAGGCGGGTGGGAGGCTTACCCCTACTTATAGTCAGTACTGTACCATTCAAGATCTCTGCCTTGGGCACTAGCACAGCAGCCGCCTCCGAGGACCGTCAAGCGGGCATTCAGCACCTCCCGACTGAGAACCATGCACAGCCTTCAGTCTGTAGCTCTGCTGAGTGCAGAGCTGCAGACTGAAGTGTCTCGTATGTTACCTAGGCAACACTGATACTTCTGGAGATACCAAGACTTACCATGTGGTCTGCAGCTCTGCACCCTGCGGAGCTGCAGACTGAAGAGCCAGCTCACCGGACCAGCAGGGAAATCTACCGGACCACCAGTATAATAATACAATAAAAAAAAAGGTATTTATGACCCCCTTCTACACCCTGTCACAGCCTCTACACCCTGTCACAGCCCCTCCAACCCATCCACTATACCCTGTCACAGCCCCTCAAACCCCCCTCTACACCCTGTCACAGCCCCTCCAACACCTCACCGTCACAGCCACTCCACCCTTTCACCCTGTCACAGCCTCTCAAGCCCCCAACGATGTCACAGCCCTCCTACCCTGTCATAGTCCCCCACTCTCTCACAGCCCCCATTACCCTCTCACAGGCACCCCTACCCTGTCACAGCTCCCCCTCACCATTTCATAGCCCCCCTACCCTGTAACAGCCCCACACACCCTGGCACCCCTCTACACACAAATACACACCCTGTCACAGCTCCCACCCACACACACACCGGTCACAGCTCACACACACACTTTGTCACACACTCAGAAATACACACACCAGCACTAATGTATACACGACTGCAAGGCTATGTAACCATACCTTGCAGTCGTGTATAAATGATTTGCATAATTGCAAATTAATTTAGTTTGCAAATTATGCCATAACTACAAAGAGCTCACAACGCAGCGGCACAGGGAGCCGCGACACTGCAAGCCTCTGAGCAATGAATACAGAAACTAGCTCTCTGTATCCAGCACTGCAAGCTTGTCCTTCTATACAACTACAGCACCTTATACACACAATGCACCAATATTTCTTTTTTTTTACTTTGGATGTTAGTGGGGGACTCATGTTTGAGTTTCCTCACAAAGTCTAGAGCCGCCACTGGATACAGGGTCAAATATATGGCTTGCAAATTAAAGGGAAACTATAGTGCCAGGAAAACCGTTGCGATGGCCTGTTGGCGCTCACATTAGTACTTCCCCCATAGGAAAGCATGTATAAAAGCCGTCTAACGACCTGGATGTCCCTCCAGTGGCTGTATGATAGACAGCCAGTAAAGGTGGACTTAACTCTCAAAGGTAATCATCGCAGTTAATAAAAAAACTGCAATAATTACCTTTGCAGGGTAAAGGGACCTGGGAAACTGCACCCTGGGTTGTCAGGCAGGTCCCTCGGTATATAATTAATATAATCACATAATTATGTAAAAATAATACTTACATTTTTTTTTATTAATTAGGACTAATTATGGGATCTGTCTAACAACCCAGGCAGCAATGTTATTTGCCAAGCCAGCCATGTGTTTAGCAGATAAATCCCCCAGTGAATACATGCATTAATTTTTTCTATGGACAGCAGCCTTTGCAGTCAATTATTTTCTCTGTAATAGACTACCAGGGTTATTCACCAAAGTGAGAATTCGAAGTGAAGCAGAAACGTGTCACTGAACCACCATAAAGCATTGGACCCGGGGAACTCAGGTAGGGGGTCAAATCTTTGCTAAATGGTTTGCCCCATTACCGAGGAACCAGGCCAGGTTACTTCTGCCATCGTAACAACTACAGCGGGCTGTATTGATTATGATGCGTGGAGGAACCTTTTAATATGCGGTATCACACTAAAAACTGCTATGTCCTATCTATCGTATGAGATCATTTACCCCTTAAGGACCAAACTTCTGGAATAAAAGGGAATCATAACATGTCACACATGTTATGTGTCCTTAAGGGGTTAAACCTTATTACACATCAGCTCTTAACCCCTTCCTGCCCCAGTATCTAGAGCGGGGGTAGGCAACCTATGGCCGGTGAAATAGCTCAGTGGGCTAATGCATCAGCAGAATCTGTTCTAACCTTTGGGTTGCAGGTTCAAATCCTGGCAGCCCTTCATTCTTCTGAGGTAGATAAAATGAGTACCATTAAATAACAACCCTTGGATGTTTGGCTAAGGTAACATCCCCAGGATGTACTTGGAAACCAGAGTAATCTGAATGTACCTTTCCTGGTTAAATACTTTGTTGTTGTTGTTGTTGTTATTATTATTATTATGTGTGCCAATCAAGGCGTCTTTGCACGGCCCTCAAGGCTGCTAGAACCAAACAGGCCTCTTTGTCCTATCAGGAGTCCCAGTGAAACTTTTCATATGTGCTAATACGAAAAAGTGGTGAAGGACAGTTCTCAATTTATGCATTGCAGCACAGTAGAGGAAGTGATTTCAGATCACTTAATTCCAGCATTGTGAATGGGAATCCACACAGGAGTAGAGGAGCCTGTCCTGGACCTGGTCCCCACTGGACCCCAGGGAAACCACCCACACACATAGATGTACACATAAATGCAAAATAACCTTCATACAAATAATACGAACAGCCCAAACACAATCCGCACAAACGTAACACCACTAACAATCCACATACATGCACACAACCCCACACGCAATACCCCAAACAGCCACACACACTACCAAACACACAATGTGACATATCCATCCACACACATCTCCACAAGCAGCCCCCCAAACACAGCCCACATTCATAGGTATGATACACGATACCATAAACTACTCATGAACATATACAATATTATAGCTCATATACACACAAATACACCGATACAAAGCAACTGCTGGATAAATAACACAAGCAGAATACAGCATCATACACACCTCAATTAAAAATAGGACTGGGGCGCTACAGGACATCAAAATCTTATTGCGGCACAGTGCTGCCTACCCCTGGTCTAAAGTATTAACCTTAGGATAAAGATCATAAAAATGCTTATCTTCAAGTTAAAAGTCACATAAGCACAAGAACACATAAAAAAATACAATATTTAAACGCCAATCTCTAAATATGCTCTTATGACCTGTGGATTTAGCTATAAATGCAAATAATAGGAAATTAAAGAGATCTGGCACAAAACAACATTTATTATTATTCCTTGCTACACGTCCATAAGCCCACTAATGAATTCCCTAGTTAGTAGATACAGCCCACCAATCCTGCTGGAGAAGTGAGAGGATCAGCAGGCAGCATGGGCACATTCCTATTGATTTGCGACTGCCTTTCTACTTCCTGTACCAAACGGTGTCACCTGATCCCTCCAGTCACGTGACTGCAGTGACATCACTGGACCTTTAGTTGGATAGGAAGTAGCTGATGCTGGTGCAGCTCATCAGACTCTGCTGCAGAGAGATCATATGCTTGGTAAGTGATCAAGGGAAAATGACTCTCAAAATCCAAAGTATAACATTTTAGCATTTTTCTTTTCAATTTATTTATTTTTCCTCTATAATGTGTTTAGTTTTTTTGGGGGGCTGCATGGCATGGTTTCACAGCTTACTCTGCAAGAAATCAGAAAGAATCAGACACTCAGAGTGACTATTTCAGTGCCAGTCAGTACAGTGAATTGTTATAAACTATCACCAGTCCATACGCTCATCACTGTAAATTTAAGGCATGCTTCACGTGTTCCAGATATTTAACACATTAACACATTAATACATTAATACATTAAAGCTGCTCTGTCAGCTTTTGGGGATCTTTACATAGACATAAGACAAAGTAGTCCCAACTCAGTCTTTATGAACATTTCATAAAGTTGTTATTCTCATAACTAATTTTGTGGTGACATAGCCTCTTAAAAAATAAAATAAAACAAATGTTTGCCTCAAGTCCACATGATATTACAGTTTCTATAATTAATGAACACCAAACCAGGAACTGGCTGAATCCACCCAGCCTATTCTGGTGCCATTAATATAAAGGAATGGGATGAGTATATGCACTAGAGCCCTTTAGTATGGCATTTGGGACCTGTCATTTTTTTATGGAATGGAAGGATAAGCTATAAAAAAAAAATGCTTTTTAAAGTTAGCTTTTTAATTGTCCTAAAGCCAGAATATTTTTTTTCTGATTGGGCACTGGCATTGCACATGAGCTCTTGCCTAAAATCCATGATGGAGCTTCTCAGAAATAAGCTATATGTCACCTAAAATGTCTGAAATAACTACCTACACCCACGCTTATCAACTTGAAAGCATACCTCTGGTAATATCTTCTTTGTGTGTATGCAATAAGGATGTGTTAAGATGTTTGAAACATGGTTAGCAGAAGAGGTGTAGCAAAATTACATGTAATCTATCTCCACATGCTGATACTATAAAAATATGTTTCTGTCATTTTGCATTTCTTGTGGTCCCCAGCCCATATTAGTAAATCTAGATATGGGTCGCACTTTGTGCACAACTTATTATATATATGTTGGATGTGGTTGCAAGAAGAGGTGTAACGCTTTTTTACAAGTTACCTGTAATTTTATGTACCTTGTGGTCCCGTGATCCAGTTTACCCATCCAGCTATACAAGCAATCAATGAAGAACATGGAAAGGTGTGCAGATAGATGTTCACAATATGGTCAGGATGAGCTGTGCAATGTAAAAAAGGAATGGAGTAGTCCTTTAACTTATTTTGTTGATCAGTAGGCAATATGACACAATGATTTTATTTACACAGTCTAGGTTGAAAAGAGACTAAAGTCCATCAAGTCCAACCTTGAATTGATTAAAGGGTTACTCCAAGCACCATGCTCACTTCAGTGATTTGAAATGGTCATTATACCTAGGTCATTTGTTTGCGCAGTATATAGCATTGAAACACTACACATACAGAGATTAACCCCTTATCTGCCAGAGGTGTAATGTATTTCTGCATGTTGTTACTGCTAAATATGTTAGCTGTATTTTAAAGGAATACTATAGTCACACTGACCATTCATCTTAATGAAGTTGTCTGGGTGCAGTACCCCTGTCCTCTCAAAGGGAAGCTATATTGCCCAAATACAAAATAAATAAAAATCAATGTTTTGGATGTACTCCAAATGAACACTTGCATGCATTTAATTACCGTATATACTCGAGTATAAGCCGACCCGAATATAAGCCGAGGCCCCTAATTTTTCCCCAAAAAACTGGGAAAACTTATTGACTCGAGTATAAGACTAGGGTGGGAAATGCAGCAGCTACTGGTAAATTTCTAAATAAAATTAGATCCTAAAAAAATATATTAATTGAATATTTATTTACAGTGTGTGTATAATGAATGCAGTGTGTGCGTATGAGTGCAGCGTGTGTGTGTATGAGTGCAGCGTGTGTGTGTATGAGTGCAGCGTGTGTGTGTATGAGTGCAGCGTGTGTGTGTATGAGTGCAGCGTGTGTGTGTATGAGTGCAGCGTGTGTGTGTATGAGTGCAGCGTGTGTGTGTATGAGTGCAGCGTGTGTGTGTATGAATGCAGCGTGTGTGTGTATGAGTGCAGCGTGTGTATGAGTGCAGCGTGTGTATGAGTGCAGCGTGTGTATGAGTGCAGCGTGTGTATGAGTGCAGCGTGTGTATGAGTGCAGTGTGTGTGTGTATGAGTGCAGTGTGTGTGTATGAGTGCAGTGTGTGTGTATGAATGCAGTGTGTGTATGAATGCAGTGTGTGTATGAATGCAGTGTATGAATGCAGTGTGTGCAGGGCCGGTGCAAGGATATTTGCCCCCCCCATATGTCCTGACCTCCCCTCCTCCTCCCTCAGTGGTCCTTACCTCCCCACCCCCGTGTTCCTTCACCCCCCTCCCCCAGTGGTCCTGACTCACCCCTCCCCTAGTGGTCCTTACCCTCCCCTCCCCTAGTGGTCCTTACTTCCCCCTCCCCTCCCCTAGTGGTCCTTACTTCCCCCTCCCCTCCCCTAGTGGTCCTTATCCCCCCCTCCCTCCCATAGTGGTCCTTATCCCCCTCCCTCCCATAGTGGTCCTTATCCCCCTCCCTCCCATAGTGGTCCTTATCCCCCCCTCCCTCCCATAGTGGTCCTTTTCTCCCCCCCTCCCTCCCATAGTGGTCCTTATCCCACCCCCTCCCTCCGATAGTGGTCCTTATCCCCCCCTCCCTTCCATAGTGGTATAGTGGTCCTTATCCCCCCCTCCCTCCCATAGTGGTCCTTATCCCCCCCCCTCCCTCCCATAGTGGTCCTTATCCCCCCCTCCCTCCCATAGTGGTCCTTATCCCCCCCTCCCTCCCATAGTGGTCCTTATCCCCCCCTCCCTCCCATAGCGGTCCTTATACCCCCCTCCCTCCCATAGTGGTCCTTATCCCACCCCCTCCCTCCCATAGTGCTCCTTATACCCCCCCTCCCCTCCCACAGTGGTCCTTATACCCCCTTTTTTTTTATTTTTTTTTTTTTTTTATTATTATTAGTATTATTTTTTATTATTATTTCTTTTTATTTATATTTGTATTTATTTTTCGTCCCCCCTCCCTGCTTGATACATGGCAGGGAGGGGGGCTCTCCTTCCCTGGTGGTCCAGTGGCAGTTCAGTGGGGGGGGGAGAGGGGTGCTGGCAGAGCTGTACTTACCTTTCCTGCAGCTCCTGTCAGCTCTCTCCTCCTCTGCGCCGTCCGTGCAGCTCCTTCTATCAGCTCACACTGTAAGTCTCGCGAGAGCCGCGGCTCTCGCGAGATTTACACTGGGAGCTGACCGAGGTGCTGAACGGACGGCGCGGAGGAGGAGAGAGCTGACAGGAGCTGCAGGAAAGGTAAGTACAGCTCTGCCAGCACCCCTCTCCCCCCAGTCTGTATTATGGCAATGCAAATTGCCATAATACAGACTCTGACTCGAGTATAAGCCGAGTTGGGGTTTTTCAGCCCAAAAAATGGGCTGAAAAACTCGGCTTATACTCGAGTATATACGGTATGTATTTTTTCAATGGGTGTATATGTAATATGGCTTGCAAAACTGCTGCAGTTCTCTTGTCTGCAGTCTTTGTAAGCCTTCCCTTTCTAACCCTTCCCAGACTTACTGTTGCTGTCTAGTCACAGACTTCCTAATGTAGCTTAAGGACCACTATAGGCACCCAGACCACTTCAGCTCAATGAAGTGGTCTGGGTGCCAGGTTCCTCTAGTTTTTACCCTGCAGCTGAAAACATAGCAGTTTCAGAGAAACTGCTATGTTTCATTGAGAGTTAATCAAGCCTCTAGTGGCTGTCTCCCTAGAGGCGCTTCCGCGATTCTCCCTGTGAAAATCACAGTGAGAAGATGCTGGACGTCCATAGGAACGCATTGAGTAATGCTTTCCTATGGGCAGTTTGAATGCGCACGTGGCTCTTGCCGCGCATGCACATTCGGATCTGACGTTGGCAGGGGGTGGAGCGTTCCCCAGTACAGAGGAAGCCCGGCAAAAGGTAAGTGGCTTAAGGGGTTTTAACTCCTTTAACCCAGCGGGAGGGAGGCCCTGAGGGTGGGGGGTACCTAATGACCCTAGTTTGTTTTCCTGACACTATAGTGCTCCTTTAATGAGAAATGTTTGCAAAACAGGTGCTCTGAGCAATTGCTGCCTTGTTAGTTTAGCTCCACTGAGCTAACCAAACCAGGAAGTAAAAGGACCTGTTGTCTGCTTGAAAGTAAAGTGGGTGTTACCATTTATAAAAGTGTTGATTTCTTTTGTAATCTGCACTTTTTGCTAAATTAAAAAGTGGGCACACTCTTCACACATAAAGCTTTTCAGTAAGCTAGAAGTCTCGGATGTCTCTTTAGCCCTGTAATTTTAAAACATTGCACTTATTGAGTATTAATTATTTACATGTATTGAGAATTAATTATTTACATTGTACGGTTAAAAGGACACCGTAGACACCCAGACCACTTCAGCTAATTGAAGTAGTCTGGTGCTATGACCCTTTTGCACTTAGTGCTGCAATGTAAAACATTGCACTTCCAGAGAACTACAAAAAATACCAAAACGGCAATCTACAATACAGCAATAGAAATAGACATAGGGCAATATTGTTTGCAAAAATTATGGGTTAATAGATAAGGATGATTTGCACTCACAAACCCAATTTGATTGTAGGCATATCACTAGAATCAATGTAGCGACTTCAGGACTTTGGAGCCTCAGTAGCATGCATAGGAAGAATAGAAAATAATAATAGTGCAGAGTATCTCAGTAAAAATCACACATTTTATTAAATGTCACACTTACAAAAACGAAGTGTCAGATAGGCACATCAGGTGGAAAAACTCTTGATCCGAAATCCACAAGAGCAGGAAAGCCAGATAAAACAAATGAATACAAAATACATAAAAAATAAATAACTAAATACTCTGTACACTAAAAAAGCCCTACGCGTTTCGTTCAAAGTTGAACTTCCTCAGGGGCAAATATCCAGATGCTGTCCTCATGCAAGCATAACATGAAATGCCAAACTTCTCCTTTTTAAATCCGTTTTCGGCGCGAAGTAATCAGCCGTGCGCCATACTTCCGGGTTCGGGCTCCGGTGCGCTTCCGGTTACGCCTACGTTGCGTTCCGGAATTGGTAACCAAGCCTCGTTTTGATTCTCATCAGTAAGGACGGCCAGCCATGCGTTCCAAATGCGTTCGAATATTCGAAAACGAGCAGAAAGTCCCCAAAGTAGAAAACCACAGTAAATATAAAAATTAAATAGTCAATCAAGGGAAAACATCCCAAAAAGTAAAATATCAGTATGAAAGAATGGATAGAAATAAAAAATATGGGTAAAGAAAAAATAAGACAAAATACAATAAAATAAAATAAAATAGATACAATTCTATTTTATTTTATTTTATTTTATTGTATTTTGTCTTATTTTTTCTTTACCCATATTTTTTATTTCTATCCATTCTTTCATACTGATATTTTACTTTTTGGGATGTTTTCCCTTGATTGACTATTTAATTTTTATATTTACTGTGGTTTTCTACTTTGGGGACTTTCTGCTCGTTTTCGAGCATTGGAACGCATGGCTGGCCGTCCTTACTGATGAGAATCAAAACGAGGCTTGGTTACCAATTCCGGAACGCAACGTAGGCGGAAGCGCACCGGAGCCCGAACCCGGAAGTATGGCGCACGGCTGATTACTTCGCGCCGAAAACGGATTTAAAAAGGAGAAGTTTGGCATTTCATGTTATGCTTGCATGCGGACAGCATCTGGATATTTGCCCCTGAGGAAGTTCAACTTTGAACGAAACGCGTAGGGCTTTTTTAGTGTACAGAGTATTTAGTTATTTATTTTTTATGTATTTTGTATTCATTTGTTTTATCTGGCTTTCCTGCTCTTGTGGATTTCGGATCAAGAGTTTTTCCACCTGATGTGCCTATCTGACACTTTGTTTTTGTAAGTGTGACATTCAATAAAATGTGTGATTTTTACTGAGATACTCTGCACTATTATTATTTTCTATTCTTCCTATGCATGCTACTGAGGTTCCAAAGTCCTGAAGTCGCTACATTGATTCTAGTGATATGCCTACAATCAAATTGGGTTTGTGAGTGTAAATCATCCTTATCTATTAACCCATAATTTTTGCAAACAATATTGCCCTATGTCTATTTCTATTGCTGTATTGTAGATTGCCGTTTTGGTATTTTTTGTATTTGCTATGAGGACATGAGAGGAGTCCTTTCATCTACAATACTTTGTAACTAAGGGTAATTTTTGTGTGTTCTCCTTCACCCATTACCCACTGTGTGTGTTTTGATCTGCACACAGGTGTATTTGTACCTATTTGTTGTTTTATATACTTCCAGAGAACTGCAATGTTTACATTGAAACGCTAAGTCTGCCCTCTGTGGCTGTCTAACAGACAGCCACTAGAGGGCTTAAAGAATTCAAACGGACTTTTGGTCCGTTATCTGACGCTGGGCGTCCTCACGCATCTTGAGCATCAGATTTTCCACATAGGAAATCATTGAATAATGCATTACTTAATGCGGGGCGTGTGGGCGAAGCCTGACAGTGCCGAGGGACACTGGTAAGTGGCTGAAGAGGTTTTGGATTCAGGTAAGTGTTTGAAGGGGTTTCAACCCCTTCAGCCCCAACGGGAGGGGGGCACTCCAGTAGCCTATAGTACCAAGAAAACGGGTTTGTTTTCCCGGCACTATAGGATCCCTTTAACTCCTCCTTTGATTTAACCAGCACAGAGTGGGAAAAAAGGTGCATTATTATATTCCTTTAATGGTACATAAATACATAATGGTGAACTATGTATTATGGGAAACTATTAGCATTGCAGGATATTGGAGACATCATAACAAACCATGCGAACAAAGGTCAAGTGATTTACAAACATTTTCAGAACCTCAAGATGGCGTTACCTCCCTCAATACTGTCATCATCAGGTTATATTTTATGTAATATATTTTTTAATAAGTGTTGGTATTAAGGTAATGCAGAATAGTACTGTACTTTAAAAACAGGTTAGTTTTTTTGTTTTGTTTTGTTTTATTTTTTTACGTACGTTGGAGTTATCGTCCCAAGTGGCGTCCTCCAGCTGCCACTAATAAATTCCACAGGCATGTAGATAACAGTGCTGTTGCTAGGAGACTGGAGCTGGCCTGGCTCACAGGTCGTGAGCAGCAAAATGACGGGAAACTGGTAAAGCATGTAAGCAGCGTGTTAGCGTGCACGGACGGACCACCTCATTACTGCAGAGCTTACTGGCTCAATGGTTATGGAAAATCTGATACCTTAGCTGGCAGATGTTGAAATTGGTTGAAGAGCTGTTTTTGGATCTGTGTGCTTCACGCATTTATTGAGTCGACTAATGGAGCTGCCACATGAGAAGGAAGGTGCCCTAAAGTCTTCATCATTGTATAAGCATTCATGTGTGAAGAAGCAAAGGAGAGTTGCGACCTGTCAGCAAGTAGATGGAAGACATGTTACCTCAGAAAAGAGTTCTCTGTTAGGTTTTTAATTAAATGGACGCTATAGGCACCTAGACCACTTCAGCTCATTGAAGTGGTCTGGTGCAGTGTTCCTGTTCCCTTAACACTGCAATGGTAATTAGTGGCTAGCTGTCAGGTTTTGAAGATTTGGAGCAGCATATACCGATTTATTGTTTCTACTGCCTTTAGTAAAAATAAATAAGTACAAATTCTGCAGAGCATAAACCTTGGGTGAAGTGTAGATTAATTCCACGCTCATTTGATAAGTTATAAACATTTTTGTATTTTCAGCCATTTATAGGAAAAAGAATATCAGTATTTTATAGTGGATTTTTCAGCAGTTTAAAGCCATTTGAAGGCTTATTTAAAAACAAAACAAAAAAAACCTTTAAGGCAGGGCTCGACAAATCCCAGATGTCAGGTTGCCATGGGATTTGTGAGCCTGTTCAGCCCCCCGAGGTGAGTGGCTGCCTGAGAGCACAGGTGGGCAGTCAGCTCACAGAGGGCTGAGGTAGGCGGGCAGCTCATGGAGAGCTGGAGGGGGGAGGTGCTCAGCCGGCTTTCTATCTCATGGAGTGAGGCGGGCGGGTGGATAATGGAGAGCTAAGGGAAGGAGGCTGGCGGCCAGGTAATGGAGAGCTAAGGGAGGGAGGCGGGCGGTCGGGTAATGGAGAGCTGAGGGAGGGAGGCGGGCGGCCGGGTAATGGAGCTTTGAGGGAGGAAGGCGGCTGACTTACTGCGGCGTTGTGGGAGGGAGCTGTAATCTCCCTGCTCTGCCCCTTGCGCACTTTGCAGTAATGCCTGGAGCCGGAGTATGACGTCACTCTGGCCCCAGGCTCGCTAAACCATGAGAGGGAAATGACAAAAGTCTTACTGCACCTCAGGGAAAGCTGATCCACCCCAGCTCTCCCAAAGAGATTATCAAATTTGATGATCTCAGCCAATCCAGTAGGAAGCATTGGGAGGCTATTGCACATGCACGGCAACATGCCACAGCACCAATCAACGTCTCCTCATAATGATGCCATGAATCAATGCATCCCTATAGGGAACATTAACGTAGGTGCTGCACAGTGTGAAGCTCTGAACCAGAAAGCACCTCTAGAGGCTGTCTGTGTGACTTGTCACAATAAGGTGTCAACATCTCAGCCAATCCAGTAGGAAGCATTGGGAGACTATTGCACATGCACGGCAACATGCCACTGCACCAATCAACGTCTCCTCATAATGATGCCATGAATCAATGCATCCCTATAGGGAACATTAACGTAGGTGCTGCACAGTGTGAAGCTCTGAACCGGAAAGCACCTCTGGAGGCTGTCTGTGTGACTTGTCACAATAAGGTGTCAACAGGCAGCAATGTAAACACTGCCTTTAGTCTGAACAGTGAACTTAAAAGCAATTAAAACTCACCTTATTTCCAGCGCAGCGCGAGTCTCCCGGCGCTGGCTCCGCCCACTTGACATAATCAGAATCGACGATTTATAGCCAATCCAATGCTTTCCCATAGGGAAAGCATTGCATTTGATAAAATTGGCAAGGGGGCGGGGCCAAGCGCTGTTTTGGCCAATCAGCACCTCCTCATAGAGATGCATGGAATCAATGCATCTCTATGAGGAAAATTCAGCATCCCCATGCAGAGCGTGGAGACGTGGAACGGCAGTGCTGCCTACTGTGCAGCACTGAACCAGGAAGCACCTCCAGTGGCCACTTGGAGGTTTCCCTAGGGGCAATGTAAACACTGCCTTTTCTCTGAAATGGCTTGAATATAATCAAGCTGAAGTTGTTGTGGTGACTATAGTGTCCCTTTAAATGTGGTATGAGTTGGAAACCTCTGGGGTTGCCCCAGAGGTTTGTAACATCAAATTCACACAGGTCAACATCTGTTCAAATTGCTTCTAAATGCTGAACAGCCCACTAGCCAGCTTAGCTGGCAATCTCTGGGACAACATTAAATTCAGCCATAGACCAAGTTCAGTGAGCTGCTTTAATAGCCTTACAGTATTGTCCAGTCAGGGAAGAGATTCAATTCACAAAAGAATGGACTCCACTAAAGTTGGATAGCCGCCTTCCTTATCTACAAATGTATCCATGCAAGGTGAAAGCCAAGAAAGTATTGTTTTTGCTGAAGGTTTTAGGATCCATGTTGTGTCTGGTTTGGGATGCATGCTTGTAAACTCAAATTCTGTTTTGGGCTAATTCTCCATTTATAAATTGCCCGGTTGGTGCGTCATGACATTTTGTAATGACGGTTGCTAAGTGTCCTGTGCATTGTTTGTTGATGCACTTAGCTAGATTTTTAGTTTATGAGCATGGACTTGGTGGTAAATGGTATGGAAGTTGGTTAGATCATGTAGGACTGACTGGCAATTTGGTGATGTTTAATACATAAAGTTTGTAAAGTTATGTTATTTGTTTAATCGTTTTAAAGTGCATGCTTGTTATGCCCCCATTGAGCTTTAAATAAAACACTGTGACCTAGCCCAGTAAAAGTGACCAATTTGTGTCTGTTTTCATTGTGTGGTCTCTTTATTCAAATATATAATTTTGTCTACCATACATATATTGCTGTGCGCAAAGGTTTTATTACAATGAAAACAACTTGCACTGTGTGAGAGGATTCACTCCAGACCCTATGAAAGATCCCCATATGTTGTAAAACTACAACTCCCTTGATGCTTTGCACAACATCTGGGATCTACCTTTTGAGCACCCCTGGTGTAGCACAATTTGAGATTTCCAATAAAGTGGTAGCATCTGCTGCTCAAGGTCCAGTAATCTTGGCCAGATTCCTGATTCCAGATTCAAGAATAGAGCCCCTAGATTGCACAGAGGGGATCCATGATTTATTCCTTGTTCACTACAAGGAATAATGGCAAGGATGGTGTTCAAAAACTTCTATCTATCCATCTATCTATCTATTTGTGTGTGTTTATATGTGTATAGATATGATCTAGATAAAGTGTTAATACAAATAGTCTGAGTGTCACCTAAAAGTATTATATTAAACCTTTAACGAGGCTTGTGCACAAATGAGTGTCATCTGCTAGAAATTAATCTGATGCCTTTTGTTCTGTGCCCTGGCGGATCAATTTGTTCGGGCACAGATTAAAAGGAAATTTGATTAATTCATAGCAGATGAAATTCATTTGTGCTTAAAGGACCACTATAGTGCCAGAAAAACATACTCGTTTTCCTGGCACTATAGTGCCCTGAGGGTGCCCCCACCCTCAGGGTCCCCCTCCCGCCTGGCTCTGGAAAGGGGAAAAGGGGTAAAACGTACCTTTTTTCCAATGCTGGGCGGGGAGCTCTCTGCCTCCGATCCTCCTCCGTTCCGCCCCGTCGGCTGAATGCGCATGCGCAGCAAGAGCTGCGCGCGCATTCAGCCGGTCGCATAGGAAAGCATTTACAATGCTTTCCTATGGACGCTTGCGTGCTCTCACTGTGATTTTCACAGTGAGAATCACGCAAGCGCCTCTAGCGGCTGTCAATGAGACAGCCACTAGAGGATTTGGGGGAAGGCTTAACCCATTTATAAACATAGCAGTTTCTCTGAAACTGCTATGTTTATAAAAAAATTAGTTAACCCTAGCTGGACCTGGCACCCAGACCATTTCATTAAGCTGAAGTGGTCTGGGTGCCTAGAGTGGTCCTTTAAGTTTAATATTAACCCTAAAGGAAAAAATGGATGGTAAGAGAAAATCCACCCACAAACGATACGTGTTTTTGTAATCCCCCAGGTACTTTCTCAACCATTTTGAGAAAGCAACAGGGGGGTGCGAAACGCGTCCAGGGTACTCACTGTCTCTTTTCAGCGGGTAGTGGTGTTGGAGGTCTCCTTCACGTCTGGCAGCAGTAGGTATTGCAACTTTGTGTCTATTTGGTTTTTAAAGTGCTTCCATCTAGCAAACATGTTGCCTCTGCTTGGAATTTCACTATCATGTTTGGACATGTGAACCCTATGCATACTGCTTGATATACCTACCTTTGCATTCAGTATCCTGATTTCTGCCAAGATAATTTTTATGTCGTTGACCGCTGCAATTTTGTTTAAAAATGTGCACTTTCATTGTTTCTTTTGTTCATCATTTATTTTTCCGTGGATCTTAACAAGCTCTATTCCTCAGTGCGGACTACATCATCAGTTCTGTTCCAGGAAACATTGACTTTGAATATATGTTAACCCTTTTAGTTGCAGTCAGGCTAAAGCTTTGTTAGCCCGAGCAACACAGAGGGGAATAATCTGCGGGAAACTCTCAATTAGCATAAAAAAAAAAATAGAAAATGTTGAAAACACTAAATGGAAGGACAACAGCAACATGGTATTCCAGAAATTATAATCACTTCAGCAATCAGCTCTGGAGTTTATGTTAGCCATTTAGAGATGCCAGTAATAAATAAGCTGAAGCAGTTACAGTGCCTTAAATGTCCCTTTAATAGCTGTGCTTATATCATTGAAAGTATATATTAACCTTTTCAGTCCTGGAACTGGCATTGGCAATGAATAAATGTTAATACTTTAGTACCTGGGCCTGGTAAAATCAGGTACTTAATTTTGGAACGGAAAAGGTTAATATACATTACATGAGAATCTATGAAGATGGGAAGTATTTTATAAGCAGATGGAGATAGGAAAAGGGAGCAGACAACTTTTGTGTTTATAAAAACCAAAATGGTAAACATATTGTTTAATAAGTGGACGGGAGACCAAGGGTTTTCCTACTTTGTAGAGGGAGAAAGGTGTTTTTTTAAAAATAGATATTTTTTTATTTTAGCAGTGCTAGTGATCTAAACAGAGCTGGTTTATTGAGTTGTCAGGATTTTTCCCAGCGTTTCTCACAATATGGGCATATTCCTAAAAGATTTTTGCAGGATCCTGTGTGCTCTTTTGTACCTGGTTCTTTAAAGTGACGGAAGTATCTGAGCTGGTAAAAAAGGTATATAACTTGGGTTAGGAGATGCCGTGTACAGTAGAATAAACATTCTGTCATTAATCCTTATTACATTTAATTTTTACTTGAAGTGCAATTTTAATTTATAGAGTACCTGAATGAAACAATAAGTACTGTAATTTATTTTTACATATTTGTATTACTATTTAAAACAACCATATGCTGCTAAATGGAGAACTAGATATTTAAGAGTAATTTTTTTTCTTGTCGTGAGTGGCAGTACTGCAAACAGGTGGGTAGTCACTTCCTTAAGTGGACAAGAAGCTTTGCAAGTTAAAGGACCACTATAGGCACCCAGACCACTTCAGCTTAATGAAGTGGTCTGGGTGCCAGATCCAGCTAGGATTAACCATTTCTTCTATAAACATAGCAGTTTCAGAGAAACTGCTATGTTTATAATGGGGTTAATCCAGCTTCTAGTGGCTGTCTCATTGACAGGCGCTTCCGCGCTTCTCACTGTGATTTTCACAGTGAGAAGACGCCAGCGTCCATAGGAAAGCATTGAGAATGCTTTCCTATGGACTGGCTGAATGCATGCGTAGCTCATGCCGCGCATGCGCATTCAGCCGATGAGGAGGAGAGTCCCCCGCCTGGCGCAGGAAAAAGAGGTACATTTAACCACTTCCACCCCCTAGAGCCTGGGGGGGGGGGGGACCTAGAGACCCTATAGAGCCAGGAAAACGAGTATGTTTTCCTGGCACTATAGTGGTCCTTTAAGGGATTTAAATTTCCCTCCTCCCTGCCTATAAAAGGCCATAACATCCCCATGGATATTTTTATATTTTCTTATGTTATTTCCAGCCCTGCATCTCCAGAAAAAACAGATAAAGAGAAAATGCGAGCACCTACGCACAAAAAGGCTACTTGTAAGGCCAAACATTTTTGCTGTAGTGCAGGGCTTGACAAATTTGTTTGTTTCAATAGCTGTTTTGTGTGAATTTTTTTTTTTGAGAGGAATAAATTATTTGGTTCCCCACTGGAAATGATCATAAAGCAGATGGCGAACACCAAAAAGGACATTTCTAGGTTTTTTTTAAAGCTGGTTTTCTGAAACGTCTTCCAAGGCTTTCTTCTTTTCCCACATGGGATTTGTCCGTTGTTCTCAAGGCTTTGTGCAGTCCTCCTTTTGAACCATTGGATACTATACCTTTTGAAGATTTTATCAATCAAAAGAGCATTTTTGGTGGCTGTTACCTCCGCTACAAGGGTTGAAGAATTGCATCCTGCTCTGAGTTTACAGTTTTTCACAAAGATAAAGTGGTTTTACACCCAAAGCCTTTTTTTTTGCCGAAAGTTCTCTCCAGACGAAACCTTAACGAACCTATCGTTCTACCTTCTTTCTGCCAAGCTCAATCTTCTGACTCTGAGTAGAAATGGTACTGCCAGGATTTTAAGAGGGTGTTTTAAGCTCATCTCCTCCGCTCTGCTCCTCATAGACAATCAGATCATCTGTTCATCAATTTCCAAGGTGCTTTTAAAGGAAAAGCGGCTTCTAGTCCAACTATCACTAGATGGTTTAATAAATATGTTGAATTTTTAAAGCAACTAATCTAATGCATTTAGCGAGATTTATCGTATTAATGCTCATTTGAGGTGATTGCGATTCCAGTAAAAACCATTAGTTTCTCAGAGTTAACCTATATAGTAGCACAATAGCTATAACTAAAAACATGTATTACTAACAAGTGTTGTTATGACTATTTAGATTACCACCCCCCTCAAAAATGTAAATATATAATATACTTACTGATGTTAGGACATGTTATGTTAGGACATGTCGTTGCGTCATGAGCGGCGTGGACTTGAACGGCGCTAGGGTGTAATGACCTATCCTAACATCTGTGACAGTGAAGCCTCCCCCAACCCATCTCCCCCATTATACTTACCTCGCCGGAATCAATGGGGGGGGGGGGAGGGGGCTGGCTGACAACAGAAAGAAGTCTTCTCGCTGCCATTCCTACAGATCCAATCTGGTGTCATCGCGATCACATGACTTGGATCAGCTGGATTGAACTGCCTGGGTTGTCAAGCAGATCCCCCCCCCCCCCAACATGTAATGAATAAAACAAACATCTCATATATATAATGCATATCACACACTTGGAATTACATTGTATATGTTCTGCAGTATATTCTAAATGTATTTTGATATGTATTGTGATTAAAAAAAAATATATATATAGGGGTGTGTGTGTGTGTGTATATGTATATAGGTAGACTTTACAAACTAATTGGTTCCAAAGCCACATCCAGCATCTTCACCTCCAAGATCGTCTGAAACCAGCCACCCAGACAGCTGCTGCAACAATCGGTTTGCATAACCAAAACATTTCTGCACAAACTTTCAGAATCCGTCTCAGGGAAGCTCATCTGCATGCTTGTCGTTCTCATCGAGGTCCAGACCTGACTGCAGTTTGTCATCATAACCGACTTGAGTGGGCAAATGCTCACATTCGATGGCGTCTTGCACTTTCAACAGGTGTTCTCTTCACAGATGAATCCCGGTTTTCACTGTACAGGGTAGATGGCAGACAGCGTGTATGGCATCGTGGGGGTGAGCGGTTTGCTGATGTCAACGTTGTGGCTCGAGTGGCCCATGGTGATGGTAGGTTTATGGTATGGGCAGATGTGTGTTATGGACAATGAACACAGGTGCATTTTATTGATGGCTTTTTGGCCCGTTGTTGTGCCATTCATCCATGCCACTCATCCATGACCATCACCTCATGTTGCAGCATGATAATGCACGGCCCCATGTTGCAAGGATCTGTACACAACTCCCGGGAGCTGACAACATCCCAGTTCTTGCATGGCCAGCATACTCACTGGACATGTCACCCATTGAGCATGTTTGGGATGCTGTGGATCAGCGTATACGACAGCGTGTTCCAGGTCCTGTCAAGATGCAGCAACTTCGCACAACCATTGAAGAGAAGTGGACCAACATTCCACAGGCCACAATCAACAACCTAATCAACTCTATGCGAAGGAGATGTGTTGCACTGTGTGAGGGAAATGGTGGTCACACCAGATACTGACTGGTTTTCGGACCCCGCCCCCCGGATCCTCCTATACAGTAAAACTGCACGTTTTAGTGTGGCCTTTTATTGTGGCCAGTCTAAGGCACACCTGTGCAATAATCATGCTGTCTAATCAGCATCTTGATATGCCACACCTGAAAAGTCTTAGATCTTTGAGTTCAACTCATGAAAAATGGGGGCAAAAACAAGTGTTGCTCAATATAAAAAAAAATCTCTAAAAAGAGAGTGTTACTTTACAGTGCCCGAAAAGTAAAAGCTGCTCAACACTAAAAGTGGAATACCGTTACCCACAATAAAAAACAAATACACAAAAAATAAGGTATACATATTATACCAAACAACAACATACCAAAATAGCACGTCAGGAACTCCATTGGGGAGTGTGCTATTCCCCCCTAAAATAGCACTTTGTTTATCAACCTCAGAGCCGGGATTTCAGGGCTCTGGAGAAGGTGAGCGCAACTATTTACACTTTTGATTTTATTATAGTATGTGCTATTCTACACAGTCGCTTTTCTGGTTTCTTTCTCGTTGTGTATTCCTGGAGGGATACTGCCTGGGCTAAAGGGGTGTTTGCTGCCCAAAGAGCATAAAGGATCCTTTTACAGAGCCAATATTGCATAGGCTCCTGTCCATGTGAGTGGTTTTCAGTCATTTATTACCATCAATTGTCTATTTTGGGAAACCGTCTGCACTATATTTCTTATTTTCTTGTTCCCTTTTATATGTACATTCAAGTTTTTCAAGACTGTCACTGTACTTAAGGGGTGAGTGAATCCCTCTACTGTTTAGAGTGCTCCACTTGTTTGGTATAATATTTATACCTTATTTTTTGTGTAAAAACAAGTGTTGCATTTATAATTTCGTTCAATGTGTGTATATGTATGTATGTATGTATGTTTGTATGTATATATCTATATAACCGGGGGGACCTTCCTGACAACCCAGGCAGAAATAACCGAGAATGTAATTTGCAATTTGCCCTATAAATTTAATTTGCCCTATATTTGACCTTGTAACACCCAAAAATTTTGTTTAAATAATAAATAATTATGAATTTAATAATAATTATTATACCAGTATTGATTTATTTAAAACATTATTTTGTTTCAAAACCCTAGTATGTGGCACATGTGATAGGGGTAATTCTCATTCCTGGGCTGCCATACAGTCGCAAAGGCAGTATAAGCCAAGCAAACCAAACTGGCAAATTTCAATGGGTAAAAACTGAAATGGGCAAGCCCTATATTTGACCGTGCACCTTTCCAAAACCCCATGACACCTGTACATGGGGGGTAATGTTGTACTTGTGAGATATCGCTGAACACAAATATGTGTTTTTAGAGCAACGCAATATATAATGATGATGACATCATTTGTGAAAGGGCAGTTTTTGTGTGAAAAATGCAAAAAACAAATATGAACACTAACTTTGGCCAGGGTTTGTGACTAAGTGGTTACTAATAAAGACTGCACATACTCCATTTTGAATACCATGGGTTGTCTCCTTCTACAAATGGTATGCCATGATGGGGTAATGATGCTTAGACATTCTTTCACAAGGGCAAAAACTCTGTTGGCTGCCTTTAATTTCTCTCATCAGGTTCAGGCAGTAGGTGCACACTGGGATCAGTGAAATCCAAACATGCACCCGCTCACCGGCTTTTAATTTTAGTTTTTTGGCTAGATCTCAAGCATTCTTGAAAGCATAGTTCAAAGTCTAATGTGGATGAAGAAACATGATATGAGAGAGATACTGGAAGCCTACAGTTTTGATTACTGCACAGCACAAAAAAACAACCAATACAAAGTATGTTCCTTTATATATTTATTTTATACTGAGGGCATTTGCTAGGCTCACAAATAATGCAGTACAAATTCTGACAGTGTGGCTTTTAAATTAAGATTCTGGCATTGGTATGATATTTCTTTCACAAAACAGAAATATTAACAGGATTTTGATTTTTTTTTTTTAACGCTTTTTGCTGTCTAATGTTTGAATTATTAGCAGTCTTTTTAACCCCTTAAGGACCAAACTTCTGGAATAAAAGGGAATCATGACATGTCACACATGTCATGTGTCCTTAAGGGGTTAAAGGACTACTCCAAACACCAAAACCCATATGGCCTGGCAGGAGTAAATTATTAAATTGTTTAATAACAGTTTGACAACTTGGTTCCTGCTGGGTGTTTCTTGCTGCCTCCACTTCTGCCGTATGCTCTGCCACTGAGCTAATCGTGGCCGTGCACGGACGCACATGCTGCCTGAGAGCAGTCAGCTGATGCTTTCAACCAATGAGCCGATTTAAATGGCATTGTAGGAGTGTCTGGCAGCAGGGGAGGCGGTGACTGGCACACTTAAAGGAACACTATAGTCACCTAAATTACTTTAGCTCAATAAAGCAGTTTTAGTGTATAGATCACTCCCCAGCAAGTTCACTGCTCAATTCACTGTCCTTTAGGAGTTAAATCACTTTGTTTCTGTTTATGCATCCCTAGCCACACCTCCCCTGGCTATGATTGACAGAGCCTGCATGAAAAAAAAAAAACTGGTATCACTTTCAAACAGATGTAATTTACCTTAAATAATTGTATCTCAATCTCTAAATTGAACTTTAATCATATACAGGAGGCTCTTGCAGGGTCTAACAAGCTATTAGTATAGCAGGGAATAAGAAAATCTTAATTAAACAGAACTTGCAATAAAGAAAGCCTAAATAGGGCTCTCTTTACAGGAAGTGTTTATGGACGGCTGTGCAAGTCACATGCAGGGAGGTGTGACTAGGGTTCATAAACAAAGGGATTTAACTCCTAAATGGCAGAGGATTGAGCAGTGAGGCGGCAGGGGCATGTTCTACACACCAAAACTGCTTCATTAAGCTAAAGTTGTTCAGGTGACTATAGTGTCCCTTTAATTGGTTTGACAACTTTGGGAGGGCGCTAGGGCACAGTGGACTGTAGTGGTTATTAGAGATCGACTGATAGAATTTTTCCAGGGTCAATGCAGATACAGATTATCTTTAATCTTTCAGCTCAATTCTCGATAACTGGTGCCTATATTCTGTAAATTTATTGTTTTGAAAAAGCAACATGAATTTTACACAAATCTGGCATTAACTGAACCTCACTGAGATTCCAGCATGTTCAATGCTGTTACTAATCGGTGTGGGATTGCTTTCAAATCATACTCCTCTCATTATCAGGAAGACAGCTCAGTATATTAGAGCACATTATTTGGAGAACAACATATTTTCCTAGACCTCAATGGCTGGTACTGAGCTGATATTGTTATATAGCTTATATACACAATATTTGCTTAAAGGATCACTCTAGACACCCAGACCACTTCAGCTTAATGAAGTGGTCTGGGTGCCAGGTCCAGCTAGGGTTAACCCAATTTTTTATAAACATAGCAGTTTCAGAGAAACTGCTATGTTTATAAATTGGTTAAGCCTTCCCCCAAATCCTCTAGTGGCTGTCAAATTGACAGCCGCTAGAGGCGCTTGCGTGATTCTCACTGTGAAAATCACAGTGAGAGCACGCAAGCGTCCATAGGAAAGCATTGTAAATGCTTTCCTATGCGACCGGCTGAATGCGCGCGCAGCTCTTGCCGCGCGTGCGCATTCAGCCGACGGAGAGGAGGAGGAGAGCTCCCCGCCCAGCGCTGGAAAAAGGTAAGTGTTACCCCTTTTCCCCTTTCCAGAGCCGGGCTGGAGGGGGTCCCTGAGGGTGGGGGCACCCTCAGGGCACTCTAGTGCCAGGAAAACGAGTATGTTTTCCTGGCACTAGAGTGGTCCTTTAACTTTTTAACTTGTATCTTGTCTAGCATTATCTAACCTTTCTGTTCATATTTACATTTGATGTTATTATAAACAGTATTTTTCCTATCAGATTAGAGGCAGTGCTTACACCATAGGGATATCCAATCTGGAGGGAAAAAACAGGCAGGCAAATCTCCAAACATTTTAACCCCTCCCCTAATTACCTCCTTTCCAATAAGTAGCAGCTCCTCCTGATCATCCCCAGTTATTTGCCTGCCTTCGGCAGGGGAGGTTATGCAGGAAGGTTCTCCAGGAAGCAGGTGAGAAGGGCTGAGGCTCGGGAGGCTCTGCTTCCTTGATGTTCGGGTAAGTAGCGTTTAACACGCCGGACGGCGTGGTCCCTCAGAATTTATTCCGTCTCTTGCCGTGCCAGGTGCCGGTCTGACGAAGGACGCAGGCGTGCGTCGGCTGGGAGGTCCTGTCGGTGGAACGCACACACAGGTTGCGTTGCGTTCCACCAGGGAGTCGCAGAGCGCTATGCACATGCGCAATGCGAACCTGGATTCAGGCGCCAAATTTGAACTTGGCGTTTTTGTTTGGTTACAGGACTTAAAAGGAGCATTACCAGCAGCAACCTCTGTTTGCCAGGAGCTCTCAGAACGGTTGCAAAGTGTGTTTCTCACCTGCCCTCCAACACACTCTCAGGCCATTTAAGGTAAGACTGATTAAGTTTTTATTTAAATGGTTCTAGCCTGAATCTTTAGGGAAAAATTTTGTTTATTTTCCCTTGTTTGTTTTCTGTTCCCAGTATATAATCCTGAAAATTTGGATAAAGTTGCTGAGAAGGGGAAATGTACATCTAGCCAAGCATTTAATGTGCTCTGTGTGTGGCCATCTTATGCCAGATGGTTGTAAAAAGGAAACTTTGCTCTGTGTGTTCAAAGAAGCTTCAGAGGAAGCACAAAGAACAGATATGTCCACTTTATCAGCTGGTTGCAACAAAGTATGCAGCAAACAGTTGTGGATATGTGGTCAGCAGCATTACAGACAATCCAGGCTTCGGTTGCCCAGGATTCTCAGATTGTGATACATGCTAACAAAAGCCTAAGATCTTGGGAAGTTCCGATTCTAGTTTGGAACTAGTGGTTCTGAGTATGGCGATAATTCAGCAGTGTCTCATCAAATGAGGAATCTGCATTCCCAGTAGAATCCATTTGGGGTATTGATTAAAGAAGTGCAGTGGCATTTGAACTTGAGGAACAGGGTAGAAGTCCAATAGGTTTCTTTTTCACCCACAGATTGGGGAGTTGATTTAAAAGA
This sequence comes from Pelobates fuscus, assembly GCF_036172605.1. Taxonomy (NCBI): domain Eukaryota; kingdom Metazoa; phylum Chordata; class Amphibia; order Anura; family Pelobatidae; genus Pelobates; species Pelobates fuscus. The sequence continues at coordinate 116,112,739 of NC_086317.1, forward strand.
TTGGAAAATTCCCAAGTCACATGCTGTTTATTGGCTAGACAGTTTTTAAATCTCTCTTTTCCATAGGAGCGGAACAAGACTGTAAGCTGGATACTATCCCTGTAGTGGGCGTTCCTATTGCTCAAATAGGTAAGAAGACTACATTACCAATTGGAGATTCAAGCGGGCTCAAGGAGGTCATGGATAAACGCATGGACTCCTCCTTAAAGATGTTGTTCATCTCTTCTGCAGCCCAAGCTAAAGTTTTGATTACGGGGTCATCCGTTACCAAGGCCCATAAACTTGGTTGGAAGAACTAGAAAAGGTATATACGGGAGAAGCTAAGGAAGACCCGTTAAAGCTATTAAAAAATATCAGTATGGCATCTGATTTTTTTTTTTTTTAGTGGATGCCTCTGCAGAAAGCCTGAAATTATCGGCCAAGAATATAGGTATTTCAACAGTCGCCAGAAGAGCGCTTTGGCTTAGAAATTGGTCAGCAGATGCGGCATCTAATAATTCACTGTGTGAACTGTCTTTTGAACCAGGTAGACTTTTCGGTTCAAAACTGGATGAGTTGCTGAAACAGATGAAGGAAGGAAGGAAAGCTTTACCAGTATCATATAGGAAGCAGTTTAGAAGCCGTAACGCAGAGACACTTCCCTCATTTAGAAGTTCCTTTCGTAGAAACTATTTCAAGGGTCAACAGAAAAGAGCCTTTGATTATAGGAAGAAGGAAAGGTTTACTGCCAAGAGAAATAAAAAATGATGACGCCAGGCCTGTAGGTGGAAGGTTGAGTCACTTCCTAGAGCACTGGAAAGAGACAACATCGGATCGCTGGGTCCTTACAGTGATGGAGCACGGATACGCTCTAGAATTATCACAAGCCCCAAAGAACATGTTTCTATGTTCCGAGATTCATTCTCTAGATATGGAACTCCCTCTGATGCGGGAAGTATCGACTCTGTTACTAAAAAGAGTGGTGGAAGAAGTTCCTCTAAAGGAAAGACATCAAGGCACCTATTCAAGACTTTTCTTGGTGCCAAAACCAGATGGTTCGTTCAGACCTATCCTAGACCTAAAGGCCGTAAACAAGCGGATTATCAAAAAGAAATTCCTCATGGAAACAGTAAAGTCAGCTGCTCTGCTTATTCACCCATAAAGTTGGTTTGCGTCCCTGGATTTGAAAGATGCCTATCTTCATGTACCCATAGCAGAATCCAGCAAAAGTTTTCTACGGTTGCGGTGTGCTGCCAATCGGTAACCAAACATTACCAATTCAGAGCACTGCCTTTCGGCCTGTCATCAGCGCCCAGAGTATTCACAAAGCTTCTAGTAGTAGTTTCAGCTTTTCTAAGAGGTATGGGCATCGCTGTCATTCCATATTTGGACGACTGGCTGTTCATTGCAGAGTCCCAAGTTCAACTACAGTTAGACCTGGGGACAGCCATCAAATCGCTGGAAAAGCATGGCTGGCTAATAAATTTCAACAAATCGGAACTAGTGCCAGTTCAAAGGATCCAGTTCTTGGGTCTAATTTTTGGATTCTATCGCGATGAAGTTATTCCTGCCAGAAGAGAAGATACTAAAGATCAAGCGGTTAATCCGGAATCTCAGAGAAAAAAGTGTGTTTTCAATCAGAGAAGCCAGGTGCTTGCTGGTTCTGTTTACAGCCTCAATCCCGGCAGTCGGTTGGGCAAAAGCCAGAATGAGACCTCTACAAAGAAACATTCTGCAAGTTTGGTATCGACAGGATCTCGGCCTAGATGGGCTGATGAGGTTTAACGATCTAACTTTGAAAAGTCTGCAGTGGTGGACATTTTCTCGATTCCTCCACGAGGGTCTGTCAGTCCGGATGAAGTCCTTCACTATCATAACAACAGACGCTTCTGCGCTGGGCTGGGGGGCCCATCTGGGAGACATAAAGAAGCAGGAGTCCTGGCAAGAGAAGGATATGAGAAGTTCCTCGAACTTCAGGGAATTAAAGGCCGTATGGATGGCACTCTTGGCGTTTCAGTTTCTCATCAAAGATCAACATATTCAAAATCGTTCAGACAATCGAACGACAGTGGCATATTTGAACAAACAGGGAGGTACGAGATCAACAAGATTAGTAAGCCTTTGTTCAATAATCATGCTGTGGGCAGTAGTGCACCTTATGTCAATCTCTGCAGTTCACATTTTAGGAAAGTTCTATGTGGTGGCAGATGCCCTGAGCAGGCATCATTTGAAACAAGCAGATTGGTCCCTGTCATGCAGAACTTTCAAGTTCATCACAGACCGCTTCGGTGTTCCAGAGATAGTCCTGATGGCATCCAGAGTGAACAGGAAGACAAGACGTTTTGCATCCCTAAATCCAGCAGACAGGCCGGATTTCATAGATTCCCTGTCAGTACCGTGGAAGTTCAACCTGGCATATATCTTCCCGCCAGTAGTGCTTCTTCCCAGAATACTTCAAAAAGTAAGGCTGGAAAATGTAAGTGTTATCCTAATCCTTCCATGGTGGCCAAGAAGAAGTTGGTTCTCGGTTCTCCTGAACTTTCCGGGGGCCACCTTTTGGAAGCTTCCTCTTTCAGGAGTAATTCTAGAGGACGCCATGGTGCCTCTTCCGGCCCTTCGGAGATTCCGTTTGACGGCCTGGTTTCTGAACTCCAGATTTTAGAGGGTAAAGGTCTGGATCCTGAAGTTATAAAAAATTTTTTTTTGGCATCTTACAAGGAATCTACTTCAAGGTTCTACGTTAGGATTTGGAAGTTTTTTCAGCGGTGTTGTGGGTTTGAAGTCAACCCTGTTTCCGCGTCCATCCAGAAGATTCTATGCTTCCGTCAGATGGGATTTGCAAAGGTCTTAAACCTGCTTCATTTAGATTACATGTTTCTGCTATCAGTTGCTTCTCCCTCAGATGTTTCACCTCGAAAATTCTGATTTCAAGGTTCTTCAGAGCTCTGACACGTTTGGTGCCCTTTGTTAGGGAAGCCTGTCCTCCTTGGGATCTGAATTTGGTCCTTTCCGCGCTTTGAGTACCGTCTGTTGAACCATTGGAAGAAGTTTCCCTGAAGATGTTTTCGTTGGATACCGTTTTTTTTTTGGTGGCTATTCGTCAGCTAAAAGAGTATGTGAGATCCGAGCGCTTCGGGAGTATTTTCCCTTTTTGGTTTTCATCAGGACAAGGAGGTTCTGAAGCTCGATCCTTCAGGTATCACTAAAGTTTTTTCTGTTGCCAATGTCAACCGAGAAGTGGTTTTGCCGACCGTTTGTCGGAATCCGTCTAATGCCTTGGTAAGTAATTTTCACTGCTTAGACGTAAAGATATGTCTTTGGCAATATCTAAAAGCTACGGAATCCTTCCGGTAGGATATCAGTATGTTTGTCTTGTTCATAGGCACAAAGAAAAGGTATGTTGGTTTCGAAGAGTTCTCTGGCTAGATGGCTGAAGGATTGTATTCTGTTATCTTATTCTAAGAGTAGCACGGAATTTGCAGGCCCTATAAAGGCACATTCTACTAGAGCTGTTTCGCCGTCATGGGCTCTGCGTGCAGCTGCTTCTCCGTCTCGAATTTGTTCAGCTGCTATTCGGTCCTCTCTCCATTCGTTCTCAAGACACTACAAGTGGGACATACTGGCCTCGGAGTATGCAGCTTTTGGGCGCAGGGTGCTTCAAGCAGTAGTGAACTGAAACCCGCCCTCAGGATCTGCTTTATTATATCCCTATGGTGTAAGCACTGCCTCTAATCTGATAGGAAAAACATAAATTTTACTTACCGAAAATTTCTTTTTCCTGAAGATTAGAGGCAGTGCTACAATTCCCGCCCCTTTTTCTAATAAACTCAGTAATTTTGCAGCTATTTGGCTTATGTATTGTCTGGGGATGATCAGGAGGAGCTGCTACTTATTGGAAAGGAGGTAATTAGGGGAGGGGTTAAAATGTTTGGAGATTTGCCTGCCTGTTTTTTCCCTCCAGATTGGATATCCCTATGGTGTAAGCACTGCCTCTAATCTTCAGGAAAAAGAAATTTTCGGTAAGTAAAATTTATGTTTTTTTTGTGCAGGCTTGTTAGGAGACCAGGAAGTATAACTTACAATGTTGCTGAGCCCAGTAATTTCAAAGTTGGCAGGAAAAAGAGTGGTGCTGGCTAGTGCATCTCCTCGAAGGCAAGACATACTTTCCAATGTAGTAAGTATTTTTTAAAAAATGTAAAAAAATAGCCGCATGCATGGGGAAAAAAAAAACATATAAGAGTTTAAGGGAAAAGGGAAATTCAGGTGTTGGCTCTAACCGCGTCCTCGTTTTAGTAAACTTTCCCAATTTGTCTACAAATATTCCCATAGACTTTAGTGGTGACTTCTATTGACAAATCATTCATAACGTTTTTCCAATAGTATTGAATCACTTGGAAAGCTTATTAAAACGAGGCCCACGTTAGGGGAAATATCTGGGAGGGTAATGACAAATGTGGAGCAAAAGAACCTCGTCAAATACTACATTTCCAAAATAACATTATTTGATTAAATTGCAAATGTACCGGGGTATATCAGTGCAATATATCAATAGCGACCATTTATGTCTGACATACTGAATTTAGTGTTGTGCATTCAATTATGTTTAACAAAAAGACCCAATTCACATGCACATTAAGTTACTTTTTTCAATTAAACCATTAAATAAAAACTACCGAATACATCTTTATACTAGCGAATACAAAACAAATGGTTGTTTGAGCCCTAGCATTAACCATTTTCACAGGAGGTAAGATTTTTTTAATGAAAATATTTAGATCATCTTAACCCACGTCTGCTGTCTGACCCCTCTCATACTTCTCTTTTGCTGTTTACTTTACTGCACTATGTGATGTAAGTTTGTACCCTGTGACTGAACAGAGTTGGAAAAAAAATAGCACCATTGGAGTAAGAAGAGACAGACAGATAATATGTAATTGCACGTATGCCTGTAGAAGTGGATATCCTGATACGCAAGGTGCAGTGTTTGAATAGAGTTAATTATAGTGGGCAGATTTTTTTTTTTTACATTTTTTTTATATGCATCCTCCCTACCTTGCCCTGTATCTTCTCTTCCTCCAATAGCATCATCAGGAACACAGCTAATGTTTTGGGGTGTTTTATGTCAGCTAAGCGATTTTAGTATGTAGAAAGTGGATAACTGACAAACATTGCACTGAAACCCCTTCCTTCTCTGTCCATAAAGTAATGTCAGTACTTGTCATAGAACGTTATTCCAGCATCCTGATTGATTAATGCCTTCCTGGTCTGGGCAATGGTCTTGCGAGGGTGCATATTATTGCAATCGCAGCAACTTAAAAGCAAATGTTAATCTGAAATTGCAATAAATTGGGATCATAAGTGGGATCATAACATAAAATGACTTTTATTTTTGTTCTTGTTGCTTAGGGACTTCGATTTGAAGTTGTTCCTTCATGGTTTAAAGAGACGCTCGATAAGTCTGTATTTTCAGCACCTCATGATTATGCAGTCGAAACAGCTAAACAGAAGGCACTGGAAGTAGCCAGGCGCATGCATTTGGTCAGTATAACCTATACTCTTCTTCTTGTTTGTTTTATCAGGGGTATTCCTCCACATTCATTGAGGATAGAGTAAGTTTTACTCTATTACAAATTGGGCTTAATGTCAACATATAGTCTGACAGCAAAATGTAAACATTATGGTGTTTTGTAATGGCGGTGTTTTACTTTGCCAGACAAAAGGGGCAACATATATGCACCAAAACCACAGCATTAAGATGTAATGGTTTTAATGCTTAGAGCATCCATTTAAGGAAGTTCAACTTGTGGCTCTCTGTTTGTCAGTCACCACAGGTGTGGTGTCTGACTAATTTTTCCAGAAACGACAATGCTTTACATTGTCATATAGAAGCGTCTGAAGTTCCCAGGCACCATGCAGCAGTATTTGTCAAACCATTGACAAGCAATTACTTGCTGTGTCCGGTGTTTATGGTTCTCTCAGTGTGAACTGGTCTTTTAATTCTGTTATTTTCTCATTTCAAGTTTGGTCAATGTTCATTGGCTGCAAGGGTTAAAGGACCACTCTAGGCACCCAGACCACTTCAGCTTAATGAAGTGGTCTGGGTGCCAGGTCCAGCTAGGGTTAACTAATTTTTTTATAAACATAGCAGTTTCAGAGAAACTGCTATGTTTATCAATTAGTTAAGCCTTCCCCTATTTCCTCTAGTGGCTGTCTCATTGACAGCCGCTAGAGGCGCTTGCGTGATTCTCACTGTGAAAATCACAGTGATAGCACGCAAGCGTCCATAGGAAAGCATTATGAATGCTTTCCTATGTGACCGGCTGAATGCGCACGCAGCTCTTGCCGCGCGTGCGCATTCAGCCGACGGGGAGGAACGGAGGCGGAGAGGAGGAGGAGAGCTCCCCGCCCAGCGCTGGAAAAAGGTACGTTTTAACCCTTTTCCCCTTTCCAGAGCCGGGGCGGGAGGGGGTCCCTGAGGGTGGGGGCACCCTCAGGGCACTCTAGTGCCAGGAAAGCGAGTATGCTTTCCTGGCACTAGAGTGGTCCTTTAACTGATGGTCTCTGCCTGTTAAATACCAATTCATAAAATGTTTATTTTTTTTTTACATTTAAATGGTGGAGACTGGCTAGCAAGTCAGCTGTAACATGATTAAAACTTGCACTGCTGAGGGATTTTGCTTAGGTCTGAAATGATTGCATGGACAAAATTTGGATGAAACGTTCTGACATGTATTAAATTCTGTTGGTCTGAACAAACATTTTTCTGGAGAAACCAATTGTTTTTGCCGTGCATGAGTCTAGTATGTATTGTTTAAAAAAAGATATTAGTAACTCAAGTTATTTATTTGAAATTATATGGTGGTACATATATTATGCAAATAAGTTCCCTGGGATTTCTGTTTCAATTCAAATGTTAGAAACGCATATTAAATATTAAAAATACATAGGCTATTCTACTGTACTGTTGTTAAGGCTGAGTTTAAGTGTAATACATAATGTACACTCTTTGTTCTATTTTCAGAAGCATCTTAAAACACCTGACATTGTTATTGGAGCAGACACTATTGTGGTAAGTTACAAATCATGTCTTACAGTTGAAATAAAATGTAAGAATTAAACATTGGTTGCCTTAACTTACCTTGCAGGTTGCATCAATCACTTTTTCATATCTAATACATATTACAATTGGTCACGTTTAGCTGGGATTATTTATTGGGGGGAAAAAAGCATGCTACTGAGATTTGAAGCATGTGCATTAGTAGTTCTGACTATTGCATTATCAACTGTATTTGCAATTTATAATTGGTGTTTGGCATACTGTAGGTGGTCAATTTTCTTGACTTCCTGTGGTTTGGATGCCTTTACATTACTAGTCTTCTGTATTGTGTCCTGGGACATATTGGTTGGCTCTATCTCAAATCCAATGCATAATCCTGATCATAATAAGCTACTGTGTCTGTTTAAGGAAGTTCCTACTCAGGAACTTCTGGCTTTCCACTGATGCTAGACTGACTCCAACCTTAAAGGACCACTATAGGCACCCAGTCCACTTCAGCTCAATGAAGTCCATCTAGGGTTAACCCTGCCTGCTGTAAACATTTCCGAGAAACAATGTTTACAATAGGGTTAATCCAGCTTCTAGTGGCTGTCTCACTGGCAGCCGATAGAGGCGCTTCCGTGCTTCTCACTGTGATTTTCACAGTGAGAAGACGCCAGCGTCCGTAGGAAAGCATTGAGAAATGCTTTCCTATGGACTGATTGAATGCGCGCTGGGCTATTGCCGCCATGCACATTCAGTGGAAGAGGGAGGAGAGCGCCAAGGGACACCTTCCTCCCCCTTCAGACCGGCGGGAGGGTTGCCATGAGGGTGGGGGGCCCTATTAACACTATAGTGCCAGGAAAATAAGTTTGTTTCCCTGGCACTATAGTGGTCCTTTAATCAAAAGATGTTCAGAATGATTTACTAAAGTTAGAATTGTAAAAATTCAAAGTGTATTTCACATTTAAGGTCACATTGGCTGAATTGTAGAAATTATCCAAGTCAGCTATGCTTTCAGTTCGGCTGTTTTGTTTTTTTCTAAAATTTGAAATATACTTTGAATGCTCAGCAATTTTCATTTTAGTGAATAGCTCTGTTATGATGTATAAGACAGCAATTCTGATCATAAACACTAGTCATGTGTTTTTTAGTGGCTGCCAGTGGTGTGTGAGAACCTGTTTGGTATGAAATGAAAATTAGTGGTAATAGCCTTACACAAACAAGAATTTCCCTTTTGATTGAATAAACTCACTCTTGTAGTATAGATGTAATACTTAATGTATGCAAGATGTATTTGTTTTCTAATTTGAGGTTTTCTGAAATATCTTACAGACTTTGGAAGATGCAATCCTGGAAAAACCATTGGATAAACAAGATGCATATAATATGCTATCAATGTAGGCAGCCCTTTTATTTCTTTCTTTTAAGGATAGCTGATCTTAAAGAGGTTTGAAATACAATTGAAAAAAAAATTACACAATTGTAGAAGAAACAACAATAATATATTGCAAAGGCATAGTGGTTTTTGGAAATCTGTCTGAAATAGAAAGTTTCTAAATTCTTTTTGGAAGAAAAGCTATTGTTTACCACTGGGAATTTAATGTACTCTGCTCTACGTACTAGACGTGGACGAGTCTGAATCAAATTAGTTTTAACCCTTTAAGGACACACTACATGTGTGACATGTCATGATTCCCTTTTATTCCAGAGGTTTGGTCCTTAAGTGGTTAAACTACACCCAATCCACCCATCTGGTATTTACTTGTGGAGTCTTGCTCCTGGAAAATCATTGTAAATCTGTGTTCAAGTGTGGAATAAAAGGAGTTTGGTTAAGAGAAACCAGCAGCAACATATTTTTTTGTACAAGACTACTGCAAACTGTGTGCATGTCATTGTCTCTCTAAATGTACTGTACTTTCACACTTTAGGTTTCTTTTGGATTATGTATTCTTATTTTTAATAACGCCAACTAATTCCGTAGCACTGTACAATAGGTAAAGTAACAGACATGTATTTGCAACAAGACTAGTTGGACGCACAGTGTTGTGAACCCTGCTTAAACAAACTTACGTTCTAACTCTTCTGTTTGCAAGATTGAGGCCCAAAAGATTGAACTGGAAAGTCTTCAACTGTTCATTATTTATTAAACCCTTAACCCCTTAAGGACCAAACTTCTGGAATAAAAGGGAATAATGACATGTCACACATGTCATGTGTCCTTAAGGGGTTAATTAAAGACCAGTGATGACCTATTTCATCTTGACACTGTTCTTTAAGGATCTTATTTTAGAACGGAAGAACATTGTACGGCTAGTTGGAGTTGGCAGACCTCAATAAGTGGAACATGCCATTTTGGTATAGGGTGTATGTTGATAAATTGTAATGACAGTATAGAATAGAGTTTGGTCCCTAAGGGGTTAAATGTGCAAGTATGCTGCCTATAGTGTTGGGTTCAGGGCTAGACAAATTTCTCTACATTTATAGAGCCAGACGCTTGTTTCATTAAACCTTTGAGTACCTGATGTCTGCAAAGTACTGTCTAGAAGTGAAATTAATCATTCTTTCCTTGGCATCTACTGACAGAACATGCTGTCTCTGCTTACTGTGAGATTAGTGACTGCTTCTGGAATTTACTTGCTTTCTAACTTAACATTCAAACAGAGCATCAGGTGGAGGTGATATGAAGTCATGTCCTTCTGACACTAACACTTGCCAAACTACAAATCTCATGAACCGATGCCAGCCCAAAACACAGATATTGACTAAAAACATTGCTCCTGTCATAGAATGTTGTCTTTCGTTGAGCTGTATCACATCTCTCAAAATATACTGTCTGCTGTGGGTTAAAATATTGTACCTTTTTTGACTTTAGGTTGAATGGTAAAGAGCATAGTGTGTTCACAGGTGTCGCAATTGTTCACTGCAAAAGCAACAAAGGTAAGGTTTTAAAATCCATTCTATTTTTTTTTTTTTTTTTTTTAATTATTATCATTCTAATTTTAAATGAAAAATTTAAAAAACTTTCAATTATACTGGATTCTGTAGATACAGGTCCAGTAGATCTAGTGTTCAAACAAAAATCAATATGTAACAATGAAACCAGATATTCACATAATGTTTCCACTTCTACTGTTACGAAAAATGTGCGGACTAACCAACTATTCCCCAAGTCCCTTTAAATATTCCGTTACAAAGGTGCTTGTGTTAGCTCAGAAATTTAGTTCCCAGGAACTGCTTACCTACTGACTGAGGTATGGGGGAATTTAGCTAGCCCTTTGCTATGTTTCTATTCTATACTATGATTTTCAGTAGGCTGCTTTCACACTGCAGCTGTGGTGTTTTCTGTATGTAGCCATATAGTTGTATGTTAATGTAGATCACAGGAATAATCCACCTGGTGAATGAGGTTTTGGTGAATTCAACTGGCATTTCTATCTAGTTAGCTATTGCTGTCTTCTTAGCCATATTTGAGACAGTATACAGTAAGGATAGACTTATAGAGGGAGTCTGCTTTGAAACCCTTGTTTGTAATTGGGCGTTTCAACACCTGAGGTTGTCAGTCACTTAATTGTACTGATATGTGTGTGGGGGGGGGGGGGGGTTCTTCATACAAAAATGTATATTAAAACAACTAATACCAAGTAGGCTTCCTATAATTTGATGACTGGAACATAGACCCCGTCTTCACAGTTTTTAAAAAGTTAGGTAGTTCAGAAACAGAGAGTTATCTCTATATCTTTTGTCCTTTTTTTATTTTTGATTAATGATCGTGGGCCCTCTCGGTGACATTTCAGGTCAATAAAGCTGTGTTTGAGATACCTTGGCACTATTTGTTACAATTTAAAGGGACAGTTTCCACTTGGAGGATAGTTGGTTAGTTTGCATATCTTTGTAACAGTAGATGTCTGTGAATACCTTGTTTCATTTTTGTTTGAATTCTCAACACTACATCTGCTGGACCTGTCTGTACAGGGTTATGCCATATACCAGTTCTAGTGCTCGTACTGAACCATGCTGACCTACTGGTTAGTCTGATATTTCTCTTCTTTGATTTTAAATAATGTTTGTCTTTGGATAATTGTATTTCCTGTTCTTGTAGCACTATAATTTTCTTAAACTCCTAATCTCTCCTCTCTGTCTAGTCTTCTGTTGAAGTAAATCAGTAACCCAAAAGTGACCAAGGGAACTAGGAAACTACCTTTTGCTAGCAGATTTGCAAAAGCATACACAGATAAAGTTGAGAGCTGCTGTTCAATGACCTTTTCCGTACTTTGTGACATAATTGACAGCGTGATGCATAGTTGGCACTTTTTCTACTTTTTTCCTTTGTTGGATAGAACTGCTACTTTATTATAAATCATAATGGTTAAAACCTGTTTCCAAAGATCACATACATATTAATAGAATGTGATTTTTACTAACTTTTTATTTACATTTTATTTTCATGGTTTCTCCATATCTGCATTTTCAGGTCCCTGAACAAACTGCATTTCTACCCCTTACCCACCCCAACTGTTTCATTTTGATGTTTTATCCCTTCTTCTTGCATATTCTGCATTAATCAGACTTGCTTAACCCCTTAAAGACACATGACATGTGTGACATGTCATGATTCCCTTTTATTCCAGAAGTTTGGTCCTTAAGGGGTTAAATTGACTGCATGCAGCACCCAAATAAAATGATCAGGAACCTGACATGTGAAACCAGCAGTAACCTATTAGAGGAGAGATGAATCATTTATGTCCTACAGTAATGTTCTAAAAGTGAAGCAATCACCTTGGAAACCAGTGGCATCAGCAGAAAAATGTCATTGGTAATTGTTTCATTGTTAGAACTTTTCCATAGTTTTCTATGAGAGACCCATTTCTACATCTCTCAAAATGTTAGGTCTGACTTCAGCAAACAGGTAAGATCTACCAGACCTCTGGTGTTAAAAGGACACTCAACACCAGAACCACTACAGGTTAATGCAATTGTTTAGGTGCAAAACAACTGTGCCTGCAGTTTGTACAGTGTAAACACTACCTTATCTGTAAAAAGGTAGTGTTTGCATTGCTACTTAAAGACAGCTCTGTTTATGTTACGCAGAAAAACTGCATTTAGGTGTCTGCTAGCCATGCTTCTTATTGCCGTCATTGTTTGCAGGACTAAGAGTCTTCATCTTCATGCTTTCCATGCATATGCGCAGTAGGCCTCCCGCAATGCTTAACCCTAGGGATGAGATTATCGGGGTTGGTAGGGAAGGCAGGGGGCTGTGACCAGTGTTCCCCAGGTAAATTGTCAAACTGTCCTTACATTGGGAGAGGTGCACTGGGCACGTCTGGCACCATAACTACTACAGCAGTAGTGGTTATGGTGCTTGCAATGTTCCTTTGAACACACTATGCAATAAGAGATGTTTAAATATCGGGCCTCTTTCAATATATATAGGGAGGCATTTTAGTCAAAGCTAGGTGTGGATAGGGCTGCTTAAAAGGACACTATAGTCACCTGAACAACTTTAGCTTAATGAAGCAGTTTTGTTGTGTAGAACATGCCCCTGCAGCCTGTGGCAAACCTAGCCACTTCTGGACTGTAGTTAGTAAAGGTTGTCTGTAGGCTGAATATGTACTGTATATTTTAACCTGTGTATGTACCGTATTATGGCCGTTCGCATGCTGGCAGCCGTACGCTGCCAGCATACAAATCCCTTTCGTTTGACGAAACACGGCTATCCAGGCCGTTCGCCATACGAATGCGGGCTCCCCAGGTAGACCACCCACTCACCAGTCGTGTGGCATCAATTAACCGATTGCAACAATGTTGCAATCGGTAATTAAGGGCTCTCCTAGGTGGCCGTCGTTCGGCTACCAACCATGCGGCGGTCGGCCATCTTGGATCCTTTGTCTCTGCAGCGGTGTTCGGTCGTCGAGAGCCTGGAACTGAAAACGGCTACTCAATGATCCGAACACCGCTGGACTTCCAGAGCGTTCGGGAGTTCCGCGTTCGGTACATTCTGTTCCCCATATATGTTCGGTACTTTTAAACCGAACTCAATGTTTTAACGTATTTTGTGCGGCGTTCGGTTAGTTTAGCTGGGATCGGAGCGGTATTCTCACTAAATGTGCCTGCCGACCCCAGCTATCTACCGAACGGTCATTCGTCTAAAAGCGAGTAAAAATGTATAAAATATGGATTTCTGTGTAAATTGTCGGTTTTGCTCCACGAGGGGATAATCCACTTAATCGTCCATTTTAGTGGGAGTATCCCTCTCGTGCAGCAATGCCTGTTGGGATAATTACAATGCCTGATGGGAGAAATCCCCTGTAACATCTGTAAGGAAACCCCTTGCAAGGGGAACTGCATAAATATGGAAGTCTGTGAATAAAGCAAGTTAGTTGACTCCCAAACTGTGTTTCGTCCGGTTATTGGGAGGATTGGGGAATATTGCCGTGCTTTCTGCTCTGACTGTGGATTACCTGAATATACCAACGGATATCGTGGACTAATATACTGCATTCCGTTACAATTGGTGGCAAGCGACGGGATCCGAACCTTACAGCCGAAAAAGCAGTGTTCGTATAAACTGGAAACTACCGAACAAGGAAAGCAAGGGCAATTCGTATGGAGATTGATTACACCATACTGAAACGGCAGACTTTAAAAGAGCTACTGGAAGCCAGGGGTAAGATAGCCAGCAACAAATCTAAAGCTGTGCTGATCGCTGAACTGATGGAAGGAGACAGAGCAAGCAGCGCTACACCTCCACCAGCCATGGAAGAGACCCCATACCAGAAAGAGCTAAGAACCAGGTTGGCGTTTCTGCCACAGCCAGTACCCTTGGAAATATTGACCGTGCTGATATCAGATGTGCATGATTATCTGATGGCAACCAGCACACCAGAGACACCGCCTAGGGCAGAGTCTGTTACTGCCTCCATATACGGACCGGTAAAACCCAAAGTCCCACATCACGCATTTAAAGCGTTTTGTGAAGAAAAGGACGAGATCGACGGGTATTTACAGGATTTCGAGAGGCTGTGCGATTTGCACGACTTGGAACCCGCAGTATGGGTACCCCTACTGGCAGGCAAATTATCGGGTAGGGCAGCTGAAGCCTACCGCGCTGTGCCCCGAGAGGACAGCAAGGATTACCCTAAAGTAAAGAGGGCGATCTTGGAGAGGTATGCCATTACCCCAGAGGCGTACCGGCGCAAGTTCAGGGGCTTGCGCAAACCTGAGAAAGATTCTCATGCAGAGTGGGCGCACAAGCTGGATCAAGCATCGCAAGGCTGGATACAAGCCAGCAACGCTACTAACATGGAAGAGTTGCGGCAGTTAATGCTGCTGGAGCAGTTCTTTAATGGTTTGTCCCCAGAAGCACAAGAATGGGTGAGGGATCGTAAACCACTCACCCTAACCGAAGCCGCTAGATTGGCGGATCAGCATTTTGATGCCAGGAGGCATCACGGACTCTAAAATAAGACTCTCCCTCGGATTACCGGGCCACCCAATACTTTTTCTCCTACCGGCCCCACAGTACCCCTGTCCAGGCCAGCACTGAATAATCCACCACCCCCTTCCCGATACAATGGCCGGGCTAACATTCAGTGTCACACCTGCAAGCAGTGGGGGCATATTTCTCGTGAGTGTACGCAGAACCGGAGCCGACAAGCTTGGAACCAGGTGCGACAAAATTTGACACCCAGGGCTGCTGCGCATCACTACCAGGTAGCACCAGCCACCCAGGAAATGTTGAGCGCTCAAATCGAGGAACCTCTAGGGGTGCTCCACGAAGTAATGTCGGTCCGAGCCACCGACAACCGACAACATCATCGGCAGCTAGTGACCCTGGAGGGGAAGGAGGTACAAGGGCTCTGGGATTCAGGAGCCACCCTAACTTTGGTTGCACCGCATTTGGTAACAGGCGCAACCCACACTGGCGGATCAGTGGCAGTGCGGGTGGCAGGGGGAGCAGTATACCGGCTACCCACTGCCAAGGTACATTTGGATTGGGGTGTGGGAGAGGGAACTGTGGAAGTGGGGCTTATGCAAAATTTACCCGCAGATGTTGTACTGGGGAATGACTTGGGCCAGATGACTTCCGCTTTTATTCCCCAGGCTCCGTACCAGGAGGCCCATCCCGTAACCACACAGCAACATGCTCGCACCACGGCTACACCGATACACTCTGAGGCTCAGGTAAGAGGCCATGACCCCCAACCGACTTCCATGTCCTGGGATACCCCGACTACCTTTGCAACCGAAGTCCAGACAGACCCCACCCTACAAGTATATAGGGACCGGGCACAAGCTGACCAAGCAGGGCTAGAGGGGGAGCGGTACACGTGGGAGAAAGGGTTATTATACCGTGTCACGGCAAAAGACGTGGGGGGGCTGTCACCTTGACTAACAAACAGTTAGTGGTACCGCAGAAGTATAGGCAGGAGCTACTTAGAATCGCTCATGATATCCCCTTGTCAGGACACCTAGGGATGACCCGTACCCGATACCGCTTAACGCATGCCTTTTTCTGCCCCGGAATCTCTCAAGATGTGCGGCAGTATTGCACCTCCTGCGACGTCTGCCAGCGAGTAGGGAAACGAGGGGATCGCCACAAGGCCAAGCTATGTCCCCTACCCATTATCGCAGAGCCCTTCAGCAGGGTAGCTGTAGACATAGTAGGACCCCTGCCAAAACCCAGTCCCTCTGGCAAAAAGTACATTTTAACTATAGTGGACTACGCCACCAGGTACCCCGAGGCTGTGGCCCTCACTAACATTCATGCGGAGACCGTAGCTGAAGCCTTAATGAAAGTGTTCTCCAGGGTAGGGTTTCCCCAAGAGATAATATCAGACAGGGGCACCCAATTTACGGCCGAAGTCACCCAACATATGTGGAAGGTATGTGGCATTAAGCCAATAGTTAATTCCGCCTACCACCCCCAGTCCAATGGACTATGTGAGAGGTTCAACGGGACGCTGAAGCAGATGCTTCGGACGTTCGGGGAGACCCACAAAGATTGGGAGAGGTTCCTGCCTCACCTACTCTTTGCATATAGAGAGGTTCCCCAGGAGTCGACAGGATTCTCCCCGTTTGAGTTACTATTTGGGAGGAGGGTGCGGGGACCCTTGAACTTGATTAGGGAACACTGGGAGGGAGAGAGTACCACTAACGAAACCCCTATTGTATCCTACGTACTGGAGTTCAGAGACCGTCTGGAGGCGCTGACTCAGGCTGTGCACACCAACCTCCAGGCGGCTCAGCAACGCCAGCGACGCTGGTACGATAGAGGAGCCAGGGACTGCAGCTTTCAGGTGGGACAGAAGGTGTTAATTTTAAAACCCGTCCACACAGACAAGCTGCAGGCCATCTGGCAAGGCCCATACCAGGTAGTGGAGCAGCGATGCGACACTACCTATGTGATTGGCCCCTGCTCAGGGGTAGGGAAGAGACGCATGCTCCACGTGAACATGCTCAAACCCTACCATGAGAGAATAGAAGATGTGACGGCGATCTGTGCCTCCTCCTTAGAAGATCAGGAGAACCTGCCCCTACCTGACCTACTAGAACCAGAAGAACCGATAGAGCCCTCCCGGGGAGTTCAGCTGGGAGAGCGGCTAAGCGCCCATGAGCGTGCCCAGGTACAAGCGCTGATTGTAGCTAAAGGGGCTACCTTCTCTAATTTACCTGGATACACTCCGCTAGCCACCCACCGAGTAGAAACCCCGGGACAGCTACCTATGCAACAGGCTCCATATAGGGTTCCGGAATCAGTCAGAACCCATATGAAAGCCGAGTTAGACGAAATGATACAGCTAGGGGTTATCGAACCCTCCGATAGCCCCTGGGCATCGCCGGTAGTCCTGGTGCCTAAAAAGGATGGCACCACCCGATTCTGCGTCGACTACCGGAGGCTAAATGACAAAACGGTGTCTGATGCCTACCCGATGCCCCGGATAGACGAGCTGTTAGATAAGATGGCACGGGGCCAGTATCTCACTACCATTGACTTGTGTAAGGGATACTGGCAAATTCCTCTAGCCGATGACACAATCCCCAAGTCGGCGTTTGTCACTCCGTTTGGCCTGTACCAGTTCAAGGTCATGCCTTTCGGAATGAAAAATGCTCCGGCTACCTTTCAGCGGATGGTAGATCGGCTACTGGACGGCTTTCAGGAGTATGCCTGTGCCTATTTAGATGACATAGCCATCTTTAGCCAGACCTGGGAAGATCACCTACGCCATATAGGGGCGATCTTAGACCGTATTGGGGAAGCTGGGTTAAAGTTAAAACCTAGTAAGTGCCACATAGGTATGGCCGAGGTGCAGTATCTGGGACACCGAGTAGGGTGTGGGCAGCAGAGACCCGAGCCAGCCAAGATTGAGGCCGTAGCCAAGTGGCCTACCCCCAGGACTAAGACTCAAGTGCTGGCGTTCCTAGGGACGGCTGGCTATTACAGGAAGTTTGTTCCCGACTACAGCACCCTGGCCAAACCCCTAACGGACCTGACCAAAAAGAACCTTCCCCGACTGGTTGTCTGGGCCCCAGAGTGTGAACAGGCATTCCAACAACTCAAGACAGTTCTAACTAATGCTCCTGTGTTAACTGCTCCTGATCCAACTAAAAGATTTCTTGTTCACACAGACGCTTCAATGTTTGGATTGGGGGCAGTGCTGAGCCAAGTGGGAGCCGATGGCGGAGAACATCCCGTAGCCTACTTAAGCCGAAAGCTGTTGCCTCGTGAAGTGAGCTACGCCGCCATTGAGAAAGAATGGCTGGCCGTGGTGTGGGCCCTTAAAAAGTTACAGCCGTATTTGTATGGACAACCTTTTTCATTACTCACAGATCACAACCCGTTGGTGTGGTTGAACCGTGTGCCTGGGGACAATGCCAGGCTGCTGCGCTGGAGTTTGGCGCTGCAGCCCTTTGACTTTACCATCCATTACCGCCCAGGAAAGCAAAACGGTAACGCCGACGGGTTATCCAGACAGACTGAACTCGAGAAGTGATCTGTGAGTACTCCCCCGGACATCCCCAAGCCGATCCGTTGGGATCAGACTGTGTATGCCGGCTTGGTTCTGGGGGAGCATTGTGGCAAACCTAGCCACTTCTGGACTGTAGTTAGTAAAGGTTGTCTGTAGGCTGAATATGTACTGTATATTTTAACCTGTGTATGTACCGTATTATGGCCGTTCGCATGCTGGCAGCCGTACGCTGCCAGCATACAAATCCCTTTCGTTTGACGAAACACGGCTATCCAGGCCGTTCGCCATACGAATGCGGGCTCCCCAGGTAGACCACCCACTCACCAGTCGTGTGGCATCAATTAACCGATTGCAACAATGTTGCAATCGGTAATTAAGGGCTCTCCTAGGTGGCCGTCGTTCGGCTACCAACCATGCGGCGGTCGGCCATCTTGGATCCTTTGTCTCTGCAGCGGTGTTCGGTCGTCGAGAGCCTGGAACTGAAAACGGCTACTCAATGATCCGAACACCGCTGGACTTCCAGAGCGTTCGGGAGTTCCGCGTTCGGTACATTCTGTTCCCCATATATGTTCGGTACTTTTAAACCGAACTCAATGTTTTAACGTATTTTGTGCGGCGTTCGGTTAGTTTAGCTGGGATCGGAGCGGTATTCTCACTAAATGTGCCCGCCGACCCCAGCTATCTACCGAACGGTCATTCGTCTAAAAGCGAGTAAAAATTTATAAAATATGGATTTCTGTGTAAATTGTCGGTTTTGCTCCACGAGGGGATAATCCACTTAATCGTCCATTTTAGTGGGAGTATCCCTCTCGTGCAGCAATGCCTGTTGGGATAATTACAATGCCTGATGGGAGAAATCCCCTGTAACATCTGTAAGGAAACCCCTTGCAAGGGGAACTGCATAAATATGGAAGTCTGTGAATAAAGCAAGTTAGTTGACTCCCAAACTGTGTTTCGTCCGGTTATTGGGAGGATTGGGGAATATTGCCGTGCTTTCTGCTCTGACTGTGGATTACCTGAATATACCAACGGATATCGTGGACTAATATACTGCATTCCGTTACACAGCCTCACTGCTCAATCCTCTGCCATTTAGGAGTTAAATCCCTTTGTTTATGAACCCTAGTCACACCTCCCTGCATGTGACTTGCACAGCCTTCCATAAACACTTCCTGTAAAGAGAGCCCTATTTAGGCTTTCTTTATTGCAAGTTCTGTTTAATTAAGATTCTCTTAAACCCTGCTATGTTAATAGCTTGCTAGACCCTGCAAGAGCCTCCTGTATATGATTAAAGTTCAATTTAGAGATTGAGATACAATTGTTTAAGGTAAATGACATCTGTTTGAAAGTGAAACCAGTTTTTTTTTTCATTCAGGCTCTGTCAATCATAGCCAGGGGAGGTGTGGCTAGGGCTGCATAAACAGAAACAAAGTGATTTAACTCCTAAATGACAGTGAATTGAGCAGTGAACATGCAGGGGAATTATCTATAACTAAAACTGCTTTATTTAGCTAAAGTAATTTAGGTGACTATAGTGTTCATTTAACCCCTTAAGGACACCTGACATGTCATGATTCCCTTTTATTCCAGAAGTTTGGTCCGTAAGGGGTTAAACAAAATTATTTAACTACTAAATGGCAGAGAATTGAACTCTGAAAATGCAGGAACATTATCTGTGCACTAAAACCACTTCATTAAGCTAAAGTTGTTTTGATGTATGTAGAAAATTGGGCAGACTAGATGGGCCGAACGGTTCTTATCTGCCGTCACATTCTATGTTTATTTAAACCTATTCCTTGTTCAGTCTCAGCATTTTTTTTTCCCACAGATAATCAGTTGGAGACCAATATTATTGATTTTTATGAGGAAACAAAGGTAAAGTTTGCAAATTTGTCAGAGGATCTGCTATGGGAATATGTTCACAGCGGAGAACCAATGTAAGCACGCAAATCATTACCAAGTACTTACTTTCTGAATATTTCTGTAGTAAACCCTTTCTTTTACTGAGGTGTAAGCATTTTAACAAATGCTGCCCTTCTTACCTTGTATGCATGTATTTATATATTTATCTTACACCTTTCACCCAGTTTATCAGGTTTTACTGCTCAATCCTAACTGTTCCCCACATTTATCCCCTCAAATGTATTTATTTTTGTGACCACTAGTCCCTTATGTTTATGGCTATGGTTCTCAAGTTTAAGTATGTGTTGTCCTACGTTTCTTGGACATCTCTGCACTTTTATGCTTATCACTAGGCAATTTTACATAACGCCTGTGCTTGTATATACATATTATCACCTTTTCTTTTAATAGCACCTCCTTTTTAAAAAATAAATACAAATTTCAATCAATAAAGTTGTTTCAAATTAATTAGGTCATAGCTAATAGGATTTCTTTTTTAAATCTTTCCTGGTAATCTCTCCCAACTGGTTACGAGCTAGAGCCAATGCAGTCGCCATTCATTGGATGAGAGCATCAGCTGATTGCTCTCAGCCAATGAATGGCACACTGAGCAAAATAAAATTTGTACAGGATTGACATTCGCTCTGGGCTGACTGATGACACCCCACGACCCTGCCAGAGGTGAAGTTACACTTCCAGCACCCAAGGAGTTAAACTCTGAATGTGCACTTTTCACAGCGAAACATTGCACATATAGACTCCAGGCATAATGACCACTTAAAAAAAAAAAAGCTGAAGTAGTCATTGTGCTTGGAGTAACTTTTTAAGGAAATGTTGATTTGTTAAAACCTGAACATTTGGATTTGATCATCACTCTACTATTTTTAAGGCATATTTTATTAAATTGGTGAAAAACCATAAATAAACTTAACTACTGTGACCTTTTTAGGTTTATGGATTAATCTGAAAACGAATATACTTTGCTAAACAGGACAGAAGTTGTTTAAAAGAAATAGAATGTGAAAATCATAGGGAATTTGAAGTTTTATAAAAGCCCTATCTATCTATCTATCTATCCACATTTAATATGTTTATTGATTACTTGCTGTTCCCACTGTTTTATTGCTGCAAAGGTTGTCGCTATGTAAACCCTAATGATACCACAAGCACTTTCCTGAATACTAATCTAATCAAGAACATTGCAGTAGCTTATGAAAACTGTAATATTAGCAAGTTTTACTAATTACTTTAAATTTGACTTTTGTTTTTTTTCTTGACAGGGATAAAGCAGGGGGATATGGGATCCAGTCGTTAGGAGGGATGCTTGTCGAATGTGTCCATGGGGATTTCTTAAATGTCGTAGGATTTCCTCTGAATCACTTCTGCAAAAAACTAACTGAAATCTACTACCCGCCATCTAAAAGCACCATTCACAGAGTGAAGCATGACTCGATTCCTTACGTAGAGACATTTGAAAACTTAAGTGATGTGGAGACAGACTGCACCAGCCAGAGATCATTATTTGAAGGAAATAACATTTTAGAAGAAAAGAGCGTTCCTGGCTATAGTAGCGAAGATTTGGACTGTTCTTTGCAATATACATCAGGGTTCCAGAATGGAATTGTAGAAAAACCAAGAAAAGATTGTAAACTCCCATCAAATATCCTCAAACTTTTGGATGGATTTAAAGCATCTAAGGTATAATATCCGTATGCAGTAAAGATATATTGTTTTATTTGTAACTGTAAAAATATAAAATCTAACAAAATTGCTCACCATATGTTCCTTTGTTCATCTAAAACAAAAACTATGAACGGTCAAACATCTCTCATGAACTTTAGTTTTTAGGGTTTAGTCTTTATTATGATAGTGTGTATTTTGTGTCGTAACTTTGTATATAAATAGCCTAAAACAAAACTTACATAGGCTTGAATTACAAAGGCTAAGATACTCTAAGCACCAAATTTAGCTTAAAATGTTACTCCAAAATCCATGATCACTTTTGCTTTTTGAAGTGGTCATGGAGGAAGGAATCTAAATGTACAGTGTTTCAGCTTGGAACACTGCACATCCAGAGATATTTGAACTTTTGTTCTGGGGCTGTTTTCAACCCCTGCACATGTGATTTTTGGCATCCTGGAGAAGCTGTGTTTATGTGCAAAATTGACTTATTGTCAGCAAGCACTGCACACTGGCATCAGATGTTCCCTGCTGCCCCCTTTACATGCAGAGCCTGCAAGTGGAAGCTTGTGTAGCCCCAGTCTCTATCACTGCAACCCTTTTGCCTCCCTAAACCTTCTGTTTTTGTTTGTTTGTTTTTAAGTTCCCTCCCTGTCTCCCTTTCCTCCCCACTCTTTCTCCCCATCTCCTTGCTGGCCCTGAGCTCGCCTTTTGATTCGACCTGTCAATGGCAACTGTGACGTCAGATTAGGGGAGGCTGAGCAGCACCGGGAGCTTCGGCTGTTGCTGGATTTCAGGTGAGTTATTGCTTATTTTATTTTAGCATTTGTGGGGTGTAACTTACTAAGCAAAAAAATATTGCTAAAAAAGGTTCAAGTGACCCTTTAAGAAGCAGTTTTGGTGCCTAGATCATAACCCTGCAATCTTGGTGCTCAATGCTCTGCCTTTTAGTAGTTAAATCACTTTGTTTATATATCCCTAGCAAACGTTATAAAAAGGTTTTATTTTTACAGTACATTGTGTTTATTTCAGAGGTTCTTATTTCCTGCTCTTTCAATTTAACTTTAATCACACACAGAAAAGAAATTGAGCTCTGTTTCAGGAAGTGTGTAGGCAGGTTGTGTGAGTCCCAGCCAGAGAAGGTGTGGCTAAGGCTTCATAAACAAAGTGATTTAATTCATATGGCAGAGAACTATCTATACCCTAAAACCAAAACTTTTAATAGCTCACTAGATGGTTAGTACAACAAATAAATGAAAAGCAAGGCTACAAAAATACATAAACCTGTATGCAATTTAATTTACAAATCAGCAAGCTGTAGTGATTAGTGTGCCCTTTTAAAGTTGTGATGAACTTTAGGTTAACCTTTTGTTTGTTCTCAGTATGTGTTTGTTTTGCCTTGGGTTTCCACTTATAAAAATCTGTCCATCAAATTTGTTCTAGGTTCTTGTTTTGAATCAGGCAATATATTTAAATTAAAAAACGCTGCAAATGTGTTATGAAACTTTTTTTTCTCTACAGTAGAGGTAGCAGATTTACTAAACCACAACTTTCCAAAAATGGTTAAATGTTCTTAAAACTTTATATTCATCTGTATCAAGTGGTCAGTTCTCCAGGTACTTCTCAATCTAAACTTCATTATCTAAACAGATTATTATCTTAAAAAACTGTTTTGAAATGTTCAACTTAGTTTGTTGTCTCTTGATTTTCTTGTTTCTTCTTCTGTGTATAGGCATTGTTTGTGGCATCTAAATTTAAGATCTTTGATAAGTTGAAAGAAAATGGTACCTCGAAGGCCGTTGAAATTGCAGATATGATTAATGCTTCCGTACGTGGAACAGAGCGGATTCTTGATGCTTGTGTTGCCCTTGGCCTGCTCGAGAAAACACATCAAGGTGAATCTTATTGGTAATTTATTTCCATGAACTGTTATTCTTGATGGCAAAGTATTGGTTGGGACATGTCTTCAGGCAGTTGATTTCCACAAGTTAAATTGCTAGAGCTACACTTGGAATGCACCAATTTGATTTTTTCCTGATTTTCAAACAGCCAGAATGTAAATTTAGAAAATCCATCCCTTCAAGTCCCATGAGCTGAAACATTGCTGCTGTTAACCCTGTGGGAATAAAGGCACTGTGATCAGATCCTGTGTGCCCTTACTTTTCTTCCTTTTACAATTTTGGAGTTGGCTACTACAACCATGGCGCACTAGGTACATTTGTAATAAGGATGCTATTCTGGTTCACAGCTTCTTCTAATTATTGGTAAGGCTAGAACACTAAAATACAAATACAGCCATGCATTGTTGGGAATTCACCAGGGTATTTGAAAATTCTAGGTCAAGTTTGCTAAATTGGGATATTTCTCCAAGACAGCTATTTTCCAATACAGCAATCGGTTATTTGATGAATTCCCTACATTTTACGGCTGAGTAAATAAGGGTCTGCTTTGTAGTATTTTATTTCTCGATCACCACTTTTACAGCTGAACAAAATAAGCAGTGGTATACTTAAATCATATTTCAATTTGGTGCATTTTGGTGCAGTATTAGAATCTGAATATTGCATGTACCTAATGTTTATATTTCAATATATAGCCCAGAATAAACAGATAAGAACTGGCTTATTCTTTTTTGTCTTTTTTTTTTTTTTTTTTAGTGTATAGCAACACCAAAGAAGCCAATACATTTCTGGCTTCTGATGGTGAATTTTCTGTTCATGACTATATTATCCATACAAATGACAACTTGTGGCCAATGTTCACACATCTGGAATCTGCTGTCAGAGATGGGACACGCCATCGAGAAAATTCCCTCATGAAAAGCACAGAGACCTCACACTGTGTAAGCTTTTGTTTTACCTTTGTGTTTAATATATACATAAAACCTATTGACAGTGCTAAAAAGTAAATAAAATACTTAAATGGTCCACTTAAAATCCAATACTATGCATGGAGCAGTTTTGGTGTACAGATCATGGAGCAGTTTTGGTGTACAGATCATGATCCTGTAGTTTCACTGCTCAATTCTCTGCCATCTAGGAGTTAAATCATATTTATGCATCCCCACCTCCCCTCAATGACTCATAGCCTGCATCATTTTTTTTTTTTTACATTTTTTTATTTTCAATTAGATGTTAATTTGCATGTCTGTAAATTGAACTTTAATCACACACTTTTGCAGGCTGTAGCAGTTTATTAACAAAAGGAGATACGAAATTCTAAATTAAACAGATTGTGCAATAAAGGAAGTTTAAACTTTAGAGCTCTCTTTATAGGAAGTGTTTAGGAAGGCTGTGCAAGTCACATGCAGACTAGGGCTGTATAAACAAAATTAGTTGACTCCTAAATGGCAGAGAATTGAGCATTCAGACTGCAGGGTCATGATCTATACACCAAAACTGCTTCATTAAGCAAAAGCTGTTTTGGTACCCTTTAAAAATAGCCTTTGGAAATTGTATGGATTTGGAACAAATGTCTTTCTTACACAGGGTATCAACCCAAATTGTAGCAAACTTGTGGAATCGGTTTATCATCATTCCCATGTGTACAAAACCAAACAAACTAGACTTAATATAATATTAATATTAATAACTTTTTTTTTTTTTTAATTCTTTATTTGTAATGTGCCACAACAGCACGCATAGTTTATCCATCAAGATTTGCAGGTTGGCACGAAAAATACTGCACATTTTTCTTTTTTGTCATCGTTGTTACAAGCTATTAACAGTTTTAAGCATATGTAGATAGATATCAATGGCATTATATCGTAGGTGTATTACACATAAGGAGCACAACAAGTCATAAGAGTAACAACTGTACAAAGCGTAACATGTTCAAGGCATTTTAGTGTACTACACAAGTTTTTAGAAGTGGTTTGTTAGAAGTATTGGGCATGCAAACTTACAGCGTGCAGTAACAGTAGGTTAAAGTAAAATGAGTGAGATAGACTAGTAGAGTGTGTCTGATGTGCGAGGTGTGTGGATGAGACAAGAGTGGAGTGTCATACAGCGTTGGAGTGTGTACAGTGTGTTGTTAGAAGCTTAAAACAGAAGGCATATAACATAAAACATAGTTCAAGAGTCAGCATGTGGTTGCGGGGTAACCTCGGGCAGTCTCTGATAGGCATTCAACCCACTCCCGACCTCAGGATTCGCCGCGGCACAGCCAGCTGAACCTCCATAACCCAGCGATTCCATCTGGCACTGATGAAGCAGGATGACTGCAGAAGTATGAGGCTGGGAGATATGGGCATCTTGCTCGGGAGGTGATTCCGCTGGGTGCCCTGCCGAGGTGTGAATTGGTGCGGGCCCCTGGTCCGGCATGTGGGCACAAACGTCGGCCTTGTGGGTTTCAAGCTTGTCCCCTGGCTCCTTGTGGTCAGATGTGGTCTCGACTGTGCTCGTTGTGGGGCAGAGTATGGAGGAGGGTGCCCGTGCAGGAGCCTGGGAGGAGCAGCGTGTTGGGCTGCGGGGTTGCATGCGGTCATCCGTTTCACCCGCTGCTTGCGTTTTATCCGCCGCCCCTCCGCTCCGGAGGCCCGTAGAGGTCGCTTCTGTTGCCGTTTTCGGTCGTTTGGGCGGCCCCGGTTTGGAGTAGCTTGGTCGGCTGACCCGTGAGTGCTGGGGGTATCAAGCACGGTTAGCCTGGCCCAGAAGGCGTTGAACAGGCGGTCTAGCCGCTCCGCCAGAGGGGGCAGAGGTGCAGGGTCCCATGCTTCATCCGCCATGTTGGATTGTCCTCGTTTCTCGCAGCAGGTAGGCCTCTGTTGGGGCTTCTCTCCTGTGTCACACTCTATGCCGGGATATCCCTCATCGGCAGAGGGGGGGGGGGGATAGAGTGTACTGGGGAGACCTCCGGTCCTTGGTACTGCAATCGGCAGAGGGAGCGGCCGTCTCCCCCATGTTGTTCAGATAGGTCTCATGCAGGCCGCAGATCTATCCCCAGGTCGTGGTGGTCAGTACAGGCTGAGAGCTTGCTGGCGGTTTGCTGTGTTTGTGGTCCCCCCGTCGCCAGGGTCAGTGCACTAGCTTTTGGGGCTACTTGCTATGGGTCTTGGCAGAATTCAGGCTTATTACAGGATTTTTGGCACGGAGCTCGTCCGCCATGCGACCGCTCAGCTCGGCTGTTAGCTCCGCCCCCTAATAATAACTTTTTAAATACAATTTAAACTTTGAACTATTCTTTTTAGGTTGCTCATCACTGCCATCCCGAGGCCAAGAAACAGTTTATGAGTGCCATGCATGGCATCCTTAAAATAACTTCAAACGATGTTGCTGCTGCATTTGATCTCTCCAAGTTTGACTCTGCTTGCGATCTTGGAGGTATGTACTGTTTTACTTGACAAATTTTAATAATTGTGATTTTGAATTATATTCTCTTACTCTTAAGAGTATAACATTGTTTTTTGTGTGTAATATTCTTTGGTCCCATTGCACTTGCATCATGCCGGAGTCCTCTGTAAGCCCTATCACCTATGCACCAGAATATTTGCCCTTTTATCCTTCTTACATTTCGAAACACTTTCTTCTACAGTTTCTTATTCTTTCCTGATTTATATTGTTAGTAATATTTACTTTTCTCATGTTTATTCAGCCATGTTCAGACCTCCTTTTAGGGGCACACTTACAATATTAACAGTACACATGAAGAACCATGCCTGATTAGTATTGGCCTGGTACCTCAACACATTTATGTAAATACAATAAGATGCAAGTATAAACCTGTTCTGA
Source organism: Pelobates fuscus (assembly GCF_036172605.1). Taxonomy (NCBI): domain Eukaryota; kingdom Metazoa; phylum Chordata; class Amphibia; order Anura; family Pelobatidae; genus Pelobates; species Pelobates fuscus. Next base: position 116,140,035 of record NC_086317.1, read on the forward strand.
CTTTTATTCTTTATGAAGGTTGCACTGGTGCACTTGCTTACGAACTGGTTCATCTCTACCCAAATATGAGGGTGAATGTATTTGACCTACCCGAAGTTATTCAGCACACTCCTCAATTTCAGAATTCTGATTCTGATTGTTGCCAAGATTCCTAGAAATAGAGCAACACAACACGGGCGCGGACATTAAAGAGGCCTCCCAGTGGCTTTCTTGATTTCTTAGATGGTGTTTTGGTTTGGAGATTCCAGTGGGAAACAACCTAAAATGTAATTCCTAGTTATATTTAAAGTGAAATGATAGAATATCTTATTTTAAGGCAGGTAAATTGTTAATGAAGGAGAGAGTAAACCGGATGCGTTTTAATAACTTTCTAATATGGAACCGGATTAAAGAAATGTAAATTTGTACCTAAATAGTAGAATTTCTTGAAACTTCTAATTTCTAATTCATCCACTGTTTGCCGTTTTTTCCGTCCATTATTGTTGGTTGTTTTGAGTGGAGACCATTACTAAAAAGAATTTTAAGTAGTGAGAAGAATTGGCAGTTCGTGTAAATTCTATGGCTCCCTACAATCTTTAGAGTATACACAATCAAAGATGGATCCGCACAACAGACTTTGCAACAGGATTTTTACTCCCTTATGGTGTGCGGCTCTGCCATTGCTTTTGTCTACTGAATAGAAAAAGGATGGACAGTATTGATGTATGAGATAATAGTAAGCCCCATAAAATATATCATGAGGATACAAAACACAAAAGTAACATCAAATATTTTTAAACAATGGAAAAATATATTTACCCTGGGCTAAAGGGGAATAACTAAAATGAAAACGAAGCAGCAAGTAGAAATTATCACCATAGATCAAACTGTCAAATTTGTCGATCAGCAGATAACAATTCCAAAGTATGGCCAATATAGTATTTGTTTAGTGCAATACCCAAAACGACCAAACTGAATTAAAATAAGAAGTATTACTGAGTTTGAAGGAGATTTCATCCTAACAAAGTGGAGATGAGACCACCACATGTCAGGCTGTTCCCACTAGTCAACTGGAAGTCGTATATCAAATGTAATCACTTGTATCACTTGGCATAAATTCTGTTTCACCACTAAAAACTGAAGTACAGGTAGTAAAATGTGCTATTCTGAAAATACAAATTATATTGATAATAGAAGTAAATTTGTATACTATGCAATGCCTCTGATGCTGTATAAAAATGGAGATTATTGTTCTTTTTAAACTTCATTGTAATGTGTGTGTTTAAAATACATATTTCTTAATGCTGTTAAAAATACACATGTATTACTTTTCCAATATTCCATTCCTAATTGCTGTAAATTAATTTTTATTTTTTTTAATTTTTTTTAGCTGCAGAAGTTGTTTCAGCACATAACAAATTCTTTCCATTTCTAATAATCTGGAAAAAAAAAATACAATGTTGCAGCTTCTTTGATGCTGTCAATACATAGTCTGCAAGCTCCGGAGGTTTATTTATTCTTCCCAATGAGATACTTATCTTATCTTATCTCATGCCGGAGTCCTCTGTAAGCCCTATCACCTATGCACCAGAATATTTGCCCTTTTATCCTTCTTACATTTCGAAACACTTTCTTCTACAGTTTCTTATTCTTTCCTGATTTATATTGTTAGTAATATTTACTTTTCTCATGTTTAATTCAGCCATGTTCAGACCTCCTTTTAGGGGCACACTTACAATATTAACAGTACACATGAAGAACCATGCCTGATTAGTATTGGCCTGGTACCTCAACACATTTATGTAAATACAATAAGATGCAAGTATAAACCTGCTCTGACTTTTATTCTTTATGAAGGTTGCACTGGTGCACTTGCTTACGAACTGGTTCATCTCTACCCAAATATGAGGGTGAATGTATTTGACCTACCCGAAGTTATTCAGCACACTCCTCAATTTCAGAATTCTGATTCATCTCGGATTACATTTACAGCAGGTATGGTTTGGTGCTGCAAATTAGTAGATCTTTCACAATACTGTGTGAGCATGTGCATTTGATAACATTATCTGCATTTCACCTTATTTGGAGCAATTATTGATTTGTCCATATTATATTTTCATTTTGTGACTTTTATACTTCAGATTAATAGTTCTTACACTCAACCTTTCATACATAATATTTACATTATGTCATACTTAATTTAATGATATTCGTTACTACCTTAAATCAGGCTTGTTCTCCAATATGGGATTAATTTAAAGAGACACTATAGTCACGAGAACAATTACAGCTTATTGTAGTTTTTCTGGTGTGTATAGTCTGTCCCTGCAGGCTTTTTAATGGGGCAGTGCAGCACCTTCTGAATTTTTCACATAGAGATACATAAATTCAAAGCATCTCTATGAGGAGATGCTGATTGGCAAGACTGTCATGTGACCCTGCCCTGCCTCCTTGACGATAGCCAATCCAATGCTTTTCCTAAGGGTGTCAGCGCTGGCAGACCCGCGCTCTGCTGGAAATAAGGTACGTTTTCTTATCATTTTAAGAGGGGGCAAGCCACCTAAATGGTGGTTTTAACACTATAGGGTCAGGAATACATGTTTGTGTTCCTGACACTATAGTGTTCCCTGAAATATCAATGTCTGCACATTTCATTGAAATCTAAAAATGACTTTCTAAGGAGTACTTAGGAATGTATTTTTCTAGTCCTGCAGGGGTACTTCTCCGTAAAAGGTTGAGAAATATTGGATTTATGCACACCAGTGTCTCTCAGAACATGGCTAATAATGTTTTTCTTGCAGGAAACTTCTTCGAAGACAGTCTCCCGGAGGCTGAGTTGTACATTCTCGCCAGAATTGTGCATCACTATTCTGATGAACAATTAAACTGCTTGCTACGCAAGATATCTGAAAAATGTCATAAAGGTATAATGTTACATGTTAATGTATATTATTTTGTTTTACAATGCATTGTATGTTTAGATTTTAGAAAAATGTTTAGATCGCAGAAAAAAAAAAGATTTAGCTTTAAAAGAAAAGAATAGCTTTAAAAGAAAGCTCACAGTGTGAATGTGAAATCTTCACCAAATAGTTTAGAGCAGAGGAGAGCACTTGAGACGGTGTCTTAGAGCATCCTTTGTGTTTGGATAAATCTAAGAGAAAATACTGACCCAATAGAATCCAAAGCATCTTTAGACAAAGTCCATCACTGTGACAAGGAGATCAAAAATGAAATAATCAAAAGTACAAAGAAAAGTCGAAAAAAACATTATTCAAATTACTATAGGCTTCAAAACCACTTCAGAATAATGAAGCAGTGATGATGTGTAGATCATGCACATGCAGTCTCATTGTGCAATTCTCTGCCATTTAGGAGTTAAATCAATTTTGTTTCTGTCCATCCAGCCATAGCCACACGTCCCCTGCCTGTGACTGGCACAAACTTCATGAATATATGGTTTAATTTTCAATCATTTGTTAACATACTTTAGAATTTTGTATTTCCTTCTCTGTAAATTGATCCTATATACAGCAGGTTTTAAGAGGCTTAACAGAACAGGTGATAAGACATTTTCAGTTAAACAGAATGTGCAACAAAGGAAGTTTAAATGTTAGATCTCTCTACAGCAGTGGTTCCCAAACCAGTCTTCGTGGAACCCTTACCAGTCCAGGATTTAAGGATCACTCTGTTGTGTCCAAGGTGTTTTCTTTTCTTTTTTTCTTAAAACACCTTGGACACAACAGAGTGATCCCTAAATCCTGGACTGGTAAGGGTTCCACGAGGACCGGGTTGGGAACCACTGCTCTACAGGAAATATTTAGGAGGCCGTGTAAGTCGCATGCAGGGAGGAGGTGTGACTAAATCTGCATAACCGATGTGATTTAACTCCTAAATGGCAGAGAATTAAGCAGCGAGATTGCAGAGACATGATCTATACACCAAAACTGATTTATTAAGCTTTAGTAAAGATACAAACCATCTCTGGAGGGCTCACTTAGGGACTCTATATCAGAGGCTGTCATAGTGTCACTGTCTGCAAGAGTGTCCCTATCAGAGTCTCACAAAATGGCATACACTTCCTCTGCCGTATAACAGTGCATGATGATAGGGGGATTCATTTAAGCTATGTTATTAAGAGGTTATTTTAATTAACCTACTTGTCTAGCGCTCAGAAAACAAAACACCTAACCCAACAATTAAAATACATTTTTTTTTTTGTCTGTGTATATATATAGACCAAGGTCGGGTCCACGAGGTCTGACCACTAATAGTAAGTTTCCTGACGGGTGCCGCTTAGCACACCGTCAGGACCAGTGGCCTGGTCCCCTTCCTACTCACCGGGTCACCACGCTATCAATTCACGGACCCACCCACAGACACGCTGGGTTTACCAGCTATTCCGCGCCACGTTTGGCACTTTCATTTCGGCTCTTTACGAGCAGTCTTAAAATAAGGGTAAGGGATATTGCATTCTGCTAATTTCAGCGGATTTTCAGCCATTCGTTTAAGAGATTTGCAGGTGACTATGCCAATATCGCCACCATGTGGCCTGTCAAAGTAAATATTTTGTTAAGTACTATACTTTGTCTGGGTTAGGTTTGATTCCTGATTAAGGTATGGTTTTCTTCAGCCAGGAATATTTGGTTTCATTGGGCGCATTTTCCGCTTTCTTGTCGCTTCAGCTTTATTAAGTCCAACATATCCTGACCTTGTTAGCCAAATCAGAAGTCCCAAGTGTCTTTCGCATATGTTTTAAGATCCTGTCTCTTACTGCGTCAAGTGTATGGAATTTTGGTTTCCAGCATATTCAGGCCTAATACTCTGCGCCGTCAAACAGGTTGATGGTCATTGCGGTCTCATGTCCGTACTATCACTTTAGCATTTTAGAGGTGCAGCACCCCTGTCTTCAGAGAATCCAATGTTAGAAGATGTTAGCCTCCACTGACCCCCTCCCAGCAGAGGAGCTGGCATCCGGGCAGAACACGGTCGGCCCCTGCCCTCCCTTGCCCTCTTGGTCAGAGCCTGAATACCTACCGGCCAACCCAGCAGAAGCGCTGGCATTAGGGCAGAGTGCCGCTAGCCTCTGCCCACTAGTTCCCCTCAGCAACCTGGGACATACAGGCCAGAGCCGGACACCAGGAATCACCAGGTGCAGTAATGGTGTATTGTGGGTGGGCTACTCTGTTAACTTTTTGTTGTGGGTGGGCTACTTGACAAACTCAGGTACTGACCGACAGAAGGTCAGGTACCTGGTTTGTCTCCCCCCACCCCCCAATGGGAAGATGTGTGACGAAATGCCCTTGGCCACTTGTGCCTGGAGAGGTCTAATTAGTGATTTTCAGACACTAGGGAGTGAGACCCCCTAGTGTCTGTAAAGAATCTGGTTGGGTCTCCCTGCATGTCCCCCTGCAACAGTGGCTTTGGCTGTGCCAGTTGGACAGCACCAATCACATTGTATTGGCAGTGCTAGCATGCAGGACTTGCAGCATTAAAGTGAGATCTCCATCTCATCTCAGCTGGGAAGTCCCTCTGCTAATGTTGGCACTAACAACAGCAGAGGGAATTCCTTTAAAGTAGGCTTAGAGTTGGTGTTAGTTATAGGGTTGGTGTCGGGTCAGAGGAAGAATTGGTGGTAGGGTTAGCTTTTAAAAAAATGCCAAAGCTTGATTCCGCTCAGTACAGTGATGGTGTCACTTCACCAAATTGCATCCCTAGTAAGTGAGCAAAAATGGTTGTCAAAAGGGCATGTCTGTTTATTAATCCTACATATCCCTCAAACTCCTGGCAAAGGTATACATGTGTTGTACTCAAGAATAGTAATCTAACAAGAAAGAGAATGCACACCAAAAAAAGCCACAATAGTCACTTAACCTGGTTTAATAAGCCAATATCAGATACAGGCAAAAACAAACAATTATAATTAGAGTGACAAAATTAGGCACAAAAAAATAAATTTAAAAAAAATCAATGATTATTACCAAAAGTTTTCACAAGCCTAATAGGGCAGAAACAGGACACAAAAAGTAACCCCCCAATGTTTCGGCAGCTCCTGGTTGCCTTTATCAAGGGAACATTATATCTAGGTACACCACAGTTCCTTTATAAAGCAATAAATCACCTGATGGCCATCAGTATGGAAGAGGAAAGTCGAAACCGGAAGTGACATCATCACTTCCGTCCTCAGACTCATCCACTTCATATAACACATTAAGAGAAAAAAAAAAAAACGTGATCAAACATCTATGCGTCCTGAAAGAGAAAAAAAACGCCATAGAGGTTCCTGTCTAAAGCCTTAGCCCTAGCAGAGCATGCGCAATGGTGCACTAAACGCATAGAAGGACTCGCGTGTATGCAAAACTTCATAGAGGTTACTAGCAAAAACCTCTTTACTCATGCCGCGCATGCGCAAAAATGCGCTAAGCTGGTTACATTTCACATGCGTGCGCATCAGCAAGCATAGTTGCAAGAACTAAGTAATATATCTACGGAAAGATAACCATTAGCATAAGAAATGTGTTATACATACCAAACTGACCCACCACAAAGAAATGAATATAAAGCATGCAAAAGTGAAAATTTACCTACAAAAATAATCATAAACTAAAAAGAAAAGTGGTGCTTAACATATAGGGTTGCTAATAATACCCAAATATTAATACTATTGGTAATAATACACCAACACCATTATCTTAAAGTAACACACCTTAAAAAAAGTGATATTATATATAAAAGTGCATCAAATGTTAATTAATTATCTTCAAAGTGAAAACCAACAATAGATTGGTAATTCATACAGTTATTTTAATAAATTTACATTAAAGCAATATTGGATCAAACCAATGGTTTCTATCAATATAATACTACATATATAATTCACACAAATATGAAATATGATATAAGTATATGACAGTGTATATCTTATAATTTAACAATAACAAAGTTAAATAAACATTTATACATATATGCTGTAACCTCTGAATTATGTAGACGCATTAACAAAAAGTATAGAAGTAATCGCCAAGGCACACTATATTACCAATAACGCATATATAATTCAACTAGATATAGCTTATAAATAAGCCATATCGTCTATTTTCACAATATCAAAAAATTAGCTGACTATAGTCTACTTCATACAAGGTAATAAACGGTTACAATTCATCTTGAAAATCATATAGTATAACACTGAGTCATTGCAACATATACAACATATACTATATATAGATAGAACAATATAATACTATCCATTACATTATCCCATAGGATCCAATATAATATCCGTAGATCTATACATATTTCATGATCAGTCTTCAAATAATCTGATCAAAGGGATTTTTTCACCAATTCCATATTTCGGCACCAAAACCATCCAAAACGGTACACTTGAAGATCTAAATAAACAAATGAAATTAAAAACAATCAAACAAGATATAAGGAACAATACACAAGCAAGGTGGATACCTATACTATCAAAAAAGGAGACAGAGAGGAAGTCACAAGAAAGGGGAAAGATCACGTTCTTCATTGAGACCTTTAGGATATAAAGTCTGCAACTCGTATATCCAATACAATTCACGTTGTTTCAACGTCAATTCTCTAGATCCTCCCCTAGCCAGGGGTTTCACCACCTCCAAGACCATATACCTCAATTTAGATACAGTGTGTTGTTTCTCGGTAAAATGTCGAGCAACTGGATACTGTGTTTTTCCAGTCCTAATACTGCTTTTGTGTTCCCTCAATCTTGCAGTAAATTTCCTAGTGGTTTCACCCACATACGCTAAGCCACAAGGACACTTAAGCATGTACACTACAAATTCCGTTTGACAGTTGTGGAATTCCTTAATGGGATATCTCTTGCCAGTTCTTGGATGGACAAAATAGTCCCCAGTGATTACGCCACTGCAATTAATACAGTGCCCACATCTGTACATACCTACTTGTGCTTTGAGCCATGTTTCGTTTGCAGCCGTAGTTGCTTGTAAGTTCACGTTTCGCGTCAGTCGGTCCCGAAAGTTTCTGTGCCTTTTGAATGAGAACAATGGTTTCTTATCAAAACAAGATTGTAACTTGGAATCAGATTGTAAGACATTCCAATGTCTATTCACAATATGCCTAATCTCTTGTGAATGTGTTGGGTAGGTCGTCACACATGGGATACCAATATTCTTGTTTCTTATTTTCTTAGTTAGCAATTGCTCTAGACAATGATTTTGCCTTGTTTTTACAATCAATTAAAGTCTCAGTCTTGTATCCCCTACTGGAGAAAGCTGTGATTAAATCTTCAGCACGTTTGTCAAAGTTATTATCTGCAGACACAATGCGTCTTGTCCTGACAAATTGCCCATAAGGTAAGTGTTTAATAAGATGTGGTGGATGAAAAGACCTAGCATGTAGGTAAGAAGCACGATCTGTAGGTTTTTGGTAAAGATCAAAAGTGATGCGCCCATCACTCACCTCCATTGAAACATCCAAAAAATGCATCCTCTGTGCATCAAATTCTATTGTAAACGATAGAGTGTCTAATCTGGTGTCCAATTTTTCTTTAAAGAGAAGCAGGTCTTCCATGCTACCTGTCCAAAGAAAGAAAATATCGTCAACACAATGAATGCATGGCAGCCGCAGAGCATCACAGAGCCACCACCATGCTTAACTGTAGGCAAAATTTTCTTTTCAGCGCATGCTTCATTCTTCTTCCTCCAGACATAACGCCGATCCATTGGGCAGAAAAGTTCCAGTTTAGTTTCAACGCGCCACAAAATAGAATTCCAAATCTTCTTTGGCTTATTTATAGGATTTTGAGCATATTGGAGCCGACTTTTCTTGTGCTTTTGGGTTATTAGTGGTGTACTTCTTGGTGATCTGACATTAAAACCTTCTGCGTTTAGTATGCCCTTACTGTACTTACTGAAACTTCAATGCCTGTTGCCACCAGCTATTGTGCAGGTCTTTTGCAGTCACTCAAAGGTTTTTCACACTCTACCTTCTCAGAAATATGGTCCATTGATAGCTTCCTTTTCCTTCTCCATTCAGGTAGGGTAACCACTGTTCCTTCAACTTTGAACTTGCAAACTATGCTTCCATCGCTATCTCCAGGAACATTCAGTGCCTTTGCATCTTTTTGTAACCTTTTCCTTGTTTGTGAAAGACAATGATCCCTTCTGTTAACTTTGTGAACCATTCCTTTGACTTAGTCATATTTTTAACATGCAGTCAAACGTGACACTCAACAAAACGCTTGCTTGTTCGGGTATTTAGAGTGTTCCTGAAGCTCTTGATTAGTTGCATCAGGTGTGCTTGAGACGACACCAGTTTTGCATATTTTTGCTTTTGTGAGGGATACTATTTAGGGGGTGAATGGTGTTGAGACTACTATTAAACCTGTAATCTCAGCATGTCACATCTTGCAAAGGTTTACCTTTAAAACTGTTATTCACTCCTTGAAATGTTTGTTCTACAACTTCCAAAAATTTATTGAAATCCTAGACATATTGGGCATTTTAACAATCAGGAAAAAAATGTGTTTTGTAGTTATGTATGCATATAGATGATAAAAAAAAAAAGCCCTATATCTCCTTTACATGTTAATGTATAATATTTATTGGTGCACTTAAACAGTTTAATTGTGGTAGAATGAAAGGATGGATTGCAGATGTGCCAAAAAGGCTTTGGTCATAAACTTGTTGCATCTCGAGATATTTGGTCCTTAAGGATTTAATATTATTTATCACTATTCTTTTAGTGGCTTATTTACCGGAAATACTGTTTTTGCGCTTGCCTTTTTGAACATTTGCTATAAAACATGAGCTGTATAATTTGCAGGCAATTTGTGTTCAAGATTTCTCAGTGAATAGTAGAATGAATAATGTCCAGCACAGATAGAAAAGTCTGTGCTGAACATAAAGGGGATGGTTTACAGTTGCAGAAACTAGTTATTCCTGTTTAAGAATTTTTTATAGAGTGCTAGCTTAAAGGAACATAAATGTTTTGATATATCCCTCTCAATGACCCTCAGTTACACTTTCAGGATTATTCACAAACGTATATTTTTTTTCTGAAATTCTAAATGAAGTTCAAATTACAGCCCAAAACAGACAAACTGTATATCTTTGGTTTTCATTTGACTATTTTGACCTAAAATGTGAAATACAGTTTGAATACCTTATAATTCATACTTAGCGCGTGACTCCATGTAAGTTTTTATATATATATATATATATATATATATTTATTTGTGTAAGGGGCAAAGTATTTGTATAAGAAGTGAGACTTCAGTAAGAAATGGGAATAGTATAAAAGAGCAAGTCGGTTGTGGTGTGCCGATACCGACGATACGGTAGGCCTGTAAATAAAGAGGGCCCACCAAGTAGTATGAGAGTAAAGAAAATGGAAAGAAAAGAAAGAGAAAAGTGTTGAAATGAGGAGTGGGTGGGAGGGGCATTCAGACGCTGACCTTGATCGGTAAGGAGTCAGGTAAGGGGTGTAGCTTATATAGGGTGGTGAGTTAACTTAAGCCCCTCCCACAAATACAGGCCAAACGGCCTTATTATATATATATATATATATATATTTATAAGTGTCTGTGTGTGTATGTATGTATATATGGCTTGTTCATAATTGTTTTAAATAACAATATGTCTGTTGTCTTTGGTTATTGCAGGGTCGGGTGCTTTACTGGTGGCTGAAATTGTTCTTGATGAAGAAAAAAAGAAACCAAGAGCTTTATTGCAGTCTCTCTCAATGAATGAAGGAAAGGAGAGAAGTAGCACGGAATACTGCAAACTCCTTGAAAATTTTGGATTTAATAGCGTGCAAATTAAAATTACAGAGAACCTGTTGGATGCCATTTTGGCTACGAAGACATAATTTAAAATAATTTTAATAATTTAATATTAAAGAGTAATAGGTACCAACATTTAAATAAAGCTTTTAATACGCAAAAAAAAAAATTGGGATGAATATTTGTATCAATAAATATGAGGTGCATGTAAATTAAAAACATTTCCACAAAATAAGTATTTTAACTAAAAGTTTCTTTACTTCTTGCTTTTAAGGTGAGGATGTAAAGGTAACATTGATCATGAGTAACTATTGTGCTGGTTTTTTTTTTTTTACACAAAAACACAAAAAGTACTATATCCAGTACAGCCTGCCATAGTGGTTATAGTGCCAGGAGTACGTTCTAACAACTTATCTGTGTCTCATCCAGGCACCTATAGATACATCTTTTGCATCCATCCTTTTCCAGCAGCAGAAGCTGTAGAGCAAAGGAGGGCCATGCAAGACTATTCTAACTGGCTAAGGAGCATCTTTTATTTTATTTTGAGATTGTGTTAGGGCACTCCTGGCACTACAACTAGTATAGCATGTGGTAGTTGTCATGGTGCCTGCTGTGTTTCTTTAACTTTTATACTGCCCATTCAGTTATGTGATTTAATCTGTATTTCTATAGTCTAGTCTAGTGCAAGCAAAATCCCCCCTCAAAAATCCCCCCTCAAAAATCTTGTTTTATTCATTCCATATGCTAACCCGTTTCCACCTTTTAATCCAGCTAAACAATACAACTACATCTAAAAAACTTGCAAGTTTGATATGTGCATATTCTATGCACAATTATACATTCTAAACATTTACCCACCTTGCAAATATTTCTATAACACCCAAGTTAATTTCCCACAGTGCAGCATATTGGACATAGTCTATACATCCTTGCCATCCTGTGCACGTTGTGTTACAGAGTCATATGCAATGAATATCACACTTCAGAGCCCCGTGGCATTAAAATACAGATATCTATCTGTAACGGAACCGCTGGCACCCAGACCGGGTACCTTCCGCTGATGGATGCTCCTAGTGCTTACCGAGGACTCCAAGCACTCTGCCCGACACCATAACCACTGCAGACCCCACGAACAGCTGCAGCTTGGTTGGGGTCTCGCCGTCTCCACCCACTCTGGACCCAAGACCAGGGTCCAGCTTCCAATAGGTCGACCTCTCCGAATTCCAGAGAGCAGGAACAGGACCAAGCTCTTAGCAGAGCTTCGTGATTATACCCTGGGGAGTATAGTGATTATAGCAATCCATAGAGTGTAGTTCTCCAATCCCCCAGACATGAGACGAAACTTCATGAAGGTACAAGATAATCTGCTTTAATTGGCACCAAAGGACTTTCTTTTATGCAGGTTTTACACATACAGTCCCGCCCACAGGGTTTTGTAGAACCACCAATCAAACACGTACATTACAGTAACACACTCCCAGCAATTGCACACAAACCTTCCCCTCTGCCTGTGATATAATTACTGAACACAATGGGTTAATGTAATTATCACAGGCAGGAAAAATACACTTTTTATACATACACTGTAACTTTCAAAATATGCATTATTTTCACATACATATTCAGAATCAGCATACTTTAAATATAAACATAACCAAAAATCATACAAATCCCTCCAGTACATAAAAAGTTAGATGGAAGTCCTTTATGACCGACCGCAAGCACATTTTCCTGCCCAAAACAGTTCCATAGATTTGGGCTGTGCGGCCGGTCAATTTTATGCAGAAAAATGACTAAGTCCCATTCGAATGCACGAACGAGGCCGTTCGTGCATTTAGCTTAGTATAGCAGTGAGTTCAAACTGCCGAACGGGACTTAGTCTCTGCGACTTCAAACTTAGTGTAGGAGAAGGTATGGGTCAGCGGTGTTCGTCTAAATGTGTAGCCGATTTCAGTTCCATGAATTTGGCTACACCTACCGCTGACCTCGTTCGAATGAACAAAGATGGCCGCTGCCACGTGTTGGTTTGCACGAACTGCGGCCACCCAGCGGTCGGCAATTTACCTACAGCAGGCTCCCAGCCTGGGAGGTAAATTGCCTGCATACTTTCTCTTCTGGGTGGTCCGCCTGTGTGGTACTTGGTTCAGTAAGCTCCATTTACTGAACCAAGTGAGAGAAAGCCATAGACTAAGTATTTTAAAGGTCTGACGGTTCTTAAAGGGCCAGCATGGTCCAATACATAATATAAGCCACAATGCAGTTCTTAAAGGGCCAGCAGCAGCACAATATAAATCCATTAGCCCAAATAATGTTTGTAAAGGGCCATACAACCCAGGGCAATAGTCATGAGGCAGTAGGCTGGCAATCAGGCCCCCGCAACAACCAGGGGCAAAGGGCAGCTTGTCACCTAAAAAATCAAAAGGCATTTCGTCACACTATATATATATGTACACAAGAAATGAATAAGCGCTAATATATCAATGGGTAGGCAGCAACCACAACAAAGGGGATCCCTCTCACCCTTTGAACAAAAAACAGAAATGTACAAAGATAAATAGGGGCTGCGCCACAGGGAGTAATGGAATATAGTCAATGACAGGAATTCCAAAAGGTATAAAACAAACATTTAGGTTCACACCAGATGGTGTCTTTATGGTATATTCAACAGGAGATATGAATTCTCAAAGCTTGGGAATGGTTTCCTTAATCAGTCTCTCCGATATTCAATAATATGAAACAGACAGAAGAAGAGAAAAAAGGACTTAATCGTGCAATATGTATCGTATAAAGTGGTTATGGTGGAATAATAATGCACTCACATTTGGCAGAGCTATAGCCAGCTCTAGCGTCTAGCACTTGTAGTGATACAATCCAAACTTCGGGATATACTGTAGATATCCCCAGTTTTTGGGTTAGCTGGAGCTCAGACGACAACAAAAGTAGGGGGGCAACAATAGTGCTCTCAATAAGATGAAAAACAAATGTGAAAAGATATATAAAATATACGTCCACAACGTAGAGCAGGCTGACTGCTCTGTGGTATCGGCTCTGGTGGTATGATCCCCACCTCGGATTTCTTTAGAGTGGTGGTTAAAAAGCCAGGTAACAAAAAATTTTAAATAATTGCTTTTGAATAATTAAAGGAAATTCGCACAAACCTAGGTATATTTGCCCAAAAGAAGTCCTTTATTTAAATACAAAATAAAACATCCAATAACGTGTTTCGCTGTTGTGACTTTTTCAAATGGGGTAAAAAAAAAACATGCAACTTGGTGTTTAAGTAGGGTAATTAAAAAATCAGTCATGGGCTATTCTCTAATAAGATATAATCTTTTTGTAAAGTGCACATTTTGAAAACCATACATATAAATATGATACATCATTTGATGGGAGGTGAAGATATATGATTATATTGTATAAACTAAGTGTATTAAGTATACTAGCGGCTTTTAAAGCTGGGACATGTGACCTGCGTCATAGTATCGACCGCTAAGCCTTCTGGAAGCTGTAGTTTTCAACATGATGTATGCGATGTCGGCAAAATCATATTGCCCGACATCAAAATAGAGCTGTCAGCATTTGATTAGTGTATCGTTTAGATGGAGGATGACAGGATAAAGCCACTTTAAAAATATTTTTTTAGAGAGAAAGATAATACATCTAATCCACCAACCCTATCCCCCATGGTACATTCAGATGAACTTCAAACTATTAATACTAACTTGAAAGAAAGATCCAAATTTTATCTGTCCCATTTTGAATAAGCTCCTCAATCATGTTTGAGAAATTAGTTTGAAAAGATCTTGAGAAAATTCAACACATTAAATATGACCCCCAGAACCTATCACAAACAGGAAGAATGGCAAATAAACAACCACAAGAAGATATAAATATAGTCATTAAACCAGTAGACAAGGGCAGAGGGATAGTCATACTATCCAATGAGATGTATGTAGAAGAAGCTAATAGGCAACTTAATATAAAGTACGTATATGAAAAGCTTAATGTAAAATTCCCCAAAACTCCAGTTATTTATTTCCTGCCCAAGATACATAAAAATGAAACAAAACCCCGGTAGACCCATTGTGTCAGGGAGTGGTTCCCTGTTAGTTATGTAACCTTTCACAGTATATAGACATACTTTTACAACCATCTATTAAGGAAATGAGATCCTTCCTGAAAGACTCCATGTCACTTTTAAGATTTCTAAATAATTTTAAATGGCAGACAAATTTTATTTTAGTAACACGTGATGTAACATCGCTATACACCATAATCCCGCATAACAACGTATGTTGTCAAGCTGTAAAACAAATTGTATCCAAAGAAAAAAGAACCCCAACCACCCAGATTGATTTTAACAAATAATTATTTTTGTTTTTTAGATTCTTTTTACCTTCAAAAAAATGGGCATTATGATGGGGACCAGGTTTGCCCCCAGCTATGAAATCCGTTTTATGGCAGATTGGGAATCCCAAGCCATTTAGGGCGGACATACCTGGTGGGCAAATCTGGTCTCGTACTTTAGATACATAGATGGTCTATTTTTTATATGGGGAGGCTCAGAAGATTCTCTCAGTGCTTTTATTAATCATCTGAATAACAATAACAGAGGATTTTTTTAACATTTGAGTACAGTAGCGAGTCTATTCATTTTTTAGATTTAAACATTTTTATTAAAAATAGTGAAGTCAACACAAAAACTTTCTTTAAGAAAGTGTGCACAAATACTGATATTGACCAGTCTAACTGCCATTACAAGCCGTGGCTACAAAGTGCCACAAAAAGTCAGTTCTATGTTTATGCAGGAACTGTACTGGTATGGATGATTTTAACGAACAAGTTAATTTTATTAAACAGGAATTCATTGAGAAAAACTACTTAACAAACAACCTTGACAATACAATTGAGATCATTACAAAACAAAAAAAGAGAAGACCTTTTAACGTACAAAGATAAACAGAAGTCAGATTCCCTGACCCATCCTATTATTTTCAATTTTAGTAACAAATATGGTCACATGAATAGAATAATTAATAAAGTGTTATACCCATCCGACCTAAAATTGTTTTTAGAGGAGCCCCAAATCTCAAATCTATTTTAACGAATAACTATACTGGAGGCAATACAGTAGGCAAGAAACTAACATGCTCATTCTGTGGTCTACAACGTCGGAATGACCACAAGGAGCCAAGCATTTCATCATTCACAATAAGGATCCCATATTTTTAAACTGTATCGGAATAAAAAAAAAATGTACCATCCCCTGGAGAGGGGGCAACATACAAAATATCCTTGGGAAATCGGTTATGGAGTGGGTGTTCAATTTACAAACTTATGGTCTTAACGCAGATTTTGACCTTTTTAATTTCTTATAACTTTTTTATTATTTTTTTTATTTTTTATGATCTTTTATTCTTATCCTGTCATCCTCCATCTAAACGATACACTCATCAAATGCTGACAGCTCTATTTTGATGTCGGACAGCACAATCATTTTGCCGATATTGCATACATCATATTGAAAACTACAACTCCCAGAAGGCTTAGCGGTCGATTCTATGACGCAGATCACATGTCCCAGCTTTAAAAGCCGCTAGTATACTTAATTCTGTCTACTACAATTTCCAGGTAAAATTCTAAGTAGGTGCTGACTTGAAAGTAAATATTTAATTTCTTGCACACCTACCTTATGCCTGTTAATAACTATTATTATTTTAAAAAAAGCCAACAAATTCTGCAGCGCTGTACAATAACAGACAAGTATTTCTAACCAGACGAGTTGAACGTATAGGAACAGTGGGGGTTGAGGACTACGCTTAAACGAGTTTCACAGTGAAACCGTGTAAACCTGTAAATTGCTGATGTGTGAAAATGCTGTGCAGTGCACCATATGCCATAGATATAGATAAAGAGAAATGCCCAGGGGGGAGATCTCAAACTTCGTATTTGGACAGAACTATGTCTCAATCCCAAGGTAGACAGCAGTCAGATGTGGGGAAAGGGGTACAATTTAGCAACAGTGTAATCTTACTTCTGTTACTTATTCGGTGGTTTATAGGCTTTATTTTTTCATTGCCAAAATGAACACTGAAACAGAAGTGCATCCCTATTTGCTTACTAGATTGTCCCTATTTGCTCATTAGATTATGGGTAGCTTCTAAGGTTAAAGTGGATCCCAGTAATCCTTACGCAGAATGAAAAGCTAGACTCCCAAACTACCTAGTTCAATATGTAAGGATAGCTAACTAATTAGCCATCCTACTAGTTGCATGGAGTTTGGTCTCCGATTAAGAATTGCATTAACGGAGAGATTCACTAAACTGTCATTTGACTAAAATACAGGTACCCTAAATGGGGATGCTTGATAAGGTACATTTGTCATCAGTGCACACTGCTCTCTTGCACCATATGTAATCTAATCCTCCCCTTACAGGCACACAAAACTTGTATCTTCCCTCCTTTCTTCACTGCAGCCCTTCCGCCTCCCTCTCTCAACTGTTTTTTTTATTTTATTTTATTCTATTTTTATCCTCTCCACTCACTCTCCCTCTCTACTTGCTGGTTGAGAGTGTGTGCATACCAGCTAAACGGTCCAATGAAAGGCCCAATAGGGCATTACTCATTTAAAAATACAAATATAAGTGTTGGAGTAACTCTTTAAGTTATTGAGTCATCTGTATCTGTACAGATATTTATTTTTGTTTTGAAATGCATTTCCATTTTTCATATATTGGAAGGCTTGGCCTGAAGTTGTGGACCTTTAAAAGGGACTCCCCCCTTCCCTACCCTACCGTGATTGGTCTGACGAACTGCTGCTCTGCTGCCGCCATTCCTGCTAAAACACTGGTATCCGGCTGTCATCCAGATGACGAAGTTCTGAATTTTGCAGACGTCGGACTACGGCAAGTTTGTTGGACACAGCTGAGGCTCCACACCACCTCGGGTCAGACATCGCTGACCTACTTACCTTGCAAACTACTTCAGAGTCAGATCTCGGTCTCCGGGTCCTTGAAACCAATGAACAGTGAGTCTACCCGAACAGGCTAACAATTCATATAACAAGGGACCATATGCACAGTCTCGCTGCATGAACAATTCGTTAGCATGTTCCTTCCTACATGTACCCTTCAACACGTTCGGTAGTTGACCATTTAGTCGAATGCTACCAATCTAACTGTACCAAATATAACGCTGCCCTCTAGCGGCCTCTGGGTAGATTGCATCGTTTGGTTTACAGTGCACTATTCTCCAATTAACCATCACTTCGGTTATTCCTACTGGCAGTTTCCATAAGGCAATCTATCTGCCCCCTGCAGTCTATAAAGTGTGCTTGTCATATAGATATGTCACTGCTGTGTCCAGTCACGGCTTCTATAATTGTTGGTTTTCAACCAAACCGGAAAGTTTGTTTGTTTACCATTCGGATATGGCAATTTTTTTTTTCTGTAAAACAAATTCAGCCTATTTTAATCGTACATAGCACGCCTCATTATGTTTACAGTATTTGGCCCTCTTTAGACCATATCGACTTGTATCATATGTAGTTTAGTCACCCTGCAATCTAATGTTTCACTCTACATTTTAACGTTTTCTTTGTCTGTCCTGGGTATTCATGCACTTTTTAACCCCTTAAGGACGGAGGACGGTTCAGGACCGTCATCGTCATTTTTGCGTTGCCGACCGGTGACGGTCCTGAACCGTCCTAACCGTCCAATGTACTTACCCGATCGCCGTCGTTCCCCCGGCGGCGAACGGCGGTGCTCCCGGTGTGGGGAGACTGCCTGCAGCCCAGACAGTCTCCCCATGGCGGTTTAGGACCCCTGTGGCCATGTGATCGCCTCACAGGGCGACCACATGGTCACAATAGGTGTCCTAGTGTCTGCCTGCAGGGGGATTGTCTGTGCTGACAGGCAGTCTCCCTGCAACTGTAAAATCATAAAAAAATTTAAAGTTATAGTTAATAAAAAAAAAATATTATTATATATGTGTATATATATGATATATAGACATATATTATACCTATATAATATATGTCTATATATCATATATATAATGTCATGCTAAGTGTATTTTTATATTAATATGTACATATATTAATATAAAAATACACTTATAACTAATTTACACACGTATATATATAATATATATATAATAACTATATATATATTATTATAAAATACGAATAATAAATAATTTAAATTAAATTAAAAAAATTAAAAATAATAAAAATTAAAAAAAATTATATATCTATACGAAATTTTATTCTAACTGTATTTTGATAATATATATATATATTTATATCAAAATACACTTAGAATGAAATTGTATATATATCTATGTATATATAAATAAATAAAAAGAATGCGAACTATTCATGTCCATATACAAAATTACATAAATAATTATATAAATATACACGTGGACTTCAAATATAAAAATATGCATATATATTTAAATTCTACGTGCGTATTTATGTAATATTTTTACATAATTAAGTTATTTTATTGATTGCAATTTAAGGGACCTGCCTGCCAACCCAGGCCGAAAGTACAGAGAATTTAATTTGCTATCACTGTATTTTACCCTGTAACGTTCTACGACACCCTAAAACCTGTACATGGGGCGTACTGTTTTACTCGGGAGACTTCGCTGAACACAAATATTAGTGATTCAAAACAGTAAAACATATCACAGCGATGATATTGTCAGTGAAAGTGACTTTTTTTGCATTTTTCACACACAAACAGCACTTTTACTGATGATATAATTGTTGTGATACATTTTCCAGTTTTTAAACACTAATATTTGTGTTCAGCAAAGTCTCCTGAGTAGAACAGGACCCCCCATGTACAGGTTTTATAGCGTTTTTGAACGTTACAGGGTCAAATATATGGGTAAAATATTTTTACATTGAAAATGGCCAGGTTGGTTACGTTGCCTTTGAGAGCGTATGGTAGCCCAGGAATGAGAATTACCCCCATGATGGCATACCATTTGCAAAAGAAGACTACCCAAGGTATTGCAAATGGGGTATGTCCAGTCTTTTTTAGTAACCACTTAGTCACAAACACTGGCCAAAATTAGCGTTCAATTTAGTTTTTTACTTTTTTCACACACAAACAAATATGAACGCCAACTTTGGCCAGTGTTTGCGACTAAGTGGCTACTAAAAAAAGTCTGGACATACCCCATATTGAATACCCTGGGTTGTCTACTTTTAAAAAAATATGTACATGTGGGGTGTTATTTAGCAATTTATGACAGAAAATAGTGTTACAATGTCACTATTGATACATTTTAAAAATGTATGTTTTGAAACCGCAATATCCTACTTGTACTTATAGCCCTATAACATGCAAAAAAATAGCAAAAAGCATGTAAACACTGGGTATTTTTGAACTCAGGACAACATTTTGAATCTATTTAGCATTTTTTTTCATTCGCTTTTGTAGATGAGTAAAAGATTTTTCACATAAAATTCAAAAAAACGTGTATTTTTTAAATTTTTTTATCATATTTTTTCATTTTTTTTTAAATTAAATTACATGAGATTATATAAATAATGGTATGTAAAGAAAGCCCCTTTTGTCCTGAAAAAAACAATATATAATTTGTATGGGAACAGTAAATGAGAGAGCGGAAAATTACAGCTAAACACAAACACCACAAAAGTGTCAAAAAGATGCCTGGTCGCAAATGTACAACATCGCAAAAAAAGTCCGGTCCTTAACCCCTTAACACCGCAGCCAAATGTACAAGTTGTGAACAGAACAAAACGTAAACAAAACCTGGCATTTGCGCTATATGTCTGTCCAACCGTAATTCACCTCTTTCATATGAAATGCATCCCCCCTTATTATATATCATTTTATTCAGGGGAAACAGGGCTTTCATTTAACATCAAATATTTAGGTATGGAACATAATTTAATATAAAAAATATATAAAAAAATGGGAGAAAAAAATAATTTTTTATTTTTTTTTAGTTCTATGTGACATTTTAACTGTGGATGTCAAAATACTGTTTGCTTTTACTGCAATACAATACACATATTTGTATTCAGCGATGTCTCACGTGTAAAACAGTACCCCCTATGTACAGGTTTTATGGTGTTTTAGGAAGTTACAGGGTCAAATATAGCGTGTTACATTTGAAATTTAAATTTGCCAGATTGGTTACGTTGCCTTTGAGACTGTATAGTAGCCCAGGAATTAAATTTACACCCATAATGGCATACCATTTGCAATAGTAGACAACCCAAGGTATTGCAAATGGGGTATGTCCAGTCTTTTTTAGTAGCCATTTGGTCACAAACACTGGCCAAAGTTAGCGTTAGTATTTGTTTGTGTGTGAAAAATGCAAAAAACGCCAATTTTGGCCAGTGTTTGTGACTAAGTG
Source organism: Pelobates fuscus (assembly GCF_036172605.1). Taxonomy (NCBI): domain Eukaryota; kingdom Metazoa; phylum Chordata; class Amphibia; order Anura; family Pelobatidae; genus Pelobates; species Pelobates fuscus. The sequence continues at coordinate 116,161,192 of NC_086317.1, forward strand.
GCTACTAAAAAAGTCTGGACAAACCCCATTTGCAATACCTTGGGTTGTCTACTATTGCAAATGGTATCCCATCATAGGGGTAATTTTCATTCTTGGGCTACCATAGGGTCACAAAGGCAACGTAACCAATCTGGCGAATTTTAATGTGAAAAAAATGAAACACAAGCCTTATATTTGACGCTGTAACTTTTGAAAACACCATAAAACCTGTACATGTGGGGTACTGTTGTACTCGGGAGACTTCGCTCAACACAAATATTTGTATTTCAAAACAGTAAAAAGTATTGCAGCAATAATATCGTCCGTGTAAGTGCTGTTTGTGCGTGAAAAATGCAGAAAACTTCACTTTTACTGCCGATATCATCGTTATAATACAGTTTACTGTTTTGAAACACTAATATCTGTGTTCAGCAAAGTCTCCCGAGTAAAACAGTACCCCCCATGTACAGGTTTTATGGTGTCTTGGAAAGTTATAGGGTTAAATATAGTGCTAGCAAATTAAATTCCCTATACTTTCGGCATGGGTTGTCAGGCAGGTCCCGCTAATTGTAATTAATTAGGATACCTAATTATGTAAAATTATTACATAAATATATGTGTAGAATTAATATATGTATATATATACATATGTGTATATATACGTATATATATATAATTTTTTTAAAATATTTTTATTTATATATAGGTATATATAGTGATTTATACGTATATATTTATGTATATAGATATATATTATGATATATATATTATTTTGTTCTACGTGTATTTTGATATAAATATATATATATTATTATCACAATACAGTTAGAACGAAATAATACACATCTATATATTTTTTAATTATTTATTTTTAAATATTTTTTTAATTTTATTTTTTTACGTATTTACATATATATTTTTTATATTATATATAAATATATATATAACAATAATTATATATATATTTAATCAGTATCAGTCTACGTGTAATTTGATATTAATATATATATATATATAATTATATATTTATTAATATTTAAATACACGTCGTGTATGTGTAAATGTGTGTGTGTGTATGTGTATATATATATATATATATACTTAGATCATATATATATATAATATATATGATCTAAGTATATTTTATTTGTAACTAATTTTTTTAATTTATTTTTTGAACTAATATTTTTTTTTTTTTACAGGACAGGGGGCAGAGACAGTGTCAGCCAGTGATTTCACATCACTGGCTGACACACAGGATCAGTGATCACAGTGACTGCCTGTCACTGTGATCACCTCCTGCAGATTGGGTAATTGACCACAGGGGGGAGTGCCTGGGTGGTACAAGCACTCCCCCCTTCCAATCTGCAGGGGGATCATTGTGCCAGTTACATGTGTCCGCCAATAGGCTGACACATGTAACACTGATCGCAGTGACAGGCTGTCACTGCGATCAGAGTGCTTTGAGATCGCAGTGACAGCCTGTCACTGCGATCAGACTTAGCAGATCGCGGTCACTGACCCCAGGGGGACTGCCTGGGGGGCCAGGTAAGTCCCCCGACCGCGATCTGCACAAGGGGAAAGCCGCCGGCCGCATGTGTCAGCCGATTTGAAATCGGCTGACACATGCTGAATACTGGTCGCAGTGACAGCCTGTCACTGCGATCAGAGACTGCAGATCGCGGTCACCGGCCACAGGGGGGGTTGCCCGGGGGGCCAGGCATCCCCCCCGACCGCGATCTGCAGCGGGAGAATACCGCCGGCCACGTGGGCGGCAATAAAAGCGAGGACGTACTATTACGCCCGCCGGCGTTTAGAGCCGGTTTCTGCGTGGCGTAATAGTACGTCCTCCGGACTTAAAGGGTTAAGGGGTTAAACCTTCAATGTTTAGTAAATATGTGGCTAGGTGTTGCAACTGACCGTGTCTAGAGTTGCATCAGGCCCCCTATACATGTGGTAAAGGGAAATGAAACTTGTATATACATTCTCTGTACACATAAATGTAAAATTCCTTAGTTTCTGTAAAAGGGGGATATATTTTAAATATCTTTCTTTCATCTTCTTACTAAATTACCTCAAATTCATAAAACCGTATCATATGCATTTCTGTTAGTCACCCTAAAATGTAATGTTTGTCTGCCCTCTGGGTATTTAGGTACTCGTTGTGCCAACATTGTTTGGTAATTGTAGATTATGCTAGCTTTAGTATACCTATAATCTTAATTTTATTAATGACAGGAGGCGAGTATTTGCTTAAGTCTCTCTTTACTAGAACTCCACAGCAGCACAGAAAACAACCAATCAGAAAAAAGTTAGGTACTATAAAACTCCCCTCCCCATGCATCATTTCCTCTTTCAAGCTGCGACAAAACAGAATAAAAGGCAGAGAAACATCATGGGGAAGAAACGAAGTCCTAGGTACGATGAAAATAACGATGTCCATCATCCGAGAGTAACCGTCCTACTAGATAGTGTTGATGGACTGTAAACTGAAACGAGAGAAAAACAGAATCGAACAGGTTGATTATCCAATGAAATGCACTCTGAACAAGCATGTAGGTACCCAATGTAGCAACCAAAATTAACCTTAATATGTAGATATCCCAACCCTTCTTATGAAAAAAGCACAGACATAAGGAACAAGCGACAGGTAGCAGAGACAACAAACAGAGTTGCATACGTACCTGATAATCTAAACTAAAACATTAAACAAGGGAGGGACAAGAATGGGTGGGAAATACTCGCCTCCTGTCATTAATAAAATTAAGATTATAGGTACACTAAAGCTAGCATAATCTACAATTTTATAACATGACAGGAGGCTTTGTATTTGCTGTTTCAACGCTCAGTAAACCAATCCAACGCTGTTTGTGTCGCTGGTATCTATTCCAGGAAATTTCAGGGTAATCCTAATCGGACATTCCAAGAACGATAAACGACAGCAGACGGATCAAAGAAGATGCCAGTCGACGAAGCATCTCCAATACAGAAAAAAGCACCATCCACTGGTAAATCCATTGTACGCGGTGTTGCGACCTGTTTCCCAGCAGTTGGCCCATGAGCTGGCAAGCTGACTTATTAGCCATATTCCTGTAGTTGTATAATATTGAAGTTCAAGCTCGGACACACGATCCGTAAGGCGGCTCCTCCGATCGTGCCAGGGTCCTTTGGCGATGCGGCCTTGCAGATAGATCTCCAATCTCGAGGAATGCGTCTAAGTCCCCCACCAAAATCGCAACAGAAAAACCGAGGAAGATCTTCCGTTCCTTCCTGTCCTACCCGGTGGGATGTCTCATCCGAGGATAAAATCATAATGCAGGCAAGAGTGTGGCCAAACCAGCCCTACTCTAAGTGATACCAATATTCCAAATGGACTGTGGAAAACTCGGACGCAGTAGAGAAAAAGACTCCAAAGGACGTCCATTCAGGGTTCCGAACTGAACTTGTGTGGAGGAAACGGTGGTCGACTACTCTGGGAATAGTGAATCCCAGAAATCTTCAAAGGAATGGAAAAAGCAAACTGGAAACGCAGACTCCCATCCAGAAATGCCCTCGTCCAAGAGTGAAAGATGTCTGTGTAGGAGTCGGGGCACACCAGGAACCTCCATGAAGTCTCGTAGGTCTCCTTGACGATAGTTGAAAAGTAGGTAGCGCGAATCCAACAAAATGGCTCTCGTGAGGGATAAGTAGAGCATAGACGGAGGGTCCTCCTCCGAGGAGACGGGGCAGACCAGCCGTCTTATCCCAAGATCATAAAGACCGGGGAATTCAAGACAACCGGGGTTTCCGGTCTTACCCTGTGATACGTACGGTTTTATCTTCAGACCGGGAAATAGGCCTTCCATAATCTTGTTACCCGAGCGAGGCAGTGCCCGTCTGCTCCATGAAGGTCTCCATATCTCCTGACATCTAGACATGGGAGAAACTGTCTGCGCAGTTTGTTCGTAATGGTCTGGATATCCAAACAGAAAGCAATCTCTGTATTACATTGTGCAGAATATGCCCAAAAAAACTGCACACTCCTAGCACCGGAGGGCCATCCGTTAGCCGTACCAACTCCAGGAGTGAGTGCCAATAAGTGGGAGGCTCCCCCCGTTATACCTCTGAGTATTTCTTGCGCGTTTTACAGCGGTCCGGACCCAGGGATCTAGTCTAAACATGTAAGTCTTGCATGACCAGGCAGATCTCTAGAACGAAGTCAGTAGCGTGGAAGTCCGCTCTAATTGAATGTAGGAGGGACGTCCCTCTATGTAGTCATCTATGTTTTGCACAGGTACAAGTCTGTGTGATGAATAAATGGCCGGTACAGTAGAGCGTCGAGTGTATGAGAGAGCCGCGCTCTCTACTACTGTGATCGCATAACGTGAGAGCGTCCGGCTGTTAGCCTGAGCGGGCTGCACCCGTTAGTAACCAACAGCAGAGTCCACATCCGTGACCGGTTCTCTCTATGCGAGTGGGTCCTCTCAACCTGTCCTCTGAATCCAGCCCGGTATCTGGTTGAGGACAAGTGAGGGGTTGCGCCCTCTAATAACAAATCAGTATCCGGTTCAGTATGAGAGGGCTCGCCCTCTTTTTCCGAAAGTAAATATACCCGGACCGCGGTGATGGAGGTCCGCACCCTCCCGTGGTGTAAATTAGAGTCCTTAGAGGTTCAGGGGGACCAAACTGTAGGGCGCACCAATTATTAATGGCAGCATAAGGCTGAGGGCAATCTTCGGAAACAACGATGGAAAACTATCAACCGACTATCCGGATCCCGTGCGTGCGCGCGGGGTCCAGGTAGACCGTTGGTAGTCTGAGGAAAGCTGGAGACGTTCTCCTGCGATCCACGAGTGCCCGGGAGGTCGGAGGAGGTCAAGTCGGCCTCCCGACGACCCGAGCGAAAAAGAAAAGGAAGTCAAGAAAAAAATAAAAAATCAACAATAAACGTAGATAAGAGAAAATACCCCCATTCTATCTCGGATAGAAGGCAAACAGCAGGCCGGAAGGTAAGAAAAATAAGTCCCACTGGACAGGGCCAGGAGCTAACCCAACGCAGGAAAAAACTACCGAACCCATAAGGATTCCGGGAGGCAGATACGGAGTAGCAGGTAAAGACAAGGAAAAACACCGCTTTCTCCTGTAGGAGACTGAGTACCGGTCCTTGCCTGTGCGAAGTTCTCCTTGGAGATGTGCCGACGCCGGTTTGGAGTAAACCGTGGGTGTGTCCGGGGTCTTCCTAAGAAACTTTGCCCTTCAGTCATGAGGCTTAGGGTCTTCACCCTTCCCACCATCTTCAGATGGCCATATACTGGTGTCCCCTTGAACACTATGGCAATGGTGTTCGTCTGGACACCTGCCTATCACCATGTCACTGGTGGACACTGGGTTTTCCCCAGTGATATTACCCCTGGCCTGCGGCCAAAAAGGGGTTCGGCACCAATAGTGTACCAATAGTGTAGGTCCGTCAGTAGGGCATAGGCCCAGTAGGCCAAACGAATGGACACAGAAAGGCATAGTCAGGCATATAGTCACAGACATAGCAGGCCATACATAGCAGGCACCGACATAGCAGGCTATTCAATGGGGCACAGACATAGCAGGCTATTCAATGGGGCACAGACATAGCAGGCCACCCAATGGGGCACAGACATAGCAGGCCAATCAATGGGGCACAGGCATAGCAGGCCGTTTAAAGGGCACAGGCATAACAGGCCATTCTTATAGGCACAGACATAGTAGGCCGTTCTTATGGGCACCGACATAGCAGGCCATTCTCATGGGCACAGACATAGCAGGCCATTCTTATAGGCACAGACATAGCAGGCCATTCTTATGGGCACAGACATAGCAGGCCAATCAATGGGGCACAGACATAGCAGGCCAATCAATGGGGCACAGACATAGCAGGCCAATCAATGGGGCACAGACATAGCAGGCCAATCAATGGGGCACAGACATAGCAGGCCAGTCAATGGGTTGTGTATTACCATAATAATATATTTAACATGAATTTATATAGCGCCTTCCAATGCCGTAGCGCTTTACAGTGGGTATTGAATGAGTAACGGGGACCTCTGAGTTCGGGTAGAGGTCCCTAAAAATAGTAGATCCTCAGGGCACCTTGTGACATAAGACCCTTAGACAATCAACCCTTTTAGACAGCGTAATGCTGTGTGAGTAACTTGAACCGGGACTGGCAGTCCCTATGTGCCCAGCAGTCAAATAGTGATATTTCAGCTGTATTGGGTATAAGCGGAAGTATTCCAGTGACCATCATGTCCATGAATGTAAGGTACACTAGGCGCTACTGTCCATGAACTGTGGGTAGGTATGCACCTGCACACACGGATCTGTTTTGAAAAAAACAAAACAAAAAAAAAAACAACTGTATCGTATCGGTGAAGACTGGTCTCCCAAACCCGTTGGAGTCAGAGCCAAATCTGCTAATTAAATTTCTGCCATGGACAGCGAAATCATATTAGAGTAGTCCCATCTGAAATCTCACAGCTGGGCCAGAAAAAATATATACTGAGAAACGAGTGAATTCTAGCGTTAACTGACACTGCATACCCCTGTACAGAGCCTGTATAACAGTTTCAATATACCCGAAATACACAGTAATCCGTGATACACCCTGACAGTAGAACGCACAAAATTAGTGATATGCACTCTCCGCAAAAACCCTCAGCGATCTGAGGTACCACTGTCAGTAAATACACAGCAACCTGATCTGCACTGGCAGCCAAACAAAATCTAGAAATACACTGTCAGTAACAGCACACAGCAACCAGTGATATACACTGTCAGCAAAAATCCACAGTAATCTGTGATATACAGAAATCTGTGATATACAGCAGTCTGTGATATACAGAAATCCGTTATATACAGAAATCCGTGATATACAGAAATCCGTGATATACAGAGATCCCTGATATACAGAGATCCCTGATATACAGAGATCCATGATATACAGAGATCCGAGAAATACAGAAATCCGTGAAATACAGAAATCCGTGATATAATATGTGATATACAGAAGTCTGTGACATACATCGGTCTGTGACATACAGCGGTCTGTGACATACATAAATCTGTGATATACAGTAATCTGTGATATACAGTAATATGTGATATACAGGAATCTGTGATATACAGGAATCTGTAATATACAGTAATATGTGATATACAGGAATCCTGTGTGGTACACAGGAAACTGTGGTACACAGGAATCTGAGATATGCAGTAATCTGTGATATACAGAAATCTATGATCTATAGCAGTCTGTGAAATACATAAATCTGTGATCTACACTAGTCTGTAAAATCACAGCAATCGCAGTTAGTTATGCTATTAAAAACTCCTGTCATAGAAAAAAACAGCAATCTGACAGGTAAGAAATCAGAAGACCTACAGTGAGCCTGAGATCTACACTGCAAGAAAAAACTAATAGGCATAACTGAAGGAAAGCTGGCAAACTGAAGCAGTCCGCCGGGGAATCCCAGAAGGGTGACAAAAACACCAAGCTCCGACCCGAAGACGGAGGGGGAGGGGGGGATGCGAGTAGGCGCACTCTCCTCCACCCGGTCGGCTGCCCGCGGCTCTGAAAGAAGCTGAGCGCGGCGGGCGGCCACGTGGCGAGCGGGGCGGCCGACGGCCCGACGGGTACTCGCGTCCGACCGCGAGTGCCTCTGAAGCCGGAAAAGAACAAAGGGATTCGGGGAAATCAGGAGACAGCCCGAGGCTAGTCTCCTGAAACCCCAATACAGAGCATGCAGCCCGCGGAAAATGGCGGGATAAGGAGAGTGGGGTAGCGAGGGGAGGGGGCAGAAAGCATACAGGGAACCCCAAGAAACTCCCCAAACCACCACAGAAAGGGAAAGGTTATCCCAAGAATACATGGCAAGCAAAAAATCAAAAGGGCAGTAAGACCAACCACAATCAATATATCGAAATGCAATACAAATAACCCACATAAGCAGTAGGAAGAAAAAATATACATCACAAAAAAATATAAAACATATAAATATATAGAAGAGAAAATATGATACTAAGAAAAATAACTAAGTAAATACAAGAAGATATCAAATATAAAATCTAATAAATCATAATAAACCCAAAACCACCCCCTAGAAGCAGGAGGTAGTGGTACTCTGACCTGTACTGATGCGGAGCAGCATAGAAAGAGGAAATGATGCATGGGGAGGGGAGTTTTATAGTACCTAACTTTTTTCTGATTGGTTGTTTTCTGTGCTGCTGTGGAGTTCTAGTAAAGAGAGACTTAAGCAAATACTAAGCCTCCTGTCATGTTATAAAATTCACTGTTTAGTAGATATGCCCCAAGGGACAGCTTGCACGCAGTTAATTATGTAATTATCATTGGGGTATAATCTTAAATAGCTAGCTAGACCTGCGGTTCTCTTGTCTGCTGCTTTTGCATTCCCTCACTTTCTAACACCACCCAGACTTTCTTTGTATGGTCTACATGCATTAGGATCATCATTCAGTCATGTTCAGTTAAAGGACCACTCTAGTGCCAGGAAAGCATACTCGTTTTCCTGGCACTAGAGTGCCCTGAGGGTGCCCCCACCCTCAGGGACCCCCTCCCGCCCGGCTCTGGAAAGGGGAAAGGGGTAAAAACTTACCTTTTTCCAGCGCTGGGCGGAGAGATCTCCTCCTGCTCTCCTCCTCCGATCCTCCTCTTCTCCTCCCCGTCGGCTGAATGCGCATGCGCGGCAAGAGCTGCGCGCGCATTCAGCCGGTCACACAGGAAAGCATTCACAATGCTTTCCTATGGACGCTGGCGTGCTCTCACTGTGAAAATCACAGTGAGAAGCACGCAAGCGCCTCTAGCGGCTGTCAATGAGACAGCCACTAGAGGACATAGGGGGAAGGCTTAACCCATTCATAAACATAGCAGTTTCTCTGAAACTGCTATGTTTATGAAAAAATGGGTTAACCCTAGAAGGACCTGGCACCCAGACCACTTCATTAAGCTGAAGTGGTCTGGGTGCCTAGAGTGGTCCTTTAAGCAATTAAGTTTTATATCTGAGATATTCTAGCATTATTCTAGCATTTCCTGTTGCTTTCAACCCTAATCTTCTATGCCAGCTGTGTATGCATAAGTATTTATTATCATCTTAAGCATTCCAGGTGTAGTTCTTTTTTATGTATGTCTTATATCTATCTTTTCCTATGTATTATGTACGCCCATCACGGCCTCTAGCTTGCTCAGCCACTATGGTTTTCTAGAGGCCTCGGTTACTGTTTTTTATTCTGTCTTTCAACACCTCATTTTATTGGGCTCAGTGCATATGGATATTGAATAAACTAGATGATTATTCGTAACTATCAGGTTCTCTACCATCTCATCACCAACATGTCTTAGCTACATACACAAGCTCCACAACTTTTCTCCGATTCACATCCTACCTTCACCCGCATTTATCCCAACACAACCCGCACAGTCACCCTGAAACTCTGGATACAAATTGGGATACGCATATTTCCTACTCCTGGCACCACTATGCCTTTACAACGTGTGTTCATATGCCCTGTAATGGGCAACCCGCCACAGGCTAATTCGGCATCTTGTTTGGGCATGTCATTGAGACATTTATAGATTTTTGGATTAAGAATATGTTTTGTTTTAGGTTCTGGGTAGTACAATTATAGGCACCTAGTATACAGATATCACTATTTTACAGTTATGTAGCGGTAATATTCCTCAATCTGATTATGATAATGCAACAAACAGGTATGACCTTCGATGCAGCATATTAGATGAGTTACGATAGACAATACGTCTTGGGCCACACTGTCTATATTTACATTTGCATTTCCGCACAGTCTACGGCTTGCTTACAAACATATTTATGTTTTATGTCTAATCATATTTTGAGATTTCCCTAAATATGATTGCATGGTTTAACACTACAGTTCCTGTCTGCGGATATTTGGTCCTGTGGCTTTCCAGGATGCCATGGGGCCTGTACATGGGGGGTACGGTGGTACTCACAATATCTTGCTAATATGCATTTCCTTATGTCTTATCAAATCTTATTATTTTATAGGTTATCAATTCGGAGCATCATTTGCTTTTCAGATCTCGCACCCATTTGTCAGTTACAGTTCTTTTCATAGGTTATAAGACCTCTCCTTTCCCTCTCTGCCTCCTTTAGGGGATACTGAAGATTTCAGGTTCAGGTTACAACCATGCCATACAGAACTACACGGGCTCTTATGCGAATTCAGGTAAATTTTTAGCCACGATGGCTCCCCCGCAATATAGACCTCTTTAGTGAGTAGGTTTTGCTGGCTTATAGGGATCTAGGTGATCAATAGATGTTAAGTTTCTGGCATCTCTGCCTTGGAGTTAGTGGTCCCGCGAGGCCAACACCTATCCCAAACGCATGAGGTATTATGCCCCCTGGGCCAATACATAGTTAGCCGCCTCGCACAGTGGCATAGAGAGGGCCTCACGGTGGCCACGAATCCCCTCACGCCAAAGCATAGATAGAACATCTCAAGCCACTTGGCAACTAGCAGGGCCTCACCTGTCATCGACCTAGTGAATTGCTTCGCCACTTGGCATTAGCTAGCCAGCCAGTAAAACAATCTGGATTCAAGCTAATTATTAATATATTGCAGTATGTTTCAGATCTCTGTAAGAAGGTTATGACAGTCTGGTCCACTGCACCGACGCAATGTTCCTTTCCTAGCAACGGCCGGTAAAGCGGAACTGTTCAGGCTCATGCGTACCAATACGGACAATGCTGATGCTGGAGTAGGCACAAATTGCTCGAGCAACACCAGCCTCCATGCAACGTTCTCAGCCCTCGTGTTCTCTGAGGTGTAAATAAATGAGAGACTAGTAAGACTAGAAATATGCATACAATTATAACACAATTTGATATTGAGCACGTGCACCTGTACGTTCAGATATACAACGGGATATTGACTTTCTGTCATGTTATCTGACTTTCGGTCTGAAAGTTTTACACTAATAGGTGAATTAGGATATAGATTCTGACATCATTATCATTATATGAAACATGTCGTCTTTAAGTTGAGCCGGCCCTACCTCGTACTCATAGAAGTCGCCATGGCGGGCCTGCCACGGCTGATTTAATCGGTTTCTACTAACTGTATGTTTGTTCTTTCACGGCTATTTTCACTACTATTATAGTCAGCATTTCATTAATACGTAGCTTACCAGTGATTACCAGTGATGCCTACTGCAGCTTCCGGTATAAGGCCCCGTACTGGATCATATCGACTTCTATTATATGTCTTGGCCCCGTACATGGTTAAGTGTCGCTATTGACTGTCTCAATCATGTCAAGCCCACCTTGGGCCTACATATAGGGTTCACAAATATAATCTAACTTGTTTATACATTCTCTGTACTTGCATTAACTACACCCCTCATGGGACTCATCAGCTAACAAAGGTTTACTTTGGTTTAGTTATACGGATTATGGATTGTTGGTTGGCTAGCTTGAATTGTCCACCGTTATGGTCCTTGTAGATACTTTTAACTGTATATTCTTGTTGATACTAGGGATCTATGCTAATTTTTGGTTTTCTACAGTATTGATACTTTCCCGTATATTAGTTGGTTTGTCAGCTTGGCCCTAGCTATATTAATCACTTATCTAAGTTCATCACCAAGTTCATCTGTCTCCGGGCTATCCCATTCTTTACAGGCAACATTGGCTGATACATGTGACCGGTTCACTATTCACTTACTTTCCAGAGTTTATGCATTATTAGAATTTTGCTATATGCCTTAGTGCTATTCAGTTTAAGTTTGGCGTCGTAGGCTGGTATTTTCATATTCATGCCACCTGGTTTAGTCTAAGTCGCTCGTGTTGCCCCTCAATTGTTGGCAAGGTATATTTTGGTTGTCACTTACATGTTTGCAACTATTTCCTTGGCCCTCATTGGGCTCACGTGTATGGTAGATTCCGCTATTTCAATGTGCACGGTGTTACTCCTCCAGGTTCTGGGCTGTTTCAGGTTGTGTCCTTGGTGGTCTCCCAGCGGTTGCTGTCACCAAGTCTTTCCATTGCTATTCACGTCACAGGTAAGTGGTCCTTCATTACATAATGTTGGTTATTATGTTCGCTAACTTATTTTGCCACCTTCAATTTAGGCTATTTCACTATATTATCAAGTTACGCCTGACTGTCATTCAACATCACGTTTCTCTACTTTCCAACAAAGCCAGATATTATCACATAAGTGAACTAATGGCTTACATGAGTACCTCATGGATTCAGACTGGAAAATGTAGTCACTGAACCTGTCCCGTATAAACATGAACAACTGGTTAAGGCTACGACAGTGTCCCCCTAATACCACAAATTTAAATGGTCATCTAAACTGGTTGCCAACTTGCCAACTCCAGTTCTGGGATAAGTTCCCGAAGGTCATGTATCTCTCATCACATCCTACCACTCCATCATTTATCCTAATAATTTTATAAGTAAATAATATCAGATAAAGACAGATGTAAGCAGGCAACAGTAACTCAGTAAATAGTACGAAAAGTGTTTGCAAAAGAAAATCCTGTTATCCTATACGCGACCCTTCTCCCGCCCCCTGCCCCCATCCGCTTCAGCTTTGATACATGCCAGGAACTCCATCCATGGTCTCCCCACCTCCACATGCTTTGCGTGATGTCGTAGCAATAATGCATGCAACTCCTCGTGTTTAACTTTTAACCACAAAATAATGTTTGTGTGAGATTCAAAATATACACCTGTTTATTTTCCTAAATGTAATTTTTATTTTGCAAAACAATATGTTTTTGCATAATTTTACTCGTTGTCACCATAACCAGCACAAGATCTGTTTGTGTGTGTGTGTGTATGTGTGTGTATATCTATATCTATATAATAGAATATATAGTAATGGCTTGAAAGAGGTCCATCAGTAGATATCTTCAATTATGGTGGTGACTGGTCCATCACTTAACGTATGGTTCTCACCATCGTTTGCCTAGGGAAAAAATACAAAGCATTTGATAAATGATTCATGTATATTGTTTCAGAATACCAATGATCTATAATAAGGATATTGAGAAGTCTTGGAATCTCCTAAATAAACTTGGAGTAGAGAAAAAGATTGAAGATATATATACCAAGGCTATATTCAGTGACATGATAAGAAAAAAAGAGATTTTCTTAACCAACATAAATTCTACAAGAAAAACAATAAAAAAAAACAACTATTGAAATTATTAATGAAACTTACAATTCAAAACACTCGCAAGTGCATGGAAATAACTCAATTAGTACATATGGATAACAAAAATCATTTATTGTTATGTCTAAGATGTTTGTTTTCTTCCTAAGATGGTGAAAACCCATAAATAATCGCATAAGGGATGAAATTTATCTCAAATAAAGGAGACAATAACACTTCAAATGCCATGCTCTTCTATCGTTAGCCCCCCACCTGAAGTCTTAATCCTGTTTCTGCCTCCCAGGAAAAAAGTGGATTAATTGAAGCTCTGACCGAAGAAAGATTTATTTGGTTTTGTTCTACATGGTTCAGGGTTTGACCAAGGAGTTCATGGGGTTCGCAATGGTTTCCAAGAGGACTTACTTTCATCCAGACTTCATGGCTTTCCTTCACAGTCCTAGTGACAATAGGTTAAGTTATTTCAGAGCCCCCTTTGGGAATTTGAATGGGTATTCTTGGGGAAAGGGTTTGGGCTTCTTGTCATGGGGAAATCTTTCGGCGACATGCTTATGTTAAGCTGTTATTACTAACCTGGGTAGTACTATGCTCCTTGCTCTAAAACTCACAAATGTGCCTAGCTCACTAATTCACACATGCTCATTTCAGACAAGTTTACTGGCACACATGCACACTACAGACAAGCTCCTTAACACACACAAGCTCATTACAGACAAGCTCACTGACACACATATATGTTCACTACAGAAAAGCTCATGTCACAGAGATGCAGATATGGAGAGAGCTCAGGATGCAGAGATGGAGGCGAGCACAGTCACCAAATTATAAGGTCTTTTTTTTGTAACGTAAATGCAGGTTTCATAAGCAGAAAATAAAGGGACAGTAAAGTAATTATTTCAATGTGCAAATAAATGTCTTTAAAGAAAATAGAGCCCATTACCAGAGTTACTTCACTAGGTAAGGCAGTCCAAATGAGAATCAGTGTAGCAAGGGTTAATCCAATGTGAGGTAAATTAGGCAAAAGTCCTTTAAAAGGGAATCAGCGCTGCAAGGGTTAATCCAATACGAAGTCAAATATGCAAAAGTTCTTTTAAAAGGGAATCAGCAGGAAACAGGAATACAGGATACACAGCAAGGGTATTCCATAAACAATGGTAGGCAATATGCCTTCGGAGATGGCTCTTTACTCCTAGGGATGAACAAAACAACTGAGCACAGAACCAAGGGTGTTCCATGCTTTCATAGGGGAAAGGGAATAAGGATCCCTCCCATGAGGAGGGGTCTAAGGACCTTTATAAGAAAACAGGGTAACCAGCGGTCAGGTGAGACAAATCCCCTATGTGGCCGGGACGCTATGTCCATTTTTATACTCACTGACCTCCACACTGCCTCCAGGTAACTTATACAAGGGTGCACATGATTCTAAGAGTTTAAATAGAATCTTGGAGAAGCATGGGGGTCATGGTACACATGTCACCTGATCCACCCGCGGGAGGAGAAACACACCGGCGGACAGGAGAGGTTTGCAAGGACACTTCTGCAAACCGATGCGGAATGGCAGGGAATACAGGTAAAGGAATCCGGTAGCAGACGAATCAGAGCAGATACTGAACCCACCTAGTGGACAGCAAGGTAGAGAACCTGACTGGGATGCTGAAGCTGTGAGTTCAAACCCAGCCAGGTCTGTTAAAGGGGTGGCCATGTCTTGCTGTCTGTGTGAACAGACAGGACCTCCTCATTAGATGCGGGATCTGGTTCAGACTCAGATAGGGAATCCAGATCTGTGTAGGCATCAGGATCCAAAAGTTTTGGAATGTTTTGTAAATTATATTATTCTTGGAATTGGCAGTGGAGGCAAGGAGCAGTAGTCACCTGAGGGGATGCAGTTTTGGTTTTAAGAGCCTGCTCAAAAGCGTCTAGGTCCTGCCTGCGGACCACGGTTACATTAGAAGTAAATTCACTGTATTAGAGCAGGTAACGTTTGGGGACACACAGGTTAAGGGGGTTGAGGACTAAAAGGTTGATGCAACGACCTCCTTTCGAGGCTCTGTAACAGGAGTAGGGTTAGCCAGGATTGTGAAGGTGCCAGTGGCTTGGTTAAGTAATCCTTTCTGCCTGGTCGCCTGCAGAGTTCTACAACTGCAACAATTATGCTTCATAGACTGCCATGGAGGACTTGCTGAATGTTGACACAGAGTGCCCACATAGCCATGTTTAGGGCGAAAAGGATGTACCGGGCAATAGCTGATGTAGTGGTCTTTCTTGCCACAATAGAAACAGAGGCCTTCGGTTCTCCTTCTGGCCTTTTCATTTATAGTGCGGATGGCATTCAATGTTCCAATCTGCATAGGTTCATCAGTTTGAATGAAATAGGTAGATGGTGGGTCAACAGTAGGTAGAGTGTGGTAATTAGCATTGGTGGCAACACGTTCTATCCTCTGTTCTCGTAGGTGTCTGTCAATTTGTATTGACAGTTGTGTGTACCAAGTTATTTGGTACCCCCACACGGGCAAGTTCATCCTTTATCGCCTCAGATAGACCAAGTCAAAATTGATCTGTTTGGGCCCCTTCATTCCAGGCAGTATCAGCAGCAATATGACGAAAGCCTGTAATATACTCCTCCACTGTTCTTTTTCCTGATTTAAGGTCCGGAGGAACACTTACCTGCAATTCCGAAGCCAAAGCTGGGCCTGACAGCACCAGACTCAGCTCCTGTCACCACTGCCATTCTGAGAGAGCTCCTGGCAAACCTGGAAAACATCCTCCGAGCAGATATGGCAACGATCCAGGGAGACCTACAGAGCCTGACAGGCTGCATCGAAGTGCTGGAGTTCTGAAAGAGCTACTGGCAGACCTGAAAAACACCCTCCAAGCAGATATGGCAACGATCCGCAGAGGCCTACAGGGCTTTACAGGCCGCATCGGAGTGCTAGAGGAAGCCTCCCACAAAGGCACACAGCACATAGAAACACTGCAACAAGCGGTCCGAGAACTGCAAAGGCAGAACCAAACATATGAGTGCTGCTTCTCGGCACAAGAGGACACATGTCAGAACAATTTAAAAATCTGAGGGATCTCTGAGGACGTTCCAGAAGCCAAATTAGCACACCTAATGAGAAGACTTATGGTCGCCTTAATGCCACCGTGGCAGGCTAAAGCAGTAGCTCTGAATGGCCTCTTCCGCATCCCCAAACCGGCTAAAGAAACGGCCCTGATGGTCCACTTCCGGAATGGAACAGACAAAGCAGCAGTCCTTGCGGCCCTCTAGGGGACATCCCAATACCAGTTTGAGAACAGGACCCTGGCTTTCTACCTGGACCTCTCAAACAGCACCCTGGCCTGGCGTAGGTCCCTCAAGCCTTTTACCTCACTCTTGCAGCAAAGAAATATATACGCTACTGCTGGTGCCTGACCTGCACACTCCTGGTCATACACAGAGACTCAACTTTCGCACTACATGATCTTCAAGGAGGAACAGCATTGCTGCGTGACCTGGGTCTACCACAGGACAGTCTGACCAGTAAAGCCCCCATCACCGCTCCAAAACCTCCACATATGTGGAACCCGGCGAACAGCCCTGGTCGGACTCGTATGTGACTGCCATGACTTGAGAGCAGTCACATACTTTAAAAGCATAGGTCTTGTTTTCTCTTGTATTATTTTATAATTTTAGCTGATCATAGCCTTTTCTCTTTGATAACTCCCCCAGGCAATATAGACTGACCGATACAGACACCTGTTTACTCCCCCCCACTCCCCGCCTCCGTATACTACTTCCTAGCTCTAAGCACTTACTAGACGAGTGAGTTACAATCTCCTTTATACACACATAGCTGACACCATACAAGGCAATGCATATGGTTACATACCTCAACGCCTGATTTTTCTGTTTATATATAGTTACATAGTTACATAGCTGAAAAGAGACTTGCGTCCATCAAGTTTAGCCTTCCTCACATATGTTTTTGCTGTTGATCCAAAAGAAGGCAAAAAGCCTAGCCTGAAGCGCTTCCAATTTTGCAACAAAGTAGGAAAAAATTCCTTCTTGACCCCAAAATAGCAGTCAGATGTCTCCTTGGATCAAGCAGCTATTACCCCACTAATTAGAAATTATATCCTTGTATGTTATGTTTTTGCAAGTGTTTATCCAACTGCAGTTTAAACATCTGTATAGACTCTGATAAAACCACCTCTTCAGGCAGAGAATTCCATATCCTTATTGCTCTTACTGTAAAAAAAACTTTTCTTTGCCTTAGATGAAATCTCCTTTCTTCCAGCCTAAATGTGTGACCTCGTGTCCTATGTATAGCCCTGTTTATGAATAGATTTCCAGATAAAGGTTTGTACTAGCCCCGAATATATTTGTATAATGTTATAATATCCCCTCTCAGGCGCCGTTTTTCCAAACTAAACAGATTTAAATTTTTTTAACCTTTCTTCGTAACTAAAATGCTCCATTCCTTTTTGTAGCTCGTCTCTGCACTTTTTCTAGTGCCATGATATCTTTCTTTACAAGAGGTGCCCAAAATTGCACAGCATATTCAAGGTGTGGTCTTACCAGCGATTTATAAAGAGGCAAAATTATATTTTCATCCCGAGAATTTATGCCCCTATTTGATATTACTCTTTTTCACTACACCATACTCACCTTACCCTCCTTAGCCCTGGAAGGGCAATGTAGGCACCAGTGGTACAGTAACCTGTTCTTGCCTAGCATATGTGTTACATGGGGTTCGCTGTTCGTATAATTCCTGTGCAAGTTCTATAACACATATTTAACTAGACATGTCTTACCTAAGTTCACTAACACGTCGGCTTAACTCACTTACTAGTTTTGAACTCACTACTGTGACATACCTATCTCTTCTCTTAACATAAAAATTGTGCCTATATACAAACTGTCACACCTTGTATTACATATTGAATTCCTATGCACCCTGATACCGCTTGAATTCCTATGTACCTTGATACCGATTGTACCGCTGTTGTGGCGTACTGAGGCTACTTGTTAATTTGTGCACAACAAAAATAAAGAATTAAAAAAAAAAAAAAGATTTTTCCTAAAATTATATATCTTCAAAATTAATGGAAATTTTACAGATAAATTTGTGTATTAAAATTTCAGACGTAGTACCTAGTTTCATATTACAATCTTACCCTGGATTATAAAATGATATATAGAATCACCTTGGGCATATCATATCTTGATTCACTATTAATAAAAACACAAATGTAAATAACCAGGTTACCATGTTCTGTTCATTGGTATGTTGAATATCAAGATATATCTTTGGCTTTGGAATTGTAGGAAAGCACTTGTCCCATTGCCTGAAAGAAACCAATAACTGAGTTATCACTCACGCTATCTTGCATGTTATTTTGCAATTCATGGTTATAAAACATTTGGTATAAAATCTGGTGTATTTCTTTGCCTATAATACTCTTTCCTAGTTACATTAGTGATTCCAAAAACAGACAATAACAAGCTAAGATCTATAATACTTATCCTTAGTTCACTAAAAAATATCCCTAAATGTTATCTATTTTTACTTTCTATATACTGGTCCCTATATGGATATTTCAGTCTGTTATATATTATACAACGACTTTTAAAAAGCCTCTGTAAATGTTGAATTATAGATATATTAAATTGGAACCTTGGTGAGAATTAATTTATACTTATTATGGCTCTCCCTTCTGGAGATTTTAAAAAACACAGAACCTCTGTCAAAACATTATTCGTCTGGTTTGGTAGCAAATAAAGGGATTACCTGCTACACAGTGCAGTAGTGCTGGACATATGTGAATTTTCAACATTTACAGGATTATTTAATAATGTAAGAATTCAAAGTGAATCTAAGATCTGTAATGTTAAACTGGAAATGTTCTCTAAGACAGCTATGCTTTTACTTATACTACTCTGGCCTTAAAGGTCAACTTCTCCTTTTTAAAAAAAATGTTTATTACATTTATTAAAACTTAATGATGTATTTTTTAATGAAGTATAACATTTATTTTTTATTTTTTTTAGAAAAATTCACTTTTTATTTGACTAATCAGCCATGTTGGGTAAGACTCTACTGTTATCTGATCAACTGCCACTCAAGCTAAGTTGGCTGCCTCTGTGATAGTTTCATTAAATGTTATTATTAACTTTTAAAAACTGAAAAGTGGGCATTTTATAAAGTGACTTTGAATAAGCACTTTACTGAATACAAATTTATAAAGAATATGAAAGACTCTGTTGTAGATTGTGACTGCGACCTCACATTGTTATTCACTAAACCACGAACAGCCAGGAATTAACATGGACATTTTAGGTGAAAGTACTAGAAAAATAGTGTAGTTGAAGAAATTCAAATTTTTTTATATTTTGGCAGAAATTTTTAAATACTCAGTGAAATGTCCTCCTAAAGTGAGAAAAACAAATCTGTCTGAATCTGTCTTGCTGATATGTATGCAATAGAAATATTTCACTTAGTGCCATTTATACAATATTAACTATGAAAGAATAAAAAAAACTTACCATATGCATATTGAAAGTAGAATTATGATTGTTACCAATACACCAGCAGCAACAAATGAGGGAATGAGTACATTGTCCATATTAATGTTTGAATACCCTTGGGAAAATGGGAAAAAAAAACAATCAATAACTAAATTGTTTCAGATAAAAATGGTTCAGTCTACTATTTTAAGAAGAGAAGCAACAATCTATAAACCCAATGTAGACACCATAACCACTATAGTTTGATGCCGCCATAATAATCTGTTCCTGCAAGGTTTGAGTTAAACTGACAATATGGGCACCTGCATAACGTATACTCATTCAAGATTTTGTTTTGTTAACGTTCAATTCTATTTAGTTTTATTTAAAATGTGTACTGTGTAAGTTTTATTGAAAAACTTAAAAAATGTTGGACTGTGTAAGTGTTGCCAATCCCTTTTTCATGATAAAACATGGTAGCATTTACTAGCCTTGCCCCTATCCTGACAGCAGTAAAGAGAGGAAATAGAACTCCAAAATTGGTATAGAAAATATACATAGCTCCAACAGTGGTGGAACTAATGTAGAGCGGACCTTGGTGCAAGAACATTTTTTGGCCCCCTTCTCTAGCACAAGAGTGACTAAAAGATAGATTCCCATCTGTCGTCCAACTATAACGATGCTATGCCAACTGGGGATCTACCATTTGTCCATCCTTGTAGGGTTGTATTTGTAAGCAGTGTTTGTGCGTTTGAATGTAAGTATGTGTTTTGTATAGAGTACATGTGTATTTGTATACACTGTTGCCTTTGAAATGCAGTGCTGTACTTGTGTTTAGTGTTTGCATTTAAATGCAGAGGTGTGTTTGTATGTAGATTTGTTTCTTAAGCCCTTCCCGCCGGGTGACGGACGATGGCGGGGAGCAGTGGCGTACATACCAGGGTCGCAGGGGTCGTGGCTGCGACCGGGCCCGGCCGCCCCTGCGACACGGTATTTACGCACTGGTTACACCCGGCGGGCAGTCAGGCTGGCCGGTGCGCGAGGGAGCACTCTCCCCTGAGTGCTTCCTCTTCAGCTCCCTCGCGCACCGCACTGATACCGGAGCCGGTATCAGTACGCGGCGCGAGAGGGAGCTGAAGAGGAAGCACTCAGGGGAGAGTGCTCCCTTGCGCACCGGCCAGCCTGACTGCCCGCCGGGTGACCGGCCCCCCAGGAGCCCAGCAGCACCACTGGACCCCAGGGAATCCCCTCAGCACTCCAAAAGGTAAGGAGGCTGGGGGGATTAAATTTAAAAAAAATGTGTTAGTGTGTGTGTGTGTGTTAGTGTGTGTGTGTTAGTGTTACTGTGAGTGTTAGTGTGTGTGTTAGTGTTACTGTGTGTGTTAGTGTGTGTGTTAGTGTGTTTGTTAGTGTGTGTGTTAGTGTTACTGTGAGTGTTAGTGTGTGTGTGTGTTAGTGTTACTGTGTGTGCTAGTGTGTGTGTTAGTGTTACTGTGAGTGTTAGTGTGTGTGTTAGTGTTACTGTGAGTGTTAGTGTGTGTGTTAGTGTTACTGTGTGTGTTAGTGTTACTGTGAGTGTTAGTGTGTGTGTTAGTGTTACTGTGTGTGTTAGTGTGTGTGTTACTATGAGTGTTATTGTGTGTGTTAGTGTTACTGTGAGTGTTAGTGTTACTGTGTGTGTTAGTGTTACTGTGAGAGTTAGTGTGTGTGTTAGTGTTACTGTGTGTGTTAGTGTGTGTGTTACTGTGAGTCTTATTGTGTGTGTTAGTGTTACTGTGAGTGTTAGTGTGTGTTAGTGTTACTGTGTGTTACTGTTACTGTGAGTGTTAGTGTGTGTGTTACTGTGAGTGTTAGTGTGTGTGTTAGTGTGAGTGTCAGTGAGTGTGTCTGTTAAGGGGGGGTCTGATAGTGAGTGTCAGTGAGTGTGTTACTGTGTGTGTCTGTTACTGAGTGTGTTTGTGTTAGTGAGTCTGTTTGATGTCTGTTAGTGAGTGTGTGTTTGTCAGTGAGAGTGTATGTTTTGTAAGTGAGTGTGTATGTATGTCTGTCGCTGAGTGTGTCTCTGTCAGTAAATGTGTGTGTCTGTTAGCTAGTGTGTATGCGTCTGTTCGTGAGAGTGTGTGTGTGTCTTCAGCACTTACCTTTCTCCAGCGCCGGACTCCCTTGGCGCTGGGGATCCCTCCGCCGCTCAGCTCCGAATGCGCATGCACGGCAAGAGCCATGCGCATTACAACCGCCCATAGGAAAGCATTACTCAATGCTTTCCTATGGACGTTCAGTGTCTTAGAATTGCGGAAGCTCCTCTAGCGGCTGTGAGTGAGACAGCCACTAGAGGCTGGATTAACCCTCAGTGAAACATAGATGCTTTCAGCTGCAGGGTTAAAACTAGAGGGACCTGACACCCAGACCACTTCATTGAGCTGATGTGATCTGGGTGTCTGTAGTGGTCCTTTAAGTGTGTGTGCATCTGCATGCACTGGTGTACATACCGCGGTTGTAGCCCTGCAACCCCTGCGACCAGGTGCCCGCCGCCATGTGTTATGGCCCGGCCTGCGTGGAGTAAGCGTGCGGGGGGGCCCACGGATCAATTTTTGCACTGGGGCCCCATAGGTCATGTGCACGCCACTGGCGGGGAGACCCTTAACACCGGGCGATGGACCTTGTCCGTCACGCATTAAAATTAACACCAGATCGCGGCAATGGCGGGGTTAACGGTGCTCCGGTCTGCCTCTATATCAGAGGTAGACCGGGAGCACCCGATTGTGCTGCCCCTGCAGCAGTGCTCGCTCTGACAGGCTGTCAGAGCGAGCTCATGTACTGCATGTACTTACCTTCCGCCTCCCTGCACTTCCGGGTTCAGTATGAAGTGCAGGGAGATGGATCAGTGAGGATCCTGCTTCCTGTTAAAAAAATAAAAAATAAAGTTAATTTAAAATCCCACCCCCCTTTACCCATTTTAATAAAAAATTAACCCATTCCCTGCCAATTGATAACTGAGTACAGTGATCAATTGGCAGGGTATACATTTTACTATGATCTGATTTTTTTTTAACCCCTAATTTTATTTTACTAATTAATTTAAATATATTAAAATAATATATTTAGCTAGCTGGGGTGGGTGGAAGTTAGTGGGGAATTGGGGAATTTGGTGTTAGGCTAACTAGGGGTTAACGTTAAAAAAAGTTTTAAAATAAGCTTTCGAAAGTTAAAAATAAATGTTTTAATAACGTTTAAGTAAAAAAAAAAACACCCCCCTTTACCCAGTCCAAATAAAAATTAACCCCTTCCCTGCCATTTTGATCACTGCCTACAGTGATCAAAATACAGATCACAGTATTATACTGTGATCTAAATTTTTTTAACCCCTGAGTTTTAACTATTATTCATTTTTTTAAGGGTTCAATATATTTAATTAATTAATTTAAATATTTTATAATTATATATTTTGCTAGCTGGGGTGGGTGGGAGTTATGGGAACGTGGGGAATTTACTGTTAGTGCTGCTTACTGCTAGTTAGGGGTTAACGGTAAAAAAAAAAAAAGCTTATAAAAATGTTAAATCTGTAAAAAAAAGTTTTAAGAAAGTTTAGGAAAGTTGAAAAAAATTAATAAGCAAAACAAAAGTTTAAAAACTAGTTTTAAAAAGTAAAAAAAAGTAAAAAAAAAGTAAAATAATACATTTAAAAACGCTCATCACCCTCCTAGCCCGGGCACTCAACCCCAAACAACAGTTCAAAACCATAACAGCGATCCGAAACAAGACAGGGCAGATCACACACGACCCCTCGGAAATCAACCAGGTCTTTACGGAGCTCCTGGCAAATATATATGACCACTCCCCGGACGTAAATAGTAACAATGCGACATATGCGAACACTGTCGCAAACTACTTGAACAAAACAAAATTACCACATCTCACGGCGGAGAACATGCTGACACTAAATGCCCCAATAGAGGATGAGGAGGTCGACAAAGCCATCTCAGCACTTAAAGGTAACAAGGCCCCGGGACCGGACGGGTACGATGGTTCCTACTATAAGATCCTTAGAGACACCCTAACCCCACGACTAGTTAAGGTATATGCGGAATGGATGGACGGAGGACATCCCAACCCAGAAACTCTAACAGCAGACATCACCCTCATCCCGAAACCCGGTAAAGACCCGTCGGAGGCGGGGAACTATAGGCCCATTTCGCTTATAAACTTCGATGTTAAGTTGTTCGCCAAAATTCTAGCGACTCGTCTAAACCCCTTGCTGACAAAACTGGTCCACCCGGATCAGGTCGGTTTTGTGCCATCTCGACAATTATACGAGAACACTAGGAGAGGCGCTGATGTCATATGGTGGGCAGTGAGGACCCGGACGCCTTCTCTGGTCCTTTCCCTGGACGCGGAGAAGGCGTTCGATAGGGTCCTGTGGCACTACCTCTTCTCGCTCTTGGAGCACCTCCGAATGCCGGAGAGGTTCATAAGGGGCATAAAGGCCCTATACACCGCACCCAGGGCGCAGACAGCTGTCCCAGGAGCGGCTACGACCCCATTCACGCCTGCCAACGGCACCAGGCAGGGCTGCCCCCTCTCCCCCTTATTGTTCGTCCTAGCGCTTGAACCACTTTTGCAACGGATAAGGGAAGACGGGAACATCCCAGGCATAAAGGCAGGGGGAGAGGAGTACAAAGTTTCAGCGTACGCTGACGACATAATGGTCACAATCACCAACCCCCAGAGATCCCTGCCACACCTTCTCTCCCTCCTAGACGAATACGGGCAAGTATCAGGCTATAAAGTTAATCTTGATAAATCAGTGGCGATGCCACTGGAATTGAATACAGCAGAAATCATTGCCATACAAGCCAGCCACCCCCTTCACTTCTCGAGAACCGAAGTCAAATACTTAGGGATCAAATTAACCGCAGACCCAGAGAAGCTTTACGACGCGAATTACACACCCACGGTGCAAAAACTATGCAAAGACATAGACAAATGGCAAGAGAAGCCAATCTCATGGATTGGGCGGCTTCATGCCATAAAAATGACGCTGCTTCCACGCCTATTGTTCTTGTTTCAGGCTCTACCGGTCAAAATTAGTAAACAAGACCTCACCACACTACAAAGACACATAGATAACTTCATATGGGCACAAAAACGACATAGAATAGCCAGACAGGTGTTGTATCGACCGAAGTTAAGAGGAGGGCTTGGACTCCCAAATTTACATCTTTACTACTTAGCGGCCCAATTAGCCCAAATAGTGGCGTGGCACGCTCCAGAAGGCTCCCATAGGTGGGTCGACCTGGAAACTAAGCTCATGGGCCCAGACCTACCACAATACTGGATATGGGTCCCCAAACAAGACAGACCCGCCCTAAACACTACCTGCCCGGCCGTCCTAAACTCAGTTAGAATTTGGGACAAGACGGCTATTAAATACGCACTCAAGCACACCCCCTCGCCACTGACACCGTACTTGAGAAACAAGGCGTTTGAGCCCGGGCTGAGCGCAAGGGACTTTAGGGGCTTGGAGAGCACGGGGATGCAGAGATACAGACAAATGTACGAAGGTGGAGCCTTCAGAACGTTTGACAGTCTTAAACTCCTGACGACCCTGACTACAAAGGACGTATTCCGCCACATACAACTACGAGACTTCGCCAGATCTCCAGAGGTTAAAAAAGCAGCACACGCCCCAATGACATTCTACGAACAGCTATGTAATGCCGAAACCGTACAAAAAGGCTTAATAACCGCTATTTATTCACATCTTAGCGCCCCCGTCAAAGACGACACAGATCCGCGATATATTAACCAATGGGAGACGGACCTGGGAGGGACGTTGGAGGGAGAGGACTGGGTTGACATATGGGAAGCGACAGCCAAAACCTCTATTTGCGTACTACACCAAGAGCAATCCTATAAAATGCTTATGAGATGGTACACCACACCAGTACAACTACACAAAATGGGTAAAACCACGACCGACATATGCTGGAAGGGATGCGGGGGTAAGGGCACCTTCATACATATGTGGTGGGAATGCCCCGAAATGCACAAATACTGGACGCGCATACAGACGCTCTTGACGGACGTTCTTTTGAAACCTATTGCGCTGGATCCCTGGTCGATCTTATTATCCAAACCCATAGACGGCCTCCCCAGGACAGAACAACGACTCTTTGACAAAATCACACTAGCGGCCAGAAGGGCCATTGCCCAAGCATGGCTAAAACCTGACCTACCCACAGACGCAGACGTAACTGTAAAAATCAAAGACACATACCTGATGGACAAACTCACTGCCCAAATCAGAAACACAGAAAAATCTTTTCAAAAAATATGGCAACCCTGGGAAGACTACCTAGACGAATAGGGACCTTACGATATGACACTGACAGACAGAGGCTGCCTCACTCCGCCGCACCCCCCCCCCCCCCGCGACCGGTGCTTCCCCCCTCCCCCCCTCCCCACCCCCCAGCCTCTCATCCCTTCCCACCCTTCCCACCTCCCCCCCCATTGTTCTTATTTTTCACCATTTCCAGCTGTTGGTTGCACAAACAACAATCAGCTAGACATATTATAACAGATTCTTATGCTTCTCTCGAACACAACAATACATTACCTTGTCCTCTTTATCTATACGCGGCCTAAAGACCGTAGAGGCTAATATACAACTAGCTTACGCTACAAGACACACATCGCATCCTGGAGGTCGACCTCGGTATGAGCCGTAACACCTCATAGAGCCAGCTCAGCACCGACACGACTCACAGTTGTCAAAGCCTATACGGCCACAGGCAACACAAACCGTAAATCACCACCATGACTCACTCTATGTGAAGCGACTTATCTATAACACTGTCCATCTACAATGTATTGTTCTGATTCATTTCAATGTTTGCATTGTATTGTACTGTTCTATTTTTATACTATTGTTTTTTCCTGTTCCCCTGAATACAGGGCTGAAACGGCCCCCCCCCCCTCCCCTTTTTTTTTTTTTTTTTCCTTGATATTTCATTTAAAAGCGACACGGAGCGGCATGAATCACCACCTAATATGCGAAAACATCATCTGTCTACTGATGTATAACCTGTAAAAATGTTTGTACTCGGCCCCTGCGTGAGCCACTGTATTTCGAAATGCCGCACTCCGTGCCGACTCAAAAATAAAGAATTTAAAAAAAAAAAACGCTCATTACCACTACATCTGGAACAAACTAGAGAAAAAAATGATCCCATGCTAAGGTTTCAAATACGCCTTTTGAATTACCCCAGGGTGTATGCTTTAATAAATAGTATGTGTTTGTGGGGAAGTCTCAATAACCAACCATCTAAAGTACTCCAAAATGAAACATGGACACAGCGTAAAACTTCAAAGTTAGAAAAAAACTGAATGGCTGCATCTCAAATGTGCCCCTTCAACATCCACATATGCCTGGCAAAGGTACGTATTGCTGTACTCAGACGACATAGCTGAGCAACATATGTAGTATAATACAGTCGTAGCACACATCAGGTTTGCAAAATATGCTGTGCAAACTCACTTTGTGTGTCAAAAAGGCAGAAAAAACGCTTATTACCACTACACTTGGTACAAGCTAGCGGAAAAATTATCAGTCAAACTGCTATAATACCCCAAATTGAATTAAAGGAACACTATAGTCACCTAAATTACTTTAGCTAAATAAAGCAGTTTTAGTGTATAGATCATTCCCCTGCAATTTCACTGCTCAATCCTCTTTCATTTAGGAATTAAATCACTTTGTTTCTGTTTATGCAGCCCTAGCCACACCTCCCCTGGCTATGATTGACAGAGCCTGCATGAAAAAAAAAAAACTGGTTTCACTTTCAAACAGATGTAATTTACCTTAAATAATTGTATCTCAATCTCTAAATTTAACTTTAATCACATACAGGAGGCTCTTGCAGGGTCTAGCAAGCTATTAACATAGCAGGGGATAAGAAAATCTTAATTAAACAGAACTTGCAATAAAGAAAGCCTAAATAGGGCTCTCTTTACAGGAAGTGTTTATGGAAGGCTGTGCAAGTCACATGCAGGGAGGTGTGACTAGGTTGCATAAACAAAGGGATTTAACTCCTAAATGGCAGAGGATTGAGCAGTGAGGCTGCAGGGGCATGTTCTATACACCAAAACTGCTTCATTAAGCTAAAGTTGTTCAGGTGACTATAGTGTCCCTTCAAATCAGCCTATCAAAATTCTACTGTAAATACTGAAAAAGACAGGTCTATATGGCACTGTAGCTTCACGAAATAGTGCCAAAGACATACAATCGGGGTAGCGTTGTACTCAGCAGATGTAGCTGAACACAAAATAAAGTTTTGTGCAGGAATAGCACACACCAACTTTACAAAATACACATGAGAAGTTCTTTGTTATAAGTTTGTGTGCCAAAACCCCCCCAAAAAACACAATTTTACTTATTTAGAAGAGATTGGCGGTGAAATGGCTACATTGTCGAAAAAATTGTCGAAACAACCTTAGGTAAATAGCCTGTGGTGTCTACTTTATATAAATATATACTTTTGTGTGGCAATTTTGTTTTCTTTTATGGCTATTAAGCTTACAAGACAAACATACCAAATTCTAAAATCGCTCCACATTAAAAGTTTATTTTACTCCTTGTGCTTTGTGACCTGTAACTACCAAAAAAAAACCTTAAAATTCCAGACACAGTATATATTCTGTAAATCAGAACAACCAAATGAATTTATTTTTAATTACTTTCCTTAACCTGCACTATTCATGCACACATGAAGAGCATGGAGATGCTGAACGCTAGTGAAGCACACTGTATTAAGCTGCACTTCTGGTGACTATAGTGTCCCTTTTTTTTTTTAACAATATGCTATATCCTCCTTTGAAGGAGGGAAGCAGTGAAATATTTGAACAAGTCAAACTAAATTGTTGATGATTTTTCACAAGGTAGTTTGAAATATTTTAAGGCTGTCAGAAAATGCAAAAAAATGTATAGTTAAATCACTTAAATGAATATTTTAGGTATTGTAATACTTTTTTAATAACTATGCTTATTTTTTGCATGACTCATAATAACTTGGTTGTTTCAGTGACTGGACTTTTTTTCCCTCTCTTGGTAAAGGGAAGCACTTAAATTCGGAATAATTTATAATAATATATTAATACCAGATTAAGAGTAAATTGGAACAAGTGGGAAATGCCACAAATTAAAAAAAATATCTTTAATGTATCTACTTTATTATTTTGAATATTATAATATTTAATGTTAAGTTTTGGAAAAGGTTCAAATAGTGAACACTTGTTAAATAAAACACAGATGCTTATCAAAGAATGGGTTGAAACACATAAAGATTGTTACGAACCTAATAATTTTATGTTTAATGCACTTATCTACATTTTTGGGATATCATAATAAGTGAATATCTCCATTCATGTGGAACCACTTAAATAAAATAATACCTAAGTAGTGATATTTACTGGGATGTGGTTTGAATAGGTGAGGACTGTCACAAAGTAAAAAATGAACACTTAATGTTTATTTAGTTTTTAATAATAATTTTACAATATATGTTTTGGGAGCACTCCTTATATATTACAATATTTAGGGATTAGGTTTAAATTGTGTGTGTGCTTTCTCTTCACTATCTTAAAGGAAAGGAAGTAATATACCCTCGGTAGTCTCTCCGTATTTGCGGGTTAAAGTATTGCAGATATGTCTTATGGGAAGTCATATGTGCGAGTATATTTTAAAGTTTCACTGGGGATTGTGGGATATTGTATGTATGTTTGAAAGTTAGATTTTTAACAGATTATTCCTACGGGAAGCCATATGTGTGAGTATTTTTAGGAAAATATAAAAAGCCTCCCCGGGAATTGAAGGTTATTGTATGTATGTTTGTATGATGGGTTTTTATGTGTTCTGGTGTATTGCGTAAAACTTTTGGCTATTGGTTTATTATTAAACATATACTCTCCTAATATGAAGCAAATACATTTTATTAACAGACTCTTGAACATTTTTCAAAATTGCATTGAATGTACTTTTTAAGTATAGGGGATAGAGATGTCCCGAATAGTTCGCTGGCAAATAGTTCCTGGCGAACATAGCTTGTTCGCGTTCGCCACGGTGGGCGAACATATGTGATGTTCGGTCTGCCCCCTATTCGTCATCATAGAGTAAACTTTGACCCTGTACCTCACTGTCAGCAGACACATTCCAGCCAATCAGCAGCAGACCCTCCCTCCCAGACCCTCCCACCTCCTAGACAGCATCCATTTTAGATTCATTCGGAAGCTACATTCTTTTTTTTGTATTCTTTATTTTTGAAGTGCAGTGAACATACACATAGTGACAATGACATATGGTGCAACGCAAAACGTTGGAATACAGACTTAGAGTTATGAAACAAAATGTCAAGAGGAGCTGCACATTTTTAAAATATAAAACAATCATGCTAGGTAAACTTGTCTTGATATAAGTGAAAAGCATGGCATAGGGAAATCGTCAGACATGTTGAGAGTGTTCGCAAGTTTGAATACACATGCTTGAACTGAAGAGGGGTAAGGGGATTAACACCACCAGTTATAGATCAACATGTGTGAATCAGAATATCAAAACTAGAAATAAGTAGACTAAATAACCTCTTAGTGAGTGCTGTTAAATGCTAGACAACTGACTACACCTCATAACAAGGGCATTTTAGATTCTCAGCAGCAGAGATGTTTTAGCCAATTCCTCTGACATGCTTCAGAGAGTGGTGGTCTCTACTCGCATCCATGTGCCGCTTAGTAGTGCTTCCACCGTCTGCCCGGTGCACCAGAGGATCGCTCAGACCACGAGGGTCAGCAGGTCGGCACATCAGCACCCTTGCTCCCCGAGCCCAGTCCACTGTGGAAGAAGATGCCTGGTCGCCCCCCAGCCCTCCAGCTTCAGTATATGTAACATGTGAGGTTCTGGGATCGGTCCTGTTCAGTCGTGGCCGGCTGGTTGGCGTGCCATCCCCCCTGGCTCTCTGTTCCGAAGGAGAGCACAATGCTGGGGCACCTCTGGAGATCTCTTCCATCCTAGGTGAGGTGAGTAGCAAAGCCCTCTGCCGTGATTCAATCCGATTCCAGAAGGCTGCACAGAGAGCATCAAAGGCTGCATGGAACTTAGCTTCCCAGTGTGGGCTTGATTGCTCTGTCGGAGTGGTGGCCATCTTAGCTGTGACACGATGGCTCGTTTTGTCAGGGTGAGTAGTGGCCATTTAGCCTTGTGGGTTACTTTATCCTTTCCCTGGTAGGGACCGGGATAACCCCCACCGGTCCAGAGGGGGGGGGGGGAAAGGGGCTGAAGATATGAGGTGCAGACACGATGAGAGCTCCAGGCCGGGAGATTGGCCGCTTCTCCCTGCCTCAGAACCCCCAGAGCAGATAGGCCGCAGGACAGTGCGTAGTCATAGGCTGCTACAAACTTGATCGGGCAAGCTCCCTGGTGTTCAGGAACTGGTAAGTGTTCAGTGAGCAACCTCCAAAGGTATTATTCCCTCTGTGGGTCTCACTTTGCAGGCTGTATGCAGGGAGCTCACTTCATGCACGTCCGTCCGCCATGCTGGCCAGGCCCCGCCCCCCCCAGAAGCTGCATTCTTAGTGAGAGGAGGGACAGTGTAGCTGCTGCTGATTTAATAGGGAAATCGATAGCTAGGCTAGTGTATTCAGTGTCCACTACAGTCCTGAATGACTCATCTGATCTCTGCTGTAAGGACAGCACCCCAAAAAGCCCTTTTTAGGGCTAGAACATCAGTCTGCTTTTTTTTTTTTTCCTGTGTAATCTAATTGCAGTTGCCTGCCTGCCAGCGTGTGTGTCAGGCTCACAGCGTATACTGTGCCCACTTGCCCAGTGCCACCACTCATATCTGGTGTCACAATAGCTTGCATTAAAAAAAAACAAAAACTTTTTTGACTGTAATATAATAGCAGTCAGTTTCCTTCACACGTGTGCGTTTCAGGGCCTGTCAGGGCAACTCATATCTGGTGTAACAGTAGTGTACATTAAAAAAAAAAAAAACTAGAAATTTGAGTGTGAAATAATAGCAGTCAGTTTCCATTACACGTGTGCGTTTCAGGGCCTGCCAGGGCACAGTGTCACACCAGCGCAACTCATATCTGGTGTAACAGTAGTGTACATTTAAAAATAAAAAAACAACACTCTTTTGACTGTGAAATAATAGCAGTCAGTTTCCTTCACACGTGTGCGTTTCAGGGCCTGCCAGGGCACAGTGTCACACCAGTGCAACTCATATCTGGTGTAACAGTAGTGCACATTAAAAAAAAAAATATTTTTTGACTGTAATAGATTGAATAGCAGTTAGTTGTCTGCAAGCGTGTGTATCAGGCCTACAGCGTCTACTCTGCCAACTTCTGCCAGTGCACAGTGCCACTCATATCTGTTGTCACAGTAGCTTGCACGCATAGTACCACTAATCGAAAATGACAGGCAGAGGCATGCCACCCCGCAGGGGCCTTCATGGTCGTGGTGCTGTGATTCCCTTTGGCCCTAGAATAATGCCCAGTGTTCAGAGGCCACATACCCTGAACTCGAAAAGTTCTGAGGACATAGTTGACTGGCTAACACAGGACACCCAATCTTCTACAGCTTCCGCTCGGAACCTTGACGCACCATCCTCCTCCAGCTTAGCTTTGGGCACCTCTCAAGTTACCACTCGCCCGCCTGCCGCCACCACCAACACTAGCACCACAGCCGCTTCACTTGATCTGTCAGAGTAGTTATTTACACATCAGTTGGAAGAAATGAGTGATGCGCAACCATTATTGCCAGAGGATGTAGATAACAGGGATATGTCTCAGTCAGGCAGCATTACACACATGGACGTACGGTGTGATGATGATGTTGTACCCGCTGCTGCTTCCTTTGCTGAGTTGTCAGATACAAGTGAAGCGGTTGATGATGACGATGCGTCCGTGGATGTCACGTGGGTGCCCGCTAGAAGAGAAGAAGAACAGGGGAAAAGTTCAGATGGGGAGACAGAGAGGAGGAGGAGACAAGTTGGAAGCAGGGGAAGGTCATCGCAAGGAGCTAGTGGCACAGTCAGACAGCATGCATCGGCACCCGGGGTCAGACAGACAGCACGCCAATCAACGCATGCTGTTGCCACCACCAGAATGCCGTCATTGCAGAGCTCAGCAGTGTGGCATTTTTTTTGTGTGTCTGCCTCTGACAACAGCGATGCCATTTGCAACCTATGCCAAAAGAAACGGAGTCATGGGAAGTCCAACACCCACCTAGGTACAACTACTTTGCGAAGGCACATGATCACACATCACAAACACCTATAGGATCAACACATGAGTACAAGCAGCACACAAACTCAAAGCCGCCATCCTCCTCCTGGTTCAGCATCTTCAGCCACGTCAACCACTCCTGTCCTCCTTGCCCCCTCTCAACCATCCGCCACTCCGTCTCTCGCCTTGAGCAGTTCCTGCTCATCTGCCAACAGTCAGGTGTCTGTCAAGGACATGTTTGAGCGTAAGAAGCCAATGTCACAAAGTCACCCCCTTGCCCGGCATCTGACAGCTGGCTTGTCTGAACTCTTAGCCCGCCAGATTTTACCATACAAGCCGGTGGAGTCTGAGGCGTTCCAAAAATTTGTAGCTATTGGGACACCGTAGTGGAAGGTACCCGGCCAAAATTTATTTGCACAAAAGGCAATCCCCAACCTGTACTCGATTGTGCAAAAGGAAGTAATGGCATGTCTGGCACACAGTGTTGGGGCAAGGGTCCATCTGACCACTGATACCTGGTCTGCAAAGCATGGTCAGGGCAGGTATATCACCTACACTGCGCATTGGCTAAACCTGCTGACGGCTGCCAAGCATGGAATGCGTGGCTCTGCAGAGGAGTTGGTGACACCGCCACGACTTGCAGGCAGGCCTGCTGCCACCTCCTCTACTCCTCCTACTCCATCCTCTTCCATAACCTCCTCGGCTAAGTCCTCTTCTGCTGCTGCGTCTTGCTCCACATCAACGGCACCCCCCCAGCTCCCCAGGTACTATTCCACATCCTGGATACGGCAGTGTTATGCCGTCTTGGGGTTGACTTGCCTGAAAGCAGAGAGTTACACCGGACCAGCACTCCTGTCCGCCCTGAACGCACAGGTGGATCAGTGGGTGACTCCGCACCAACTGGAGATCGGCAAAGTGGTTTGTGACAACGGAAGAAATTTGTTGGCGACATTGAATTTGGGCAAGTTGACACATGTGCCATGCATGGCACATGTGTGTAATCTGATCGTACAACGCTTTGTGCATAAGTACCCAGACTTACAGGACATCCTGAAGCAGGCCAGGAAGGTGTGTGGCCATTTCAGGCGTTCCTACACGGCCATGGCGCACTTTTCAGATATCCAGCGGCGAAACAACATGCCAGTGAGGCGCTTGATTTGCGACCGCCCGACACGTTGGAATTCCACACTCCTAATGTTCGACCGCCTACTCCAACAAGAAAAAGCCGTTAACGACTATTTGTATGACCAGGGTGCTAGGACAGTCTCTGCGCAGCTGGGAATTTTTTTGCCACGTTACTAGACACTCATGCGCAATGCCTGTAGGCTCATGCGTCCTTTTGAGGAGGTGACAAACCTAGTCAGTCGCACTGAAGGCACCATCAGCGACATCATACCATTTGTTTTCTTCCTGGAGCATGCCCTGCAAAGAGTGCTGGATCAGGCCATAGATGAGCGTGAAGAGGAAGAGGAAGAGTTGTGGTCACCATCACCACCAGAAACAGCCTTATCAGCATCGCTTGCTGGACCTGCGGCAACGCTGGAAGAGGATTGTGAGGAAGAGGAGTCAGAGGAGGAATGTGGCTTTGAGGAGGAGGAGGAAGACCAACCACAACAGGCATCCCAGGGTGCTCGTTGTCACCTATCTGGTACCCGTGGTGTTGTACGTGGCTGGGGGGAAGAACATAACTTCATTGAGATCACTGAGGAGGAGGAACGGGAAATGAGTAGCTCGGCATCCAACCTTGTGCAAATGAGGTCTTTCATGCTGTCGTGCCTGTTGAGGGACCTTCGTATAAAAAGGCTGAAGGAGAACGACCTGTACTGGGTGTCCACGCTACTAGACCCCCGGTATAAGCAGAAAGTGCCTGAAATGTTACCGAATTACCGCAAGTCGGAAAAGATGCAGCAGTTCCAAAATAAATTAAAAAGTATGCTTTACACAGCGTATAAGGGTTTTGTCACAGCACAACGGGAATCTAACAGGGGGAGAGGTGAAGATAATCCTCCTCCTCCCACGACCACGCCGGCAAGGACAGGACGCTTTACAGACGTGTTGTTGATGGAGGACATGCGGAGCTTTTTAAGTCCTACGCATCGCCACAGCCCTTCGGGGTCCACCCTCAGAGAACGAGTCGACCGACAGGTAGCAGACTACTTAACTGCAGATATCGACACTCTGAGGAGTGATGAACTCCTTGACTACTGGGTGTGCAGGCTTGACCTGTGGCCTGAGCTATCCCAATTTGCGATAGAACTTCTGGCCTGCCCCGCTTCAAGTGTCCTGTCAGAAAGGACCTTCAGTGCAGCATGAGGTATTGTCACTGAGAAGAGAAGTCGCCTAGGTCAAAAAAGTCTAGATTACCTCACCTTTATTAAGATGAATGAGGGATGGATCCCGAAGCGACTGACAGTGGGCGATACATTCGACTAAAAAAGGCTTGATTAAACTGATAAGAATAGTACTACTTAACACACCACTCCTATCTGGTGGCACATTAGATTGCACGCGCAGTGCCCCAAATTTGAAGTAGGAGGACCGACGAAGCATCTTTTTCCATCTCCCGGTTCCTAAAATCGATGTCATATACACGTCCCCTGATAGGGGACGTAATAGGGATTAAACTGATAAGAATAGTACTACTTAACACACCACTCCTATCTGGTGGCACATTAGATTGCACGCGCAGTGCCCCAAATTTGAAGTAGGAGGACCGACCAAGCATCTTTTTCCATCTCCCAGTTCCTAAAATCGATGCCATATACACGTCCCCTGATAGGGGACGTAACAGGGATTAAACTGATAAGAATAGTACTACTTAACACACCACTCCTATCTGGTGGCACATTAGATTGCACGCGCAGTGCCCCAAATTTGAAGTAGGAGGACCGACCAAGCATCTTTTTCCATCTCCCGGTTCCTAAAATCGATGCCATATACACGTCCCCTGATAGGGGACGTAACAGGGATTAAACTGATAGGAATAGTACTACTTAACACACCTTATAATAACGCAGAGAGAGGCAATGCAGAGAGAGGAGTCTGAAGAAGAGGAGTCAGAGGAGGAAGGTGGCTTTGAGGAGGTGGAAAACCAAACACAGCAGGCGTCCCAGGGGGCTTGTTGTCACCTTTCGGGGACCCTTGGTGTTGTACGTGGCTGGGTGGAGGAAGAGACCTTCAATGACATCAGTGAGGACAAGGAACGGGACATGGCTAGCTTGGTATCCAACCTTGTGCAAATGGGGAGTTTGCGGTTGTGCAAATGGACTGTTTGCGGTTGTTTGCGGTGCGTTAAACGGGGAGTTTGGTCTGTCACTGTGAAGCGGGCGTAACCCTTACACTACCTGATCGATACAACATCATACCTGATGTTTTAAAGCATGTTTTTCCAAACAATTTAGGAATGTTAGGTGATTTATGCCCTTTATAGATTAAAACCAGACTCTGCATCAACTATGTAATTTTCCATGGGAGTTTTGCCATGGATCCCCCTCCGGCATGCCACAGTCCAGGTGTTAGTCCCCTTGAAACAACTTTTCCATCACTATTGTGGCCAGAAAGAGTCCCTGTGGGTTTTAAAATTCTCCTGCCTATTGAAGTCTATGGCGGTTCGCCCGGTTCGCCAACATTTGCGGAAATTCGCGTTCGCCGTTCGAACGGAAAATTTTATGTTCGCGACATCTCTAATAGGGGATTTTAATTGTGTAGCAAGCATCTACATGGACAACGCAGGATTTAAATTTTAGAGTGCTTGATTTGGTAAAAAGATCAATATAACATGGCAGAGAATATTCAAATTTATTAAGAAATTTTTGAACTCTAAGTGCGAACCTAAGCCTGAGAGGGTTCTGCTTTAATTTAACCTCTGTATCCTTCCAGCTAACTTTAAAGTGTTATTTCAGGTTTTCCTCAAAAAGAAAACAATTATAGCCAGGAATTGAAAAAATTGACATAATTTAGTGGAAGGAAGTTAGAAAGCAGATAATTTTAAAGTTTTAGATAATTTCTGAAAATTTCAGATAGTTTCTGAAATTTGAAATATCAAGCAGTGATAGAAAATAGCTACTCTATTGCAAATCATTAAAGGTACACTAAAGTCACCAAAACAACTTTAGCTTAATGAAGCCGTTTTGGTGTATAGACCATGCCACTGCAATCTCAATGCTCAATAATCTGCCATTTAGAAGTTAAATCACTTTGTTTATGAACCCTAGTCACACCTCCCTGCATGTGACTTGCACAGCCTTCTTAAACACTTCATGTAAAGTCATCTAAAGTTTATCATTCCTTTATTGCAAGTTCTGTTTAATTTAGATTTTCTTATTCCCTGCTATATTAATAGCTTACTAGACCCTGCAAAAGTCACCTGTATGTGATTAAAGTTCAATTTACAGAGCAAGAGATACAATTGTTTAAGGTAAATTACATCTGATTGAAAGTGAAACCAGTTTTTTCATCAGTCTGTGTCAATCAGAGCCAGGGGAGGTGTGGCCAGGGCTGCATAAACAGAAACAAAGTGATTTAACTCCTAAATGGCAGTGAATTGAACAGTGAAACCTGAGAGGCATGATCTATACACTAAAACTGCTTCATTAAGCTAATGTTGTTTAGGTGACTATAGTGTTCCTTTAACTAACTAAATTTTGTGCAATGTGTAACCCCTGGGTAGCAGAGACCCCTAAATTTTAAAATAATTAAAATAATATAATACAGGATAATCTGCATGTAGAACTAGTCACCATGGAGCTAAGCAGGACACCATTAATGTGATGTATTTGTGTTTATGAATAAGTGTATATTATAATAATACTTTTAACCAGTTTTGTAAAGACACTTTATGTTTGTAAAGTTGTATGTGCTATAACCTATATGCTGAATAAAAATTAAAAAAGAACACCCTAGCACTCTATTAACCCCTTGAGGACCGATGACGGTTCAGGACCGTCATCGGAAACATCCCCTTGAGGACCGATAACGGTCCTGAACCGTCATAACGGTCTTGGGGTACTTACCTGATCGCCCCAGCGGCGATCAACGTGTTACCCGGTCCAAGGAGACTGCCTGTCTGCCCAGACAGTCTCCCCGCGGCAGATCAGGACCCCGCGGCCACGTGATCGCTCGATCACATGACCGCAATAGGTGCCTGTGTATCTGCAGAGCATATCATACATGTTTAGATACGACTAGTTCGTTGCTTCCCCACATGAAAAAACAGAAATCATCCCCAGTCAGCGTCATAAGCATTGATCGGCTGTAATTACAAAGGTAAAAAGTGTAGCCAAAGGTCTCCTAAGCTGTGCCTTCGTGGGCACCTGTCTAAAGTAAGAAGGAGTTAGCTAACTGTGCTCTGGGAAAGAAAAATAGAGAGATAGCCCTAAAGGGTACTGAGTTAAGTAACGGTTCAACTAGACTGTGCCTTCATGGGCACCTATCGGTATAAATACAGAGCTGAACTAGACTCAAACTGTTAATGTATCCTATGTTTGTAAGTCTAGTACAAAGAAAAGATAGCTGCACCCTCTAAAAATATACCAGAGTTAGGCTACAATCAAGCTGGTGGAGAGATCTGTTTAAATTCGTCTGATTTGGTAGTCAGCAGGAGGAAGGGGATCCGAGGTGTAGCAAGATAACAAAATAAATAATAGTCTATGGACACGGTAGCCCAAGAGAGAGTATTTAACATTAACGTCAAATCGGATCCAGTGTCAGGAGCCCCGACGCGCGTTTCGCCGAACATAGGCTCATCAGGGGGAACTGACTCCCCAAACAAGGTAAGTTTAAATAGCCCGCCATAAGTCTTGATTGGACCAGCCACAGAGGTGACGTAATGGGCTGGCTTTCCAACCTACGGTGGCTCGACACACTCAAATAAGTGAGAAAGGCGTTTTGAAGTATATATGGAATAGAATATAGAATAGTATATTGCCTGATAACGAAGTGATTGAACATTAGTAAGGAGAATCAAGAACATTAATATATACTATTCATATTGTGCAAAGCCAAAATTGTAATAATAATGATAAGGTTTGTAAAGAAACAAGATTAGTTGAGAAGTTCCCCAAAAGAAAGTTAAAATATCTGCTATCAAAGCATAAGTGGTAATTGTCAACATTTATTTGGATACAATTTGAAGACAATTGTAGATTAT
This sequence comes from Pelobates fuscus, assembly GCF_036172605.1. Taxonomy (NCBI): domain Eukaryota; kingdom Metazoa; phylum Chordata; class Amphibia; order Anura; family Pelobatidae; genus Pelobates; species Pelobates fuscus. Next base: position 116,200,266 of record NC_086317.1, read on the forward strand.
GCTAGCTTTAGTGTACCTATAATCTTAATTTTATTAATGACAGGAGGCGAGTATTTGCTTAAGTCTCTCTTTACTAGAACTCCACAGCAGCACAGAAAAACAACCAATCAGAAAAAAGTTAGGTACTATAAAACTCCCCTCCCCATGCATCATTTCCTCTTTCAAGCTGCGACAAAACAGAATAAAAGGCAGAAAACATCATGGGGAAGAAACAAAGTCCTATATACAACGATGTCCACCTTCCGAGAAGAGCTGTCAAACCAGATAACGTTGATGGACTGTAAACTGAAACGAGAGAAAAACAGAATCGAACAGGTTGATTAGCCAATGAAATGTACTCTGAATAAACATGCAGGTACCCAATGTAGCAACCAAAATTAACCTTAATATGTAGATATCCCAACCCTACTATGAAAACAGACATAAGAAACAAGTGACAGGTAGCAGAGACAACAAACAGTTGCATACGTACCTGATAATCTAAACTATAACATTAAACAAGGGAGGGATAAGAAAGGGTGGGAAATACTCGCCTCCTGTCATTAATAAAATTAAGATTATAGGTACACTAAAGCTAGCATAATCTACAATTTTATAACATGACAGGAGGCTTCGTATTTGCTGTTTCAACGCTCAATTCACCAATCCAACGCTGTTTGTGTCGCTGGTACCTATTCCAGGAAATAGAGTAGTCCTAATTGGACACCCAAGTACGATAAATGACAGACGGATCAAAGAAGATGCCAGCCAACGAAGCATCTCAAATACGGAAAAAAACACCATCCATTGATAGATCCATTGTACGTGGTGTTGCGACCTGTTTCCTAGTAGTCGGTCCACGAGCTGGCAAACTGACCTATCAGCCATATCCCTGTAGTTGTATAATATCGAAGGTCAATTTCGGACTTAGGGTCGCGAGAAGAAACTGCCACCATGTCTCAACTCATGATCCGTAAGGCGGCTCCTCCGCTTGTGCCAGGATCATTCGGCGATGTGGCCTTGCAGGTAGATCTCCAATCTCAAGGAATGCGCCTAAGTCCACCACCAAAATCGAAATAGAAACCGAAGAGGATCTTTTGTTCCTTCCTGTCCTACCCGGTGAGATGTCTCATCCGAGCATAAATTCATAATGCAGGCAAGAGTGTGGCCAAACCAGCCGTATTCTAAGTGATTCCAATATTCCAAATGGACTGTGTAATCCTCGGACACAGTAGAGAAAAGGAAAACCATTCAGGGTTCCTAACTGAACTTGTGTGGAGGAATGGTGGTTGACTATTCTGGGAATAGGGAATCCCAGAAATCTTCAAAGGAATGGGAAATGCAAACAGGAACGCAGATTTCCATCCAGAAATGCCCTTGTCCAAGAGTGAAAGATGTCTGTGTAGGAGTCGGGGCACACCAGGTACCTCCCTAAAGTCTCGTAGGTCTCCTCGACGATAGTGGAAAAGTAAGTTAGCGCGAATCCAACAAAAGGGCTCCCGTGAGGGATAAATAGAGAATAGACGGAGGGTCCTCCATCTCCGAACCATGATCACCAGGTATGCGCTCCGAGGAGAGGGTGCAGTCCTGCCATCTTATCCCAAGATCTGATGACCAGGAGGTGAAGACAACCGGGGTTTCCGGTCTTACCATGTGATCCATACGTACGGTTTTACCTTCAGACCGGGTAATAGGCCTTCCTTAATCTTGTTACCCAAGCAAGGCAGTGCCCGTTTGCTCCATGAAGGTCTCCGTATCTCCTGATATCTTGACATGTGAGAAAACAGAAAGCAATTCCCTGTATTATATGGTGCGAACATACCAAAACCTGCATTCTCGCAACACCGGAGGGCCATCCGTTAGCCGAACCATCTCCAGGAGTATGTGTAAATAAGTGGGGGTCTCCCCCCGTTATACCTCTACGAGTATTTATCGCGTGTCACAGCGGTCCGTATCCAGTAGATCCATACAGGAGATAGAATAGAGGGATCCAGTCTAAATAATGATATCTAGCATGACCATGTAGTCCTCTAGGACGAAGTCAGTAGCATGGATGACATCTCTAATTGAATGTAGGAGGGACGCCCCTCCATGTAGTCATCAACGTCTTGCACAGGAACAAGCCTGTGTGATGAACAAATGGCCGGCGCTGTAGAGCGTTGAGTGTATGAGAGAGCCGCGCTCTCTACTAATGTGATCGCATACCGTGATAGCGTCTGGCTGCTAGCCTGAGCGGGCCGCACCTGTTAATAACCAACAGCAGAGACTACATCCATGACCGGTTCTCTCTATGAGAATGTGTCCTCCAAACCTGTCCTCTGTATCCAGTCCAGTATCTGGTTGAGGTCGAGGGAGGGGCTGCGCCCTCTAATAACAAACAGTATCCGGTTCTGTATCTAAGAGGGTTTGTCCTCTGTCCCTGAAAATAAACATACTCTGATCGAGGTGATGGAGGGCCGCACCCTCCTGTAATGCAAACTAGAGTCCCTAGCGACTCAGGGCGACCAACTGCAGAGCACACCTCTTATAAATATCAGCATAAGGCTGAGGGCAATTTTCGGAAACAACGATGGAAAAACTATCAACCGACTATCCGGATCCCGTGCGTGCACGCGGGGTCCAGGAAGACCGTTGGTAGTCTGAGGAAAGCTGGAGACGTTCTCCGCAATCCCCGAGTGCCCGGGAGGTTGGAGGAGGTCAAGTCAGGCCTCTCGACGACCCGAGCGAAAAGGGAAAGGAAGTCATAAAAGACAAAAAGGCAACAAAAAACGTGGATAGGAGTAAATACACCAATTCTATCTCAGATAGAAGGCAAATAGCAGACCGGAAGGTAATAAAGGCAAGTCCCGCTGGACAGGGCCAGGAGCTAACCGAACGCGGGAGAAAAACACCGATACCTATAAGGATTCCGGGAGGCAGATACGGAGTAGCTGGTAAAGACAAGGAAGAAACACTGCTTTCTCCTGTAGGTGTCTGAGTACCGGTCCTTGCCTGTGCAAAGTTCTCCTTGGGGATGTGCCGTCGCCGGTTTGGAATAAACCGTGGATGTGTCCAGGTCTTCATAAGAAAACTTGTCCTTCGGGCAAGAGGCTTAGAGCCTTCACCCTTCCCACCATGTTCAGATGGTCGTATACTGGTGTCCACCTGGACATTATGGCAATGGTGTTTGTCAGGACATCTGCCTATCTCCATGTCTCCAGGCCCGCGGCCAAAGGGGGTTCAGTACCAATAGTGCAGGCCCGTCAGTAGGGCACAGGCCAGCCAGGCCAAACGAATGGACACAGAATGGTTAGCCAAGCGAATAGGCACCGACAGAGCAGGCCATTCAAGTAGGCAGCGACATAGCAGGTCGTTCTTATGGGCACAGACATAGCAGGCCATTCCTATGGGCACAGAGATAGCAGGCCGTTCTTATGGGCACAGACATAGCAGGCCGTTCCTATGGGCACAGACATAGCAGGCCGATCTTATGGGCACAGACATAGCAGGCCGATCGTATGGGCACAGACACAGCAGGTCGATCTTATGGGCCCAGACATAGCAGGCCGTTCATATGGGCCCAGACATAGCAGGCCATTCTCATGGGCACAGACACAGCAGGCCGTTCTCATGGGCACAGACACAGCAGGCCGTTCTTATGGGCACAGACATAGCAGGCCAATCAATGGGGCACAGACATAGCAGGCCAATCAATGGGGCACAGACATAGCAGGCCAATCAATGGGGCACAGACATAGCAGGCCGATCCTGGGTTGTATATGAGATCATATGATTATATGTTATTTATATAGCACCTTCCAATTCCGCAGCGTTTAACCATGGGCCTTGAATGAGTAAATTGCAGATCTTCAGAGCACTCTGACATAGGGCCCTCAGACATCAACCCTTTTAAACAGCGTAATGTTGTGTGAATAACTTGAACCAGGCCGGGCAGTTCCTAAATGCCCAGCAGGCAAATAGCGGTATCCCCGCCGCATTGGGTATAAGCGGAAGTTGTGTCAGTGATTACCGTGTCCATGAAAGTAAGATGCATTGAGCGATACGCTCCTTACTGTGAAGTGGTATGCACATGTTCACACAGATCTGCTCGATGTTGCAATCATTAATATAGATACCATCCTCATCTTTGGAAATATTGTAAAGTATCAGTGCAGACTGGTCGTCCCATACCAGTTTGAGCCAGATCCAGGTCTGGTAACCTTACATCTATGCCATGGACGGTGAATTCTCACCATAGTAATCTCCTCTGAGACCCCATGGCTGGACCCGAAAAAATATATACTATGAAGCACATGAATCCTAGATCCTAATACCTGTAACTCACAGAAATCCGTGATAGACACTGTCAGCAAAAAACTCACAGTATCCTGAGATATAGACAGTCAGCCAAACTCACAGCGATCTGTGATATACGCTGTCAGTAAAACTCACAGTATCCCACGATATACACTATCAGCAAAACTCACAGAAAACTGTGACATGCACTGTCAGTAAGACACACTGCAATCTGCAATATACACCGACAGTAAAACACGCAGAAATCTGTGATACACACCATCAGCAAACTGCGACGAACACTCTCAGCAAACCGCGACGTACACTGTCAGCAAACTGCGACGTACACTGTCAGCAAACCGCGACGTACACTGTCTGCAAACCGCGACGTACACTGTCAGTAAACCGCGACGTACACTGTCAGCAAACTGCGACGTACACTGTAAGCAAACCGTGACGTACACTCAGCAAACAGTGACATACACTGACCGTAAGCAGTGACATACACTGACCGTAAGCAGTGACCTACACTGACTGTAAACAGTGACATATACTGACAGAAAACAGTGACATACACTGACATAAAACAGTGACATACACTGACAGAAAACAGTGACATACACTGACAGAAAACAGTGACATACAATGACAGAAAAACAGTGATATACACACACACACACACAGTAAAACACATAGCTAGATAAACAACTGTCATAGAACACATAAGCCTGACATGAAAGGAAATCTTATATAAAAACCATAAAGCTCACAGCCAGCTGTGAGATATATACTGTATGTAAAACTTTAATCATGTTGTAGAAAAAACGGTAGATCTGCTGAGGTCCGCCGGGGGATCCCAGCAGGGCAGCAAACGCCGAGATCCGACCGTGGAAGGAGGAGGGGCCGCAAGCAGGCGCCCCTTCTCTAGCCGGTCGGATCAACGTGGCAGAGAGAAACCCGGCCGCGGCAAGGCGGCCACGTGTGTGAGCAGACCCGGTCGCGGGGTACTCGCGTCTGACCGCGAGAAAACCCCGGGCGCCGGCTGGCTCACATCAGAGTACGGGGAGTCAGAGGAGGCAGCCAAGCGGCTAGTCTCCTGACATCCCGAGCGGAGCGCCCGCAGCCCCAGAGGGGGGGGGGGGAACTAATAAAATGGTGCCAGGGAGAGGGTGGAGGGAGGGGGGTAAGCAAACCGAAGGGGGACCCCCCAAAAAAAAACACCACATCTCCGGGAAAAACATCCCCAAAGACACAGGGGAAATGAGTAAAAAAGGGGGGAAATCCCAAAGCAAAATAAATAAATAAAATAACGAAAAACACTATAAATAATCTGCAAAAAAACATATAAAAGGAGAAAGGCTATAACTAAAAAGCATAGCAGAAATTATATACAAGCAATATATATAATCAATATAAAATGATATCAAAATAATAATCATGACAAAATACAAAATACACAATATAGATATAACTAAATGCTATAAACAAAAATATATAATATATAGATATAATGAAAACATAATTAAACCCAAAGCCACCCACTAAAAGCAGGAGGCAGTGGTACTCTGACCTGTACTGATGCGGAGCAGCAAAGAAAGAGGAAATGATGCATGGGGAGGGGAGTTTTATAGTACCTAACTTTTTTCTGATTGGTTGTTTTTCTGTGCTGCTGTGGAGTTCTAGTAAAGAGAGACTTAAGCAAATACGAAGCCTCCTGTCATGTTATAAAATTCAGCATGTATAGTGGATGGTCCATATAGTAAAAAGTGGAGATGAATGGGGAATATCTCCTAAGTGAACAATAGAACTGTTTAAGTAAATTAATAGAAATGTGTGGGAAATAAATCAAAAGCAGATAAGGGAACATGGTCCTAACTGCTTAGAAAATAACTGAAAAATAAAATAAAAATAGAAATATTGAGCTATAATGCCTGAAAGCGCTAGTGATTAATGAATAAATGCGGTGTAATTAAATTCTTCATTTAGTCCAAATGGGACCAATGTCTTAAAGAGATAGATCCATTTGGATTCCTTTTGCAACAAGATTCGATTGAAGTTGCCTTTTCTAGGGTTAGGCAGTAATCTTTCAATTGCCTGAAACCTTAAATTGTCAACTTTGCCTTCATGAAAGTTATTAATGTGTCTGGCAACTGGTGTAGGTGTGATGGTGTTATTGATGGAATTAATATGTTGTAATATTCTCCTCCTAAACTGCTGGAATGTCTTCCCTATGTATTGGGTGCCACAGCTGCACGTTATGATGTTGATAACCCGTGTAGTGCTACCAGGGGCGGACTGAGAACCCTCAGGGCCCCCAGGCAATATAAATCACGGGCCCGCTTACAGGCCCCACCCATACTCCACAGCAAGCGCCACCCATGTCCCGCCTCCAGCCACACCCTACACAATCTTTAGACACAAGGAACAAAAGTGCAATAATCCCTTTGAGGCCCCAGTAGAGACTACAATTGAGGGCTAATGGGCCATGGAAGGGGGTCTTTCTGGCAGAGGCTATCTCAGTGTCCTTTAGAGATTGTGTTAGAAAGAATCCCCTCCAGGCCCTATTAGAGACTACAATGGAGTCTAATAGGCTTGGAAAGGGGGTCTTTCTAACAGAGGACATCTCAGTGTCCCTGCTGGAAACAGTCGCCTCCAGGCCGCAGTAGAGACTACAATTGAGGGTTAATGGGCCATGGAGGGGGGAGCATTCTAGCAGAGGCTATCTCAGTGTCCTTTAGAGAGTGTGTTAGAAAGAATTTCCTCCAGGTCCCATTAGAGACTACAATGGAGTCTAATGGGGCCTGGAGGGGGGTCTCTCCAACACTCTGGTTCCTATTCACAATATAGCAACACAACATAGCTTGCTGATACCTAGGCCAAGTTAGCTCCTCTTACCTTAATTACTGTTGCTGGCTGGCAGTCTGTGGGCTTGCTGGAAGGCTGTGGGCTTACTGGCTGCGGCTGGCAGGCTGTGGGCTTGCTGGCAGGCTGTGGGCTTGCTGGCAGGCTGTGGGCTTGCTGGCTACTGCCGGCAGGCTGTGGGCTTGCTGGCTACTGCCGGCAGGCTGTGGGCTTGCTGGCTACTGCCGGCAGGCTGTGGGCTTGCTGGCTGCGGCTGGCAGGCTGTGGGCTTGCTGGCTGCGGCTGGCAGGCTGTTGGCTTGCTGGCTGTGGCTTGCTGGCTGCGATTGGCAGGCTGTGGGCTTGCTGGCTGTAAGCCTAACTGGTGGCCTGTGGGCTGGCTGGCTGGCCGGCCTGTGGGCTGGCTGGCTGGACGGCCTGTAGGCTGGCTGGCTTGCTGGCTACTGGGGCACTTGTAGATTATTTAAATAAATAATCCATGCACAATAACCACTACTGCTCTGTGTAGTCGTTATGGTGCCAGGAGGGCCGGACCCCCCTTTCAGAGTAAGTAGTTTGACAACTTACCTGGGGTCTGCTGGGATATGAGGCTGTAATAGGGTATAGGAGCAGTGGTGCAATGTGTAAGGGGTGCAGTGTGTGTGAAAGGTTCAGTGTGTGTGAATGTGTAGGGTGTGTGGGGCAATGTGTGTATGAGGGGCTGTGTATGTGTGTGGCAATGTTAGTATGGGGGGCTGTGTGTGTATGGGTGGGCAGTGTATGTGTGTGTGTGTGAGGCAATGTGTGTAAATGTGTATGGTGTGTGTGGGTGTATGGGGGGCAGTGTGTGAATGTGTATGGTGTGTGGGGGCAGTGTGTTTATGGGGCTAGAGTTCACTCTCACCACTGCGACCAACAGGAATCCCTGGTGGTCACAGTGTTGAGAGTGAACTCTAGCCCGTAGCTCCCTTCTTACTCTCCCCCTTTTCTTACTCCCCCCTCTTCTTATTCCCCTCCCCACTCTTCTTACCCCCCTTCCCCCTCTTCTTACCCCCTCCCCCCTCTTCTTACCCCCTCCCCCCTCTTCTTACTTCCCCTTCCTCTTTTTACTCCCCCTCCCCCTCTTCTTACTCCCCTTCCTCTTTTTACTCCCCCTCCCCCTCTTCTTACCCCTCTCCCCCTCTTCTTACCCCCCTCCCCCCTCTTCTTACTCTTCCCTCCCCCCTCTTCTTACTCTTCCCTCCCCCCACTTCTTACTCCCCTCCCTTTCTCTTCTTACCCCCCTCTCTTTTCCTACCCCCCCTCCCTCTCTCTTCTTAACCCCCCTTTCTCTTCTTACCCCCCTCCCTATCTCTTCTTACCCCCTCCCTTTCTCTTCTTACCCCCCTTTCTCTTTTTACCCCCTCCCTTTCTCTTCTTACCCCCCTCCCTCTTTCTTCTTACCCCCTCCCTCTTTCTTCTTACCCCCTCCCTCTTTCTTCTTACCCCCTCCCTCTTTCTTCTTACCCCCCCTTTCTCTTCTTACCCCCCTCCCTCTTTCTTCTTACCCCCCTCCCTCTTACTTCTGACCCCCTCCCTCTTTCTTCTTACCCCCCCACCCTCTCTGTTTATTCCCCCCCTGTTCATTTCCCCCCTCCCCCTCTGTTCATTCCTCCCCCCCTCCCTCTCTGTTCATTCCCCCCCTCCCCCTCTGTTCATTCCCCCCCTCCCTGTTCATTCCCCCCCTCTCTGTTCATTTCCCCTCCACCCCTCCCTCTCTGTTCATTCCCCCCCTCCCTCTCTGTTCATTCACCCCCCCTCCCTCCCTCTCTGTTCATCCCCCCCCTCTCTGTTCATTCCCCCTCCCCTCCCCTCCCTCTCTGTTCTTACCCACCCCCTCCGCTGTAGCGTGGCCGGGCGGCTCTGCTGTCCGCGGTGCCCGGCCGGAGTGATAGGAAGGCACCTTCCTGTGAGTCCGGCCGGGTACAGGAAACAGAAACTCCTGTTCCGCGCGGAACAGGAGTTTCTGTTTCCTGTACCGGGCCGGACTCACAGGAAGGTGCACACTCATTGTGCACCTTCCTATCACTCAGGCCGGGCACCGCGGACCGCAGAGCCGCCCGGCCACGCTACAGCGGAGGGGAGGTGAGAAGCTGCAGCCGCCGGAGGCTCTTAAGAGAGCGCTCAGGCGGCTGCAGCATTTAAAGGGGCGGCCGGGCCCCCTGATGGCGGGCCCCCCTCCCGGCCGGGCCCTCGGACCATGTCCGAAGTGCCTGACCGGTCAGTCCGCCCCTGAGTGCTACAGTTCACTAGAGAGTTCGTGGTTACATTGATTTTTGATTGTGTTGAATGAACGATTTTAGAGGGAGTGATGTACTGACATGCCTTACAGTGACCACATCTGTACGTTCCTTTGGTGTTAGACAAACAATTAGTAGGTGAAGTAGACAGTGTCAGGTGACTGTGGACAAGAAGGTCCTGAAGATTAGTAGGTCTGCGTGCTGTAAGGGGTGGATGGTTAGGTAGAATATTTTTGAGAAATGGATTATGAAGTAAAATAGGCCAGTTGTTGTCAAGTATATGTGACATCGTGTTCCACCCTTGATCGAAGGTGGCAACACACCTTGGAGTCTTTGAGTCAAGTTTTGGTCTGGTGGTGGTCAGACTCAGGTGTCTGTCAATGCCACTGGCCCTTTGGAAAGCCTGTTTCAGAACCCGATTCGGGTACCCTAATTCTTTGAATTTAGACTTTAAGAGTTGACATTCTCTGTAATACGTGTGGTCTTCAGAACAATTTCTTCTGGCCCGTAAGTATTGGCCAAAAGGAATGGATGCTTTTAACCTGTAAGGGTGATGGCTGCCCCAATGAAGGAGACTATTGGTAGAGGTAGATTTCCTAAATAGTTCAGTTTGAATGGTGCCATCTTGTGTTAATATGATTTTTAGGTCAAGAAACACCAATTCGTGTTCCTCGATGACATATGTCAGTTTCAAATTTATGTCGTTCTTATTTAAAGCCTGAACAAATTCCTCAAACGATTGGATGGAGCCTGTCCATAAGAGCAGCACGTCGTCAATATATCTGTGCCAGCTCAAAATAAAGCCATGAAAATGGCAAAATTGAGCTGATGTGACGACATGCTGCTCCCACCATCCCAAAAACAAGTTAGCATATGTGGGTGCACAAGTAGTGCCCATAGCGTTCCCAGATATTTGTAAATAGTACTGTCCGTTAAAGGTGAAGTAGTTGTGGGTCAGTACAAAGTGTAGAGCGGCGATGAAAAACTTTTTCTGGGAGTCATTATAAGAAGTGTTGTCCAAAAAATGTTTGCAGGCTGTAATTCCCATATGGTGGGACTATATACTATTGTATATATATATATTATTATAAAATACAAATATTTTATCAAATAAATTAAAAAATGTAAAAATTATTTTTAATAATTAAAAAAATTGTATATATATATATATATATATATATATATATGTAATTTTATTCTAATATGTAATTTTATTCTTTGATATTAATATCAAAATACACTTAGAGTGAAATTATATATATATCTATGTATAAATAAATAAAAATAATACGAAATGGGGGGCGGAGCTTAGCAGCAGGGCTGAGCAGTTGTGCCTAGCTTCAGCTCCTGCACAAAACGACACAAATCGGGGGTGAAAACCCCAAAAAACTGGCACAAAGCAGACCAAAGTGGAGCTAGCAAGACGGGGACATCTGGGTGAACCCTCTGACACCAGAACCAAACGTTTGACCCACCGGAACCCTGCTCTGCAAACCTGAGGCCCACCGGAGATCGCGCTATGGAGAGACGGCCGCTCTCCAGGCGGCCTGACCTGGGTAGGGGTCCCTCGGAGCTCTCACCTCCTACCCCCTGGACCGACAGGGGTTATCTCGGTGCACAGCATACGGCAGAAGGGGTAGGTACGAACCGACCCAGAAGCCGGAGGAACGACAAAAGCAGGACGGCCTGGCACATGGCGCTCTCAAAATGGCAGTGACAAGCCTAACAAGCAAACATCCTCACAAACCTGAGCTGGAGAAAAGCAACGACATACAGCAGCGCATAAACACAACATTTGGCCGATTCTGGTCCAGGCTCAGAGAAAAGATGCAAACTCCCCAGACAAAACCACAAACCCAACCACCTAAGGGCGAGCAAAACCATAAGCACAAGGTGCGGAGAGAGGCATCCCGGAAGCATAGGGAGGCGAAATGGCAGCATGTGAGTGAGACGACACCCTGCACAAGGCGCCCCAGGCACCAGCTACCCGTACGGAAAACCCGCACTCACAGGCACCCCAAACAGACTCCCCGGGGTCCCCGACCGCGCACACCCATCAGACGCCCTAATAAATTAGGTCGAGCTCGCGGTCAGGGGGATGGGAAAAAAGCAAAAACAACGCCGCCTCTACAAGAGCGTCGAAAGCCAACACGGCACGGGGAAACACACCTTAGAGTCAGACCCAGAGAGACAGAGGATCTGACCCTCATCCAACCTGTAACCCACAGAATGGTGACGCACACCCAGCCGGAATCCAGGAAATGGTATGGGGCACGGAACTGGCGAGACACCATAGCCAAGCATCTGAACATATCTGCCCATATACTGCTCAAGGCATACACAGGGCACGGAGAATTCATACAGCATCAGGTCGCTGACCTCCCGGTGACAGGCATTGGCTGAAGGAGCCAACGGCACTACAGTAGACTTCCCCCAGCCATACCTAATTCTTTGAACTGCCCGATTTATATTATCTTTTTGATTTGCTTTCTCATATGTTTTATACACAACTCGACTAATGACCAGATAGGTCCACATATGACCGCTCCCAGGCACATAACACAGCACAACATACTTGACTACAGTTTAGGGACCATACACACCGCACCAGCTGTAGCCATACATTAGTACTGCTACCACTTATCATAACGACACAGCGGCATTGACACCCCAATCATCACATATAGCTGTGGGACATAGCGACACTGTGCGCCCCTCCCAGCCAAACGCACTGCTCAAACCCAGGAGCGCCAACTAAGCGACATATCCCCCCTCAATAGCACAGTCAGATGACAAAACTAACAACCGCATCAGCCCGCACACTGACTATCAACACACTACTGTTCGTTTTTTCTTAAAAACATAAAAATGTGCATTGTTTATCACGCCTTAACACTGTTTTAACATGTTACTTGGAACGCTAGCAGCTGCTGTTGGGGCACTGTGAGCAATTTTGTACAGTTTTACCTCTGCACCAAAAATAAAGAATTAAAAAAAATAAATACAAAGAGAGATACAAAGCAAATGCAGTATAAATAGCACAAGCAGAATATGGCAACATGCACACCTCAATTTAAAGAAATCGGAATGACACGCTACGGGACATCAAAATCATATTTTGGCACAGTGCCGCTAAAAGGTTGCCTACCCCTGCACTAGAGGCTAGATTAACCCTGCAATGTAAACATAGCAGTTTTTCTTAACCCCTTCAGGACCGGCCTGTTTTTGCGATGTTTGTACGTTAAGGACCAGAGCAGTTTTAACACTTTTGTGGTGTTTGTGTTTAGCTGTAATTTTCCGCTCTCTCATTTACGGTTCCCATACAAGTTATATATTGTTTTTTTCACGACAAGAAGGGCTTTCTTTACATACCAGTATTTATATTATGTCATATATTGTATTTAAAAAAAATAATGAAATATGGTGAAAAATAAAAAAAAAAACATGTTTTTGGACTTTTACTTGAAAAATCTTTTACTTATCTACAAAAGCTAATGAAAAAAACTGCTAAATAGATTCAAAATTTTGTCCCGAGTTTAAAAACACCCAGTGTTTACATGCTTTATTGCTTTTTTTTGCAAGTTATAGGCCTATAAATACAAGTAGGAAATTGCTGTTTCAATATATATATATATTTTAAATGTATCAATAGTGACATTGTTACACCGTTATCTGTCATAAATCCCCGAAACACACCTAACATGTACATATTTTTTAAAGTAGACAACCCAGGGTATTTAAAATGGGGTATGTCCAGTCTTTTTTAGTAGCCACCTAGTCACAAACACTGGCCAAAGTTAGCATTTATATTTGTTTGTGTGTTAAAAATGCAAAAACCGCTAACTTTGGCCAGTGTTTGTGACTAAGTGGCGACTAAAAAAGGCTGAACATACCCCATTTGCAATACCTTGGGTTGTCTTCTTTTGTAAATGGTATGCCATCATGGGGCTAATTCTCATTCCTTGGCTACCATACGCTGTCAAAGGCAACCTAACCAATCTGACAAATTTCAATAAAAAAAAAAAAAGTAAAATCAAGCCTTATATTTGACCCTGTAACTTTCACAAACACTATAAAACCTCTACATGTGGGGTACTGTTATACTCAGGAGACTTCGCTGAACACAAATATTAGTGTATCAGAACAGTAAAATATATCACAGCAATAATATCCTCAGTGAAAGCTGTTTGTGTGTGAAAAATGCAAAAAACTTCACTTTCACTGACAATATCATCGCTGTGATATGTTTTACTGTTTTGAAACACTAATATTTGTGTTCAGCGAAGTCTCCCGAGTAAAACAGTACCCCCATGTACAGGATTTAGGGTGTCATAGAAAGTTACAGGGTTAAGCACAGTGCTAGCAAATTAAATTATCTGGACTTTTGGCCTGGGTTGGCAGGCAGGTCCCTCAAATTGCAATCATTAAAATTACTTAATTAGGTACAAATATTACATAAATATGCACGTAGAATTTTAATATATATACATATTTATATATTTGACGTCTACGTGTATATTTATGAAATTATTAATGTAATTTTGTATGTGGACATATGTATATTTTGTATTATTTTTATTTATTTATTTATACATAGATATATATATCATTACATTCTAAGTGTATTTTGATATAAATATATATATATCAATATCAAAATACTGTTAGAATAAAATTGAATATATATATATAATTTTTTTTTAATTATTAAAAATTATTTTTATTTTTTGTTATTTATTTTTATTAACATATTATTTGTATTTTATAATAATATATATATACCATATATATAGTTATTATATATATTGTATATATTCGTGTGTAATTTAAATATAAGTGTATTTTTATATTAATATACGTATATATAAATATAAAAATACACTTAGTGTGACATTATATATATGATATATATACATATATTATATATATAGATATAATACATGTATATATATCATATATATATATACACATATTATTATTTTTTTTACACTGATTGTTTTTTTTTTCACTTTATTTTTTTATTTTACACTTGCAGGGAGACTGCCTGTCAGCACAGACAGTCCCCCTGCAGGCAGATACAAAGACCCCTATTGCGGTCATGTGATCGAGTGATCACATGGCCGTGGGGTCCTGATCTGCCGAGGGGGGACTGCCCGGGCAGACAGGCAGTCCCCCTGGACCGGGAGGAGAGCTGATCGCCGCCGTGGGACCGACGGCGATCAGGTAAGTAGCCCAAAACCGTTATGACGGTTCAGGACCGTCAGCGGTCCAAACGCACGTTTTGCCGCTGACGGTCCTGAACCGTCAGCGGTCCTGAAGGGGTTAAACTGCTATGTTTACATCTGAAGGGTTAAAACCTGGGGGACCTGGTACCCAGACCACTTCATTGAGCTGAAGTGGTCTGGGTGACTATAGTGGTCCTTTAAACATTGCAGTTCCAGAGATACTCACAGTGGCTGTCTACCAGAATTAATTAAGCAGTAGGAAAAAATAGAATATAAATATGGAAAAAATAAGCTAGATTATAATAAAGAATATAGGCTATATTGGTGAACCAGAAAACAGTTTGTGTAAGTTACTTTATATGATAATGCATTTTAGCACACCCGTGCAGTTTTGTCTTTAAATATATATGTTTTGGTTTATGAACTTACCACAGGGTACTTGTTTACTCCATTCACCCCATTCTTTGGTTAATCCACAACTGTGCATTCCTCTTGCTCTGATTTTAAACCAACAGTCCTCTTTAAGAAGGCTTGTGTGTACTGTATAATTTTCAGTAGAAATTACATCCTATGAAAGATAAACCTACTTGTTAAAGACAGCTGGGAGAGTAGGAACACAAAAAAATGTATCAACATACCAAGATAGCATACATCAAATGTAACTTTTCTGCACAGGCAAATAAACAAACTGCACAATATATATGTATTCCTGTACTCCTGGCACTATCGCTCCCCCTCCCTACCCGGTAAATAAAGGGTTCAAACCCTTTATTTACTTAACTTATCCAAGCGCCAATGTCCCTCAGCGATGGGATGACACTCCGCCACTCCTCCGTCCCACGACGTGTGGGCTCTAATGCGTGCATTAGACCTCCCCATAGGAAAGCATTGAATTAATGCTTTCCTATGGGGAAAAATGTGATGCTGGAGATCCTCATGCAGAGCATAAGAACGTCCAGCGTCAGATACCGGACTAAAGGTCAGTTTCAAACTTTCTCTGGAACTGCAATGTTTAACATTTCAGCACTAAGGGCAATAGGGACACTGTATCCAGACCACTTCAATGAGAAGATATAGAGCTTTATTGATCATCAATATGCATACATAATACATCATTATACACATCCACACAATGGAAAAAAAATATTTTTGTATACTATAGTAATTAAAACTCAACAGGTGCAACTAAAGGCAAGTTCTGTCTAACTTACACTAACTCTAATCTCTAACGCTAAACTCTAAAAAAGATACTGTGCAGAACCCTCAAACTCCTAGGCCTCTGGTAGAGGACCCGAGAATGAGGAATACACATACCACCCAGGAGGGGCGAGAAAATAAAAATATATTATATATATATTAAAGGGACACTGTAGGCACCCAGACTACTTCAGCTCATTGAAGTGGTTTGGGTACAGTGTCGCTATTGCCCTTAGTGCAAAATATTTTTGTAAACTATAGTAATTAAAACTCAACAGGTGCAACTAAAGGTAAGCTCTGTCTTACTTACACTATCTGCAATCATAGGGTTAGGGTTAGCTAAGCTTAACACAGAGTTATTCACTAGAATTGTGAGAATTGTCAAGAATTCAAAGTGAACAATATCGACTAAATAGAATTTTAGGTGACTTGGAGAATTTTTCTAGTTTAGCAATTTTTTAAAATTCGGTTCACCCAGTTGTGTCAACTGAATAAAATAAACTGATTATGTTCATGCTTTGGTTCAGTTCATCCAAATGTATGTTCATCCCACATATTTGTTTTGAATGAAATTTGGACAAACCAATCTCCTTTTTACACTCCTTTTTTACACTCCTTTTTACACTCACCTAAGGAAAAATCCATACTAACTAGGATACAAAACAAATAATTAAATGTGTATTTGAAAAAAAAATTTCTGCAGAAAATAGGCTCCATGTATAAAAAGCACATCCTAAGCACAAGTCACTTTTTTTCCCACTAAATTTAAAGAAACCTGCATGATTTTTAATTAAAAAAGTTTTACATAAAAAGGGTTTATTGTGTTTTTAAGACAAGATTATATATTGAAAACGGAATAACTTTAATGGAAATGCTAAAAAAGGCTAGCAAAGCACTTTTTCTGTTTTATATGTAAAGAGCATACATAAGAACATTTAACTGTACACTTCTTTCTTTTATCTTCGTTTTATTATTGCAATTGAGCCAAATAGGCTCCAAATATGGACTTGGCAAATCGCCACTTTCGAATTACATTCCCCATAAACGACCGGACGAAAACCGGAAGTGACGCGCTGGGCGCAAAGCACTCTGGATCCTGTAGTGCCGAAAAACCGGAAGTGACGCGACGGCTGTTCAGCCACGTCAGGTGATCGGAAGGACCATTCCGATTGGAAGGACGCATTTTAAGCGGGATTTTACAGATTTAAAAGTACAGAGCATCAAGAAGTCTTTTACAAGCTGACTGAGGAAGCCGTTTTACCGGCGAAACGCGTTTTAGCTTTTAAAGTGGACTTAACATTTTTATTGGAAACCACTAATACTTATAATATATTTGTTCTTATCTGTTTTTTTATTTTCTAGAAAGTATTTTATATTGATTATTTATACATTGTAATAAATTCATCTATTTTTTACTACCAACTGTATCCAGCACCAGTGATTCCAGGGAAGGGGCAGTGTCACCCCACAAATTGACACTAGGTCTGCATACTTAGAGCCAGTTACCAAAAGGCTCTAAACAAGGTGAGCATTTTAATCTCATTTCTTAAAACTCACAAAAACTACAAAGGATGCTACACTTAGCTCGTTAATTCTGTGTCTTTTATATACCGTGTGGAGAGGAGAATACACCATCCAACTTGGAGAGAGGGGTCGTGTGATCTACCTTTAAAGACACAGACGTGCACAAGTTTAGAGCCTAATTCACTTGAAAAGGCTCTAAAAAATGTGAGTGTAGACATAATTGTGAACTCACTCAATTTCCAACCACAGTGTTTAATATACTGCACAATTATTTGTATATATTCTTGTTTTCTTTTGTATATTCACTACATTGGAGAACGCAAAGGGTACCTGTCTTTGAACCACAGGTAACTTACTGTAATCCTTCACCAAACACAGCACTGCACTCTTAAAGGTAGAGGACCCAAGGGGTGGCAACACCAATTGGGCCTGAAACCTTTTTTGTATCTTGGTGATTATCTTTGTATGGTGGGCTTTTGAGGAGTACCCACAGAGTGTTTTTCAGCAGCTAGAACCCACTGTTTATACCTATTACTTAGCGCCATATATTCCACACCTATTGTGTAAAAATCCAATCTCCTTTTTAACCTATCACAAATATATACTTCACTTTGGTCAAACCGCATGCCTCAAAAATAAGACATGCAAAACGTGTAATTTTGATCCTTCAGTGGGTTGAGTAAGGGGTATGGGGAAGAGGGATGTAAAACAGTACTACCCAATCTCAAATACGGGATTGTGGAAGGAACATTGATCTGTCCACTCCTTTTTTTCTAATTTACATTTTTAAAAATCTGCTCATTTGTTGCTGACCCCTTCTAATTAAGCTGACTCGACTTTGCTCTGCAATCTGTTGATATGTTCGTTATTACTAACCTCCTAGTAGACTCAAAGTGGGTTTTAAGTGTTGTGGCAAAAATAAAATTACAAAAGAGAAAACAAAACAAAAGAAGATTACAACTAAATGTTTTTCTTTTTATTTAACAAATTACAACTGTTTAACAAATAAATATATTTAAATATATGGTTGTGAACAAAGAATTACCAGAAATTCTGTGATGTACCAAAATGTTTTCTTTTTAATTTAACACACCTTAATTTTTTCGTCTATCTGAATGTTATATTCATAGCAGTTATTCCCAACAGCCTCTTGTTCACTCAAACTGTAGGGTCTCGCCCATCGTATTGTTATACTCTGAGAAGAACGCTCCAAACTGATATGCCCTGGAGGATTTAACATTTCTTTAAAAAAAGAAAAAAGAAAGAAAAGATTTGTAAGATAAGAGATGTATGTACATATTTAAGTCACATACATATTTCCTTAAACTGCCTTAGCTAGAAACAGTATATTTATGTTGCTTTTAAGTCAAGATATTCTCTCACAAGTTTTCTTTACCCCCATCATGGCACACCATTTGCAAAAGAAGATAATAGACTTGGAGATTCATTTTGGGTCAAACTGCTATTTGATCGATTTCAAACTGATTGGGTGTTGTGACAAAATTCTTATTTGAAGGCTGCCACATTTTTGGCAGAATTTTGGGAGAATTGACTCTCGCAAGCCCACACATGCTTGCGTCACTTCTTGCTTCTGGGGCCAGTACTTAAGAGAATATAAAAGAGGCTGCTAGGTGTTTATTTATTTTTTTGCTGTGGGGGCCAATAAGTAGCTTAGATTTCCATGACGGACAAGAGGTCTGCCAAATTATGTGGGCTGTATCACCTGTTCAATCAAGAGGTAGCAGAAAAAAAAGATGATTTGTGGTTAGGAAACAAACTGCGAATCTTGATTTTATTCAAAGATCAAATGACAACTGACCAATAGAGGGAAAAATGGAGAAACAGTGTAACAATCTATATTTTCAAGCAGGCTTTTCCCAGACACTTCAACTGCAGCTACTGAGGGAGGGATACCAGCAGTGATATTGTGTGTTTACTCTTGCTGTGCCAGTGTGGGAGTGGGAGATAAATTGATTCTAACATGAGACCAGGTTTAGCTTGTTGCTGTATTTAGCTAGTGGCTACTGCCAAGTCACTTGAAACATTTTTTGAGTGGATGGAGATTAACATTTTGTCATTGATCCTACTGTGAGACTAGGTTACCAATACAGGCATTTCCCGGTTTACGAACTCCCGGTTCACGTTTTCCCGCCTTTACCTACGCTTTCCGGACGTGCCGCCATTTTGTTTTGCCGATATTTTGTTTCAGCGCTCCGTGGATGCTGACGGAGGAGCATGCTTGGGAGCATATAAAAGATGAATTTGTGGCCAGGAGAAGACAGGAAGAGAGAAAGGTTAGTGTAAAAAATGGGTTTGTGTGTGTGTGTGGCTGAGATTGATGTCTGTCTGTGTGTGTGGGATGGCAGAGAGGCCCCCAAAACGGGTCTGGAATTATACAGTAATTTAAAGGACTTACATTTTTTCTATCATCAAAAAAACCACCATGGCTATTAATGCAAACAATTGTGACTCAGAGCAAAGCTTAGTTATTATTTACATGTTCTAATCATGCCTTCAAGCGACATGATTGTGTGAACAATCTTTCCCCCCCTCAGTGTGGAATATTGATCTCAGACTGTGCAGGGGGTGTCATTATTTATTATAATGAGGATCATTATGGACTCCTCAGGATTATTCATTAATCAGGATGATGAGACTGTGCTGTCCTCTGCATTTCACAAGACCTGGAATACAATATTATTATTATTTTTTAATTATTTTGTACTTCATTTTTGCTGTACCTGGTGCTCTTATGACCTAGGCTACAGAAGTGTACCTTGTGATGCAGTTTTAGGAACAGTTTGTATAGTTAGGGCTGCTTTGTATAATGGTGTACTCACCTGAAGGTGCTGTGAACTGTAACAGCCATCTCAGGGTACACCTGAACCTTTATTAGTGCAGATAGACACAGAGTTGGAAACAGAAACTGAGAAATGAAAGCCAACATATATTTGCTATGCTTTCATTTTGTATTTGTGCTTAATTATTTAGGTTTTAATGGTAAAACTTATTGGTCAGGAACGAAACCCATGTTTATTACATTGCGGTCTATGGGAAATTAGTTCTCACTTTATGAACCCTTACTTTATTAACTAGGCTTTGGAACCAATTAGTTTGTAAAGTCGGTGTGACAGAGCGCTGGCACTCCGACTGAGTACATCCGCCAATCAATGCTCCTAGCGCTTGCCGAGGACTCCGAGCACTCCAACTGACACCATCAGCACTGAGGACCCCACTTCCAGCGATGCAGCTGGGCCGAGGTCTCACCGTCTCTCACTCACCCTGGATCCACGACCAGGATCCAGCTCCCAGTGGGTGAACCTCTCCTAAACCCAGAGGGGGTAGCAGGAACAAATCAAGCTCCTACAAGAGCTTACTCTGGGGAGTAAGTGATTATAGCAATCCCCAGAGTGTAGGTATTCCTTCCCCCAAGCATGAGCCAAGGCTTCAAGAAAGGTGCAAGTAGGTCTGCTTTATTGTGGGCTACCTGCCCGGTATCTATGCAAGTGTCCACCAGGTGGACACTCCCCTAGGGGACCTGATGGAACAATAGGACACATATTGGATATTAGCCAATCACAGACAATACAAACCAAACACTCCCACAGTGACATCACAATCCCTCCTCTCTATCCTGGAGATAATTGGGGAGTAATCAAATTATCTCCCAGGACAGAGGCAAGACTTCATTAACCACATGGTTGCAAAAAGACATAAAATTACACAATGTTACAATTACTATATATAACATATACATGCAACATATCCCCAGATAGATTAGATCTGAGTGCACATTATTACCGAATGGCACTCAGATCACCTACATACAGTTCAATCGCCATGGATTTGTTACCCAAATAGACTCCATGGCATAGCTATCTGGGGTAGCACTACTCACATACTGAAAGTTCCGAATGCCTCGGCAGAAATACACAAATAAACCTTTCTGCAGGAGAAAATACAGCTATCAGCATAGGGGCCATAGTCAGAAGGCAGGAGGCTAGCCAGTAGTCCCCTCCAGGCACAAGTGGCGAAGGGCACTTTGTCACAGTCCGGAACTACCTGTATATAGTTGTTAAAAGTTTTTTTTTGTTAACTGAGAAAGAAAATCCCCCCCCCGCCCCCCCCCCCCCCCCATTTTTTTTGAGTGTGGGGTTCAGTGAAAGAGAAGAAAAAATATGTTTCTCTGGACTAGTTGAGTCATTGATTCTAGTGGTAAACTAGGTTTCGCTTAATTCTATAGCTAGCTAGTTACTGCTGGCGGCACTTGAAACATGTTTGAGCAGATGATAGTAGACTGACATTTTGTCATTGATCCTAGTGTGAGGTGTGAGACTAGGTTACCAATTTGTTGTTAAACTTTTTTTTTTCTTCACTAAAATCCTGTTTTAATTTTTTCTGAGTGTAATCAGTTCAGTGTAAGCCGTGCAAGTAGTCAAGCACTGTGCAGTGTTGTCACAATATCTAGTGATCCAACACGCAGAGAGTAAATTATAAAAGATTTAACAATGTATACCGGTCCCTAGAGTAACCAGGCTTTACATTTGCTGGATAGAGAATGGTCACGGACAAGCCGAGTCAAGGAAACCAGGGAAGCAAAAACCAAAAACTGAGAATAGTCAGAATAGTTGATATCAATAAACCAGAAATATACAGAAAATACAAGCACCATTGGTAACCAAAACTAGAACCACAACAGGGCAATGATCCTTGCCCTATGAAGCCTTTTTATAGTCTGTGGCTTTAATTCCATAGCCACGCCTTCAAAGCATTTGAATTCAAATGTTTTGGCTGGCCGTGATGTTATTAGTTTCATGATGTTGGCGTGCGCTGCATCATAAAAGGGGACTGGGCAACAGCGGCCGGCGTCTGAACTGCTGAGGAAAGGAGAGTGACTGTGGGAAGTGTCCCTTTCCACCATATGGATGTCCCCAGGCTGTTTTGGACAACAAAAGGTGCTGTGACAAGTGTTTCTTAAAGTCAAACACAATAACGTTACAGAACATCTACCAAGCACCAATCCATTCAGCAACACAAGTACCTATTAATGCTGAATAAAGTTGTGTTTGTTTACACAATACACAATCATTCATTTCCACAATTTATTTAACAAATCCACCATAATCATTGTCACATGCTAATCCAAGAAGAATTTGAGGGATGGTAGAAGATGGGGTCCTGTTTCCCAATCCACATTTGGCAGTAATGTCATTGCTTTTTTTGTGTGTATGGGTTTAGAAAAAATACCCCTCTCTGTATCATTGTAGATTTTACCTTTTAGCTGGAAGCAGCCAAGTGAATTGCTAGCGTAGGACTCACCTTGATTTTTCTTATTAAAATTTGGCCAATTTGCAGTGAAATGAATAGCGACAGTTAAAAACATATTATTTTTTTAACTGTGCATTTCAGAGGCTTTATGTGCACTACTACCTTTTCTCCAGGTTTTGGAAGAACTTATAGGATCAAATAAAATACATTTTCTAATGTTGACTTGTCTCTTTGTCTTCTTTCTAGAGATGCAACTTAGTAAAAATAGACTATCTGTGCCAACATACAGACCAGTGTAACACTGTGATGTTATTTCTAACCCTAACAAAGTAGCCCTAACTTTAGCTAACCCTAGCTAAACTTAACCATAGCTAACCCTGATCTAATTCATATTTACCCTAGCTAAGCTTAACTTTAGCTAACCATAGGTTCCCTCCAGCTTATTACTGTATTTAGAGTCTCCACCTGCTGCCAAATATTCCAGCTCCTCGTTCATTCAAGCAATGTCCCCCACCTGCTTTAATATGTATTAATAGCCCAACAGTGGGGGTAGTGGGGGCAGCTGCTCACTATTTAATACACACTGTGATTATTACCAATTGCAGGTGGAAGAAGTTAACATTTGTGGCTCACTGTTGATTTTGATAATGTTGGTGTTTTTCATTTTTTACTTTACATGTATGGGGTTATGCTTTGATTGGTATCTATCTATCTATCTATCTATTTATCTATCTATCTATCTATCTATCTATCTATCTATCTATCTGTCTGATGCCAAAATACCAGAGTATTGCAGTGTGCAATGGTACCCTTTTTCTTGGACTAACATAATATTCTAAAGACAATCTTTCAAAAGGTTTACTCTCTTTCTCAGGTCTGAGCCTGTTAGTCCAATAAAAAAGAATAATACAATTAGAAAAATCTATCTATCTATCTATCTATCTATCTAAACTAGCTATCTGTCTTTCTAGCAGTAAAAAATTGGCTAGGTAATACTTAAATATCCGACGATCAACGTTTCAGTCCTCGGTATATATACAGTTCATAGCTCATATACATACAGTTCATAGAAGTTATGGCACACTCATGGTCTTTCTAGTGCAACCTTATTCATATATATATATATATATATATATATATATATATATATATATAACATACCTTTTTCAGCAGGTGTAAAACACATTACGAACATTTGTATGTTTTCTTTGCTTGATCCTTCTATTGTAATGCAGACATGTGCAAAATAATCTTTCAAATCAGAAATTCTGCAATTAACCTTTCTCTTTTGTGCATCATATTCAAATGTAGACATGTTATACATTAACTCCATATTATGTTGTCTGTAACCACAATGAGACAAAATATTAGCAATAATAATATTTCATGGATACACAAAGCAACACAACGACTAGAATAATATCTATACTTGGTATGAGTTGGAATGATAATGTGGAAGGTTGAACTTTTGATTTATAATAGCAACTCAGACCAAAAAGGTTGTTGGTGCTAAAAATGGCAAGGTTTGACAGATTACCAAAATGGTTTGACAGAATACTATCAGACATGCTATAGAGGGTGGGGTGCTTAAATTGCACATTTAACATAAATAGCACCTGTTATAAAAGTAATACACAAGCATATTTGTACACACAGGTAACAAAGGGACAGTGCATACCTCATAAAAAGTGTGTAGACAGTATCGTTGGGTGCATTTTTCCCATAATTCCAAGAGCAAGTTATGTAAGTGCTCAAAACCACACAAGAGACATTTTCTGCAGCTGTTCCTTTCATCCCTATAGTAAAAAATGCAGTGAAGAAGATATTGTTATCCCTGTGTTTGTAAATTAAAATGTAAAGTGGAAAACTGTACTGTACTGTGAAATGTAATTTTGGAAACTGTACAGGCCCCTGGAAGCAGGGCACATGTATGAGTGTGGATATGGATGAAACAGGATGGGCTGTGTTTATGTTGGGGGAGTGTTGTATGAGAGGAAGTGGGTGGTGACAATTGGGACCAGTGGCGGATCCAGAGCCTGATCTCGGGAGGGGCACTTGTAGATTATTTAAATAAATAATCCTAGCACAATAACCACTACAGCTCAGTGTAGTAGTTATGGTGCCAGTAGTGCCAGGATCCCACCCCAGAGTAAGTAGTCATACCATTTAAGAACAGTTTGACAACTTACCTGGGGTCTGCTGGGATATAGGGCATAGGAGAAGTGGTGTGTGTTAGGGGTGAAGTGTGTGTGAAAGGTGCAGAGTGTGAGCAGTGAAGTGAATGTGAGTGCGTAAGGGCGGCAGTGTGTGTGTTAGGGGGCAGTGTGTGTGTGAGGAAGGCGGTGTGTGTATGAGCGCACTGTATGTCTGTGTGGGGCAGTGTGCGTATGGGGGCACTGTATGTATGTGTGGGGCAGTGTGTGTATGGGGGGCACTGTATGTGTCTGTATTGGGGGGTTGTGTGTGTGTGGGGGGCAATGTGTGTATGGCACTGTATGTGTCTGTGTGTGTGTGGGTTTGCAGTGTGTGTATGGGTGTGCAGTGTGTGTATGTGGGCAGTGTTTGTGGGGCAGTGTGTGTATGGGTGTGCAGTGTGTTGTGGTGACATTCTGTCATCAAACTAATATGGTGACCAGGGGTCATGTGACCAAGCTCATGTATGCCTTTCTCACAGTGGGATAAGCTTTACCTTTGATATGGTAATTCAATACCTTTACAGGTCAGGAAAGAGATAACCACTCCCCCCTATCCCCATTCCTTCCTGTTCCTTCTTGGCTGTGCTACTAAGCAGACCCTTAAGCAGACATGGGCTAATTTTTATCATAGTGAACTGTGAGTGGGATCTGGTGATTTTATAAGATTTAGTTGTTATTGTTAGTTAGGTTGTTGTTGCTGTTGTTGTTGTTGGTATAGTTAGTTAGATTGTGTGTCATTATTTGTATGTTGTTGTTGTTTTGTCTCTGAATAAATATTTGTTAAAGTAGACGGACCAGAGTTTATATGTGTATGCGTACATAATAATTTATAGAGTTTGGTAATACACCACATGTGGCGACCATGAATTTTAGACTTCTACAACAAATGTTTGTGAGGCGCAATAACTACCATATTGATACATAATCTAAGAGCAAGAGACTTTATAGCATAGCCGACTTTATAGCATTGCAACAAGAGAGAGACAATACAGCACATGGGCTATTAAAAATGGCCAAAACATCAAAGGTTCCAATGCAGTGAAACTATTCAATTTTCCCTTTTTATCACCAATACTTTAAAACTGTACAGAAACAAAGTTAAACCTATAAATGCTACAATTTGCAACAAAATATGCTCTGTCAGTCACAATACACAAATTTAAAACAGTCAACAAAACACATATGTATATTTGTTTCAACAACGAATCCTATGCTATTGTGACCAAATGGCTACTAAAAAAGACTGGACATCCCTTATTTGCAATACCTTGGGTCGTCTACTATTGCAAATGGCATGCCATTATGGGTGTAAATTTTATTTCCTGGGCTACTATACAGTCTCAAAGGCAACGTAACCAATCTGGCGAATTTCAATTTCAAATGTAACACGCTATATTTGACCCTGTAACTTACCAAAACACCATAAAACCTGTACATAGGGGGTACTGTTTTACACGTAAGACTTTGCTGAATACAAATATGTGTATTTTATTGCAGTAAAAGCAAACAGTATTATGACATTGACAGTTAAAATGTCATGTAGAACGAAAAAAATAAAAAAAAATCTTATTTTCTCCCATTTTTTTCATATTAAATTATGTTTCATAGCTAAATATTTGATATTAAATGAAAGCCCTGTTTCCCCTGAATAAAATGATATATAATAAGGGGGGGTGCATTTAATATGAAAGAGGTGAATTACGGTTGGACAGAAATATAGCGCAAATGCCAGGTTTTGTTTACGTTTTGTTTTGTTCACAACTTGTACATTTGGCTGCGGTGTTAAGGGGTTAACCCCATAAGACCGGAGGGCGTACTATTACGTCCTTTTAAAAGCGGCTCTAAACGCCGCCGGACGTAATAGTACGCCCTCCGGTTTTTAGTAACTTACCCGGTCGCTGGCGGTCCCACGCCGGCGATCGCGGTTCGGGGGACTCCCAGGGAGCCCCCCGCGGCACGTCCGCCCTCCAGGAGCCCTCCCGGCCATGTGAGAGTGAGGTCCTTGCGAGGACCTCACAATCACATGGCCGGTATAGCTGCCTGCTGCATTGCCAGCAGGGGGACCAACTGTAATGACAGTTGGTCCCCCTGCTGGCTGAAAATAAAATAAAAAAATGTTAAAACAGTGTAAAAATAAATAAATTATTTACTTAGATCATATATATATATTATATATATATGATCTAAGTATATATATACACATATACACACATACACATACACCGTCTAGGTGTATTTTAATATTAATATATATATAATTATATATATATATTAATATCAAATTACACGTAGACTGATACTGATTAAATATATATATAATTATTGTTATATATATATTTATAAATAATATAAAAAAAATTAATATGTAAATACGTAAAAAAATTAAATAAAAAAAATAATTAAAAATAAAATATTAAAAAATATATAGATGTGTTTTATTTCGTTCTAACTGTATTCTGATATTAATATATATATATTTATATCAAAATACACTTATAACGAAATAATATATATATCTATATACATAAATATATACGTATATATCACTATATATATACCTATATATAAATAAAAATATTTAAAAAAAAAAAATATATATATACGTATATATACACATATGTATATATACATATATTAATTCTACACATATATTTATGTAATAATTTTACATAATTAGGTATCCTAATTAATTACAATTAGCGGGACCTATACAACACAAAATACACACTCAAATAGACTGTGCAAACACAAAATAAATAAATAAACTTAACTTAGCAACAGCTTCCCAACGGCAACTTTCCACATAGGTGCCAAAATAGAACAAATGGATATATATATCAGGGAAATCGCTGTCTGGACCTATAAAAATTAATAAGACATAGTGAAGACTGTTACATATATATATATATATTTATTTTATATATGTAACAGTCTTCACTATGTCTTATTAATTTTTATAGGTCCAGACAGCGATTTCCCTGATATATATATCCATTTAGCGGGACCTGCCTGACCACCCATGCCGAAAGTATAGGGAATTTAATTTGCTAGCACTATATTTAACCCTATAACTTTCCAAGACACCATAAAACCTGTACATGGGGGGTACTGTTTTACTCGGGAGACTTCGCTGAACACAAATATTAGTGTTTCAAAACAGTAAAATGTATTACAACCATGATATCGCCAGTAAAAGTGACGTTTTTTGAATTTTTCACGCACAAACAGCACTTACAGGGACGATATTATTGCTGCAATACTTTTTACTGTTTTGAAACACAAATATTTGTGTTCAGCGAAGTCTCCTGAGTACAACAGTACCCCTCATGTACAGGTTTTATGGTGTTTTCAAAAATTACAGCGTCAAATATAAGGCTTGTGTTTAATTTTTTTCACATTAAAATTCGCCAGATTGCTTACGTTGCCTTTATGACCCTATGGTAGCCCAAGAATGAAAATTACCCCTATGATGGCATACCATTTGCAATAGTAGACAACCAAAGGTATTGCAAATGGGGTATGTCCAGTCTTTTTTAGTAGCCACTTAGTCACAAACACTGGCCAAAATTGGCGTTTTTTGCATTTTTCACACACAAACAAATACAAACGCTAACTTTGGCCAGTGTTTGTGACCAAATGGCTACTAAAAAAGACTGGACATCGCTTATTTGCAATACCTTGGGTCGTCTACTATTGCAAATGGTATGCCATTATGGGTGTAAATTTATTTCCTGGGCTACTATACAGTCTCAAAGGCAACGTAACCAATCTGGCGAATTTCAATTTCAAATGTAACACGCTATATTTGACCCTGTAACTTCCCAAAACACCATAAAACCTGTACATAGGGGGTACTGTTTTACACGTGAGACTTTGCTGAATACAAATATGTGTATTTTATTGCAGTAAAAGCAAACAGTATTATGACATTGACAGTTAAAATGTCATGAAGAACGAAAAAAATAAAAAAAAATCTTATTTTCTCCCATTTTTTTCATATTAAATTATGTTTCATAGCTAAATATTTGATATTAAATGAAAGCCCTGTTTCCCCTGAATAAAATGATATATAATAAGGGGGGGTGCATTTAATATGAAAGAGGTGAATTACGGTTGGACAGACATATAGCGCAAATGCCAGGTTTTGTTTACGTTTTGTTTCGTTCACAACTTGTACATTTGGCTGCGGTGTTAAGGGGTTAACCCCTTAAGGACTGGACTTTTTTTGCGATGTTGTACATTTGCGACCAGGCATCTTTTTACACTTTTGTGGTGTTTGTGTTTAGCTGTAATTTTCCGCTCTCTCATTTACTGTTCATATACAAATTATATATTGTTTTTTTCAGGACAAAAGGGGCTTTCTTTACATACCATTATTTATATAATCTCATGTAATTTAATTTTTAAAAAATGAAAAAATATGATGAAAAATTGAAAAAAAATACATGTTTTTTGACTTTTATGTGAAAAATCTTTTATTCATCTACAAAAGCGAATGAAAAAAACTGCTAAATAGATTCAAAATTTTGTCCTGAGTTTAAAAATACCCAGTGTTTACATGCTTTTTGCTATTTTTTTGCATGTTATAGGGCTATAAGTACAAGTAGGATATTGCGGTTTCAAAACATATATTTTTAAAATTTATCAATAGTGACATTGTAACACTATTATCTGTCATAAATCGCTGAATAACACCCCACATGTACATATTTTTTTTAAAGTAGACAACCCAGGGTATTCAATATGGGGTATGTCCAGACTTTTTTAGTAGCCACTTAGTCGCAAACACTGGCCAAAGTTAGCGTTCATATTTGTTTGTGTGTGAAAAAAGTAAAAAACTAAATTGAACGCTAATTTTGGCCAGTGTTTGTGACCAAGTGGTTACTAAAAAAGACTGGTCATACCCCATTTGCAATACCTTGGGTTGTCTTCTTTCGCAAATGGTATGCCATCATGGGGGTAATTCTCATTCCTGGGCTACCATACGCTCTCAAAGGCAATGTAACCAACCTGGTCATTTTCAATGTAAAAATATTTGACCCATATATTTGACCCTGTAACTTTCAAAAACACTATAAAACCTGTACATGGGGGGTACTGTTATACTCAGGAGACTTTGCTGAACACAAATATTAGTGTTTCAAAACTGGAAAATGTATCACAACAATTATATCATCAGTAAACGTGCTGTTTATGTGTGAAAAATGCAAAAAAAGTCACTTTCACTGACAATATCATCGCTGTGATACGTTTTACTGTTTTGAATCACTAATATTTGTGTTCAGCAAAGTCTCCCGAGTAAAACAGTACCCCCCATGTACAGGTTTTAGGGTGTCGTAGAACGTTACAGGGTAAAATACAGTGCTAGCAAATTAAATTCTCTAGACTTTTGGCCTGGGTTGGCAGGCAGGTCCCTTAAATTGCAATCAATAAAATAACTTAATTATGTAAAAATATTACATAAATATGCACGTAGAATTTAAATATATATGCATATTTATATATTTGAAGTCTACGTGTATATTTATATAATTATTTATGTCATTTTGTATATGGACATATGAATAGTTTGTATTCTTTTTATTTATTTATATATACATAGATATATATACAATTTCATTCTAAGTGTATTTTGATATAAATATATATATATTAATATCAAAATACAGTTAGAATAACATTTCGTATAGATATATATATTTTTTTTAATTTTTATTATTATTTTTAATTTTTTAAATTTAATTTAAATTATTTATTATTCGTATTTTATAATAATATATATATACAATATATATATAGTTATTATATATATTATATATATACGTGTGTAAATTAATTATAAGTGTATTTTTATATTAATATATGTACATATTAATATAAAAATACACTTAGCATGACATTATATATATGATATATAGACATATATTATATAGGTATAATATATGTCTATATATCATATATATACACATATATAATAATATTTTTTTTTTATTCACTATAACTTTAATTTTTTTTGGATTTTACACTGGCAGGGAGACTGCCTGTCAGCACAGACAGTCCCCCTGCAGGCAGAGTCTAGGACACCTATTGTGACCATGTGGTCGCCCTGTTGGGCGATCACATGGCCCCAGGGGTCCTAATCCGCCATGGGGAGACTGTCTGGGCTGCAGGCAGTCTCCCCACAACGGGAGCAACGCCGATCGCCGCCGGGGGAACGACGGCGATCGGGTAAGTACCTCTTAAATTTAGGACGGTTCAGGACCGTCGTCGGTCGGCAACGCAAAAATGCCGATGACGGTCCTGAACCGTCCCGCGTCCTTAAGGGGTTAAATAGCAAAGTTTTTTGTTGTTGTTATCTTTTGTCTGTTTGAATAATTGAATTCAGGATAGGCGCATAATGTTTGTGCATTTTGACTGACAGAACGTATTTTGTTGCACATTGTAGCATTTATAGTTTAATTTTGTTTATGCACAGTTTTAAATTATTGGTGATTAAAGGGGAAGATTGAATAGTTGCACTGCATTGGTATTATTGATGTTTCGGCCATTTTTAATAGCCCATGTGCTGTATTGTCTCTCTTCTGTTGCAACTAACTAGAACTAAACTGAATATATTGTAATTGTTTTTAGATGTTACATTTTGTACATTTTGTGGCTTCACTGCATTCTAAGTTTAAATAGCAAACTGTTTTTTTTTTTTGGTTCTCTTTTGTCTGTTTGAACCATTGAATTCTGGGTAGGAGCATTGTGTTTACATGATAAAGGTATTGGGGCTGATACAGTGTGGTAGCTATTGTTTAGCCAGCTTAACATTTCCATTTTTACACTGGAGTGTGTTTAACCCCTTCAGGACCGCTGACGGTTCAGGACCGTCAGCGGTAAAACGTGCGTTTGGACCGCTGACGGTCCTGAACCGTCATAACGGTTTTGGGCTACTTACCTGATCGCCGTCGGTCCCACGGCGGCGATCAGCTCTCCTCCCGGTCCAGGGGGACTGCCTGTCTGCCCGGGCAGTCCCCCCTCGGCAGATCAGGACCCCACGGCCATGTGATCACTCGATCACATGACCGCAATAGGGGTCTGTGTATCTGCCTGCAGGGGGACTGTCTGTGCTGACAGGCAGTCTCCCTGCAAGTAAAAAATCATTAAATAAAGTGTAAAACAAAAAAATCTGTGTAAAAAAAATTATAATATGTGTATATATATATATGATATATATACATGTATTATATCTATATATAATATATGTATATGTATCATATATATAATGTCACACTAAGTGTATTTTTATATTTATATATACGTATATTAATATAAAAATACACTTATATTTAAATTACACACGAATATATACAATATATATAATAACTATATATATGGTATATATATATTATTATAAAATACAAATAATATGTTAATAAAAATAAATAACAAAAAATAAAAATAATTTTTAATAATTAAAAAAAAATTATATATATATATTCAATTTTATTCTAACAGTATTTTGATATTGATATATATATATTTATATCAAAATACACTTAGAATGTAATGATATATATATCTATGTATAAATAAATAAATAAAAATAATACGAAATATACATATGTCCACATACAAAATTACATTAATAATTTCATAAATATACACGTAGACGTCAAATATATAAATATGTATATATATTAAAATTCTACGTGCATATTTATGTAATATTTTTACCTAATTAAGTAATTTTAATGATTGCAATTTGAGGGACCTGCCTGCCAACCCAGGCCAAAAGTCCAGATAATTTAATTTGCTAGCACTGTGCTTAACCCTGTAACTTTCTATGACACCCTAAATCCTGTACATGGGGGTACTGTTTTACTCGGGAGACTTCGCTGAACACAAATATTAGTGTTTCAAAACAGTAAAACATATCACAGTGATGATATTGTCAGTGAAAGTGAAGTTTTTTGCATTTTTCACACACAAACAGCTCTTTCACTGAGGATATTATTGCTGTGATATATTTTACTGTTCTGATACACTAATATTTGTGTTCAGCGAAGTCTCCTGAGTATAACAGTACCCCACATGTAGAGGTTTTATAGTGTTTGTGAAAGTTACAGGGTCAAATATAAGGCTTGATTTTTTTTATTGAAATTTGTCAGATTGGTTAGGTTGCCTTTGACAGCGTATGGTAGCCAAGGAATGAGAATTAGCCCCATGATGGCATACCATTTACAAAAGAAGACAACCCAAGGTATTGCAAATGGGGTATGTTCAGCCTTTTTTAGTAGCCACTTAGTCACAAACACCGGCCAAAGTTAGCGTTTCTTGCATTTTTAACACACAAACAAATATAAATGCTAACTTTGGCCAGTGTTTGTGACTAAGTGGCTACTAAAAAAAACTGGACATACCCAATTTTGAATACCCTGGGTTGTCTACTTTAAAAAAATATGTACATGTTAGGTGTGTTTCAGGGATTTATGATAGATAACGGTGTTACAAGGTCACTATTGATACATTTAAAATATATATATATTGAAACAGCAATTTCCTACTTGTATTTATAGGCCTATAACTTGCAAAAAAAAGCAATAAAGCATGTAAACACTGGGTGTTTTTAAACTCGGGACAAAATTTTGAATCTATTTAGCAGTTTTTTTCATTAGCTTTTGTAGATAAGTAAAAGATTTTTCAAGTAAAAGTCCAAAAACATGTTTTTTTTTTATTTTTCACCATATTTCATTATTTTTTTTAAATACAATATATGACATAATATAAATACTGGTATGTAAAGAAAGCCCTTCTTGTCGTGAAAAAAACAATATATAACTTGTATGGGAACCGTAAATGAGAGAGCGGAAAATTACAGCTAAACACAAACACCACAAAAGTGTTAAAACTGCTCTGGTCCTTAACGTACAAACATCGCAAAAACAGGCCGGTCCTGAAGGGGTTAATAGAAAATGAACAGTTTGTATTTGAGGTAAATATTATGAAGTAAAGGTGCCTATGTTAGATTGTTATATGGTTGGGAATTATCATTGTGCTGAAGTTACAGTCAGGTATTTTCCAGTTCCCATATCTTCCTTTAAATTATTCTTTTTATTTGTAAACCCCCCACACCCTCCCCTTAACCCCTTAAGGACTGGACTGTTTTTGCGATGTTGTACATTTGCGACCAGGAATCTTTTTACACTTTTGTGGTGTTTGTGTTTAGCTGTAATTTTCCGCTCTCTCATTTACTGTTCCCATACAAATTATATATTGTTTTTTTCAGGACAAAAGGGGCTTTCTTTACATACCATTATTTATATAATCTCATGTAATATAATTTTTAAAAAATGAAAAAATATGATGAAAAATTGAAAAAAATACATGTTTTTTGACTTTTATGTGAAAAATCATTTACTCATCTACAAAAGCGAATGAAAAAAACTGCTGAATAGATTCAAAATTTTGTCCTGAGTTTAAAAATACCCAGTGTTTACATGCTTTTTGCTATTTTTTTGCATGTTATAGGGCTATAAGTACAAGTAGGATATTGCGGTTTCAAAACATACATTTTTAAAATGTATCAATAGTGACATTGTAACACTATTATCTGTCATAAATCGCTGAATAACACCCCACATGTTCATATTTTTTTTAAAGTAGACAACCCAGGGTATTCAATATGGGGTATGTCCAGACTTTTTTTAGTAGCCACTTAGTCGCAAACACTGGCCAAAGTTAGCGTTCATATTTGTTTGTGTGTGAAAAAAGTAAAAAACTAAATTTTGGCCAGTGTTTGTGACTAAGTGGCTACTAAAGTGGCTACTAAAAAAGACTGGACATACCCCATTTGCAATACCTTGGGTTGTCTTCTTTCGCAAATGGTATGCCATCATGGGGGTAATTCTCATTCCTGGGCTACCATACGCTCTCAAAGGCAACATAACCAACCTGGCCATTTTCAATGTAAAAATATTTGACCCATATATTTGACCCTGTAACTTTCAAAAACGCTATAAAACCTGTACATGGGGGGAACTGTTATACTCAGGAGACTTTGCTGAACACAAATATTAGTGTTTCAAAACTGGAAAATGTATCACAACAATTATATCATCAGTAAACGTGCTGTTTGTGTGTGAAAAATGCAAAAAAAGTCACTTTCACTGACAATATCATCGCTGTGATATGTTTTACTGTTTTGAATCACTAATATTTGTGTTAGAATTAGATTGCCTTGAGTGAAGATGGCATAAAGAATAAAGTGACAATGTATGCTATTTGTTCTATTTGGCTATACGCAGGGGATTAAATGGTTGTGGGTATGAGAATTTGCACCTACGTTCAATTGCGAATACATTTTTCACCCTTACATCTTTCCCACTCACATTCATGTATAATAATTTTCGGTTAAAACTATGTACATTCACCAGTAAATTATAAAATAACTAATATGGTTTTGTGTTCAACTCTCCATCAGGTGTATTGTTCTGGTATACGCTACGCCAACCTCAACAGCCTCTGGTCTTGGGCTCACCAGAACACATTGCTAAAGTAATGGAAGCCCTTCCCTGGGAGTGTCAAGAATTTGCCAGGCTTTTTGATCCAACACCAGCAGACTTAGAGATTGTACTAACTAGAGCTGACAATTGGTGGATTAAGCATCTTTCATCAGAACAGGCCTTCTCTGTTTCAGCCATAAGAACATTCAAGGTTGACTCTGGTAGAGATTTAGATGGTAAATGGAGAAGCCAGAGGTGGGATGTACCCCAGAACAAGAGGGATAATGAGAACTGGAGACCAAAACAGGACTTTGACAAAAGATGGAGAGATCCACAGAGGGACCATAGGAATAGGGACAGTGCTAAAAGAAGCAATGTAATGGGAGATAATTGGAAAAAATAGATTGGAGGGGCCTAAGGTAATCAATAATAATTGGAATAATAATAATACATGGGAGAGGCTAGAAAGGAGAGAGAATAGCTGCAAAAATCACAGTTGGCAAGAAAAACAGAGAAACAACAGGAACAGTTATTGGGAGAATAATTGGAGAAGGAACCATAGATGGGATGAGCATCAGACTAATAGACGGAATTGGGATAATTGGAGGAATAAAGAAGGGAATAGAGACTACTGGGACCTAAAGAGACAGACTGAGATATTGGAGGCAGACGTGAAAGCGCTTAGGGAACAGATGAGGGAGGGAAATACTGATCAATTGGGGGTCCCCAGTAATTAATAACTCCCATAATGTTTGTTGTCCTCTACATCTGTATGTATGCATGTTTGTCTTTCTTTTGTTTCTATATTTTATCTGTCTCACCATTATCTCGTAACACTCCAGTTTAAAGAGGACCTTAGTATGTATTGTTATATATATATATATATATATATATATATATATATATATATTCATATTAAGGATAAGCCTCTAAATTCATTAATTACAGTCAGGTGGGCCAAATTCCAAATATTTTTTGTTTTTATTAGTTTAGCACGCCTGCACTGCCAGCTATGTTTTTGTTGTTGTTGTTTTTTTTGATGCTGGATTAATAATTAAAAAAATCATAGTTTAAGTGAATTGTGGCCAACGTGAGGCTTATATTTGATCACACTGGAGAGATGTGATAGTGTAACTTTCTGTTGGTTTACAACAGTAAAAACATTAAAAGCATTTTTTTTTTTAATTGGTTCCCAACAAATATAGCCTCAAGTTGATTTTTGAATAGCAACAGACAGTTTTCTATAGATTGCACGCTGCCAAACTGTGTCATGGTAGCATTCAGTCTATTTTTTTTTCTTCTCTCTCTCCATCTTTGATGCTTTGTTTTTTTTTTTGTTTTTTTTGCTTTTTGTCATTAAGAATATAGGGAAATTAGATTGCCTTGAGTGAAGATGGCATAAAGAATAAAGTGACAATGTATGCTATTTGTTCTATTTGGCTTACATCTTTCCCACTCACATTCATGTATAATAATTTTCGGTTAAAACTATGTACATTCACCAGTAAATTATAAAATAACTAATATGGTTTTGTGTTCAACTCTCCATCAGGTGTGGAGTAAATGTCTAAATTAATCAAAATTTCAGGAGACATCATAGGCGTGCGCACGGTGTGTGCCGGGTGTGCCTGGGCACACCCTAATCCCCGCGGCACGCCTATGGATTGAGTCCTGCAGGAACGGAGTTCCTGCACTTTTTTTGTGCAGGAACGCCGTTCCTGCAGGCACTCAGCGCCCCCTTCCTCCCCCCCATGTCCCCCCTGTCATGGATGGGAGGGGGGGGGGGCAAGAGGTTATGGACCCCCCCCCCCGGTCGGCTCTCTCAATATCAGCCGCGGCGAGGGAGCTGTGAGCTCTCTGCTCCCTCTCACCGCGTGCTGCTTGCTGATGCTGGGAGCCGGAATATGACGTCATATTCCGGCTCCCAGCTACAGCAGACAGCCCGCGCGGCGAGAGGGAGCAGAGAGCTCACAGCTCCCTCGCCGCGGCTGATATTGAGAGAGCCGCCCGACCCACTGGACCCCAGGGACAAGTCCACGCCAGCACTCCAGGTAGGGAGCATGGGTGGACATTTTTTTAATTAAAAAAAATAATAATTTGTATGTGTGTGAATGTGTGTGTGTGTCTGTGACTGTGTGTGTGTGTGTGTCTGTGACTGTGTTTGTGTGTGTGTGTGTGTGTGTCTGTGTGTGTGTGTCTGTTTGTGTGTGTGTGTGTGTCTGTGTGTGTGTCTGTTTGTGTGTGTGTGTGTGTGTGTGTGTCTGTTTGTGTGTGTGTGTGTCTGTGTGTGTGTCTGTTTGTGTGTGTGTGTGTGTGTGTCTGTTTGTGTGTGTGTGTGTCTTTGACTGTGTATGTGTGTGTGTCTGTGTGTGTATGTGAATGTGTGTGTGTGTGTCTGTGAATGTGTGTGTGAATGTGTGTATGTGTGTGTGTATGTGAATATGTGTGTGTATATGAATATGTGTGTGTCTGTGAATGTGTGTGTGTGTGTGTGTGTGTCTGTGAATGTGTGTGTGAGTGTATGTGTATCTGTGAATGTGTGTCTGTGAATGTGTATGTGTGTCTGTGAATGTATGAGTGTGTCTGTGAATGTGTGTGTCTATGAATGTATGAGTGTGTGTGTGTCTGTGAGTGTATGTGTGTGTGTTTGAGTATGCGTGTCAGTGTGTGTATATATATATATATATATATATATATATATATATATATATATATATATATACACACATATACATACACACACTGGAGTGTATATTATTTTTTGGGGGGGGTGGGAATCTTGGTGGACATTTTTTTAATTAAAAAAATAATAATTTGTATGTGTGTGAATGTGTGTGTGTGTCTGTGACTGTGTGTGTGTGTGTGTCTGTGACTGTGTTTGTGTGTGTGTGTGTGTGTGTGTCTGTGTGTGTGTGTGTCTGTTTGTGTGTGTGTGTGTCTGTGTGTGTGTCTGTTTGTGTGTGTGTGTGTGTGTGTCTGTGTGTGTGTGTCTGTTTGTGTGTGTGTGTGTGTCTTTGACTGTGTATGTGTGTGTGTCTGTGTGTGTCTGTGAATGTGTGTGTGAATGTGTGTATGTGTGTGTGTATGTGAATATGTGTGTGTATGTGAATATGTGTGTGTCTGTGAATGTGTGTGTGTGTGTGTGTGTGTGTCTGTGAATGTGTGTGTGAGTGTATGTGTATCTGTGAATGTGTGTCTGTGAATGTGTATGTGTGTCTGTGAATGTATGAGTGTGTCTGTGAATGTGTGTGTCTATGAATGTATGAGTGTGTGTGTGTCTGTGAGTGTATGTGTGTGTGTTTGAGTATGCGTGTCAGTGTGTGTATATATATATATATATATATATATATATATATATATATATACACACATATACATACACACACTGGAGTGTATATTATTTTTTGGGGGGGGGTGGGAATCTTGGTTCCCACACTTTATTCCCCAGGACTTTATTCTCCCCTGTCGGCTCACGCAGAACCGGCGCTGAGTGTCGGCTCTGCTCTAGATCAAAGATCTACCTCACCGGCCCACAGCAGCATGAAGGGAGGCAGGAGAGGACCCGGGGAGCTCTAGACAGCAGCTCCGCCAGGTTCCTCTGGCGAGATCTGAGCGTTGCCGCGGCAACGCTCAGATCTCCCGAGAGTTAACTCTAGCCCCGCAGGCTAGAGTTCACTCTCCACTGGACCACCAGGGATGGCACATGGCAGCAAGGATCCCCCCTCCCTACATAAGGTAAGAAGGGAGGGGGGATATTTACTAATCTGCCCCCACCTCCACAATCTGTCCAAACATACAGCACACACACACACATACAGCACCCACACACAAAAAGCACCTACAGACATACAGCACTCTCACACAAACAGCACACACACAGCACCCTCACACACACAGCACCCAAACAGCACCCACACACATACAGTACACTAACCGCACCCTCACAAACACACACAGCCAGGGCCGGATTAAGAGCCCAGTGGGCCTGGTGCTGATAATTATGATGGGCCTTATTACAAAATCTTATTGACCAAAAACACTAAAACAGTCCTACCTCCTAAGCGTCATGTATCTGATGGAGATGATGCTGTAGGGAAACTCATAGGATGCAACTATGAGAAAACACATACCCTTTGCTAATCTCATGCTTTCATCTTTCAAG
The DNA here is from genome assembly GCF_036172605.1 of Pelobates fuscus. Taxonomy (NCBI): domain Eukaryota; kingdom Metazoa; phylum Chordata; class Amphibia; order Anura; family Pelobatidae; genus Pelobates; species Pelobates fuscus. Next base: position 116,239,697 of record NC_086317.1, read on the forward strand.
TAAACCCATACCCCCTAACAGCAGTGTCCAGTAAAGCAGGAAGTCTATGGATGCGGTAAAAGGGTGGGCTACTGACACAAATCACATAACCAAAACGGCCGAAAGGGCGAACATACACAAAAAGGGGGAATGTCTGTGTCCCTATGTCTCCCAGTCCCTTAGTGTATGTGTCCTCATGTCTCCCAGTGTCCCCATGTCACTAGGGGACATTGAGAGACATTGGGACACTGGGAGACATGGGGACACAGATACTAGGGAACACTGGGAGACCCCCCGGATTTTTCAGCTTGTGCTACTATTTTTCGTGTGAGAATACATTGCAATACCAGCGCTGGCCAGTAGGTGGCGCTGTGAATGGAGAAAGGCAGGAAGCTACAGCTTATCCCTGCCTCTCTCTCATGACTGAAACCGCAGGGGAGCAGCACAGAGGCAGCCTACAGAGCAGGCAAGTGAGGGATGGGGGGTGGGGGAGACCGCATAGAGGAAGGTAATGTAGAAGGAGCAGAAAGGTTCTGCAAGGGGCAGGAGGGGTCAGCAAGGAATAGAAAGGGGCAGCAAGAAGCAGGAAGGGGTCAAAAGGTTTTCAAGGAGCAGGATGGTAAAGTAGAAGGAGCAGCAAGGAGCAGGAGGGGTCAGCAAGGAGCAGGAGGGGTCAGCAAGGAGTAGAAAGGATTTGCAAGAGGCAGGAGGGGTCAGCAAGGAATAGGAAGGGGCAGCAGGAAGGGGTAGGGACGGTCTGCAAGGAGCAGGAGGGGTCACCAAGGAGTAGGAAGGGTCTGCAAGGAGCAAGAGGGGTCAGCAAGGAGTAGGAACAGGCAGCAAGGAGCAGGAAGGGGCAGCAAGGAGTAGGAAGAGGCAGCAAGAAGTAGGAAGAGGGAGCAGGAAGGGTCTGCAAGGAGCAGGAAGGGGCAGCATGGAGTAGGAAGGGGCAGCATGGAGTAGGAAGGGGCAGCATGGAGTAGGAAGAGGCAGCAAGGAGCAGGAGGGGTCAGCAAGGAGTAGAAAGGGTCTGCAAGGGGCAGGAGGGGTCAGCAAGGAGTAGTAAGGGTCTGCTAGGAGTAGGAAGGGGCAGCAAGGAGGAAGAAGGGGCAGAAAGGAGTAGGAAGGGTCTGCAAAAAGCAGGAAGGGTCTGCAAGGAGCAGGAAGGGGCAGGAAGAATCAGAAGGAACAGAAAGGATCATCAAGGGGCTGCAAGAAGCTGGAAGGGGCAGAAAGAAGCAGGAAGGGCAGTAAGAAGCAGGAAGGGTCTGCAAGAAGCAGGAAGGGCCATCAAGGAGCAGGAAGAGCCATCAAGGAGCAGAAAGGGATCAGAAAGAGAAAGGAGCAGAAGGGCGCAAAATAAGCAGAAAGTAGCAGAAAGGTAAAGGAGCAGAAGGAGCCTCAGAAGACAAAGAAGACTGTGTCAAATGAAGGAGAAGAAAATGAGATTGGAGCACTTCATTCTGGACACCACATCATAAGGCGTTGGTACCTGGGCCTGGCAGGGAAACTTTGGACCTTCTCATCAAACCAGGTAAAAACAAACAATATCAGTGTTAATGTGTTCACTTTTATTTATTGAGTGTCAGGAAACACAGAAGGCCGCTGGGTAGGGGTGCCGCTGATTGGCTACATGGGTCAGCTAGCACTCTAAGCCAATCAGTAGCTCCCCATTCATAAAAACGTAAAACATTTTTATGAATCGGGAACTAGCGATTGGCTTAGAGTGTCAGATGACCACTCTAGCCAATCAGCGGCACCCATGCCCAACGTCAATCTGCACTTACTGACACTCTGTTTCAGAAGTCGAATACCACTGAGCGACCTGGAGATCTGGAGCTGAAGGAAGCCTTTGGGGGTAAACCATTTGAGAGCGGTTTCACCCCTTCAAAGAAAGAGCACCGAGGGGCCGCCTTGCATCACAGCATTTTCATTTAGATAAAGTTGTTATGGTGACCAGAATGTTCCTGTAATTTGATGAAAGGAACACTATAGTGTCAGGAATACAAACATATATTCCTGACACCATAGTTGTGAAAACGCTATTCATCCTTGCTTTATGTGAAAATGACTATGCTCCTTCCCTTTCATGACACTGTCAAAAAGGGGCCAAGCATGGATGTCATTACAATTATGCCCCCCCCTCCCTCCCCCCCGGAAAAATTCCTGCGGACGTCCATGCTCAGGGTCCCCATGTTCCCCAGTGTCCCAATGTCTCAGCGTCCCCATGTCTCGGAGCTGCTGTCTGGACTCTCTGTGCAGAGCTGCTCCCCCGCGCATCAGTGAGTAGAGAGAGGCAGGGAGGGAGATGCCGTAACTTCTTATCACTGCCTCTCTCCACACAAACAGTGACCCCTACTGGCCGGCGCTGGTATTGCAGAATAATCTATGTTTATACTGAGACAGACATTTGTATTGCCGGTATTACTGCAATACCGGCACCGGCTAGGCAGCCTCAAATACCTGAGAAATACTTCTGAGAAATACCTGGCAACCCTAAGAAATACATGAAAAATACCTGGCAACCCTAAGTAGTGTGTAAAAAAAAAAAAAAAAAATGTAAAAATTTTTTTTTTTTTTTTTTTTTAAACCAATGGGCCTATTCCATGGGCCTGGGCCTGGAGCTGCAGCTCCATCAGCCCCTATGTTACAAACACACAACACCCTCACACACAGCACACTAACAACACCCTCGCAAACACACACACACAAACAGCACCCTCAGAAATACATGACACCCACACACATCACACAAACAGCACCCTCACACACACAGCACCATCACACACACATCACACAAACAGCACCCTCACACACACAGCACCCTCACACAGCACACTAACAGGACCCTAACACACACACAAACAGCACCCTCACACACACACACACACACACACACACAAACACCCTCACCCACATAGCACACTACCAGCACCCTCACACATACACACACACAGCAGCACCCTTACACACACCACCCTCACACAGCACACTAACAGCACACACACACACACCAATGTATGTATATATGTGTGTGTGTATATATATATATATATATATATATATATATATACATATATATATATATATATATATATATATATATATATATATACAGATACATGCGGCGTGTGTTTGTGCTTTAGGGTGCACACCCTAATGCAATAGGCTGCGCACGCCTATGGGAGACATTTGTGGGTCTTTTACCTACATCTAAAATGTAAACATAGCCTTAAGACACCACAACCAAATAGATTTTATTAGACAAAACTAGTTAAGCCTTTGACACAAGACAATACGCTGATTACTGTTGTACATTTTTCATTGTCTGTGTTTGATTCAAAGAACATTTTAATTGGAAGGCCCAGAGAGGTGAAGGTAACTGACATGTCCTGTCACAGTTTACTATACAGATGAAGAAGTGCTGGGATTACCAAGACAAACTATTATCATGAAAATGATTACTATTCAGATGAAGAGGTGCTGGGATTACACGTCAAACTATTATCCTGAAAATGGATACTATACAGATGAAGAAGTGCTGAGATTACCAAGTCAAACTATTAACACAGCCCAGAATGAGGATAAAGTAACAGCAAGAAGCAGGAATTTGTGTCATTTCAAGGTGGTCACAGAATGAGTTTCCCCTACACTCATGAACTTGCATGTGCCATTAAACGAACAAACCTCAAGCTTTGTAATGGATTGGCTAAGACAATATTCAAGGAGAATTCATTCTAAAATCACAGCTATCAAGCACACAGATCAGTCACAGTCTTCAGATTCCAGTCCCAGGCTAAACTAAACATCATATTGTGTCATAAACTAGTGATTATTACTGTATGGGGTTGATTGTGTCTGGATTTTACTTTACTTCACATGAACACATTGCCATATAATATTAATGAACAACTACCAGGGTTCTTACCAACCCACTAGGGCAGTAGTTAATTTAAAAACGGAACACCTGAAAACAATAGAAATTGGGGGAATGTGGGGTGATGCAACCCCTGTTTGACTATATTCTTTCTCTCACTTTTAAATGTGCTCAACATAAGAGAAAAATAAGTGAGGGAATGTGGTGACATTCTGTCATCAAACTAATATGGTGACAAGGGGTCATGTGACCAAGCTCATGTATGCCTTTCTCACAGTGGGATAAGCTTTACCTTTGATATGGTAATTCAATACCTTTACAGGTCAGGAAAGAGATAACCACTCCCCCCTATCCCCATTCCTTCCTGTTCCTTCTTGGCTGTGCTACTAAGCAGACCCTTAAGCAGACATGAGCTAATTTTTATCATGGTGAACTGTGAGTGGGATCTGGTGATTTTATAAGATTTAGTTGTTATTGTTAGTTAGGTTGTTGTTGCTGTTGTTGTTGTTGGTATAGTTAGTTAGATTGTGTGTCATTATTTGTATGTTGTTGTTGTTTTGTCTCTGAATAAATATTTGTTAAAGTAGACAAACCAGAGTTTATATGTGTATGCGTACATAATAATTTATAGAGTTTGGTAATACACCACATGTGTGTATGGGGACAGTGTTTGTGGGGCAGTGTGTATGGGGACAGTGTTTGTGGGACAGTGTGTGTATGGGGGCAGTGTGTGTATGTGGGCAGTGTGTGTATGGGGGCAGTGTGTGTATGGGAACAGTGTGTGTGGGACAGTGTGTGTATAGGGGCAGTGTTTGTGGGACAGTGCGTGCATGGGGACAGTGTTTGTGGGGCAGTGTGTGTATGGGGTCAGTGTGTGTATGGGGGAAGTGTGTGTGTATTGTGTGTATGGGGCAGTGTTTGTGGGGCAGTGTTTGTGGGGCAGTGTGTTTGTATGGGGACAGTGTTTGTGGGACAGTGTGTGTATGGGGCAGTGTTTGTATGTTGGGGCAGTGTGTGTGTGGGGGCAGTGTGTGTATGTGGGCAGTGTGTGTATGGGGTCAGTGTGTGTATGGGGTCAGTGTGTGTATGGGATCAGTGCGTGTAGTGTGTGCATGGGGACAGTGTTTGTATGTGGGGCAGTGTTTGTGGGGCAGTGTTTGTGGGTCAGTGTGTGTAAGGGTGAAGTGTGTGTAGTGTGTATGGGGGCAGTGTTTGTGGGGCAGTGTGTGTATGGGGTCAGTGTGTGTATGGGGTCAGTGTGTGTATGGGGGCAGTGTGTGTATGGGGGCAGTGTGTGTATGGGGGCAGTGTGTGTATGGGGTCAGTGTGTGTAAGGGGGACGTGTGTGTAAGGGGGAAGTGTGTGTAGTGTGTGTATGGGGACAGTGTTTGTATGTGGAGCAGTGTGTGTATGGGGGGAAGGAGGGAAGGGAGGCTTTTTAATAAATAAAACAATTTTATTTAAGAAAATAAATATATTTATGTCCCCCCTCCCTTCTTACCTTTATTGAGGAGGAGGGGGGGCATTATTGGATCCCTGGTGGTCCCAGTGGGGAATCCCTGGTGGTCCAGTGGTTCCAGTGAACTCTAGCCCGCGCTCCAGGACTAGAGTTTGATACTGGAGAAACTGACGGAAGCCAAGCACAGAGAGATGGACACAGGTTTCTTCAGGAAGGAAGAGATTCTTTATTGGATCACCGATCGGGACTCAGAGGGACTAATGTCACCAAAATACAGCAAGTTCTGAGCCCCGGACAAAAGTGCAGGCTCCTTATATAGGCACATAACTCCTCCCATATTAAGCTCTACCCGCACATTCTCTTGACCAATCAATACAAATAAGAATTAACTTCCTGCTTGACCGCATGGCTTGTCCAGCACAATGGAGGAGGGGAATACTACATCCTGTATTCTTGCACATGCTCCGTACACTACTGATCGTATCTTGCCTCGTGCAACCAACTGATCGATACGTCAGCATATGCACGTACACATGCCACGTGGTAATCTCGGCCTACTAAATTTATTTTTACCGAGATTCCACCACATTCCCCCCTTTGATGCCTCTTGATATTTCACAATTACTTGAGGCATCACTTAACCTTAGTTTGCATACACCGCAAGTTACCTTGAACCAGACCAGACTTATCTTATGATGTGAATCTTCAACACTCATCTTCCTGCATTGGTTCTCCCTGATCTAGAGCCTTATATTTATAAATTGCCATTATCTGTGCAGCAGCCTTCCTCTCTGCTATATTTTCTATCAGGCTTTGCACAGACCTAACTACTAAGGGTATAAGACACGGCAGGAGTAGACACAACATTAAAATCAGTAGGACTCCACCTACCACTGCCTTAAGCCCTCCAAACCACTCATACCAGCTACCAAACCAACTGCTTGGATTATACCCTTTCCATACCTGAGTAGGCACATGCGCTAGTTTAACCATATGGCTAGTAAGCTCAGCTATTGCTTGCCCTTCGTCATCTATTTGAAGACAGCAATTGCTCAGGTTAAACTTCCCACATACACCTCCCTCTACTGCCAAAAGGTAATCCAAGGCTAATCTATTTTGGTATACTGCTGTCCTCATCCTGGTATTGTGCTTCGCTAGAAGATTGAGCGCTTGTGATGTCTCGTTAGTAATGATCTCAACCACCGCCTGTAATCTTATAATACGGTTGAGCATATAACTAGGGGTTCTATAACCAAAGGTACCATCTTCTGCCCACGTGGCTGGCCCATAATAATCTATAATACGCTGGGGAGGCCATTCATTATCTTCCCAGGCGCCTATCTCTATGGGTCCCCTTTTCTTCCTATGATTCACATCATACACTTTAACACCTAAAGTCTCACCTGTTTCAATAGGTAACAAGAAGAAGGATGGTTTGAGCATACCCAACACACATGCCCCTTCCCAGTCCTGTGGCAACTCCGAATAGGCTTTCTTACCACAGATCCAGTACAAATTTGCTGGGGCTCTCCAGTTAGATATGATGGATAGATCAAACCACACATCCTTTAAATTGGCGTATCTAGCAAACGGGTTAGATGGTTCTGAGACATTTGAAGCCGACCACCAAGTTGTATTCTTTGTATCATCATCATAAGCTTTTTGCCCTAGACAAGTTAATTCTCCTACAGAAGTATTATACATCATTCCTTTCCTTACTATGCAAACATAACCTATGATGGAGGTCTTTAATCTCCACTCAGATTTACCTCTAACACTCATATGATAATCGGCTTGTGTAGATATTAATTGGTCAACTGCCTCAGAACCGGACATTACCTCCTTTGCTTCCCAAGGCCATTGGTCTCCCATGTTAGTACCTCCACACACATAGCAGTTGGTAACATTAAGACTACCGGCAATACTTTCAGCTAAATCAATAAACAGGTTTTTAGCATTATGGGGGATCTTATTATCTATGCTCATCTCTTCATAAAAGGAATGGTATACTTGATGAGTTTGGGAGGATACCGTATCAGTCTCTATCCCTATAAACAATACTGTCCCAGGATCTAAACCCGTCCCATATATTTGAAACCCAAATAAATTACCATATGTATCTAAGAACTTGTCAGGGTTATTTATAAGTATATGGACTGGATTGCATTCCATAGACTTACAATATGGGCTGGTAGGCAACTTAGTCACAATCATGTCCTTGTCTACTGTCTGTCCCCAAGTTGCCCACCCCACACAAGACCAATATGGGCAAAAGTTATAATCTCTATTTGGGCATCTAGGACTCACATATTTATTTTTACTACTGGGACAAATATATTTATCGTTAGACCCATACGTCCTCTCCCATCTAAGATCCCCACATACATTCCACGGCTTTCTACCACTTGATATCGCCTTACACGCATCAAATAGCAGAACACCCGAAGAATGTACAGATTCTAACACCGTCTTATTAATTAGGGTCCCCTGAGGATCTCCATTCTTGAGAGTCAACCAAATTGTACGAGGTTGATACTCCGGACTGAAGCACTTAGGTTCTCCTACTCCTAAATGGCACACACTATATTCTATATTTAGGTATCTACATCTTGATACATCTCCTTTACACTCGTATTGTGAATGCCAAATTAGGGTTTGGGAAATATGGTTACCTGTTCTTGTAGTCTTAATGCATACCTCACAGCTAGGAGTGTCGGTACCTCTACCTTCCTGAATATAAAAATACACATAAATAAACATTATTAAAAGCACTTCTTTCGTCGTCATCCTCAGTCTTCGTCCGTGCGAAGGCACCTCAGCTTCCAGGATGTAAGGGCTGCAGGGAATGGAGTTCTGCTCGTCTTCACAGGGGTCCCTTCAAGACTTTCCTGGCTTTTAAATCACACGTTGGTGAGCGGACAGGCTTTATTATGGCCGTCTAAACACTCACTTTACCAAATCTCTGAAACAATAAAATTTGTAATCCACAAGGTTCCTCGTTACTCCGACTGAGTCGTGCGCTTTAACCGGATCTTGCAGGGATTCTCTGGATCTGCTGTAACTTGCCAAGAATCGACTGCTGCTGGTTTAACCCTGGAGTGATGTATCCACGGAGTCACTTCGGCTACTTTTATCGCTGTAGGGGTAGACAAAAGAACAACATAAGGACCTCTCCACTTGGGCCCTAACGGTACATTATTCCACTCTTTAATCCACACTTGATCTCCTGGGTGGTAACTATGAACTGGGGGATAAATATTCACAGGTAATCTATCTTGTACCCATTTCTGTACCTCCTCCATAGTCTTACCCAACTCTACAACCTGCTGCCGGGTAATTCCTTCTCCCAACTGACTCAAATCCCCCCTTAAGTTACCAAGTACGGGAGGTGGTCGCCCATACATGATTTCAAAAGGAGAGAGGCCCATCCTTCTGGTAGGTGTACTGCGGATTCGCAATAGAGCTATGGGTAAGAGAACGTTCCACTTAAGTTGGGTTTCCTGACACATTTTAGCCAACTGATTCTTAATAGTTCTATTCATTCTCTCTACCTTACCAGAACTCTGGGGTCTATATGCCGTATGAAGCCTCCACTTTATACCAAGCATATGAGTCAGTTGTTGTAGGCACTGATGAACTAAAGCTGGACCATTGTCCGATCCTATAGAGCAGTGTAGTCCATATCGGGGTATTATTTCTCGTAACAGGAATCTCACAACTTCTCCTGCTTTCTCTGTACGAGTAGGACATGCTTCTACCCAGCCTGAATAAGTACACACAATTACCAGCAGGTAACGATGTCCACCCGATTTAGGCATCACTGTATAGTCAATTTGTAAATCGGACATGGGGAGTCCCCCCATAAACTGGACTCCTGGTGGCTTTACTGGTCCTTGCCTTGCATTATTCTTAGCACACGTTACACATCTTCGTACAATGGCCTGAGTCAAGTTGGACAATCTTGGTATGTAGAAATGTTTTCTGAGAGATTCTTCTGTGCTGTCTCTCCCAGAATGTGTCCCGTTGTGATAGTTTTGGACAATTTCTACCGCTAGTGATGCTGGAATGACTATTCTTCCATCTTCTAACTGAAACCATTTGTTCTCCAAATACTTTCCAGGTTCAGTCTTTAACCACTCCTCTTCTTGAGCTGTATAAACTGGAGTCCATTGAGACAGTGGAGTTGGTATAAGAGCAGCTATATGCCCCACATACTCCTGTCTTCCCGATTCAGCGGCACGCTTAGCTGCACTATCTGCCATCCGATTTCCTTTGGTCACATCACCATCTCCTCTCAGATGCGCTCGACAATGAATAATACCGACTTCTTTCGGCTCCCACACTGCTTCCAATAGTTGTAGGATTTCAGCTGCATACTTGATTTCTTTGCCTTCTGAATTCAATAGTCCTCTTTCTTTATACAAAGCTCCGTGGGCATGAGTGGTTAAAAACGCATACTTGGAGTCCATATAGATGTTCACTCTTAAACCTTCAGCCAATTGTAACGCTCGTGTCAGTGCTATCAATTCTGCCTTTTGTGCTGATGTTCCTTTCGCCAGTGGCCGAGCTTCTATCACCTTGTCTATTGTTGTTACTGCATATCCTGCATAGCGGATCCCTTCTTTCACATAACTACTGCCGTCGGTGTAATATTGAACATCGGGGTTCTGGATGGGAAAATCACGAAGATCTGGTCTACTTGAAAATACTTCATCCATTACTTCCAAACAATCATGTTGACTTTCAGTAGGTTGTGGCAAAAGGGTAGCTGGATTTAAGGTGTTTACAGTCTCTAAATGCACTCTTGGGTTTTCACACAACATTGCTTGATACTTGGTCATACGGCTATTACTAAACCAATGATTTCCTTTGTAATCCAACAACGTCTGTACTGCATGTGGGACTCGTACATAAAGTTCTTGACCCAGAGTGAGTTTATCGGCTTCAGCTAGTAGCAGGGCGGCTGCAGCTACGGCTCTTAGACAAGGTGGAAGTCCGCTGGCCACTGCATCCAGTTGCTTAGACATGTAGGCAACCGGTTTTTGCCATGATCCCAAGTACTGTGTCAATACTCCCACAGCCATTCTTCTTTGCTCATGTACATACAGGTAGAATGGTCGTGTGTGATCAGGTAGACCTAATGCTGGGGCACTCATCAAAGCCTTCTTCACATCTTCAAATGCCGTTTGCTGTTCTTGAGTCCATAAGAAGGGGTCATGCTCTGTACCTTTGATAGCTGCATACAGAGGTTTTGCCAGTATCGCGTAGCTGGGAATCCATATCCTACAGAAGCCTGCTGCCCCCAAGAATTCTCGCACTTGTCTTCTATTCTTGGGTATCGGTATTTGGCACACAGCTTCTTTTCTCTCTGGCCCCATAATTCTTTGACCTTCAGAGATATGGAATCCCAGATATTTGACAGTTGGCAAACACAACTGAGCCTTCTTTCTAGACACCTTGTATCCTGCCTTCCAGAGAATGTGTAGTAGATCGTGCGTTGCTTGCTGACATATTTCCTTTGTAACTGCTGCTATCAACAAGTCATCTACATATTGTAACAATACACACTCTCCTGGGATGGACTTGAAATCCAATAAATCTTGACTTAGAGCTGAACCAAATAGGGTAGGTGAATTTTTAAACCCTTGGGGCAGTCTTGTCCAGGTCATTTGGCGTTTTGAGCCCGTTACAGCGTTTTCCCATTGGAAAGCGAAGATACATTGACTTTCTGCGGCAATTCGGAGGCAAAAGAAGGCATCTTTGAGGTCTAAGACTGTAAAATAAGTAGCCCCGCCCGGAATTAAAGCAAGCAGGTTATATGGATTGGGTACAACTGGATGTATACTAACAACCGCATCATTGACTGCTCTCAAGTCCTGCACAGGTCGATACTCATCTGTACCGGGCTTTTGAACAGGCAGCAATGGGGTGTTCCAGGGGGAAGTACAGAATTTTAGGATACCATACCGTATGAACTTATCCAGATAAGATTGGATGTTCTTCTTAGCCTTCTGCGGGATGTGATATTGTCTTAGGCTTACTGGATAAACCCCAAGTTTTAGTTCGATTTTAATAGGTGGAATATTGCGGGACAGTCCTGGTGGGTTGTTCTCTGCCCAAACTCCTGGTATGTTGAATAAGGACTCATCACTCCTAGGGTTTTGGCTAGTCAACGCTGTATAAAGTCACCACTCTTCTTCCTTTGGTACGGATAATGTCATAATACCTGAAGGTCCATTAAACTTTAAGGATGTTGTTCCATTTGGTAGGAACGTAATCTGCGCTTGTAACTTAGATAGCATATCACGTCCCAGCAATTGGACTGGACATTCAGGCATATAAAGGAATTGATGTTTTACTATGTGGCCTCCCAATGTACAGAGTCGACTTTTAAGAACCGGTTTTTCAGCACTTCTTCCAGTTGCTCCTATTACAGTAATAGTTCTTCCAGATGGAGGAGCAACTAGATTAGTCACCACCGAATGTTCAGCACCAGTGTCGATCATGAACGCACTTCTTTTTCCCCCTATTGATACATCGACCATAGGCTCCGCTCGACCAAGGGGGATGGAGCCCGGTCGGTATCAATAGTCCTCCATGACCGTGTCAGCCAATCCTACAAAGTCCCTACCTTCTCTATCGCGGGACCTTTGCGCTGCTGGAAAATACCTATCTTCCCTAACACTTCCTCTGTTCCCATTACTCCCTCTATTACCATTATTCCCTCCGGGGCCTCCTCTACCTCTCGCTCTGCCTCTAAAGTTTCCGTAACCTGCCCTGGGTTGGTCTCTCTCGTACTGCTCTCTTTGTGGACACTCGTTCCTCCAATGCCCTTCTTCCTTGCAATACGCGCACTGATTTCGACTCAAAGGCTCCCTATTCCATCTACTATCGCCTCTATCTGGGCCCCGTCTATCTACGCCTGCGATCGCTACCGCTAGCATATCAGCCTTTTTACGCATCTTGCGCTCTTCCTCTTTCTTACTTTCTGTTTCCCTATTCATATACACTTTATTCGCTACCTCCATTAGTTGGGTGATAGACATTCCTGCAAACCCTTCTAACTTCTGTAGCTTGCGCTTAATATCTCCGTAAGCTTGGCTGACAAAGGCGGAGTTCACCATTCGGGAATTATCTGCGTCTTCCGGATTAAAGGGGGTATACAAGCGGTATGCCTCCAATAATCGGTCATAAAAGACACTGGGCGCTTCATCACTTTTCTGAATCACCTCAACTGTCTTCGACATATTAATGGCTTTCTTCCCTCCGGCTTTCATGCCAGCAATTATAGCGTCTCTATAGGCTCTGAGTTGAACCATATCTGCGCCATTTACATTCCAGTCGGGATCGGTGTTAGGATAATGTGTTGCGGCCCATGCTGCCGGATTGGCTTGATTCAAGGCACGGGCTCTATCCTCTAGCGCTTTAATGGCCGCTTGATTAATCCTTGTCCTTTCCTCATTATTAAACAAAGTCATTAATAACTGCTGGCAATCAGCCCATGTCGGGTTATGTGTCTGAACTATTGAGGTGAACAGATCGGTCATAGCTTGTGGTTTCTCAGTATACGAGGAGTTGTGGGTCTTCCAATTCAAGAGATCGGTAGTCGTGAACGGGACATATACGAAGACTGGGTCAGCATGTGCCATTTGACCTGCGGCATCGATATAGGCTGACCCGGGATTCAGACGAAGAGGCATCTGATAATGTTTTAATTGTTGGGTACCGGTCAGTTGTCGGGTTAGTATAGGGCTACGTGAAGGGGCGTCAGTTAGAGGTTCCGGTCGGGGGGTAATAAAGCATGAGGATGTGGGAGCTTGGTTTTGGGAAAAATTAGTAAATAGAACACTTCGAGCCGAGCTAGAAGAAGCTTGACCGGAAGTCTGAAGTGGCGCCAAATCAGGATATTCAGATCTAATGGGGGTTGGTTCTGGTTCCGGAAGGGGAGATTTAGTACGAGAGGGGGTGGATTCTGTACTGGAGGAGGAAGCGGAAGTGGATGGGGGCAATGGGGGAAGGGGTGCAGGACTTCCTGCATTCGCGTCACTTCCTCTTAAAGGAAAGTAAGGGGGCGGCAAAGGGATCTCGGACTCAGGGGGCGTGTCCAAAATGGGCCTAACACCAGTCCTAGTGGACAATCAAGTCCTAGCCACCATGAGGCGACATTGCTCCTCGTGGCATGTCTGAATCCATTTTGGCGAGTCATTTACGGCCTGTCTCCAACAATCAATATAAGGAAACTGCCCGTAAAGTTCAGGCCTACCCGATACAGCCACGTGTACGCGCTGTACCAGAGTTGGATCCAAACTGCCACGTGGCGGCCATGCCGCAACCAAAGTAGGCCACTCCCTAGTGCACAAAGTAACCAAACGTACAGGAGACATTTTAACCCCAAAATCACATGTTTTGAATCCCTTTTTAAAATTCTTTACCATACAACCTAAGGGATCCGGAATCGTTGACTCCGACGCTCCCATACTTATCAATGGAGCGTCGTTGACAACGAATACTATGCACACGTACTTTTCAACAGTCACACCCGTTTCCTCTGGCAACAGCACCACGTGGTACGGTTACCAAGTGAAACGTACACAATAACACAATAAACACTCAGGGAATTCCCGTACACGCACAGCTGTTACACCAGTCACTAAATAATCAATATTATGCCCTTTGGCGAAACTATACAGTCACCCACGCTATAATTCTCTATATATGAATTACCCGTCTATAACACACCCCAGTAACATCGTCTTTTACAAATAGCGGTTACAGTACGGTTAGCATAGGTCAAAGCACAATTTAAGGTCACAATACAATTATTAGTGGTTATGGTGTTAAACATGCAATAGACGACAATGATTAGTACTTATATACAGTGTCAGTAAATATACAGGGTTATGGTACCGTGCACTATGATACAGCAACACACTATTAACACTCTCGCTAGACGGCTGAGCTCGCGCAATCTAACAAGATATACACTTTACTAAACAATCTTTAACACATTTACAATCCCAACTAAACTATTGGCCAGTACCTTGAATGGACTACCTAAAACTATGTACACCCGTTTTGGTTAGCCACACTGCCCAAGCACCACATATAGCGAGCTAGAGGACCGAATTTACACAGGCGCCTCTTAGTCGATTACTATCAAAAATCTAGTGGGTTCCAAATTTACACGCCTTCCCACTTAGCCAAGATAGGTTGAGAGCTAGCGAACCGAATTTACACAGGCGCCGCTTAGTCTCCCGGTCCCTCCGACCTAGCGAACGTAATATACACCCTAGAACGCTAGTCTAGACAAGACACCGGTGTCCGGCTAGGGCTATTTACACCAGAACCCCGCCTGACTAACCAAATCAAACGGTCTGACTAAAGAGCGTTCGATTGAGCGGTGCGCCTTCGCTCCTTCCCTCCGACAGAGGGGGCAGATTCCATACACAAATAACCCCTTATGGGCCTACCGCACAATCGGTATACCCCTAGTGGGTCTGCCGTCTAAAACAGCAGTTGTCTTACCTCCTCGTTCCTGAACCTGAGTTCACACTCATCGACGGGGACACCCCAGCACTTCTTACGTAGAGGCCGATGATCTCCTGGACAACAGACCAGTGGCGCCGAGACGAAGGGAGGTGCACGCAGAAGTTCAGGGGTGCAGCCGTAGAGAACGTGGGCAAAGATAGACCTTCTCAAGCCTCTGCCTCTCAGCTACCGTTGAACGATGAGCTTCCCGGCCAATGCACCAAATGATACCGGAGAAACTGACGGAAGCCAAGCACAGAGAGATGGACACAGGTTTCTTCAGGAAGGAAGAGATTCTTTATTGGATCACCGATCGGGACTCAGAGGGACTAATGTCACCAAAATACAGCAAGTTCTGAGCCCCGGACAATAGTGCAGGCTCCTTATATAGGCACATAACTCCTCCCATATTAAGCTCCACCCGCACATTCTCTTGACCAATCAATACAAATAAGAATTAACTTCCTGCTTGATCGCATGGCTTGTCCAGCACAATGGAGGAGGGGAATACTACATCCTGTATTCTTGCACATGCTCCGTACACTACTGATCGTATCTTGCCTCGTGCAACCAACTGATCGATACGTCAGCATATGCACGTACACATGCCACGTGGTAATCTCGGCCTACTAAATTTATTTTTACCGAGATTCCACCACAAGTTCACTCTCGCGAGATTTGGAGCGTGGTAACCGTGGCAACGCTCCAAATCTCGCGAGAGGAGGACCCGGAGGAGCTGCGGGCTGAGCCCTCCCTCTCCCTCCCCTGCTGGCTGTCAGCACAGTGTCTGCAGACCGGGGAGGGAGATCACTGATTACCCTCCCCAGTCCGCAGGCACATAGCAGGGCTGGCATTTGGGCAATGCCAGCCCTGCACTAGCCAGCAGGAGGGAATCTCGGGGGTGGCAATTGCCCCGTGCCCCCCCCCCCCCCCCCCGGATCCGCCAATGATTGGGACTGACCTCAGTGCCACTTAGGAGCCGGGCCAGCAACAAGTTTCCCACCCACCCTCCCTTTTGTTTTTGGGCCCAGGGTGTTGTCACAGCAGGGGGGGAGGGGGGAGTTTGAAGGTTAGATGAAGGGGTGGTGGTTTTTTAAAGGTTAGATGAAGGTGGGGGGTAATGGCCGGGTCTCATCCTCCCCTGTCTCTTTAGTGAACCTTAAGGGGTACCAAGTTGGACGTGTCCCCACCGAGCTAAAGCCAGCTGGTGGGGAGCATTATGGTCGGGCCCCACCGAGCTAAAAGCCTGCTGGTGGGGTGCCAAAAAGGCAAGAGGAGTTTATTATGCCGAGGGGGGAGGTGAGAGCCTTTGGGAAGAAGGAATGAGATTGGCAAGGACGTGTTGGACAAGTACTGTATGACATCATGCAGGTATTTACATGTTATGTATTTATTTATGAGAATATTATGTAACGTTATACATTGAAGGAGTCATGCAGTATTTGTGTTTTAATAAATGCTGTGGCCTGTTACTTGGAGTCTGTCTTTATTTGGGGGGAAGCTATGGTTTGGTAAAAGGTCATCCCATCCAATGCCCACTACGTACATACATGTACAATTTACAGACGGTTTAAACATGCAGTAATAAGGGACACATAGATTAAATAATTGTCTATTAAACATTCTGGGTAAGTGAAAAAGATGAATTCTAAGAAAGTATGTAAAATGGAATTTGAACAGTCCCAAGCTAAATATGGTACTGGACTGGTAAATGTTAATGTTTGATGAAACGCATTAGCTAAACCCCAAATTACATTATTTATAATTCATGACCCTATCCAACTTTCCCAGCAGACATTTTATTCTCTCCCCTTAGGGCCAGAGCCATATGTTATTGCTCTATGTTATACATTAAGAACTAGATACACTTTGTTCACCTGAATTTTTTTTATTTTATGCACATTGACATGTTACTGTTGCTTAATAAATGATGGAAAGGGCTTTCATATGATATTCTATAAATATATAAAACCTTTCCCGAAGGTTTGTGAAAAGTTCACAAGACAGGTTTCAATACAATAACTTGCACACAACTATTTCAGCTAAACAAAAATAAACCAAAATATTCTCATCTATTTAATCTAATTCTGAGAATGCCTCATACGACTAGGAATTTTATCTATTTTTATAACATGCCATATATTTTCTGAGAAATATGTTCATGTTCCTAAGCTACTGGCATTGGATTTAAAGTTTGCTATGATGGGTTATAAATGTAATACATTTTATATATATAAATTTATAAATTTATAGACTCCCTTGGGTATTTGTTATATCTTGTTGGTTTGCACTGCATCCTTGCTGAGGGATACTGCAAAACATGTGTTCAGATATATACATTTATATAGTGATTTGGACACTTCTCTCTCAACAATTTTATCACCAGTCAAATCTGATGGTTATAATTAATGTTTTCTGTTTGTTACACACATTTCCTTTTTGTGGGAAATTTCACAGACTTTGCATGTCTAAAGATCCAATGTTTGTATTCTGCTGCTGCTCCCAAACATTCTCAATGTGGTTGTTTGACAGATTTTTTTTTAGATGTTATAGGGTCAAATTACAGACATGTCAATTTCAGTTTACACATTTCCAGTTTTCACCATTCCATTCACCGTGTGACTGTCCGCTTTGGAACAATATAATAGCCTCTGCTTGCAGCTTACCCTGGAATACTATTTGTAAAACAAAACAATTTGAGCTACCGTATATACTCGAGTATAAGCCGACCCGAATATAAGCCGAGGCCCCTAATTTTATCCAAAAAAACTGGGAAAACTTATTGACTCGAGTATAAGACTAGGGTGGGAAATGCAGCAGCTACTGGTAAATTTCTAAATAAAATTAGATCCTAAAAAAAATATATTAATTGAATATTTATTTACAGTGTGTGTATAATGAATGCAGTGTGTGCGTATGTGTGTGTGTATGAGTGCAGCGTGTGTGTATGAGTGCAGCGTGTGTGTATGAGTGCAGCGTGTGTGTATGAGTGCAGCGTGTGTGTATGAGTGCAGCGTGTGTGTATGAGTGCAGCGTGTGTGTATGAGTGCAGCGTGTGTGTATGAGTGCAGCGTGTGTGTATGAGTGCAGCGTGTGTGTATGAGTGCAGCGTGTGTGTATATGAATGCAGCGTGTGTGTATGAATGCAGTGTGTGTGTGCATGAATGCAGTGTGTGTGTGTATGAATGCAGTGTGTGAATGCAGTGTGTGCAGGGCCGGTGCAAGGATATTTGCCGCCGTAGGCAAAAAAAATTTTGCCGCCCCCTCCCCCCCATATGTCCTGACTTCCCCTCCTCCTCCCTCAGTGGTCCTTACCTCCCCACCCCCGTGTTCCTTCACCCCCCCCCCAGTGGTCCTGACTCACCCCTCCCCTAGTGGTCCTTACCCTCCCCTCCCCTAGTGGTCCTTACCCTCCCCTCCCCTAGTGGTCCTTACTTCCCCCTCCCCTCCCATAGTGGTCCTTATCCCACCCCCTCCCTCTCATAGTGGCCCTTATCCCCCTTCTCCCTCCCATAATGTTCCTTATCCCCCCCCATCCCTCCCATAGTGGTCCATATACCCCCCCCTCCCTCCCATAGTGGTCCTTATACCCCCCTCCCTCCCATAGTGGTCCTTATACCCCCCTCCCTCCCATAGTGGTCCATATACCCCCCCCCTCCCTCCCATAGTGGTCCTTATACCCCCCTCCCTCCCATAGTGGTCCTTATACCCCCCTCCCTCCCATAGTGGTCCTTATCCCACCCCCTCCCATAGTGGTCCTTATCCCACCCCCTCCCATAGTGGTCCTTATACCCCCCCTCCCTCCCATAGTGGTCCTTATACCCCCCCTCCCTCCAATAGTGGTCCTTATCCCCCCCCCTCCCTCCCATAGTGGTCCTTATACCCCCCTCCCTCCCATAGTGGTCCTTATCCCACCCCCTCCCATAGTGGTCCTTATCCCACCCCCTCCCATAGTGGTCCTTATCCCACCCCCTCCCATAGTGGTCCTTATACCCCCCCTCCCTCCCATAGTGGTCCTTATACCCCCCCTCCCTCCAATAGTGGTCCTTATCCCCCCCCCTCCCTCCCATAGTGGTCCTTATACCCCCCTCCCTCCCATAGTGGTCCTTATCCCACCCCCTCCCATAGTGGTCCTTATCCCACCCCCTCCCATAGTGGTCCTTATACCCCCCCTCCCTCCCATAGTGGTCCTTATACCCCCCCTCCCTCCAATAGTGGTCCTTATCCCCCCCCTCCCTCCCATAGTGGTCCTTATACCCCCCCCCCCCTCCCTCCCATAGTGGTCCTTATCCCCCTTTTTTTTGTTATTAATTTTTTTTATTATTATTATTTTTTTTTTTTTTATTTATATATTTTTTTTTTTTTCGTCCCCCCTCCCTGCTTGATATATGGCAGGGAGGGGGGCTCCTTCCCTGGTGGTCCAGTGGCATTGGCAGTTCAGTGGGGGGGAGAGGGGGCTGGCAGAGCTGTAACTTACCTGTTCTGCAGCTCCTGTCAGCTCTCTCCTCCTCTGCGCCGTCTGTGCAGCTCCTTCTATCAGCTCACACTGTAAGTCTCGCGAGAGCCGCGGCTCTCGCGAGACTTACACTGGGAGCTGACCGAGGTGCTGAACGGACGGCGCGGAGGAGGAGAGAGCTGACAGGAGCTGCAGAACAGGTAAGTTACAGCTCTGCCAGCCCCCCTCTCCCCCGGTCTGTATTATGGCAATGCAAATTGCCATAATACAGACAGTGACTCGAGTATAAGCCGAGTTGGGGTTTTTCAGCCCAAAAAATGGGCTGAAAAACTCGGCTTATACTCGAGTATATACGGTATTTAATATTGGTTGTTATTAAGTCATTTAACTTGGCTAGTTCATAACCTGCAATATATGTGCTGCCATATATAGCAGTTAATTTTATTTTTTTCAAATACATATAGACATCTAGTTATGAATTTCACAGGCCTTCTATGCCTTAGTACATCAAAGAACCCAGATTTCTCTTCAAAGTAGACCAATCTCCACATGTATAACTTGTTTACATGCCTTTGGCTTGCTTTCCAGAGAAGCTACACTTATCAGTCGCAACATTAAGACCATCTGCCTAATATCGTACAGATCCCTCTTGTGCTGCCAAAACAGCTCTGAAGCATCGAGGCATCGAGCTGGGGAATTTGGAGACCGAGGCAACACCTTAAACTCTTTGTCATGTTCTTCAAAGCATTCCTGAATAACTTTTGCAGTGTGGTAGGGTGCCTTATACTGCTGAAAGAGGAAACTCCCACCAAGAACACCATTGCCATGAAGGGTGTTAAGTGGTCTGCAACAATCTCTAGGCAGGTGGTACATGTCAAAGTTACATCCACATTAATGCCAGGCCCCGATCTATATTCAGGGCGCCGCCATCTTTGTGTGGGTAGGTGAAGTCCCTGTGGCCTTCCCCCGCCCTGCAGAGCTCAGTCTGCGCGGAGCCCTCCATGGGTGAAGATGGATAAAAAAAATGTTTGCGCTCGGTTTTTTTATTTTATTTTTAAGTTCGACGGGCATGATGGCTTTTTATTTGGCCTTTTTTGGGGCTGAAAAATTAAGATTTTAGAAAAAAGAAGACGTCGAATGGTAAGTTGAATTTTACTTTACAGGGTAGTAATTTTATTCCCCCCTCACTATTTTTTAGGGTGAGGGGGGTAGGTAGGGGCTTTTTATTTGGGTGGGGGGGGGGGGTGGATGACTAGGGGCTTGGGGACCCCTAGTCACCTTTGATGGGGGGGGAATTTTCATTTAGGGACCCACCTGCCGCTCAGGGGTGGGGGCCGGGGGGACAGTTGGTCCCCCCCTTATTGTTTTTTAGGGCCCCCACCCACGGCACAGGGGTGGGGGACGGGGGGAAGACAGTACTACCCCCCATTATTCTTTTATAGGGCCCCCACCCGCAGCTCAGGAGCCATGTTTACACGGTATATAGAGGGGAGCCATGTTACGCTGTATTTAGAGGTAGCCAAGTTACTCTGTATATAGAGGGGAGCCATGTTACGCTGTATTTAGAGGTAGCCAAGTTACTCTGTATATAGAGGGGAGCCATGTTACGCTGTATTTAGAGAGAGCCAAGTTACTCTGTATATAGAGGGGAGCCATGTTACTCTGTATATAGAGGGAGCCATGTTTACACGGTATATAGAGGAGAGCTATGTTACTCTGTATATAGAGAGGAGCCATGTTTACACTGTATATAGAGGGAGCCTTGTTACTCTGTATATAGAGAGGAGCCATGCTTACACTGTATATAGAGGGGAGTCATGTTACTCTGTATATAGAGGGGAGCAATGTTACACTGTATATAGAGGGAGCCATGTTACTCTGTATACAGAGGGGAGCCATGTTACTCTGTATATAGATGGAGCCATGTTACTTTGTATATAGAGGGGAGCCATGTTACTTTGTATATAGAGGGAGCCATGTTTACACTGTATATAGAGGGAGCCATGTTACTTTGTATATAGAGAGGAGCCATGTTTACACTGTACATAGAGGGGAGCCATGTTACTCTGTATATAGAGGGGAGCCATGTTACGCTGTATATAGAGGGGAGCCATGTTACGCTGTATTTAGAGGGAGCCAAGTTACTCTGTATATAGAGGGGAGCCATGTTACTCTGTATATAGAGGGAGCCATGTTTACACGGTATATAGAGGAGAGCTATGTTACTCTGTATATAGAGAGGAGCCATGTTTACACTGTATATAGAGGGAGCCATGTTACTCTGTATATAGAGAGGAGCCATGCTTACACTGTATATAGAGGGGAGTCATGTTACTCTGTATATAGAGGGGAGCCATGTTACACTGTATATAGAGGGAGCCATGTTACTCTGTATACAGAGGGGAGCCATGTTACTCTGTATATAGAGGGAGCCATGTTACTCTGTATATAGAGGGGAGCCATGTTACTTTGTATATAGAGGGAGCCATGTTTACACTGTATATAGAGGGAGCCATGTTACTTTGTATATAGAGAGGAGCCATGTTACTCTGTATATAGAGGGGAGCCATGTTACACTGTATATAGAGGGAGCCATGTTACTCTGTATATAGAGAGGAGCCATGTTTACACTGCATATAGAGGGAGCCATGTTACTCTGTATATAGAGAGTAGCCATGTTTACACTGTATATAGAGGGGAGCCATGTTACTCTGTATATAGAGGGGAGCCATGTTACTCTGTGTATAGAGGGAGCCATGTTTACATGGTATATAGAGGGGAGCCATGTTACTCTGTATATAGAGAGGAGCCATGTTTACATTGTATATAGAGGGAGCCATGTTACTCTGTATATAGAGAGGAGCCATGTTTACACTGTATATCGAGGGAGCCATGTTACTCTGTATATAGAGGGGAGCCATGTTACACTGTATATAGAGGGAGCCATGTTACTCTGTATATAGAGAGAAGC
The DNA here is from genome assembly GCF_036172605.1 of Pelobates fuscus. Lineage (NCBI taxonomy): Eukaryota > Metazoa > Chordata > Amphibia > Anura > Pelobatidae > Pelobates > Pelobates fuscus. Next base: position 116,261,967 of record NC_086317.1, read on the forward strand.
CATGTTACTCTGTATATAGAGGGAGCCATGTTACTCTGTATATAGAGGGGAGCCATGTTACTTTGTATATAGAGGGAGCCATGTTTACACTGTATATAGAGGGAGCCATGTTACTCTGTATATAGAGAGGAGCCATGTTTACACTGCATATATAGGGAGCCATGTTACTCTGTATATAGAGAGTAGCCATGTTTACACTGTATATAGAGGGGAGCCATGTTACTCTGTATATAGAGGGGAGCCATGTTACTCTGTGTATAGAGGGAGCCATGTTTACATGGTATATAGAGGGGAGTCATGTTACTCTGTATATAGAGAGGAGCCATGTTTACACTGTATATAGAGGGAGCCATGTTACTCTGTATATAGAGAGGAGCCATGTTTACACTGTATATCGAGGGAGCCATGTTACTCTGTATATAGAGGGGAGCCATGTTCCTCTGTATATAGAGGGAGCCATGTTTACACGGTATATAGAGGGGAGCCATGTTACTCTGTATATAGAGGGAGCCATGTTACTCTGTATATAGAGAGGAGCCATGTTTACACTATATATAGAGGGGAGCCATGTTACTCTGTATATAGAGGGGAGCCATGTTACACTGTATATAGAGGGAGCCATGTTACTCTGTATACAGAGGGGAGCCATGTTACTCTGTATATAGAGGGAGCCATGTTACTCTGTATATAGAGGGGAGCCATGTTACTTTGTATATAGAGGGAGCCATGTTTACACTGTATATAGAGGGAGCCATGTTACTTTGTATATTGAGAGGAGCCATGTTACTCTGTATATAGAGGGGAGCCATGTTACACTGTATATAGAGGGAGCCATGTTACTCTGTATATAGAGAGGAGCCATGTTTACACTGCATATAGAGGGAGCCATGTTACTCTGTATATAGAGAGTAGCCATGTTTACACTGTATATAGAGGGGAGCCATGTTACTCTGTATATAGAGGGGAGCCATGTTACTCTGTGTATAGAGGGAGCCATGTTTACATGGTATATAGAGGGGAGCCATGTTACTCTGTATATAGAGAGGAGCCATGTTTACATTGTATATAGAGGGAGCCATGTTACTTTGTATATAGAGAGGAGCCATGTTTACACTGTATATCGAGGGAGCCATGTTACTCTGTATATAGAGGGGAGCCATGTTACACTGTATATAGAGGGAGCCATGTTACTCTGTATATAGAGAGGAGCATGTTACTCTGAATATAGAGGGAGCCATGTAACTCTGTATATAGAGGGGAGCCATGTTACTTTGTATATAGAGGGAGCCATGTTTACACTGTATATAGAGGGAGCCATGTTACTCTGTATATAGAGAGGAGCCATGTTTACACTGCATATAGAGGGAGCCATGTTACTCTGTATATAGAGAGTAGCCATGTTTACACTGTATATAGAGGGGAGCCATGTTACTCTGTATATAGAGGGGAGCCATGTTACTCTGTGTATAGAGGGAGCCATGTTTACATGGTATATAGAGGGGAGCCATGTTACTTTGTATATAGAGGGTGCCATGTTTACACTGTATATAGAGGGAGCCATGTTTACACGGTATATAGAGGGGAGCCATGTTACTCTGTATATAGAGGGAGCCATGTTACTCTGTATATAGAGAGGAGCCATGTTTACACTATATATAGAGGGGAGCCATGTTACTCTGTATACAGAGGGGAGCCATGTTACACTGTATATAGAGGGAGCCATGTTACTCTGTATATAGAGAGGAGCCATGTTTACACTGTATATAGAGGGAACCATGTTACTTTGCATATAGAGAGGAGCCATGTTTACACTGTATATAGAGGGAAGCCATGTTACTCTGTATATAGAGGGGAGCCATGTTACTCTGTATATAGAGGGAGCCATGTTTACACGGTATATAGAGGGGAGCCATGTATATAGAGGGGAGCCTCTGTATATAGAGGGAGCCATGTTACTCTGTATATAGAGAGGAGCCATGTTTACACTGTATATAGAGGGGAGCCATGTTACTCTGTATATAGAGGGAGCCATGTTATTCTGTATATAGAGAGGAGCCATGTTTACACTGTATATAGAGGGAGCCATGTTACTCTGTATATAGAGAGGAGCCATGTTTACACTGTATATAGAGGGGAGCCATGTTACTCTGTATATAGAGGGGTGCCATGTTACACTGTATATAGAGGGAGCCATGTTACTCTGTATATAGAGAGGAGCAATGTTTACACTGTATATAGAGGGAGCCATGTTACTCTGTATATAGAGAGGAGCCATGTTTACACTGTATATAGAGGGGAGCCATGTTACTCTGTATATAGAGAGTAGCCATGTTTACACTGTATATAGAGGGGAGCCATGTTTACACGGTATATAGAGGGGAGCCATGTTACTCTGTATATAGAGAGGAGCCATGTTTACACTGTATATAGAGGGAGCCATGTTACTCTGTATATAGAGAGGAGCCATGTTTACACTGTATATAGAGGGGAGCCATGTTTACACGGTATATAGAGGGGAGCCATGTTACTCTGTATATAGAGAGGAGCCATGTTTACACTGTATATAGAGGGAGCTATGTTACTCTGTATATAGAGATGAGCCATGTTTACACTGTATATAGAGGGGAGCCATGTTACTCTGTATATAGAGAGTAGCCATGTTTACACTGTATATAGAGGGAGCCATGTTTACACGGTATATAGAGGGGAGCCATGTTACTCTGTATATAGAGAGGAGCCATGTTTACACTGTATATAGAGGGAGCCATGTTACTCTGTATATAGAGAGGAGCAATGTTTACACTGTATATAGAGGGGAGCCATGTTTACACTGTATATAGAGGGAGCAATAGGTTGCCGGGTATTGTTGCCAATGCTATTCGGTGGGTTTGTCCTGTAGCCTCCTGGACTGTTTGCGTTTGTTTGCGGTGCGTTAAACGTGGAGTTTGGTCTGTCACTGTAAAGCGGGCGTAACCCTTACACTACCTGATCGATACAACATCATACCTGATGTTTTAAAGCACGTTATTCCAAACAATTTAGGAATGTTAGGTGACTTATGCTGTGGTGGAATCTCGGTAAAAATAAATTTAGTAGGCCGAGATTACCACGTGGCATGTGTACGTGCATATGCTGACGTATCGATCAGTTGGTTGCACGTGGCAAGATACGATCAGTAGTGTACGGAGCATGTGTAAGAATACAGGATATAGTATTCCCCTCCTCCATTGTGCTGGACAAGCCATGCGGTCAAACAGGAAGTTAATTCTTATTTGTGTTGATTGGTCAAGAGAATGTGCGGGTGGAGCTTAATATGGGAGGAGTTATGTGCCTATATAAGGAGCCTGCACTATTGTCCGGGGCTCAGAACTTGCTGTATTTTGGTGACATTAGTCCCTCTGAGTCCCGATCGGTGATCCAATAAAGAATCTCTTCCTTCCTGAAGAAACCTGTGTCCATCTCTCTGTGCTTGGCTTCCGTCAGTTTCTCCGGTATCATTTGGTGCATTGGCCGGGAAGCTCATCGTTCAACGGTAGCTGAGAGGCAGAGGCGTGAGACGGTCTATCTTTGCCCTCGTTCTCTACGGCTGCACCTCTGAACTTCTGCGTGGACCTCCCTTCGTCTCGGCGCCACTGGTCTGTTGTCCAGGAGATCATCGGCCTCTACGTGAGAAGTGCTGGGGTGTCCCCGTCGATGAGTGTGAACTCAGGTTCAGGAACGAGGAGGTAAGACAACTGCTGTTTTAGACGGCAGGACCCACTAGGGGTATACCGATTGTGCGGTAGGCCCAAAGGGGTTTGAATCTGTGTATCTGCCCCCTCTGTCGGAGGGAAGGAGCGAAGGCGCACCGCTCGATCGAACGCTCTTTAGTCAGACCGTTTGATTTTGTTAGTCAGGCGGGGTCCTGGTGTAAATAGCCCTAGCCGGACACCGGTGTCTTGTCTAGACTAGCGTTCTAGGGTGTATATTACGTTCGCTAGGTCGGAGGGACCGGGAGACTAAGCGGCGCCTGTGTAAATTCGGTTCGCTAGCTCTCAACCTATCTGGGCTAAGTGGGAAGGCGTGTAAATTTGGAACCCACTAGACTTTTGATAGTGCGACTAAGAGGCGCCTGTGTAAATTCGGTTCTCTAGCTCGCTATATGTGGTGATTGGGCAGTGTGGCTAACCAAAACGGGTGTATATAGTTTTAGGTAGTCCATCAAGGTACTGGCCAATAGTTTAGTTGGGAATTGTAAATGTGATAAAGATTGTTTAGTAAAGTGTATATCTTGTTAGATAGCGCGAGCTCAGCCGTCTAACGAGAGTGTTAATAGTGTGTTGCTGTATTATAGTGCACGGTACCATAACCCTGTATATTTACTGACACTGTATATAAGTACTAATCATTGTCGTCTATTGCATGTTTTAACACCATAACCACTAATAATTGTATTGTGACCCTAACTTGTGCTTTGACCTATGCTAACCGTACTGTAACCGCTATTTGTAAAAGACGATGTTACTGGGGTGTGTTATAGACGGGTAATTCATATATAGAGAATTATAGCGTGGGTGACTGTATAGTTTCGCCAAAGGGCATAATATTGATTATCTAGTGACTGGTGTAACAGCTGTGTGTGTACGGGAATTCCCTGAGTGTTTATTGTGTTATTGTATACGTTTCACTTGGTAACCGTACCACGTGGTGCTGTTGCCAGAGGAAACGGATGTGACTGTTGAATAGTACGCGTGTATAGTATTCGTTGTCGACGACGTTCCATTGTTAAGTATGGGTGCGTCGCAGTCAACGATTCCGGATCCCTTAGGTTGTATGGTGAAGAATTTTAAAAAGGGATTCAAAACTTGTGATTTTGGGGTTAAAATGTCTCCTGTACGTTTGGTCACTTTGTGTACTAGGGAGTGGCCTACTTTGGTTGCGGCATGGCCGCCACGTGGCAGTTTGGATCTAACTCTGGTACAGCGCTTACACGTGGCTGTATCAGGTAGGCCTGAACTTTACGGCCAGTTTCCTTATATTGATTGTTGGAGAGAGGCCGTTAATGACTCGCCAAAATGGCTTCAGACATGCCACGAGGAGCAGTGTCGCCTCATGGTAGCTAGGACTTGTTTGTCCACTAGGACTGGTGTTAGGCCCATTTTGGACACGCCCCCTGAGTCCGAGATCCCTTTGCCGCCCCCTTACTTTCCGTTAAGAGGAAGTGACGCAAATGCAGGAAGTCCTGCAACCCTCCCCTCATTACCCCCATCCACTTCCGCTTCCTCCTCCAGTACAGAATACACCCCCTCTCGTACTAAATCTCCCCTTCCGGAATCAGAACCAACCCCCATTAAATCGAATATCCTGATTTGGCGCCACTTCAGACTTCCGGTCAAGCTTCATCTAGCTCGACTCGAAGTGTTTTATTTACAACCTTTTCCCAAAACCAAGTTCCCACATCCCCATACCCTATTTCTCCCCGACTGGAACCTATGACTGACGCCCCTCCACGTAGCCCCATACAGACCCGACAACTGACCAGTACCCAACAATTAAAGCACTATCAGATGCCTCTTCGCCTGAATCCCGGGTCAGCCTATATCGATGCCGCAGGTCAAATGGCACATGCTGACCCAGTCTTTGTATATGTCCCATTTACGACAACCGATCTCTTAAATTGGAAGACCCACAATTCCTCGTATACTGAGAAACCACAAGCTATGACTGATCTGTTCACCTCAATAGTACAGACGCATAACCCGACATGGGCTGATTGCCAGCAGTTATTAATGACTTTGTTTAATAATGAGGAAAGGACAAGAATTAATCAAGCAGCCATTAAAGCACTAGAGGATAGAGCCCGTACTTTGAATCAAGCTAATCCAGCAGCATGGGCCGCAACACATTACCCCAACACCGATCCCGATTGGAACGTAAATGGTGCTGATATGGTCCAACTCAGAGCCTATAGAGACGCTATAATTGCTGGCATGAAAGCCGGAGGAAAGAAAGCTATTAATATGTCGAAGACAGTTGAGGTGATTCAGAAAAGCGATGAAGCGCCCAGTGTCTTTTATGACCGATTATTGGAGGCATACCGCTTGTATACCCCCTTTAATCCGGAAGACGCAGATAATTCCCGAATGGTGAACTCCGCCTTTGTCAGCCAAGCTTACGGAGATATTAAGCGCAAGCTACAAAAGTTAGAAGGGTTTGCAGGTATGTCAATCACCCAACTAATGGAGGTAGCGAATAAGGTGTATATGAATAGGGAAACAGAAAGTAAGAAAGAGGAAGAGCGCAAGATGCGTAAAAAGGCTGATATGCTAGCGGTAGCGATCGCAGGCGTAGATAGACGGGGCCCAGATAGAGGCGATAGTAGATGGAATAGGGAGCCTTTGAGTAGGAATCAGTGCGCGTATTGCAAGGAAGAAGGGCATTGGAGGAACGAATGTCCACAAAGAGAGCAGTACGAGAGAGACCAACCCAGGGCAGGTTACAGAAACTTTAGAGGCAGAGCGAGAGGTAGAGGAGGCCCCGGAGGGAGTAATGGTAATAGAGGGAGTAATGGGAATAGAGGAAGTGTTAGGGAAGACAGGTATATTCCAGCAGCGCAAAGGTCCCGCGATAGAGAAGGTAGGGACTTTGTAGGATTGGCTGACACGGTCATGGAGGACTATTGATACCGACCGGGCTCCATCCCCCTTGGTCGAGCGGAGCCTATGGTCGATGTATCAATAGGGGGAAAAAGGAGTGCGTTCATGATCGACACTGGTGCTGAACATTCAGTGGTGACTAATCTAGTTGCTCCTCCATTTGGAAGGACTATTACTGTGATAGGAGCAACTGGAAGAAGTGCTGAAAAACCGGTTCTTAAAAGTCGACTCTGTACATTGGGAGGCCACGTAGTAAAACATCAATTCCTTTATATGCCTGAATGTCCAGTCCAATTGCTGGGACGTGATATGCTATCTAAGTTACAAGCGCAGATTACGTTCCTACCAAATGGAACAACATCCTTAAAGTTTAATGGACCTTCAGGTATTATGACATTATCCGTACCAAAGGAAGAAGAGTGGCGACTTTATACAGTGTTGACTAGCCAAAACCCTAGGAGTGATGAGTCCTTATTCAACATACCAGGAGTTTGGGCAGAGAACAACCCACCAGGACTGGCCCGCAATATTCCACCTATTAAAATCGAACTAAAACTTGGGGTTTATCCAGTGAGCCTAAGACAATATCACATCCCGCAGAAGGCTAAGAAGAACATACAATCTTATCTGGATAAGTTCATACGGTATGGTATCCTAAAATTCTGTACTTCCCCCTGGAACACCCCATTGCTGCCTGTTCAAAAGCCCGGTACAGATGAGTATCGACCTGTGCAGGACTTGAGAGCAGTCAATGATGCGGTTGTTAGTATACATCCAGTCGTGCCCAATCCATATAACCTGCTTGCTTTAATTCCGGGCGGGGCTACTTACTTTACAGTCTTAGATCTCAAAGATGCCTTCTTTTGCCTCTGAATTGCCGCAGAAAGTCAATGTATCTTCGCTTTCCAATGGGAAAACGCTGTAACGGGCTCAAAACGCCAAATGACCTGGACAAGACTGCCCCAAGGGTTTAAAAATTCACCTACCCTATTTGGTTCAGCTCTAAGTCAAGATCTACTGGATTTCGAGTCTATCCCAGGAGAGTGTGTATTGTTACAATATGTAGATGACTTGTTGGTAGCAGCAGTTACAAAAGAAATCTGTCAGCAAGCAACGCACGATCTACTACACATTCTCTGGAAGGCAGGATACAAGGTGTCTAGAAAGAAGGCTCAGTTGTGTTTGCCAACTGTCAAATATCTGGGATTCCATATCTCTGAAGGTCAAAGAATTATGGGGCCAGAGAGAAAAGAAGCTGTGTGCCAAATACCGATACCCAAGAATAGAAGACAAGTGCGAGAATTCTTGGGGGCAGCAGGCTTCTGTAGGATATGGATTCCCAGCTACGCGATACTGGCAAAACCTCTGTATGCAGCTATCAAAGGTACAGAGCACGACCCCTTCTTGTGGACCCAAGAACAGCAAACGGCATTTGAAGATGTGAAGAAGGCTTTGATGAGTGCCCCAGCATTAGGTCTACCTGATCACACACGACCATTCTACCTGTATGTACATGAGCAAAGAAGAATGGCTGTGGGAGTATTGACACAGTACTTGGGATCATGGCAAAGACCTGTTGCCTACATGTCTAAGCAATTGGATGCAGTGGCCAGCGGACTTCCACCTTGTCTAAGAGCCGTAGCTGCAGCTGCCCTGCTAGTAGCTGAAGCCGATAAACTCACTCTGGGTCAAGAACTTTATGTACGAGTCCCACATGCAGTACAGACGTTGTTGGATTACAAAGGAAATCATTGGTTTAGTAACAGCCGTATGACCAAGTATCAAGCAATGTTGTGTGAAAACCCAAGAGTGCATTTAGAGACTGTAAACACCTTAAATCCAGCTACCCTTTTGCCACAACCTACTGAAAGTCAACATGATTGTTTGGAAGTAATGGATGAAGTATTTTCAAGTAGACCAGATCTTCGTGATTTTCCCATCCAGAACCCCGATGTTCAATATTATACCGACGGCAGTAGTTATGTGAAAGAAGGGATCCGCTATGCAGGATATGCAGTAACAACAATAGACAAGGTGATAGAAGCTCGGCCACTGGCGAAAGGAACATCAGCACAAAAGGCAGAATTGATAGCACTGACACGAGCGTTACAATTGGCTGAAGGTTTAAGAGTGAACATCTACACGGACTCCAAGTATGCGTTTTTAACCACTCATGCCCACGGAGCTTTGTATAAAGAAAGAGGACTATTGAATTCAGAAGGCAAAGAAATCAAGTACGCAGCTGAAATCCTACAACTATTGGAAGCAGTGTGGGAGCCGAAAGAAGTCGGTATCATACATTGTCGAGCGCATCTGAGAGGAGATGGTGATGTAACCAAGGGAAATCGGATGGCAGATAGTGCAGCTAAGCGTGCCGCTGAATCGGGAAGACAGGAGTATGTGGGGCATATAGCTGCTCTTATACCTACTCCACTGTCTCAATGGACTCCAGTTTATACAGCTCAAGAAGAGGAGTGGTTAAAGACTGAACCAGGAAAGTATTTGGAGAACAAGTGGTATCAGCTAGAAGATGGAAGAATAGTCATACCAGCATCACTAGCGGTAGAAATTGTTCAAAATTATCACAACGGGACACATTCTGGGAGAGACAGCACAGAAGAATCTCTCAGAAAACATTTCTACATACCAAGATTGTCCAACTTGACTCAGGCCATTGTACGCAGATGTGTAACGTGTGCTAAAAATAATGCAAGACAAGGACCAGTAAAGCCACCAGGAGTCCAGTTTATGGGGGGACTCCCCATGTCCGATCTGCAAATAGACTTTACAGTGATGCCTAAATCGGGTGGACATCGTTACCTGCTGGTAATTGTGTGCACCTATTCAGGTTGGGTAGAAGCATGTCCTACTCGTACAGAGAAAGCAGGAGAAGTTGTGAGATTCCTGTTACGAGAAATAATACCTCGATATGGACTACCCTGTTCTATAGGATCGGACAATGGTCCAGCTTTTGTTCACCAGTGCCTACAACAACTGACTCATATGCTTGGTATAAAGTGGAGGCTTCATACGGCATATAGACCCCAGAGGTCTGGTAAGGTAGAGAGAATGAATAGAACTATTAAGAACCAGTTGGCTAAAATGTGTCAGGAAACCCAATTTAAGTGGAACGTTCTCTTACCCATAGCTCTATTGCGAATCCGCAGTACCCCTACCAGAAGGATGGGCCTCTCTCCTTTTGAAATCATGTATGGGCGACCACCTCCCGTACTTGGTAACTTAAGGGGGGACTTGAGTCAGTTGGGAGAAGGAATTACCCGGCAGCAGGTTGTAGAGTTGGGTAAGACTATGGAGGAGGTACAGAAATGGGTACAAGATAGATTACCTGTGAATATTTATCCCCCTGTTCATAGTTATCATCCAGGAGATCAAGTGTGGATTAAAGAGTGGAATAATGTACTGTTAGGGCCCAAGTGGAGAGGTCCTTATGTTGTTCTTTTGTCTACCCCTACAGCGATAAAAGTAGCCGAAGTGACTCCGTGGATACATCACTCCAGGGTTAAACCAGCAGCAGTCGATTCTTGGCAAGTTACAGCAGATCCAGAGAATCCCTGCAAGATCCGGTTAAAACGCACGACTCAGTCGGAGTAACGAGGAACTATTGTGGATTACAAATTTTATTATTTTTGGGATTTGGTGCGTGAGTGAGAAGGCCATAATAAAGCCTGTCCGCTTACCAACATATAGTATATAAGCCAGGAAAGTCTCGAAGGGACACCTGTGAAGATGAGCAGAACTCCATTCCCTGCAGCCCTTACATCCTGGAAGCTGAGGTGCCTTCGCACGGACGAAGACTGAGGATGACGGCGAAAGATGTGTTTTTGATAGTGTTTATTTATGTGTGTTTTTATATTCAGGAAGGTAGAGGTACCGACACTCCTAGCTGTGAGGTATGCATTAAGACTACGAGAACAGGTAACCATATTTCCCAAACCCTAATTTGGCATTCACAATACGAGTGTAAAGGAGATGTATCGAGATGTAGATACCTAAATATAGACTATAGTGTGTGCCATTTAGGAGTAGGAGAACCTAAGTGCTTCAGTCCGGAGTATCAACCTCGTACAATTTGGTTGACTCTCAGGAATGGAGATCCTCAGGGGACCCTAATTAATAAGACAGTGTTAGAATCCGTACATTCTTCGGGTGTTCTGCTATTTGATGCGTGTAAGGCGATATCAAGTGGTAGAAAGCCGTGGAATGTATGTGGGGATCTTAGATGGGAGAGGACGTATGGGTCTAACGATAAATATATTTGTCCCAGTAGTAAAAATAAATATGTGAGTCCTAGATGCCCAAATAGAGAGTATAACTTTTGCCCATATTGGTCTTGTGTGGGGTGGGCGACTTGGGGACAGACAGTAGACAAAGACATGATAGTGACTAAGTTGCCTACCAGCCCATATTGTAAGTCTATGGAATGCAACCCAGTCCAGATACTTATAAATAACCCCGACAAGTTCTTAGACAAATATGGCAATTTATTTGGGTTTCAGATATACGGGACGGGTTTAGATCCTGGGACAATATTGTTTATAGGGATAGAGACTGATACGGTATCCTCCCAGACTCATCAAGTATACCATTCCTTTTATGAAGAGATGAGTATAGATAATAAGATCCCCCATAATGCTAAAAACCTGTTCATCGATTTAGCTGAAAGTATTGCCGGTAGTCTTAATGTTACCAACTGCTATGTGTGTGGAGGTACTAACATGGGAGACCAATGGCCTTGGGAAGCAAAGGAGGTAATGTCCGGTTCTGAGGCAGTTGACCAACTAATATCTACACAAGCCGATTATCATATGAGTGTTAGAGGTAAATCTGAGTGGAGATTAAAGACCTCCATCATAGGTTATGTTTGCATAGCAAGGAAAGGAATAATGTATAATACTTCTGTAGGAGAATTAACTTGTCTAGGGCAAAAAGCTTATGATGATGATACAAAGAATACAACTTGGTGGTCGGCTTCAAATGTCTCAGAACCATCTAACCCGTTTGCTAGATACGCCAATTTAAAGGATGTGTGGTTTGATCTATCCATCACATCTACCTGGAGAGCCCCAGCAAATTTGTACTGGATCTGTGGTAAGAAAGCCTATTCGGAGTTGCCACAGGACTGGGAAGGGGCATGTGTGTTGGGTATGCTCAAACCATCCTTCTTCTTGTTACCTATTGAAACAGGTGAGACTTTAGGTGTTAAAGTGTATGATGTGAATCATAGGAAGAAAAGGGGACCCATAGAGATAGGCGCCTGGGAAGATAATGAATGGCCTCCCCAGCGTATCATAGATTATTATGGGCCAGCCACGTGGGCAGAAGATGGTACCTTTGGTTATAGAACCCCTATTTATATGCTCAACCGCATTATAAGATTACAGGCGGTGGTTGAGATTATCACTAACGAGACATCACAAGCGCTCAATCTTCTAGCTAAGCATAATACCAGGATGAGGACAGCAGTCTACCAAAATAGATTAGCCTTGGATTACCTTTTGGCAGTAGAGGGAGGTGTATGTGGGAAGTTTAACCTGAGCAATTGCTGTCTTCAAATAGATGACGAAGGGCAAGCAATAGCTGAGCTTACTAGCCATATGGTTAAACTAGCGCATGTGCCTACTCAGGTATGGAAAGGGTATAATCCAAGTAGTTGGTTTGGTAGCTGGTATGAGTGGTTTGGAGGGCTTAAGGCAGTGGTAGGTGGAGTCCTACTGATTTTAATGTTGTGTCTACTCCTACCGTGTCTTATACCCTTAGTAGTTAGGTCTGTGCAAAGCCTGATAGAAAATATAGCAGAGAGGAAGGCTGCTGCACAGATAATGGCAATATATAAATATAAGGCTCTAGATCAGGGAGAACCAATGCAGGAAGATGAGTGTTGAAGATTCACATCATAAGATAAGTCTGGTCTGGTTCAAGGTAACTTGCGGTGTAAGCAAACTAAGGTTAAGTGATGCCTCAAGTAATTGTAAAATATCAAGAGGCATCAAAGGGGGGAATGTGGTGGAATCTCGGTAAAAATAAATTTAGTAGGCCGAGATTACCACGTGGCATGTGTACGTGCATATGCTGACGTATCGATCAGTTGGTTGCACGTGGCAAGATACGATCAGTAGTGTACGGAGCATGTGTAAGAATACAGGATATAGTATTCCCCTCCTCCATTGTGCTGGACAAGCCATGCGGTCAAACAGGAAGTTAATTCTTATTTGTGTTGATTGGTCAAGAGAATGTGCGGGTGGAGCTTAATATGGGAGGAGTTATGTGCCTATATAAGGAGCCTGCACTATTGTCCGGGGCTCAGAACTTGCTGTATTTTGGTGACATTAGTCCCTCTGAGTCCCGATCGGTGATCCAATAAAGAATCTCTTCCTTCCTGAAGAAACCTGTGTCCATCTCTCTGTGCTTGGCTTCCGTCAGTTTCTCCGGTATCAATGCCCTTTATGGATTAAAAGCAGACTCTGCATCATGTAATTTTCCATGGGAGTTTTGCCATGGATCCCCCTCCGGCATGCCACAGTCCAGGTGTTAGTCCCCTTGAAATAACTTTCCCATCACTATTGTGGCCAGAAAGAGTCCCTGTGGGTTTTAAAATTCCCCTGCCTATTGAAGTCTATGGCGGTTCGCCCAGAATAGCATCAGAATAGCCACCTGTGCGGAATACCAGAGAAGATTGGTGGAGATGCACTGCTGCCCTTCATTCACTTGGTCTCAAGAGGGGCGCTGACCCCAAACTGCTGTCAACTGTATTCAGAGTTTGCAAAGCCACAACAGCACCGGCAGGAGCACTCAGCGACATGATTGCAGTCACCAAGGACGTTGTGTTTAATCTGCCATCCTGGCCAGTTCTAGAGAAATGGGAAAGATCCAATTTGAAGGTTGCACAGTGGCAATCTACAGTGAGCTACCATTTGCTGTCCTGCTGGAAAAAACAACTATTGGCATCGATCGCTGGATGACTGCATGGACATTCCGTGAGATACCACTGGGGCAGGGATGTCACGCGGATTGTCCCACATGGAGATACCAGCCTGACTGTGTCCTTTTCTGGGGATATAGAAAACTGATCCCGCCGGCTGTGCAGTGAGGGGTGCAGTGTGTGTGAGGGGTTGCAATGTGTGTGTGAGTGCTGAGTGTGGATGAGGGGTGCAGCATGTGTGAGGGGTGCAATGTGTGTGAGGGTTGCAGTGTGTATGTGTGTGTTAGGAGATATTGTGTGTGGGTAGGGGATTAATGCAAATGTATTTTATTGATTTTTTAAAATTAAAAAATATGCGTTTATCCCTCCTCCCTTCCTACCTTTTGCTTTGTATGGAGGACACTGCTTGTGAAGCCCTGGTGGTTCTAGTGGAGAGTGAACTCCCTGAAAAGGCAGTGTTTATATTGAAAATCCTGCAGGGACTGACTATATTTACCAGAACAACACCATTAAGCTGTAGTTGTTCTGGTGACTATAGTGTCCCTTTAAATACATTAAGGGGTTAACCTCTTGGTGAGACATTGAGACTGGGCATAACCTCATCCACATGTGCATTGAAGGGGTTAACCCCCAAAACTCATTGGGCAAGGCCTAGACTTATAGTGCTAGGAATTATGGAGTTAAAAGGATTCAATCTCTCACAGTCACCTGCTTAATTATTTATTCATTTTATTATTTATTTATTTTTACATTTAATCTCTTTTTTTATCAGAATGACTCCTTAATAATATGTAATATGTGGCTAAATAATCTCTAATATGTACGTGTGTGTGTGCATGCGTGCGTGTTTGTGTATACACAATAAAAAAACATGGCTTCTTTTTATTTGACAGAAGGAATTGTTTAACATACATAGAATAGATGCTAGTTAGGAGGTGTAGCTAATGTTATTGTGATCGAATGTAATGATCCTGTCTTACCTTCAAAAATTACAGAAACTTCATTTGATTTAATTAGTGTTTCTCTGCCATTAATGTAAGTTGTCACCATAAGTTTTGTATCGGGATATAAGAGAAAGGTTTCATGTTTATTTTTGGTCTGCAAAAAACATAAAAATAATGATTTTTGTTTTGTTTTTTTTCCAAATCAAAGGAGGATTGGCTATTTCAGAAAAAAATGTTTTAATAACCACCACTGCTATAAAATTGTTAAATGCTGAATGATAAACTGAGACACCTAAATGTATCCATCAATTTGTTTGTGATGGCAAAATCATGGACAGAATGGTAACTGCCCCTCCATAGGTATGCCCCTCCTTGTTCCCTCAGCTCTGCCCTTGACCACCTCCTGATCGCTGCTCGCACCCGTACGGCCAACTTGCGCTTGCAGGACCTCTCGCGGGTGGCTCTTTTCCTATGGAATAGCCTGCCTGCCGCCATCAGACTCTCCCCTAGTTTTCAATCATTTAAGAAGGGCCTTAAAACCCATCTCTTCAGGAAAGCTTATGGCCTCCCAGAGTAACCTCTACCTTACATACCTGTCTCTTGCTCTCTCCTATCGGGCAGTGCTTTACTCTCTCCTCCAGCTCTGCTTCACTCCCACATTATTTGATTGATATTTCCTGTCCTAACGTGTCTTATACCCCACCTCTTATAGACTGGTAGCTCGTTTGAGCAGGGTGCTCTTCAACCTATTGTTCCTGTAAGTTTTCTTGTAATTGTCCTATTTATAGTTACACCCCCCCCCCCCCTCTCATAATATTGTAAAGCGCTACGGAATCTGTTGGCGCTATATAAATGGCAATAATAATAATAATAATAATAACTGAATGTAGAACTCAAAAACCCCTTTAATTAATTTCTATCTATATAAACACTCATGGTAGTGGTTATGGTGTCAGCAGTGCCAGGTGCTCCACAATCGGAGGAAATAACTGAGCTATATTATCATTTTTCAGTGCCTAGTACATGTTAGAAAAAAATACCTTTTATGACAAAAAAAGTGAAAAGCCAAAAAAATGTTAGATGCAAACTTGAAGATCAAGATAAAATAAGTTAAAAGCTGTATTTAGAATTTTTGAGTAAACTTTCTCAAATGCATTTTCTTTGTCAATGTATGCGTAACAATGGAATATATTTCTATGGACTATTACTTTGTAATATATTCCAAAACTAATTAAATATATTATTTAACTCCATAATACTTTACCGATCTCTTAGTAGGAAGAAAAGGATTATCCATTGTTACAGAGAAAGAAATGTTTTGTTGTATTTCCTTTGGTATATTACATTCCCAGGACACGTGCAATTTACGTTGAATAATTTTCCAAGTTAGATTTGTTAGATATAATAATTCTGTAAAAAAAAAAAAAAGCAGAGATAGAAAAATAAAATCTTGTAATTTGCATATTTTTATTCAAAGACTAAAATAAATAAAAGTTGCTAGTAATTTGTGTTTGGTTTATCTTATTTTAACTATACATATCTCAAACTGTTTGTAATATAACCTAAAATAATAATAATAAAAAAATGTAATGAATGAAATACATATTTGTATTTCTGTTTGCTCTGAAGCATAGTCTGACGCCTAGTCCTTTGAATGAATTATATTACCTATAACACATAATTGATTTCATGTGTTTCTTCAAGTCAAAGTAAATTTCAAACTTAAGACCAAAACATCCAAACTGAAAAATAGATCTGTCATATATTTTGAAATTCACTTGAATTCCTGGAAATTGTCACTTTAATCACCCTGTCTGTTAGTAGAAAATAATAAATGTACCCTTCTCTTGCAAACTTCCTTGTAGTTAAAACCCCTTAAGGATGGAGGCAGTTATTCATTTTCTGAACCAAAACCTTGAATTCGTGCTATGTGATTGTTCCAATGTTTCTCTTTATGTGCACCCATACATGTTATATATTGTTTTTTAAAGGACAGATATGACTTTTTTATTATTATCCTGCATGTATCCCTAACACAACATTACATTTCCAATTTAATAAGGTTTCCAAATTCAATATGTTAAAAATATCCATTCGATTTATCTACAAAAATTCCTGTAGACTTTAATGATGACTTCTGTAGATAAATCAGGTTGGCAAGTTTTTCTAACAGAGTTGCATCATTTTGAAAGTTTATTAAATTGAGGTCAAAGTATGGATACAATGTTAAAAATGAGAAAATATGAAAAAAATAAAAACATTTTTTCTAACTTCTAACTCTACGTCAACTCTATTGCAAGCCTATGCTTACACTAACTCTTAACTGTACGCCTACCCTATACTTACACTAGCTGTTTACATTGCTGCCTAGTAACACCTCTACTGACAGTTCCTCAGATGGCCACTAAAGCTCTTCCTATCTCAGAGCTACACAGTGTGAAGCACCCACAATCTGTGTCTCCATGCATGGAGGCGCTGAATATTCCACATAGAGATGCATTAATTCAATGCATCTCTTTGAGAAGATGCTGATTGGTGCAGCGTTTTGCCACACATGCGCAATAGCCTTCGAATGCTTTCCTAATGGAAATCATTGGATTGGCTGAGATCATCAAGCTTGATTATCTCAGCCATGGAGGCGGGACCCGCCGTGTTTAGACTGGCATGGTGTGGGAAAAAAGGTGAGTAAAAACACAATACCCATGCGATCGGAGGAGGGCTGGTCTCCTAAACATACACACTCACTAACAGACACATACACACTCACTGATATATAAACACTGATAGACACACACACACACTCGCTGATAGACACACAAAATCACTGACAGATATACACACACTAATTGACAGATAGACACACACACACTCAAAGATAAGGAATTGAGAGCATTGCAGAATGTAGATAGGCAGGAACTATTACCAACTGATACTGCACTCAAATGAGTGCAGTATGAGTTGGTATTTGATATAGTATAGTTTGAGGTTTTTGGAGGTGACCCGGACACCCGCACCTATGTTGTGATTGAATGCGAGCACACTTTGGAGCTCTTAGGCAGGAACTATTACCTGTTCTTCTTAATCAAAGACAACCAAAAGAACTGTCCACCAACAGAATGTCTTTTGTTGGTGACTTTGGTACACATTCCAAAGAGGTAGGTACTATTTTGAGAAAATATTGTCACTTTCTGCAATGGGCCCAAAATGATATATCTGAGTGTACTCAACCTCCATTGATAGCCAACTTTCCATGTTTGAATTGTAGCTCATGTGGTTCAGTGATCAAGCGCCAATCTTTTTCACATCCACATACTGGCAAACGGTTTGCAATTAAGCACTTTTTTTTACTTGTGAATCTACTTTTGTAGTTTACCTTGTCAAATGATGTTGTGGCTTAATTGTTTTGGTGAAACCACTAATAAAATCAGTTACAATATTTACAGGCAGCGAGAATGTGTCAGGTTGCTCGTTAAGGTGGGGGGTAACCCTATAAATAAGGATAGGAATACTGTTGAATCAGGGGGCGACTCGGGGTAAAAACAATATAGCCCTCACAAGTCTACCCCCTGAAGTTGGAAGAGCAACCCTTAAGCCAGGTAATAATAAAACATAACTTTTAATTTGTTAACCTAAAATCACAAAGTATATGGGAAAGTCCAATTTTCAATTCCTAATAGTGCTAGCTTACATTAATACACAAGCCTAATCCTAAATGTTGCTGTGAGCAAAAATGTAGGGGGGGGAGGGGTGAGAGGAAAGAGGAACCAAAAAGAGGTAAGGAAAAACCTAACTAACGAGTTAACTATGGAGGAGGTGGGTAGGAGCAAAGGAAAGACTAATATCTAGTCCAAAGGAGGCTAAGCCCTAATGTGCCTTCGAGGGCACCCCTTAAAAAATCTAAACCTTAAGTACCCTCTCACGTATCCTGGGTAGACTTGTATGAAAAGCAAAACCCTAATCCGACAGCCCTCAGCAGTATCAGCTTGTCTCTATCTGTAAAGGTAACTGCAGTATCATCCCTTGTCTGAATTCCTAACCATTGCTACATAAGTCCCGTTGCGCATTTCGCCAAGTGCTGGCTCTTCCAGAGAAAGATCTAATAAATACAGAGAGCACATGTCCAAACACAGATCTGATATTCATTAGAAGAGAACTGACAAACCTGTCACTGTCCATTTTTGTTCCCACAATTTTGCAATTTCTCAAATTAAATAGCATGTGATTGACTTTGTGCCCATACAATCCTGGTGTATTGTTAGACAAAAATCCCTTAAAAAGCATGAGACATTTTGGATCCACCGACTAGATTGTCTGGAACCAACAGGTCTCAATCGAGACTTTAATTTATCCCTATTCTTGTGATCTAATTGTTCCCACTGTATCTAGGTTTCTTATATATAGATATATGTTTTTATACATTATTGTACCTGTACATTTACCTGTAAGGTTGATGTGGTTTTCTCCTTTATCAAAGCTTTTTGAGATGTAGCAATTAAGTTGCATTGCAATTTTGTTAATTATAGTATTGGTATGATCATTATTTATATGTGAGAATTTAGGCATGCCTTTGAATAATATCATTTTTCTTCTTTGTTTATTATATCCTATGTTATCTAGAGTGTCTATTTGTATTTGTATTATGCTTTTCATGTAAAAAGTTATTTTGACATTGGATTACTTACTCCATGTGGAGTAGTTCCTTGTGCATCAATTAATGTAATTAAGAGTGCATTTAAACATTGTGATGTTAGTTGGAAGCTCAGCTTGACAAAGACACTGCATGTGACGAAAACTTTTCTGGTCCACTTAAAGGGACACTATAGGCACCTGAACAACTTTAGCTTAATGAAGCAGTTTTGGTGTATAGAACATGCCCCTGCAGCCTCACTGCTCAATCCTCTGCCATTTAGGAGTTAAATCCCTTTGTTTATGAACCCTAGTCACACCTCCCTGCATGTGACTGGCACAGCCAAACACTTCCTGTAAAGAGAGCCCTATTTAGGCTTTCTTTATTGCAAGTTCTGTTTAATTAAGATTTTCTTATCCCCTGCTATGTTAATAGCTTGCTAGACCCTGCAAGAGCCTCCTGTATGTGATTAAAGTTTAATTTAGAGATAGAGATACAATTATTTAAAGTAAATTACATCTGTTTGAAAGTGAAACCAGTTTTTTTTTCATGCAGGCTCTGTCAATCATAGCCAGGGGAGGTGTGGCTAGGGCTGCATAAACAGAAACAAAGTGATTTAACTCCTAAATGACAGTGAATTCAGCAGTGACATTGCAGGGGAATGATCTATACACTAAAACTGCTTTATTTAGCTAAAGTAATTTAGGTGACTATAGTGTTCCTTTAATGGTGGAATAAATCTTCATTTGGTTATGTTGTAGTGCTGCGGCTCTGTTATTCTTTTTACTTTGTGAAGGTGTTTGGAGAGTAACCTTGGAAGCCTGTACATGAAGAATGCTGGATTTCCAACAAGTACACACATACTCACAGACACACACTCACTGACACACACACACACACACACACACACTCACTGAAAGATTTGTTTTAATGCCACCCGGCCTCCATACCTTTGGGAGAGCTGGCGTGGATCAGCTTTCCCTGGGGTCCAATGTTGGGCTGTGCTGAAATCACTTGTGAACTGTTAAGTGATGCCAGGGCCTGAGTGACATCATATCATGGGTCTTGGTATCATTGCAGGTGTGTGGGAGCTGATCAAGAAGATTACAAGTAGACTCTATTCTGCACATCCAGCTTCTGGCCCGCCTTCACCCTCCCCCAGTCAGCCGCTAGCCCACATAAACACCCCCCCCCCCCCCACCCTTATTGTCCTTGATTTTCAGCCAATATTTCCCCCCCTCTCTTCACTGGCTTGTGTTCCCTACTATTCCTTATACCTTTTTTCCCTTCTACACTGTAATCCTTGTGATCATGGTCTCTCTGCTCACTATCCACGACTGTGTCTTGTGTCTTTTTTCTTTGAACTGCTTGGTTTTTTTTCCCTAATAGGTCTTCTTGCTATAAAATGAATTGTAGAAAAAACAAAACAAAACAAAAAACATACTTGCAATATGTAGCCTGGAAAGAAAACCTCTCTACATTAACAAAGTTGTAGATAAATTAGATCATTTAAATGCATTTCAAAATATCACCTTCCATTTATGATTTCAAATTCTAAACACCAAATAATATAACTGTACCATTTTGTGAAGGTTCAAACCAATTTAAATATATTGGTTGTATTTGATTATCATATCCTTCTGCAAAGATGGTCGTCTTGTTTGAGAAATCCCTTTGTAAATCATACAATGCACAATTCTCATCAGTTCTTCCTTGAAAATTATTTTCACAATAATGATATTGTGATTCTGCGTGTTGTCTTCTTCTAGAAAAATAACAATAAAGAGACAATATGTTTAGCCTCTTAAGGACAGAGGCAATTGTACAAATTGTAGCAAAATCAAAACAAAACCTGGAATTTAACTATATGTCTGTTCAACCATAATTTAACTCTTTCATATTAAGTGCACCTGCACTTATTGCATATCATTTTGTTCAGGAGAAATATGGCTTTCATTTCACATCTAATATTTCTATATGAAATATAATTTTATATGAATAAAATCTAAAAAGAGTGACATATTTAGTAATATTGATATTTCCCAAGTTCTGCATGGTATTTTAACTGTGAATGTCATAATAATGTTACTTTTACTGCAATAAAGTACATATATTTGTGTTCAGCGATGTCTCATGAGTACAACAGTGCCCATCATGTACAGGTTTTTTTGGTCTTTGGAAAGGTACAAATATAGGACTTTCAGTTTTTACACATTGAAATTTTGCCGAATTGGTTATGTTGCCTTTTAGACCGTATGGCAGCCCAAGAATGAGAATTACCCCCATCATGGCATACAATTTGCAAAAGTAGACAACCCAGGATATTCAAAATAGGATATGTCCATAGTGATGTCCCGAACGGTTCGCTGGCGAATAGTTCCTGGCGAACATAGCGTGTTCGCGTTCGCCACGGACGGCGAACATATGCGATGTTCGGTCCGCCCCCTATTCATCATCATTGAGTAAACTTTGACCCTGTACCTCACAGTCAGCAGCCACATTCCAGCCAATCAGCAGCAGACCCGCCCTACCAGACCCTCCCACCTCCTAGACAGCATACAATTTAGATTAATTCTGAAGCTGCATTCATGTTTTTTTTGTATTATATATATATATATATATATATATTGTGTTTATTATACATTATCCTCCATAGCCAGTAACCTGTGTTTATTATACATTATCCCCCCATAGCAAGTAACCTGTGTTTATTATACATTATCCCCCCATAGCCAGTAACCTGTGTTTATTATACATTATCTTCCCATAGCCAGTAACCTGTGTTTATTATAAATTACCCCCCCCCATAACCAGTAACCTGTGCTTATTATACATTATCTCCCCCATAGCCAGTAACCTGTGTGTATTATACATTATCCCCCCACAACCAGTAACCTGTGTTTATTATACATTATCCCCCACAACCAGTAACCTGTGCTTATTATACATTATCCCCCCATAGCCAGTAACCTGTGTTTATTATACATTATCCTCCCATAGCCAGTAACCTGTGTTTATTATACATTATCCCCCACAACCAGTAACCTGTGCTTATTATACATTATCCCCCCATAGCCAGTAACCTGTGTTTATTATACATTATCCTCCCATAGCCAGTAACCTGTGTTTATTATAAATTATACCCCCCAAGCCAGTAACCTGTGCTTATTATACATTATCTCCCCCATAGCCAGTAACCTGTGTGTATTATACATTATCCCCCCACAACCAGTAACCTGTGTTTATTATACATTATCCCTCCATAGCCAGTAACCTGTGTTTATTATACATTATCCCCCCATAGCCAGTAACCTGTGTTTATTATACATTATCCCTTCCATACCCAGTAACCTGTGTTTATTATACATTATCCTCCCATAGCCAGTAACCTGTGCTAATTATACATTATCCCCCCCCCCCCCTAGCCAGTAACCTGTGTTTATTATACATTATCCCTCCCGCATTTTTTGCCATTTATATAGCGCCAACAGATTCCGTAGCGCTTTACAATATTATGAGAGGGGGGATTTTACTATAAATAGGACAATTACAAGAAAACTTACAGGAACAAAAGGTTGAAGAGGATCCTGCTCAAACGAGCTTACAGTCTATAGGGGGAGGGTATAAAACACATTAGGACAGGAAATAGCAATCAAATAAGGTGGGAGTGAAGCAGAGCTAGAGGAGAGTGTAAAGTGCTGCTCTTTAGGAGAGAGCAAGAGACAGGTGTGTAAGGCAGAGGTTACTCTGGGAGGCCATAAGCTTTCCTAAAGAGGATTGGCCATGTATTAAGGCACTTCTTAAAGGATTGAAGACTAGGGTAGAGTCTGATGGGAAGGCTATTCCATAGGAAGGGAGCCACCCGCAAGAAGTCCTGCAAGCACGAGTTGGCCGTACGGGTGCGAGCAGCGGTCAGGAGAAGGTCACGAGCAGAGCGGAGGGACCGAGGAGGGGCATACCTATGGATCTGTAAAGAGATATAAGAGGGGATAGAATTGTTCAGTGCTTTATAGGTATGGGTTAGCACTTTGAATTGACTCCCATAGGATACAGGAAGCCATTGTAAGGACCGACAGAGGGGTAAGTGTGACAGGACTGACTAGAGAGGAAAATCATTCTGGCGGCGGCATTCATAACAGACAGGTGATATGGCTTTTGGGAAGAGGGTTAAAATAATCCATGCGGGAAATTACTAGAGCATGGACAAGCTCCTTGGTAGCATCTTTTGTAAGAAAGGGGAGGATGAGGGCTATGTTTTTAAGTTGGAATCTACACGATTTGGCAACAAACTGGATGTGAGGCTCAAAGGTGAGGCCAGAGTCAAGTATGACTCAAAAACAGCGTGCTTGCAAGAATGGACTTATGTGGATACCACTGACTTGAAGGGAGAGCGAGAGAGGAGGATCTGTATTAGGAGGAGGAAAGAGAAGGAGTTCAGTTTTAGAGAGATTGAGTTTCAGAAAGCGGGAGGACATCCAGTTAGAGATGGAAGAAAGGGACACGTTGCAGGATGGCAGGCGAGAGGTCTGGGTAGGAGAGATATATTTGGGTGTCATAAGTGTATGGGTGGTAGTGGAATTCAAAAGAGGCAACACGTTTCCCAAGAGAGGCAGTACAAAGAGAAAATAGAAGGGGACCAAGGACAGAGCCTTGGGGAACTCCAACTAAGACAGGACGAGGGGAGGAGGTATAGATATATAGATATGAAGTAACCTTTAAGAAATCCGCGTCAATTAGGAAAAATTTCTTCATAGGCCTCCATGCCTTAAGTTGAGTGGTCCCGCAAGGCCAACTCCCATCCTCACGCTCGGAGGTACAAGCCCAATGGCCCAACTCCTACTTAGTGCCTTGCATTGTGTCATAGTCAGGGCCTCACCTGTCACGGCCAATCTATTTTAAATCTCGAAAAAATGTCACTGAGAGACCAACACCCTGCCGCTTATGTCAGTGGCACCAAAAGCCCCACGAGCCAAATCATAGGTAGAGCCTCCCAAAGCCACTTGGCAAGTAGTGAGGGCGTCACCTGTCACCTAATTAGTTAGAATAATATAATTTAGCCTTTGGGCATTAAATCTAGGGAGCTGGGTTACTTCATACCTATCAGGATATCATATTAAAGGAACACTATAGTCACCTAAAATACTTTAGCTAAATAAAGCAGTTTTAGTGTATAGATCATCCCCCTGCAATTTCACTGCTCAATTCACTGTCATTTAGGAGTTAAATCACTTTGTTTGTTTATACAGCCCTAGCCACACCTCCCCTGGCTATGATTGACAGAGCCTGCATGGAAAAAAAAACTGGTATCACTTTCAAACAGATGTAATTTACCTTAAATAATTGTATCTCAATCTCTAAATTGAACTTGAATCACATACAGGAGGCTCTTGCAGGGTCTAGCAAGCTATTAACATAGCAGGGGATAAGAAAATCTTAATTAAACAGAACTTGCAATAAAGAAAGCCTAAATAGGGCTCTCTTTACAGGAAGTGTTTATGGAAGTCACATGCAGGAAGGTGTGACTAGGGTTCATAAACAAAGGGATTTAACTCCTAAATGGTAGAGGATTGAGCAGTAAGGCTGCAGGGGCATGTTCTATACACCAAAACTGCTTCATTAGGCTAAAGTTGTTCAGGTGACTATAGTGTCCCTTTAACCAAGTCATCTACCTCACACCCATAGCATGTCTAACGCTTCACTACAAGGAGATGACCTGTCGCCTACCAGCACCCGGACCAGATCTAATTCCCAGACGAGGCAAACCATTGTAGCCAGCCCAACTTCCACCTACAGATCTTGGACAATTCCAAAAACTACAGCCGAACTTAAAAGGAAGAACATTCCCTTTTCTGCTACAGTCAGGAAAGCCACACTATTTCTCTTGTTAAACATGCATAATGATAATGAAAGGCCTGGCCCTAGTTCTGAATGTAATTTCCAAAACAGTTTGTCAGAACTACATTACATGATCGCCTCTCTAGTGACTTCTGTAGTCACTATTAACAACCGATTGGATAATCTGGAATCCAATAATCAACCAATCCTCCCGGATGTCCAAATTCCCATAGCTCAGCCAGAACCAAACACAGGAGGTAACTCTTATCCTCTACCCACTAAAAGTACTAACATCATTAATCCAGTACATCTAATTCACCCAAACCTTAAACCTGACATATTGGAAAGCAAAGATATTAATCTGGCTTCTCTCCTCATTGCATCACAAGATATAATTGAAAACAGGTCATACACGTTTGATCAGGGCCGGACTGGGAGAAAAATTCGGCCCGGGCATTTTTTATCACAGCGGCCCACTAAGAAGGGGGCGGGGCAGAGGAGGTGTGTTTTTTCATCAACAATGACAAACACGCCCCCTCTCAAAGTGAGCATGTTGGTTCAATGCTTTTCCAGGGCAGACCATGCGCAGAGCTCTGCTGAAGAGCTCTAGCATGAGAAAAAAGCCCTGTATGTGTTCTGCACAGCGCAAGCAAATTTAATAACATGCTTGCACTGTGTTTCCTTGCAATTTGTCTCTGGTGTCTCTATATATGGATACCAGGAGACAAAAATGCCATTAAAGAGTACTGTGCATATGTTTGGAGCCTGCTTGTGGTATTGCGTGTGTATAGAGTGAGCTGATTGTGGTGTGGTATTGTGTAATAAGGTTGGTTTTAGTCATGTTGTGTTTGTGGTGTAATGTAGTGCATATGTGGCTAGGGGCTGTAGAGAATGTGTGTGTGTATAGGGGATATAGCAAGTGTGTGCGTGTGTGTGTATAGGTGATGTAGTGTTTGTAGAAAGTATGTGTTTAGGGGTGTAGTATGTGTTTGCTTACAAGGAATCTGTGTGCGTATGTATGTATGTGTATGTATATGTATATGTGTGTGTGTGTGTATATATATATATATATAGATATATTTGGAAGTAGTGTGTATGTAAGGGGTGCAGTATGTGTGTGTGATGTGTGTGAGTTCTGTGTGTGATGTGTATGATGTGTGTGTGATGTGTATGATGTGTGTGAGAGTGCTGTGTATGATTTGTGTTTGAGTGCTGTGTATGATGTGTGTGAGAGTGCTGAGTGTGATGGATGTGAGAGTGTGTGTGATGGATGCTGTGTGTGAGGGGTGCTGTGTGTGATGTGTGTGGTGTGTGAGGGTGCTGTGTGTGATGTGTGTGAGGGGTGCTGTGTGTGATGGATGTGAGAGTGCGGTGTGTGATGGATGTGAGAGTGCGGTGTGTGATGGATGTGAGAGTGCGGTGTGTGATGTGTGTGAGAGTGCTGTGTATGATGTGTGTGACAGTGCTGTGTATGATGTGTGTGGCATTGCTGTGTATGATGTGTGAGAGTGCTGTGTGTGTGAGAGTGCTTTGTATGATGTGTGTGAGTACTGTGTGGGAGTGCTGTGTATGATATGTGTGGGAGTGCTGTGTATGATATGTGTGGGAGTGCTGTGTATGATATGTGTGAGAGTGCTGTGTATGATATGTGTGGGAGTGCTGTGTATGATATGTGTGAGAGTGCTGTGTGTGATAGTGCGGAGTGTGATGGGTGTGAGAGTGTGTGTGATGGATGCTGTGTGTGAGGGGTGCTGTGTGTGTGCGGTGTGTGATGGGTGTGAGAGTGCTGTGTATGATGGGTGTGAGAGTGCTGTGTGTGATGGGTGTGAGAGTGCTGAGTGTGATGGGTGTGAGAATGCTGCTGTGTATAAATGTTAGAATGGATTGTGTGTGTGTGTGGGGAGTAAATAAACAAATAAAATAACAGGCATTATGTCCCCCCCCTCCCTTCTTACCTTTTAGCCTGGGAGGGGGGACCGGCATTGTGGTATCTGGGAGGGGGGGACCGGCACTCTTTCATCCCTGGTGGTCCAGTGGTGAGTGAACTCTA
Organism: Pelobates fuscus; assembly: GCF_036172605.1. Classification (NCBI taxonomy): domain Eukaryota; kingdom Metazoa; phylum Chordata; class Amphibia; order Anura; family Pelobatidae; genus Pelobates; species Pelobates fuscus. Next base: position 116,288,998 of record NC_086317.1, read on the forward strand.
GCCTGCGAGCTAGAGTTCACTCTCGCGAGATCCGGTCGTTGCCATGGCAACGCTCCGGATCTCGCGAGAGGAACCCGGCGGAGCTGCAAGTTAGAGCTCCGCCGGGTTCCTCTGCTGGTAGGCTGGCTCCTTCCTTCTCTCCCCAGCCGGTGGCCGCGTTGGACTGCAGGTGGGCCGGTGAGGGAGATCTTTGATCTCCCCACCGGCCCGCCATGGACTACTGCAGGGCCGGCGATAGGATAGTGCCGGCCCTGCATAGACCGACAGGGGAGATCCTGGGACTTCCCCTGCCGGCCTCGGCCCCTGGCCACCGCGGCCCACCGGGCATTTGCCCGGTGTGCCCGATGGCCAGTCCGGGCCTGCGTTTGATGATTTATCCATGGTAATGAAGTCTAGAGATCCTAGACTTAACAGGAAGTTAAATATTCCAGAGTTTGTCTTAGCCTTTGGATTATATAGGGACATTACTTGCTCTTCTTGTTCACCACCATAGAGAGGAACTAGATTTATACTTACACAAGTTGGTGGACCTAGCTTATAAATTAGACGCAAACTATCCATTCCTGCAACATGAAGGCCATTTAATTTTGAACACTGCAGCTTTAAAAGACCCAAACTATCCATTCCTGCAACATGAAGGCCATTTAATTTTGAACACTGCAGCTTTAAAAGGTAAAAACAGATGCAGAAGATATTCAACTGGACGTCTTTCATTTTGTTACTAGATTATTATTTTACTATAATGATGCTACCATTGTTACATATAATTTACTACTGTAATTTTTTGTACTTACTGTTACATGTAGTTATTAATAATCTGGCTGATAGAATTTTGGTTAGCAAATATTTAATTGTTTATATCAAATGGCTGGCCTGCTCCATTCCTCCTCCCCTGCTTGCCACTCCCAGTTGTAAATTCCTTTAAAGTAAAGTAACTGCCTTATCTCTCTTCCTTAGACCCAAACTATCCATTCCTGCAACATGAAGGCCATTTAATTTTACTCGGCTCTACCCACCCTAGTTCCTTCTAGCTATATAGCATGCACCTCCAGCTGTTTTAAACCACACAAATCACCTTCCTATTAACTTCACATATTATCAGCTGCTGCAGTTATACCATTAACTCTCTCTGCCATCACATACACATTCCTCTGCTACCTCTTGTCTCATATCCCCATTTCAACCTTTAGATTATAAGCTCACGGGCAGGGCCCTCTACCTGTTGTATCGGTCTGTTTTTATTGTGTTTGTCTTTTTCCCAATTGTACAGCGCTGTGGAATTTACTGGCGCTTTAAAAATGCCAATAATAATAATAATAATAATAATAATTACGGAGGATACGCGTTCTACAATTACCATAAGTCCTTTTCAGCTAGCTCTGCTGCGTCACTGGCTCAATTCAATACTCCCACTGACTGGGGCCAATTAGACACAGAATTGTTTTGCAGACATTTTGCGGGACTTCTAACACCAGCTTGTGCAATATGTTCCTCAGCTTCACATACTGTTAACTTCTGTCCCAATAACATTGCTTTACCTTCCACTAGCAATGCCAACTCAGAGTTTCAACCAAATATGGCTCAAAGAGAGTTGAAAGATAAATTAGGCAGGCCTATCATTTTTCTTGGGAAAGCTCAAGTATGTAATAATTTAATGCAGGGGGATGTAGTTACAGTGCTTGCAGACTTCTTCACGTTTGCTCACTTTGTTTCAGAGTACACGCTAAAACAATGTGTCTGAATAAATTGTTCCCAAAAAAATCATTAACCCCAATAAACATACCCAATTTGCAACGTTACCTAACTGATTATCCTTCTTCAAATCTTGTCGACTTTCTCACCTCTGGTTTCTCCAATGGGTTTCACACTGGCTTTGTTGCACTCCCCACAGGTATTCTAGAATGCCCTAACCTACAATCCGCACTCATAGACCCGACTAGTCTGCAGGAACTCCTCAATAAAGAAGTTGAGAATGTTTTTTTTTTATGATAGGGCCCTTCACTACCCCACCATTCACTTCTTGGAGAACGAACCCTCTAGGCATAGCTACAGGTAAATGTAATAATAAAAAGAGACTCATCATCGATTTATCATCACCTCACTCTTCCACTACCTGTAGTTTAAATGCACTAATACCAAAAGAGGATTTCTCTTTACAATATGCAAAAATTGACGAGGCAATATGTAATGTTGACAGGCAACAACATTACATGTTAACTATATACCCAAACAAAACTCCAATCTTATCTTCGTATACAGTCAAAAGTGTCCTGAAAGATATTCAGAGACCAAAGTATCAGAATCCTCTTAAAAGACTTCCCATAGGTGGTAACATCTTTAGGAAGATCTATGAATTTTTATATAATAACTCTTTCGACAATCCCACTAATCTGGTAATCAAGTCAGTGGCATATTTTGCATTTTACGGTTTCTTGAGACCCAAAGAATTTTCTGTGGAAAAAAACATTTGACCTTAAGTCATGCCTTAAGCAAAAACACTTGACAAAAGTGAACGACCATTATATTCTGGCAATCCCTCATACCAAACCTAGCCAGACAGGCTCCCCAGTAGAAATTAAGTATTATCCTACCTTTTCCAAATGGTGTCCAGTACTAGCATTGGAAAACTTAATTGAGAATCAGATAACAAAAAACCCTGATTATCTTCTATTATTTCTTCAAGAAAAACCTATTACCACCAAACAATTCATGCTATACATATCATTAAGAATATTGGACGCTGGAAATCCTCTGCATACAACAGAAACCCAGAGAAGGAAATCAGACTTGCTTTCCATGATATGTCTAAACAATGTTTCTTGTGAAATAAATAAAAAAAAAATTATCATTGCTGCCCTCTTTTTTTACAGGTCTAACCTCACGTCGGTTTCGGCACACCTCAACCGACTTTGTTCTTATCAAACTACGATCTTTATAGAATGGCCTGAAACATTAAGGGGTTAAAACCAATATCTACTCAATAAAATAATGTTTGTACATATTCTTCTGTGCACTTACTGTAATGGTAATGAGTAGAACAGGTTTTCTCCAACATAAGAAATCCAATGGCATGTCGCCAAAGAACTGAAAACCATTAACGACACATTTTCCGTTGCTGTCCTGGAAATCCCTTAATTAAACAAATATACACTTTATTTTTATGTTGGTAATTATTGTTTAACTTTTTTATTTTACATCTTTTGAAGACACTTCACTAACTTCAAAATCTTCATAAAACAAAAACAAGTGGCTTTGCAGTGGTATGAATCTGGAGAAAATCCAACAAATTCAATATGCTCAGAGACTTTACTGGTTTACCTTTGCAAGACATGTGCAATACTCAAAAAGAAGAAAAGAGACACACATAGGGCGTAAGATACACAAAAAGAACAAAATTATTTTTAGAAGGGGCAAAGGAAGGGTTAAGTGAGTGACATGCAGGCCTACACAATCGAAGACACATTTTAGGAGGGGGTGTAAAATTGTGTCTTTGCCTTTGTAGCCAAAATACTTGTACAAACCCTGTTTTAGTCTATTGAATTTAATCTTGTCCTGTAGACACCTTTACACCAGAAATTTACGGAAGCAGTTTCACACATAACATAGAATGTCTGTAACTGCTCAATAAACTATTAGCAGCCATACCATTGATATTCAAACCAGTTCACTGTTGTGTGCTATGTAATGTTTCTCTTACACTACAGTAAATTACAAAGACCATGTGTAGATAGATGCCTTAATGTTAGAAAAAAAAATGGAAGAAAATGGGCAACATGTTTCAATGTTTAATCTTTTATAAAGCATCATTAATAATCAGAAAATTAAATACAGCAACTATAACAACAATATGGTCATTTCTTACCTTTAGGGATGACAGAAATTTCTTCTAAGAGAAGCACTGTTTTACTTTTTCTAGAAACAGTGTCATCCATTTTTCTGACTTTAAATTCTACATTTTTATTGAGCTTCAGGGTTGCCTTTTTTACATCATTTGTTGTCTAGAAAGAAACAGTTTATTTATTTGTGGTCACTTTTACAGATATATATATATATATATATATATATATATATATATATATATATATATATATATATATATATATATATATATATATATATATATATATATATCTATCTCTCCAGTAACTCGGTCCTGATGTGTATATATATATATAGAGTCAGGACAGAGTGACTGTAAGTTTTTTTCATATATTTTTCCCTGCCCCCCTCCATTCTGACAGGTGCAGGCTTTTCCTTTTTTGTATTTTGGTATCATTGCATTTTTCATTTCGGACTCCCATGAGGGAGATATACTCTGCATTAATTGACATGTGCTTGAAGATTTTGGATTGCCTCACACTTATGAGGTCTACACATATTTTTATGACATGTTGTTAACCATTTTTCTACAATAAAGTACGCACTTTCCATGATCTACCTGATGGATTATTTTGAGATCCTTATGAGTGCAGACTGTTTGGTTGCTTTTGTTAATTTCTACACTTGAGATTAATTCAGCACCAATATTAGGATCTGGGATTAGGGCTGGCTTTTGAGGTGTGCGAGCGGCACAATGGGAACAGGGGCACCAGGCAGCCAACACAGTTTGCACATGCTTGGACACTAGGGCTTGTTAATCCTTCCCTTGCTCCCTCTGTGGCTCTCAGGAGGTTAATATGGAGGCGAGCCGTGGGGGAGTAGTCAGGCTGAAGCAGTGGTCAATTTACCTGACTTCAGTGAACTCCCAGCGCTTGATTACTGATTAGAGGCATGCAGTATTAAAGAAGCTGTGTGTGGCTGCAGAGCTAAGGGGGAGGAGTTCATAGGGGAGCAGACCGTGTCAAATCTGACGCCCCCCTGTGCTTACTCATTAAGTAAGCATATTCCTCCAGCCCCCTCCTGTCCTTGGCTGCCAGTCACTTGCCTGCATTTTACAGCACTAGCCTCTTACATGGAGTCTGTGCTGCCAGTACACTCCCCTTGGAGGAGCTCCACAGCACTGCCCTGCCTTGCTTCCCCTGCTGCTGTGTGACACCCTGCAGTATCCTTATATAGATAGTGGAAGTGCACTCAACCCTTCGTCATGGAATCCAGGGTGCTCCATCGGACAAGTCCCAGTACCAAAGCGGACCAAATGTAAAATTTTAAATATAGAAAATAATCCAGGCACTCCAACGAATTCCAAAGCAAAGGCAATTTTATTAGAACCAGGAACCAAACGGCAACGTTTTGACCCCTTAGGGCCTTTGTCAAGCTTTCTACATTTAAAACCCTGCAGTATCCTGTCCAAAAGCTTAGAGCATGGCTGAGGATGGAGCTTATTGGCTGCTGCAGGTCACTACTATATGACCTGATATATCCATTAACTGTCTGTTATTGCCCCTACTCTTTTAGGACTGTCAAGCTCCACCCATCATTTACAGCCCTGTAGGAGCTTCCAAAATAATGTATCTGTAAACCACATAATGGAAATTTGCATTTGTAAACTGTTGTATGTCAGTGTCTGTGTGTGTCATTAGGTGCCATTATCAGTGTCTGTGACAGTGTTTATGCCAGGGTCTGGCCAAATTACTTGCAAAACTCACTTTTCATCTAGTGCCGTGCTCACTAAACAATCTCTCCTAATAACATGGTACACCTTGGTACCAAAACAGTTCTATTATTGTCCTAAAAAATATTACCTAATATCTTACCGTAATTGAATATTGATTGTTAGATTCTTGTGTGAAAATTACAAACTTGTTCTTGGAAGTTACGTTTATATCTTGACCTGTACAATCCCAAAACAGGTTTATTTCTTTTCCGATAATTTGCACATTCACATTTGTAGGTTGTAGAACTGAAAGAAATGGAAGGGTTAAAACAATAATTCACTTTTTTTATTTTTAACATTATTCACCTATCATGTCAACTGAACTACATGAGGATGTGGTAAAAATGTTTTCCCAAGAAATGGTGTCCAAGGGAAATTGCTAAAGTAATAAATCTGAAAAACGGAATTGCACATTTTTGATCACAAAATCCATATTAAACAAACAACTACAGCTCAGTTATTTTTCAAGCTTGACTACTTGGTTAAAAACTTGAAATTCCATTATTTATTTTCTACAATTCCTAGTTTAGTGAATCTCAAAACCAGAAAAGTAAACTGATTGTTAATATTATTATTGGCATTTAAATAGCTCCAACTTCTTCTGCAGCACTTTGCAATATAATAATTGGGAAATTTTACAATAAATGAGTCAGTTACACAATGTTACAGGAACAATATGTTGATGTGGAACCTGCTCATACAAGTTTCTATCTAGAGGGAGTGAGATATAAAAATACAACCAGAAGGGCATCAAACTTAGCAACTAAGGAACAAGGTGGGAAAGTAGCAGAACTGGAAAGTGATAGTGGAGTGTGGCCCTTAAAGAGGGGGGCAATATATAGTTTTGTGAAATAGATGTTACTCTTGGAGTAGTAAGGCTGTTCCAAAGGAAAGGAGGCTCCTGTGAGAAGTCTTGTAAGCGCGAGTGAGCAGTAATAGTGCAAGCAGCGAACAAGAGAAAGTCATCGTCAGAGCATAGAGACAGAGAAGGAAGGGGCATACTTGTGAATTAGTGAAGAAATGCAACAGGGGCTAGCGTTGTTTGGAGCTTTACAGGTAAGGGTTAGTATTTTGAATTGATTCCTATAGGGTACAGAAAGTAAGGATTGACAGAGAGGCAAGGTCTGCGAGTAGCGGCATGAGAGTAAAATTAGCCTGGTGATAGCATTCATTACAGACTGTAGCAGAGCAGTTCAGTTTCTGGGGAGGCCAATTAGGAGAGAATTACAATAATCAATGTGAGAAATTACTAGAGTATGAACAAGATCCCTAGTAGCATCTTGCTTGAAAGGGACAGAAAGAGGTAATGTTTGTAAGGTGGAATCCGCTGGATGTGGCAACCGACTGGACATGAGGTGTGAAGTTGAGGCCAGAATCAAACATAATACGCAGAGCTTGCAAGTACAGGCTGATGTGGGTACCATTAACTTGCAGGGAGAGTAAAAGAGGAGGATCAGTGTTATAAGCAGTTCAGTTTTAGAGAGATTGACTTTCAGAAAGTGAAAGAAGATCTAATCATAGATGAAAGAAATGCAAGCAGTGACGCATTCTAGGAGAGTGGGGGAGAGATTAGGGAGTAGAGATCTGGGTATCATCAGCATACAGATGGTAGCAGAATACAAAGAAATTCGTCCTCCTTGAGGTGTATGTTTGGAGTGGGACAGCAGCATCCAGGACAGAGGTGAGACTAGTGTTATATGAGGAGATAGCAAGGGAGGGAGGGATGAAAGTTGAGAATGGACATCAACTGACACTCGCTAGAGGTCAAGTGAATTCACGTTCCTCCTAAGTTGAGGAGGGTTAGACTGAGAATGTGGTGTGAGGGTGCTCTCAAGAAGAAAAATAAAATCTGACAGAGGAAATGGAGTGTTACAGAGATTAAAACGTGTACATGCATCTGAAAAAACAAGTTCAAGGGTACTGCCAGCTACATGGGTGGGAGCATTAGATCTCTGGAAAAGCCCAAGGGAAGAAGCAATTGGAATATGTTTTGCAGTTGACTTAGTGATGTTGCACACAGAGTGTGCATTCCAGAGGACAGTGAGGAAGGAGGACTTAAAGGGAGAGTTGCATGGGATGAAATTGATGTTCCAGAAATGCTATCTCAGCATTTAACATATATTATATTATCAATCCAAGAAATACAATATACGTGGGATTCAGCTGATAAATCTAAAATAAAACATAGCATAATACAGTTTATGGAAATATAAAATTCCCTTGCACTCACAGGATGTTGAAGTCATATGCGCTCTATTGGTGCCTCCCCCAATTATTTGGGGGGCTAATATCTCCCTCTTAGTATCAGGTATCACCCAATATCAGGAACCATGCAGGACTCCGACAGGTAAATAGGTAGAAAAAGAGGTTTATTGGTTTAAAAATAAGTAATAAAAGAGGATTCGTCCAATAAGGGGGGACCTATTGTCCCCCCGGCACCCACCCATGAGTTGCGGGTGGGGGCCCTAAGTATCAATGGTGGGGACCTATTGTCACCCATGAGTGGTGGGCCCTAAGTATTGTCTCCCCCTAGGTCCCCACCTATAAGCGGCGGGTAGGGACCCTAACAGACAATGGGGGGACCTATTGTCCTTCCCCCCATAGCCCCCACCCATGAGTAGCAGGTGGGGGCCCTAAATGACAATAAGGGGGGAACCTATTGTCTCTCCTGGCCCCCACACATGAGTGGCGGGTGGGGGCCCTAAATGACAATAAGGGGGGAACCTATTGTCTCTCCTGGCGCCCACCCATGAGCAGCAGGTGGGGGCTAAATATAAAAAATACCCCTCCACTCAAGTGACTAGAGCTCCCCCAAACCCCTAATCACCCCATCCCCAATGAAATTACCCCACTTACCCCCTTAGATGTCTTCTTTTTCTCTACATTTACCTGTCACAGCACTCTGATTGGTTGGCTTGGAATCCAACCAATCAGAGTGCTCTGAGTCATCTTATAATATAATCGGATGGTTCTTGGGAGTCCTTGGGAGTCCCCACCGATAAGAGATATCTTTTGCTCGCATGAGCTGCAGGTGTGGATGCAGAGAGCGGCGCCAGGCCAGTGTGCTTCTGGTGAGGTCCGGGAATATCTGCAACGTGGCTCCTTCAAACACTATCGGAGTTTTCCCTCTCACTGCTGTGAGGAGTAGGGCCTTGTCCTGCAGTGACTGGAACCGTACAATGAGATCCGGCGTTGCGGATGGCGGTGCACCTGCAGGTTTTTGTAAGCGGAACACGCCGTCGCGTTTTATTGCCTTCGTCTGCTTGTGAGGGATGTATGCTGCAAGGAATCGCCTTGTGTCTTTGTCCGCCTTGGGTTTCTTGTTTTTCCGACCCATATTGATTAGGGTGCGTTGGGCAAGGTTTGTAGCCTGTTTGTTCGCCAGGTAGCCTTTCTAAAAGAGCCTTTTAGGGCAACTTATTGCAGAGCTCGGAAATGTGTGGCCGCTCTGGTTCACTGCTAGGCTCCGCCCCCCCATGGATTTTTATTTGGCTTTTTGGGGGGGCTGAGGAAAGAAAAGAAAAGAAGAAAGAAGACATCTAATGGTAAGTATGCCATTTTATTTTACAGGGTGTTAGTTTATTGCCTCCACCCCTCACTATTATTAGGGTGAGAGAGGTAGGAAGGGTATTTTTATTGGGGGAGAGACTAGGGGCTTGGGGACCCCTAGTCACTTTATTATTTGTGGTCCCCACCCGCCGCTTATGGGTGGGGACCTGGGGGAGAAATTAGGTCCCCCTTTATTTATTTAATTAGGGTCCCTACCCGACGGTCATGGTTGGGTCCCTGGGGGGGACATTAGGTCACCCCCATTATTTATTTAATTAGGGTCCCCACCCACCGCTCATGGGTGGGGACCAGGGGGGACATTAGGTCCCCTCCTTTAATTATTAGGGCCCTACCTGCCGCTCATGGGTGGGGACCAGGGGGGACATTCGGTCCCTCCTTTAATTAATTAGAGCCCCACCCACCAGGCATGGGTGGGTAACTGGAGGGGACATTAGGTCCCCCCCATTATTTATTTAATTAGAGTCACCACCCGCCGCTCATGGATGGGGACCAGGGGGGACATTAGTTCCACTTGTTTAATTTATTAGAGCCCCACCCGTCGCTCATGGGTGGGGACCAGGGGGGACATTCGGTCTCCCCTTTAATTAATGGGGGTCCCCATCTGCCGCTCATGGGTGGGGGCTGGGGGGAAAGAGACGACAGGTCCTCCCCCTTTTGATACTTAGGACCTCCACCCGCCACTCATGGGTGGGGGCCAGGGGAGGAGACAATAGTTCTCCCCCCCTTTTGTTACTTAGGGCCCCACCCGTCGCTCATGGGTGGGGACTTGGGGGGGACATTAGATCCCCCCATTATTTATTTAATTGGGGTTTCCACCCGCCGCTCATGAGTGGGGAGCAGGGGGTGAATTAGGTCCCCCCTTTAATTAATTGGTGTCCCCACCTGCCACTCATGGGTGTCCTCCCCATTTTGTTACTTAGAACCCGCACCCCCTGCTCATGGGTGGGGGTCAAGGGGGAGACAATAGGTCCCCCCCTATTGATACTTAGCCACCCCTGCTCATGGGTGAGGGCTGATGGGGGGGGGGGGAGACAATAGGTCCCCCCTTTTGATACTTAGGGCTCCCACCCACTGCTCATGGGTGGGGGCCAAGGGGGGCTATTTTTTTTTTGTAGACCTGCCCCTACTCGCGGCATAGCAAGTAGGGGCATTCAGAAGATTTTAATTCCAGAAAACTGCATGTCACAGCAGAAATTCTTCAGAACAGGTAATACTTTTCCAGCTTTCTACTCCTGTGTCCACTTTTTGTGGCAGTTTTTTCCATTCCAATCAGACTGAATGCTGTCGTCTATCCACTTCAATTTCCATTATGCATTCCTCCTAACAAGGGACCAATTTTGGAGTGTGAGTGGAGGTTTGCCCATTGGCTGGTTGTTGAGAAATGTTAGATGACTTACTGATAACCATTCATGCAGCTAAACTATAATTTAGAACACAATGTGGCTTATTTGCACAGACTGCTTTCTATACACATGTATTGTAGTTTAAAGAAATGCTACTGTGAGTATTATTGCTATGAGTATTATTGACAATATGCAGTTCTTAGAAAAGAGGGACATTAAGATAGAAAAGAAGGATAGATGGATTGGGACCAAAAACGTGACTGTCTCTCTTGAATAGGGACACTTGGGATGTAAGCATTATGTTTTATTCAGATATATGTCTGCATTTCAGTTACTGTTGTCTTCAGTCTCAAAACTATTTACCGTATATACTCGAGTATAAGCCGACCCGAATATAAGCCGAGGCCCCTAATTTTATCCCAAAAAACTGGGAAAACTTATTGACTCGAGTATAAGACTAGGGTGGGAAATGCAGCAGCTACTGGTAAATTTATAAATAAAATTAGATCCTAAAAAAAATATATTAATTGAATATTTATTTACAGTGTGTGTATAATGAATGCAGTGTGTGCGTATGTGTGTGTGTATGAGTGCAGCGTGTGTGTATGAGTGCAGTGTGTGTATGAGTGCAGTGTGTGTGTGCATGAATGCAGTGTGTGTGTGCATGAATGCAGTGTGTGTGTGTATGAATGCAGTGTGTGAATGCAGTGTGTGCAGGGCCGGTGCAAGGATATTTGCCGCCGTAGGCAAAAAAATTTTTGCCGCCCCCTCCCCCCCCATATGTCCTGACTTCCCCTCCTCCTCCCTCAGTGGTCCTTACCTCCCCACCCCCGTGTTCATTCACCCCCCCCCAGTGGTCCTGACTCACCCCTCCCCTAGTGGTCCTTACCCTCCCCTCCCCTAGTGGTCCTTACTTCCCCCTCCCCTCCCATAGTGGTCCTTACCCTCCCCTCCCCTAGTGGTCCTTACTTCCCCCTCCCCTCCCATAGTGGTCCTTATCCCACCCCCTCCCTCTCATAGTGGTCCTTATCCCCCTTCTCCCTCCCATAGTGTTCCTTATCCCCCCCCATCCCTCCCATAGTGGTCCATATACCCCCCCCCTCCCTCCCATAGTGGTCCTTATACCCCCCCTCCCTCCCATAGTGGTCCTTATCCCCCCCCTCCCTCCCATAGTGGTCCTTATCCCCCCCTCCCTCCCATAGTGGTCCTTATACCCCCCCCCCTCCCATAGTGGTCCTTATACCCCTTTTTTTGTTATTATTAATTTTTTTTTATTCTTATTATTTTTTTATTATTTCTTATTTTATTTATATATTTTTTTTTCGTCCCCCCTCCCTGCTTGATATATGGCAGGGAGGGGGGCTCTCCTTCCCTGGTGGTCCAGTGGCAGTTCAGTGGGGGGGAGAGGGGGGCTGGCAGAGCTGTACTTACCTGTTCTGCAGCTCCTGTCAGCTCTCTCCTCCTCTGCGCCGTCCGTTCTGCTCTTCTGTCAGCTTACACTGTAAGTCTCGCGAGACTTACAGTGTAAGCTGTATACTTATGTATATGTTTATACATATATGCATTTTGGAGTGCCACTTCGTATCTGGAAACTACATGCAATCATGTAATTTTACCTGCATTTATATATTACCCCAGATTGGTGTTTCTCAAACCAGTCCTCAAGACTCACAAACAGTCCAGGTTTTGTCAGTATCTCTATTAGAATAAAACAGGGTAATATATATACATCCTGGACTGTTGGTGGACCATGAGGACTGGTTTGGAAACCACTGACCTAGATTATACAGCACTAGGCTCCACCATAGTGGAATTGTTAGATTAAGCTCTATATACTTACTACCTATCTCAGGATAAATTACAATCATACTGCTACTAGTACAGGTAGCCCAATGTTATTCTATATTTCTATAGTCCCTTGGTAATGAACATTTGCTTGAATTGTGCAATTTTGGGTTATCTCTGGACCTTCCTTATATTTCAGACAGTACTTGTTAAAAATCAGCCCTGTGCATATTTTATGGTATTGCGCTATTTGCCTTTTCTCTATATGTGTTGTTAAAATTCAATAAAACATACAAAATGTTTCTTCTTTGCACAAGTATAATTATTAATACAAACTACTTAATAAACTTTGCACGTTTATTGAAATATTAATATTAAAACATTCTCAACAATTCAAGAATTTGCTTTGGATGCCACAATACAAAAAATACCAAGCAGTTACGAGGAGTTGTTAGTAGGATATGAAAACTGGAGCAGCAAAACTCCAAAATGCCACTAGGATAAACAAAAAAACAAAACATAAAGGTCAGGTTAAGATAGGTTGCCAAGTGTAGGAATTCCAAATCCAGTAATAAAACTAAAAACAGAAATAAAGCAACTGCAAGCACTCAAAATTCACACGAGGATTAATTGTCACAAAACAAAACAAACTGGGAAAATTCACACCAAATGCCTAACGTGTTTCAAACCTACAGGTCCTTAGAATCCAAGGAATTAGGATAGTATAGTTAGGATAGAAGATACTTGTTGACTTGTTTTACTAAAGTACTGTAACTGCTCTCCAGTTTACAAGTTTAGCTTTAGACATCTTTGAATAACTATACTGTAAACCAGTAGTAGTCAACCTTTTTCTACCTACCGCCCACTAATGCATCTTTCTTGATGGAAAAATTTCCTTACTGCCCACCAGTTTTCGCGCAAGTGCAGAATATTTTTTAGAAAGTAGGGTGTTTAAAAAAAAAAAAAATGTACGGACATTTATCTTTTTTATTTCTACTTTATGCATGTTTATAATGTTTTTAACTTTATAAAGTTTAATGAGAAAACAAAGTAAATTGAAATTACCTTTACTAGTGATTAATGAGATCCTTGAGGTTGATGCTGCAAGACTAAATATTTGATATCTGGTTCGATTTTCATAAGGAACAAACAAAGGTCTCCTCTTTCAGTAATATTCAGTCGATTTCTCTGTTTGCTCATAATATGATTTCTCATCTGTGCATCAGCTCCCCTTCTCTCCCTCCTCAATTCCCCTTCCCACCTTTTTTCTATTTTTTAACCTTCCTTATAGCAATGCCCAGTAGGAAGGCTGAGCTAGGTAGCCCACTTACTTTTATTAGCCAACAATTCTCTCCTTTTCCTTCTTTCTCCTTTTCTTACAAGTACTCTACTCCTTCTTTCTCCTTTTTACAAGTACTCTGCTCCTTCTTTCTCCTTTTTACAAGTACTCTGCTCATTCTTTCTCCTTTTTACAAGTACTCTGCTCCTTCTTTCTCCTATTCTACAAATACTTTGCTCACAGACAAACACATACACACACTAACACATACACTTACAGACACACACACTCACAGAGAAACACATACACACAGACAAACATACACACACTCACACATACACACATATACTTACAGACACACTCACACATACACACTCACACATACACTTACAGACACACACACTCACAGAGAAACACATACACACAGACAAACCTACACACACTCACACATACACTTACAGACATACACACATATACTTACAGACACATACACATACACACTCACAAATACACTTACAGACACACAACTTATTAATATTAAATGTCCACCCAGCCTCCCTACTTGGAGAGCTGGTGTGGATCTGCCCTGGGGTCCAGTGGGGCTTCACTTCGGCGGGCGGCAGAGTTCCAATCCAAGGCGGTGAGGGAGCTCTAACCTCTCTGCTCTGCTCCCTCGCGGGCTGTCTACTGATGCCAGGAGCCGGAATATGACGTCATATTCCGGCTCCCGCGGCATCAGCAAACAGGGAGGAGTACAGAGGTTAGAGCTCCCTCGCCGCCTCGGCTTAGAACTCTGCCACGCCGGGGGGTCCAGAAAGTGGCCTGGCAGGAGGGAGCACTTCTCTCCTGCCGGTCACTGAAATCTTGCGCCTCCAAGCCGCTTGCGCCCGCCCGCCCACTCTAAAAAGGAGAAATCCTCTCAAAACGAGGATTTAGCTGCCGAAATTCCTACTGTCCACCTGGAATCCTGAAACGCCCACTAGTGGGCGGTAGGGACCAGGTTGACGACCCATGCTGTAAACAGTTCATTAACTACACACGCCAATATTCTTCAAGACTCACAGTTTTCACGTGTTTCATATAGATCCAGATGCTGATATATACATATCCCGAAAAATAATATGAACACTCTGGACTGCATTTCCCTTTGCTTCTTTTACCCTGTAAATAGAAGAATATATGAGTACGCAAATACACATCAAACATAGTGGACTGTAACACACATAGTGAATACAAGTAAGAAAACATTTAAATACTGTAAGGTAGCTAAAGAAATAATGGTGAAATTATGCTAGTGTAATGAACCCTGAAGTAGTAGCTAGGAGTTTGTTTGTTATTTACCCGAACGGCTAAGAGCATGAGTGATTATAGCTCGCTGTTCGGGTTTCCATTTGTCTCTTACTCGACGAATAAGTACAGCTTTCCCAGCAGAATTTCCCAATGTAGTAACCAGGTACCCAAACATCAGCCGAAACATGAATGTGTAACAGGAATTAATCTTTATTGTGCCACACTGGCTTTTATGCAATTCTCCAGGCCAGAGGAACACCCCCTGGACCTAATGGAAAACAGGGACATAACTTGTCACAGCCAATGACAATACAGGGATAAACAGTGACACTCCCAGTACAAACAGTTAATTCCCTCCTTTCTGCCTGGAGATAATGGGGTCAGATAAAGTAATAATTTAATTATCTCCGGGCAGAGGGAACATAATTTTCACAAAACTTGGGAAACACCCCAAAACATACAGGACCCCCATAAATGTCACATGCTCTGATATCCCTGATCTGGGTGACCAACATATCCAAAAATCACCCAGATCAGTTCCGGGGTTTTCGAATTTCCTGGAAGTCCCATTTGACCGACCGCACACGAGGCTCCTGCCACAAACAGTTCCATGGGTTTAGGCTGTGTGGTCGGTCTATTTCGTCAAGTCACAAAAACTAACAAATGCACAAACAGATCCCTCTGACCCATAATAGCAATTGTTCCCCTGGTTCGTGGGAACAAAACTACCGAACAGCGCTCTCCTAGCTGTTCGGGAAAAGGATGCAGGCGTTCGTTAGTTTAACCGGTGTGCAGGAAGTCGTGTGTCCGAATTTAGTTCCAGACACTCGACGACCAAGTCCCGCTGCCTCCTTTCATGCAAACAAGATGGCCACTCAGAGAGATTGCTTAATTGAAGATTTCCTTTAGAAATAATGAGCCAGAGGGGTGGTCGGTGGTTCGGGAGTTTAAAAAATACCGAACAAATAAACAAAATTGGAGAAATAACTGAAATATTGCCCGAACAAAGTTGAGAAAATGCTGGTTTTCTCACAGCTAGCATCAAGCATTTTACATATAAATATTTGGGTTCATTATGACTTTATTTTCATTAATTTATATAATTAAAGGCATGCTCTAAGCAGCATTAAATTGATACTATAGTGCATTAGGCCTCCCCATATAAAAGCATTGAATTAATGCTTTCCTATGGGGAAATAGCTGACTCTGGATATCCTCATGCAAAGCGAAGTGAGGACGTCCAGCATCAGTTACAGGACCAAAGATCTGTTAGGATCCAGGAAGCGCCTATAGTGGCTGTTTGGAAGACAACCACTGGAGTAAAACTTAGTGCAATGTTTACATTGCAGCACTAAGTGTTAAAGGGACACTGCACCAAGACCACTTCAATGAGCCGAAGTACTTTGGGTGCTTATAGTGTATCTTTAACAAGTAGTTGTTTCGATAAAAAAAAACCTGGCCCTTCACACTGTTATTTATAAGTACTAGCATTTTCACTAAGAGTGCCTCTAGTGACTGTCTTCACTTCCTCATGTCCAATGTCCCCAAAATGTTGTGAATTAAATGTAATTAATTGGCAGAGCATTGCAATTGTGTCAGATATGTCCTAGGGCCCCAGTGTTTCTCTTCGAGAAGCATTGGATTGACTTGAGATCATCTGTTAGGATGAACTCAGAAGTGGATTGTCTGCAGTGCTAAGACCTTAATGGCAATGGATTAACTTTAATTTAACTTATCTTTTTTATTTTCCAACTGGGGCCCAAAAAATATAAACATCGACAGGAACTCACTAATGTTATAAATAGACAGGGATGCAAATTTTTAATCTTATGCCACTACTCACTACATGCCTGGAGACCCATGTCACACTTACCAGGTATAAAATCCTTCTTGCCAGAGCTAAATTTTCACTAGCCAATGGCTAGCAGTGAGTGGAAATGTTGAGTCCTGTAAGTAAATATATGCATTTTCAATGTCAGAGTGTTCTATATATTGAGCCTTTTTAAAGAAATACGTAAGATAAGGGGAAATAAATTGTATTCACTTATACAAACAAGATATATACAGCTATAATAGAAGATTATGAAAAGCAAAACGTTTGATGCGTTTTTGTTAAAAGTTACCTCTCCATCCCCTACTATTTAAATAGTTTATATAAACAGTTTTATGTTTAAGACAAGCTAATGCAATGTAAAACATATGACTGTATCTGTATAACAGCATTATTGGAGATGTAGATTAAAAGTTCATGGCTTTTTTAACTAAGCACTTTAGATAAAATAACTTAAATTGCTAGATCTCAGCTCACGGGTAGGACCCTCTGTACCTTTTCTATGGGTTTGTGCATATTGTACTTTTTACAGGTTTTTATGACTTTCTATGACTTTATGGCAGATTTTTTTTTTTTACTTTCATTTAGTTTAAAAACAAATTGAAGAACAAGAATTACGTTTTCAACAGGTAAGTTTTTTTTCCCCACAAGTAAAAGCACCACTCCTAACACCTAACCATTTCAAGCCAATGAAGTACTTATGGGGCCCTGAGTACACTGGCTGCTTCTTACTTTTTTGTCAAGTGGAATTCCCCAGATGCTAGTGTTTCCTCTCCTCTGTCTTCTCACTAATGCAGAAGTATTTGCTTGATTGGCAGTAATCAGCGGAGAGGGTTTGTGTACTTTTCTGAAGCATTACTTGCTACAGGTAGCCTGTGATAGTCTGGAAACTTCCGTTGATATTATCATCCTATCAGTGCGAGTAGAGGGGACTCTGCTTCAGTGTTAAATTACTCAAACCAAAAAGAAGGCACCTTAGAACTCTGGTTACCATTACCACCTCATTGACATGTAGTGGCTTTATTAATTTAGTTGTACTATCTTTTCAAATATAAGGGCTCACCTCACTGTTAACTATACGTGTGAGAAAAGGGTCAATTATTTTGGGTTGGCTAGAAGATTGGCGATCCAGAGTGGAGGGTTTATTAACCCTTTCAGAATCAGAAGAATGGTCATCCTTTGGAGCTTGGAATATTTAGGTGTTAAGCCCTTAAGGGCCCCGGAAAACCATCTTCTGACCCTCGTTATATTCAGAGGGTATATTCTTATGGAGGTAACCCTTATTAGGGGCAACAATAGGGGTTAACATCTTCAGTTTATTTGTGTTAGAGAGAGACTATCCCCTTACTCAGAGTGAGTGAGCTTGTTACCTTTTACTATTACTTGCAGTGACAAAGGGGATAGCAACACATCGAGCTGCGTACCACTGCAGCACTGAAAGAGTGATATCCCTGTGTATAGACGCTATATTTCTTTTTACATGTTTTTACAAGTTATAGTTACAAAGCGATGAAGTGACTGTGTTTTGAGCTAGAATTCACAGGCCTGTTATGTACCCAGCATTGTGCAAAGTGTGCTCTAAAGATGGAAACATAAATCTGCTGGCTGAGCTCAGTTATGGCTAAAATCCTGCATGTGAGCTGCAATAGTAAATATCACAGATCTGTAAACTGATTTACCAAAAATAACTCATTTTATCACAGCATGTTTTATCATGCTGCTTAGTTGATATACTATTTGCAACTTTGTATATTTAGGTGTGTCTATTTCAATGAGGATTGTCAATACATCTGCATTACTTTTATAGTAAATGAACATTAATTTCCTTACATTATATTTTAATACACAACATGTGTTTTATTTATAGAATCTTTTTACTCTAAATCTGCATTTTCAGTTCTTCTTTTCTAGCAGTACTACTTCATTGACAATTTGCTCTATCTAATGTTCCCCTTTTCTATTTAAACTGACCCTCCTGGCACCAGAACTACTTAATCTAAATGAAGTTGTAATGGTGCCAGGAGGCCCCTGGTGGCACTCTTACCTCAGGGGTGTTAAACTGTGCTTAAACAGTTTAACCCCTAAGTTGTCTGCAGTGGTGATGTCCACTCCCCCCAAGGCAACATCTGGGTGGTGCCAGGCAGAGGCGCCGCTGATTGCGTGGAAGCGGTCAGTTATTGCTCTCAGCCAATCAGTGACTCCCCATTCACAAAACTTGCTTGAGAAGTGCTCAAGTAACTTTTTTCTTTGGCAGCTCATGTCATGACTGTTTCCATTGCATGAGGCGATTCTAAAGCAGCTAAAGATGGACTTTACAAGGTGGTACATGAAATAGCCTTATTGATGAGAAGCGTTGTTGGTTTCTTTTTTATTTAAACAAATTGACTGTTAGTTGATCACACTAATAAACCAGTTTTTTTTTTTTTTTTTGTTTTATATTGTTATTATAAATAAAGCACTGCAGTTCCTCTATGTTTGAACCTACTATCCTTTATTGTTATTTTTATTTATTTTACTCTATTATTATTCCTGGGACTATGTGAAGCACATCTTCCTCGAATACTCCCTTGAAATCCTTGGTGGGGATTGTTTCACCTATGCTGCAAACATTGAGCAAATACAATGCTCTAAAAAATGTGAATATATTTTTATTTCTCTCCATACATAATATTATGCAGAGAGCACTATCCCTGCTAAGAACTATATAATTGTTCTTATATATGTGAACACCACTGGAGGACAGGTGTATCAACTATATCCCTGGGCAGGGATTATACCACCTTATACCTGAAAATGTGAGCTTTAATTTAAAGTTCTACACTTGTGAGTCTACATTTAATATTCTTTGGCACTTTATGTACCCTGTAGTTATAATATTGTGCTATTGGATTTTTTTTTTTTGTCATTTCATGGTCTACTGGAAGATTGATTCTGACTACACTTAAATCCAATAGTGGGTATATGGTGCTGATATTACTGGAGCTTATACGTAAACTAAAAAAAATATGAGCAGGCATATAAGCTCTTTAATATCTGTCAATAACTAAGTATACTAAACACTACATTATTATTATTCCTCTTTATCTCTCTTCTATCCACATATACTCCCAATGATGACAGAATAGACTGCAAAAGAACTCAGGCCATTAGAAGAATTTTTTGATTTTATTTTATTCCTTATTTTTATTCTTGTTTTATTGTATTTTACTTAATTTTTATGCTATAGCAGTGGTTCCCAAACTTTTTAGGTTCAAGGCACCCTTTATATTTCAATATTTTTCCAAGGTGCCCCAAGTCAAAACACATTTCTAGGTAGTATATATGTACAGCGCTCCGGCATATGCTGGGCCCCTGTTCAGCAGAAATGTTTCCCGGTCAGGGACGGATCCAGAACCTAATCTTGGGAGGGGCACTGGTAGATTATTTAAAGAAACAATCCAGGTGCAATAACCACTACAGCACTCTGTAGTGGGTATAGTGCCAGGAGTGCGGTGGTGCCCTACCAGGGTAAGTAGTCAAACTGTTTAAAAACAGTTTGATAACTTAACTAGGATCTGCCTGGATAGGGGCTGTAGTATGGGAAAGGGGCAGTAGTGTGTGTGTGAGGGGTGAAAAAAAAATTGTAATGTAATGTGTGTGGGGTGAAGTGTGCGTGTGTATAGGGGTGCATTGTGTTTGTGACAGATGTAGTGTGTGTGTGTGTGACCCCGGGTGGCATTTGGCTTCTGAATTTTCAGATTCAGAAAGCACGTAGTGCCTCTGATTAGCTGAGAGCAGTCAGCTGACACTCTCAGCCAATCGGTAATGCCCCATTCACAAAACTGGGTTGAGAAAGGTACGTTTCTTTCCAGGGATGTTGTTATGTTTCCAGGAGTGTCTGGTAGATCTGGCAATTTCTCTGGAAATACAGAGCCAGTAGAATTCCATTGTGCTTAAATGATATTTGGAAAGATTTGGCTTATTTTTAAAAAAAAAAAACATGGATATGGCAGGTATGTTTGTATTACATAAAAAAAATTTGTAGCATCCAGCAATTTCTTTTGGACATACAGATGAATCTGGTAGGAATCCATTTTAATGAAATGTGAAAGGATTTGACTTAATTTGCCGAAACAAATACATGGATCCAACAAGACCCAACTATCTTTCTGAAAATCATACGGATCTGCATTTTACTCTTTTTTTTTTTTTTTGCAGTACATAAAGGTGTGACATACAGGCAAGTGGTACCCCAACGGCATTCCACTTTGCAGATAAAACATTGGTAACAGTGGGGTATGAGATATGTCTTGCACATTTTTTAGAATATAGGTTGCGGTTGCATCAATAACATGTAAAGATAGGTTGTGGGTTTTCAGTGGTTTGTGATAAGCATGCTAGTTAGGTAGTCAGTATACATAAATCAACGTTAGTTATACTTTGGCTTAAGTTATAGTATGTAGAGTACATGCTGTAAAACATAGCAGTGATAACAAGAAGAGAGTATAACATTTGCACATCATAGCTTGACTGTTAATTATAGGGTTAAATATTGGCTGTGCTTGTGTCTTGAGACTGCTGGAGTAGTTAGGGAAAGGCAGGGCATTAGGGAGCAATAATTCAGGTTATGTGAAACAAGTGTAAAAATTGGGGACTGTGTTAAACTGCGGTGGAATGAGTCCCTGTAGCTGCTAATCTTCACCTGATGCCTTTTATGTGCTCGAGCAGGTAGTTCCTTCTTTGACCCGTTAGGGGCACTCCGCCATCTCGCCTTGCAATGGAGGCGCTGAAGCCTCTTCTGTATGGTCTCCGGGTCTGGCTGAGGTTATAAGGCAGGCGATTAGAGCAGCCTGGTGGGATTGTGGCAGGTTAGTGGCTGCTTTTACCGCTTTTCTTGCGCAGGGCAGCCTGGCTGCTTTACGGTGGGCCGCGTGTGAGCGCTGTGTGGTCCGCCATTTTCAGGTTCTCTGCACCTTGGTCAGCTTGGGTTTGCCACTGGATCGGGAGGGTGTCTTTTGAGGTGAGTGTTCTGGCTTGCCTTGTGTCTGAGCCTGTTGGTGCCTCATTTCTATTTTTTCCCAAAAAGCTGTAAGCAGGTTGTTAAGTTTAGCATGTGGTGGCGGCCATGTTGCTTAGCTGCAAGTTTTCCGGCTGCTCCCATAGTTTTGTCTCTGGGGCTCTCACATTTAAGTTGCCTTTCCATGTTGGACCGGGATAACCCCCGCCGGTCCTGGGGGGGGAGCAGAGCTTTGGTGGGGTAGCACCTGCAGTGCATGGGCGAGGAGAGCGTCCGCCTCTCCCCGTTTCCATCATCAACAGGCCGCGGCTTTCCATCGTGGGTCCCCGAACCTCCAGACTCTCGATGTGGGTCTCAGGTTTATCACCAGGTCACCCCTGTTGTAGGTGGCGGGTCCCGGTGTGTTTTTGTCCCGCTTTCGGCAAGTTTTCTGTCGGGTTCTTGGAGTTTTAGCGGGAGCCCAGCTTAGATGCGACTTCTCGGCTTGCTAATCATAGTGTTCTGAGAAACTCTAGCATTATTTAAGCTCTGTGGGCACTCAACCTGCTCACCAGTGGTCGAACATCCACTGGTGCAGCGGGGCCTGCACACTAAAGGGGCCCATCTGGTGGCCCATACTCTTAGGGCCTACTGGTGTCAGCAGGGGTCCAGTTGAGTGCTGTTGACCTTTAACATAGCTACCGAGGGCCTTGCTTTTTAGCAGCATGGGAGGAAGTAAGAGCCTGTCAGTTTCTCCCAGGGAAACTGGAGCCCTGCAGGAGACTGAAGAGAAGGCAGAAAGGAGGGGGCATAGACCCGGAGAGAGACAGGAGGACAGAGCAGAGGAGAAGGCAGGAGAGGAGGGGGTGTAGACTGTGAGAACCAGCCCCTAACTCCCAACATCCTCAGCCTGCAGACTGGACACAAGGGAAGCCACCCCCCAGGACCCAAAAGGAAGGGATGCTATAAAAGTGTACATTTTGACCTGCATGTATATCTTTATGTCTGTCAGTATGTGTACCTGTTTATCTCTATGTATGTCAGTGTGTTTGTTTGTCTGTTTGTTTATATGTATGGCAGTGTGTGTCTGCATATCAGTGTATGTATCTGTGTATCTGTATGTTTTCAGTGTGTGTATCTGTGCAAATCTGTATGCATATATCTGTCAGTGTGTGTGTATATCTATATGTCTATCAGTGTGTGTATCTTTATGTCTGTCAGTGTCTGTGTATCTGTTTGTCTATTGATGTGTGTGTCTGTAAGTATGTATATGTGTGAGTGTGCCTCTGTATGTATCTCTGTGTGTGCATCTGTTTGTCTGTCTGTGTGTATCTGTATGTCTGTCAGTGTGTGTATCTGTGTGTGTGTCTCTATGTGTATCTGTTTTTCTTTCAGTGTGTGTCTGTGTGTATCTGTATATCTGGCAGTGTGTGTATATGTATGTCTATTGGTGTGTGTGTGTGTGTATGTAAGTATGTATATGTGTGAGTGTGCCTCTGTATGTATCTATGTGTGTGCATCTGTTTGTCTGTCTGTGTGTATCTGTATGTCTGTCAGTGTGTGTATCTGTGTGTGTGTCTCTATGTGTATCGGTATGGCAGTGTGTGTCTGTGTATCTGTATGTGTGTCAGTGTGTGTATTTGTTCATCTGTATGTTTTCAGTATGTGTATCTGTGTATCTCTATGTGTGTATCTGTGTGTGTCAGTGTATGTATCACTGTGCTTCTATCTGTATGTGTTTCAGTGTGGAAATATGTGAATCTCCATGTGTTTCAGTGTGTGTATCTATGTGCATACATCTCAGCTTAAAAACACATGATACAATGTGTCATGATTTTGTTAACAAAAAACAAAAAACAAAAGGGAGAATGTGTGAAAAACTAAGTACACCCTTACCTTTTCCATATGAATTAGGAGGCTTAGTAGCAGACAAGTGCAGCTAATGAAATGCCCTTGATTAATTGATCATCAGCAAGTGTGGCCACCTCTATAAAAGCCGTCAGTTTGCTGGTCTGGAGGATTCGGGTGTGTGTTAAATCAATGCCAAGGAGGAAAGGAATCAGCAATGGTCTTAGAGTAGCACCTGTTGCTGTCCATCAAACTGGGAAGGATTATAAGGCTATTTCCAAACAATTTAAAGTCCATCATTGTACAGTGAGAAAGATTATTCAAAAGTGGAAAATATTCAAGTCATTGGCTAGTGTTCGAAGGAGTGGACGCCCCAGCAAATTTACCCCAAGATCAGACAGTGCAATGCTCAAAGACATTCCAAAAAATCCAAGAGTTATAGCTCAGTCTCTACAGGCCTCAGTTAGCATGTTAAATGTTAAAGTTCATGAAAGTACAATTAGAAAAAGAATGAACAAGTATGTTTTGTTTGGAAGGTTTGATGAGAAGAGAATGCATCTTCTCCTATCAAACCTATCAAGAGCAGGTTTGCAAAGTTGTATCTGAACAAACTACAAGACTACTGGTACAATGTCAACAGACAGACAGACAAGAATAAAGTGAAGAAGTTTGGCCATAATGCACAGTACCATGTTTGGTAAAAAAACAAACACAGCATATCAGCACAAACACCTCATACCAACAGTCAAGCATGGTGATGATAGTTTAGGCTTGTTTTGCAGCCCCAATACATGGGAACCTTGCAGTTATTGTGTTAACCATGAACTCCTCTGTATACCAAAGTATTATAGCATCAAATGTGAGGCCATCTGATGGATTGGCCAAAATGGGGTCATGCAACAAGGCAATGACTCCAAGTACTCCTGGAAATCTACAACAGAATGGCTAAAAAACAAAAGAATCAAGGTGTTGCAATGGCCCAGTGAAAGTCCAGACCTCAACTCAATTGAAAGTCTGTGGCTGGACCTCAAGAGAGCTGTGAGTAAACAAATGCCAGCAAGCCTCAATGAACTAAAGCAACGCTGTAAAGTTAGTGGGCCAAAATTACTCTAGAACGACGTGAGAGTCTAATAAAGCCATAGAGAAAACTATTACTTCAAATTGTTGCTGCTAAAGGTGGTTCTACAAGCTTTTGAATCATCAGGTGTGCTTAGTTCTTCACACATAGCTTCTTAATTTTGGCTTTATTTTTGTTAAATAAATTATGACACTGTGTAATATGTTGTTGCTCATCCGAGGTTGTAATTACCTAATTTTAAGACCTGCTATGGAACAGATGATTGTTATTAAGTCCTGAAATGTAAAACCATAGAATACAAAGTGGGTGTATTTTCTTTTTCCCAAGACTGTACAAACACACTTCTGTATTAAACACCAAAGTTATATATAAAAAATCACCCCTGCATTTAAAAAAACAACACTGCACAGATATTTTTAATTTTTGCATTAAAATGCCAACACTACGTAGAAACACACCCCTACATTCACACACAACACACTCCATATAAAACATGCTTACAGTGCTCAGTGCTAAATACTTTATTTATTTTTTATGTTAGTTCTGACACCGCTCCCCCCGCAACCTATAACATATGGTCTTAAAACAAATTTTTCACAATTCTAGATTAAAATTGTAATTATTATTTATAAAGAGGCAACATATTTTCCAGTGTTGTACAATAAGGAAGTGAGTCAATCTGTTTACTCTGCTTTGTAATTGTGAAATAACCGTAAAAAATGTATTCAAATTTCACTGCACAATCTATCTCCACATAATACATATATACACCATATCGCATTGATAGGATATCTGTACCAAATATGGTATCAACAAGACATCCAAGACACATACAAGAGCCACATCATATCCACATATATCAACCTCTCATATTCTACCCCTTTCCCTTTTCTAAGCACATTTGAGTTGGGTGTTCTTCACCTTTTGTATCAGTCAACATCATTTGATGTCAGTACAGTATTTGTTGTGATAATCTTACTGTATAAATGTATATCAATTTTATAATTTTTCTTTCTGTTTTTATTTATTTTTTGGGATGTATTTCTAGGAGCCTTCAAAGAACCATAAGAACTTGCTCCAATAATAAAGGTATATTTTATTATTTATAAAGCACTCTTTGTGCTTTTTAGTTTTCTTTTAGATTTGTGTTTTTTAGTTTTTTTTTAGGGTAGGATTTTATTAGCGCTCACTAGAGGAAGATCGTGATATCGCAGTACACAGAGATAAATGAGGAGGAGAAATGTGCATGAACAGCTATATAAATATTGCCTATAACTTAGAAATGTATTATTAAATACACAAAACCCTTAATGCAACACATTTTATAAACAAATACATTTTTATATTTTTTAAAGCAATGTTGAATGTGGGGAGGGAAATTATTAAAATTAATTACAGCTATTTTTCCATAATGATTATTTTATTATTATTTTTGGCATTTATATAGCGCCAACTTAATCCACTTCACTTTGCAATATTATGACAGGGGGACATTTAACGATACATGAGACAATTACAAAATGTTACTGGGACAATAGGTTGCTGTTCAAATGAGCTCACACAATATGCAATAACATGACAATTTTTCTTGAAGACTTCCATAATCTATTCATTTGAACAAGAACGAATGGGAATTATTACATTTGCAATATTAATATAGCCTAAAAACATTGCTTGGTTTAAAAAATATATTAATTTTAAATAGATGCTTCATTAAAATAATCTGTTTAAAAATTTAATTTTAACCTGCAGCATTTGCAAAGTAGAAAAAATTGTTAAATAGAATGCTCTCTGAACAAATTATGAATCTGCAAGTAGTTCACACTTTGCTGTTCACCTATAAAAGGTGTTTCTGTGAAAGACAATAGTACAGTATATCCCAAGACATGAGGACTATATATGTTTCACGTGCAGTAGTTTATACTGACATCTTTTAGCATTTCAGAATATCTCCTAAGTTGTTTATTCATATAGCTGTGTTACTTAATTTAAATGTATTTTCTAAATGTTTCTGTTTTGTTTTATTTTTTACACATTGTTGTATATATATTATATAAAACAAAACCAATTCTATTACAAATTAATTAATATAGTCATGATCAGAGAAATGGCATGGCTAACAAATCTGTTTCATGTCTAACAACATCTGAATAATATAGACAAATATAAATATTCCTTGTCACATACAACATTTTTTTTTTTTACTTAACAAGATATATCCATGAGTATATCAGAGTAAACTGAAAAAGTATAATACATTATTGTAATGAAATATTTACCGTAATGCGCAACTCAGACGTCTTCAGTTTCTGTTTCTTCCATTTAGTAGTTTTCTGAAAACATCTGTGACACTTTCCCATCCATATTGTGATTTCATGTAATACTTCCTGTTCTTGTTTCCAGTTTAAAAACGTTGATTGCTTCATGGATGCAATTTGGTTGTGTCTGAGTATATTGTGGTTCTCTTATTCGCTATACATGGCAAACTACTTTGCACTTTGCAACATTGGGGTCTAGACTACGTACAATATTATGGGTTGCCATGATGAAAGAAAAGGTTCGTAAAGCTTGGGTTGGGACAGATGAGTTGGAAAGAAACCCCTTTCAAAAATTTAAATCAACTGAATTATTTTGGCTTAAGTGTCCCATGTCACAATTACTACCCCTTTTTGTACAGTTTTGTGCAACTTTGTTCAGGTTTAGCATTTACCCAATTACTTACTAAGCACAACCAACATGACTTTTCTTTTATAGACTGCATAACCAGTTCACTACCATTAACATGCATAAGTAGGCTAAACATCATTCTACATTGAAAAGCAAACAGAAAACAGTGGTCTTGCATTTCTTTCACTATAAGTGTTATACTAGCATATATCAAAGTATATATATAAAAAAGTAGTAATACTCATGGCAACTACCTCCAGCAAGCAACACCAAGCAAGGGGTCTATAAAAATCACTATCAGCATGTGGTGTATATATGAAGAAATCAATTAGTGTAAACAACTCACAGTGCATTGGCTTTCAGCCCTGATGCTGGTGTTGCAAGAGTTGTAAATGCTTTGTTTTAAAACTGAATCTTTATGCAGGTCAATAAGGCTGTGAATATAAAGTTACATAGTGTCGGGTTCATTCTTTAGTAGACGGAGACCAAGATGCAGAGTAATACTAAAAGCAATTGACCAGGTTTGCAGTACAAAGGGAATCAGACGAAGTGGTGTTCACACGAACAGAGGTGCCTTTGGCATGAAATTGAGCCAGGGGCGGACTGACAGGTCGGGCAGATCGGTCATGGACCGAGGGCCCGAGGCAGTCAGGGGCGCGGCAGCCCATCCATGCTCCGCCCGGGGAGATCAAAGATCTCCTCAGCCAGAACATGATTTTTTCGTTATTCCAGTGATCTGCTGCAGGACCCCTGTAGCATATCACTCTGTAGTTAACCCCCCTCCCCCCTCACCCATTTCCCCTCTCTCAGGGAGACCTGGCAGTGAGTATTCAGTTCTTGCTGCCAGGTCTCCAGCCGTGCGGTGCTGTGTGAGGAGGAAGAGGCGGGCCAGGTCCTGCCCTGCCTGAAGAGCACCCGGACGATAAGGAGCTACAGCAGCCAAGCAGACAGCACAGGTAAGCTAATTTTCATTCAGCTCAGTACCCCCTGTCTCCCTGTACCCACCTCTGCTCCCACATCAGCCCCCCCAGTACCCACATAAGCCCCCCCAGTACCCATCTCTGCTCCCACCTCAGCCCCCCTGCTCCCACCTCAGCCCTCCTGCACCCACCTCAGCCCCCCAGTACCCACCTCAGCCCCCCAGTACCCACATCAGCCCCCCGGTACCCACATCAGCCCCCCTGTACCCACATCAGCCCCCCTGTACCCACACCAGCCCCCCAGTACCCACCTCAGCACCCCTGTACCCACCTCAGCCCCCAGTACCCACCTCTGCTCCCACCTCAGTCCCCCTGTACCCACCTCAGCCCCCAGTACCCACCTCAGCTCTCACCTCAGCCCCCCTGTACCCACCTCAGTATGCACCTCAGCCCCCTGTACCCACCTCAGCCACTTGTAACCATCTCAGCCCCCTGTAACCACCTCAGCCCCCAGTACCCACCTCAGCCCCCAGTATCCACCTCTGCTCCCACCTCAGCCCCCTGTACCCACCTCAGCCCCTTGTACCCACCTCAGCCCCCAGTACCCACCTCTGCTCCCACCTCAGCCCCCCTGTAACCACCTCAGCCCCAGTACCCACCTCTGCTCCCACCTCAGCCCCCCTGTACCCACCTCAGTACCCACCTCAGCCCCCTGTACCCACATCAGCCCCTTGTAACCACCTCAGCCCCCAGTACCCACCTCAGCCCCCAGTATCCACCTCTGCTCCCACCTCAGCCCCCTGTACCCACCTCAGCCCCAGTACCCACCTCAACCCCCAATACCCACCTCAGCCCCTGTACCCACCTCAGCCCCCCTGTAACCACCTCAGCCCCCCTGTAACCACCTCAGCCCCCAGTACCCACCTCTGCTCCCACCTCAGCCCCCCTGTACCCACATCAGCCACCCGTACCCACCTCAGCTCCCAGTACCCACCTCTGCTCCCACCTCAGTCCCCCTGTACCCACCTCAGCCCCCAGTACCCACATCATCCCCCCTTTACCCACCTCAGCCCCCCTGTACCCACCTCTGCTCCAAGTACCCACCTCAACCCCCCTGTACCCACCTCTGCTTCCACCTTAGCCCCCTATACCCACCTCAGCCCCCAATATCCACCTCTGCTCCCACCTCAGCCCCCAGTACCCACCTCGGCCCCCCTGTACCCACCTCGGCTCCCACCTAAGCCCCCCTGTACCCACCTCTGCTCCCACCTCAGTGCCCACATCAGCCCCCTGTACCCACCTCAGCCCCCAGTACCCACCTCTGCTCCCACCTCAGCCCCCTGTACCCACATCAGCCCCCTGTACCCACCTCAGTGCCCACATCAGCCCCCCTGTACCCACCTCAGCCCCAGTACCCACCTCAGCTCCCTACCCACCTCAGCCCCCCAGTACCCACCTCAGCCCCCGGTACCCACATCAGCCCCCCTGTACCTACCTCTGCTCCCACCTCAGCCCCCAGTACCCACCTCTGCTCCAACCTCAGCCCCCAGTACCCACCTCAGCCCCCCTGCTCCTAGCTCAGCCCCCTGTACCCACCTCAGCCCCCAGTACCCATCTCTGCTCCCACCTCTGCCCCTCATTACCCACCTCAACCTCTTTTACCCACCTCAGCCCCCAGTACCCACTTCTGCTCCCACCTCAGCCCCCAGTACCCAGCTCTGCTCCCCCCTCAGCCTCCCTGTACCCACCTCTGCTCCAACCTCAGCCCCCAGTACCCACCTCTGCTCCCACCTCAGCCCCCAATACCCACCTAAGCTCCTCCTCCACACACCACATCTCCCCTTGCACCCACCTCAGCCCCCTTTCTCCCTGTACCCACCTCAGCCCCCCTGTACTAACCACAGCTCCACCTGCACCCACCTCAGCCCCCCTGTACTAACCACAGCTCCACCTGCACCCACCTCAGCCCCCCTGTACTAACCACAGCTCCCCCTGCACCTGCCTCAGTTCCCCTGCACCTACCTCAGCCACCATTCCTCCTTACACTCACCCCAGGATCTACCTATCCCTGTCCCCACCTAATCCCCTATGCACCAATCACAGCCCCTATGCCACCTCCACCTAGCATAGCTCCTACGCCTTCTAGTACCCACACAGCCACTATGTCCCTCCCTGTGCCCACTACAGCCTCTATGTCCCATCCTGTGCCCACAACAGCCCCTTGTCTATCCGCACCCACCACAGCTCCTTCTGCACACACCACATCTCCCCCTGCACCCACCTCAGCTCTCCCTTTACCCACCTTAGCCTCCTGTCTCCCTGCACCAACCACAGCTCCCCTGCACCCACCTCAGCCCCGTCTGCATCCACCACAGCTGCTCCTGCACCCACCTCAGCCCCCCTGCACTCACCTCAGCCACCATTCCTCCCAACACTCACCCCAGGATCTACCTATCCATGTTTCCACCCAAGCCCCTATGCTCCCACCACATCCCTTATGCCACCTCCAACTACCATAGCTCCTATCCCTTTCAGTACCCACCACAGCCCCTATATCCCTCCTGCGCTCGCCACAACATCTATGTCCCACCTCATAATCTGTCCAGCCCCACCCTCACTTCAGTCCCCGTGCCTCCCCGTGCCCACCTCAGTTCCCGCGCCTCACAGTGCCCACCACAGCCCCTGTGCCTCCCTGCACCTATTTCAGCATTTATCCCCCTACACACACACTACAGCCTCTATCCAACTTATACACAGTAGAGCCTCTATAATCCAAACACGCACACACTACAGCCCCAGTAACCACCAGATGCCTACTACAGATTCTATCCCACACACACTGCAACACAGCCAGCCCTCTCTACTCACATAATGCACTGCAAATAGCCCCATTCACACACGCAACAACCCACAAGGAGCCTCACTGTATAGACACACCACAAGCAGCATCCCCACACATACAAAATTACATGCAGCCTCCCTTCACATACACATCACAAACAGCATACCCACCATTGCAATACTGCACACAGCCTTCACACACACAACATTTACAATCTCTTATAAAGCGCCAACATATTATGCAGCGCTGTACAATAAGTAAAACAAGAGAAAGGATTAATCTAACACAACACTTTGACATACAGGAACACAACATCACTAGCCACATCCCCACACACGCAACCCCACAAGTAGACTCCAAACACATGTGGCTAGTTGTAAGGTTGTACATGTGGGGGATGCTGCTTGTGATGTCCTAAGCAAAATTAGTGGAAGTGTGTAATTAAATTTGCTTTATTTAAATTGCTGGGGAGGCACGCCAGCAAGGGTTACTCCATCTAAAAACAGTGTTTATTAAAACACTGGTTTTGGTTGGATTAACCCCTTAAAAGTAAATCTGGCCATTTTGGGGGGCACTCAGGGATGTGGGAGTCAGGGATGTGTGGCTCTCACACATCCATTCTATGTGCTGGGCAGCCTACACATAATATATGTGTAAAAGCACCAGAAAGAAGGGGGAGAAGAATAGCAGGGGACCAGAAAATCTTGTACCAGGACCAGGAGGGAGGGCCCTTGGAGGTGTCAGTCCGCCCCTGAATTGAGCCATCGGCGTGGGTGGTTGAGCTGACCTTGCTGTCTGGGGGGTCGTTTTCTGACACGGTGTCCTCGTGGAGT
This sequence comes from Pelobates fuscus, assembly GCF_036172605.1. Taxonomy (NCBI): domain Eukaryota; kingdom Metazoa; phylum Chordata; class Amphibia; order Anura; family Pelobatidae; genus Pelobates; species Pelobates fuscus. The sequence continues at coordinate 116,320,852 of NC_086317.1, forward strand.
GAGAGACGCGGCGTGGGAGCGCAAGGTGGGTGAGTGTGGTCCTGAGGTCCTGATACATAGTTATATAGTAATCCACTTTGAAAAAAGACTTAAGTCCATTAAGGTCAATTTTTTAAACCTTTAATACTAAAAAAGGCTCTAAAAAAAAACATTTGATTTATATAACTCTTTATGAATGGCCTCTTTCATCCCTCCTTTTTTCCTTTCTTCTTTATTTTTTCCTTTTTTACAGTATGTTTATACATTTTACATTTTTTATATTTTTTTCAATTTTCGAATGTTATATAGTATTTTATATATTTTACATTTCTTATATCTTTTTTTGTGCTTATTATTTTTTAGGTTTTTATGCTACATTGGATTTTATAATGTGTATTGCCTCCTTTCCATTTGTATTTCTGGGCTTGCACAAAATGTTTATATTGCAACACATATATATAATTATTTATGTATGTGAAAAAATATACAGGCTTTTTATTTTTGATTGCTATTTTGATTATTATTCAGTTATTATGCTGCTTTTCAGTTTTTTTGCTATCTTTAGATGTGAAAAGCCAATAATGAACTGTTCAACTCCTGTTGAAGATGTGTGTAGTGACTACACGATCGGGCTATGCTAATTAAGAGAGTTTTGAAATGTCTCCAGTTGGAGTACTAGTTTATCGGACTTGGCTAATTATGCACATCCTCACGGGTTGACTTAAATAGGTGGAAATGGGTGAAAGGGGGAATTCTGATTAAGCCACTTTAGGCAAAACACGTCATCACGTTATTGTATACAGCAGAAAATAATCCCCATCTCCCAGAACTTTGACTGGTGATCTAGTGAGTTTGCTGGCCTTTGGATAACCCCAGAGTGCCTTGTATCGTTTATATTTTAATCTGTTGAAAAAAGTTTAAAGCTTGCCACAACTTCTGGATGTGATACTGAGCATGTGCACTCAACTTCTTTGGTCGACCATGGCGAGGCCTGTTCTGAGTGGAACCTGTCCTGTGAAACCACTGTATGGTCTTGCCCACTGTGCTGCAGCTCAGTTTCAGGGTCTTGGCAATCTTCTTATAGCCTAGGCCATCTTTATATATAATTATTTTTTTCAGATCCTCAGAGAGTTCTTTGCCATGAGGTGCCATTGAACTTCCAGTGACCAGTATGAGAGAGTGTGAGAGCGATAACACCAAATTTAACACACCTGCTCCCAATTCACACCTGAGACCTTGTAACACTAACGAGTCACATGACACCTGGGAGGAAAATGGCTAATTGGGCACAATTTGGACATTTTCACTTAGGGGTGTACTCACTTTTGTTGCCAACTGTTTAGACATTAATGGCTGTGTGTTGAGTTATTTTGAGGGGACAGCAAATTTACACTGTTATACAGGCTGTACACTTATTACTTTACATTGTTAGCAGAGTGTCATTTCTTCAGTGTTGTCCCATGAAAAGATATAATAAAATATTTACAAAAATGTGAGGGGAGTACTTTTATGAGATACTGTATATATATATATATATATATATATATATATATATATATATATATATATATATATATATATATATATATATATGTATACTCTCTATCTCTCTCTCTATATATATATATATATATATATATATATATATACTCTGTGGAAACGGCACTGACCAAAGTATCCAATGATCTACTCACTGCAAAATATCGTGGTCACTACTCTATCCTAATTCTCCTTGACCTGTCTGCGGCTTTTGACACTGTTGATCATCAACAGCTTCTTCTCATCCTCTGCAATATCGGTCTACAAAATATTTCTCTCTTCTGGTGCTCCTCCTACCTCTCCCAGCACTCTTTCAGTGTTTCTTTCTCTGGCTCTACTTCTTCTCCCCAACTCCTCTCTGTTGGTGTCCCCCAAGGTTCAGTCCTTGGTCCCCTGCTGTTCTCCATCTATACTGCCTCCCTTGGGAAACTCATTAGCTCCTTTGGCTTCCAATATAATGTCTATGCTGATGACACGCAAATCTACCTGTCCTCTCCTGATCTCTCCCCGTCCCTCTTGACTAGTGTCTCTGACTGCCTCTCTGCTATTTTTAACTGGATGGCTGCCCAGTTCCTTAAACTAAACTTGACCAAAACTGAAATTCTGGTCTTTCCTCCCTCAATTGTTGTTACTCCTGTGTCTGTCTCCCTCCAAGTCAACGGTGCTACCATCAGCTCCACCACGCAGGCTCGCTGCCTAGGTGTTCTCTTTGACTCTGACCTCTCCTTCAAGCCTCATGTTCAATCTATCACCAAATCCTGTCATTTCCATCTCAAAACATTGCGCGCATCCGCCCCTACTTAATGCCAGATGCGACTAAGGTGCTAGTCCATTCCACTGTCCTTTCTCGCCTTGACTACTGTAATCCGCTTCTCAGTGGTCTTATGTGCTCCCAACTTGCGCCGTTACAGTCCATAATGAATGCTGCAGCGAGGCTCATCTTCCTGTCCGCCCACACCTCCCATGCCTCACCCTTCTCTCAGTCCCTACATTGGCTTCCTATAAAATATAGAGCTCAATTTAAAATTCTGGTTCTTGCTTTCAAATCGCTACATAATGCTGCTCCCAGCTATCTATCCTCCCTTATACACAAATATGTCCCATCTAGGCCCTTACGATCTTAAGACTTACGTCTATCTTCTGTCTGTACTCCCACCTCTGATGCTCGCCTTCAAGATTTCTCGAGGGCTGCACCGTTCCTGTGGAACTCGCTTCCCTCCTCCGTTAGATGCTCACCCAGTTTCCACTCCTTCAAAAAATCGTTAAAAACCCACTTCTTCATAAAAGCGTATCAATTGTTAATAGCTCCTGACTGATTCCTCTACTGCAACTGTCACTAGTCTAATACTATCCTTACCTTCAACCCTTCTGTTCCTGTGTGTCCAACTTGTCTGGTTACAACTACATGTCTATTCGTCCACCCATTGTGGAATTTGATGGCGCTATATAAATAACATAATAATAATAATAATAATAATAATATTATATGGAGTGAACTCACAGTGCTTGTATTTACTGTGTGCACTTTATTGTCACATTGCACAAGATTGTTTGCACAAGTCAAAATATTGCACAAATTGGTTAATGCACCTTGTTTGATAGTGCACTTTATTTTGCACTTTATATATTTATTATGCACTTTGAATAATTTTGTGTCTCAAAGACATAGCACACTTATTTTTTCCCATGGATGGGGGCATGCTCTTATTATTTAAGAGACCCCATCTCATGTGAGGGTGTCCAATTGATTCAATGTCTGGATTACAAAATCCAGATATTATTGAATAGTAGGAACAATGCCCAGATTTTGCAGTGCAAATTGCACTGTATGTAGCCAGATTGTTTTGCCCCATTCAGTTCGTAATTAAAGTGAATTATTTATTTATTTATCTTTATTTGTTAACATTCATTTATTTTTTATTTGAAACATGTATTTATCACCTTCTTACTCTGTCTGCTAATCTTACCACTCCTCTCATCTCTACCTTCGTGGGCTTTAACAGAATTCCATTTAATTTGTACACTATGTACCATACAAACTATTTTACTTCTGTGCCATTCACTACTCCTCACCCAACCATCTAGCCACCCTCTTCACATCATAAAAGACTTTCTCCCATTCAAGTTGAACCCATCATGGCTATAAATCTATAAATATTATACCCAAGCACAAAATCGTCTCACTGCTCTAGAAACCCAACACCCTACTGCAGCACATGACCAGGCAGTATCTCGAGGTCTTCTTCCAGACATGCATACATACAGCAGACTGTGCACTGAGTCAAATTTTCTGTCTTCTGAAGACTCATACTTGTTCCACTAAAACAAATGAAAAGTGTATTCCAACTCCTGTATTGTTGTATGCTCTCTTGGTTCAAACTACTATATAAAGATAGACCATTCTTCCTTACTTTTGTTTGCATTTCAAGGAGTGTAAAGATGATTAATTGTGATTCATATAACCTAATAGTCTGGATTCTGTCCTCGTCACTTTGTCGAAACAGCTGTGACAAATGTATCCAATGAATCTAATTGCTTTAAAATCCCATAGGCACTATTCTATCTTAATTCTCCTTGACCTTTCTGGTGCTTTTGACACATCAACATCAGCTTCTTCTTATCCTCCCCAATCTCCGTCTATAAGATACTGTTCTCTCTTGGTGCTCCTCCTACCTCTCCCTGTGCTCTTACAGTGTATCTTTCTCTGGCTCTGCTTCTTCTCCCAAACCCCTCACTGTTGATGTTCCCTAAGGCTCTGTCCTTGGTCCCCTACTGTTCGTGATCTATACTGCCTCCCTTGGTAAACTCATCAGCTCCTCTGGCTTCCAATATCATTGCTATGCAGATGACATGCAGATCTCTCTGTCCTCTGCTGATCTCTCGCCGCCCCTCTTGATTCCTGCCTCTGACTGCTTCTCTGCTATTTCCAACTGGATGGCTGCTCACTTCCCTAAACTTAACCTGTCCAAAACAGAACTTCTTGTCTTTCCCCCTTCAAGCTATTACTGTGTCTGTCTTCCTCCAAGTCAACGGCGCTACCTAAAGCTCTACCTCACAGGCTAGCTGCCTCTTTGATTTCAACCTCTCCTTTGCCCATCATATCCAGTCGATCGCCAAGTCCTGCTGCTTCCATCTCCAAAACATAGCACCTATTTGCTCCTATTTAATGTGGCTAAGGTGCGGATACATGCCACTATCCTCTTTCGCCTTGACTACTGCAATCCACTTCTCAATGGTCCCACATGTTCCCAACAGTCTATAATGAATGCCGCAGCGATGGTTCATCTTCCTGTTCGCCCACACTTCCCACGCCTCCCCCTCTGTCAGTCCCTGCATTGGTTTCTCATTATATATAGGGCTTAATTTAAAATTCTGGTACTTGTTTACAAATCTCTACACAACGCTGCTCCAACCTACCTATCCCCCCTAATACACAAGAATGTCCTTGTAGGATGCCGAAGACCTTCGTCTATCCTTTGCTTGTATTCCCACCTCTGATGCTCCCTTCAAGACTTCTCACTGTTTCTATGGAACTCCCTTCCCTTCTTCGTTAGACTTTCACCGAGTCTCCAGTCCATTAAATAAATCATTGACAACTCACTTCTTCAGGATGCATATCAACTAAATTGCTAACAGCTTTCACTCCTTGGAACCTGATTCCTCTCCTGAACTGTCATAAAATAAAAACACACTCAATTCCTCAGCGAATAATATTTTAGCAACCATAGTTTTCTACTCTTCCCTTACCTTTTGTGTCACTATACCCCACTACCTCTAGTATGTAAGCTCATCGAGAAAGAGCCCTCAACCCCATTGTTTCTGTGCATCCATCTTGTCTGTTTCTAACTATGTGTCAGTCCACCCATTGTACAGCTCTGCGGAATCTGTTGACACTTTATAAATGAAAATAATAATAAATAAAATATATAAAAAAAATTATATGGGTAATACAACAAAAGATGCATAAAACCAGTCATTACTAAAAAGTTCTATTTTCACCTTAGTGCAGTCTTCTGAAGTATTATTATTATTATTATTATTATTATGATATTAATAGAGCGCTGTCAAATTCCGCAGCGCTTTACAATGGGTGGACGAACAGACATGTAGTTGTAACCAGACAAGTTGGACACACAGGAACAGAGGGGTTATTGGCCCTGCTCAATGAGCTTACATGCTAGAGGGAGTGGGGTAAAATGACACAAAAGGTAAGGATAGTATTAGACTAGTGACAGTTGCAGAAGAGGAATCAGTTGGGAGCTATTAACAGTTTAATTGATATGCTTTTATGAAGAAGTGGGTTTTTAACGATTTTTTGAAGGAGTGGAGACTGGGTGAGAATCTAACGGAGGAGGGAAGCGAGTTCCACAGGAACGGTGCAGCCCTCGAAATATTGAAGGCGAGCATCAGAGGTGGGAGTATGGACAGAAGATAAACGTAAGTCTTCAGCAGATCGTAAGGGCCTAGACGGGACATACTTGTGTATAAGGGAGAATAGATAGGTGGGAGCAGCATTATGTAGAGATTTGAAAGCAAGAACCAGAATTTTTAATTGAGCTCTATATTTTATAGGAAGCCAATGTAGGGACTGACAGAAGGGTGAGGCATGGGAGGTGCGGGCGGACAGGAAGATGAGCCTCGCCGCCGCATTCATTATGGACTGTAACAGCGCAAGTTGGGAGCACGTAAGACCACTGAGAAGCGGATTACAGTAGTCAAGGCTAACTTCATTAGACAGGTACAGCTTTGTATCAATGTTGTATCAAGATGTATGCTAAATTTGTGCCCACTCCAATATAACAAAGTAACACCTAAATAAAAGAAATGCATTGCATAGTTTAATACTGGATGTTCATTAAACTAGCATACACACACTAATTAAAACCCTTACACAAAAGATATTTAAGACTTATCTCTTTGCTCCCAAAATAGCAATTAAGGTGATATGTGCCCAATGTCCACTACCACGTTCTTTCACATAGTGCACTGTCCACCAGTTGCTGTGTCCAAAAATGGGAGCTGCAGTATTTGCAAGAGGCTGTCTGGAAAATTCCTTAGTCTCAAGAAACTATGAGGTCACTGCTCATTTCGCCTGTTTAATTGGTCCTTGCTAATATTTTTTTGTTCATGTATGGTGAGGACACTTTCTGCGTGTAACTGGCACCACTATGGGGACCAGGTTTGCACCTTGCTATGCCAATATCTTCATGTCACATTTGGAAAGTTCTTCTAAAAGGGCAAACCTGGTCCTAAGAAAATCATTGTTGATTGTTTTTTATTTGGAAAGGACTAGAAAACCAACGTATTGCATTTTTAGAGCACATTAATGGCAATCATGTTTGCATCTCCTTTACTTCAAACTACAGTAAGAGCAGCATTGCATTTTTAGATTTGGAGTTATACATAAACTAATCTCACATTAAACCTGGTACTTAAAAAAAAAAAAAAAAAAGTATATGTAAATAGTTTTATTAGCTTGGACAGTTGCCACTATCCCCCTTGGTTAATCAAATGTTTCTTATAGTCAATTAAAAAGTGTTAAGAAAAAGCCGCACTGAATTAAAGGTGTTCAAGGAAGAGGCTAATGGGTTAGACTAAAATATGTTTAAAAGTCAGATAATCACGAAATATTGATGCTGTGCTCATAGGCGTGCGCAGCCTATTGCATTAGGGTGTCCACCCTAAAGCACAAACACACACTGCAGGGCTAGAGTTCACTCTCACAAGATCTGAGCGTGGCTGTGGCAACGCTCCGACCTCGCGAGAGGAAACCAACGTATTACATTTTTAGAGCACATTAATGGCAATCATGTTTGCATCTCCTTTACTTCAAACTACTGTAAGAGCATTTTTAGATTTGGAGTTATACATAAACTAATCTCAGGATATCATCCCCTTTACTGCCACGCTAGTAAAAGGAAGAATGCTTATGCTGTCTGCATCTCTCTTCACACTACTAACACTGGTGAGTTGGTGAGGGAAAGAGTGAATTCATATGTTTGTGTATGTATAGATACAAGTGTTTAGTTATTTCAATATATTTGTGTGTTTGACTATTTGTGAATGAAGGTTATTCACTAAAGTAAGAATTCAAAGTGAATTTCAAAATAGCAGAACAGAAAAAAATTATTCCAGTCAGATATGCCTTCAGTTTGGCTACTTTAGCTTTCAATATGAAATTCACTTTGATTCACTTTCACTTTCACTGCTTGTGGAGTTGCATTTGTGAGGGTAGGCTACATGTAGTGTTATTAGTTTCTGGGATTTGTGTGTGTGGGGATGCTGATTGTGTGTAAGCTGCTTTTAGGGTTGTGTGTGAGGGAACAATGCTGCTTGTGTGGTTGAGGGTTTTGTGTGTGTATGGGACTGTTTGTGATGTAGTATGTGTATGTGACGGGATGCTGAGTGTGGAGTTGCATGTGTGGGGTGGTTACTTGTTGTGTAGCATTTGTGAGGGTAGGTGGTAAGTGGTGTTACTTGTATCTGGGGTTTGTGTAGGTGGGGATGTTGCTTGTGTTATTGTGTATATGGGGTAAGCTGCTTTTAGGGCTGTGTGTGTGGGGGCAATTCTGCTTGTGTGGTTGAGGGTTGTGTGTGTATGTGTATGGGGCTGTTTGTGATGTAGTATATGTGGGCATGTAACTAGGGGTTTTATGTAGATAGGGGCTATAGTGTGTGTGCTAAGAGGCATAAGGCCTGTACTGTGTGTGTGTGTGTGTGTGTGTGTGTGTATGTGTGTGGATAGGGTCTGTATGGTTTATTTGGTAGTATAGGGGCTGTAATGTGTGTTTGTGAAGAAAAATGGGTCTGTTGTGTGTGTACTGGGAAAATGGGGTTGTACATAATGTGGGGGAATGAGGTCTGTAGTGTATGTGTGCAGGCGATGGGGGCTGTAGTGTGCATTCCATGGTGATAGGGACTGATGCTTACCTTGGGTCATAGAGGCGGGAACCTGACTCAGGATGGTCCAGTGGGAGCTGTTGTTGTGTGCACCCAGATTGGTGGGTGAGCTGATTCATTGAGGTGGGATTTGGGAGGAGGAGGCAGACAGAGGTGTGGGTTAAGATATAGCGGAAAGAGGGAGTTAGGACACTGGACAGAGTTGAGATATTGTGGGTGTAGGAGGACTTAGGACCCTATATGCATCCATTGCTATGCTAACAACAGTAAGAAACGGAAGGAGCAGGGAGGGAGCAGAGAGGGGCAGGCACTGGTAGCCTGTGTTTCAGCAAAGGTGGAGCTCTGGAGATTGCAGAGTGCTGGGGAAACTCAATATGCGTGAAGGAGCCATGGCCTCAATGGCCTGCAATTCTCACTTTGCAGGGTTCTTTACTAAAGTCTGGAAGGCCCCCGAATCAAATGGAGGAAAAACCATCTGGCTGCATATGGGGCCATTTTGACTGCAAAATCCAGACATTGTTGATGTCATTTATCAAAGTCTGGATTGTGTAACTTTAGCCCTGAATGGGCATGAATATGTATTTCTCCAGAAGCAAACACCACTGGACACTTAAAATCAGGACCAAACTAGATTTATCCGGACCCAGGAACTTAAACTCCAGGCCTGCATTAAAAAAAAATTAAAATCCAAACTATTTGCCCATTGGTAACACTAGTAGCCAGTGGACAAATAGTTAAAAACCCTTGGTTACCGTAGCTTTCATTACGTGGAAGGGCTATCGCAAAGTGTAACGGACCGTTTCACTTACAAGAGGATAAAACCCAGTTTAGGCGATATCCCCCTTTTCCATAGACTAGCAGCTACTGCAAGCACCAATCTCCCGGACTGCAAACTGTACAAATTCTGGAAACTCCCGAACTGGAAACATACGAACCCTGGAATAGCTGAACAGGAAAAGCATATAATCCGCTTACACTCCTGGCAGTCAGCATACAATCCAATTCCCCCAAAAACGAGACGACACATCGGTTTGAGGGTCAAGCAGAATCTGAGGTCCTGGCACACCCAGCCTGGTTTTTATTACGGTTGTGCACATACAGGACACACCCAGGGGGAGGCATAAAATAACCAATCAAGTAACAGTACAACCCACACATCCCCTCCCCTCAGATAAGTAGTTAACATAATTTAATACATACAGTAAAAATACAGTTTCCACACATACTCTGTAACTTTAAAACCATACATCACATTCACATAAAAATACATATCCACAATCAATCCCTTCTGGGGAACAACATATTAAAAATTGGCATTAATCAGACCAGGGGTTCAAAAGTTAGTAAAAGTATCTTTTGGGCCCTGGCTGGCCGCATGGCAAAATCTGGCTCAAACAGTAAAAGTAAAACATCCCCACAATGCACCCTGGCTTCCTCCCTTCTGCCCTGGAGATAATTGGAGAAGTAATCCAATTATCTCCCAGGTCAAAGACAAAACTCCATTACACATGTGGGGACCTAAATACAGGATTATGTTTTAAAATATATAAAGTTACTTTTATTACACCAAACACAGACATGTTACATATCCCCAGATAGCTCAGGTCTGGGTGCACATTATTAGGTGAATGGCACCCAGACCACACGAATACAGTTTAATCGCCATGGAGCTAAAGTCTTTCCCATAGTCTTTCATTATATGAATAGGCTCCATGGCATAGCTATCTGGGATTTCACCGCTCACACAGGGCAAGTACCGAATGGCCCCACTGTATTTAAAGGGCCAGAATGAGTGACATGCACTCTGTTAGGGCCGAATACTGTTTTTAAAAGGGCCCAATCTCCCAGGGCCATAGTCCAAAGGCAAGAGGCGGGCAAGCAGCCCCCTCCAAGGACACGTGGCGAGGTCGGTTTCGCCACACAAAGCATGGATATTTTCCCATGCTTTGTGATAGCTGTTATAACGTGGGAAAGCCTATTAAAGGGTTTCCCAGGTATCAGCGCTAATTCTGCAGCGAACCCTACTTGGGTGAAGATACTTGTTTTTTATTGCAGCACATTTTTATATTTTCTAGTCAGTCCTTCTATTTCATTTTTACTTTTATTATTATTTTAATTAGTTGTGTCAGTTACTATGTTTTTTTTTATTTGGCCTTTTTTGGGGTTGAGAACAAAATAATTAGAAGAAGACGTCTGTTGGTAAGTATAATTTTTTTTTTTTTTATAAGTTTGTAAATTAGAAATCTGTCTGACATCCTTTTCCCAAATAATCCACTTGTGTCTTAAATAACTTATCAAATCAGATGGTGGTCTGAATGCAAGTTCACACGTCATATCTTCGAACAGCAAACAGAGCACTTCTTTGATGTCTGGAACATCAGGAGATGTGGAGATGACGTGGATAACTATGGTAGCTAAGATGAAAAGATATCCTAACATATAAATGTTTGTATTTGAGGCAAATTGTTTGGAATTTTCTTAAATAAACAAATTTCTGGAGTGAAGTCTTTTATGAAATCATTGATAGACTTAATTAAATTATGAATGGAATCCCAATAAGATATTAATTTAGGGCATGACCACAACACATGACACAAGGAGCCCACCTGGCCACACTCCCTCCAGCACGCGTTGGTATGCGTCATTCCTACCTTAAAAAGTTTGGAGGGAGTGAATCAATGAAGAATGTATTATTGAGACTCCGAGTGTGACACATGTTGAGCTAATGCAAATTCAAACCATTCAGAAAGATTGTATTCTTTGTCTAATTTCCATTCCCATTTAACCTTTGATTCACATTTTTGGATAACCATTCCAGACAGCAAGTTGTAGCAAATTGTTAGTTTCCAGGCAGTATCTAAAAGATATACTTTTTCCATGGTGGACATGTCCAATTTCCAATTAACCAGATCTTGTATGTAAAGTTCCATCAATATCAATAATGGGGTTAATCATTGTCTCATATATTGGGGCATCAGAACTATCCAAATCAAGCTTGTCCTTCAGTTGATGAAAAGAAAGCAGTATGTTAGATATTATTTTTTTTTTTTTATCAATATGTGTAATAAAGTGGGATGTCCAATTAAGTTTAAACTGAGAATATCAATCCTTAAAACTGTAATGGGGGATTCTCTAGACCAGGCATAAGCAACCTTCAGGAAATGTGTTGGACTGCATCACCCATGATGCTTTGTCAGCATTATGGGTGTAAAAGCATTATGGGGCATGTAGTTCACAACATCTGGAGTGCTGAAGATTGCCTATCCCTGCTCTATATCATAGTGAGGAAGGTTTCAGTTTCTTATAGATAATATCCCAGACCTTTATTGTGATATAGTGATAGGAAACATGTTAGCAATTTGTGGTATTTGAGAAGAAGGCATCTGTAACACCTATTTGATGAGATGTGGAAAAATCTTGTCTGCTTCCATCTCAAGCCACTGAAGATAATCAGAAGGTTGAAATTGAAAGCTACAGCAGCATTAGTGGCTTGGTAATAATGAACAAAGTCTGGCAAACCCATACCTCCATCAATCCTAGGCTTTTGTAACACAGCCAGTTTGATTCTACTCGGGTTCCTGTTCCAAATAAATGTCAAGAGGGTAGAATGAATTTTCTTAAAAAAGATAACGAAATACTGAGGGGGATTGCTCTTATAAAGTATAAAATTTTTGGAAGTATGTTCATCTTGACTGAATTTAACCTACTTATCACTGAAAGTTTAAGAATACACCATCTGTCAAAGTCGTCCCTAAACACCAGCCAGAACTTACCCAGGTTATAATCATGCATCTTAGACAGGTTCTTGTACAGGTTAATGGCCAAATAAGAAATGTAAGAGTCCCTCCAGTCAAACACGTACTTTTTTTTTTTTTTTTTAGAGTATCCAATTTAGACCATGGGAATAGACTGCTTTCTACTGTTTTAACTAAGGAATGTTATATTAGTAGAAGCAACTTATTTGCGTTAAGGGTAGGGTTAAGGCAAGTGTTAAGGTCTGGTTAGGTGTAGGCGTAGGGTAAGGTAAGGGTTAATACTGAGTTATTGTTAATGTTGTTTTAGGGTTAGGCTAGGGTTAACGTTAGGGTATACATTAAAGGGACACAACAGACCTTTAAAGCACTTCAGCATTCTAATGTGCTTAATCTGTGGAGAGTGTGTCCTCTTTTTCACTTTACAAAAAGTACAGATTTTTGTAGAAATTGTTACACCCATCTGGCTGTCAATCAGAGAACCAATCCTGTTATTTCCTTGTTGTTTAACTCAGTGGAGCTAAACTCAAGAGGCAGGCAACTGCTCAGAATAACTACCTTACAAAGACTTCTAAATAATCTACATCAAGAGGTCTGTATTTGGACAGACACAGAAAGTCTGGGTTGTTTTACATTGAAAGGGCTTGCAAATGCTTCAAATAAGGTATACGCAGCTTTTGTAAGCTGTTCTTAGATATACTCCTAATTAAAAAATGAATAATTAAATGCCTGCATGTTTTCATTGGCTGATTTTGAGTACAGGAGTGTCCCAATAATTACCAAAAATGTATTTAGATCCTAGACATATGAGACATTTAAAAGTCAGCATTGATAAGTTAATCTATTTTGAATTCTATTTCTTTAGTTGCACTAGATGTGTATAAATTATTGCAAGCATTCTTCTTATTATTTAAAATGTATTCACACCTTGTGTTAGATATACATATAGTATACATATAGATATTTTAAAAACACATTTCTTTCCTTTGAAAAAACCTCCAAAATATATATGGGGCCACGTAAAGAGAAAACCCTTAAATTGTGGTGGAATACATGGCACGAATTCAAGGTTTTGTTTTTTTGTTTAGAACTTGGACAACTGCCTCCATCCTTAAGAGGTTAAAAAAAAAAAAAAAAGTATTAACCGAGAGGAAGAATGGTCACTGCCTTCCTTTTCCCTCACATCATATGTAGAAGGTAGTAGGCACCAATAATTTAGTCAGGGATATTTTTAGCAGTCGGAAAATAGGGGATTTCCAAGTACCAAAAAAACAGCTCTTCTGCTTCTATCTAGAGCAATTACACATAAGCTTCACAGCTATATTATCTGTTTTAGTTTAGACAACACATGATAGGCTCTATGCATTGGGGAATACTTCACTTTAGTGGTTATTTATCTATCTGTTAAATGTATTTCAGATAATAGCTATATGTCTTGTTAAATTAACGTATTATTATATGTCATTATGCATCACTATCGAGAGATGAGCTTTAATTGAACCTTGATGATTACAATGGTTGAGCTAATGAAAAACAGGACAAACAGATTTTATAGAAACAACACAACTGAATGGATAATGTTGAAGTTTACTAGGAATACTTTATTTACAGTATATGCTTCATAATTAGTTTCATATTTATTGAATTCACAAATACATTTTACTATAATAGAAAACATTGATGCAAAGGGCAATTTAAATGTTTAGAATTACAGACCGATATCAAATAACTGCCTTCTTGTAAACAGGGCCTCGGACTACCCCCCAAAATGTTAAAATAACCATTTTTACTTTAATTCAGTATAATAATAATACTTGATACATTATCTTTTTTTATTTAACCAGAGCTACCCTAGCACTTTTCCGATGCAAGTTCTAAAGTTCAGAGTTAATTTATGAAGGTGAGAGCCAGGCCCTCTTGTCCTATTATCAATTGTATTTACAAGCAAGATCGTCACAACCAGCAATGTCAGCGGGAGACTAATAGTGGTTCTTGGGCAAAGAACTACAAAAGTAGTAATCACTGTAGAAATCAATACATAGTTTCACAAAATTTAGAACGTTGAACCCAATATAGCACATGTTTTGCCTTGAATAATTTCCTCAATAAAACTATAAACGTGAGCAGTCAGCATTATTATTCTACCTGATTCCATGTTGATATTGTTTGTCTTACCACAACCATAAAACTGTTACAATTCATAAACAGTTTAGCTTACTGTATTCAGGTCAAGAGACAAAGAACATTTTCAAGGCACTGATGACTAAGTTCATGAAATGCCTAATCTTGAAATGTTAAGAGCATTTACAACAGTGAAGACAGCAACAATACAACACCCTTATCCTGCCAAAACCACTTTATTCATATTTTAAATGTTAAGGATGAATAACTTGCCAATGAAATGTCTGTATTGTCTACATGAAAAATACATGAATATTACACATTGCGCCTTGCTAAGCTATTTGGATGGTGAAGTGAAAAGTACACATAACTGTTAATTTGCATTTTTCATTTAATTAGCCTTGTATGATGAAACAAAGTTTCATTAAAGACCAGTGTTTCTCTTTTTTATCTGCACTTGCTGTTTGACACTTTAGTTATCTTGATATTTTACCATTTTAGCAGTCTATACAGGGAATGTAATAAATACCTTAGCATTTTTGATCAAAAAAGTGTTCTCTCTTCTTTTCTCTTATTAGCCCTTCTTGCTCCAGTTTTTTTAGGATTCTTTTTGAATTTGGATTACTATCACACTTAACTCTCTCTATGAATAAGGATCAGGGTGTCCTACATCTGTCTTTTACTTTTTATCTCTCTCTCGCTCTCTCTTTCTCTCTCTCGATATATGTATATATATCGCCCCCTGGTGGCTCTCTTTAGGGGTTGTATTAGACACCTCTGGTTGAAGGGACTTCTACACTTATGCACTCAATATGGATCAATGTGATGCTCTAATGATGACTAACACCCATTCTTTAGTTTATTTTGTAGAATTGGGAAAATTGATATAGGAACACCTGGAATTGGTGTATACATCACTGATGATTCTTTTTTAATCCCAGCTGTGTTTTGAGATATTAAATTTTTTTTTTTTTCACAATCGATATTGTTTTCCTTTTGTTTTGGTAATGTCAACGTTTCATATCACATTAATTTTAAGAATGAATAATGTATGGAATATGAACTGATTAATGTTTTAATGTCAATAAATGTTTCAATATGATACTAAGTATATTGTAATTTGTGATCTACCACATATCTCTTTAATCTGCTAACTCTTATGACCATCTTTTAGTATATACCGGTACTCTCTCTGCATAGACAAAAAGACTAATTTGGAGAAATCAAAGTTCATTTACACTACTAAAAAAAATATATGCAATCTACTCCCACTCCCACAAACAAATCAAAAACTGGTATCTTAAAATCAATCCTTGGAGAAAGGGAATTAGGAGCAGCTTTTACAGGACATTATCCCAGCAAGACTCCTCACAAACAAAAATAATGTTAAAACAGGATCATAAAAATAGTGGTCTATTTTAAAATATATATATATTTTTTACTGCCACAGCCTTCTACATTACTGTTGTCCCTACTTAAAGTATATTGGAGAGATGTGAAGTGTGTACCTAATTTTCATTTTTGAACAAAAAAATGTACTCAACATTTGTGCGAAACACAAATTTATATTTCTTCTTCTTCTTTCTTATTAGTCCCTCTTCCTCCAGGCTTTGTAGGGTTCTTTACACATTTGGATTACTATTATGCAGTCCTCTGTCTTTTAAATAAGGATCAGGGGTGGGACGTGATGACGTGAAGACAGGACCATTACCACACATTGGGAGGCGGGGCTTAGGGGTGAATGAACCGGCGGTAGAATTCACCAGTAGGCAACAGCATCTGTGTAAAAGGGATCATGGCAGGAGATTAGAGTCGACAACTCGAAGCTCTTTGCAACAAGTGACTGGTAGTCTCCACTGGAATATGCAAGACACTGAGGAGATCTGTCCGAACGAAATAACGGAAGCTTGCTGAAAATGAAAAAAAAGGTCTAGAAAATCCCAGCAAGTATAAACACTAAGCTTATAAGTGTTTAAAAATGAAAAATCAGAAAAAATAAAATAACAGCGGATAACTGGTAAATACTGACATACATATACACAATATCCCCTAATCTGCTCTGTGTGCTGAGGAGAGGAGAGAGAAACAAAGATGAAGCTGATCTGATATTATTATTTATATAGCGCCATCAGATTCCGTAGCGCTGTACAATGTGTGGACTAACATAGATGTAATTGTAACCAGACAACTGGACATACAGGAACAGAGGGGGTGGAGGGCCCTGCTCAATGAGCTTACATTCTATAGGGAGTGGGGTGTAGTGATATAGAGGGTAAAAGTAGGAGTACGTAGTAGGTTGTTAGAAAAGCATTCACTGAGGGCTTAGTAGGTAATTTTTGACAGTTGCAGGAGATATGATCCCTAGAGGGAAATATGTGACAGCCTAAAATTAACTACTCAGAAAAAGCCTCTAAAACATCCCCATTTTTAGTATATGCCACAATATAATCTAATAGCACATAATAGTACAAAGAAGTGTCCAGAAGCTTAAGGTGTGAAAAGAAAGAAAAGAAGGAAGAGGAAAGCTAAAATATAAAGAAAGGAATAAAGGGGAAAGAAACAGAATCTCAAGATTTAAAACAAAAAAGAGTCGCTTAACTAAGTAGTGAAATAAAATGGCTACTGCAAAGATTCCAAGAAAAAAAGTTCTTAAAGACACCAAACAAGGCAAAGGAGTATCAGCTTTTTTCTCTCCCCAAAACAAACAAGATGGAGATAATTCGCTATCAGAAGAATCTTTAAAAGAGGATAGGAGAAATTCAAGGTTTCATTTGCAAAAAATTATCAAAATCAACTTGGAAAGTCAAACTGAAACATTTAAAAAAGAAATTAATAATAGCATGTGTCAACTAAAACTACAAATAGAAGAATCTGGTGCAAAAATAACCAAGATGGAATATGAAAAAATGGAGTTCAAATACAAGACGGTCACTGAGGGGCAAGAAAGAATGAAAATGATGTAAACACCTTGGAACAAAGAAGAAATCTATAGGAAGATAGGCAAAGAATAAAGAACATCAGACTGAAAAATATCCCTGAATCCATTACTTATGAAAATACAAAATAATTTGTGCTTGAATTTATTTTAGCCTTAGACATTAAAGGGACACTATAGTCACCTGAACAACTTTAGCTTAATGAAGCAGTTTTGGTGTATAGAACATGCCCCTGCAGCCTCACTGCTCAATCCTCTGCCGTTTAGGAGTTAAATCCCTTTGTTTATGAACCCTAGTCACACCTCCCAGCATGTGACTTGCACAGCCTTCCATAAACACTTCCTGTAAAGAGAGCCCTATTTAGGCTTTCTTTATTGCAAGTTCTGTTTAATTAAGATTTTCTTATCCCCTGGTATGTTAATAGCTTGCTAGACCCTGCAGGAGCCTCCTGTATGTGATTAAAGTTCAATTTAGAGATTGAGATACAATTATTTAAAGGTAAATTACATCTGTTTGAAAGTGAAACCAGTTTTTTTTTCATGCAAGGCTGTGTCAATCATAGCCAGGGGAGGTGTGGCTAGGGCTGCATAAACAGAAACAAAGTGATTTAACTCCTAAATGACAGTGAATTGAGCAGTGAAATTGCAGGGGAATGATCTATACACTAAAACTGCTTTATTTAGCTAAAGTAATTTAGGTGACTATAAGGTTCTTTTAACACACAAAACAAGGAACTTGTGATAGAAAACTTATATCGTGTGAGAAAACCGCCACATATTCCAGAAATAAGTCCGAGAGATCTGGTAGTTGTCTTTTATTCTTTTCAAATGAAACAACAAGCTATTCAAGCAAGTAGAGTGAAGAAACTAACAGAAGGAAGATTTAAAGTTATTGTAATGTACCAGGACTTATCATCATATACAAGAATGTGGAGAATGACAATTTTTACAGCCCTGATACGACTTAACCCCTTAAGGACACAACTTCTGGAATAAAAGGGAATCGTGACGGAATATATCCGTCATCTGTCCTTAAGGGGTTAAACAACACAATATAAGATGGGGGCCAAACAAATTAATAACAGCGTTCTGAAAAGACACTAAAAAATATTTTCTGAACCAAAGGAATGGGCAAAGGAACAGATAAAGTGAGGGAAGAAGAAGGGAGAAAAAAAAATTAGAAGGAAAGAGAGGATTTATTTATAACTACTGAATTAAAAGAGACAGAGAAATATACATTGGAACATAAGAAGAAGAGGAGGGAAACAAAATAAGAAATTATTATTATTTTTTTTTCTCTCTCATTCTTCTCTTTTTAAAGTGTGTATATATATATATATATATATATATAGGTTTAGGGAAAAGATAAATAGTGAGTTAGAAATGTAGAAATTTGAAACACGTGAGTAGTGATCTCGCGAACATAACATTTTCCGTTCGCGAACAGCGAACGCGAACTTCCGCAAATGTTCGCGAACCGTGCAAACCGCCATAGACTTCAATGGGCAGGCGAATTTTAAAACCCACAGGGACTCTTTCTGGCCACAATAGTGATGGAAACGTTGTTTCAAGGGGACTAACACCTGGACTGTGGCATGCCGGAGGGGGATCCATGGCAAAACTCCCATGGAAAATTACATAGTTGATGCAGAGTCTGGTTTTAATCCATAAAGGGCATAAATCACCTAACATTCCTAAATTGTTTGGAATAACATGCTTTAAAACATCAGGTATGATGTTGTATCGATCAGGTAGTGTAAGGGTTACGCCCGCTTCACAGTGACAGACCAAACTCCCCGTTTAACGTATCGCAAACAACCGCAAACAGTCCATTTGCACAACCGCAAACTCCCCGTTTGCACAAGGTTGGATACCAAGCTAGCCATGTCCTTGTCCTCACTGATGTTATTGAAGGTCTCTTCCTCCACCCAGTCACGTACAATACCAAGGTGACAACAAGCCCCCTGTATTTTTTTTTTAAATGTACACTACTGTTAAACCAGATATGAGTTGCACTGGTGTGACACTGTGCCCTGGCAGGCCCCGAAACGCACACGTGTGAAGGAAACTGACTGCTATTATTTCACAAATCTTATATAGCATTTTATGTTTGTTTGAGACCACCTTAAAAATATTGGATATCGCTAAAAATCATGATCACTATATACTTTCTCTACAAACCTCTAAAACGAACCAAACTACTCATCCATCTGCTATACCACTTTATCCCACCTAGAACTAGTGCCCAGTTAAAATACTTGACTCTTACTTACCCACACTCAGTCATGCCACACACATTTCACCACTACTCTCACTGAATCCCTCTGACTAAATGCATCTTCTACATCAGAACACTACTCCAAAGATTGGGTTGTATCCATGTCTCGGGTCTTTCATTTAGAATAGGGGCAGCTTCGGTCTCCTTCAACTCCAGTGCATATTATTAAAAGATTGGGCAGATGGAAATCCTCAGTCTACAACCGATATATTCCTCATCCCGAGAAAGAAATGAGGAAAGCTTTTAAAAGTTTGGCTTTGTAAATTTGATGCAATAAGTGTGTTTTTCTTTAATACCTTTTCACCCTCTTTGCATGAACCCGATTTACATATATTACTAATATGTTTCTGAACATATATATTATATTATTCACTCACTCACTCACTCACTCACTCACTCTGTGGGCCGGCCTAAGACATCATGCTACCTAGGTCCAACGATAAATGACTATGGGGGATAATGTATAATAAACACAGGTTACTGGTTGTGGGGGGATAATGTATAATAAACACAGGTTACTGGTTGTGGGGGGATAATGTGTAATAAACACAGGTTACTGGCTATGGGGGGATAATGTATAATAAACACAGGTTACTGGCTATGGGGGAGATAATGTATAATAAACACAGGTTACTGGCTATGGGAGGGATAATGTATAATAAACACAGGTTACTGGCTATGGGGGGATAATGTATAATAAACACAGGTTACTGGCTATGGGAGAGATAATGTATAATAAACACAGGTTACTGGCTATGGGAGGGATAATGTATAATAAACACAGGTTACTGGCTATGGAGGGATAATGTATAATAAACACAGGTTACTGGCTATGGGAGGGATAATGTATAATAAACACAGGTTACTGGCTATGGGGGGATAATGTATAATAAACACAGGTTACTGGCTATGGAGTTATAATGTATAATAAACACAGGTTACTGGCTATGGGAGGATAATGTATAATAAACACAGGTTACTGGCTATGGGAGGGATAATGTATAATAAACACAGGTTACTGGCTATGGAGGGATAATGTATAATAAACACAGGTTACTGGCTATGGGAGGGATAATGTATAATAAACACAGGTTACTGGCTATGGGGGGATAATGTATAATAAACACAGGTTACTGGCTATGGAGGTATAATGTATAATAAACACAGGTTACTGGCTATGGGAGGATAATGTATAATAAACACAGGTTACTGGCTATGGGGGGATAATGTATAATAAACACAGGTTACTGGCTATAGGGGGATAATGTATAATAAACACAGGTTACTGGCTATGGGGGGATAATGTATAATAAACAAAAACACACACAAAAATAAATAAATTAATGCAGCTTCAGAATTAATCTAAATTGTATGCTGTCTAGGAGGTAGGAGGATCTGGGAGGGAGGGTCTGCTGCTGATTGGCTGGAATGTGTCTGCTGACTGTGAGCTACAGGGTCAAAGTTTACTCAATGATGATGAATAGGGGGCGGACCGAACATCGCATATGTTCGCCATCCGTGGCGAACGCGAACACGCTATGTTTGCCAGGAACTATTCACCGGCGAACCGTTCGGGACATCACTTTATATAAACCTTTTAGCACTTGGCACTCTCCAAAGTGGAACATCAAAAACAAATAATAAAGGTAATAGAATGTTAAACAAAAACAGGGCTTTTGTTTAACATTAAATATTTAGGTATGGAACATAATTTAATATGAAAAAAATATAAAAAAATGGGAGAAAATAAGAATTTTTTTTAAATATTTTAGTTCTACGTGATATTTTAACTGTGAATATCAAAATACTGTTTGCTTTTACTGTAGTAACATACACATATTTGTATTGATCGATGTCTCACGTGTAAAACAGTACCCCCTTTGTACAGGTTTTATGGTGTTTTGGGAAGTTACAGGATCAAATATAGCGTGTTACATATTTCAGTTTTTTCACATTGAAATTCGTCAGATTGGTTACATTGCCTTTGAGACCATATGGTAGCCCAGGAATAAGAATTACCCCCATGATGGCATACCATTTGCAAAGGTAGACAACCCAAGGTATTGCATACTACTGTTATACTCGGGAGACTTCGCTGAACACAAATATTAGTGTTTCAAAACCGTAAAACTTATCCCAACAATTATATCATCAGTGTAAGTGCCATTTGTGTGTAAAAAAATGCAAAAAATGTCACTGTCACTGACGATATCATCGTTGTAATACATTTTACTGTTTTGAAACACTACTATTTGTGTTCAGCGAAATCTTCCGAGTAAAACAGTACCCCCCCATGTGTATATCATTTTTTTTTAATTATTTTTATTTATATATAGGTATATATATATATATATAGTGATATATACGT
This sequence comes from Pelobates fuscus, assembly GCF_036172605.1. Lineage (NCBI taxonomy): Eukaryota > Metazoa > Chordata > Amphibia > Anura > Pelobatidae > Pelobates > Pelobates fuscus. The sequence goes on from NC_086317.1 coordinate 116,342,724, forward strand.
ATATACTTATATTTATTATTTCGTTCTACATGTATTTTGATATCAATATATATATATATATATATATATATATATATTAATTTTAAAATACAGTTAAAATGAAATTACGCATGTATATATATTTTTTATCTATTTATTTTTTAATTTTATTTTTTAACGTATTTATATATTTATTTATATTTTATGATATATATAAATATATATATATAATGAAAATTATCCCCCTCCAAATCATCCCCTCCAAAACCTTTACACACCCTTTTACAGGCAAGTCCTACAAGATTAGACAACGTATTCATTGCAGAACTGAGTTTGTTGTCTATAAATTGACTTGCCCTTGTGGGCTCAACTATATAGGTAAAACAGAAACCGCACTCTGTGAGAGAATAAGAGGCCACAGGTCTAGTATCCGGCTTGCCTACCGTGATTGCAAATCGGACAAACCAGTGGCCAGACATTTTCTAGAATTTAAGCATCAACCAGCTTCACTCAGATGCGTTGCAATTGAGCATGTTCCATTGTCTGCCAGAGGGGGTGACAGAGCTAGGCTCTTATTACAAAGTTAGACCTACTGGATTTGCCAGTTAGGCACCCTAGCACCTCGAGGCCTCAATGAGAAATGCTCATTTGTTCCTTTCCTATAAGGATCTGAGCCCTGACCTTCACCTCTATGGGTTTAATGCCCATACTAATATAAATATTTATACGTCATAGGATTGTTTACCTCCACATCCGTTATTTTGTTATTTTGCTATTTACATGTCTATTTCTTAATTTTTTAACTTTTTTCATTTGCATATCATTATTGTTTATTACTTTATTCATTATCACTCTTATCTTGACTATTTTCATTTTATATTTTTTATTTATTTTTTTATTTTTAATTTTTATTTTTATTTTTTATTCTTATATTTATTTTTATTTCATTTTTATTTTTATTATTATTTTTTATTTTTTATTTGTATTATTTATTTTTTATTTTTCATCATTTTACTTTATTTATTATTTTTTTTTTATTATTATTTTTATTATTTATTTATTTTATTTTTTATTTCTTATTTTTTATTTCTTATTTATTTTTTAATTTTTATTTTTTATTTATTTATTTATTTATTTATTTTTTATTATTTTTTTATTTTTTATTTTTCATTTGTCATTAATTAATTTTTTTCATTTTTATTTTTTCAAATTTTCATTTTAATCTATCTTTATGTCTATTTCTATTTTCTGACAACTCTATCTTTATTTTTGTGTTTTTCCGTTTTTTTGTTTATGCTTCAGTACTGCTGACTATTCTTTTAATTCCATATTAACCTTACTTAATGTTATATGTAACAAGTATGTATCTAAGGGACTTACCCCAGGTGCGCAATTATCGAGTACTATATATGCATCTCACTCACACACTTAAGATTTAGTACTATCACTTAGGAGCTAGATTATCTTTACACATACATTTTCCACATTTCTGCAGCCTTTGGGCCTTCCCCCACTCATCACTTTAAAATACCAGACACATCACTTTGATTTTTTTACACATGTTTTATGTTTGCTGCCTTTGAGAATTTGCATGCATTTTTCACTGCTTATCAGCACTTCCTATTTTCACCACTACATCCATATACATCTTTTCACATTGTATATATATTTGTATGCAGATATACATCTTGTAGGTTTTTCCGTTTAGATCCTATGCGTTTTTGCACGTCTGCCGGAAACGCGTCCTGATCGCCATGACAACATTAAGTGTCATGAGGAAATTTGTTCCTCGCCGGCGCTGGTACTTTGGGAGCAACCACCTGAGATTGCTTACTGGTGTTGCCCCAGCAACGTACACAGCCTGATTAATTGACACGTCCTAGGGGGTCACATGACCGCGAACCCGGAAGTAAGGTTGTCTGTGAAGGCGGTCTCGGCGGTTCCGGCGGCGAGCGCAAATGCAGTGCACCTGGCGGTAAGTACCCATTAGTAGTAATTGTATGTCCTATATAAGAGTGTTTTCAGTGTTATGATATTTTGTGTCCTGATGAAAGCTCCTGTGAGGAGCTGAAACGTCGATCTCTGTCTTTGAAATAAATGAAGATTTGATGTGCTGTCAATCCTTGAGTGCCGGTATTTTTGTATCCTGTATTATTTAGCCACCAGAGCACCAGGTATTTTTTTAATTATTTAAGTTGGAGTGCAGGGGCTCTCTGGATTTGTATACTGAAAATTATATATATATTTAATCAATATCATTGTACGTGTATTTTGATATTAATATATATATAATTATGTATATATTAATATTAAAATACACATAGACAGTGTATGTATATTTATGTGTATGTGTATATATGTGTATATATATATACTTAGATCATATATATATACTAAATATATATATATGATTTAAGTATATATAATTTATTTTTACACTGATTTAACATGTTTTATTTTATTTTCAGGCAGCAGTCATTACAGGCACTCCCCCTGCTGGCATTGACATGGACGGCTATGCCGTCCATGTGATCGCGGGGTCCTCGCGATCACATGGCCCATGGGGGCCAAAGCGGACGGAGGGGCACTCCCTGGGCTCCCAGGTAAGTCCCCATACCGCGATCGCCGGCGTGGGATCGCCGGTGACCGGGTAAGTACAAAAGATCGCAGGGCGTTCTATGCCGCCCTGCGGCGTTGAGAGCCATCAAAATAGGGACGGCATAGAACGCCCTGCGGTCTTAAGGGGTTAAAGAAAAAAAAACCTGAAGGAATGCCATATTCAATGCTGTGGTGCGCTTGCAAAGTTATTGTAAGAGGATACTTGATACAACTTAGAAATAGAATAAATAAACAAAAAGGGGCCTCGAGGGAAGAATTATATATATAGAATATTAAAAACTATACCAAAAATAAAAAAAAATTTAACCAGCGAAATGATAACACAACTAAAAGAATTAAAAAAAAATCAATGAAATAGAATGTGAACGAATTAATAAAAATCTAGAAATAATGAAAGTGAACAATAATAAAATAAAATGGTTTTCCAATAAGCTGAGAAGCAAAGCTGGGAAAAATAGAATAACAGGTATTAAAAAAGATCAGATAGAACATAGAAACCTAGAAACTATAACATTTTCAAGACTTATTATGAGGACTTATATAAAATAGTGAAACAACCTGAGGAACTACAAACAGCTAAATATTTGATGGAAACATTCTTAATAAAGAGAAAGATCCTTTGGAACTTAAGAACTATCGCCCAATCTCTCTAATAAATGTAGACTCTCTCGGCAATATTAGCTGAGAGAATAAAGAATATTTTACCTAGTTTAATTCATGAAGACCAGATCGGTTTTGTTCCCACTAGACAGGCAAGTGCTAACTCGAGACGTTTGATCAATATTTTAGATTGGGGAGAGAGATCGGGGAGGCACCTTTTAACTACTCAGAAAAAGCCTCTAAAAACATCCCCATTTTTATTAACAAGGCAAAGGATGGGGATATATGTTTGGGGTCTCGGAGTCCATGGGGTTTTGTGGATGGATGAAAGCAGGAATTAAAACCATTTACCAAAATCTTATGGCCAGGGTTGTGGGTGTGGATTTATGCTCCGATTGGTTTACTTTTGGGTAATGGCATGCGTCAGAGATGCCTGCTCTCGCCAATATTATACATAATATCCAAGGAGTCCCTAGCAACTAGGATAAGGTCAAACTCAAATTTCAGGGGGATTCCAGTAGCCTTAAAATATCTTAAGATGTGCATGTATGCGGATGACATGATAATAACCTTGACTAACCTCATCGCTTCCATCCCACATTTAATGAATTAGATTGCACAGTACAGTGAGCTATCTAATTATAAGATAAATATAGATAAATCTGTGGTTATGTTCAAAAATTGTGATGCTGATACAAAAAAAACAAATATTAGAAATGCATAGCTTTAGAGAAGCTAAAGGGAGTTTTGAGTATTTACATGTTACGCTCTCTGACAAAACAAATAGAATTCTTGAAGAGAATGTCTTGAAACTGATTAGATCAACAAACCTAATGTTAAAAAAGTGGAATAATACATTTCCGAGTTGGTTTGGTAGAATTAATATCATCAATGCTTATATTCTCCCCATGTGGACATATTTTTTTTTAAATGATCCCTCTAAAAATACCAGACAGCTGGTTAGAAATTGTTCAGAGAAATTTTAGAAATATTGTATGGAGAGGGAAGAGACCACGCATCAACCTTAACCAGCTGACAAATAGTCCCAGCCAAGGTGGTATAAATTTCCCCAATATTAAAAAACATTATGAGGCTAGTATAATCCATCATATCCAAATTTGAACTAAATAGGAAGTGAGGGAAACATTATTATTATTATTATTATTATTAATAAACAAAAGCGGGAACAAAAGCAAGATGAATAAACCTGTCTGGCAAGAGAAAGGTTATCTGATATTGAAAGAAGTTAAAAATAAAATTATCTGCCAAATTATTCCAGTGTGGTTTAAACTAAGAAAAAAGATGAAAAATAATGGGAAAATGTATGGTTTCATGGAGTTGGATATTCTAGAATTGCTCATAGACAATCTAAATTTAGACTTGTGGAAAGAAAAGAAAATTAAAGATGTACGGTAAATAATATTATGAAAGAGGGAAGAATTAAAACCTTTGCAACTCTAATGTTAGAATATAATTTACCAAAATCTGAAACATTTAACTACTTAAGAATCAAATCACTTGTGTCTAAAAATTTTGAAGAGGGAAAAGTAAAAATGCCATCTATATGAAACAAATTTTTAAACCAATGAAAACGTTAAAACTTTTATCAAAATGCTATATGTTGACCCGAACGATGTCACAAATTATCGTTATAAAACAGTTTAAAAAATGGGAAACGGAGTGCAATATTAACATAGATGTTGGTGCTTGGGATTAAACCCTAGTTAGAGAAAAATGGCCATAATATAATTTTGATTAAAACCTATTTTAAAGTATGTAATAGGTGGTACTTGGTTCCGACCAGATTAAACAAGATGGACATTAGTGTCTCAAATGTATGCTGGAGATGCTTGAGGGCGGTTGGAAGCTATCTTCACATATGGTGGAGTTGCCCAAAAGTCAAAACTATGGGGTCAGGTTTTTAAAATACTTTATGATATGGTTAAGATTAAAATTGAAAAAAGCCCGATAACAGCACTACTGCATATGGGCTGGCCTGATTTAGCAACATCAAATAAATTTTTGGTAACACATAGTTTCCTGGCTGTAAAGATTCTCATAGCGAGTAAATGGAAACAACCCATAGAAATGAGTTACTATCAATGGGCAAAATAACTAACTTTCTAATTAAAGATGGAATTGGGTGTATGCTGGTCATTTAATTCTTTGGTCAATAATAAAATGATAAGAGAGAAATGTCTTGATAAAATGTTGGCATTTAATAAAAACTGAGTAAAACATTCACTTTAGAATTAGATAAGTCATATAAAGAAAAGATAGGAAATGATCTTCCCTGCTCAGTCCCTTTTTCCACACAGGTAGAATGTATTATGTATTAGTAAATGTTAAGTCTTTGTACACTAATGTTACATGTATTATGTACTTATTTTTGTGTGATAAAAACTCAAAGAATATTTAAATAAAAAAAAAAAAATAAGGATCAGGGTGCCCTACATTGTTGCAAGAATAATTCCAGGGGACATGTCCTATGTACCCCACCCAGTGGCAATTTCTGGTGCCCAAGTCACATGTACCCCTCCCATTGTACCCTTATACCCATTTTGTGAAGGACTCTCCGTCAGTCGATGCCCCTAGTGCTTACCAAGGACCATCAGCACCGCACCAGACACCATAAGCACCGCAGATCCCACGATCCGCCGCAGCTTGGTTGGGGTCTCGCTGTCCTCTACCCACCCTGGACCTACAACAAGGCTCCAGGTTCCAGTGGGTGAACCTCTCCACCAAGAGAGAGTAGCAGGAACAAGCTCTTAAAAGAGCTTAGTGATTATACAGAGTATAGCAATCCACCAGTGTAGATGCAGCCTTTCCCCCCACACATGAGACGAGGCTCTATGTTGAGGGTAAAACAGGAACTCGAGAAAAAGAGAGGAGGAAATCTGTCCTATATAGTAAATCTAGATATACGCAGTGTAGGAAAAACAGTTAAAATATAACCTTTATTGAATCAACAAAATAATAGAAAAACTTAACGAAAAAGGATTGAAATGCTGCTGCCCTACAGACGCCAAAATGGCCGTGCGATACACCTGCAGAGGTGTATATATAAGCTAATTGCCAATGCCAAGGAAAAGAGGGGGGGGGGGAGGTTCTGATAAACCATTAGCAGGCAAGTAAAAATGCTACAATTCCAGAGAAGCAAATATGGCATGTAGCGATATATGGTAATATTGGAGTATAGTATTGTAGTGGCAGCAAAAAAATAGTGAGTAGAAAGTAACAGTACCGTAAGTATCAAATAGTATCCAAAATTGAGTCTCTTCCGAGGAGCAATAGTGTAGCTCACAATGTTAATGACGTACAGTAGCTCAAAATGTCAAAGGTAAGTCTCTGACTGAGAACAATACCTAGTAAATGGGATATGAAGAAGAGACAAGTGATACTAGGTTGCGGTATAGAATATAGTATCACACAGTATCTAAAGGTGCGTCTCTAGCTGAAAGCAATGACCAGTGATTGTCAATATTGAAGAGACAAATTATACTAAGTAGCGGTATAATAAAGGGAAAGGAGGTGGAGCAGTAATGCAACTAAAAAATCGTCAGATTAAAGCACACCTCCCTCAGGGTACATATGTAAATACCCATGTAAGGTCTAACCAATCCTATTGATAATAGTCGCTGCCGTGGGGCAATCGGTGGCAGTGACTATATATAGGATGCTTCTCGTGCTGCCAGTCAAGTTCTAATCCTACACTTAGTCGGTGTGTACACAGTAGATTGAGAGATAGTGCAGGAAAGGTAGAATGGTGCCTTCATGGGCACCAGGTATAGTAAAGTGGCAGGAGAAGAGGAGGAGGGGAGGGTATAACCCTAAATATAGTCAAGTAAAAGATCAGTATATCCTATACACCAAGATAGGGATATTGGAGGTGCCCTGATTGGTATATGGGTTCCCTTACGATTGAGATTCCCTTGAAATTGCATAAGTGTTCAAGGTTCCTGCTCACTCAAACAGCAGGCTATCGTCCCGTTAAAATCGACGAACACCCAGGTTGCTATATGATAATGCGACCGGAGTAAGTGATACTCGTCAATCGGAGGATAGAGAGAGTGATGTCCGAGGGACAGAGGTAACCTTTGAAGGGACGGGTAGTGGTAACCTTGAACACTTATCAGGGTATCATCTGCAATTTCAAGGGAATCTCAATCGTAAGGGAACCCATATACCAATCAGGGCACCTCCAATATCCCTATCTTGGTGTATAGGATATACTGATCTTTTACTTGACTATATTTAGGGTTATACCCTCCTCTCCTCCTCTTCTCCTGCCACTTTACTATACCTGGTGCCCATGAAGGCACCATTCTACCTTTCCTGCACTATCTCTCAATCTACTGTGTACACACCGACTAAGTGTAGGATTAGAACTTGACTGGCAGCACGAGAAGCATCCTATATCTAGTCACTGCCACCGATTGCCCCACGGCAGCGACTATTATCAATAGGATTGGTTAGACCTTACATGGGTATTTACATATGTACCCTGAGGGAGGTGTGCTTTAATCTGACGATTTTTTTGTTGCATTACTGCTCCACCTCCTTTCCCTTTATTATACCGCTACTTAGTATCATTTGTCTCTTCAATATTGACAATCACTGGTCATTGCTTTCAGCTAGAGACGCACCTTTAGATACTGTGTGATACTATATTCTATACCGCAACCTAGTATCACTTGTCTCTTCTTCATATCCCATTTACTAGGTATTGTTCTCAGTCAGAGACTTACCTTTGACATTTTGGGCTACGGTACGCCATTAACATTGTGATCTACACTATTGCTCCTCGGAAGAGACTCAATTTTGGATACTATTTGATACTTACGGTACTGTTACTTTCTACTCACTATTTTTTTGCTGCCACTACAATACTATACTCCAATATTACCATATATCGCTACTTGCCATATTTGCTTCTCTGGAATTGTAGCATTTTTACTTGCCTGCTAACGGTTTATCAGAACCTCCCCCCCCTCTTTTCCTTGGCATTGGCAATTAGCTTATATATACACCTCTGCAGGTGTATCGCACGGCCATTTTGGCATCCGTAGGGCAGCAGCACTTCAATCCTTTTTCGTTACGTTTTTCTATTATTTTGTTGATTCAATAAAGGTATTTTAACTGTTTTTCCTACACTGCGTATATCTAGATTTACTATATAGGACAAATTTCCTCCTCTCTTTTTCTCATACTCACCATTAGGGTTACCCCCTGTTCTGTCCTTTTTGACTGGTTCGGCCACCCTTGTTTTTTCTATTTAAAACAGGAACTCAGCAGTTCTGAGGGTTTATTGTCTTTTATACAGGTTTCCCCACAAGGTTACCACCCAGGTTGACCTTGTGGAGCACAGGACACAGTCACAAAGCCAATCAGAACAGTATTGCACTCTGCCTGTGATACAATTAACAAAGACAATGGGCTAACTCAATTAACTCTAAACAGAAAAAAACATAAATTTTTACAAACCCCAAAATACAACATATCCTCACATCCCCTGATAGCCCTAATCTGGGTAAACAACATATCCAAAAATCACCCAGATCGGTTCAGGGTTTCAGGAATTTCCTGGAAGTCTTATTTTTACCCCACCATGCACATGGCCCATGCCCAAAACAGTTCCATACACTCGGCGACAAAAAATTGCTGGACAATTTAAGATGGCCGCCGCCACATGTTTGAAAGGGGCATTGTGCTAAGTCCCCATATGCACAAATAGTGTTTTTAAAAGGCAATACACCCCAGGGGCCATAGTCACAGGGCAAGCAGGCCTCTCCAAAACCCAGTGGCGAGGTTACTTTCGCCACACCAATTTACCATCATTTGGTTTACAGATTTTGTGAGAAAAAGTAACAAATAGAGGGAAAAGCAGGAGGAGCAGTAAATCTATATGTATATATTATATATTTATTAACTAAATATCATATAATATATAAATATAGATTATTATTTTTAACCGCACCTCTTTTTTTTTCCATCTTTTGGTAACTTTTCACTTGATCTGTGAATAAAATCAACATTTAATAAATGTTACCTAGCCATCAATCTTCTTATTTTTCCTCCATCGATTACCTCTTTTTTTGTCAGCGCAAACATGTTTGGTTTGTGATAAGGATACATTCCAGGGCAGAGTTCGGGAAATTGATCACCCAATTGGCCCAGATTTAGATGAACTGCAGTTTGGACCAAAACGAATCTCCAACATAATTTGGCAATTTGATTCTTAGAATTTATACTAGAAGAACTCACAGAATTACTCATTAAATTGCCAAATGTTGTCAATACAAAAATAATTGAATTAAAGTGAATTTCAGATTTTATGCCAAAATTAAATAGGAGACTTGGAGAATGCTTCCAATTCTGCTATTTTATTGTAAAATACGAAATACAGCTGAAAAAAGATTCCAACACTAAGGCAAATTGGGGAACCAGCCAAGTTGGAAAACATTTTAAACTGCGTGCTGTTAACTAGTTTGTTCTAGAGATTGCAAGTTAGTTTGTCAACTCAAAGTTCATCATTTAGTGAAACAAATACCTTAACAAATAATGTAATATGAGCACCCATTTAAATAATTTCTTCATTAACTTGGTCCTCCTTTTTATTAAAAGGTATTAATATAAACATTACTGTTAACTTCAGTTATTGATGTACAAATGCAATCCGGGTCTTCTTTCATCGCAAGTATTTCAGTGGTCGAAACTCTTCGTGCCTACAAGTGAATATAAAATTGTAATTAAAATTTCAATGTAAAAAAATAATACCAGGTAAAATATATAATAATTTAATATTATATTATATAAAAAAAATAGTTTTAAATTATTTTCTTTGCAGATGTACAAGAATGATACACAAAAATATAATTCATTAAATCTAAGTGCTATGTCAATCAATGAAAAAAAAAGCAGTTCTGATAGAAATTTGGAAGTATTTGAAACAATCAAAATGTCTCTATGGTGATAACACTTGGAGAAAATCCTTACTTACCGTATATACTCGAGTATAGGCCGACCCGAATATAAGCCGAGGCCCCTAATTTTACCCCCCAAAACTGGGAAAACGTATTGACTCGAGTATAAGACTAGGGTGGGAAATGCAGCAGCTACTGGTAAATTTCTAAATAAAATTAGATCCTAAAAAAAATTATATTAATTGAATATTTATTTACAGTGTGTGTATATAATGAATGCAGTGTGTGCGTATGAGTGCAGTGTGTGCGTATGAGTGCAGTGTGTGTATGAGTGCAGTGTGTGTGTGTATGAGTGCAGTGTGTGTGTGTATGAGTGCAGTGTGAGTGTGTGTGATGCAGTGTGTGTTTGTGTATGTGTTTCAGAGCCTTGGTGGGGGGTGGGCATTTTGATTATTGTTATTTTTTAATTATTATTTTAATAATTTTTTTGTTACATTATTATTTATTTTATTAAATATTATTTTATTATTATTTATATATTTATTTTTTTTTCATCCCCCCTCCCTGCTTGATACATGGCAGGGAGGGGGGCTCTCACTCCCTGGTGGTCCAGCGGCATTGGCAGTTCAGTGGAGGGGGGCTGGCAGAGCGTTTACTTACCTCTCCTGCAGCTTCTGTCAGCTCCCTTCTCCTCCGCGCCGGTCCAGGCAGCTCCCTCTGCCAGCTCAGTGTAAGTCTCGCGAGAGCCACGCTCTGACCCCGCGGCTCTCACGAGACTTACACTGGGAGCTGACAGGGGAGCTGACCGGACCGGCGCGGAGGAGAAGGGAGCTGACAGGAGCTGCAGGAGAGGTAAGTAAACACTCTCTCCCAGCCCCCCTCCTACACAGCCCCATTGTCTGTATTATGGCAATGTAAATTGCTATAATACAGACATTGACTCGAGTATAAGTCGAGTTGGGGTTTTTCAACACAAAAAATGTGCCGAAAAACTCGACTTATACTCGAGTATATACGGTAATACCTTTTAAAACATACATGCATTTTTTTAAAGGTCAGTTTAACTCTGTTGCTGGGGACAAATTGCTTACATCACTTATTGGCAGTCTTGTTAACTAATGGTACCAAAATACCCCTCCACAAAGCTACCTAATGTGTGGTGCAAGAGGCTACAAATACAAAAAAACTACACACCTCCAGTTTTTGCATTGGCTAAGTCTGTTCTAACCTCCTTAGCTCTATTAACTGTCAGTATAAAGATAGGCAAGTCACTATGAATGTACAACCCATACTAGTGCACAAATAGTTTTCATCTGCATCAAACAATTCAAATTCCTGTTAATCTATCCCCAAGTGAACCAATCCATCTAACTCCACAGAATAGGCATGCACACTGGGTGTGCTCACAGGCAGGGAGGGAGGCAGGAGTGGACCCGGGTAGCCGCGGCAACACTCAGATATCTCTCACTACTGGACCACCATGGATGGCAGCAGCATGGTCCCTGCTCCCTACAAAAGGTAAAAAGGAAGGGGGGCTATTAACTAATTGGTCCCCCCACCCTACACAATACACAGAAACAGCACCCACACACACACAGCACCCTTACACAGCACACACTAACAGCACCCACATCACCCTTACACACACAGCACACACACACACTAACAGCACCCTCACACTAATAGCACCCTCACACTAATAGCACCCTTACACACACAGCACCCTTACACACACACACACACACACAGCAACCCTTACACATACACACACACTAAGAGCACCCTCACACACACACACAGTGCCCTGACACACACAGCACCCTTACACACACAGCACCTTTACTACACACACACAGTGCCCTCACACACACACACAGCACCCAATGTGTGTGTGTGTGTATGGGTGTATATATATATGCGGCATGTGTGTTTGTGCTTTAGGGTGCACACCCTTATGCAATAGGCTGCGCACACCTATGCTCCACAGGTAATTGTCCTGATAGGTTCAGGTGGAGATTAATAGGAATTTTATTCATTCAAAACAGCTGAAAAGGATGTGTGCACAAGTCTAGTGCAAATTGCCACAATGTTAAACTACTACCATGGATCTCTGCAATATTTACTAAATAATAAATGAAATAGGCCTTTAATACTATTTTACAAAGTTTGCTTCATCCTGCTCATGTATTTCATGGGATAAATGTTTTTTTCAAGCCTTCTAGTGTCCAGTTAGTTGCCATCTTATCCTAAAGTTAAAAGGACCACATGATGTCTAATCTGATCTAAAGTGACTACACCCTCAGATAACCATGTAACACCTTTGCAAAAAAATAGTAAAACAACTCAGCATTCCTAACCCATTACTGACATGTAAATATAACCTATAGTAGAAAGAAATATTTTGGCACAAATAAGAGAATGAATAAGTGCAAATAGGAAAAGCTACACTTAGATTGAATGAAGGAATATAAAAAAGAGTGCTATATGCAGGGTTGACTAAATAGGAAAACCAGCCTAAAATTAAATTGAACACAAAACTATATTTTTATATTAGTACATTTTGTGAGCTTTGAAGTTGGCATTTAGTGAGTAAATGAATGCACTGGATCTTGTATGTTGTATGTTGTATTAATTGTACATTATATTAATAAGATATGCATGGTTAGGCAAGCGTAGCCTTTACATATATATTCCCTTGGTTTCTAGGCCCAACTCATGGCCACGTCTCAGTTATATAAATTAACAAAATGTGAGAACCAAATAACACACCTGCTTATCATTTTCTTCACTTTGAACAAACTCCTTTAATTTATTAACTGGTTGTGGTACTGGGGGGAATATCCTTTTAAATAGTCGGAACCTTAAATGAAAAAAGAAAAAAAAAACATTCATACAGAGACATACTTAATAATTAAAATATATTGCTGACATTACAGGTGTAAAACACCATTTAGGTGTGCGGGCCCCCAGAATGATTGGCACTTGTGTGCTGGGGGCTAGTTGCACCCCCAGCACACAAGACTTAGGCAGGCCGGAACATGCCTAAGGTCAATTCTGTGCATAAAAAGTGTCTGTTGTCAGTGTGCACTGCACAGTGCTGAAAGACGTGAAAAAGCTAGAGCTCCCCTCACTCCCTTCCACTTTGTTGGCACTCCATTTCGTTTCCTATTTCTTTTTAGTTATTCAAATGACACTCTCCCTCCCAAAACTCCCCCTTCCCTCACTGGCTCAGTTTGCATGTTAATGTGGGCATTTGTATAACTGCTCAGCCATAATAAAAAAAAAATTAAAAAAAGGAATTTCTTAACATACAGTTCTTGGGTTTATATAGCTTCCAGAGGGAGTATTAAGCTCTGGAATGGGTAATGGAACAGATGGTTTTTACATACTCTTGGTGCCCCTGCTCTGTGAGTAAGCATAGTTTGCCACTTTGTGGCTGGGCTGTTGTTGCAACTGAGCTGAAAAATTTATAGGAGTGTCTACATAGTTTGGCCATTTATTGCCTATTTTAAGCACCTGGAAACTTTTTTTCTTGTTCCACCCATTTTTTTACAACATGAGGCATTTTTTTTCTATGATATCTGTTAACTTTTACTTAGTGGATGCTTTCAGACTGGTTTTCAACAATGATTCTACTCATTACTGGCTGGTGCTAAATTTAAAAAAAAAACGTAGCGCCAGTCTCTGGCTTGGTGCAAAGAGATTAGTGGAACTAAATCCCTATACACCCCACTAAAATAAAAAGGATTTAACATATTTGCTAAATGTTACTTGCCAGTTGTTACTGGTCACAAAGGGTGGAGCGTACAAGCTCAGGTTTGTGTTTTTGTGGTTTTCCAGTATACGCTAAGTATGCAAGTGGTTGGTATCTGTAGCAGCAGCAATATTAACAATTTACTGTGACGATTTAGCTAGATTTAGTTGTAAACCTGGAGGTAATGTGTAGCTGCTACAAGATATCTGCTGTTGATAACATGCTTGTGGCAGTTCTACATCAAGAAGTTTTCAAATGAGCCTACAGTCTGTTTATGCTAATTCTGACTAAACAATGGATAATTTTCTTAGCATCTGTAAACAGGTGTCTTTTCAATAAACATTGCAGAGATTTACCTGAGACACAACACTATGGAAATAAAGGTAACTACAATAGTGCATATAAGTAGTATGATAATAAGGTGGGTAAGCCATGATGATTCCTTTCTCCCTGTAGGAATAAACAAAGAAAGTGTTATCAGAGTACTGCAAGTAAACTTAAAGGAACACTATAGAGTCAGGAACACAAACATGTATTCCTAACCCCTACAGTGTTTAAAACACTAAACTATCGAGCACCACTGTCCCCCTTGCCCCTTAAATATAGTAAAATATTATCTTTATTGTAGTCTGCTGTTGCTGGCTCTGCCCCTGATCTGCCTGCTTGGCTAACATCATGTTGATCTCAGCCAATCACAATACTTTCCCGTAGGAAAGCATTGGTTTGGGTGAGATTGCCAAGGAGGCAGATGAGGGGCAGAGCCAGCACAATCAATACATCTCTATAAAGACATTTCAGTGTCCAGTGCAGACAATTTAACCCTGGGGAAGATTACATGTCCCTTAATAAACAGGTGTTGGTAACTGAAATTCAGGTAGAGTTCTACGACAAAGGTTTGACACTCCCATCATTAATCCATTAATGAAAAACTGAATGTATAGCTAGAAACAAAATAAATTAAACATGCTGTTTTCCTACGTCATCCCAACTTGAAGAAAAAGGTCTACATACTTACCATATGTTAAAGGTTCAGTCCATTCACCCCATCCATTTTTACCACAACGCTCATAATATTTTGCTCTGACTTTTATTGTTAACACTTCATCTGGACTGTGTGTTGGTATTGTAAATGTGTTTTTGTTTTCAATAGTATGGGACTCCTAGAAGTCAGATATAATTAATGCAACTTAAAAAAACTTACAAGAATGTGACAGTAAATACACAGATCAATTAAGCAGTCATTTAAAAAAAATCAACAGAACATTTTTAACACAATTTATTTTAAATAGAGAATATACCAAAGAAATGTAGCTTAAATAAATTCTTTATTAGAAAATATAAGCTCTTGTTGATCTTGTGCCAACTGTAAAGTTTGATGGAGGGGGAATAATGGTATGGGCCTGTTTTTCAGGGCTTGGGTTAGGCTCCTTACTTCCAGTGAAGGGAGAACTTAATGCTTCAGCATACCATGACATATTGGACAATGCTGTGCTTCCAACTTTGTTGCAACAGTTTGGTGAAGACCCTTTTCTATTCCAGTATGAATGGAGATTGCGAGCCAGGCCTTCTCGTCCAACATCAGTGCCTGGCCTCACAAATGCTCTACTGGATGTAAGGACAAAAATTCCAACAGAAACACTCCAAAATCTTGTGGAAAGCTGTTATAGCTGCAAAGGGAGGACAAACTACATCTTTATGTCTATGTATTTAGAATGCAATGTTATAAGAGTCCCTGTTGGTGTAACGGTCTGATGTCCCAATACTTTTGTCCATATAGTGTACTACTTAGTTAATTTAAAAAAAAATAAAAAAAATTAAACCAATCTAATATTTTTAAAGGAACACAGTAGTCACCATAACCAGTTCAACTAACTGAAGTGTTTATGATACCAGGAACCTGTGGGCACCGAGTCCTGTTTCACTGCTAAATTGTGTACACAGTAATTAGCAGAGATGCTCAATCACTGGCAACCCGCAGCCTGACACCCAGTTATGATATGAAACAGTGAATGTCTGATAGCTCTCAGCTGCCTCTTTCAGCCTGTCACTGCCTGCTACCCCTGGTATAGCATGACCTGGGCTATAGACCACATCTGCAGTTTTGTCATCGTTGCTCGTCATTGGGGGACAAGCTGCTGAGGACTGAGCATCTCTGCTATACAATGAGTAAACTGTGGCAATGTGTTACCTGGAGCCCAATAAGTTGAAGTGGTTTTGATAACTGTTCACTCTAATGTGTGCATGCATTGAGCACACACACCATTGTAAGAGAGTGCACAGAGGGTATGAAGCTGAGCCCAGCTCCTCGGGGCGCCTGCCAGAAGTTGGCAGGCCCCACGAGGAGTAGGTCAATGGCCTGTCACAGGGCTCCCAGGAGGTGGTCAGTCTGCCACCTTAGTGCACCCCCAAAGTGAGAGAAAGAGGGTGGAGATACCACTGATATTGGGGAACTGGTAGAGGTTACAAAGTTATGGAGTCCAGTAGCCAGGTCAGCAATGTTTTCTGCCAGAGGTAGCCATTCGTTACCCAGGTGGTTGAGCCCCTGAGCCTTGAATGGCCGTCTGGTCTTAAGCAGAGATGGGAGACTGGAACAGAAAGATGATAATCGTAGGGAGGCAAGCCGAGGTCAGTGGGAAGGAGAAGCAGCAAAGTCAAAATGGTCCAAATTCAGCAACAGGTATGAGAAACAGGAACAAGCTTGATTAGAGAGTACAGGAACCACAATAATCTGGCAAAGGTACAGAGACAGGAAGTGGCTTTTATAGGCCAAGAACCAGACACCTAACCAGACACATCTGAAGAGAGTTGTCACTGATACCATTGCTTGTAGAGTCAAGGTTATTAGATTTCAGGTAAATTTGCAAAAGGCAGGCTGGTGTACTGGTAAGGAAGAGGTTTAGCAGCATGAAATCCAAGGTTCAAAACCCAGCAGAGTTCAGTTCTTCACATATGGCCATATTGAATGCCCCTATTTGTTTGCTGAGATAGATGATTTAAGTAGACTTATAAAATGTAAAAAAATTTTTTTATGTGTGCGCTGTTTTTTAATGTGAATTAAAGAAGGAAAGTTTGACACAAAATATAGCAGGGTTTGGACTGGGAGTCAGGTTCTCTAAGCAGCCTCCTTCAAGTACATGAAGGCTTTTTTCTGATTACCCTCCTGAGACCACCAGCTCCACAACCAGTACTGCTACTATTGATCTTTAGCAGCAAAGTATCATTGGAGAAACCACAGGAAATGTTGTCATTGCTAATGCTACCCCCTCCTAGTCCTTTTAGGCGCCCTAAGAAAGAGAAAAGGTAGAATAGGTACAATTGCAGAATCGGTAGTTTTTCAGTTGTTGCTAGGGGTAAAATAACTGCCTGTCAAAGCTCACCATGACCTGTCATGCTCAGAACCCGGTGTATGTTAGTTAACCAACAGGCGAGCCAAAAGTCCGTTCTTGTAAGAATTTGGTCCTAAAGTTGTCTGTGCCAGAAACTACTGAGGGAGAGCATGCAAGTGCTTAAGAAGAGTCACCATTGTCTGTTCTTGCTGGAGATATTATCAGTCTCATCCCAACACTGCAGTAATTGTATTTAGTCTAGCTCATGAAGTTAGTAGAGTGGAGATAGTAGAGGAGAGTCAGGATTTATCCAGGAGAGGTCCACCTTATTCTCCACCAGCTAGCATGCATTCTTTCTCTAGCTCTCCGCTTTCTCTGGTAGTACCACCCACTTTTACAACCCCTAGTGTACTACCCATTTCTGTGGAGTCTGGTAGAATCTCTCTGAACCACCATTGTTCCCTACTCTTGACCCTCTTAGCTACTAGGATGGAAATGGTATCATGGTGTGATTACACTTATTGGACTTTAACATGTGAATATTTAAGGCAGAATTTATGAACAATGTTTGAGAATTATGCAGTGTTTCTATATGCTTTTAAATTTGAAATAAATGCTACATGTTATACTTACTTTCAAAGTCCTGGGAGAGTCAATCTTCTGAGTGTTTCCTATGGTAGTTACCTACAACAGTGTTTTAGTTAACTTTGGGATGTTCTGATACTTTACAAAGAGGAGTCCGTCTAAAGACATCCTGTGTAAGGGTAGGCACACCTTATTTGTGGCTTGCACTCATCCTGGTTGCCATGGAGTCCAGGAGCCAACCACTCTTGGAAGTGAGCACATGTTTTTAGTAATAGGGAATATACTAAATCCTCAGCACTCACAAATGTTACCTCATCTTATGGAGCAGAAGTCACCTCATCTTCCAGAAGTTTTATCTGACTAAGCTAGTGTAACTTGAGCTATATTTTTATTCTTATTTAAGTAAGGGTTTCTCTTAGGCTTCTAGTTATGTGTGAAAATTCAGCAATGAGTGTATATGCTGTGTGCTGGAATTTAAGATAAATGGAAACGTTGTCAATTAGGTCAATAAGTGGATATTTCCCACTTTTTGCTGTGTCAGCAGTGTGGCAATGCCTGCCACCATTCACTGATGCAACTAGAAATTTGCTGAAGGCACAGCCTTTGCACTCTGGATTTCTATTGCCAGCTAAGGGCTGAGGGAATGCAAAGACTTGAAATAGAAAGTGAGGTGTCAGTTGCCCTCTCACTTTCCTCTCCCACTTTGTTTACTTTTTTATCTCTTTTTTTTCCTTTATTTTATCCCCAATTCCCAAATCTCATTGAAAGTCATACTGTGCCTGTGGTGTGGCAATACACGCTACTTTCTACCAGTGCAGTCAGCTACTTGCTAAGGCACTACATTTCCACTATTGAAGTCTGCTGCTCACACCAAGTACCGAAGGAGTGCAATGACTTTGTCCTGGGGTTAAAACAAGCTAGTGGGTCATAAATTCGCAACTCACTCCCCCTTCCTCTTTTATTTCCTTGTAATCTCTTTTACTTTAGTTTTTTTTCCCATAATTTCCGAATCTCCTTAAAAGTGGTGATACGTTTTCCCCCCGTGATTGCACCTGTGGCATAGCAATGCCAGTTAATCACCAGTTGATGCTTACACAATACATCACACATCTAATTCTCAATCTCTAGAACAGAACAAAGTCCACAGTATCACACACTCACTGACCCATCCAAACACCGGAAGTAGGAATATGAAGAAGACTAACGGAGATGGGAAAGGACTACCAATGGAACTGTAGAAAGTTGATTACAACAGACTTGGCCTACAACAGACCATTCAAAAGAGCTGGCTGCTGTACAGTAAAGTTTATTTATTTCAGTATTGTTGCTATGCCTTGCTTTAAGTATTTTTTTTAACTGGCATTATAATTATGCTATTGTGGCTATGGAGCGATTAGTGCCCATGAACCAAAACAATGTAAGTATATTAAACCATCTGCTAATGGTTTCACGAGGTACAGAAGGGCAATGGCCACTTTCTCTCTGCGCACATTCTACAGTATTATTTGCTACTAGGCTACTACACTAAAGGTAGTGACTGGTATCCTTCAAGAGCCCTGGTGGTAAGTAAGTATAAGTAAGTAGGCTGAGAAGAATTTCTGCTTGGAGCTTCCATTTGTTTGTTAGCCCTATGTAGGTTTAAGTCATTAGCTGAGAAAATTGGATTGTTGTTTTTCCATTATTTAAAATTGTACAACTTGAAAGCAAATAAAATTATTTTAATCTTTTAAGGAGTTATTTAATTCCCAGATCAAATCTTCAATATTCCCTAATTGATAAATAGTACTTTGGTATTCTTACATACTGGTGATTAACTATTCCACATAACGGTACCCAATTAAGGAGGTGTATCTTAAACCCTGAACTAAAAATATATATGTGAGTAGATATGTGAGTAAAACACATCACAACTATTTTATTAGTAACACATATAGCACATTTGGACTTTACCTGATTTATTTGGAGTTCATATTGAAAGCAATGTTTTTTAAATGTGTCACTTGGTTTTTCCCAAGTACATACCAGTCCTTCCAAAGTTTTATTTACTGTCAAGTTTTTTGGTGGATTTAAAATTTCTGAAAATAGATAGTAAGTAAACATTACACCAATAACTATGTTTAGATAAAGTAAAATTAATCTGTTATCCATATATACAACTAAGTACCAACACTGACATTATTGTAAACTGCATACATATGCCTTGTTTTAATTATGTTAACATAAAAACACGCTAATACTGGGGATGATTTTATGGTAACAATGTCTATATCTGTGTATACTTGTTTGTGTCATTGGGGTATAGTGCAGCTTTACTGAGTGCTAGAATATTTTCGTAGTGCTTACCCTATATTGGATTTTCTCAATTTAATTATCTTTACAAATGACTCAATACTGTGACTATTCATTTTTATGGGATTTTTTTGTATTCAAATAATTTGAAAAGTTTTTCCAACAGTATTGAATAATTTGGAAATCAAGCCCATAATGTCAGATCACCAATATAACTATTATTTGTAGATCTGTAACGTCTCTTTTCAAAGGCAAAACAAAGAAAAAAAAATCTATGCAGAGAATATCACAATGTATATTCCGCTAATCAAGGTAATTATTATTACCACTTATGATTTCATTAAAGAGAAGAAAGACTCATTAAACAAAATCAATAAAATGGAAATGATTGCCTCTGAATTAATTCTCAACTATTTTAATAAAAATATATAATGACAAAAAACAAACACAGAAATCATGTATATTACTTCCCATAACAGCCAGCACCACAAATAATGACTCGTATTGAAACAGAACCAGTAGGCATCAATCAAAATTGAGGTGCACCCAAATATTTTATATGAGGCAAGAGGTGTCACTCATTTTTCAGATAAAGATAAAAAAAAAAAAAAGCTGAGGGGCATGGCTTGTCTAATGGAGTGGATGGATGTGTGAATGCACACAATGTAGCTTTAAGCATGTGGCTTTAACCTGATTACAGCATTACATTTTGAGTTTAATGGATTTGTACTATGTGACATAAACTTACAAATTTTTTCAAATCATTGATCAACGGAATCTGGATGTCAGAACAAATCATATGGAAACAAATCATATGGAAACTATGGAATTTGCAGAGTATGCAGAAGAGCACAACAGTTTGGCAGGCTGCCTGCAACATATGGAGACATAACTTGAGGCATTAGAGAGTACCTAGGTACCAATTAAATAACTTAGACTATTGGACGTACCAGAAACCTTTTCTAACTACCTTCTACCCTAACACTAATTTGCTTTAGGCCCCTGCCAAATCTTTAATCCTGATATAGCCAATTATATATTTATTTTAGACCGTTTACACTGATTGGCTCGACCTAAACACTATCAGGTGTTTTAAGAGATGTGCGTTTAATTTGTAATACTTTCACATAAAGGAATTGCTTTTCTGAGCTAACTGCTCCATTAAAGATTTGCCACAGGAATATGCCAAAATCTAGGTGGTCGTGGATAATTTGGCATGCCACCTTAAGCCGTAAGAAACCATTCCAGTCCAACACAGAGTCACTGAGGAAACATCACAATCCATATTGCTGGGTATGCCCAATACACCTGTTGGGTCATCAGAACGGATTAACTACAGTTCTATATTCTAAGGAGAAAGGAATGTCTGCACTAAAATGTTGGAATCTACTGCCTGATTTTCCAGAAATGGATCTCTCAAGCAGTCACCTTTATCATTTGAATAGAAACAGGCTCACAAATGATCTGCTTTTCTGTACCTTCATCGGGTTGAATGTTTCCACAATACCGTTTATGTTCATTTTTATTTCACATGGCTTTTAGCTGGACTTTCTTCCAAATTTTGGACTGTGTTACCACCTTATATGTGTTTGTGATTTATTTAATTTAATTGGTTGCTGACAACTAGGGCTTATCATGTTTCTCTTCGGTGAGGTTAATTATACATTATTCTTGATTGCTACAATGTTCGTTTTTTTATTACAGAAAAATAATACATTAATCTCACTGTCACCCCAAACCTTTGAGAGTGGTCAACATTTGTTCTGCCGCTAGTAACATAACCTTTTTGTTCTTTATACAGATGGCACTTAATGCCTAATATACTGTCTCACATAAGACCATGTTACTCTAACCAATGCTGGGGATGTAATACAGGTTTAGCAGACACCTTCCACATAGGTTCCACATAGGTTGACTTCTGCATGGCATTTTAACTGTAAATGTAAAACTACTCTCAGCTTTTACTGAAATAAAACAGACATATTTGTATGCTGTGAGGACCCACAAGAACAAAGATGCCCCCTATGTACAGGTTTCATCATGTTTTGGAAAGTAACAGGGTCAAATAAAAAACTTGCCCATTGCAATTTTACACACTGAAATTTGCCAGGTTGGTTTGTTGCCTTTGAGATCGTACTATTCTTTACATGCTCTTGCTTAAAGGGAAACTATAGTGCCAGGAAAACAAACTAATAACCCCTTCTGTCACTTACCCCTTCTGTTCCTCAGTGCTGGCTCAGCTCCGCCCATGTGCCTCCCCCACAGACGTCTGCCGGCAGGGGAGACATAATGCGCATGCACAGCAATAGCCACATTCGCATTAGGATTTCCCCATAGGAAAGCATTATTAAATGCTTTCCTATGGGGATTCCGGTGAGGCTGGAAGTGCTCCCACATAGCGTGAGGACGTCAAGTGTCATTTAGACGACCAAAAGTCGTCTAAGCACCCAGAAGTCCCTCTAGTGGCTGTTTGGTAGGCACTGGATGAGGAGTTAACCCTAGCAGGTAATTATTGCAGTTTATAAAAGAAACAAAACTGCAATAGTTACATGCTTAGGGTTAAGGGTGATGGGAGTTTGCACCCAGACCACTTCGATGAGCTGAAGTGGTCTTGGTGCCTACAGTGTCCCTTTAAGTATGAAAACTTGAGAGAGATGGAGGGGAACAAAACTTGTGCGAACTGGTTGACAATGAAATTAGTTAAGGTAAAGCTGAGTGTGCACACTATGAAAATGCTCTTGCTGCTTCAGTCTCTCCAACACTGTGGCATGTTCCCTTTCTTCTAAACTCACTGCATACACCTTTTCTCTGTCCCAGACTGTATAATATGAGCTTCTTCCTGCTAGTAAGAAGGTAAGGAGAGAAGTGGACAAGTGAGTTCTAGGGGACAGTCCTTAGAAAGCATGGAGCGAGCACATCTTTAGATGAATTTATGCCAAGCTCAGTGTGCTGTCTGCATAGTATACCCTTTGTTACCCTTTGCAAACATGCATTCACACCAGGCTGACCTTCTAATTCCTGTGGCAAATTTTTGGGGGCATTTTTGGTTCTGGTTACGTGATTCGCATTGGTGGAGTGAGCCACCCTTTTACCCCATGCTCACTGTGCCTAGAGAGGTATCAGCTACACCTCACTGACAAGACCCAATAGAAAGTCGAAACGATTGGCTGGGGTTGCTGTATCTCTCGTGCAGAGGGAACTTCTGGACTCCCCGTGTGGGTGGGACCAGTCTAATAGACTTCAGATATGTTCTCTCTGTAATGGCACAAGTGAGCAAAATTATTTTGAGACCTGAGCGGGGAGTTACTGAAAGGCAAGCTATTGCATCTCTCTAGGCTTTTGTCCATTCTCAGAGTTCTCATATCCCTTATTTTTGCTTAAATAAAAATAACGCAACATAGATTCATGCACCAGCACTGGGTGTTAAATTCCTCATATATGTATGATCTAAATTAATTTGGAAGTTAACGCTAACCCTATACTAACTCCATCCCACGAATGCCATACCAACCCTACCCCTAACCTTATGGTAACATTCACTTTACCGTGTACCTTCCCTAACCTTACCCCTACACTCTCCCAAACCCTAAAACAGCATTACCCTTTCACATTATTCCTTACCTTATTCTAACACTAACCCTACAACTTACCCTAACCTTAAGCCTACCCTAAACATACCCCTAAGGAAACCCTGTGCTAATAACAGTATTCATATAAGCAGATCAGTTTCCTAGTTAAAACAATAGAGAATAGACCTTGGCTTTTAACTTCTATCTGTTTTCAGCATTACAGGGAGATCCACGTAATTCTTAAACTCCAGCAAAGCCCAGCACTGATCACAAACAGCATAGAAGCATACATTTCAGACCCTGGGGTCATCCTTGAGCAGCGTGCAGCCCTAGAATCACTGTGGCTGAGCATGATTGATAATCTAAATCCACCCCTTTTGGTTGCTCATAAATTAATCCTACGGTTAGCTCCATCATGTTTAGTCTATACTACAAATGGTCGTTGATTGTCTTCTTGTCTTTTCTATTATATGGATTGTCATGTGAAGTCTAAGGTTGCACAGGAAAGAGAAGTATGGACAGTTTGACCATGCTACAAGAAGTACAAAAATAACTGAGAGGGGCTGAGGGATATAATAGAGGGATTGGGAAGGTAAAATCTGGTCTCTCCCTTGCAGGTTAGGGAGAGATATTGAGGGTGGTCAGAGATAATGAGGGGCTGGGAATGATATTGGTGATCTGGTATAGATAATGAGTCCTGGGGAATGATAATGAGAAATAATAATAACTGTGGGAATTGTGGCATTCTAACTAAACATTTTTTGTGGAACCTATAAAATGAACACAAACCTCACTGATCACTCCCTCTAGACCAGGGGTTCTCAACCCAGTCCTCAGGACCCCCTACCAGTCCAGGATTTGGGGATTACCTGGGTGTGTCTAAGGTGTTTAGGAAAAGGGAAAAAAACACCTTAGACTCTAAGGTGTTTTTTTATCTTTCTAAACACATTAGACACACCCAGGTAATCCCTAAACCCTGGACTGGTAGGGGGTCCTTGTGGGCAAGGTTGAGAACCCCTGCTCTAGACCAAAGAAAAAGTATGATAATGGTGCTGTGAAAAAAGAGGAAGCAGAAGACAACACGATTATACCTGTACTATTTTGTTTGGTTTACTAATTACTGTATAATCAAAATGTTTCATGGGAAGCTTCATATTACCTTTGTCAACAGGTTTAAAGGATGCATCTGTGAACATGATCTCTTTTTCATTACTTGTTCCTGTTACTGCTATGTAGACTGTGCTGGTAGTGTCAATATTTGATACCTCTAAAAAACATTTGATTGCTCTTCCACGTGAATCTGTTCCATATCGAGGACATAGTAACTTTTTGCTTTTTTGGCTGGATAATAAAGGAACGTACAATAAGTAAAATGAATATACAGTTAAATGTTATTTCATACCTGCAAACATTTCAAATGGACATTGAGGGACACAATCATTTTAGGGGTGTGAGTGGGGGAGTGGACAAGGTTGAGGCTGTTCTGATATATATTATGTGTGTTATGTATGTTAGTAATGGCAAAAGTTAGCAAAAAATTTTTTAAACCTGATCGGTGACAAACTGAAAGGCAAGCTAGTGAGTTTCTCTCAGCTTTTGCCCATTCCCAGAATTCTCATATTCTCTGTTTTTGTTTCAATACATTTTATTGGGCTCTCCATAAACTCCTTACATGGATTCCGGGCTCATTGTGCCTAGAATAGTATAAGACAAGGCCCAAAAGACAAAACAATGGTCGGGGGTTGCTGTATCTCTTGTGCAGAGAGAACTTGCCAGCAGAGAGAGAACTGCTACCTCTTTTTTTCACATCAACATTAGCATACCTTTTCTGTGGTCTAGAGGGAGTGTTCAGTAAGATTCTGGACTGCCCTTATATGTCGAATCAGTCTGATATGCAAATATTATAAGTTCTGTTTGTAATGACACAAGTGAGCAAAAATATTTTTGAGACCTGAGCGGGTACTAACCGAGAGGCAATCTACTAAGTTTCTCTAAGCTTTTGCCTATTCTCAGAATTCTTGTATTCTCTGTTTTTGACTTAGTAATATTTTTTCCAGCTAAAATGTTATTAGTCAAGAACAGTGTATCTTATTTAAACATACTTATTTCTAAACAAATGTATTGCAGTTTAAATACACATTACTGTGATATGCATTGCTGTGAAGCTCTGTTATACACTTAGACACACTAACAATATGGACGTCCTGGAAAAGATAGACATTTGGATAGAAAATAGGGACAGCGGAATTAAGGCCGAAAATGGGACTGCCCATCCTAAATAGGGAAATTTGGGAGATATGTGATATAATCCAGCATAGTTACTTACGTTAGGCTAAAATTATAGATGACATCATTTGGTGCTTCTCTGCCAACATCCCAGGAGCAGTTCATATAGAAAACATTGTACACAGTACATGATATGTTTTCAGCAGACATGTTCATATCTCCTAGAAATATCAGAATTGTATTTATTAAATACAACAGCAAGGTTCACTATTCACTAAAGTGAGAATTGTCAAGAACTCAGTGAAGTGAATTTCAAATTCAGGGCAAAAGCCAAAGTTTAAACATTCTACAATTCTCCAATCTGTGGTTCCAGTTCAGTATCTTTGTCCTTAAAGGGATACTATAGTACCAGGAATGCAAAGCTGTATTACGTGCACTGTAGCTCCCTCTGCCTTCCCCCCTCCCTTCCCCCTCCCCCGCAGTAAATAAAGGGTTAGAAACCCTTTATTTACTTACCTGATTCCAGCATCAATGTCCCTCAATATTTGGCTCCACCTCCTCTGACATTCCTCAACAAGCGGACGCTGAAGCGTGTAGAATGCAACACTCATTAGGCATTAACATAGGAAAGCTTTGAATCAATTTGAACTTGTGACAATTCTCACTTTAGTGAATAACACTGAAAATATTACAAGTAAAACTTATAACTCCTCCTAACACTTATATTTCAATCAAAGGATTCTCGTTGCCAATTAAGATTTCTGTTACCCATCTCCTTGAATTCATAAACAATCTTTTGACATTTTAAATTCCATGCAAGAGAACGTGTGGGACCCTCCCTAGAGACTTGAGACATATGCCAGTAGTCACCTTACAATGTACAATATATTCCCTCTTAACAGACTAGAGATAAACTAGGTTATTTACTATTTGATTGGGTAGGCTGAATTCTGACCACATGTGGCTTTAGTAAATCTGAAAATTTCCATCCCAATCAACTGGCAATTTTCACCAGATTTTGTCATTTTAGTGAATTATCCTGTAAGTAATCAATCAATGTAAACACGTTAACATTATTCGAATTTTATTACATGACAGGAGGCTTCATATTTTGCATGACTTTCTTTACTCATGCTTCCAGCAGCACAAGTCAATCATCAAACTTTAAACCAATCATAACAGTCTGCATAACACATATAAAGCCCTGTATGTCACATGACTTCCTCTTTCTTTGCTGCTTCCAGCCAAGACACAGGTCAGAGTATTAGCTCTCTACTGTTTTTCTATATATGCAATGCTATTTATCTTGTGGTCCCTTTTAAATCATTTGGGCACTATACTGTGTTTTGCCAGTCTGTCACCCCCTTTTATTCTTCTTTTCCCCTTTACCTTTTCCCTCTAAACCCTAAAGGACTTATAGCTGCTGTTTGCCATCCTGCTACTGAGATCAGTTTTTCTGTTGTTTCTGACCTGTTGGTTTCGCGCGGTTCGCAGCATTTTTACCGCGATCGCGCGGGACCACCAGGTCTCTTCTTAGTCCCAGGGTACTGAGGGGTGGGTGGGGGGGCACGAGGGGGTGCCATCCGATACCGTCGGTCCACGATCGCGGACCGCGATCGCGGACTGCGCGGCAAATTTGCGCGCGGACGGCGGCCATCTTGGATCTCGCGATACCGCGAGATCCTCGGCGGCCATCTTGGTTTCGCCAGTTCGTGATTCCCACGAACTGGCACATAGATTATCAAACGTTTTTTGCCGGTATTAACAGTGTAATTTATTCTACATCATAAATGGAAGGATTGTATGTGGGGTCATACATACAGGCTATATAAGTGGTCACAGTGCTGGGCTGGAAAGACTGCACTGTGGATCTATATGCTGCCAGACACTTAGCCAGCAGGATAACTCCCATCAGGCTCAGACTACATAACTAAACAATTGGATGAACACAAGGGTGTCTGATTCAGACATGTGGAAACTCTGATGACATACCCACAAGACACATGAATCAATAAAATAAAAATTAAAATAAATAAATAAATAAATAAATAAAAGTACGCTTTATTGTATGCGGCACCTCCATAGTACAACTGGGGTGATCCTCGCAACTCACAGTGGCAATACCTTCCACAAATTTACTTACAAGGGTGAAATCATTACAAGCGTACTGAGGTCTTTGATACCTCACATTACCGGGCTCCGTCCCGACCATTACCGGGCTCCGTCCCGACCATTATCCGGGCTCCGTCCCGACCATTACCGGGCTCCATCCCGACCAATACCGGGCTCCGTCCCAACATTAACGGCCGTACACCCCGGTCGATAAGAGGGTGACCCCCTCTACAAACCACTAGTCAAACCCCTAGTGGCAGTTAAGACAGGGTACCTGGGTGAACCCCAGTTGTACGTGGAAGCCACTGTGTAACCATATACGCACTGACGTATACTCTGTCTCCCCACAGATGGGAAAGAACAAGCAGACATAATGTCGGACACTACCCCGCCATCAGCAGTAGACTTCCAGGCAATGATCAATGCCGCAGTGTCAGCATCGGTGGAAAAGGCGCTGGCCAAGATGATAACACAGTCACCGCCGGAGTCGGCGGGCACCAGACCTCCATCAAAAAAGGAGGATAAAGATCCGACACAACGTAAGCCGGAGGCAGCGGCGTCCAAACGCCACTGGAAGGGCTCCAGTATGACTCTCCCAAGATACGAGGGAGGAATTCTACATAAGCGGAGCCGCCAGTCAAGACACCTGGATCGCTCCCCTACACAAGACCCCTCATCAGGGGATGAGGGACCATCATCGCCTTCGTCGTCTGAAATAATGGACGAATGGAGGGCAGAGAACTCACCCTCGGAGGAGGAGGAGGATTGGCAGGACATACCGCAGGAAGGCGGATAGTTCAGCCAGAGTCAAGAATGGGCAAGCCACTCCGGCAGCAAAGGATCCCACAAACCGAGCATAGACGAAGACGGGGTGTTCCTGGACGAGACGGGCAACCCCATGTTCGACCCTCGCCAGATACGACACCCCAGATCGTCCGAATGGAACCTGCTGGACCATCTGACCCAATTTATACATTTCTGGCTACGGAAGCCGATGGACAAGGAAGTCCAGGCTAAACTTAAAGCAGAATGCCCACGTCCCGTACTGCCTGACAAAATTGCCATCACACCGGAGTTTGACACCACAGTAGGGGTGTTTATGTCCCGCTCGGGCAGAGACCCACGGAAGGGAGTTGAAAAGGGTATGAAATCGGTCCAAGACAAAATGCTTGACATGATAGGCCCGCTGGCGAAGATCCTATACTTCGCTGACCTGGCACTTACTCAGGGGACACCCCTCGAAGCGCACGATATCAGAGAATGGGCGCAGCGAGCGATCTATCTCCTGGGAAATTCAAACGCCGCCATGTGCGCAGAAAGACGTAAGGCGGCTCTATTGAAGATAGACACCAAACTCTTGGATCTGGGAAAGAAGGAGCTAGGTCCGCGGGCAGACGGGCTACTCTTTGGAGAACCTTTCCTGGCGGAACTAAAGAAGCACGTCGGCTATTTACTACATTAAATAAGGCCCAATCCTCCATCAGACAGGTCTTTCGGACCCCTCAAACAAACCGGAGTGTTTTTGGCAGGGCTGGTCGGCAGAGGGGTCGGGCCACCAGCCGCTTCTGGCCATCAGGCCCCAGCCGTCCATACGCAACTCAACAGTTTTTTCCATCGACAAGAGCCACATTCACATGGGGATCCTTCCGTACCAGAGGCACTCGGAGCAGAGGACGGGGACGATTCAACTCAGGTGAGCACGAACTGTCTTCCGTTATGTCATTCTGGTGTAACTGCTGGCAGGCTGTCCCTTTTTCCACAGGAATGGGAACGCATCTCCACAGACGCATGGATCCTTCAGACCATACGAGGGTAAGTGATAGAATTCACCCAGACACCATGCCAGACCAGACGACCACGGCCTATACGGGCGTCCGAGAATCAGATACGCATCATAGACACGGAGATAAGAGCCCTGTTCGCAAAAAGAGCGGTGGAATTCGCCGCAAACGACCAAGGTTACTTCAGCAACATGTTCGTAGTCAGGAAAAAGACGGGAGACTATCGTCCAGTTATCAACCTGCGAGAACTCAATGGATTTGCGGCTTATCGCCATTTAAAAATGGAAGGTATTCACCTCCTGAGGGACCTATTGAACGAACACGACTGGTTCACACGTCTAGACTTAAAAGACGCATACCTGTCGGTCCCCATGGCAAGAGAGAGTCGTCCCTTCCTCCGGTTCATCTGGAAGGGCCGCCCGTGTCAATTCACATGTCTCCCATTCGGACTCAGCTCGGCTCCATGGTGTTTTACGAAACTCCTCAAACCAGTCATGGCACATCTGAGAGGAAGGGGATACGTTGTCTCATCTACCTGGACGACCTGTTGATCTTCTGCGAATCAAAATCCAGAATTCAATCTCAGATGAGATTTACCATTCATTTTCTGGAATCGCTAGGATTTGTAGTGAACAGAGAAAAATCAGCATTGACACCATCACAGATAGTCCAGTTCCTCGGGTTCGAGATAGACTCCAAATCGGGAGTTCTACGCCTCCCCGCATCCAAGATAGCGGCCATTCGCAAGGAAATTCGACGCATACTCAGGAGAGACACCATACTTCTCAGACTACTAGCGAGGATAGTAGGCCTACTATCCTCATCAATACAGGCGATCTTCCCGGGCCCGCTCCATTATCGGGCCATGCAGAGGCTGAAAGCTCACTACCTACGGGCAGGACTCACATACGATCACTGGATTCCCGTCTCCACAGAAGCTCGGACGGAACTTCGATGGTGGCTACTCCACATGGAAGCCTGGAACGGCAAAGCCATCTTCGGGAAGAACCCGGACTTTGTATTGGAGTCGGACGCGAGCCTTTGGGGCTGGGGAGCCCACTGCGCCCACACGTCCACAGGAGGTCCATGGTCCCAAGAGGAACAGGGTCTCCACATCAACTGTCTGGAACTGATCGCGGGATCATTTGCGATTCGCAGTCTGGCCAAGGACATGACGAACTGCTGCATCTTACTACGCATGGACAACATTTCAGCGGTCCAATACATAAATCGCCTGGGGGGAGCACGATCAAAAAACCTGACAGAGGCGACGAAAGAGATATACCAATTTTGTATTCCCCGCAACATTTCAATCAAGGCGGAATACCTACCGGGAATCAACAATATCACGGCGGATTGGTTCTCTCGACACTGGAGAGACGGCAGCGACTGGCGACTGGACACGTCGATATTTTCAGCGGTGAAATACATCAGGGGACCACTGGTCGTGGACCTGTTCGCGTCCCGGACGAATACACAGCTACCGAGATATTACAGCTGGCTGCCGGACCCTCAATGCGAAGCGGTAGATGCTTTCCTACAGCAGTGGCCCCCGAAGGGAGCGTACGCATTCCCACCATTTGCGATGATAGCGAGAGTGATCCATCGCATCAGAGTGACCAAGATTTCGATGATACTCATCACACCATTGTGGAGAAGTCAGGCGTGGTTTCCGGAATTATTAGCCCTAACACAGGACCATCGCCTACTTCTGCCATCGTTCCCCTTTCTACTGACAGATCCGCAAGGGGAACCACATCCACTAATACTACAAGAGAATCTGGAACTGGTAGCCTGGAGTCTTTCAGGGGAACCTGGTCCGTCGAAGGTCTATCGCAACCAGCTAAAGACCTTTTATGGGATTCCTGGGCACCGGGTACCCGACGCAGTTACATATCAGCATGGAATACATGGACCCGCTGGTGTGTGGGAAGGGATTGTGATCCCTTTACAGCATCTATTCCCACAGTGGTGAATTATTTGTCAAACCTCTTCACGGAGGGAAAATCCTATCGTTCCATCAACGTAGCACAATCAGCGATTTCAGCGGCACACGTGCCAATACAGGGTTCCCCGGTGGGTCAGGATCCTTTGGTATGTCGCCTGCTGCGAGGCATCAAACTGTCCAGACCACCGGAACCTAAGTACAATCATATGTGGGACGTAGAGGTGGTCCTCAGTTTCCTCAGGAATTGGCCAGACAACGCAGACTTATCCCTATGTCAGCTGTCGGACAAACTCAGTTTACTGCTATGTTTGGTCTCTTTTCGACGAGTTTCGGATGTACGAGCGTTCGACGTGGACGGTTTCTCTATATAACCAGAAGGGGTTACCTTCACGGTGTCTAGAAGAACTAAAACGAATTCGACATCTATATTTTACCCCTTTTTTCCTACGGTTCCCCGTTTATGTGTAGTTTCCACACTTACTCGCTACGTGGAGGTTACTGCAAACCTTCGTGCTTTTAATAGATGTCAACTGTTGGTGTCATACACCAAACCTTATAAACCGGTTACCACCACTACACTGGCGCGATGGGTACGTTGGATCCTATCCTTAGCAGGTGTGGAAACCTGTTTCGGAGCTCACTGGGTCAGGGGCGCAGCCGCATCGCGAGCGTTCTCGGCGGGAGCGTCCCTAGCGGATATATTACGTTCCGCGGACTGGACACGGGAGGATACTTTCCGGTTATTTTATTTTCGCCAAACCACACACGCATCTTTCTCACTATTACCTCAGCTTTAAAAATTCAAAATATGAAGCCTCCTGTCATGTAATAAAATTGTAGATTATGCTAACGTAGTGTACTTATAATCTTAATTTTAATAATGACAGGAGGCGAGTATTTTCCCACCCTCCACTCCCGTTTATATGGGTTGTCTTCTGTCAACGTTTCTATAGATCAGCTATAACTACTATAGTTTTATCAGGAGGATAGGGATAAAGAGTTTTGAGGTAATAGCTGAATTTTTTCTGATATTATAGTTAATGGTTAATAGATGAGGATAGACTAATAATACTGGAATTCATTATAGTATATTAGATAGATTAACATTTATGATACTATGTATGGATAGATATGGTAACGATGATATCATGTGGACATAAGTCTACTTCCATCCTCTTACACTCGTTTCTGTTTTTTGCAGCGTGATGGCCGTTATGGGTTCCGGATAAGACACATCGGCTGTGGAAGTTCTCGAATCAAGTTCCAATACCGTTATGAGTTATCAGTTTGAAGCTACCATGGAACAAGTTTGGACTGTTTTATGTTTAAGAACTTTGGGTTATTTCGGGACACTACATGGACTAATCTCTCACCAAAGAAAGAGGAAGTCATGTGACATACAGGGCTTTATATATGTTATGCAGACTGTTATGATTGGTTTAAAGTTTGATGATTGACTTGTGCTGCTGGAAGCATGAGTAAAGAAAGTCATGCAAAATACTCGCCTCCTGTCATTATTAAAATTAAGATTATAAGTACACTACGTTAGCATAATCTACAATTATTACTATAAAATGATCTGTCTAGACACCAAAAACACCAGCTTAATTAAGTGGCATAGATTGTACCCGGTATTCTCAGTGCTCAATGTTTTCTGATGTTTAGTGTTTACCTTACTTTATTTTTGCAACATTTGCCACACATCCACTGGTTGTCAATCACTCACTGTTTTTTGTCAGAATGGAAAAAAATCAGGAGAAGACAACAGAATTATGACCACATTAGCAATTCTCAGCTTTATTAAAACCAAATGTGGTCAGGATTCGGTTGGTCCAACCAATTCTGTAACATGCGTTTGGATGAGTTCAGAAAATCACTATTATCCCTCATGGCAGGCAATGATAAACCGAAAGCCTCTGTCAGGATGCACATTCTCATATTATCATTCACTTGATTTTTACAAGTGAATTAATTAATTTGAAGAACTATTAGTTTGCTGGCAGTGCTAGAATCCAGTGGGATTAATTAACCCTTGGTAATGCAAAGGTTAACCATGTGGCGGCTTGCCAGTGCTTGCTAACAAGCCACGACATGAAACATATAAATAAATAAAAATCCTATTGGGGTCAATAATTCGCTCATATTTTTAAGGTAATGTGCTGGAATCTGGAAGGTAGGCGCATATCTACGAAATATTTAAATCTAGCAACTGGATGTATTGACCCAATGGAGGACCTATTGTCCCCCCTCTGGGTCCTCCCACATGCCAGCAGGTGAGTCCTAATATTTATAAAATAGCATGGACCAGTTGTTCCCTCCCACTATGTCCTCACCGGTATGTCACAGGCCCCTTCCACTGGCTGTCTAGTCACTAGTTCTTAGCACTCTGTTCCTGTGTGTCCAACTTGTCTGGTTACAACTACATGTCTGTTCGTCCACCCATTGTAAAGCGCTGCGGAATTTGATGGCGCTATATAAATAACATAATAATAATGTCCCATCGGCCAGATAGCAGATCACAGGGTCATATGGATGCACATTACCTCCATTATAGCAAAAATTATTGACCCCAATGGGATTTGTATTGATATATCTTATCAGTCCAACATGGTTTACGTTACTCATTGTGTTAGCACTACTTAGTCGAGGTTTCCCTTGTTTGTGTATCCAATGTACTTTCTTGCAACACTGTTGCTCTTCGGTTTTGCTGCTGTTTCATTACATTATTACAAGGGCTCGAGATAATAAAGAGTATAGATAATAAAGATAGTTCTTTTCCCAAGTTAGACTTGCCAATTCCCAGAGCCAGTATTATATTTCCTGATTATATACTCTACCTGATATTAGGA
Organism: Pelobates fuscus; assembly: GCF_036172605.1. Taxonomy (NCBI): domain Eukaryota; kingdom Metazoa; phylum Chordata; class Amphibia; order Anura; family Pelobatidae; genus Pelobates; species Pelobates fuscus. Next base: position 116,377,284 of record NC_086317.1, read on the forward strand.
ACGGGCTCTGTGTAAACCACACCTATATTTGTACACCATGATATATATACATATATATATATATATATATATATATATATATATCATATATTTTTAGTTGTATATCTTGTGGCCTTTGTTTCTGTGTACACTTGTCAATAAATTAGTTTATAGGAGACTTATATCTCAGTACTGTGGACTACTTTTTTTCGCTGCTACCACAACAACCTCTCTTTTTTAAAGAGATACTCCAATAAAGGTTAAGTTTTTACAACCATGAATTCTCTGAATTACTATAAATATTTGTTTTCTTATTTTTATGTCTTTATCTTTTGGTGGTCAGGGTACTGGTACTACTCTTGTTCTTAAAGTTATTGGGTTTATGCCCATTTTGCCCTTCCACCCTCATCATATTTTTCTCCCACCTTCTTATAATAAATGATTTATGTATCTTCTTTTACTATTTTATTCAATAAAGTGAAAATTCAAGATGAATTTCACGTTCAATATAAAAATAGCTTTACTGGAAACATTCCATACGTTAGCTATGGTTCCAGTTTGGCTACTTTGGCCTTAAATGTGAAATTTACTTTTTTTTTCTATTTATAATTTTTATTGAATTTTGATAAAACAAGAGACATGTGGGCTACAAAAACAGGAAAAGGGAAGGGGAGGGCAATGGGTAACATCATAAGATCATTTAATATTCCGTACAATATAATTTTATTGTCCAAACAACATATACATAGCATGTTTACTGTACGTGATTATAGCAGGGTCTCATGTGGAAGTAACTGGGTGATCCCTCTCTCAATAAATAGTGAGTTCGGTAGTAGAGGATGGGTATTGGCGGAGGGAGGGGGGTAGGGTGGGTAACCAGGGGTTTTCAACATTTCCTGTCAACCTATAATTTCTTGCGTGTAACATCGTACTTGTGTCATCGTACATGGTGTCACCTAATTGCCTTGTGGGTGTAGTACAGCATGTATGTGGTACCTCATGTATCACCTCTTTATGTGTGCGAGTATGTGTCTGTCTATATTCAAGCTTGTGTTTGACCTTGTGTTCCTTATATATTTAAAATTTAATTTTTTATTTTTTTTTAAGTTTTGGGGTCCCGCAGGGGTTGGAGAGATGTTCATTCTCTAACTTATGGTTTGAAGTGGGGGGCACTGCTTGGTCTCCCTGGGTGGATTTTGTTGGTTATCTCTATGTGGTGTATATTTTGAACCATGGTTTCCAGGCCTCTCGAACTTTTTGTGATTGTTTAGTGGAAGTAGTGGACATTCGTTCATAAATATGGTATTGGTGGATTTTGTCCATCAGTTATTGTCTGGCGGGGCAGGTGGTCTGTTTCCACCAAATTGGCTACGAGGTTTCTAGCTGCTAGAATGATTAGCATCACCACTTGCTTAAGGGGTTTGGTCATAGAGGTGGGAAGGAGCAGAAACAAGCAGACTGAGGGGTCGAGAGTGATATTGTTGATATTTAACAACTTGAGGATGCCTTTAACATGGCCCCAGAGGGGTGCCAAGACTGGGCATTCCCACCAGATGTGAATCATTGTGCCTTTTGCCTCTATACATTTCCAGCAATCTGCTGGGACTGTTGGGTAAATCTTGTGCAATCTACTAGGTGTTAGGTACCATCTATAGACCAGCTTCCTATGAGCTTCTATGTGTGAGTAGCAATTAGTGAGTGCGTTGAGGGATTGTAACCAGTCGTTACCAGATGGCGAGGGTGTGTATTCTGTTTGCCATTGTTGTTCATAGGAAGGGGTTTTTGTGTCAGTGTTGCTCAACAGTGTGTTGTAACAGAGAGAAAATGTATTTTGTGGGTGAAAGCCAGCAGTGATCATATATAAGATCCAGTGAGTGGGGGTCAGAGAGTGCTATATCAGATTGTGTGAGTATTTTATAGGTGGCAATTCTTTTTAGTTGGAGGTACTGAAAGATGGAGGAGTTAGGTAGGTCGTATTTTTGCTGGAGGTCTGGGAAAGACACGAGCTGTTGGTTTTGGTATGTGTCTGCTATGTGTATAATACCATGCTTTTTCCAGGAATTCATTGTCAGCCCTGAGGCTAGTGAATTCAGGGCTGTTATTGGGGCTCGTGGATGGAACCTGTTAATTTTTTTTTGAGTGTGGTGTAAGGAGTCCCATTGTTTAATAGTAAGAACCGAGGTGTTAAACAAGTGAGGCGTGCTTGGTCTAATTTGTGCAGGTGTCCATAATATCGTTACCAGGGAGCTTCCAGGTGTCCTAGTATGTTCCATGTCCACCCATTGGAAAGTCCCTTTGGGGGCGTGAAGTTTAATTGCGACCTCTAGGAGGGAAACCATTATAGCTGACTGTGGATTTGCCAGCAGGGAGACTGTCTGAAATGTCAGACAGTCTCCGTGCTGGTGGGAGTTGTAAAAAAAATAAAAATTAGACATGTGTAAAATTAAATTAGAAATGTATTTATATATATAATATATATATATAATATATGTACATATTATATATATGTAACGTCATACAAAGTGTATTTTAATATTAATATAAGTACATATAATAGTATTAAAATACACTTTATTTACAGGCCTACCGTATCGTCGGTCTCGGCACACCACAACCGACTTGCTCCCTTTATACTATCCTACGCTTATGCTGGATCCTTACTCCATATACGGCTATTTGCCCCTTACACAAGTATTAAGGCCTTTTGGCCTGTATTTGTGGGAGGGGCTTAAATTAATTCACTCCCCTATATAAGGGACACCGCTCATATCGCTTGAGGTCAGCATCAGAATGACCCTCCCACCCACTCCTCATTTCAACACTTTCTCTTTTCTTTCCATTTACTTTACTTTCTTACTCCTTGGTGGGCCCTCTTTATTTACAGGCCTACTGTATCGTCGGTCTCGGCACACCACAACCGACTTGCTCCCTTTATACTATCCTACGCTTATGCTGGATCCTTACTCCATATACGGTATTTGCCCCTTACACAAGCAGACTGAGGGGTCGAGAGTGATATTGTTGATATTTAACAACTTGAGGATGCCATTAACATGGCCCCAGAGGGGTGCCAAGACTGGGCATTCCCACCAGATGTGAATCATTGTGCCTTTTGCCTCTATACATCTCCAGCAATCTGCTGGGACTGTTGGGTAAATCTTGTGCAATCTACTAGGTGTTAGGTACCATCTATAGACCAGCTTCCTATGAGCTTCTATGTGTGAGTAGCAATTATTGAGTGCGTTGAGGGATTGTAACCAGTCGTTACCAGATGGCGAGGGTGTGTATTCTGTTTGCCATTGTTGTTCATAGGAAGGGGTTTTTTAATTACAATAAAAAAATACATAAAATAATAAAATAAATAAAATATTGAAACAAAATTTAATATAAATTATATATTTATATGTAATTTCATTCTAACTGTATTTTGTTATTAATATATATATATATTGGTAACAAAATACACTTATAATGACATTCTATATATATCTATCTATATATAAAATACAAATAACCGCAAATATATATATATATATATATATATATATATATATATATATATATCTATATATATATATAGTAAATACATATAATTACATAAAAGATTACATTAGTATTCACGTAGAATTTAAATATCTATAAATGCATATATATTAAAATTCTACATGTATATTTAAGTAATCTTTTAACATAATTATGTGATTTGATTAATTCAAATTTGATTGACATGCCTGACAACACAGGGAGAAAGTGCAGAGAATCTAATTCACAAGCACTATATTTGACCCTGTAACTCTACAAGACACCATAAAACCTGTACATAGGAGGTACTGTTTTACTCGGGAGACATCGCTGAACTCAAATATTAGTGTTTAAAACTGGTAAATTGTAATACAACGATGATATTTTAAGTAAATGTGACGTTTTTTGCATTTATTTACAAACGAATGGCCCTTTTATGGACTATATTATTGTTGTAATATGTTTTACTGTTTTAAAACACTAATATTTGTGTTTAGTGAAGTCTCCTGAGAATAACAGTACCCCCCATGTACAGGTTATATGGTGTTTTGGAAAGTTAGAGAGTCACATATAAGGCTTGCATTTAATTTTTTTGACATTGAAATTTGCCAGATTGGTTATGTTGCCTTTGAGAACGTATGGTAGCCCAGGAATGAGAATTACCCCCATGATAACATACCATTTGCAAAAGTAGACAACCCAAGGTATTGCAAGTGGGGTATGTCCAGTCTTTCTTAGTAGCCACTTAGTCACAAACACTGGCCAAATATTAGTTTTTTTTCTTTTTTCACACACAAAAAAATATGAACGCTAACCTTGGGTTGTCTACTTTTTCAAATGGTATGCCATTATGGGGGTAATTCTCATTCCTGGGCTACCACACTGTCTCAAAGGTAACATTACTAATCTGGCAAATGTCAATTTAAAAACGGAATGTTCTATATTTGACCCTGTAACTTTCCAAAACACCATAAAACCTTTTAATGGGGGGTACTGTTGTATTCGTAATACATTGCTGATTACAAATATGTGCATTTTTTTGCAGTAAGACCTATGACATTCACAGCTAAAATGTCAGACGGAAATACAAATTTTAAAAAAAATCTTATTTTCTCAATTTTTTTAAAATTTTATTCATAATAAATTATGTTCCATATATGAATAGTTAATGATAAATTAAAGCCCTGTTTCTCCTGAACAAAATGATATATAATAAGTGTGGGTGCACTTAATGTGACAGCGGTGAATTACGGTTGAACAGATATATAGTGCAAATTCCAATTTTTTTTTTTACGTTTTGTTTTGATCAGAACGTGCACTATTGACTCCGTCCTGAAGGGGTTTTAGAGCAAAATAGTCAAACTGAAAAACATTTAAGTTAGCTATGCTTTCAGCTTGGTTTCTCTGGCCTTACATTTAATATTAATTTTGAATTTGCTTTTAATTCTCACTTTAGTAAATAACCTTGTAATTATTTCAATATTGAATCCATTACTTTAATCCTTAATTATAATATCAAAGTGTTTAACAAGGAATGGTACATTTAGTTTGTTGCAGGCATGTGCATTGTGGAGTCTAGATTTTATTGTCCCCCAGTCTAATAGTGCTAAAATGAGATGCTGATTGAGATGCTGCTGCAATCTTCCTTAACCACACTGTCTATCTTAAAACAGCTCTGTCTTTTTGGGATGTTAGCATTAAACATGAGCATTTGTTGACTCATTTGACAATTAATTGACTATTTCAGACTAATCCAGCATAGAACCCTTTTTGATTATTTTTTAAGCTGATTGATCCATTGAATGGGGTTCTATACAGAGTGAAATGATTTGTTGTCAGATGTATCGACAAATTATCATGCCCAGTTTGCATATTTTCCAAAGATCTTCAAAGTAGACATACCAACTCAATGTGTGGTGGTCCAGGGAAAAAAACTGAGCATATGTTATCTCTCAGGCACCAAGATCATTCTTATGTTGTCCATCTTACGCTCCTGGTGCTTTATCCACATCAATACTCATGCATGTAGTAGCAACAACTGTGGGAAATGACAAAACGCGATGGCGGAACCACATCGTAATTGTCATTAATAAACAGTTGGCCATAATGCCAGTGGGGAGTGGGGATTTCTTGGACCATTGAAGACTCTAGGCACCATAACCATTACAGAGCACTGTAGTGTTTATGGTTATTAGAGGGTCCTTTTAATATAACTGCATTCATCAAACACGTGAAAATAAATATTTCTGTTCCCTATTTTCACATATTACCTGATGGAAAGAACTTTGTTACGTTCCAATTTAACTGTTCACCATACTTGTCTGGTGTAATATTTATAGATACGCCTTTATGCAATTCAAAATCAGCTTTAATTTCATGAAAGCATTTTCTTAACTGAAAAAGACAAGGACAACACTTCAATGTCTGTGGTTATTTTCCAATTATTTGCAATAGAGTTCATATATATATATATATATATATATATAAAAACAATGCAAATCAACAGATAAAACAGTCTCAATACCATGCAAAACTTAGCATATAATTATTTACAAAAAAAATTACTATTTACTCAACTGACTTTGATGAATGTAGATTTAAAGATTGCTGCATATGTTCACAACTTGTGCCTGCTGGCTGTGATGTGCTTGTTAAAATATAAATAGAAGTTATTGTGTATTAATGCATCTAATCACATATTAAACAGATATATTTACAAACCACTTTACCCTTTTTGACACAAGTAAAATATTGCAAATGCTTGCAAATTAAACAAAAAGTAAATTAAAATACATAATATTAATACTAAATAAATAAATACAACTAATTAACCAGAAAATAGTTGACAATATGATCCCTCACTGTAATTGACGTGAAAGACATTTGTTTATGCAGTTTTATAAATAAGTGGGTCCAATGGACCCCCAATCCATATCATAATTGGATATTCCAAATTTCTTGGAGTAAACAATGTATTACACCTTTTCCCACTTTAACCCCTTAAGGACCGGACTGTTTTTGCGATGTTGTACATTTGCGACCAGGCATCTTTTTAAACTTTTGTGGTGTTTGTGTTTAGCTGTAATTTTCCACTCTCTCATTTACTGTACCCATACAAATTATATATTGTTTTTTTCAGGACAAAAGGGGCTTTCTTTACATACCATTATTTATATAATCTCATGTAATTTAATTTAAAAAAAAATGAAAAAATATGATGAAAAATTGAACATGTTTTTTGCCTTTTATGTGAAAAATCTTTTACTCATCTACAAAAGCGAATGAAAAAAACTGCTAAATAGATTCAAAATGTTGTCCTGAGTTTAAAAATACACAGTGTTTACATGCTTTTTGCTATTTATTTGCATGTTATAGGGCTATAAGTACAAGTAGGATATTGCGATTTCAAAACATACATTTTTAAAATGTATCAATAGTAACACTATTATCTGTCATAAATCTCTGAATACCACCCCACATGTACATATTTTTTTTTAAAGTAGACAACCCAAGGTATTCAATATGGGGTATGTCCAGACTTTTTTAGTAGCCACTTAGTCGCAAACACTGGCCAAAGTTAGCGTTCATATTTGTTTGTGTGTGAAAAAAGTAAAAAACTAAATTGAACGCTAATTTTGGCCAGTGTTTGTGACTAAGTGGTTACTAAAAAAGACTGGACATACACCATTTGCAATACATTGGGTTGTCTTCTTTTGCAAATGGTATGCCATCATGGGGGTAATTCTCATTCCTCGGCTACCATACGCTCTCAAAGGCAACGTAACCAACCTGGCCATTTTCAATGTAAAAAAATTTTACCCATATATTTGACCCTGTAACTTTCAAAAACGCTAAACAAACCTGTACATGGGGGGTACTGTTATACTCAGGAGACTTTGCTGAACACAAATATTAGTGTTTCAAAACTGGAAAATGTATCACAACAATTATATCATCAGTAAAAGTGCTGTTTGTGTGTGAAAAATGTAAAAAAGTCACTTTCACTGACAATATCATCGCTGTGATATGATTTACTGTTTTGAATCACTAATATTTGTGTTCAGCGAAGTCTCCCGAGTAAAACAGTACCCCCCATGTACAGGTTTTAGGGTGTCGTAGAACGTTACAGGGTAAAATACAGTGCTAACAAATTAAATTCTCTGGACTTTCGACCTGGGTTGGCAGGCAGGTCCCTTAAATTGCAATCAATAAAATTACTTAATTATGTAAGAATATTACATAAATACGCACGTAGAATTTAAATATATATGCTTATTTATATATTTGAAGTCTACGTGTATATTTATATAATTATTTATGTAATTTTGTATATGGATATATGTATAGTTCGTATTCTTTTTATTTATTTATATATACATAGATATATATACAATTTCATTCTAAGTGTATTTTGATATAAATATATATATATATATTAATATCAAAATACAGTTAGAATAAAATTTCATATAGATATATAATTTTTTTTATTTTTATTATTATTACATTTTTTTATTTAATTTAAATTACTTATTATTTGTATTTTATAATAATATATATACACAATATATATAGTATATATATACACGTGTGTAATTTAATTATAAGTGTATTTTTATATTAATATATGTACATATTAATATAAAAATACACTTAGCATGACATTGTATATATGATATATAGACGTATATTATATAGGTATAATATATGTCTATATATCATATATATATATACACATATATAATAATTATTATTTTTTTATTAACTTTAACTTAATTTTTTTTAATGATTTTACAGTTGCAGGGAGACTGGCTGTCAGCACAGGCAGTCCCCCTGCAGGCAGACACATGGACACCTATTGTGACCATGTGGTCGCTCTGTTGAGCGATCTCATGGCCCCAGGGGTCCTAATTCGCCATGGGGAGACTGTCTGGGCTGCAGGCAGTCTCCCCACACTGGGACCAACACCGATCGCCGCCGGGGGGAACGACGGCGATCGGGTAAGTACATTGCACCGTTAGGACGGTTCAGGACCGTCATCGGTCGGCAATGCAAAAATGCAGATGACGGTCCTGAACCGTCCTCGGTCCTTAAGGGGTTAAGATAAACTTAAATACCATGCCAGGGAATGCCAAAGTACATATATATTAGTGATTCATAGATTTAAGATGCATAACGTTCCACGTTCTAATGGGTCACTCGGGTGTTTTTTTGGGCCCCCCTCTAGCACAAGATTGGTCAAAAAGTAGATCCCCATCTGTCGTACAACTCCAACAATTCTATGTCAGCTGGGGATCTACCATTTGCCCATACTTGTGGCATTGTATTTGTGTGCAGTGTTTGTGCGTTTGAATATACGCATGTTTTTGTATAGTGTATAAGTGTGCATGTAGGAGTGTATTAGTATGTATTGTTGTCATTAAAATGCAGTGGTGTATTTGTGTGTATTGCTTGCATTTGAATGCAGGGGTATGTTTGTATGCAGAGTTGCAGGTGCACTTTTGTGTGTAGTGTTGGTGTTTGACCAAAAGTGGTGCTTGTATACAATTTTAATGTTTTAATACAGGGGTGTGATTGTATGCAATGTTTGCATTTGATTGCAGGGGTGTGTTTGGATGTAATATTGGCATTTAAATGTAGATGTACATTTGTGTGTAGTATTGGTGTTACGGAGTCCTCCTGCCCCACAAACTGTCCCCTCAATCCTATTATCTCATATCTCATTCATACTCTGTTTCTTATTGTTGCCTCTCACTAGAATATTCAATTTCTCCCTCTCCTTTGGCATTTTATGAACAAGCCCAACCTTGACTCTAGCTACCTCCCTATCTCACTGCTATCGTTTACCTCCAAGATCCTTGAGAGAGTTGTGTACACAAGATTAACCAACTTCCTCAGATTCAATTCAATGATATCCAATGATTTAATCGCTGCAAAATCTTGTGGTCACTATTCTACTAGTCACTAGTCTATAATAAATCTCTAGGGCTGCAGCATTCCTATGGAAAACAAATATGTTTCCATTATATAATGTGCTACTATGCATATTGAAACAAAAAATACATTTGCACATTACTTTGGGGTATTTTGGGATCCCATAATTCTTACATTCTGGTGTTCTTTTTTGGAAATCTCTTGATAGATGAAGGTGGAGATGAAAAACATTAAAATTTTATTTTACTAAATTATGAATGTGAAACTTACATTGAATGCTTCATCAATAAGGGGATTCTCGTGAATATCAATGCGATATACCATGTCCTTTTTTATGGTGCAATTCCAGGAAATATTCACCAATCCTGGTGAAATTTTAACTTTGATATCTTCAGGATCTAGTGCAATAATTTCCTCTAAAAAGTTAGATAAAACAGTAATTTATAAAACAGTTACTGAAAGGTTACAATTGACAATTATTACACATTTTATATTGTCATGATTTTTTTTTTCAATCTTTGTTTCTTTTTTATTAGTTAAACCAATCATCCACAAATTACATTACATTTGGATAAGCGTTTACAGAATAAATACATCTTTGGTGCAAGTACTTTGCAGTTGCCATATCAGACCTATATTTACCCCCTACAAGCGTGTTATCCATTAGGGGTATGTACTTGTTTCTACCAGCTCTTGTATGTTTTGAGCTATATTGTGTCTACTGCGTTGTGTCATATGTGTCTTGAGTACTGGTGTACCTTCATCATTCTGAAGAGCTGATCCAACTGGGGTCCATAGGTGTGGGTTGCTCAATGTAGCCCCAGAATTGTCTGATCCCCAAATCCCGGCTGGCTAATGGGGCCTTTGCCACAGTTGTTTTGGTGACCCCTGGTAACCTGTGACTCTTTGCAGGTGGTCTGGCTATGGTGGTAACATAATTTGTAGGTGGAGAAGTATAAGAGAGAAGAGAGGAAAGGTAACGTGAGAGAAAGGTAAAGGGAGGGGGAAATGTCCCTAGTAGTCCCTGGGTTGGCGACTCATGGGTACCTCAATGGCTTGTTACCAGTCATTTTTAATGAGACTGCCAAGGTCATATTTATGGACCACGAATCGTGGTAGTTCTGCACTGGGTTATGCGAGTCCATGAGTTATCCCCTATAATAACCATGAGCTCTGATCAGCCAGGTCAGGTTTATTTTTATTTTTTTCTCTTTTCCCCCCTAGTTCTCATAAACCCTCATAGATGTTACCCAAGCCTCCTATTTGTCCCAAGCGGCTATCTGTTTGTGGGATCTGTTTAAACTCATGAAAGCCATCTTTTCATATTGGCCATTAATGGAGACTTGATGGATTACTTCTTCCCTGTTAAGTATTTTGGTGGATTTCCACCCCTTTGCTATCAGTAGATTCGAAGATGCTCGCATGTGAAAAGTCAGGATTTCTTGCTCCCTTTTTAGATCTCTCAGTAACATGAATAGTAAGAAGAATTCAGGTGATTACTTCCATCCCCCAGAAGGGTTTAATTGCCAAACGCTCCCACCAGATATGATAAATGGTGCCCCTTGCCAATCCGCACCTCCAGCTGGTATCAGATGTGGATGCAAACATGTGAGCCAACCGTACTGGCACCAAATACCACCTGGTTAATATTTTTCATAGCAATTCAATGTGTGAAGTGCAGTGTGAGTAGGACTTGTGCGCTCTGAAGGCCTTGGACCATTCGGATTGTGTGAATTTGTAACCCAACTCCCATTCTTTGGTGAAGCTAGGTAATGGTCTTGTCGTGTCCAACATTAGAGTATCATAGCAGACCGATATCACTTTCTTTTTTAGCAACATTTCAATGCAAATTTTCTCTATTAAAGATAGGCATGGCAGTGGTGCCTTGGATGGGGGCATGGCCTGTCGTGACTTCTGCGTAATTGACTGTAATTGAAGGTAGGATAGGTACATGGATGAGTGTAAGTCATGGGTGGGACAGAGTTGTGTGAAGGGTTGTCTCTATTCCATAATTGGTGCAGGAACCTTAATCCCCTGACTTCCTACCTCCTACTGTTGAATGTAGGAATAAGATAGAAGATTTAGCTGGTGTGGCTAGGGAAAAGAGGCTCCATGTAAGAAATTTCTTCTTATGGTTGTCCCGGGTATTTAACATTATAGAGGTTGTGGGTAGCATGCAGGTCGTTTTGGGCGTAAGGGTTTGGATATCCAAAAAAGATACTGGATACCCTCTTCTAGAGACCATTGTGACTCAATGTCCACCCATGGGGGCTTATTTTTGTAGTTGTGTGCACTGATTGCATGGTTTATTATTGTAGCTCGATAGTAGGCCCGTATGTCTGGGATAACCAAGCCTCCCTCGAGGATTTCCCTATTGTTTGTAAGTGTGAGAAATATGTGTTGGGGTTATCTATTGGTAGAGACCTTAACAGAAATTGGGGTTTTGGAAGCAGCATCATTTTGAACGCCGCGATGCGGCCCAGTCATGACATAAATTTGTCCTTTGTCCATTTGTCCAATTGCGTACGTATGTCATTGGCCACTTTGGCATAGTTTGCTTTAAGGAGGTAATTCGAGTTTTTGGTCAATTTTATCCCTAGGTATGTTATCTGATCCACTCTCCAATCAAAGTTGTATAGTTGTTTGAGGTCTTGCACTATAGACTGTTCTAAGTTGATTGGCATAGCTTGTGTTTTTGCTGTGTTAAGTTTATAATATGAGAACCTACTGTATTCCTTTAATGTATCAGTGAGAGCAGGGAGAGAACTTTCGGGGCGAGTGATGGTCAGAAGGACATCATCCGCGAAGAGGCTAAGTTTATGTTCTGTCTTCCCTATTCAGACCCCTGATATGTGTTCGTAAGCGCGGATCTGGGACGCTAGGGGTTCAAGTAATAATATGTAAGTGGAAAGTCCTGTCGAGGACCATTGGTGATAGCGAAGGACCAAGACATGAAGCCTCCATACGCCATTGGCAAGTTGTAGAGTGCTTTGACCGCTGATATGAACTGGGTTATGAACAGGTATTTTCTCATTTCTGTTTGTGCCTCCGATCCCGTCTTCAACGCCTTTTGCGTTGGTGGATTTTAATGGGAACTGCTTCGCTTAGCTGTGGTGGAGCTTGTTGGGGCTGTGGTGGAGCTTGTTGGGGCTTCCTGCTTGTTATTTGCTTCCAAAATTGATTAAAGAGTCTGTCCAGCTTAGACTCAATATCCTGCCATGCTTTGCTGGTACCAGGAGGACACGCGGCTGCCGCCATATTGGGAGAGTCGCAAATGAGTATGTCAGCCTGGGCGGCTGTGCTCTGTGCGTCCATTAGCTCCAGACAGCCTCTCAGGGGTGGACCAGGATAACCCCCACTGGTCCGATGGGGGGGGAGTAACGGAGCTCCTGCCGGGAAGTAGCTGCTCCTGGGCATCCCAGGATCGTGAGATCGGCCGCCTCTCCTGCCCGGTGAGCACCAGGCCACACTTGCCACGTGGAGGTAAGTAAGACTCTGTCGAGTTGCTGACTGCTGTTAAGCATGTCGGGTTGGTCAGGTAGGAGCAACATTGCTGGGTCATCCCCTTCTGGGGTGAAATTCACTTGTTGATAGCTGCTTAAAGTGAGATATTGAGGGAGCTCACATGAAGTGCGTCTTTCCTCCATGACAGCTAGGCCCCGCCCCCCGGAAGCTGCATTCTTAGTGAGAGGAGGGACAGTGTAGCTGCTGCTGATTTAATAGGGAAATCGATAGCTAGGCTAGTGTATTCAGTGTCCACTACAGTCCTGAAGGACTCATCTGATCTCTGCTGTAAGAACAGCACCCCCAAAAAGCCCTTTTTAGGGCTAGAACATCAGTCTGCTTTTTTTTTTTTTCTGTGTAATCTAATTGCAGTTGCCTGCCTGCCAGCGTGTGTGTCAGGCTCACAGTGTATACTGTACCCACTTGCCCAGTGCCACCACTCATATCTGGTGTCACAATAGCTTGCATTTAAAAAAAAAAACCAAAAAACATTTTTGACTATAATATAATAGCAGTCAGTTTCCTTCAAACGTGTGCGTTTCAGGGCCTGCCAGGGCACAGTGTCACACCAGTGCAACTCATATCTGGTGTAACAGTAGTGTACATTAAAAAAAAAACTAGAAATATAGATTTTATAACACATTATCTATTCTCCCTCCTGCCCTATTGTTCTTCATTTAACATGGCTTTCAAGGCATAACGCTGCTATTGATTGGCAAAATTGAGAACTAATTTCTTGGGGTACGAAGTGCATGAGGTTTTGTTTGTCTGCTGTCTCCTGTGTGTGCTTAGAATTTGTCTACTGCAGCCCCTTTCCCTACTAGTGCAGCTCCTCAGCACCTGAATCATGTTTTATAAGAAAATGGCACACAAATTGCCACTGCACAGTACCTATGACTGCGAAAAGAATCTTTAAAATGTTGCTAGGCACTAACCCTGTGTCACTACATGAAAATATGATAATGAAGGAGTACATTCAAGAATCCCTTGCATACAGATTCACAAGACTGTCTTCACCTCTTAATGGTGTTGAGGTCTTCTTTGTTTCCATGAAGAAAGGAGAATGAACCATGAACCAAAATAATTGTTCAATGATCGAGCATGTTTATGCCTATGGCACCAAAATGATAGATGATTGATGGGAGAAAAGATGATTGATGGCTAGTGGACGGACACTAAGTTTCAATTTTATTCACAGATCAAGTAAGAAGTGAACAATAAGGGAAAGGACAGGAAGAGGAAAGAGAAAGCAGTAAAAAAAAATCCATATTTATATATCATATGATATCACATATTATATATATATATATATATATATATATATATATATATATACCACATCATATAATTAATATTTAATATACAATATGTAAATAGACTTTCTTTACCATTCTTCCTCTTTTTCCCCTCTATTGGGTAATTTTTTTTTTACTTAAGTGTACTGCAATATATATTGTACTGCAATATGTGCCCATTTTGCACCCATTTAGTTTATCTGATTCAAAATGTTTTTCGTTTATAAAATTCAGAGGGACTGAACAGTCATATGGCTGAAATTTACCCACCATGAAATGTTTTTTTTTTTCTCACAAAGTGATTCAGCTGAAACACATTTTTTTTCACGGTGCACAAGTCTATTAAGCTCCAATGGTCCAATGTATTCTTGCGTTTCTTGTATTTCTTGTCAGAAATCAAGAAGGCGTTAAATGGAAGATGCCTTTTAATACAGGAGTAGGCATTACAAGTACAGTACTCATTGACATCCTGACACATTCTCCTGATCTTAAAATATAACATTCACTTATTTGTATATTGGCCCTACAAAGTTGCTGTGTAATGGATTATATTGCAAACTAGAGAAGTGAGTGTGTCCAGTGTTTGGGTTACATCACGTCCTCTAAGGAGCTTCAGATAAACAGACCTCAAAAAGTCACTGATGTCTTACAGTGGTCTTTACTTCTGGGGAATAAATCCATTAATTAAGATTCATATGATTTGCAGATTTCTCTGTATAGGAGGTTTATCAAAGGTTCCTCCAAAATTATAGAACCACATTGACAAAGAAAGGAGTTCCTAATTTTGGATTTAAGCTGCATTACAAGCTTTTAACACTCTAAAAAAAGTCATTTGATACTGCTTCTGTTTTGGTTCATCCTGATCCTACTTACCCCTGTGTCATGGAAGTCGATGCCTCTGAAGCAAAGCTAGGACCTATTTTGTCTCAACACAAAAAGTCCAGACAAACCCATCCATAATTGTAGCTATTTCTCATGCAAACTCTCATCTGCTGAGAGAAATTATGACATGGAGACTAGGCATCTCCTCTTAATAGTAATGGCTCTAAAGGAATGTAGAAACCTTCTTGAAGGTTTGCACTCACCAGTCATGAACAAATAAGTCCACTCTTTTTATTCCAATGACTGCGTGTCGATAAGTATACACAGGGCTGCTAGACCTATTCAGTTTTTGTAGATAGGAATGCTAGAATTAAGGGTGGTGGTTTTTATCTAGTTTAGTGCTGCCTCAGTGAGAATGCTCATATGTAATGCTATATGTTGTGTACATATATGCATGTGTGTGTTGTGTAGTGTGAGCGATTTAGTATACTGTGTGCAACTTCCAAATAAATGTTTAGTAAATTAATAATATAGATGCTTGTTGGGTGAGAGGTAAAAAAAATGGAGATATTAATAAGGGTTAGAAATATTTAAACAATAGTGTCTGGATTTGCAGCTGCTTTGAAGGAGGGGACAATTTTAATTGTATTACACCATCATATGCCAAGCGTGGGCACAAAATGTATTTATTTATTCTACATTTTGCATTTTGTATGTGCTTTTATAGAACTAGTTATGGTAGAGGGCATGTGAGTGGTATAAAAGTATTGTCAAATGGCGTTCGTCACAGATGTTTAATTTTTAATGTTGTACCTATATTGACAGTATGGGTACATTTTTAGTAGTAACACGAAAGTGCATGAGTCATTGAGATGGTTTAAAGGAATGCTCCAACCACCATAACTACCTCAGCCCACTACAGCTGTTATAGTGCCAGAGGTGCCCTGGCATACTCCTTGGGAAAGTAGTCAAACTGTGTGAGAACTGTTTGTCAATCCACCTGGAGTGTGCTGGTCACCAGTCACCACCTTCTGGACTAAATCTAGTGGCCCCGGGATTATCTTATTGACTAGAGTGCTAAGAACAGGTCGTAATGGTTGGAGTGTTCCTTTAACAATCTAAATTCTGCCCAACAGCTCAAAGGCCTACTACCTTTATAAAATATACTTAATATATCATATGGATGGTAGAAAATCTATATGCCACAATGTCTTTCCAGAAATAATTAATATGTGTTTGAACAGAGTAATGAATGAAACAGCTTTTTTATTTTGTTCAACACTGAATCTGGTTCCAAGTGTCATTTATGTTTTGCACTGTACTTATACACTTTAGCTATCGTTTTGTACATTTAAATACATTTTAAAAATGCAGCAAAATAATAATAAAACAAATAATAAAAACAATCTTCAGTTATGTTTTCACATTATTCTGGACACTCTTCATACCTTCTGTACTCTTTGCTATTTTGCAAAAGCATTGGATTAGCAACAGGAACACAAGCAACGAAAGAGATGACGTTTTCACCATTTTACTTCTGTGTTCCACTACATCTATAAAGAAAGTGTGTAAGAAAAAACAATAAAATTACTGAATGCCCAGCCAAGTTATAAAACTCATATGTTTCTGTGAAAAAAAATATTTTCTCATGAGATCATAACAAATATGTGGTACAATTTATTATATTTGTCAAATATTTTTTATAATCTATTGTCTAGCAATCATTTTTTATTACATTACATTTCTTTCTTTGAATGTAGGAATGTTTTTGTATAGAGTGTGTGAGTGAATGCAGAGCTGTAATTGTGCATAATGTCTGTGTGTTTAAATAAAGGCATGTTTTATATTTATATGACGTATGTATCTTGTTTCCAATACTTTTAGGGTGCAGGTTGGGGGAGGTCCCAGGTCACATTTTTGCCATGGCGAGAGCCTAAAACATGGGACTGTCCTGGAAAAATTGGAATAGTCAACAAACCATGGCAAAGCCTCAATGACTCACCTCATTGTCCTGCATTTACATGAAATACTGTTACATCTTAATATAAATTGGGTTAAAAAATACCTTCTCATTTTTTTTCTCAACTAATTTGTTATACTAATGGTGAATGAGTTATGTGTACACCTAAAGTGCATGGCACAGAATACACTCCCTACCACAGTAGACATGTTTAAATCTTTCATTAACCCCTTGAAGGACCACTATAGTGCCAGGAAAACAAACTCGTTTTCCTGGCACTATAGTATTTATAGGTCCCCCCCACCCTCATGGCCCCCCTCCCGTCTGGTTGAAGGGGGAGGAAGGGGTTAAACACTCACCTTTCTCCAGCACCGGGATCCCTCGGCGCTGGGGACTCTCCTCCTCCTTTGGACGTCATCGGCATGCGCGCATTCAGTCAGTCCATAGGAAAGCATTCTCAATTCTGAAAATCACAGTGAGAAGCGCGGAACCGCCTCTAGCAGCTCTCAATGAGACAGCCACTAGAGGCTGGATTAACCCATATGTAAACATAGCAGTTTCTCTGAAACTGCTATGTTTACAGCAGGCATTGAGCTGAAGAGCAAACAGCTCTTTAATTAGGCATTTACATGTTTGTCTTTTTAAATATTCACTATGCTCCATATTTATATTCTATGACTTATCATTTTTATTCCATGTATGAACTGTTTTTGTAATTGCAATTTATATATTTACTTAGTTATTTAATACTCCTTCAAATTTTAGTTCATAGTTGCATGGATGACAAGTTAGCATTCAAACAGGCTCATTGCTTTGACACACACACAGACAAAGAAACGGACACACACAAATACACATTGATCATTTTCTCAACTTAATGAAGAAATATACAATATACAATATTAAATAGAAATATACAAAATTAATTAAATAATTATCTTAATATAAAATGCTGTACAAATCAACATAGTTCTGAGGTTTTTGAACTATTGGAGCCATTTCCCTTAATCATCTGTTAAAATTGTGCACATCATGTGCATCTGTTCTGTTGCTTCCTGTTTTCAAACAGTCAACTGATTATTTTTTTAGTAGATTTTGTTGCTAAATAGAACATATTTTATAATTAAAAATTGTTAATCCCCCTCAGGGAGGATTTCTGAGGAAGGCTGAATGCCAAAACAGTGGGGTGTAAGAGAGTCTCCAGCTCTGGGTTAGTATACCACATATACTTATTGGTATTGGATTTCTAGTGAGCACTTTACTGCCTGGGTACTTGCAGCTATTTATATGGTTTATTCTCTGCATGTATGCACTTCATACTTTTTGGTGTATTTCATCTTGTATTTTGAATAAATATTTTTCTATGCAATTCTATACGGTGTGCCTGGAGTTTATTTCTCTTTGTATATAGTTTGTGGACCTGAAGGGGCACAGGTTATGTTCTACTATTTGAGCACCCTGCTCTTTCATGGTTGCATTTTACAGAGCATTTATTAATTCAAATCTGTAGAGCACTGTCTATACTCTGTATGTACAATATACGCGACTGGGATAATCCTGGGTAATACGGTAGGTAGTATTATCCAGGCATTGGACCGCAGTCCAAGGGCCTGACATACAACCTGGAGTTTGTTCTGGGTAACAGGCACCAGAGCAAGCAATCGCTGTCCTACTTGGAATTCTCTGTATCAAGCCTTCCTATCATACCAGACCTTTTACTTGGTCTTGGCCACTCGGAGGTTTTCTCCTGCCAACACCATAAGGGTTTCTACCTTTTCCCTAAGTTCTAACACATAGATATTGGTGTCTCCTTGGAAGAGCACCATCCTTCCTAATACTCCCAAAATAAATCTAATTGTCCAAATACAAACAAAAAGGAAAAGGGGGACTGTCCCTAAATAGCGAAAGATATCGAGAAAATAAATATACTTTAATAAATCCTAGGTTGGGATCACCCAATTTGTCCAATAGGTCAGTCATGAGACACAAGCACTTTAGTAAGTAATGGGAAATATACACTTTAATAGTCAAAGCCAAAGGAAAAGTATGTGTTTAGGCAAGTCTATTTCCCAGCGGGCTGAGAATGGTATTGAAACCTTTTGGAATAAGTAAGAAAAAAGCCCATTAGTCGTCAATTGTATACTAATAGGACAGTACAGGGGATAACCCTACGTAAAGAATGCAAACAAAAAGGAAAAGGGGGACTGTCCCTAAATAGCGAAAGATATCGAGAAAATAAATATACTTTAATAAATTGAGATAAAAACACACACACCAAAGACTAACAAAAGTAGCTATGTACTACTGCCTCAATAATGGATAATTGGGGCAGGCGAGATGGCTATGACTACAATTGCTGGGTGTGCATAAACGGAAAGACAGTGAACAATCAAAAAGGACACACATATATATAAAAACATGAGCTAATATCGCCCTTGGGAATACCCCTGTGTTAAGGAGTATGTGTATGGAACAGGGTCCCAGTGGGTATATAGTATGATACAGCTCAACAAACAGCACGTAGCTTATATGAGAAGAGTATGTTAACGGTCTAAACAATTCCCATAGTAAATATAGCTTGTATGGCTGGTATGTGCCTTGGTGAGCACTTCGCTAGAGTATCGATAAGGTTGTACCGTAGCTAGTATCAATGGCTGCAAGGGCTAACAACCTCCCAGGTAATTTCCCTGTGTAGCAATAACGTGCAGCAGGGACCCCAATGGGTATGCGGGAGGGTAGAGCCACAAAATAGTAATGATAAATAAGCAGCTAATGTTAGGTATATAAGACTTGGTATAGTCACACTGGTTGTCAGGTTATCAACCCCCTAGGGAATACCACAGCGTATGTACAGAGTACACCAGGGTCCCAATAAGTATGCAGGGGGGTATATAGTCAAAGTAAGCACTATAGTGGCAATGCTGTATAATAGTTAGTGGCTAGCTGTAATAGCAAACCTGTACGTTAATTAGCAGTAATCCTGAACTGTGCCTTCATGGGCACCTAGTATAAGGAAAGATATATATATATGATAATCTGTTGCTAATAAGTGCCCTGAGCTGTGCCTTCAAGGGCACCTGGCAGTGAAGTAATTAGCCCACTAACGTTCTAAGATAGAGTATACAGGCTTTTGCCCTAATCTGTGCCTTCGTGGGCACCTAGCAATGAGGGTAATCAGCTTACTAACGTGCTACAATACAGTCTCCAAACAAATGAATAACCTAATCTGTGCCTTCAAGGGCACCTAGCCGTGAGAGTAGAAAGCTTGCTAACGTGCTGAGTAGAACTGTTAATCTGATGTTACAAGATTACAAGCGGAGAGGTCCAAAGGTCCTGGGCAGAGCAAAGGTAAGTGCAATGTCTCTGTGCATGATAGCACCAAAATCAACTTAAAGTAAGTTGCACAGGACCAAACATCGAGCCCCGACGCGCGTTTCGCCAGAGACAGGCTCATCAGGGGGAACCGGCTCTCCAGAGAGGGTGAGTTTAAATACCCCGCCAAGAGTCATCATTGGATCGACCAAAGATGTGATGTCATCAGCGATAGTGAGTCACTACGGAGGCTGGGCGCATCCAAAATTAAAGGTATAGCGCTAGCCAACGAAAGGATCGTGATCTGTATGTCTGATCACGAAGCATTCCACGACCCAAGAGTGGTGCTGACAGGGGAAAAGGGTTAGGGTCTGCCCCTTAGCCCAACAGTAATATTTATTGACCACTGCTAGCCCTTCAATTATAATAAGGGATGGGTCGCATTGTGACAAAAAGATAGTGCATGTTAATGCTATAGTTAGTGGTCTATCAAACAAGTTAGACCTGTCGTTGTTGGTGTGAGTTAGAACGATTAATAACGAATGTCAAAAGTAGTGATAGTGCAACAAAGTGCTGGTAGATGAAAAATAAAATTGTTGACAGTGCTTGTCATCGGTGAATGAATGCGATATAATTGAATTCTTCATTCAATCCCGATGGGGCCAACGTCTTAAAGAGATATATCCACTTAGATTCTTTTTGTAACAGGATCCGATTAAAATCTCCTTTTCTGGGATTGGGCAACAATTTCTCTATTGCCTGAAATCTTAGATTGTCTGGTTTGCCATCATGAAAATTGGTAATGTGTCTAGCCACGGGTGTAGGGGTGATGGTGTTTGCTATTGAATTGATGTGCTGTAAAATTCTCCTACGGAATTGCTGGAATGTTTTTCCGATGTATTGTGCACCACAGCTGCATGTTATAAGATAGACAACCCGGGTGGTGCTGCAATTCACCAGTGCATTAGTGGCTATGGTGATGTTGGACTGTGTTGACTGGACAGTCTTAGAGGGTGTAATATATTCACATGCCTTACAGTGGCCACACCTGTACGTCCCTTTGGTGTTGGTTAGCCAATTGCTAGGTAAGGATGGTACTGACAGGTGGCTATGGACAAGGAGGTCCTGTAAGTTGGTGGGTCTACGTGCTGTTAATGGAGGGTAGTCGGGAAGAATGTCTTTCAGAAGGGGGTTATGAAGTAAAATTGGCCAATTCTTGTGCAGTATATCAGACATGGTATTCCAGCCTCGATCGAACGTGGCGATACACCTTGGTATCTTAGAGTCTGCTTTAGGTTTGCTAGTCGTCAGGCTCACATGTCTGTTTATCCCACTAGCTCTTTGGAATGCCTGTTTGAGAATGCGGTTCGGATAACCTAACTCCTTGAATCTAGATCTTAATAGTTTGCATTCATTATTGTATGTAAGGTCTTCAGAGCAATTCCTTCTTGCTCGTAGGTATTGGCTAAAAGGGATTGAGGCTTTTAGCTTAAAAGGATGATGGCTGTCCCAGTGAAGGAGACTGTTGGTCGAGGTTGATTTCCGGAATAATTCAGTTTGGATACTGCCACCTTCTGTGAGGATTATTTTGAGATCTAGGAACACTAATTCTCGTTCGTCGATCACATGTGTGAGCTTCAAGTTGATCTCATTGTCATTGAGAGTTTGTACAAACTGTTCAAAAATCTGAGTGGGGCCAGTCCAAAACAGGAGCACATCGTCGATGTATCTATGCCAGTTTAGAATATACCCTCTAAACTGGTCAAATTTCGCTGAAGTAACTATGTGCTGCTCCCACCATCCCAGAAAGAGATTGGCGTACGTAGGTGCACAAGTAGTGCCCATAGCTGTCCCTGAGATTTGCAGATAATAATGACCATTGAATGTAAAGTAGTTATGGGTCAAAATAAATTGAAGGGCATTGATAAAGAACACAGTTTGTGAATCGCTGTACGAGGTGTTCTCCAAAAAATATTTACAGGCTAGAAGACCCATCTGGTGGGGTATGTTGGTGTACAGGGCCACCACATCAAGACTGGCTAGCATGGTGTATGGGGGGACTGACATATCATGCAAAAGTTGCAGAGTGGTCTTGGTGTCTTGGAGGTATGAGGGTAACTTTAGTACCATTGGATGTAGAATCTTCTCCATATATTGACTCAAACGCTCAGTTAAACAATTGTTCCCAGATACTATAGGTCTACCTGGTGGTGGGGATAAACCTTTATGTACTTTGGGAAGACAATAGAACGTAGCGATTGTCGGGTTCTTGTGAGGTAATAGGAATTTAAATTCCTCTGTAGTAATGACCTGTTGTGTCCTGGCTTCAGTTAGTAAGGTGTCTAGCTCACTTAAGAATATGGTGGTTGGATCAGACGGAAGGGTCCTGTAACTAAGGCTGTCATTAAGATGGATCATACACATATTGATGTAGTCATGTCTGTTTTGTAGGACAATGTTCCCACCCTTGTCAGCAGGTTTAATAATGATATTATCAAGTGTTTGAAGTTCTTTTAATGCTAAGCGTTCTTGCGGGCTCAGGTTATTGGGGATGGGCATGTGGTTAGATGTCATCTCAAATTGGTTAAGTGACATTTCCACAAAGAGGTCTATGTGTGGCGTGTCCTTAAAGTTGGGTGTAAAGCAACTGTGAGGTTTGAAATTAGTCAGGGGTCTTAGAGGATCCTGTTCATCTAGAAGGCTGGTTAGTGTTTTAGAAAGTTCATAATCCTTTAGGGACAGTCCTAACTCATTTGCCAATTGTTGGTCGCGTTTAGCATACATGATGTTGAGAGCTAATTTTCTACCAAATAGATTTATGTCCTTAGACCAGTTAAAATTGCTGCAGGTCGGAGTAGGGACAAAGGAAAGTCCTTTACTGAGAAGGTTAATATGGCGTGGTAATAATGGAAAATCTGACAAATTGATAATCCTATTCGATGTTAAGTCCTCTGTGTCCGGCCCTGGGTTTTGTACGCCCACCGATCCCTGTCCCTGAGTCTCCCCCGTTGTTGTCGCGGGGGATCCTGCTCTAAAAAAGTCGCAGATTGTGCGCTAGACTGGGTAGGGGGGTTGTTAACTTCCAATGGAATGGGAATATCCAGAAAGGATACCGATCTGTCAGTATTCCTGAGTATGCTCTTATTGCGGTATGGTTGGGCACTGAAATCTCTTTTGCGGTCAGTGCTTCTAGATGACGATTTTCATCTTGGTCTGGGGGGTTCGTCCTGGTCTGACCAATCGGTCTCACCGGATGAAGACCCTCTGTAATTACCCGGTCTCCTGTTATATTGTCTTTTTTGTCTGAAAATCTCACCGTTATTGAAGTCTTTGAAATCACGTTGGAATTTCTGGTGTTTTTTTATATTTTCAAATGTTGTCTAAAGCTAGTGATGTTATTCTGTAACTTATTTTCCATAGGTATATACAGATTGTCAGACTTGAAGCTTTTTATTTTTGAGATTTCGTTTTGAAGTTTAACATTAGTCTCGTCAAAGTTGGTTGTTTCTAATTTGATCAAAAAATCCATCAACCGGAAGGAACAGTCTAAAAGAATGGTGTTCCATTCATTGAGCTGTACTTCGGTTTGTATTTTATCTGGCAGGAGAATGTCGGGACGCAAACCTCTAGGTACTAATTTTTGTTGTGAGTATTGTCGCAAGCTAGTCAATTCCCAGAAACTTCTAATTTGTTCCTGGTATAATTTTTGAATGGCAAAAAAAGAGAAATTTATGTCATTATTGATAGTGTCACTGTTGGTGAGTGGATTAATCGAAAAGACGTTGGTGATCTCATCCTGTCCTAGGTTGGGATCACCCAATTTGTCCAATAGGTCAGTCATGAGACACAAGCACTTTAGTAAGTAATGGGAAATATACACTTTAATAGTCAAAGCCAAAGGAAAAGTATGTGTTTAGGCAAGTCTATTTCCCAGCGGGCTGAGAATGGTATTGAAACCTTTTGGAATAAGTAAGAAAAAAGCCCATTAGTCGTCAATTGTATACTAATAGGACAGTACAGGGGATAACCCTACGTAAAGAATGCAAACAAAAAGGAAAAGGGGGACTGTCCCTAAATAGCGAAAGATATCGAGAAAATAAATATACTTTAATAAATTGAGATAAAAACACACACACCAAAGACTAACAAAAGTAGCTATGTACTACTGCCTCAATAATGGATAATTGGGGCAGGCGAGATGGCTATGACTACAATTGCTGGGTGTGCATAAACGGAAAGACAGTGAACAATCAAAAAGGACACACATATATATAAAAACATGAGCTAATATCGCCCTTGGGAATACCCCTGTGTTAAGGAGTATGTGTATGGAACAGGGTCCCAGTGGGTATATAGTATGATACAGCTCAACAAACAGCACGTAGCTTATATGAGAAGAGTATGTTAACGGTCTAAACAATTCCCATAGTAAATATAGCTTGTATGGCTGGTATGTGCCTTGGTGAGCACTTCGCTAGAGTATCGATAAGGTTGTACCGTAGCTAGTATCAATGGCTGCAAGGGCTAACAACCTCCCAGGTAATTTCCCTGTGTAGCAATAACGTGCAGCAGGGACCCCAATGGGTATGCGGGAGGGTAGAGCCACAAAATAGTAATGATAAATAAGCAGCTAATGTTAGGTATATAAGACTTGGTATAGTCACACTGGTTGTCAGGTTATCAACCCCCTAGGGAATACCACAGCGTATGTACAGAGTACACCAGGGTCCCAATAAGTATGCAGGGGGGTATATAGTCAAAGTAAGCACTATAGTGGCAATGCTGTATAATAGTTAGTGGCTAGCTGTAATAGCAAACCTGTACGTTAATTAGCAGTAATCCTGAACTGTGCCTTCATGGGCACCTAGTATAAGGAAAGATATATATATATGATAATCTGTTGCTAATAAGTGCCCTGAGCTGTGCCTTCAAGGGCACCTGGCAGTGAAGTAATTAGCCCACTAACGTTCTAAGATAGAGTATACAGGCTTTTGCCCTAATCTGTGCCTTCGTGGGCACCTAGCAATGAGGGTAATCAGCTTACTAACGTGCTACAATACAGTCTCCAAACAAATGAATAACCTAATCTGTGCCTTCAAGGGCACCTAGCCGTGAGAGTAGAAAGCTTGCTAACGTGCTGAGTAGAACTGTTAATCTGATGTTACAAGATTACAAGCGGAGAGGTCCAAAGGTCCTGGGCAGAGCAAAGGTAAGTGCAATGTCTCTGTGCATGATAGCACCAAAATCAACTTAAAGTAAGTTGCACAGGACCAAACATCGAGCCCCGACGCGCGTTTCGCCAGAGACAGGCTCATCAGGGGGAACCGGCTCTCCAGAGAGGGTGAGTTTAAATACCCCGCCAAGAGTCATCATTGGATCGACCAAAGATGTGATGTCATCAGCGATAGTGAGTCACTACGGAGGCTGGGCGCATCCAAAATTAAAGGTATAGCGCTAGCCAACGAAAGGATCGTGATCTGTATGTCTGATCACGAAGCATTCCACGACCCAAGAGTGGTGCTGACAGGGGAAAAGGGTTAGGGTCTGCCCCTTAGCCCAACAGTAATATTTATTGACCACTGCTAGCCCTTCAATTATAATAAGGGATGGGTCGCATTGTGACAAAAAGATAGTGCATGTTAATGCTATAGTTAGTGGTCTATCAAACAAGTTAGACCTGTCGTTGTTGGTGTGAGTTAGAACGATTAATAACGAATGTCAAAAGTAGTGATAGTGCAACAAAGTGCTGGTAGATGAAAAATAAAATTGTTGACAGTGCTTGTCATCGGTGAATGAATGCGGTATAATTGAATTCTTCATTCAATCCCGATGGGGCTTAGCATTAAAAGAACTTCAAACACTTGATAATATCATTATTAAACCTGCTGACAAGGGTGGAAACATTGTCCTACAAAACAGACATGACTACATCAATATGTGTATGATCCATCTTAATGACAGCCTTAGTTACAGGACCCTTCCGTCTGATCCAACCACCATATTCTTAAGTGAGCTAGACACCTTACTAACTGAAGCCAGGACACAACAGGTAATTACTACAGAGGAATTTAAATTCCTATTACCTCACAAGAACCCGACAATCGCTACGTTCTATTGTCTTCCCAAAGTACATAAAGGTTTATCCCCACCACCAGGTAGACCTATAGTATCTGGGAACAATTGTTTAACTGAGCGTTTGAGTCAATATATGGAGAAGATTCTACATCCAATGGTACTAAAGTTACCCTCATACCTCCAAGACACCAAGACCACTCTGCAACTTTTGCATGATATGTCAGTCCCCCCATACACCATGCTAGCCAGTCTTGATGTGGTGGCCCTGTACACCAACATACCCCACCAGATGGGTCTTCTAGCCTGTAAATATTTTTTGGAGAACACCTCGTACAGCGATTCACAAACTGTGTTCTTTATCAATGCCCTTCAATTTATTTTGACCCATAACTACTTTACATTCAATGGTCATTATTATCTGCAAATCTCAGGGACAGCTATGGGCACTACTTGTGCACCTACGTACGCCAATCTCTTTCTGGGATGGTGGGAGCAGCACATAGTTACTTCAGCGAAATTTGACCAGTTTAGAGGGTATATTCTAAACTGGCATAGATACATCGACGATGTGCTCCTGTTTTGGACTGGCCCCACTCAGATTTTTGAACAGTTTGTACAAACTCTCAATGACAATGAGATCAACTTGAAGCTCACACATGTGATCGACGAACGAGAATTAGTGTTCCTAGATCTCAAAATAATCCTCACAGAAGGTGGCAGTATCCAAACTGAATTATTCCGGAAATCAACCTCGACCAACAGTCTCCTTCACTGGGACAGCCATCATCCTTTTAAGCTAAAAGCCTCAATCCCTTTTAGCCAATACCTACGAGCAAGAAGGAATTGCTCTGAAGACCTTACATACAATAATGAATGCAAACTATTAAGATCTAGATTCAAGGAGTTAGGTTATCCGAACCGCATTCTCAAACAGGCATTCCAAAGAGCTAGTGGGATAAACAGACATGTGAGCCTGACGACTAGCAAACCTAAAGCAGACTCTAAGATACCAAGGTGTATCGCCACGTTCGATCGAGGCTGGAATACCATGTCTGATATACTGCACAAGAATTGGCCAATTTTACTTCATAACCCCCTTCTGAAAGACATTCTTCCCGACTACCCTCCATTAACAGCACGTAGACCCACCAACTTACAGGACCTCCTTGTCCATAGCCACCTGTCAGTACCATCCTTACCTAGCAATTGGCTAACCAACACCAAAGGGACGTACAGGTGTGGCCACTGTAAGGCATGTGAATATATTACACCCTCCAAGACTGTCCAGTCAACACAGTCCAACATCACCATAGCCATTAATGCACTGGTGAATTGCAGCACCACCCGGGTTGTCTATCTTATAACATGCAGCTGTGGTGCACAATACATCGGAAAAACATTCCAGCAATTCCGTAGGAGAATTTTACAGCACATCAATTCAATAGCAAACACCATCACCCCTACACCCGTGGCTAGACACATTACCAATTTTCATGATGGCAAACCAGACAATCTAAGATTTCAGGCAATAGAGAAATTGTTGCCCAATCCCAGA
The DNA here is from genome assembly GCF_036172605.1 of Pelobates fuscus. Classification (NCBI taxonomy): domain Eukaryota; kingdom Metazoa; phylum Chordata; class Amphibia; order Anura; family Pelobatidae; genus Pelobates; species Pelobates fuscus. Next base: position 116,405,242 of record NC_086317.1, read on the forward strand.
AAAGGAGATTTTAATCGGATCCTGTTACAAAAAGAATCTAAGTGGATATATCTCTTTAAGACGTTGGCCCCATCGGGATTGAATGAAGAATTCAATTATACCGCATTCATTCACCGATGACAAGCACTGTCAACAATTTTATTTTTCATCTACCAGCACTTTGTTGCACTATCACTACTTTTGACATTCGTTATTAATCGTTCTAACTCACACCAACAACGACAGGTCTAACTTGTTTGATAGACCACTAACTATAGCATTAACATGCACTATCTTTTTGTCACAATGCGACCCATCCCTTATTATAATTGAAGGGCTAGCAGTGGTCAATAAATATTACTGTTGGGCTAAGGGGCAGACCCTAACCCTTTTCCCCTGTCAGCACCACTCTTGGGTCGTGGAATGCTTCGTGATCAGACATACAGATCACGATCCTTTCGTTGGCTAGCGCTATACCTTTAATTTTGGATGCGCCCAGCCTCCGTAGTGACTCACTATCGCTGATGACATCACATCTTTGGTCGATCCAATGATGACTCTTGGCGGGGCATTTAAACTCACCCTCTCTGGAGAGCCGGTTCCCCCTGATGAGCCTGTCTCTGGCGAAACGCGCGTCGGGGCTCGATGTTTGGTCCTGTGCAACTTACTTTAAGTTGATTTTGGTGCTATCATGCACAGAGACATTGCACTTACCTTTGCTCTGCCCAGGACCTTTGGACCTCTCCGCTTGTAATCTTGTAACATCAGATTAACAGTTCTACTCAGCACGTTAGCAAGCTTTCTACTCTCACGGCTAGGTGCCCTTGAAGGCACAGATTAGGTTATTCATTTGTTTGGAGACTGTATTGTAGCACGTTAGTAAGCTGATTACCCTCATTGCTAGGTGCCCACGAAGGCACAGATTAGGGCAAAAGCCTGTATACTCTATCTTAGAACGTTAGTGGGCTAATTACTTCACTGCCAGGTGCCCTTGAAGGCACAGCTCAGGGCACTTATTAGCAACAGATTATCATATATATATATCTTTCCTTATACTAGGTGCCCATGAAGGCACAGTTCAGGATTACTGCTAATTAACGTACAGGTTTGCTATTACAGCTAGCCACTAACTATTATACAGCATTGCCACTATAGTGCTTACTTTGACTATATACCCCCCTGCATACTTATTGGGACCCTGGTGTACTCTGTACATACGCTGTGGTATTCCCTAGGGGGTTGATAACCTGACAACCAGTGTGACTATACCAAGTCTTATATACCTAACATTAGCTGCTTATTTATCATTACTATTTTGTGGCTCTACCCTCCCGCATACCCATTGGGGTCCCTGCTGCACGTTATTGCTACACAGGGAAATTACCTGGGAGGTTGTTAGCCCTTGCAGCCATTGATACTAGCTACGGTACAACCTTATCGATACTCTAGCGAAGTGCTCACCAAGGCACATACCAGCCATACAAGCTATATTTACTATGGGAATTGTTTAGACCGTTAACATACTCTTCTCATATAAGCTACGTGCTGTTTGTTGAGCTGTATCATACTATATACCCACTGGGACCCTGTTCCATACACATACTCCTTAACACAGGGGTATTCCCAAGGGCGATATTAGCTCATGTTTTTATATATATGTGTGTCCTTTTTGATTGTTCACTGTCTTTCCGTTTATGCACACCCAGCAATTGTAGTCATAGCCATCTCGCCTGCCCCAATTATCCATTATTGAGGCAGTAGTACATAGCTACTTTTGTTAGTCTTTGGTGTGTGTGTTTTTATCTCAATTTATTAAAGTATATTTATTTTCTCGATATCTTTCGCTATTTAGGGACAGTCCCCCTTTTCCTTTTTGTTTGCATTCTTTACGTAGGGTTATCCCCTGTACTGTCCTATTAGTATACAATTGACGACTAATGGGCTTTTTTCTTACTTAATTGTCCAAATACCTAATACCCGTGTAACAGTTCAAAGGGTAAAAAACCTGTGGGTTCATGTGGTACCTCTTTATACATGCCAGGAAAGTTTCCCAATCTGGGTAGAGTCTATGAATGGGCTAATAATGTTCTTGAGTGTCTCATTAAAATGTTTGCAGAACCCATTAGTCAGGGGAAGGTAAGGGACTGCCTGTATTGCTTGAACGCCACACAGTTCCCACATCTGCTGCAGCAGTTCTGACACAAGCTGAGTGCTTCTGGTGGACATGATCTCACAAGGAATTCCTACTCATGTAAAAATGTTTACTAGCGCATACATAACTTTCCTGTCAGATAGACTAGATATTGCTACTGTTTTTGGTTATCAGGTAGCATATTCTACCATGGGTAGTATATACCTTTTCCCTGTGTAGCTAGGTTTGGCAAGAGCCAATCGAGATAAGTATGTAATGAACTAAATCTAAAACAATAGAAAAACGGGCAGCTTCACAACACTATCGAGCGACTTAAAATAGGACAATATAAAAGGTATAGAGTGTGTGAGTGCTCTAAATTGTATAAAAAATATTTTAATATATATAAGCAATCTAAACAGGAACAATAAATATCAACTCAAAAGTAATAAATACATTAAAAGATTATCCCACACCTGTATGGAAGCATATACAATAAAATACCAACTCTCAGAGATGAAATAACAAATGAGTAGTCCCAGTCTAAAAAAGCCCACTGTAAAGTGAAATCACAATCCCTGAAAAACACTAGCCACATGCAAAGTAGGGCAGATCTGCTAAATGTTGTAGTTGCAAAAAAGCTGCACCTCACGAGTGTACAAGCGCATAACACTCACATACAAGATAAGAAATTCAAAGGTGTGCTGTGTCTTTGAGACAATAAGTGCAGTATACCAATAATGCTAATGCAATAATGTGCAAAGTGTAATAATACAACAAAGTGCTATAATTTACTGTGCAAAAACAGTGTAAAGTGCAAGGCCCTCAACCCCTCTGTTCCTGTGTGTCCAACTTGTCTGGTTACAACTACATGTCTGTTCGTCCACCCATTGTAATGCGCTGCAGAATTTGTGGGCGCTATATAAATAATAACATAACATATAGTATGTAGTAATATGGGAAATGGCACAAGAGAGACCATAAAGTACCAATAAAAATAAAACACTATAAGTGGTAGAAGGTAGCATACATATTGGAACAATAAATACAACTTTGACAGATGGATGGAAATAAACATACACAATAATAGAAGATCAACACATTGATCTGCATTTAAACCCATTGGGACTAAAGAATTCCCAATGGGAACTTCATGTATAGGTTTACCTGTTACCTTATTTCCACTTTGGAACTCTTTATTTTCATAACCTAGTTATCCTTACCTGTAATTTCAGTTGTTCAGATCTGTTTGCTCTCTCTTTCCTATAATTTCAATTATCGGATATACTGTTTATTCTATAATGTCATGACCTTTAGCAGGTCAGGTAGGAGACGATTGCCAGGGTTAACATCAGGATCTTTATTGCTGGATTTGGGCATTATAGAATAAACAGTATATGCAATAATTGAAAGTCGGAGCGCGTATCTCCAGCGTTATGCTTCTACTCCCCCGATCATATGATGTCGGGGTCTTCGGATCATGCCATCACACTATGACCTTCTGAGTATGTGAGAGGTGTGGGGGGACCTTTACCTGGATAAGTCTTGGCCCAGGAGCGTAGTAGTTCACTGTAGGGTCGGGTCTCCATCGCCTGTGTGCTTTCCGAGGCTTCCATCTCTTCACGAGCCGCACCGCCACATGGTTTCTCCTGGCGGGCCGCGGTCTATAGGCTGTGCGTCTCGGGCTAGGCTAACCGTCAGGGGCAGCAGCAAGTCATGCTGTGCGTTGCTGGATTCTGAGCCAGAATTGTGCCGACCCAGGGCCTTTGTGAGTCATTTCTCCCAGGAGTCTGGAAGCTTCCCACAGGCCGCCGCCATGTCCGGGCATACTGCTTCCGACTGTCCGCAGATTAAGCTCAAGAGAATAGCTACGAGGGCTTACAAATCGGTATTGGTTGTGTCCAGTTAGAGAAAACAACGTGTGTCCGGTAAATCAGGCTTATTTTTTGTTAAGATTCGTCTGGTCAGCTCTGCAGTCAGGCTCCGCCCCCAGTGTTCAGCTATTTTTAATTTTAAACACCTTGTGGTCATATCGACATATTGAAGAGTACAAGGTCACTTGTCATTCTTGGTATTGTATGTAATGAAGTTATTTATTTTATGCTCCTTTGTGTATTGTTTAATTTAAATTTGATATCATGAGATTTATCTGCATTTTTGCAGGCGATACAAGTCTTACATTTGAAAATGCCTTGCTTTTCCAAAAATGTTTTATTATAGTACTCTGTTCTTTAGCATAATTCACAGTTAAAAATAATTTTAAGTTAGGAGCTCCTCTAAAGACGATTTTTGTTTTGTTGTTTGGATATAATGTCATTTTGAAACTATCTTCTTTTAGTATGTTTATTAATAATGCTTTTCATTTTCTTACTTTTATTAGTGTAATCTAGAGTTACAAGGAGTTTTTTGTCTTGTTTGTATTTTATGAGCATGTTCTAAATTAAGATGTCTAGATTATTAGCAGTTTATTTTTATGTTTTTAAATAGCAGCTTGTTCTTTAAATGTGCTTGGACCTGTACAATTCTATTTTTTTTATTTATTTATTTTTCAAAACGAAAAATTTTATTGAATCATTTTCAGTTTTTTTTACAATAACAGAACAAAATTAAAAAAATAAAATAAAAAGAAGAGAAAGGGGTGGAAAAATATTCATTTATATCAGGGGTGGGCAATCTGCGGCCCTCCAGATGTTTTGGACTACATCTCCCTTGATGCTTTGCTAGCATTATGACCCTAAGAGCATTATGGGAGATGTAGTCCAACACATCTGGAGGGCCGCATATTGCCCACCCCTGATCTAGATTAAAACAGTCACATTTGAATTGTCTGGTAAGCATAAATACTAAACAATAATGCATTTAGTACAGGAAATATCAAAATAAATAAACAAAATTAAATTTTAGTCTCTGTTACTACCATGTGAAATAGTTGCACATGTTAAACAATGGGAGAGTTTTAAAAAAAATAATAATAGAAAAAATATATATATATTTACATTGTCTGTATAAATGAGAAGATCTAAAAAGTTGATGGAATTTTTACTAGAATTTGAACTTTTGTACCTCTGTTTTATCCTTTAAAAAAACTTAAATGCAGATTTAGGCCATTCAAAATATAAAAATAACTCCTTAATATATCTTGGGTAGAGGATACGGTTTTCAACCCAGCTATGTCCACTCCAAACGGCAGAATCTTCCCATTCCACCATAAAAAGATTGGCTTAACTGGGAGGGAATCTGATACACATGGCCGAGTCTGATTTTTGTATGTAAAAAGTATCATAAAACCAAAAATAATTATTGGTTAAATTAATCGTACGCAGTTATAATGACTATAATCAAATTTATCTGTAGTGTGGGAATATTTCCATATTCTCAAGTGTGTTTCTTATTGATTTAAGTGGTCATGAGGTATGATTGTATATAATTGTATATCACATTTCACTAATATATAATCTATTTTCCATTCAATATTTTACAGAATTTGGATAAGGCTCGTACAAAGGGTTGGAGTACGCCGCTGTATTTTTTTATTTTATTTTCATTCTCCTCATATAGTAAACGTTTTGAAAAATACTAAGATACAAAGACTTTACAAGTGTCTAATATTATATTTGTGACGTTCTCTGTAAGGCGCAACCTGATGTTTCAGTGTTACATTTTCTGTTAGGGCTTAGAGGGAGTGGCCATATAATCCAATGAAGTACAGGCTTACAACAGCTGATTTATAGCAGCTTTTATTAGGTCACATGACACACAAATCGCATTTCGCATGAGGCCTCTCCTAAGCTTTGTGAGACTGAATAAAAGCTGCTACAAATGTGCTGTTGTGTGCTTGAACTTCATTGGACTATATTGTGATTCTGGAAGCCTGTGTTGCAGCGAGTTAAAGTGAGCACAAACCAGTGCTTAACATAGGGATGTGTGGTCCTTTCCTCTTATGTGCCTGATGAAATTTATGCTTGTTTTGCCTAGTAATAACTATGCCAACTAATATTGCCCCTTCTAATAAGGGCATTACTCAGGATTCTCACATTTCAAGCTTCAGTTTGGTGGGAAAGTTAAGGAAACCATAGACTTTATTAATCAACACTGACAATGTAATTCAATGAACAAACACAACTATTGCCTACATGCTTGAGCTCTGGGACTGGATATAGCGCATCTGACCACACTAGTAGAAGAGAATCTATGTGCTGCACACATCGAAAAAAAAGCGGTATAAACACAAATATGAGGCATGTGCATGGGGAACATTTTCGGTTCGGTTCGGCATTCCGAAATTCAGAATTTTCGCAATTCGGGACTTCGGCAATTCGGCACTTCAACACTTCGGAACTTCGGCAACTTCAGGAACTTCGGCACTTCAGCACTTCAGAACTTCGGCACTTCGGCAGTTCGACACTTCTGAAATTCAGCAACTTTGGAACTTTGGCACTTCAGCACTTCAGCACTTCGGAACTTCGGAACTTCGGCAACTTCGGAACTTCGGAATTTTGGGACTTCTTTTGCAGCTGCTTAGTAGATAACTCCCTAATTCCCACGGTATTAGGGAGTTATCTACCAAAAGGCTGAAAGACCTAAATTGGTCTTTCAGCCAAATTTACTAATACTAAGTAAAATTTACTTAGTATTAGTAAATTGTGCCCCTACTCACAATATCGCGAGTAGGGGCATGTATATTAAACAGTGAGCAGCCTGTGGCTGCTCACTGTTAAGAAAAAATAAAAAAAAGGGTCCCCCCTCCCTGAGCGGCAGTGGGGGCCCTCAATAAAAATTGGGGGGGGGACCTAACGTCCTCCCCCTGGCCCCCACCCCTGAGCGGTGGGTGGGGGCCCTTAACAAGAATAAGGGGGGGACCAAATGTCCTCCCCCTGGCCCCCACCCCTGAGCGACAGGTGGGGGCCCTAAATACAAATGGGGTGACCTAATGTCCTCCCCCCTGGCCCCCACCCCTGAGCGGCGGGTGGGGGCCCTAAATACAAATGGGGGGGACCAAATGTCCTCCCCCTGGCCCCCACCCCTGAGCGGCGGGTGGGGGCCCTAAATACAAATGGGGGGGACCTATTGTCCTCCCCCCTGGCCCCCACCCCTAAACGGTGGGTGGGGGCCCTAAACAAGAATAAAGGGGGGGACCTAATGTCCTCCCACCTAGCCCCACCCCTAAGAGGTGGGTGGGGGCCCTAAAGGAAAATTTAACCCCCCTCCCCCACAGGTAACAACGGTCCCCAAACCCCTAGTCACCCCCTCCCCAAAAAAATTAACTCCTACCTACCCCCCTCACCCTAAAAATAATGAGGGGGGACCATTTAACTAAGTATCTGTAAAAATAAAAATAAACTTACCATTCGATGTTTTCTTTCTTCTAAAATCTTCTTTTTTCAGCCCTAAAAAAGGCTAAATAAATATCCATAATAACAGACGCAATAAAAAAAAACGAGCGAAAAAAAAAAAATCCATCTTCACCCTGCGAGGGCTCCGCGCAGACTGAGCTCTGCAGGGCGGGGGAAGGCTTATAAAGCCTTGCCCCGCCCTGCAATTAGGCTCAGAGCACTCTGATTGGTGGGTTTAAGCCATCCAATCAGAGTGCTCTGACAGGTAAATGAAGAGACTGACAGGTAAGTGCTCTGTGTCATTTTACACAGCGTGGGAAAGTTCTTTGGAATTTTCCCACGCTGTGTAATTTGACTCATAACACTCTGATTGGTTACTTAATACTAACCACTGCATACCAGGAACACCCCACAAGCCGATGTTTAGGAGATGCTCTGACCCAGTCATCTAGCCATCCCTCAGATCTTTTTTGATGCCTATTTTTCCTACTTCTAACAAATTAAATTCAGGAACTGACTGTTCACTTGCTACCTAATAAACCCCACCCATTGACATGAGCAATTGTAACAATATAGTAATTCACTTCACATGTCAGCCCTTTAACATGCATGAAAACTTTAGCTCACAGATAATCTCACACACACAGACAAGAAGCCCACTGACAAAAAATGCATCTGGCTATCTCATTGACATACACGCTCACTGGTACACACAGAGACACAAACACTCTATAAAAGGTTCACTGATAGGGATTGCAAAGCAGGGGTATGGGGGGAGGTAGGGCATATGGACTGTAGTGTATGAATTAGGGGACTGTAGCTAAAAATATTTATAGATAAGATTTTCAAATGGTTTAATAGTCTTACAAATATTTTTATATTTTGATATTTTTTATATGAACCAACTAACTTAGTCAAAAGCTTAATTTTGAGAAGTTTCATAGAATATGTAAATAGTCATAAATGAATAAAGATGTACAGTACCCAGGCAAATATTAGAAGTGTATCTGGCAATCTCATTGACATACAAGCTCACTGGCACACACAGAGACACAAGCACACTACAAAAAAGTTCACTAATAGGGGTTGCAAAGTATGGGGGGGGGGAGGGAGCACGGGGTTGTAGTGTAGGGAATAGGGGACTGTAACTAAAACATTTTTTGAAATAAGCATTTCAAATAATGTAATATTTTTATTATACAACATATATTTATTATTTTTATATAAACCAACTAGCTCAGTCAAAGGCATATGTGTGAGAAGTTTCAAACAAGTTGTAAACAGTCATAAATAAATTAAGATATACAGTACCTTGCATTTTGGAGATCAGGCAGATGTTAGGAGTGTGGCTGAAATTCAAAGCATTGGAACTGTCAAAGTAGTCAGATGTCTACGCAGTTAACTGTGCTACAAACTCACAAAACTTTTGTAGCAAGCACTTTAGCACCTCGGCAACAGGAAACAAGTCTTTCACAATTTCCATTTGCTTTTCCTTTAGCCTCCAGCCTATTTAATAGAAAATTTAGAATAAAAAAAACTACTGAAGCAGCATTTTTCCAAAATTTGAATAATAGGAAATGAAAAGTAATGGCTGTCTTCCAGCCTTAATGTTTTAACAGGTCACTCTAAGGTTAAAAATAAAGTAATTTATTTTTAAACTGGGTGTGTTCCATTATTATGTTAGAATTATGCCCCACACATTTTTATAATAAAAAATGCAAAAGAAAAACAAATAATCTTACCTCCAATACAGCATTGGGACAGTTACGTCACAGTAGCCACTCCAATTTCTGTGAGATCATTAGCATTAGCATTAGCATTTTGACTTACAGATGACGCATATCAATTTCTGCTATTAGGCAATCAGATTCTTCTTATAGTCAAGTTCTAAATCCTATGTGCCTCTATGACAGTGTATTGTGCTGTAAAGACTGTCAATTTTTTTAAGGTCTTAACGAGAAGTGCCTCAAGAGGTTGTAAGTCTGAAAGGCACTAGAGGCATGTTCTCTGGCATATGTAAACATTGTTAATCAGACAAGGCAACAGTTTACATTGCTAGTAAAAAGGACAACATCAATGTACCCGAATCAGTATATTAATATGTAGTGGTTTTGGTGCTTTCAGTGTCCCTTTAAGGATTGATGATATCCGATGCAGGCATTAAAGAACATAAAGAAACTACAACACAGCAGTCACTGAAAGGGTAAAACAGACAGATACATTGCCTGAATATTATGCTTCAATAGATTGCCACTAATTATGATGCAATTAAAAATGCAAACTATTGATGAAATGTGTGACTAGTTGCTTTCTTATACTTGAACAGTTTTTTTTTTTTTTTCACTGACTAATTGTTCCGTGGAAGCAGATTAGCATCTTATCTTTAAGCAAATTTCTTAGAAACCACTGCATGATGATTTACTGGCAGTGGAGCTTGCACAAAACATTTCAGGACTATTATTACTTAAATGGTTCTCTGAGGGATAGAAAGCATGTATACTATTCACTTTTATAGCTTCAAACTCTTGGCATGTTTATGTTGCAGTTTATAACACATTATCATTTGTAATTTGAATTGTTAAAAGGGAATTGTGGGGCACACTTAGCACATGCATTTCTCTCTTTATATATTACACAGATTAAGGAAAAGGGCACACGCAAAAAATATAGCTTTACATTTTACAAGGCAACTCAAATTTACTTACTTTAGCAAACATATAGCCATATTGTGTTAAGCCCAACACTACATCACAGTATCCCAATATCAGAGGTCCTACACTAATTTTATCATGGGAGATAAACATGCTAACTGCAAAACTTACTGTTTAAACACGTTTTGCAGTAAGACTCTTCTAAAATGTATGCTTTCCTGCGGTCACATCCAGAGGTGCATCTCGAGTGGAGGAGTTTAACCCCTTCAGGACCGGACTGTTTTGGCCATGTTGTACGTTAAGGACCAGGGCTCTTTCAACACTTTTTTTTTACTTTTACTTGAAAAATATTTTACTCATCTACAAAAGCTGATGAAATAAACTGCTAAATAGATTCAACATTTTGTCCTGAGTTTAAAAACACCCAGTGTTTACAGCTTTTTTGCAAGTTATAGGGTTATAAGTACAAGTAGGATATTGCGGTTTCAAAATATCAAAATTTGTCAATAGTGACATTGTAACAGTATTATTTGTCATAAATCTCTGAAAAAAAAAACACATGTACATATTTTTTTTTTAAAGTACACAACCCAGGGTATTCATCTAAGGATATTTTGACACTTTCTATGCAGCCATTTTACCACCAGTCTTTGCCAAACATCGCATAGGTAGTTTATTTTTTCACATACATTGCAATTCAGGTATAAATTCACAGATCCTGTTATGTGTTGCTGCCAAAAAAACACTAATATGTGTTCAGCAACATCTCCCGAGTACAGTGATACCACCCATGCATAGGCTTGTCAGGTTGTTAGGGGGTTAAAAGGCCACATTTGGCAGGTGCGCATATCCGTTTTACAACTTGGGATTTTGACATGTAGTCAATCTGCGCTTATGTACTATTTGGGAATTTTTTTAAGCCAGCCAATGTATTTTACCCCCATCAAACCATATATTTTTGAAAAGTAGACAACCCAGGGTATTTCAAATGGTGGTATTTTAACACTTTTCATGCACGGAATTAACCAATAGCCTTTGTCAAACCTTTGGGTAGTAATTTTGTTTGTGTTTTTTCACACACATTGTACTTTCGGCATGAATTTACAGATCCTGTTATGTGTCACTGCCAAACAACACCCCAATATGTTTTCAGCAACATCTCCTGAGTACAGTGATACCACCCATGCATAGGCTTGTCAGGTTGTTTGAGGGCTAAAAGGCCACATTTGGCAGGTGCGCATATCCGTTTTACAACTTGGGATTTTGACATGTAGTCAATCTGCGCACATGTCCTATTTGGACCAATGTATCTTACCCCCATCAAACCGTATATTTTTTAAAAGTAGACAACCCATGATATTTTAAATGGTGGTATTTTAACGCTTTCCATGCACTAATTCTACCACCAGCCTTTGTCAAACTTTTGGGTAGTAATTTGTTTTGTGTTTTTTTACACACACATAGTACTTTAGGCATGAATTAACAGATGTATCACTGCCCAACAACACCCCAATATGTTTTCAGCAACATCTCCTGAGTACAGTGATATCACACATTCATAGGTTTCCTAGGTTTTTTTCGTGCTAAAAGGCCACGATCTAGACTTGTACATGTCAGTTTTTCAACTTGAAGATAGGCTTAGCCTATCTTCAGTTTGGCATATTTTTGCATCCCCCAGTTAATGTTAACATCATGAAAGTTTATATTTTTATAAAGTAGACATTCCCCCAACCATTGTGCTAAACAAATTTCAGAGAACGTGCATAGTGGTAATTTTTGAATTCTGCTTTTTATGCACACGTCATCTGGTTTTGGCCAGCCAGTTATATGTTACTGCCAGAAAACTTTTTAACCAAATGTGCAGGTATCAAATGCACCTTTAGCAGCATTCTCTAAACTAACTCCAGCAAAAATAATCTAACTGGAGATTTGGGGGAAGGATACTGACTAGCAGAAATTTGTTGCTTTCAAAATAAACAAAAAAGTTAAAAATCAGGAACAAGTATTATAAAAATGTATGTTCTGTGTGGTAGAGCTTAAAACATGTTCCAATACACAATCCAGGTTTTGTAGGGCAACCGGGACAGTGAAAAGGGGTGTCTGTCCTTTTCCCTATTATATAACAGACCCGGCAACGTTTCTGGTGATTTTGTTTTTTGCAGTTGGCGGTATCTTAAAAATAAAATGTCTGGACTCCTCTGGCACCGTTGTTGGAACTTGACCATCTCCATAAATTATTGTGGAAATCAGCTTGAGCTGAAATTGGAGAAAGGTGGCTTGTCCTGGATTCATTTTTTTAAAGAGTAAAAATTAATTGTTTGTTGCTACTTGCATCGGGTAGATAGCTACCTTTTTATGCCAGGCTTTTGTCTTTCTTAAGATAAGATATGGCTGCATCAGCTGATCAGCCAAATCAACACCCCCCATGTGCCTGTTATAAGCCCTGATGCAAACAGGTTTGGCCTGTACTCTGTCTCGGACAGTGACGTCTGACATGCTTTCATCATGGATGGTGGTTAGCATGTGAACATTCCTGTCCTTAAATTTTATTGCAAGCACTTCAGTTTTCCCCAGAGCTTTGCATTCACCTTTTTTTTTTATTTGGCCTCTATGAGAGGTCTGGGGAAATCCTTGTGAGCAGCTTGAAAAGTTCCGGTTTCCTTGCCGTGGCTGGGAAGGTGATGCCCCTACGGCGCAGTTCAGCCGAGATCCTGGGGATAGTCCAGGATCTCAGTGACCCTGGCGTGGAGGGTTCTTGAAACGCGGTGGGGGTGCTAGTGCCTAGTGGGTGTGCTGGGGGGGTAATGATTCTTCACCTATGTTGGTCTCCTGGGACATATTGCAAAATAAAAAACAACAATGTCTGCTTAACATATCCCCGGTAAACTTTGCAGAACTAGCTTTCTAACTGCCAAAGCGAAAAATTATCTACCCTGTGACAGGTGAGGCCCTGCTAGTTGCCAAGCAGCAGGAGAGAGGCTCTATCTATCTACCGAGCCGTGGGGCTCGAGCCACTAACATGGTGGCGGGGTGTTGGTTACCATATTCCATATTCCATATTTGTTACCATATTCCCGAAGGAATTCCCATGGGTAGTAGCAGAAGGAAATAAAAGGAGGAAGTTGAACAAAATGTATCTGTGACTAAGCCCGAGACCAACAGAACAGTGGACATAGAATAAGATCGTATACTATCAGATAGTGAAAGTTTAGATAAGATCGTATAATGGATTGGTTGAGTAATGCCATGGTCTAACGAGGCAAGGCGGGAATTGAGGCATGTTGTAGAGAGAGAAACTTGAATTTTAAGTACCTTGCTGGAAAGCAGGAGCAAATAAACGAGCAGGCAATACAGGCCTAGAGGGTAATTGACCCTCGGGACACCTGAAATTAAGGTATAGCATGTAAGCCAACAATTGGTTATCCTTATAAATACCTGATGAAAAGCATAGAAAAAAGACATACATAAGCCATGAAAGTAAAACCCCCTCTAAGTGTTTGTACGTCATGACAAAACATAATAATTTTAATAAAGACTATGTATTTCTAATGAAAGTTAAAAAAATTAGAACACCTTATAACTACGAAGAATAACATAGAAAGTAGAATAATTACCAAGTTCCTGACTTGTGAAAAAATCCTATATTGTAGGTTACCTATAATGTTTCTTAACCTAATTGTCTTAATACCCAAACTTGTCTTTGAAATATTTAGGGAGAAAACACTTCCGAATGACAGTCCGCCAGATTAAACACAACTATTGTAATTACCGAAATTCTTATGTAACAATATCCCTTCCAAACGAAACTGAAATGCATTAATGTAACAGGACTAAGCATGACAAGCATGAAATAGGAACAAATTAGCAAGGTATACTTAAAGATAGCTATTAGACGAATGGACCATGATCAGTGAATGTAATACAAAAAAACTGGAATCGTACGCATGATTTTTTTTCGAACACATGTAGGGAGAGTAACCCTGTGAAATTCCCGAACGGCGGGAATAGCCCAAACGCGGCTATCCTTGCCTGTTACCTGAAGATCCATTTGTGTCGTTTGAGTGAGAGGCAATTCATTTGAAATTTCATGTGAAAACCCTGTGAACAGCGCAGTGATGAACTCCGAAGAAGCTGAAACAGGCGGGAGCTTCAAACGGAGGCCGGGACCGAAAGTGCAGGTCACTGAGGAAATGGGTGAACTGATCGCCACGGCAAAGGCAAGAAGGGGGATTTAGGGTTTTATAGGAACGCTAACTCCTCCCACAAATACAGACCTGTGTCCTTTAAACATATATATATATATATATATATATATACACAACATACAAATTACACAATGCAGCGCACTCGCTTATTCACTAAACAATGATTTCAATTTCTTACAGATTATAATAGTTTTATTTAAAAACCTCACCTAGGCAAAAAATAATGGGGGTTTAGTTACATTATATGCTGTTATGAGATTAATCCACTTACATGGGAAATACTTCCTTACTGGGACTCTCTGCAAGTCAAGACTAAATATGATCCTGGAATGAGGCACATGTAATAGGGAGGGGTGGAAAATCAAGGAGTTGGCTTGGAGAATATATACATAAAAGGGCAAAAAGACAAAATCAAAATAAATACACAAACAAAAATGGTTTACACTCCATGGAGGAACACTGGTTCTGAGCAATACCACTTCCCCCACAATACGGCAGTTGTGGTGACTTAACCACATAGTAATAGTCTTACTATGATCTTTTCACATATATTAGGTTTAAAGCAGTTCGAGGTTCACTATACAAACCTCATGGCCACTCTACAATTGGTGTTCCTGAACACTAGGGAACTCAAAACTCCTGAGAAATGCGCTATAGCTTTACCTCACATACCTGTCTCTTGCCCTCTCCTAAAGGGCAGCCCACCTTATTTAATTGCAAATTCCTGTCCTAATGTGTTTTACACCCCACCTCCTATAGAATGTAAGCTCGATTGAGCAGGGTCCTCTTCAACCTATTGTTACTGTAAGTTTATTTGTAATTGTCCTATTTATAGTTAAATCCCCTCTCATAATATTGTAAAGCGCTACGGAATCTGTTGGCGCCATATAAATGGCAATAATAATAATAATAATAATAATAATAATAATAATAATAATAATAAGCTGAATTCCACAGACTGAAAGCACAAGTGGTTTACATACAGGAAATACATGTCAGCAACAATAGGGCCCATACTTTTAAAATCCATAGGTAGCCAGTAGGTTACTTCAGCAATTAAATAGAATCCAAATCAAGGGGTGTGGCCATACTCTTCGCTGCCACCTTACCTTTCACCTACAAGGCCCACGTCTCTGATGACACAGGCATATATATTGGTCAAGGAGATGGTTGGAAATAGTATGATAAATTTTGCCAACGTATATCTCCCCAATAGAAAACAAAACTATGCACTGAGGAAAATTCTACGTAAGCTCGAGCAGTTTTCAGAGGGAATTGTAATTTTGGCAGGCGACTTTAATGTAACATTAGACAGTGCATTGGATTCCTCCTCCACTTCCCACACATATTTGACTCATACTCGCAAACACCTCAGGTCACTGCTAGACCAAGCATAACTAAGATGATATCTGGTGCATCTTAAACCCCACCACCCGAGATTAGTCCTTCTAGTCACCTCCCACAGGCTCCTACACCAGAATCTACATGTTCTTCCTACCTCGCAGATTCATTAACCTAGTCCAAACCTGCTCTTACAGACCTATAACCTTGTCCTTGTCATGTGCCCTTGTCTCTTGCCATTTCCATCCACTCTCTCCCGACAACGACTTTCCAATGAAAACCAAGTTACAGAAGCCATAACTCAATACTTCACACATAACTCCACACCAGACGTTCCCGACCCTACCATTTGGGAGGCTCACAAATGTGTCATGAGAAGCCAGATTATCAAAATAGCCTCAGCACACAAAAAAGCAAGAATATCTAAAACAAACACCTTAATAGCTGAAATAAGATCCTTGGAGGACAGACATAAATCTAGTCCAGATTTCCAGGTATATAGTTCTCTCACTAAGAAAAGATCCAAATTACAAATACTCCTTGGGCTACAGGCCAATAGTAAACTCTTGTCCATGAAGGGAATTTATTACGCCCAGGGAGATCGACAACTTTCATCCCTTCCATTAAAACAAGCTCAGGAAACACTTCCCACCTCATGTTAGGCATCCTTCACACGTTCCAAGACTTTTACAACAATCTGTACAACCTAAGGAACACCCCGCCCTCAAGCACTGACATCTAAGCCTTTCTTAACCCTTGATTCACACAAACTATACCTGCCAATGTCCAGACAGCACTAGATGAACCGATTGCAATTAGCAAATTTAAACAAGCCACCTAGGCCCAAGCCCTGGTTAAAAGCCTGGGCCCAGATGTTTTTTCAGCTAAATACTTTAAAGCATTTTAGGACACATTGGCCGCACCATTCACAAGCGTTTTCAACTTGTTGACAGTATCAGCACAACTGCCCCCTTTAGCGCTAGAGGCCACCATAGCCCTCATACCCAAGCCAGGAAAAGACCTTGCAATCTGTGGCAGCTACCGCCCTATCTCCCTCATCAATATTGACCTCAAACTATTTACCAAAATCCTAGCAACCCGCCTACACCCTCTACTTCCGAGGCTGGTCCACCCTGACCAAGCCGGATTCATACCGGGATTGGAGGCAAAACATAATACCAAGAAACTCATTTATCTAATACACCTCTCCAAATCCTTTTGGGTCCCGAGTGCACTGTTGGCAATCGACGCCGAAAAGGTGTTCAACAGGGTGGACTGGTCCCTGCTATTCGCGACCTTAGTGGCGATTGGCTTTGGGCCATCTTTAAAATTGTAAAATTGGATAAAAGCCCTATACTTCTCTCCCACTGCCAGAATCCGCATGGTCAGTTGTCCCCCCCAGTAACAATAAGTAATGGAACAAGGCGTGCCCCTTTCACCTCTCCTTTTTGTCCTGGTTTGGGAGCCCTTCCTACAGGGCATCCAAGATAACCCACACATACAAGGATGTCAAACAGCAGGATCCAAATACAAGCTTTTGCCGATGACCTCCTTATTACTCAACCACACACTTCCTACAAGAAATCTCCCTTTATAATAAGGTTTCTAACTTTTCTAACTTTCAGGCCAACCTGACAAAATGTGAGCTTCTATCACTAACTGTACCCCCCACCTATGAAACAAATCCTCAAGAATGTGTTCCCTTTCTCATGGGACGAAAACGCAATCAAATAAGTCCTTTTGTTACAGCAGGAAAACCGTTCCTGTTGTTCCTGCAGTTCCTGCAGGCACTCAGGGGACGGCAAAAAATACCACCCACAAATGCCCCCCATGTTCCCCCTGTCATGGGGGGGCCCAAGAGGTAGCCTGATGGCCACCTGATGGACCCCCCCGGCGGGTGTATGTGTGTGTCTGTGAGTGTATGTGTGTCTGTGTGTGAGTGTGTGTGTCTGTGAGTGTGTGTGTCTGTAAGTGTATGTGTGTCTGAGTGTGTGTGTGCATTAATATATGCATACAAGTGTATATTATTATTATTTTTTTTGGGGGGGGGGATCTTGGGTGAGTTCCCACACTTTATTCCCCAGGACTTGACCCCTGACTACCACCCTGACGTTTACTTGGGTCTGGTATACACCTGCGCATTGGTATTGCATAGGGGATCATTACGCTCCAATACTTGTCTTATTTGACATGTTACACAATGTATTGCACCGTTATGTATGTAAAACCAACATCTGATCTATGACTCACCAAGCCTACATGTATGTCTTAACCGTATTAAATATCTTATATAAGATTGATTTATAATTGTCTGTATTGTTGCATACATTCTTAATAAAAAAAAGGGGGGCACTGACACACACATATACACACAGAGGAAACTGACACACACACATTTACACAGAAGACACTGATACACACATTTACACACAGAGGACACTTACACACATATATACACACACACACATTTACACATAGAGGAAACTGTCACACACACATTTACACACAGAGGACACTGATACACACACACTCACTGAGAGACACACTAATTGATGCACACATTAACTAACAGAAGCACACACTCACTGATTTGACACAGATTGACAGACACACAAACAGTGACTGACATAAACACACATATTCTCTCACACACACAAATTATATATATATATATATATATATATATATATATATATATATATATATCCACCAAACTTCCCTACCTTTAGGAGAGTTGGGATGGAGCCTTCCCCTGAGGTTTAGTTGGTATCCTTTCCCAGTGGGCCAGTGGGGATCCTTTCCCTGTGGTACAGTGTGGGGCTTGTGTAATCTCCATACTCTTCCAGCACTGCTCTCTCACATTCTGTTTAGGGATGCTGGGGCTGGATTGATGTCCTAAACCATCTCACGCAGAGCGTGCAAGAGAGCAGTGCTGGAAGATTACATTTCCCTCACTGCCTCTGCCTGCATGCACCCCCTGCTGGCCACCTCTTGGGGTGCTAAGGTGGACAACTGGCCACCTCTAGGCGCACCACCTGCCTTTGGTGCACATATCCTTGGGGTACGTGCACCATGGGTTAAGAAACTAGGCTCTAGTCCGAGCAGGAGTAAATTAAATATTTAATAATTTTGGAGAAACATTAAAATTACTTTTTAAACATATTACATATGTCATATACATATATATATATATATATATATATACATATATTATAACATATCAAAATACTAGAAAAGCTACAATTTCTGGGGAAATTGTGTGAAGTGTTCTTGCCTCCATCAGTAGTTTACAACTGGAGTGGGCGGAGTAACTGTTATCATTTATATAGCACATTTAATTGCAACGTTGTTGCACAGTTACATTAAAACATACATTTATAAAAACATTAGCAGGTGTACAAAAGGCTTTGTCTATGACATCACTTGCTGCTGCAGCCTGGCACAGGTCAGAGTATTTTTGCGGTTGCCATCTTCAAACGGTCGTATTTTAAAAACTATAAATCCTACAGCGAAGAGCTTGATATTGTGAGAATCACAAGACCCAGACCTACATTTTGATGCATAGTATGTCTCTGCAATATTAACAATGCAGGCACAGTTGCAGTTTAGAAATTGGTGTGAGTTGTAAACAAATGGTCATATTAGGAAAACTATCAGGACTATGGCTTAGCCGTGGACATTTTTAGTGGCAGCAGGGATAGCTGAACGTTTTGATATAAGATTTGTGTAGGTGGGCCTGAAAATGAGGGAGTTGTGGCAGTTTAGAAATCATGTCCTGATTTTTCAGCTTTTGCCAGCTCCCACTCTAGCTTTGCCTTTCATTCCTATGGGACAAATTTCGCCACAAGAACGACGATATTCCGTGAACCATTCGGTGAAACGTTCCACAAAGTAATAGCAATCCGATCGGGAACAATCTGCACGTTTTGGTAAATTTTTGTCTATATAGTGTAAAAACTGTGGGAGGAGTTAGGGTGGCAAATTTGGCTATAATAATATATATGTGAGATAACAGTAAGTGGTCTTGCTATGCAAGAACACTTAATTATACATTTTTAACATTGGTCATAATATTAAATCAATTTAAAAGTGTATCTACAAATATTACCGTAAATCATTTGGAAAGCTTTTCCAACAATATTAAATTGAGGTCATGGTCAGAAAAAAAATAATGGATTTTCTTTCTCAAGGCAAATTGTAACAGCTATATATTGGTAAACTAGTCTCACACTAGGATAAATTACAAAATGCCTGCCAATCTACCACTTAAAGTTGATTTAAGTAGCTGCTGACTAGATACAACATAAAAGGCTAAACCTAGTCTCACACAAGTATTAATGAGCCAGGCAAGGTAACATTATTTTTTTTTCCTATCACCATACTCTCCAAAGAAAGAATTACTTTCCTCTAAACAGTTAACAAAAAATTACTTTTAACAACTGTCTCATACCATGATCAATGACAAAATTCCTGCTAATCTCCTACACAGAGCTGGCACAACCATAAGGTAGCACAAGCCTATGGCTGCATTTGCCCTTAAGGCACAATTTCTGGGTGACCGGCAGGAGGGGATGCACACAGCGCCTCACCCCCCCTCCTGCCAGTCACTTCATGTAGTATGGCTTAATGGGCCATGGTGGATTATCTTCTCTTTCCTCTACCAGTCTGACAGGAAGCTGCTCACTGAGTGCACAGAATAGGTTCCTGTCACCTTGTCACACTGGGTAGAGGATACAGAAAATCCTCTACCACAGTCCACACAGCCATGCTACATAGAGGTAAACTATTAGGGACATCGCAAGGGGAGGGAGGAAAGGTAATGGGTAGTGATGTCCCGAACAGTTCGCTGGCGAATAGTTCCTGGCGAACATAGCTTGTTCGCGTTCGCCACGGATGGCGAACATATGTGATGTTCGGTCTGCCCCTATTCGTCATCATTGAGTAAACTTTGACCCTGTACCTCACAGTCAGCAGACACATTCCAGCCAATCAGCAGCAGACCCTCCCTCCCAGACCCTCCCACCTCCTAGACAGCATACAATTTAGATTAATTCAGAAGCTGCATTCTTTTTTTTGTGTGTTATATTTGAGCATGCTAGGCTGAACGTGCATATATCATGGCTAGTTGCACTGAGGGTATGAGTATATAGCAGTACATTGTTGTGAAAGATGGCTGTCATGTTTAGGGTGTAGCTTGCACGTTATCAACTGTGTATTTATATCAGCAGCTCCACCACTAGTTATAAATCAAGTGTGAGTCGCCCCATGAGATGAGACTAGTGAATAATATAATACATTAACGGTTAAGGTAAAGGCATGTAAGGAACTACGACAATAAACTCTTTAGAAGGTGAAATAATGACATGTTTAAACGCTTGCTACTTTACGATTAGTTAATGTGCAGAAAGCAGTTCATGTGATCAAAGGCATGGTGTGGAGGATCGGCTATAGTGGGACATGCTTGGCAGGCTGCTGTTTACTGCTTGTGCTCATCCGATCCCTTGTGGGCACCAGGTGCAGACCCTGGGAGTCCCTGATACCTGGAACAACAAAGGCAAGTCTCTGGCTGAGTGCCGGGTTCGCGGCTTGAGGTGGTGGAAGCTTGTTTTGTTGGGTGGTCGGATCTGTCCCGGTGGTGCTTCACGTCTGGTGCGGGATTGTGGTGGCTTAAGGTGGAGGCGAATGCTTGACGTGGGGCAGGCTCTGCATTTCTGTTTGTGCCTCCGTTCCCGTCTTCGACGCCTTTTGCGTTGGTGGATTTTAATGGGGACTGCTTCGCTTAGCTGTGGTGGAGCTTGTTGGGGCTGTGGTGGAGCTTTTGTTAGCGCAGGACTCACCTAAGAGGTTTTGCCTTGACATGACAGGTGTGCTTACACTTGAATGACAACTGGAGTAATACTAAAAACCTTCAGTTATTTAAATTTGCATAAGTGATTTGGTATAGTGCGCTAGAAACTTTTATTTTTTTATTGTATGTATTGGGGCTGATGGGAACTATAGTTATTGCTGCTGCCTGAGTAGTGGGAGCTTGAACACATGGGGTTTATAGGCAATATAACTAGTAAAAACACAGAAATTAGCTGTGTGCTTAAACTCAAAATATTATTAGAGAGTTGCAATGACTATTATAAATACCTTCAATGCATACACAAAGTAAACTGAAAAAATTACCAACACACTATCCCAAAACAAAATGTACACGTAAAGGAATACTAAAGAATGATAACAACTACAGACAGCACTCATTGGCTGAGAGGACATAGCTGACACTCAGCCAATGAGCTTGCCCTTAGCGAAACTATTCTTGAACAGTTTGATTACTTACTCTGGATGGGTATCAGGCACACCTGGCAGCATAACCAGTAGAGTGTGTTTTAGTGGTTGTGATACTTAGGTTTTTAGTACAGCTAGAATAAAATGAAAATTGAAGTTTACTTGCCTATGCCAAGTTGAAACTTTTAGGTGACTCCTATGCTAACAATTCACCTTAAAGGTTGATGTTTTTTTTTTAAATCTTATATTCATATGCTAGCTATTCCGTGTTTAAAATAATGGGCTTTTTTTAAACAAAAAGGAATGTGGTAGTCAACATTTGCTAGTTAACAGGTTACACATTTAAAATATTCCCAATTATTCTGGAACTAACACGGAATTGTGATTTTGGTTCACTTTTGCAGATTAATTTGTTGCAGAAAAGGCACACAAAATACATCATTAAATGTCATTGGGCAAGAGGAGACATTTCTGCTCACTTGTCGGGAACATATTAATTACATGACACAGGCCCCATTAGAAACATATATACAATATCTTTGCTCTGTTTAATATTAACATTTTATCTCCAATTTTATCTTTACTTCTAACTTAATTTACAACGCAAACATTAAATGAAAATATATATATATATATACCCTCAAAATCAAACTTAACAAAGCACAGAAAACATTGGAAATATTAAAAACGTCAATGGCACTATTAACCATCCTTTTGAATCTCCTAAACTATACATCATAATAGAAAAAAAAAAATCCACTAATCAGTAATTGATTTATGAAAATATACTTACACGTTACATGTTAATCAGAAGGATCCAATAAAGTTGTAGAAGGAACTGTTCAGCTTCAAAAAGAATCAAATACTGTAGTGGCTGTTTTTATGAAGCCATAAGGAAAGCATTTCCTATTAGACAGTGTGTCTTGTCTGCTAGCTACACAAGTCTATTTCTTCTTAAAGTTGCAATATTCATATTTAAATGATGACTGTTTTTTTCTAAAAATAAAAATGATCTTTAGCTTCTCTGAAGCAAAATCCCCAGATTTAGATTACTTGGAAAGATTACATTTGTACTAGAAGGGGGTGTTCTGTTTATTCAGAGTAACGCCTTGCTAGTTTTTATTTTATTTTATTTTTTTAGAATTGACTTCACTGTATATGAATTTTCAGTGGTAGGTTGCTAAGTGAACAGCAACATTTATGATAAAGTAGACTTTTATAAGAGATAAACTTAACTCTGGTAAATAAATAGCAGTTAGTTCTTCCACTTATATGGGACAATTACTTTTCAATTATGAAAGACAGATCTTCTAATAAAAGGATATAAAAAAATTAGCTGAAATGAAATATTTTCTCAAGTTGACTTTTCACCAAAAAGCATTTTTAATGCAGTGAAAACACATAAATCAAATGAACTAATTTAAAAAAAAGTCAATGTTTTGTGAATTAAAGTGCATATAAAAAAATATGTTGAGTAACATTTGTCATACTAACTAAAAGGGATATTATAGTCACCAGAACAACTTCAGCTTAATGTAGTTGTTCTGGTGTGTATAGTATGCCCCTGCAGGCTTTTTAATGTAACATTTCAATGGATCTCTATGAGGATATGCTGATTCATACAGTGTGGTGTTTTGCCACACATGTGCAATTGCCTTCAAATGCTTTCCTATGGAAAAACATTGGATTGGCTGAGATTGTCAATTTTGCTGATCTCAGCTAAGGAGGTGGAGCAGGGATGGGGTCTTCCACAACAGACCCACCCAGCGCTGGAAAAAAAGGTATGTTTTAACTCTTTAAAGGGACATAAGGGGGGACAGTAATCTAAAATGTGATTATATAACACTATAGTGTCAGGAATACATGTTTGTATTCCTGACACTATAGTGTTCATTTAACAAAGAAAAGTCCATTGACTGTCATCGGTTCATCTTATTGCAGAGCTTATGCAACAAGTAGACTGCTGTCAGCTTTTGTCAAAGGTTTTTTTTTTTAATATATAAGACAAAAACTGGAGTAATGCCCAGCACCCAAAGCAGGATCCTCATCTTTTAACATAGTAATGAGGAAACCATGCTTCCTCCTCATCCATTTAAGTTTTTATATGGTGTGACTCAGATAATGACAAACAAAATATAGAGGATATGGCTGACTGTCTATAGAAAAAACTAAACAGTACAATTGTGTAATACAGCAAAAATAAAATGATTATGCGCCCAATTAAATTGCACTCACAAGATGGAGAAATGTAAAATCTGCTTTATTGTGCAAGTATAAAAAGTGAAATAAAATACAAGCAAGATCCTACACATTTCACCTTGCAAAAGACTTCCTTAGGGACCAATAAAAAATGAATACAAATGTAAAAACAATCCTGCAATAAGGATAAAAGCAGCATGTAACCCTCCCCCTGAGTCCTTCTTTATATATGGTCTTCCTCCTGTTTCATTGGTAATCCAGAGGGTGTTTTCAGTGATGTCCAGCTGTTTTGAGAAGTCCGAAATTGAATATCCCATGTATGCGATGATTGTGTGACGTCACATCTGGTGCACCACTTCCGGAAGTCGCGTCTGGATGACATTTGCGTTCCTATAGGCAGCCTTCATCCTTTCCACCTTTAATTAAGTGCCCTGAGGCAAGTGGTGCCCTGAGAGATTCAGAACACTGGGGTATAAGACAATTTAAAAAGAGCAAGGAATACATCAGCACTCCTTCTTAGTGGAAACACGTTTCCTTTATATGAACCTTACACAATATCAATGCTGCCCCTTTTTTCTCTGCTGAATAGACTCAGGCTCCTAGTGAGCTTCACCATTATGTTGATTCACGGAGGGGCTTTGGGGGGAGGAAAATAAACAAATGGAGGAAAATGAGACACATGGGGGGGCTGGGGTGAAATGATCCAAATGAAGGGGGTTGGGGAACGAAACACATAGAGGGGCTGGGTGGGAATGAGACACATTGAGGGACTGATGGAGGGAATGAGACACATGGAGGAGCTGGGAGGAAGGGAATGAGACACATAGGGAGGCTGGAGGAAATGAGACACATGGAGGGGCTGGGTGGAGGGAAAGAGACGCATGGGGGGGAGGGAATGTGACAAATGGAAGGGCTGTGGAGAATGAGACACATAGGGGGGTGCACAGGGCAATTTTCACACCAGGGCCTGGTGGTTTCCAGTTACACCTATGGTGGAGGCTACTTCTTGGCTGGGCACCTAAATGGAATAAAAACTTTTCATTCTGGCTGGGCACCTAAATGGAATAATGACTTTATTCATGGATGGCAACCGTGGTCATAAACACAGATACAAAGTATAATGCAATAGTGCAGCCTAGAATGATGCAGCTGAAGCATGACTTTTTAAGATCTGCATTTTGGGTATATCTGGTATATAATTTCATATAGCTGCACACAAGAAACATCAGAGACAATACATTTCTTTGACATATTTAATTATTGCTCATTAGTGTTGTCGCGAACCCGAAATTTTCGGTTCGCGAACGGCGAACGCGAACTTCCGCAAATGTTCGCAAACCGACGAACCGCGCGAACCGCCATTGACTTCAATGGGCAGGCGAATTTTAAAACCAACAGGGACTCTTTCTGGCCACAATAGTGATGGAAAAGTTGTTTCAAGGGGACTAACACCTGGACTGTGGCATGCCAGAGGGGGATCCATGGCAAAACTCCCATGGAAAATTGCACAGTTGATGCAGAGTCTGCTTTTAATCCATAAAGGGCAGAAATCACCTAACATTGACACCTGTCCTCAAAGCCCAGCCCTGATACACACTGACACAGAGCAGAATAGAGACTGTTCCCCCTACATAGGGTCACTTGGCAGATATGGATTGACACCTGTCCTCAAAACCCCTGATACACACTGACACAGAGCAGAATAGGGACTGTTCCCCCTACATAGGGTCACTTGGCAGATATGGATTGACACCTATCCTAATGATCCCTGATACAAACTGACACAGAGCAGAATAGAGACTGTTCCCCCTACATAGGGTCACTTGGCAGATATGGATTGACACCTGTCCTCAAAACCCCTGATACACACTGACACAGAGCAGAATAGGGACTGTTCCCCCTACATAGGGTCACTTGGCAGATATGGATTGACACCTATCCTAATGATCCCTGATACACACTGACACAGAGCAGAATAGAGACTGTTCCCCCTACATAGGGTCACTTGGCAGATATGGATTGACACCTGTCCTCAAAACCCCTGATACACACTGACACAGAGCAGAATAGAGACTGTTCACCATCCACAGAGACCATGATACACACTGACACAGAGCAGAATAGAGACTGTTCCCCCTACATAGGGTCACTTGGCAGATATGGATTGACACCTGTCCTCAAAACCCCTGATACACACTGACACAGAGCAGAATAGAGACTGTTCCCCCTACATAGGGTCACTTGGCAGATATGGATTGACACCTGTCCTCAAAACCCCTGATACACACTGACACAGAGCAGAATAGAGACTGTTCCCCCTACATAGGGTCACTTGGCAGATATGGATTGACACTTGTCCTCAAAACCCCTGATACACACTGACACAGAGCAGAATAGAGACTGTTCCCCCTACATAGGGTCACTTGGCAGATATGGATTGACACCTGTCCTCCAAACCCCTGATACACACTGACACAGAGCAGAATAGGGACTGTTCCCCCTACATAGGGTCACTTGGCAGATATGGATTGACACCTGTCCTCAAAACCCCTGATACACACTGACACAGAGCAGAATAGGGACTGTTCCCCTCTACATAGGGTCACTTGGCAGGTATGGATTGACACCTGTCCTCAAAGCCCCTGATACACACTGGGGGGAGCTACTGTCCTCCCCAACCCCTGCGCGGTGGGTGGGGGCCATAAATCACAATGGGGTGACCTACTGTCCTCCCCCCCTCGGCCCCCACCCCTGCGCGGTGGGTGGGGGGCATAAATCACAATGGGGGGCCTACTTTCCTCCCCCCCGGCCCCCATCCCTGCGCGGTGGGTTGGGGGCATAAATCACAATGGGACGGACCTACTGATAGGAGTGGAGTATTGTTCATATCAGTTTAATACCTTCCGCGTCTCCTATCAGTGGACGTGTAAATGGCAGAGATTTTTAATTGTTGAATCACCTCCCCTTTTTAGGCCAAGGTGGGAAGATGCTTAGACCACTGGTATATTGGTGCCATCTTGGAGGATTTTAATTTTTTGTTTGGTTTTTGAAGCCACAGTGCTGCACCAGTGGGCCTAAAAATTAGGCATGTACACATGCCTGAAAAATTTGGTATTGTTGCAGCCGCTGCTGTAGCAGCGGCCAGAAAAATTGATGTTTGTTTCACAGGCAGAAAGTGCCCTAAAACATGGCGGCTTGAACCCTAGTTGGTGGCGGATAAGTTACGCAAGTCAAACGTCATTCAGAGCTAAAATACAGCAGCGTGTGGACCATTTTTAGCCCAAGGCAGCTCATCTCATCAGGCCTTTTTTAATCGAATGTATCGCCCAGTGTCAGTCCCTTCGGGATCCATCCCTCATTCATCTTAATAAAGGTGAGGTAATCTAGATTTTTTTGACCTAGGCGACTTCTCTTCTCAGTGACAATACCTCCTGCTGCACTGAAGGTCCTTTCTGACAGGACACTTGAAGCGGGGCAGGCCAGAAGTTCTATCGCAAATTGGGATAGCTCAGGCCACAGGTCAAGCCTGCACACCCAGTAGTCAAGGGGTTCATCGCTCATCAGAGTGTCGATATCTGCAGTTAAGGCGAGGTAGTCTGCTACCTGTCGGTCGAGTCGCTCTCTGAGGGTGGATCCCGAAGGGCTGTGGCGATGCATAGGACTTAAAAAGGTCCGCATGTCCTCCATCAACAAAACGTCTTTAAAGCGTCCTGTCCTTGCCGGCATGGTCGTGGGAGGAGGAGGAAGAGGATGACTTCCACCTCTCCCCCTGTTAGATTCCCGTTGTGCTGTGACATCACCCTTATACTAGCTACACATTTTTTGAACGCCTCAGACTCAACCAGATTGTATGGTAAAAGCTGGCAGGCTAATAGTTCGGACAAGCCAGCTGTCAGACGCTGGGCAAGGGGGGGACTTGGTGACATTGGCTTCTTACACTCAAACATGTCCTTGACAGACACATGACTGTGGGCAGATGAGCGGGAACTGCTCAAGGCGGGAGACGGAGTGGCGAATGGTTGAGAGGGGGCAAGAAGGACAGCAATGGTTGACGTGGCTGAAGATGCTGGACCAGGAGGAGGATGGCGGCTTAGAGTAGGCATGCTGCTTGTACTCATGTGTTGATCCCATAGGCGTTTGTGATGTGAGATCATGTGCCTACGCAGAGCAGTTGTCCCTAGGTGGGTGTTGGACCTCCCACGACTCAGTTTCCTTTGGCACAGGTTGCAAATGGCATCGCTGTTGTCCGAGGCAGACACACAAAAAAAATGCCACACTGCTGAGCTCTGCAATGACGGCATTCTGGTGGTGGACACAGCATGCGTTGATTGGCGTGCTGGCGGGCTGACCCCGGGTGCCGATGCATGCTGTCTGACTGTGCCACTAGCTCCTTGCGACAACCCCCCCTGCTTCCAACTCGTCTCCTCCTCCTCCTCTCTGTCTCCCCATCTGAACTTTCGCCCTGTTCTTCTTCTTGCCGAGCGGGCACCCACGTGACATCCATGGACGCATCGTCATCATCAACCGCTTCGCTTGTATCTGACAACTCAGAAAAGGAAGCAGCAGCGGGTACAACATCATCATCATCACACCGTACCTCCATGTGTTTAATGCTGCCTGCCTGAGACATATCCCTGTTATCTACATCCTCTAGCAATAATGGTTGCGCATCACTCATTTCTTCAAACGGGTGTGTGAATAACTCCTCTGACATACCAAGTAAAGCGGCTGTGGTGCTAGTTTTGGTGGTGGCGGCAGGCGGGTGAGTGCTATCTTGAGAGGTGCCTGAAGCTAAGCTGGAGGAGGATGGTGCGTCAAGGTTCCGAGCGGAGGCTGTACAAGATTGGGTGTCCTGTGTTAGCCAGTCAACTAAGTCCTCAGAACTTTTCAAGTTCTTCTGGACACAGCAGGCTTCTGAAAACTGGGCATTATTCTAGGGCAAAATGGAATCACAGCACCACGACCACGAAGGCCCCTGCGGGGTGGCCTGCCTCTGCCTGTCATTTTTTTTGGGATTAGTGGTACTATGCGTGCAAGCTACTGTGAGACCAGATATGATTGGCAATGTGCACTGGAACAGTTATGCAGAGCACACGCCGAAGGAAGGACTGACAGAGCCGCTTGAAGACAAGTAACTGCTATTCAATCTATAACAGTGAAAAACTAATTTTGGTTTTAAAAGCACGCTATAGAGACACCAGATATGATTGGCAATGTGCACTGGAACAGTTCTGCAGAGCACACACTGTAGGCCTGAGACACCCGCTTGAAGACAAGTAACTGCTATTCAATCTATAACAGTGAAAAACAAATTTTGGTTTTAAAAGCACGCTATAGAGACACCAAATATGATTGGCAACTGTCAAAGCACGCTGGAACAGGTCTACAGAGCACACGCTGAAGTAGGCCTGACACCCAGACGCTTGCAGACAACTAACTGCTCTTCTATTACAGTGAAAAAAAATATTTATTTTAAATCTAAAGCTTAACCAATTGTTAAAACAGATATGAGTGGTGGCACTGGGCTAGTGGGCACAGTATCCAATGTGAACCTCACACAGAAGCTGGCAGGCAGGCAACTGCTCTTCTATTACAGTGGAAACTAAATTTTGGTTGTAAAAGCACGCTATAGAGACACAAGATATGAGTGGCAACTGTCAAAGCACGCTGGCAGGGTTGTGCAGGGCACACGCTGAAGGAAGGCCTGACAGAGCCGCTTGAAGGACACTGACTGTCTGCTATTAGCTTACACTGGAAACCTTTTTTCTTTGTAAAAGTACGCTAAAGAGACACCAGATATGATTGGCAACTGTCAAAGCACGCTGGCACAGGTCTGCAGAGCACACGCTGAAGTAGGCCTGACACCCAGATGCTTGCAGACAACTAACTGCTCTTCTATTACAGTGAAAAAAAAATATTTATTTTAAATCTAAAGCTTAACCAATTGTTAAAACAGATATGAGTGGTGGCACTGGGCTAGTGGGCACAGTATCCAATGTGAACCTCACACAGAAGCTGGCAGGCAGGCAACTGCTCTTCTATTACAGTGGAAACAAAATTTTGGTTGTAAAAGCACGCTATAGAGACACAAGATATGAGTGGCAACTGTCAAAGCACGCTGGCACAGGTCTGCAGAGCACACGCTGAAGTAGGCCTGAAACACAGACGCTTGCAGACAACTAACTGCTCTTCTATTACAGTGAAAAAAAATATTTATTTTAAATCTAAAGCTTAACCAATTGTTAAAACAGATATGAGTGGTGGCACTGGGCTAGTGGGCACAGTATCCAATGTGAACCTCACACAGAAGCTGGCAGGCAGGCAACTGCTCTTCTATTACAGTGGAAACAAAATTTTGGTTGTAAAAGCACGCTATAGAGACACAAGATATGAGTGGCAACTGTCAAAGCACGCTGGCAGGGTTGTGCAGGGCACACGCTGAAGGAAGGCCTGACAGAGCCGCTTGAAGGACCCTGACTGTCTGCTATTAGCTTACACTGGAAACCTTTTTTCTTTGTAAAAGCACGCTAAAGAGACACCAGATATGATTGGCAACTGTCAAAGCACGCTGGCACAGGTCTGCAGAGCACACGCTGAAGTAGGCCTGACACCCAGATGCTTGCAGACAACTAACTGCTCTTCTATTACAGTGAAAAAAAAATATTTATTTTAAATCTAAAGCTTAACCAATTGTTAAAACAGATATGAGTGGTGGCACTGGGCTAGTGGGCACAGTATCCAATGTGAACCTCACTCAGAAGCTGGCAGGCAGGCAACTGCTCTTCTATTACAGTGGAAACAACATTTTGGTTGTAAAAGCACGCTATAGAGACACAAGATATGAGTGGCAACTGTCAAAGCACGCTGGCACAGGTCTGCAGAGCACACGCTGAAGTAGGCCTGAAACACAGACGCTTGCAGACAACTAACTGCTCTTCTATTACAGTGAAAAAAAAATATTTATTTTAAATCTAAAGCTTAACCAATTGTTAAAACAGATATAAGTGGTGGCACTGGGCTAGTGGGCACAGTATCCAATGTGAACCTCACACAGAAGCTGGCAGGCAGGCAACTGCTCTTCTATTACAGTGGAAACAACATTTTGGTTGTAAAAGCACGCTATAGAGACACAAGATATGAGTGGCAACTGTCAAAGCACGCTGGCACAGGTCTGCAGAGCACACGCTGAAGTAGGCCTGAAACACAGACGCTTGCAGACAACTAACTGCTCTTCTATTACAGTGAAAAAAAAATATTTATTTTAAATCTAAAGCTTAACCAATTGTTAAAACAGATATGAGTGGTGGCACTGGGCTAGTGGACACAGTATCCAATGTGAACCTCACACAGAAGCTGGCAGGCAGGCAACTGCTCTTCTATTACAGTGGAAACAAAATTTTGGTTGTAAAAGCACGCTATAGAGACACAAGATATGAGTGGCAACTGTCAAAGCATGCTGGCACAGGTCTGCAGAGCACACGCTGAAGTAGGCCTGAAACACAGACGCTTGCAGACAACTAACTGCTCTTCTATTACAGTGAAAAAAAATATTTATTTTAAATCTAAAGCTTAACCAATTGTTAAAACAGATATGAGTGGTGGCACTGGGCTAGTGGGCACAGTATCCAATGTGAACCTCACACAGAAGCTGGCAGGCAGGCAACTGCTCTTCTATTACAGTGGAAACAAAATTTTGGTTGTAAAAGCACGCTATAGAGACACAAGATATGAGTGGCAACTGTCAAAGCACGCTGGCACAGGTCTGCAGAGCACACGCTGAAGTAGGCCTGAAACACAGACGCTTGCAGACAACTAACTGCTCTTCTATTACAGTGAAAAAAAAATATTTATTTTAAATCCAAAGCTTAACCAATTGTTAAAACAGATATGAGTGGTGGCACTGGGCTAGTGGGCACAGTATCCAATGTGAACCTCACACAGAAGCTGGCAGGCAGGCAACTGCTCTTCTATTACAGTGGAAACAAAATTTTGGTTGTAAAAGCACGCTATAGAGACACAAGATATGAGTGGCAACTGTCAAAGCACGCTGGCAGGGTTGTGCAGGGCACACGCTGAAGGAAGGCCTGACAGAGCCGCTTGAAGGACACTGACTGTCTGCTATTAGCTTACACTGGAAACCTTTTTTCTTTGTAAAAGCATGCTATAGAGACACAAGATATGAGTGGCAACTGTCAAAGCACGCTGGCACAGGTCTGCAGAGCACACGCTGAAATAGGCCTGACACCCACACGCTTGCAGACAACTAACTGCTCTTCTATTACAGTGAAAAAAAAATATTTATTTTAAATCTAAAGCTTAACCAATTGTTAAAACAGATATGAGTGGTGGCACTGGGCTAGTGGGCACAGTATCCAATGTGAACCTCACACAGAAGCTGGCAGGCAGGCAACTGCTCTTCTATTACAGTGGAAACAAAATTTTGGTTGTAAAAGCACGCTATAGAGACACAAGATATGAGTGGCAACTGTCAAAGCACGCTGGCAGGGTTGTGCAGGGCACACGCTGAAGGAAGGCCTGACAGAGCCGCTTGAAGGACACTGACTGTCTGCTATTAGCTTACAGTGGAAACCTTTTTTCTTTGTAAAAGCACGCTAAAGAGACACCAGATATGATTGGCAACTGTCAAAGCACGCTGGCACAGGTCTGCAGAGCACACGCTGAAGTAGGCCTGACACCCAGACGCTTGCAGACAACTAACTGCTCTTCTATTACAGTGAAAAAAAAATATTTATTTTAAATCTAAAGCTTAACCAATTGTTAAAACAGATATGAGTGGTGGCACTGGGCTAGTGGGCACAGTATCCAATGTGAACCTCACACAGAAGCTGGCAGGCAGGCAACTGCTCTTCTATTACAGTGGAAACAAAATTTTGGTTGTAAAAGCACGCTATAGAGACACAAGATATGAGTGGCAACTGTCAAAGCACGCTGGCAGGGTTGTGCAGGGCACACGCTGAAGGAAGGCCTGACAGAGCCGCTTGAAGGACCCTGACTGTCTGCTATTAGCTTACACTGGAAACCTTTTTTCTTTGTAAAAGCACGCTAAAGAGACACCAGATATGATTGGCAACTGTCAAAGCACGCTGGCACAGGTCTGCAGAGCACACGCTGAAGTAGGCCTGACACCCAGACGCTTGCAGACAACTAACTGCTCTTCTATTACAGTGAAAAAAAAATATTTATTTTAAATCTAAAGCTTAACCAATTGTTAAAACAGATATGAGTGGTGGCACTGGGCTAGTGGGCACAGTATCCAATGTGAACCTCACACTGAAGCTGGCAGGCAGGCAACTGCTCTTCTATTACAGTGGAAACAAAATTTTGGTTGTAAAAGCACGCTATAGAGACACAAGATATGAGTGGCAACTGTCAAAGCACGCTGGCACAGGTCTGCAGAGCACACGCTGAAGTAGGCCTGAAACACAGACGCTTGCAGACAACTAACTGCTCTTCTATTACAGTGAAAAAAAAAATATTTATTTTAAATCTAAAGCTTAACCAATTGTTAAAACAGATATGAGTGGTGGCACTGGGCTAGTGGGCACAGTATCCAATGTGAACCTCACACAGAAGCTGGCAGGCAGGCAACTGCTCTTCTATTACATTGGAAACAAAATTTTGGTTGTAAAAGCACGCTATAGAGACACAAGATATGAGTGGCAACTGTCAAAGCACGCTGGCAGGGTTGTGCAGGGCACACGCTGAAGGAAGGCCTGACAGAGCCGCTTGAAGGACACTGACTGTCTGCTATTAGCTTACAGTGGAAACCTTTTTTCTTTGTAAAAGCACGCTAAAGAGACACCAGATATGATTGGCAACTGTCAAAGCACGCTGGCACAGGTCTGCAGAGCACACGCTGAAGTAGGCCTGACACCCAGACGCTTGCAGACAACTAACTGCTCTTCTATTACAGTGAAAAAAAAATATTTATTTTAAATCTAAAGCTTAACCAATTGTTAAAACAGATATGAGTGGTGGCACTGGGCTAGTGGGCACAGTATCCAATGTGAACCTCACACAGAAGCTGGCAGGCAGGCAACTGCTCTTCTATTACAGTGGAAACAAAATTTTGGTTGTAAAAGCACGCTATAGAGACACAAGATATGAGTGGCAACTGTCAAAGCACGCTGGCAGGGTTGTGCAGGGCACACGCTGAAGGAAGGCCTGACAGAGCCGCTTGAAGGACACTGACTGTCTGCTATTAGCTTACAGTGGAAACCTTTTTTCTTTGTAAAAGCACGCAAAAGAGACACCAGATATGATTGGCAACTGTCAAAGCACGCTGGCACAGGTCTGCAGAGCACACGCTGAAGTAGGCCTGACACCCAGACGCTTGCAGACAACTAACTGCTCTTCTATTACAGTGAAAAAAAAATATTTATTTTAAATCTAAAGCTTAACCAATTGTTAAAACAGATATGAGTGGTGGCACTGGGCTAGTGGGCACAGTATCCAATGTGAACCTCACACAGAAGCTGGCAGGCAGGCAACTGCTCTTCTATTACAGTGGAAACAAAATTTTGGTTGTAAAAGCACGCTATAGAGACACAAGATATGAGTGGCAACTGTCAAAGCACGCTGGCAGGGTTGTGCAGGGCACACGCTGAAGGAAGGCCTGACAGAGCCGCTTGAAGGACCCTGACTGTCTGCTATTAGCTTACACTGGAAACCTTTTTTCTTTGTAAAAGCACGCTAAAGAGACACCAGATATGATTGGCAACTGTCAAAGCACGCTGGCACAGGTCTGCAGAGCACACGCTGAAGTAGGCCTGACACCCAGACGCTTGCAGACAACTAACTGCTCTTCTATTACAGTGAAAAAAAAATATTTATTTTATATCTAAAGCTTAACCAATTGTTAAAACAGATATGAGTGGTGGCACTGGGCTAGTGGGCACAGTATCCAATGTGAACCTCACACAGAAGCTGGCAGGCAGGCAACTGCTCTTCTATTACAGTGGAAACAAAATTTTGGTTGTAAAAGCACGCTATAGAGACACAAGATATGAGTGGCAACTGTCAAAGCACGCTGGCACAGGTCTGCAGAGCACACGCTGAAGTAGGCCTGAAACACAGACGCTTGCAGACAACTAACTGCTCTTCTATTACAGTGAAAAAAAATATTTATTTTAAATCTAAAGCTTAACCAATTGTTAAAACAGATATGAGTGGTGGCACTGGGCTAGTGGGCACAGTATCCAATGTGAACCTCACACAGAAGCTGGCAGGCAGGCAACTGCTCTTCTATTACAGTGGAAACAAAATTTTGGTTGTAAAAGCACGCTATAGAGACACAAGATATGAGTGGCAACTGTCAAAGCACGCTGGCACAGGTCTGCAGAGCACACGCTGAAGTAGGCCTGAAACACAGACGCTTGCAGACAACTAACTGCTCTTCTATTACAGTGAAAAAAAATATTTATTTTAAATCCAAAGCTTAACCAATTGTTAAAACAGATATGAGTGGTGGCACTGGGCTAGTGGGCACAGTATCCAATGTGAACCTCACACAGAAGCTGGCAGGCAGGCAACTGCTCTTCTATTACAGTGGAAACAAAATTTTGGTTGTAAAAGCACGCTATAGAGACACAAGATATGAGTGGCAACTGTCAAAGCACGCTGGCAGGGTTGTGCAGGGCACACGCTGAAGGAAGGCCTGACAGAGCCGCTTGAAGGACCCTGACTGTCTGCTATTAGCTTACACTGGAAACCTTTTTTCTTTGTAAAAGCACGCTAAAGAGACAGCAGATATGATTGGCAACTGTCAAAGCACGCTGGCACAGGTCTGCAGAGCACACGCTGAAGTAGGCCTGACACCCAGACGCTTGCAGACAACTAACTGCTCTTCTATTACAGTGAAAAAAAAATATTTATTTTAAATCTAAAGCTTAACCAATTGTTAAAACAGATATGAGTGGTGGCACTGGGCTAGTGGGCACAGTATCCAATGTGAACCTCACACAGAAGCTGGCAGGCAGGCAACTGCTCTTCTATTACAGTGGAAACAAAATTTTGGTTGTAAAAGCACGCTATAGAGACACAAGATATGAGTGGCAACTGTCAAAGCACGCTGGCAGGGTTGTGCAGGGCACACGCTGAAGGAAGGCCTGACAGAGCCGCTTGAAGGACCCTGACTGTCTGCTATTAGCTTACACTGGAAACCTTTTTTCTTTGTAAAAGCACGCTAAAGAGACACCAGATATGATTGGCAACTGTCAAAGCACGCTGGCACAGGTCTGCAGAGCACACGCTGAAGTAGGCCTGACACCCAGATGCTTGCAGACAACTAACTGCTCTTCTATTACAGTGAAAAAAAAATATTTATTTTAAATCTAAAGCTTAACCAATTGTTAAAACAGATATGAGTGGTGGCACTGGGCTAGTGGGCACAGTATCCAATGTGAACCTCACTCAGAAGCTGGCAGGCAGGCAACTGCTCTTCTATTACAGTGGAAACAACATTTTGGTTGTAAAAGCACGCTATAGAGACACAAGATATGAGTGGCAACTGTCAAAGCACGCTGGCACAGGTCTGCAGAGCACACGCTGAAGTAGGCCTGAAACACAGACGCTTGCAGACAACTAACTGCTCTTCTATTACAGTGAAAAAAAAATATTTATTTTAAATCTAAAGCTTAACCAATTGTTAAAACAGATATAAGTGGTGGCACTGGGCTAGTGGGCACAGTATCCAATGTGAACCTCACACAGAAGCTGGCAGGCAGGCAACTGCTCTTCTATTACAGTGGAAACAACATTTTGGTTGTAAAAGCACGCTATAGAGACACAAGATATGAGTGGCAACTGTCAAAGCACGCTGGCACAGGTCTGCAGAGCACACGCTGAAGTAGGCCTGAAACACAGACGCTTGCAGACAACTAACTGCTCTTCTATTACAGTGAAAAAAAAATATTTATTTTAAATCTAAAGCTTAACCAATTGTTAAAACAGATATGAGTGGTGGCACTGGGCTAGTGGACACAGTATCCAATGTGAACCTCACACAGAAGCTGGCAGGCAGGCAACTGCTCTTCTATTACAGTGGAAAAAAATTTTGGTTGTAAAAGCACGCTATAGAGACACAAGATATGAGTGGCAACTGTCAAAGCATGCTGGCACAGGTCTGCAGAGCACACGCTGAAGTAGGCCTGAAACACAGACGCTTGCAGACAACTAACTGCTCTTCTATTACAGTGAAAAAAAATATTTATTTTAAATCTAAAGCTTAACCAATTGTTAAAACAGATATGAGTGGTGGCACTGGGCTAGTGGGCACAGTATCCAATGTGAACCTCACACAGAAGCTGGCAGGCAGGCAACTGCTCTTCTATTACAGTGGAAACAAAATTTTGGTTGTAAAAGCACGCTATAGAGACACAAGATATGAGTGGCAACTGTCAAAGCACGCTGGCACAGGTCTGCAGAGCACACGCTGAAGTAGGCCTGAAACACAGACGCTTGCAGACAACTAACTGCTCTTCTATTACAGTGAAAAAAAAATATTTATTTTAAATCCAAAGCTTAACCAATTGTTAAAACAGATATGAGTGGTGGCACTGGGCTAGTGGGCACAGTATCCAATGTGAACCTCACACAGAAGCTGGCAGGCAGGCAACTGCTCTTCTATTACAGTGGAAACAAAATTTTGGTTGTAAAAGCACGCTATAGAGACACAAGATATGAGTGGCAACTGTCAAAGCACGCTGGCAGGGTTGTGCAGGGCACACGCTGAAGGAAGGCCTGACAGAGCCGCTTGAAGGACACTGACTGTCTGCTATTAGCTTACACTGGAAACCTTTTTTCTTTGTAAAAGCATGCTATAGAGACACAAGATATGAGTGGCAACTGTCAAAGCACGCTGGCACAGGTCTGCAGAGCACACGCTGAAATAGGCCTGACACCCACACGCTTGCAGACAACTAACTGCTCTTCTATTACAGTGAAAAAAAAATATTTATTTTAAATCTAAAGCTTAACCAATTGTTAAAACAGATATGAGTGGTGGCACTGGGCTAGTGGGCACAGTATCCAATGTGAACCTCACACAGAAGCTGGCAGGCAGGCAACTGCTCTTCTATTACAGTGGAAACAAAATTTTGGTTGTAAAAGCACGCTATAGAGACACAAGATATGAGTGGCAACTGTCAAAGCACGCTGGCAGGGTTGTGCAGGGCACACGCTGAAGGAAGGCCTGACAGAGCCGCTTGAAGGACCCTGACTGTCTGCTATTAGCTTACACTGGAAACCTTTTTTCTTTGTAAAAGCACGCTAAAGAGACACCAGATATGATTGGCAACTGTCAAAGCACGCTGGCACAGGTCTGCAGAGCACACGCTGAAGTAGGCCTGACACCCAGATGCTTGCAGACAACTAACTGCTCTTCTATTACAGTGAAAAAAAAATATTTATTTTAAATCTAAAGCTTAACCAATTGTTAAAACAGATATGAGTGGTGGCACTGGGCTAGTGGGCACAGTATCCAATGTGAACCTCACTCAGAAGCTGGCAGGCAGGCAACTGCTCTTCTATTACAGTGGAAACAACATTTTGGTTGTAAAAGCACGCTATAGAGACACAAGATATGAGTGGCAACTGTCAAAGCACGCTGGCACAGGTCTGCAGAGCACACGCTGAAGTAGGCCTGAAACACAGACGCTTGCAGACAACTAACTGCTCTTCTATTACAGTGAAAAAAAAATATTTATTTTAAATCTAAAGCTTAACCAATTGTTAAAACAGATATAAGTGGTGGCACTGGGCTAGTGGGCACAGTATCCAATGTGAACCTCACACAGAAGCTGGCAGGCAGGCAACTGCTCTTCTATTACAGTGGAAACAACATTTTGGTTGTAAAAGCACGCTATAGAGACACAAGATATGAGTGGCAACTGTCAAAGCACGCTGGCACAGGTCTGCAGAGCACACGCTGAAGTAGGCCTGAAACACAGACGCTTGCAGACAACTAACTGCTCTTCTATTACAGTGAAAAAAAAATATTTATTTTAAATCTAAAGCTTAACCAATTGTTAAAACAGATATGAGTGGTGGCACTGGGCTAGTGGACACAGTATCCAATGTGAACCTCACACAGAAGCTGGCAGGCAGGCAACTGCTCTTCTATTACAGTGGAAACAAAATTTTGGTTGTAAAAGCACGCTATAGAGACACAAGATATGAGTGGCAACTGTCAAAGCATGCTGGCACAGGTCTGCAGAGCACACGCTGAAGTAGGCCTGAAACACAGACGCTTGCAGACAACTAACTGCTCTTCTATTACAGTGAAAAAAAATATTTATTTTAAATCTAAAGCTTAACCAATTGTTAAAACAGATATGAGTGGTGGCACTGGGCTAGTGGGCACAGTATCCAATGTGAACCTCACACAGAAGCTGGCAGGCAGGCAACTGCTCTTCTATTACAGTGGAAACAAAATTTTGGTTGTAAAAGCACGCTATAGAGACACAAGATATGAGTGGCAACTGTCAAAGCACGCTGGCACAGGTCTGCAGAGCACACGCTGAAGTAGGCCTGAAACACAGACGCTTGCAGACAACTAACTGCTCTTCTATTACAGTGAAAAAAAAATATTTATTTTAAATCCAAAGCTTAACCAATTGTTAAAACAGATATGAGTGGTGGCACTGGGCTAGTGGGCACAGTATCCAATGTGAACCTCACACAGAAGCTGGCAGGCAGGCAACTGCTCTTCTATTACAGTGGAAACAAAATTTTGGTTGTAAAAGCACGCTATAGAGACACAAGATATGAGTGGCAACTGTCAAAGCACGCTGGCAGGGTTGTGCAGGGCACACGCTGAAGGAAGGCCTGACAGAGCCGCTTGAAGGACACTGACTGTCTGCTATTAGCTTACACTGGAAACCTTTTTTCTTTGTAAAAGCATGCTATAGAGACACAAGATATGAGTGGCAACTGTCAAAGCACGCTGGCACAGGTCTGCAGAGCACACGCTGAAATAGGCCTGACACCCACACGCTTGCAGACAACTAACTGCTCTTCTATTACAGTGAAAAAAAAATATTTATTTTAAATCTAAAGCTTAACCAATTGTTAAAACAGATATGAGTGGTGGCACTGGGCTAGTGGGCACAGTATCCAATGTGAACCTCACACAGAAGCTGGCAGGCAGGCAACTGCTCTTCTATTACAGTGGAAACAAAATTTTGGTTGTAAAAGCACGCTATAGAGACACAAGATATGAGTGGCAACTGTCAAAGCACGCTGGCAGGGTTGTGCAGGGCACACGCTGAAGGAAGGCCTGACAGAGCCGCTTGAAGGACCCTGACTGTCTGCTATTAGCTTACACTGGAAACCTTTTTTCTTTGTAAAAGCACGCTAAAGAGACACCAGATATGATTGGCAACTGTCAAAGCACGCTGGCACAGGTCTGCAGAGCACACGCTGAAGTAGGCCTGACACCCAGACGCTTGCAGACAACTAACTGCTCTTCTATTACAGTGAAAAAAAAATATTTATTTTAAATCTAAAGCTTAACCAATTGTTAAAACAGATATGAGTGGTGGCACTGGGCTAGTGGGCACAGTATCCAATGTGAACCTCACACTGAAGCTGGCAGGCAGGCAACTGCTCTTCTATTACAGTGGAAACAAAATTTTGGTTGTAAAAGCACGCTATAGAGACACAAGATATGAGTGGCAACTGTCAAAGCACGCTGGCACAGGTCTGCAGAGCACACGCTGAAGTAGGCCTGAAACACAGACGCTTGCAGACAACTAACTGCTCTTCTATTACAGTGAAAAAAAAAATATTTATTTTAAATCTAAAGCTTAACCAATTGTTAAAACAGATATGAGTGGTGGCACTGGGCTAGTGGGCACAGTATCCAATGTGAACCTCACACAGAAGCTGGCAGGCAGGCAACTGCTCTTCTATTACATTGGAAACAAAATTTTGGTTGTAAAAGCACGCTATAGAGACACAAGATATGAGTGGCAACTGTCAAAGCACGCTGGCAGGGTTGTGCAGGGCACACGCTGAAGGAAGGCCTGACAGAGCCGCTTGAAGGACACTGACTGTCTGCTATTAGCTTACAGTGGAAACCTTTTTTCTTTGTAAAAGCACGCTAAAGAGACACCAGATATGATTGGCAACTGTCAAAGCACGCTGGCACAGGTCTGCAGAGCACACGCTGAAGTAGGCCTGACACCCAGACGCTTGCAGACAACTAACTGCTCTTCTATTACAGTGAAAAAAAAATATTTATTTTAAATCTAAAGCTTAACCAATTGTTAAAACAGATATGAGTGGTGGCACTGGGCTAGTGGGCACAGTATCCAATGTGAACCTCACACAGAAGCTGGCAGGCAGGCAACTGCTCTTCTATTACAGTGGAAACAAAATTTTGGTTGTAAAAGCACGCTATAGAGACACAAGATATGAGTGGCAACTGTCAAAGCACGCTGGCAGGGTTGTGCAGGGCACACGCTGAAGGAAGGCCTGACAGAGCCGCTTGAAGGACACTGACTGTCTGCTATTAGCTTACAGTGGAAACCTTTTTTCTTTGTAAAAGCACGCTAAAGAGACACCAGATATGATTGGCAACTGTCAAAGCACGCTGGCACAGGTCTGCAGAGCACACGCTGAAGTAGGCCTGACACCCAGACGCTTGCAGACAACTAACTGCTCTTCTATTACAGTGAAAAAAAATTATTTATTTTAAATCTAAAGCTTAACCAATTGTTAAAACAGATATGAGTGGTGGCACTGGGCTAGTGGGCACAGTATCCAATGTGAACCTCACACAGAAGCTGGCAGGCAGGCAACTGCTCTTCTATTACAGTGGAAACAAAATTTTGGTTGTAAAAGCACGCTATAGAGACACAAGATATGAGTGGCAACTGTCAAAGCACGCTGGCAGGGTTGTGCAGGGCACACGCTGAAGGAAGGCCTGACAGAGCCGCTTGAAGGACCCTGACTGTCTGCTATTAGCTTACACTGGAAACCTTTTTTCTTTGTAAAAGCACGCTAAAGAGACACCAGATATGATTGGCAACTGTCAAAGCACGCTGGCACAGGTCTGCAGAGCACACGCTGAAGTAGGCCTGACACCCAGACGCTTGCAGACAACTAACTGCTCTTCTATTACAGTGAAAAAAAAATATTTATTTTATATCTAAAGCTTAACCAATTGTTAAAACAGATATGAGTGGTGGCACTGGGCTAGTGGGCACAGTATCCAATGTGAACCTCACACAGAAGCTGGCAGGCAGGCAACTGCTCTTCTATTACAGTGGAAACAAAATTTTGGTTGTAAAAGCACGCTATAGAGACACAAGATATGAGTGGCAACTGTCAAAGCACGCTGGCACAGGTCTGCAGAGCACACGCTGAAGTAGGCCTGAAACACAGACGCTTGCAGACAACTAACTGCTCTTCTATTACAGTGAAAAAAAATATTTATTTTAAATCTAAAGCTTAACCAATTGTTAAAACAGATATGAGTGGTGGCACTGGGCTAGTGGGCACAGTATCCAATGTGAACCTCACACAGAAGCTGGCAGGCAGGCAACTGCTCTTCTATTACAGTGGAAACAAAATTTTGGTTGTAAAAGCACGCTATAGAGACACAAGATATGAGTGGCAACTGTCAAAGCACGCTGGCACAGGTCTGCAGAGCACACGCTGAAGTAGGCCTGAAACACAGACGCTTGCAGACAACTAACTGCTCTTCTATTACAGTGAAAAAAAATATTTATTTTAAATCCAAAGCTTAACCAATTGTTAAAACAGATATGAGTGGTGGCACTGGGCTAGTGGGCACAGTATCCAATGTGAACCTCACACAGAAGCTGGCAGGCAGGCAACTGCTCTTCTATTACAGTGGAAACAAAATTTTGGTTGTAAAAGCACGCTATAGAGACACAAGATATGAGTGGCAACTGTCAAAGCACGCTGGCAGGGTTGTGCAGGGCACACGCTGAAGGAAGGCCTGACAGAGCCGCTTGAAGGACCCTGACTGTCTGCTATTAGCTTACACTGGAAACCTTTTTTCTTTGTAAAAGCACGCTAAAGAGACAGCAGATATGATTGGCAACTGTCAAAGCACGCTGGCACAGGTCTGCAGAGCACACGCTGAAGTAGGCCTGACACCCAGACGCTTGCAGACAACTAACTGCTCTTCTATTACAGTGAAAAAAAATATTTATTTTATATCTAAAGCTTAACCAATTGTTAAAACAGATATGAGTGGTGGCACTGGGCTAGTGGGCACAGTATCCAATGTGAACCTCACACAGAAGCTGGCAGGCAGGCAACTGCTCTTCTATTACAGTGAAAAAAATGATTTATTTAAAATCTAAAGCTTAACCAATTGTTAAAACAGATATGAGTGGTGGCACTGACTGTGCAAATGGGCAAGGCATCCAACCTGACACAGAAGCTGGCAGGCAGGCAACTGCTCTTCTATTACAGTGAAAAATTTTTATTTATTTTAAATCTAAAGCTTAACCAATTGTTAAAACAGATATGATTGGTGGCACTGACTGTGCAAATGGGCAAGGCATCCAACCTCACACAGAAGCTGGCAGGCAGGCAACTGCTCTTCTATTACAGTGAAAAAAAAATATTTATTTTAAATGTAAAGCTTAACCAATTGTTAAAACAGATATGAGTGGTGGCACTGACTGTGCAAATGGGCAAGGCATCCAACCTCACACAGAAGCTGTCAGGCAGGCAACTGCTCTTCTATTACAGTGAAAAAAAAATATTTATTTTAAATGTAAAGCTTAACCAATTGTTAAAACAGATATGAGTGGTGGCACTGGGCAAATAGGCACAGTATCCAATGTGAACCTCACACAGAAGCTGGCAGGCAGGCACCTGCCATTACATTACACAGGAAAAAAAAAAAAAAAAAGCAGCCTGATGTTATAGCCCTAAAAAGGGCTTTTTGGGGTGCTGTCCTTACAGCAGAGATCAGATGAGTCCTTCAGGATTGTAGTGGACACTGAATACCCTAGCCTAGCTATCAATTTCCCTATCTAATCAGCAGCAGCTAAACTTTCCCTCCTCTCACTAAGCATGCAGCTTCAGAATGAATCGAAAATGGATGCTGGGAGGGAGGTTGGAGGGTGTGGAAGGGAGTGCTGCTGATTGGCTGGAATGTGTCTGCTGACCGAGAGGCACAGGGTCAAAGTTTGCCCAATGATGACGAATAGGGGGCGGATCGAACCGCCCATGTGTTTGCCCGCGGCGGCGAACGCGAACACGCTAAGTTCGCCGGGAACTGTTCGCCGGCGGACAGTTCGGTACATCACTACTCAAAACCAACATCCTTCCGTGGTACACTATGAATGTCACCTCACATAATCATGTCAAGGTAGAGTTAGATCCATGCTGACCCTGTTGTTAGATGCTGAAAAGGCTTTCAATATGATCAGCTGGAGATATCTTAAGGAAATTCTAAAACAGTTTGGCTTAGCAGGTTTTTTTTAGATAAAATTTGGGCTCTGTA
Source organism: Pelobates fuscus (assembly GCF_036172605.1). Classification (NCBI taxonomy): domain Eukaryota; kingdom Metazoa; phylum Chordata; class Amphibia; order Anura; family Pelobatidae; genus Pelobates; species Pelobates fuscus. The sequence goes on from NC_086317.1 coordinate 116,449,866, forward strand.
TAAAGCCTGTAGAATTATAGGGTCAGAAGTCGTATCGATCTGGTTTAAAGTATTGAATTTAAGGAGATGAAGCAATAATAAGCTGGACAGAGGTAATAGGGGTTAACCCATAGAATAAATTGGAAAAACAGGGGGAGGGGAGAAGACTGTCCAGTGACCACAGAGTATAATAAAATATAACTTTTAATAGCTACCGAAATATAAAAGGAACTAGAGAGACATCTAGTTCACAATGAACAGACAAATAGAAATAAAGGAAGAGAATATATGAATATAGAGGTGATAATAGTAGCAATACCCTCTAAAATATCTCTAGCTTAATAAAAGTTTCTCTATCTAACTTAATCGAACCTCCTGTCTGTAAATTGCTAGGTCAATGTTATAAAGTATCTAAATAATGAGAGAGAGATACATCCACATAGTAACAGATAAATAGTAACCATAGCGGAGTTCGAAAGTAAAGATATAGAGACAGAGAAAGTCAAGAGAAGTAGCCCAGGACAGAGTTAACCTGGTTCTACCAATAAACGTGTAGCTGGCTAAGCGAAAACAATCCCTGCTGCAGCCAAGAAATTCGTCAGAATGCAGCAAGTAATAAGGCTAGAAAATCCCTCGGCTAGATAAAATCTTCTATTTGTCTGTTCATTGTGAACTAGATGTCTCTCTAGTTCCTTTTATATTTCGGGAGCTATTGAAAGTTATATTTTATTATACTCTGTGGTCACTGGACAGTCTTCTCCCCTCCCCCTGGTTTAAAGTATTGAACAACCGGGCAGGGTTGCCTATCGGCACACTTACTATATATATTATTATTGGAGATAACAAAAAGGTAGAAGGCTTTAAACTCGGGGATGATCACTATAAATTTGTGGATGAAATCATACTAACCTTTGAAAATCCAGAGTTGTCACTGAAAAATCTAGTAGTAGAAATTGATGATTTTTTCAAGTCTCCTACTATAAATTAAACATTGAAGAATGCCAGGCATTACCTTACAAACTAGACAAAGCGTATAAAGAAAAACTGCAGAGGGTCTATACATTTAGCTGGAATAGAAATGTTATTAACTACCTGGGCATTAGAATTTATTTTAGTGCAAAAAAACTGATAGCAGTAATCTATTTAGATAATTTAAAATACAACAAAATTAGTGGAAAAAACACATGATATCATAGTAGGTAAAATCAGTATGATTAATCATTATATAATGCCGTTTTTTATTTTCCCGTTTGAGATCAATGCCTCTGAATGTTAACACAAACCTTTTCATAGATTTTCAAGAGCTTTTTAACAGGTTTGTTTGAGAAGGAAATGCCCAATAATTTTATTTCTATCTATTAAGAGGATATAAACAAAGATGGAGCAGTATACCTGATATCAGAAGAATTCACGATGCAGCAATGCTTGTACATTTTCTAAATAGTGGCAATCAAGAGAGAAAACCTAACATGGTATAAAAGTGAAAACAAAAGCATTATTTACTGAAATCTTAAATAAATTATATGGGAAAAGAAACCTATGTTAAATATAAACAAACAGATCATTGATGATTTAATATTTACATGAAGTAAAATTAAGGGTAAATATATTTCAACATATAATATTAATTTACAAATGCTGTTGGAAGCTATAGCATTTATGATTGAAAAAAATGGCAAGAAAAGGGGATTAAAACAGTTAAAGGGACACTGTAGGCAGCCAGACCACTTCAGCTCATTGAAGTGGTCTGGGTACAATGTCCTATCACCCTTAACCCTAGAGTGGTAATTATTGCAGTTTTTATAAACGGCAATAATTACTTGCTAGTTGTGAAAAAGTGCCCTTCACCACTTGTTCTTGGAGAGGCCTGCTTGCCAGCCTCTTACCATGTGACTGTGGCCCTTTAAGGACCCTATTTGGCTCATGCACTTTTAAAAGATTGTTGCTGGCCCTTTAAATTCTTTGGGAAAGGATTGGTACTTTTTATATGGCACTTTGGATGCAGCCGAAGTGCTGAAGTAGTTGGAGTGGCGGCGGCCATTTTAATTCAGCCGAACGCAGTCAGCTGTGGCGGCATGAACACTGCTGAAGTTTTACCTTCTCCAGACTTCAACTCATTCGACTATTCGAACGCCACAATAATACTGGATATTTTCACGAATGGCACCCGTTCGTGCATTTGAATGGGACTTTTTACTGTGTTAAATAGACCGACCACACAGCCTTAATCTATGGAACTCTTTTGGGCAGGAAATCCTGTGTGCGGTCGGTCAAAAGAGGCTTCCACAAAACTTTAACCAATGGCAAAGTTATTCCGTTCGTGTGGATCTGAGCGCTGTTCGCCTATATTGAGCTCTCAGATCTGAGCTATCTGGGGATAGGTTGAATGTGGAGGTTCTGTTCAGTATAATAGGAATTATGTATTTTTATATATTTTTACTGTTATTGTAAATGGAGATATTTTCTGTACCTGGAGATAATTGAGTTTATTAGGGCTACTTAAGCCAATTATCTCCAGGATAGAGGGGAGGGATTTTACTGTGCATGTGGGAGTGTTATTGTATTTATTCGTGTTTCCATTGGTTTGTGTCCCTTTTGTCCCAGTTTACCACAAGGTCCAGGGGGTGTGCCTCTGGCCTGAAAATGTGTATAATGTGCTCATTAAACATATCATCTTGTACTTTCATGAAGTTTCGGCTCATGTTTGGGGGATTGGAGAATTGCCTACACTCTGGGGATTGCTATAATCACTATACTCTCCAGAGTATAAACACTAAGCTCTGCTAAGAGCTTGTTCCTGTTCCTGCTCTCTGGAATTCGGAGAGGTCGACCTACTGGAAGCTGGACCCTGGTCTTGGAGAGGGCGAGACCCCAACCAAGCTGCGGTGGTTCGTGAGGTCTGTAGTGGTTATGGTGTTAGGTGGAGTGCTTGGTACCCTCGGAAAGCACTAGAAGCATCCATCAACGGAAGGTACCCAGTCGGGGTGCCAGGCGTTCCGTTACACTAGTGTTAACTCTTCATCTAGTGGCTGTCTACCAGACAGACACTAGAGGGACTTCCAGGCTTGAAGATGACTTCTTTTGCTCTTTTATCCAATGTGTTTCTTGTATTAGTGATATAGCACCTAAATGAGGCCTAAATGTATTAGTGATATAGCGCTATGCATAAGGCCTTCCAGCGTCACCGTAATCCCCTTAGGAAAACATTGAATAATGCTTTCCTATGGGGAAATCCTAATGCGAGCACAGCTGATGTCTGGGGGAAGGAGCATGTGCAGAGCTGTTATTAACCCCTTCTGCACCACGAGTGGGGCCTTGACAAAGGGCAAACCTATAGTGCCAGGAAAATGAGTTTGTTTTCCTGATGCTATAGTTTCCCTTTAAGCATGATTTCAAAAGGGAAAGTGACATAATTTCAAGAGTCAATAAATATATTTGATCTATATAAAAGGGAACTTTTGAACTTTATAAAAATAAAAAACTATATTGAAAAAGAAAAACACAATAAATTGAAATCAGTTTAAAAATGACTATGTAAATAATATGTTTACTATTAAAAAAAACAAAAAAACTTTCAATATAATTAAAAACAAAAGCTCACTAAAATCACAAATATCCATCCATATATAGGAAGAAAAGTAAAAAAAAATGATGGACAAAAATCCCAATGGTTGGCATCAAAATCGGCAGTTCACTGTGTTAATCTATTCGAACATGATCTAAAATTACTTTACAGATGGTGAATGACTCTTAGCTAAATAAAATAAATTCTCCCTAAGGGAAATTCTATATCTTGCAGATGTCCACATGAAACCTGAACTTTCTTGCATTTATGGCAGGAATGTAAAATTATAGAACCATTATTTACTATTTATTTTAAAATTAAACCAGACTCAGAAATTGCCTTGCTACATTTGGGTTTATCTTTTTTTTTACTAATATTATGGTAGCATGTAAAACTATAATAAGGAAATGAAAATATAGCAACACTTTTAATATTGATTCAATCAGGGATCAAATTGAATACCAAGCTGCTATAGAATTTGTTTTTTTCCAATAATTGTTATGGGTTAGACTTCTAGACTTGGTATCTAAATTTTGTTGAGAGAGTCTTCAGAGTATGAATGTCTGTGAATGTACATCTATGTAAATACCTGTACATACATTTATTGTTTTATGACCTATCTATAAGATAACATTTTGAAATAGATTTAATATATTGTATTTGTAATTTTGCAATAAAAAAATGAGTCCCATATAGCAAAACAATTATGAAAATTATAAAATAGAGATGTTCCCCCCAAAATTCTAAAGTCGAAAATCAGAATTTAGGCTTTTTATTGCGCACTCAAAGAACCAGCAAATTTCAGTTATTACAAGTGTCTTGACAAAATTACCTCCCCTCTAATTTTTTGGTACTGAGTTCTAAATATGAACACACTAGCATATGAATTGTGATAAAGAGTGAAATGTACAGACACACTGTGTTTCATAAATGTATTCTTTACATTTCTTATGTAATATATGTTCCCTTATCTGATAGGCAATCCTATCCTTGTGTTTCTAAGCACATATTGTTGATCACAACTTCAATTCATAAATACGATTTTGACTGCTTCAAGTGAGGAACTCTTTATTTTATTTGAGAATGAAATTATTCCAGTCATCTCTTTACAAATACATTTTTCCTTAACAGGTTTTATACAGTAGGTGTGAGCTGTATCAAAAGTATTTTCTCACGTGGCAGGGTTGTTTTTTGTTCTTATATAACTCCTATCTTTTTCTTGATGCTCATAGTGCCTTTTTAAATATATTCTTGTGTTTATTAATACTCTTAATCTGAACACTTGCTCTATTGCTGTCTAACATTATTGGAGGTATAATTAATCTTTGTATGGGATTCTTCCATCTTTCTTTAAGAAGGTCCATCTTTCTCCATATGGATGTTGAGCTCTATCTCATCAAAAACCTATTACAAAAATGTCGTTGATATTTTTCTTTCTGCTTGTTCTTGATATATGGCCAAGTCCTTCTAAATCTCTTGAATTCATTGTATGGTACATTACTTAACCAGGTCCGCAGGTGGCAACTTTCTTTAAAAATTAAGCTGTTGATGTCTACTTCTTAAAAATGTGTTTCTGATTTAATTAATTGTTCCTGTCTCTATAGGTATATGTATATTTAGGTGTAAAAGTGTAACTTCTTTATTTCTGCACTGTGCCATGAAATTGACTCTCCACGTGATTTAATTTAACCCCATCCCGTACCATGCCGTCCCCATTATAATGGGCTTTAAAGCTGTTGCAGTGGCATGAAATGCCGTAATGGCTTTCGGCCCCATGAGCCTCCAGACTTTCTTTTGATGATAAGACCTACACTACCATGTTACCATAACTACCATTATACAGATTATATCTACCTTTGGCTTAGATTTCCACTCTCATTACTGTTTAGAGAGCACTCTAAGATTGAAATACAATATTGTTAAGGAGGTTTACAAAACATTAGAATGAGTATATCAACTCAATATCAACTCATGGGTCACCATAGCAACCTATGTAGTATGCTGCATTGCTGCAGCAAGTTATCTAACACACCATCTCGATTTCTGTTTTTACCTTGTAGTTATATATCCCTTGTTCCTTGTGATATTTTTCTTTTATATATTGACTGTTAGTTACATTTTAAAGATTGACTGTTAGTTAGATTGTATTTTACACTTGGTAATTCACTTCAGGTCTGCAAGGAAGGTTGCCTTGGCAACGCGCCTCCAATAAAGTAATTAGGGGGGCAATGTCTATATGTCTTGCTTTATCCTTTCTAAACACAGTTTTCACAAGGATTATATGTTTTACAGGTAGAGAGTATAGTATTTTCATAAATACAGATATTTGAAATGTAAAGTGTTGAAACATTGTATGCAAATGTAATGAGAAACCCACCCACTTGATGCTGATAAGTGGGAACTTTGAAATGAGCCTTACTAACCAGGACTAATTATACCATTGATAAAAAAGCTAAATGCATTTGGTAGAATTGAAGGTCATGGGTTGCTGAGTTAAGTCACTGTCAGACCTCATCAGCATCAAGGCAGACAAGCAGCATGATACCAATATATCTACAGGGTCCACCTGGAAAGCACCCAGTAATATGTATTGGATCTGTGGCCTTAAGGCCTACTCTGAACTCCTCAGGGATTGGTCGGAAACCTGTGTACTGGGAACCCTGAAACCTTTTTTTTTTTTTTACTAATCCCCCTCAGGGAGGGCGAGAAACTAGGATCCCTTGCATATGAACAGTTCCTAAGGGAACAAAGGTCACTAATGATAGGTCAATGGAAAGAAGATGCGTAGCCCCCTGAACATATAAACAACTATTATAACCCTGTCTGAGGATGGTACTTATGGTTATCGCAACCCTATATACATGCTGAATCGGATTATCAGTTTACAATCCGTGGTCGAAACAGTTACCAAAGAAAGCCCTCAATCTTCTGGCCAAACAAAATACAAGGATACGGTCTGCTATTTATCAGAACCGCCTGGCTCTAGACTACCTGCTGGCTACTGAAGGGGGTGTTTGTGGAAAATTTCAACCTGTCTAAATGTTGCCTTCAAATTAATGGTGAAGGAAAGGCCATTAGTGAGATCACTGATAAGATGAGAACACTAGCCCACGTTCCAGTACAGACCTGGAACAGGCTTAACCCAGGTAGTTGTTTTACAGGATGGTTTGATTCTTTCGGGGTCTAAAGACCCTGGTGAGAGGAGTCCTATTCTTGCTAGTGTGATGATACTCCCATGCCTAATACCAGTGCTGCTCCTGTCCCTCCGCAGCATCATTGATGCCACAGTAGAATGAAAAACAGAAGCCCATGTACTGGCCTTGTGGAAATATAAACCATTCAACCAAGAAGACACTATATAGCCCCATCTGTTCTAGCCTGGCATGAGCCCTACAGGACTCATTGTATTATGATGTTTGTCAGTTACCTGTATCCAGGTTCTGAAGTATCTAAGGGGGGAATGTGGTAGACGATCTCAGAAATTCCTCAGAGCCATATGACCATATATAGGACTAGAGCTGTACATGATCAGGGCAGGACGAATGTACAGGAATGCCAAGAATGTTCATATGCAGTAAAGTAGGAAATGAATAAAGTAATAGTTAACTGCTTGCTAATTGGTTATTAATTGCTGCACTATGGGAGTAAACCTTGCATAGCTCTATTGCATATATGCTGCATCATCTGTCATATATAAGAATTGTTACCCGAGAGGGGGGCTCTCAGCCCTTTTTGCAAACATGTGTCTATGGTGATGAGACCATAGCCGGCTATGAATAAAGTGTGGATTTTTTTCCTACGATCTGTGTCCGAAGTTAGTGTGTGTGACCTGACACCAAGAGCTCCTGCAACACTATAGGGACATTTTAACCTAAGAATTGAGGAAATACTTAACTTTAAATACATTTGTATATTTGTTCACAATCATTTTTCTAAATATGCTCATTTGCATTTTTCTTTTGTTTTTTTTTACAAAGTGTGTTTTTTTAAATGTATTTTGTTAGTGCAGACCACATTGTGTTTATTATTCTACATATATGTAGATAGGTTAGGAGGAAGCCACCTATCAAGATACTGCTGCTCTCCAATGCCAAAAATCAGATTGTCATTTCCTTCGCTTTTACTAGGTATTTCACTTACTTTGTTTACTTTGTTCTAATGAGCTGGTATTAATATGAACAATTGTGCTCTAATGATATTGAATTGCAAATGTATTTGCTTGATATCCCAAATGGGATATCCCACATGTTTGGGGCCCAGTTGTCTCACTATGCACATGTGCCATGCTAGTAATCTATGCTCAGAACTTTGTACACATTTTGCTTGTATAAACCAAATAAAGAATCTTGCAAAACAAAGATACTGCTGCTCTCTCAGCCCTTTTGTTGTACGCTGCAAACAACATTTTAAAAAGTTATTTTTAAAGATATTTATCTTCCACAAACAGGAACATTAACACGCACACTTATTGATATTACTGATAATAATAATAATAGCTATGAGCTATGTTAATTTTTTTATTAGCTAAGGGTTATGAGAGCAGACATCAACATTGAAACTTCTAATGGTTATAGGACCCTCAACTCCTCAAAGTTTGTATTGTCTCTTAGATGCATTGTACTTTTGTCTTTTTACTTGTACTAATTTCACCCATGCAGAAGGCTGCAAAAGGTGATGGTATTTGATAAGTATTTGATGATAAGTATAATATATACAAATGTATATAGGATATAGAATGCACACCATAACAATCTCAAAAAAATATTTAAATTTTATTATGTACAAAAAAGTACCAGAATGTAAACATATAAGAAAAAATAAATAAACAAAGTAACAGACGTAAAGGCAGATACAATAAAATAATAGTAATAAATTACCACAAAAATCCTTACAAGCCTCAGACAGAAACACGAGTCACCAAACCCCCCCAACGTTTCGGCACCAACTGGCTGCCTTTATCAAGGGTACCCTTGTATCTGCCTTTACTTCTGTTACTTTGTTTATATTTATTTTTTTCTTATATGTTTACATTCTGGTACTTTTTTGTACATAATAAAATTTAAATATTTTTTTGAGATTGTTATGGTGTGCATTCTATATCCTATATACATTTGAATATTTAAAGCACTTGAGGGAGTGCTTATATGGTTTACACCTGACTGTTTTTATATTGTTTTGTCTCTCCATGTGCTGTTGATTTAAGTATAATATATACCACATATTAAAAAAAATAATCACTGATCCTTTGGTGAGTACCACCAACTAGGTTTAGCTCACAGAAAGAACTGTTCAATTTGCAGATCATACTGATCCCACAGCAAAGGACAGTGCAAGCTCTGTCTTCACAAGAGATTCAGAAAGCTCATCTAGTGTTCACTCAATATATGTATACCGTCTTTCCCCCGAAAATAAGACCTTATTTCTTATTTATGTCTTATTTTGCGGAAAAACGTGTTAGAAAGCAGGTCTGCGTTCAGGGGAATTCCCCGAACATAGACAAGATAACTAGGGAATAAAATCCTGCAAATCTATGTTCAGGGAACATAGATTAGCTTACTCACTGATAGTATACCATTAATTTATGTTCGAGAAAACTTCCCCGAACATAGATTAGTTCACTTGCGAATGGAATCTTGTGTATTGCATATTTCATTATAAAATAAACATAGATTAGTTTACTCGCGAATCTATGTTCAGGGAAAATTCCCCAAACATACATTACCGTACTAGTGACTATGGCTTATTTTTGGGGTAGGGTATATATAGATAGATAGATAGATAGACACATGTTAAGAAGAGTGGCTGCACTCCGGTCTTGTAAAATCCAATGCTTTATTTGAGAAAAAGTTAAAAGATCGACGTTTCAGTCCCTCCTGGGACTTTCTTCAGGATAAAAACACACAATAAATACAACTTACAACTTGAAAGAATATATAAGTGTAATTTGATTAGTTAATTAACTTACCGAAGCTGCTGTGTATCACCTTCAGTGTCCCACCGTGTGCACCGCGCATGCGTGAACGTGCTCCACCCACTAAAAACCATGATGCTGTAATGCTGTCTGTCGTGTATCCATAGTGATGTGGAAAGCTGCTGTATCACTATGGAGAAGAGTAAAGATTTGGCTTGGCTTGATCGAGTGATCTAGTAAAGTGCAATAAGCTTATGAAGTAAGAAATCAAATTGGCTACATAAATGTGCATAGAACATAGTGATACTAAGTGATACATAGTGATACTAATAATGGTGGAAAAGAGTGATGGAGAGGTATAATTTTCCTATCTAAATGTAAGGTGCATATTAATCCAGTCTAAGAAGTGTTAAAGTGTCTTAAAGTGAGAATGTACCAATGTAAAAAGCTATACTACACTAATGAACAAGAATATACATATATTAAATAGCTCTTTAGTAAAGTGCTAATGTGCAAAAAGTGCCAGTTCCTCAAAATTCTGTGAAAAAAAGTGTTAATAAATGGGAGTATAAATGATGAAGTGATACTAGTGCATAATATACAAAATTAGCTAATAAAACATATTGCATTACTTCAAACAATGTAAACATTATCCCTATTTTCAACTAAAACAATAACCTAAACAAGCTGGAGTCCATCAACTAAATAAATTCTAAGAGAGGGTTTCATTAAGTCCCTTTGGAGACACCGTGTTCAGTTCATGAATCCAGAAGGCTTCCCTGTTGAGTAACATTTTACCCCTATCTCTACCTCTTCTTGGTTGAGGAACATGGTCAATGCCCACAAATTTTAAGGACACCAAAGGGTGCTGGAATTCAAGAAAGTGCTTGTTTGAAAATGCATCTCTAAAAGCAAACTGATGCTTGAATGATGTCCCCTAATTCGCTCATACAGAGGTGTCTCAGTTTTGCCAATGTAGAACAATCCGCATGGACATACCAACTTATAAATCACATAGGGGGTCTTACACATGATGGTGTATCTGATGTCATACTTCTTATTGGTGTGCGCATGTCTTTGAGCCCTTGGATTAACCCCTGCCGCTCCACCACAATTAGTGGCAAGCGATGGGATTTGAACCGCACAGCAGAACGTCATTCGGCAGATTTGGCACGAATAAAGAGAAAGGAACAGCAATTTGTGGAAACCCCAATTCACATGAGAACCGGAATTCAAGGGTATGTGAATTTACCCGAACAGATGATGAATGGGGACGGATGATACACGCTTGAAACAAGCTACATTAAAGGAGCTATTAGAAGCATTGCCAGTAACAAAGCCAAAGCCATTCTCGTTGCTGAACTCATGGAGGGAGACAGAGCAGCAGCTGCTGCAGCACCTCCAATGGAGAATACACAGACAGAGTTTGAAAAAGAGCTCAAGAGCTGGCATTTTTCCCAGGGACGTGCACGAGTATTTAATGGCCAAGCAACAAGCCACCCAGAGATCCAGAGAGGGGTCTCCAACACCGCTCAACATTGTCCAGGGAAAGCCCAAAATTCCCTACCACGCGTTCAAAAATTATGTGGACACAGAGGACATTGATGGATACTTGCAAGACTTCGAGAGGTTATGTCAATTGCATGACATCAGCGCAGCCGACCAGGTACCCCTGCTGGCGGGCAAGTTATCAGGCCGTGCAGTCGAGGCCTACTGCACCATGCCAGATGAGGACAGCAGGGACTACCAGAAAGTGAAGCAGGCCATCCTGACCAGGTATGCCATCACCCCAGAGGCGTACCGTCAACAGTTTCGGGAACTGCGCAAACAGGACCGAGATTCACACACGGAGTGGGCACACCGTCTGACCAGGGCTGCCAAGGGATGGATATAAGCAGCTCGAGCCACTACTGTGGAAGACATGCTGCAACTGCTGTTATTAGAACAGTTCTTTCAAGGACTAAACCCAGACCTACAGAATTGGTTAAGGGACCGAAAACCACGTACCTTAACCGAAGCAGCACAACTGGCAGACGAATACCAAGATGCCAGGAGGGCACAACAGACGCAGTCACGTCCTACCCTCGGGACCACTGCACCGCTTCCAGCTACTGCCACCACACCATCACCTCATCCAGGAGGGGGAAACTACCAACCGCCACCCAGGTACAACAACCGTTCCTCTATCCACTGTCACACATGCAAACAATGGGGCCACATGGCAAGAGAGTGTACCCAGAACCGGAGCCGCCAAGCATGGAGCCAGGTACGGCAGAATCCAGCACCAAGAGCAGCCGCCCACCACTACCAAGCGGAGCCAGCAACCCAGGAGATACTTTTAATCAGACCGAAGAGCCCCTGGGGATACTACACGATGTGATGTCGGTACAAGTCACAGACAACAGGCAACACCGGTTCGCTTATGGATCTACCGCCCCTCTTCCAGCAGTGACCACTTCAGCCCATCCACGACCAGGGGTAAGCAACAACTCGTACCCTCTCAGCTACAATATACGACCGTCAACCCGCTGCTATACCTGCAACCAGCAAGGACATATTAAAAGAGATTGGCGACGGAACAGGAACCGACCAACCTGGCATAACCAGAGGCCACCACCCCATAACCGAGCTGCGGTACACTGTTACCAAAAATAACCCTTTGTCCCACACACGACAGCCATATCCATAGAAGAACCCCTGGGAACCCTGCACGAAGAGAACCCCATACAAGCCGCCTCAGACAACCGTCAGGGGCACCACCAACACATGCAGGGAAAGAGAATACAAGGATTACATGACTCTGGTTCCACCTTGACTCTGGTCCGGAATCATCTGGTTCCAAAGAACAATCTCACTGGGGACTGTGTGGCCCTACGAGTGGCAGGGAGGTGGGGATTATGCAGGATTTGACAGCTGATGTGATCTTGGGCAACGACTTGGGGGAGCTCACATCCGCCTTTGTTTCCCAACCCACCGTCCAAGGGTATTTGTTACTCGACAGCAGGCCTACACCACGGCTCCATCCGATCACTCTGAGGCTCAGGTAGCGTGGCCAGTTATACTGCAGGGAATAGACCTTATTGGTATCGCCCAGACGGGCACAGGGAAAACATTAGCATACCTACTTCCAGGTTTTGTTCACCTGGACCTCCAGCCGTGTCCTAGAGATCAGCGTGGGGTGGGCCCTTAAAAAGCTGCAACCCTATTTGTATGGGTAGTACTCCGGACATCCCCAAGCCAATATGTTGGGATCAGCCTGATGTATGCCGGCTTGGTTCTGGGGGAGCATTGTGGCAAACCTAGCCACTTTAGGTCATATAGAATAGAGAGCATGCATAGGCTAACAGCCGTGAATAAAATTGTCAGTTAACTCCTGGAGCCATGAATAAAGTTGACAGTTGACAGTTAACTCCTGGAGCCGTGAATAAAAATTGTCAGTTGACTCCCAGGCTATGTGTCGTCTGGTCCTTGGGAATGGGAATTATGCTGTGTGTCCTGCCTTCTGTATGCTGAATCAGCGGAGAGCCCTTGGATTAACCCCTGCTGCTCCGCCACACATATATATATATATATATATATATGTATATATATATATATATATATATACTAAGGCTATCAGAAACTTTATATATTTTGGATTATTGTAGTTAAACTGATGGTATGTACTTGGCAGGTGTGATGGACCGCCTGGCACCCCGACTGGGTACCTCCGTCAATCACTACTTCTTAGTACTTGCGAGCACCATAAGCAATGCACTGGGACACCATAACCACTGTAAACCCCACTAACCGCCACAGCTTTGTTGGGGTCTCGCTGTCCTCCACCCACCCTGGACCCAAGTCCAGGATCCAGCTTCCAGTGGGTAGACCTCTCCCAGTCCAAAGAGCGTAGAAGGAACAGCTCTTATAAGAACTAGTGATTATACTCAGGGGAGTATTGTGATATAGCAATCCCCAGAGTGAATGTAGTTCTCCAACCCCCCCAACATGAGCCAAGACTTCATGAAGGGGTAAACGAATCTCATTTTAATGGGAGCCACACTTGGCCTTATATGACAATCCCCATGCAAGGGGTATGGCCACATGGACCTGATGGTAGACTGATTTGCAACTTCACAGACCAATAACCATAAGGTTACAAGGCACGACACTCCCACACACAGCACATAATCCCTTCCCTCTGCCTGGGAGATAATTGGATCAGTAACTGTACTAATTCCAATTATCTCCAAGCACAGAAAAAACATACTTTTTTAAAAACACCCCAAAAGTACCCTGAATACATAAAACCCCACAAATGTTTCATCCCCTGAAAGCCCTGATCTGGGTGACCAAAATATCCAAAAATCACCCATATCAGTTCAGGGGTTCAGGAATTCTATGGAAGTCACACTTTGACCCACCGCACGCATGGTCCCATGCCCAAAACAGTTCTAGAGAATTAGGCTGTGTGGTCGGTCTTCTTCGGGGATTTGAAGCACAATAAAAATACAGAATGTAGAGAGTTCGTATGTCACTTAGTTTATGTCTCTCCTTCGGGAGTTTAATCTTACCGAACACCATTCGACTCCCATTCGAATAGCCGGACATCCATGGAAGGTAAATATTTAGCGGTGTTCGTGCCATTGCGTGTCCGATTTGAGTTCCATAAACCCGACAACCAATCACCACTCATTGTTCTCGTGGCATAGAATGGCCGCTGCCACTCTAATGCTGCTTCGAATGGCTTCGAGAGTTCGGAAGTTCTAAGTGCCACTTCAAACCACTTTGGGAGTTCGATGTGTTACTGTCCAAGTCCAAAAGGCACACACAGTGTCATTAACCACAATTTATTCCAGGGGCCATAGTCACAGGGCAAAGACTGGCAAACAGGCTCCTCCAAGAACCAGTGACGAGGTTCAGTTCCTTACAGCAGGGTTGGTTGATATTCAAACTAATTAATAAACCAATAATTCCTTCCTTAATGCAAGGGGTGCCATGTTAATTCTGTTTGCTGGGTTCTGCTGTGAAGTTTGTATATATTCAGGGCCGGAGCTACCCTATAGGCAGACTAGGCGGTGGCCAAGGGCGCTGTGTGGGAGGGGGCGCCAACAGGGGCTGTAATACTGTCTGAATCACCTGTCAGAATATGCTGGCCGTGCTCACTCACCGAGAACATAGAGACCCCGCCTCCGCCTCTGATACAGCTGCCAGCGCCCTCCCCTCACTGCTTCAGCCCTCCTAGTATTTCAGTTTAAAATGCTTTCAGCTGATAATAGGAGTGATAATTGTAACCCCGCCTCTCCCTGCCCACAAACACTTAACCCCGCCCATCCCACAACAAACTCCGCCTTTCCCCGCCCCAACCATTCTAACTCTGCCCCGAGTCTGCCTCTGCCCCCTCCTCCCAGGACCAGAAGGTTAGAAGAGGAGGGCAGTGTGCTGTTCCCCCTGTCCTGTGCCTGAAGAGAAACTGGAAGAATGACAACAGAGGAGGTACCACAGTGCCTGACTGGTCTGCTTCCAGTGCCCCCAGCCGCCATCTGGTATGTGTGTATGTGTAATATGCAGTGTATGTGTGTGTTAGGCAGTGTCTGTGTGTATTAGGCAGTGTCTCTGTGTGTGTATATATCAGACTGTGTGTGTGTGTGTGTAATATGCAGTGTCTGTGTGTATTAGGCAGTGTCTCTGTGTGTGTATATATCAGACTGTGTGTGTGTGTGTGTGTGTGTAATATGCAGTGTCTGTGTGTATTAGGCAGTGTCTCTGTGTGTGTATATATCAGACTGTGTGTGTGTGTGTGTGTGTAATATGCAGTGTCTGTGTGTATTAGGCAGTGTCGAGACTCGATGTGATGCCATACCCGGCAGCCAACAAAGGGCAGAGTGAGCATGGGACACTTCTCCCTTTCTCAATGAGCTGAACTAGAGCTCAATAGGAAACATAGGAAATCTGTGATTGAATGTGCATGCCCTAGAACAGAGGCTTCTCAATCAGGAGCCTCTGACCTTTCACCTTGCTTCCTTGAGCTTCTGGCAAATATATCTCTAATGAGACAGAGAGGGGTATTTTTTTATATACACCCCTACATACTTATTAACCCTTAATAGGGAACACATGGGATGGGCGGCAGCATTGTAACATAGCTGTGTGATACAAAAAGTAAATACAATACCGCTGGCTGCTCGCTGTCATTTCAAACTAAATATAAATCAGTATGGGGGTCATTATAACCCCCCATATTTATAAAAGAGAGGTTAAATCCTCCCGCATGCCACTACCAAAACAAATTTAAAACTACTAGTGACTGTTTTTTTGTATTTGTATTCACTTTTTGTATCACACAGCAATGTACAATGCTGCCACACATCCCATGTGTTCCCTATTAAGGGTTAATAAGTAGGGGCATGCCAGAGGATTTAACCTCACTTTTATTAATATGGGGGTCATAGTCACCCCCATAGGTTTTAATGCGGGGGAGGGGTAGGAATAAATATTACAAAGAGGGAGCTGGTAGCGCTGCCAGCTCCCTCCTTTTTTTGTGTGCATGCGCAGTGTATTTCTCTGTGCTGTGTTAATTCCCCTGCAGCGCAGAGTCTATTAAATGAATGAAACTAAACGAAAAAGTTAATGCATTCGGCATTTGCCCTTTCATTTCGTTTATATTTCGTATGTAGGGCTTTTGTTTACGTTTTTGTAAACAAATACGAAAATCGTATTCATACGAAAATGAATGCACATGTTTAGAGAGTAGATGTGGGCAGCAGAATAAATAGATTAGTATTCAGGAATCAGCAAACAGCTAATTATGTAAGCAATATACAGAAGAAATCATGAGGACAAAATACTCTGACATGTGTTTGGCTGGAGCAGCAAAGAAAGAGGACGTGACTATCTGACAGGGCCTTTTGTGAGATGTTGAAATGTTTTCTGATTGTTTATTCTTTTATGATCTGTGCTGCTGGGAGTTTTCAGTAAAGAGAGTTATGCAAATATGAAGCCTCTTGTCATTTGATAAAATTGTATGTATGTTAATTAAGAAAGGTACCAATAGGGTCATAAACATTCATTACAATCATTTTGATAAAATCAAAAACAAAAATGGTAAACTGTCATTTTATATGCTGATTCATGAGCAGTATTTTCAAAGCTGCCAAACATGGTATTAGAATGTTTGCAATGATTAACATATTTAGTGTATAGTGCCCAGATTTACTAAAATAGTACAATGACCTATAGAGTTATCATGGACGCTTTAATGTTTGATTTACCTGGGGTCATATAAAGAAAGAAAAACACTAGTATTTATAAATAATAATACACAAATCTGCACGTCCATTATTGATTATTATTTTTTAATAAACCATTTTTTGTATCCTTGTTTTACATATCTAGATCAAAAACTATTTTGAGTTGTTTAGTTTTGCCAGATGCTGCAAATGTAGTTTAACACATTCAGGTTCAGATTTTTTGTTTTAGCCCCAATGAAGACAGCAGTACTGCACTACTGCACTAGTAAAAGGCTTTCTTTCACAGTACCCGTGTCTAATGATGTTCTGTGGACTCACAGACCACAGCATTTATTTTTCTAACATGAATGGTGACATTATAGCCGTAAAAAGTCAAGAAGTTATGATTAATTACTTTGGTCATTTTTTTCTGGCCATCATACATGTAAATGCCAGGAAATTGAGTAATGTTTGTAAATCAGCCCACGGAGATGTGTGAGGAAATATTATACATCTCATAATTGCAAACATAACACATTTTTGTAGTTATGTTGTTTTTCCATTAACTTTATTTAAAGCTTTGAATAGCTAACCTAGTGATAATTTTTTTGTTTTCTGTTTTTTTAACCCTGAAAAATTGGGGAATTAGGGGACACAGCCGGAACATGGATTTCTCAGTAGTGGTCCCGCTGTAAATACAAAAACAAATTAAGGAACAGCACACACACGCAAAAATACTATTGTTTTAAATTTTACAGGGCTACTTAAATTCACTTATGTTAGCAAACAACTACAGGGATTCGGTTAAAACATTTGGCCATATTGTTTTAAGCCCACCATTGCATCACAGATTTCCAATATCGGTGGGTCCTACACTCATTTTAACAAAGGATAAGAACTTTTTAACTGCAATTCTTACTGCTTAAACTGCTTGTAGAGAATATCTCAAATGTATGGTTTCCTGCAGTCACTTCCAAAGGGGCACCTATAGTGTAGGGGTAGGCTCAACCCAGGGCTCGAGTCCTGCAGGAACGCGTGGGAACGGCGTTCCTGCATTTTTTTCATGGCAGGAACGCCGTTCCCTTTGCTCCTACAGGACCAGGGCAGCTGCCTCTTGAGCCCAGCCGGTGCTCCTCCTGAGCAGAGCCTTCACTAGGCAAGCGAGCGGCATCGCATAGTGAAGGAATCAGCCGAGGACTCAGGAGCGGACGGAGGACTTACTTCCGGGTTGCTCCTCCTCCGACCTCCCCTGCCCTTTGCGTACGCGGCTACGCGGGAGTGTCATGACATCAAGCGGAGGCGGAGTCACGGCGTTGTGTCGGCAATGCTAGGGTGCGACCGGGATGGTGAGAAGGAGGGAGAAGAAGCCAAGCCAGCCAGCACCCCATGAGGCCAAGACAGCCCTGAGTCTTCAGAACTGTAAGTTACAAGTACATTTTATAAGGGGAGCTATTCATTGTTTTATGGAGGCTGGGTGGTTGGAGAGGGGGGGTAGGGTGGATGGAGATGGAGGATGGGTGATTGGAGAGGGGGGTAGGGTGGATGGAGATGGAGGCTGGGTGATTGAAGGGGGGGTAGGGTGGATGGAGATGGAGGCTGGGTGATTGGAGAGAGGGGGTAGGGTGGATGCAGATGGAGGCTGGGTGGTTGTAGAGGGGGGGTAGGGTGGATGGCTGCAGATGGGGGCTGTGTGGTTGGAGAGGGGGGGTAGGGTGGATGGAGATGGAGGCTGGGTGATTGGAGAGGGGGGGTAGGGTGGATGGAGATGGAGGCTGGGTGGTTGGAGAGGGGGGTAGGGTGGATGGAGATGGAGGCTGGGTGGTTGGAGAGGGGGGGTAGGGTGGATGCAGATGGAGGCTGTGTGGTTGGAGAGGGGGGTAGGGTGGATGGAGATGGAGGCTGGGTGATTGGAGAGGGGGGATAGGGTGGATGGAGATGGAGGCTGGGTGGTTGGAGAGGGGAGTAGGGTGGATGCAGATGGAGGCTGTGTGGTTGGAGAGGGGGGTTAGGGTGGATGGAGATTGAGGCTGGGTGATTGGAGATGGGGGGTAGGGTGGATACATATGGAGGCTGTGTGGTTGGAGAGGGGGGGTAGGGTGGCTGGAGATAGGGGCTGGGTGGTTGGAGAGGGGGGTAGGGTGGATGCAGATGGAGGCTGGGTGGTTGGAGAGGGGAGGTAGAGTGGATGCAGATGGAGGCTGGGTGGTTGGAGAGGGGGGGTAGGGTGGATGCAGATGGAGGCTGGGTGGTTGGAGAGGGACGTAGGGTGGATGCAGATGGAGGCTGGGTGGTTGGAGAGGGGGTAGGGTGGATGCAGATGGAGGCTGGGTGGTTGGATGGGGGGGAGGGTGGATGGAGATGGGGGCTGGGTGGTTGGAGAAGGGTATATGGAGAAGGGGGGAAGGGTGAATTGAGGGGGCAGGGGGCTAGTGTAAAAATAAATCAAATAACCCTAATATCACCACATTTGTTTAAACCCTTAAGGACGGCGGGCGTTCTATGCTGTCCTTAGGGAACCGGCTCTAAATGCCGGAGGGCGGCATAGAACGCCCAAACAGTCCTTTAACTAAGGAAATGTATGGTTTCCTGCAGTCACTTCCAAAGGGGCACCTATAGTGTAGGGGTAGGCTCAACCCAGGGCCCGAGTCCTGCAGGAACGCGTGGGAACGGCGTTCCTGCACTTTTTTCATGGCAGGAACGCCGTTCCCTTTGCTCCTGCAGGACCAGGGCAGATGCCTCTTGAGCCCAGCCGGTGCTCCTCCTGAGCATAGCCTTCACTATGCAAGCGAGCGGCATCGCATAGTGAAGGAATCAGCCCAGGACTCAGGAGCGGACGGAGGACTTACTTCCGGGTTGCTCCTCCTCCGACCTCCCCTGCCCTTTGCGTACGCGGCTACGCGGGAGTGTCATGATGTCAAGCAGAGGCGGAGTCACGGCGTTGTGTCGGCAATGCTAGGGTGCGACCGGGATGGTGAGAAGGAGGGAGAAGAAGCCAAGCCAGCCAGCACCCCTGAGGCCAAGCCAGCCCTGAGTCTTCAGAACTGTAAGTTACAAGTACATTTTATAAGGGGAGCTATTAATTGTTTGATGGAGGCTGGGTGGTTGGAGAGGGGGGGTAGGGTGGATGGAGATGGAGGCTGGGTGATCGGAGAGGGGGGGTAGGGTGGATGCAGATGGAGGCTGGGTGATTGGAGAGGGGGGGTAGGGTGGATGGAGATGGAGGCTGGGTGGTTCGAGAGGGGGGGTAGGGTGGATGCAGATGGAGGCTGTGTGGTTGGAGAGGGGGGTAGGGTGGATGGAGGCTGGGTGATTGTAGAGGGGGGTAGGGTGGCTGGAGATAGGGGCTGGGTGGTTGGAGGGGGGTAGGGTGGATGCAGATGGAGGCTGGGTGGTTGGAGAGGGGGGGTAGGGTGGATGCAGATGGAGGCTGGGTAGTTGGAGAGGGGGGTAGAGTGGATGCAGATGGAGGCTGGGTGGTTGGAGAGGGGGGTAGGGTGGATGCAGATGGAGGCTGTGTGGTTGGAGAGGGGGGGTAGGGTGGATGGAGATGGAGGCTGGGTGGTTGGATAGGGGGGAGGGTGGATGGAGATGGGGCTGGGTGGTTGGAGAAGGGTATATGGAGAAGGGGGAAAGGGTGAATGGAGGGGGCAGGGGGCTAGTGTAAAAATAAATCAAATAACCCTAATATCACCACATTTGTTTAACCCCTTAAGGACGGCGGGCGTTCTATGCTGTCCTTAGGGAACCGGCTCTAAATGCCGGAGGGCGGCATAGAACGCCCAAACAGTCCTTTAACTAAGTGTATTTTGATATTAATATATATATATATATATATATATATATATATATATGTATATATATATGTATATATATATATATATATATATATTAATATCAAAGTACACGTACAATGATATTGATTAAATATATATATAATTTTCATTATATATATATTTATATATAATATAAAATAAATATGTAAATACGTTAAAAAATAAAATTAAAAAAATAATTAAATATATATGTGTGTGTAAATTCGTTCTAACTGTATTTTAAAATTTATATATATATATATATTGCTATCAAAATACACGTAGAACTAAATAATATATATATATCTATATACATAACTATATATACCTATATATAAATAAAAATTATTTAAAAAAATATATATATAATATATATAAAGGCTTGGCCTGTAGTTGTGGGAGGGGCTTGGTTTCCCTATAAAAGGGCTACCAATCCACTCTCACATTACCGTCAATGGTCTGGCGAGTCAGAAACGTTACTTCCGGTTCTGACCGCCATCTTGGATTTCCCCTTACCTGTTCATCGTGGTCTCCGGGTCCGGTGCCCTCCTGAGTGGTCCAGGTTCTCCAGTGCTTTTGCCGCCGCCGCCGCTGCCGCCGCCGCTACCGCGGCCGCTGCCGCCGCCGCTACCGCGGCCGCTGCCGCCGCCGCTGCCGCCGCCGCTGCCGCCGCCGCCACCGCCGTCCGCACAGCTTTCCGGTACTCACTGCCGCCAAAATAACCGTAAGTTGGGCCCGCCGTAAAGCAAACCGCTTCACATTCACGGCGGAGCCCCTATTCACTTAACCGCATCCGGAACTATTTTCGCGGCAATCACTCCGCCGCTAAGCAAAATAATCCCTATCTTTAAAACGATTTAAACAATCAATACATTCGTTAATATACTTAAAATTATGCTACTAAACGAAACGGTTTATGTATAAATTAATCACACTATTTAAATCCACTTTTTTACTCACTATTTATAAACGATCCTGCATCCACTTCTTAGGTGGAATCTCGCCCCCTACCGGTCTATAACGATATTACACCTATTAAAAAAAAAATAAAAAAAATTTATGTTACATTTAATTAGATTCCTGATTTCTGATATCTTCCCACAGGTTTTCTGACCAGAATTCATATTAATATTTGGGAACCCTGAGATCGGTATCATTTATATACGTTATAGGTTGGTAACATTGTCATATGACCCATGTTAAATGACCGTATAAACATATGATATTAGTTAAAATATAATTTACTCTCCTAGGTTTAGTCATTGGAACGGTAGCTTTTACAAGCAAGAAACCGGTTTCTCTCGCTTATATCTCCTCCGCAGTTATCGGGTAGGTTCTGGTTCTAAGGTCCACGATCTGGCCTAACCACTACCCCAGATTCAGATATTTATATATCATCTTATACCCACAGGTTAACCTACCGACAAATCCACAGATTCTCTTCAATTGAGAGGCAAGCCTGACTCACTTTTCAGGTACTACGCCAGATCCCACTATTTCCAAAATATTATTTGAGGGGTACTGGTCCCAGGTTAGGGGGGCCAATTAGATTATTTTCTGGTCTTAATCCATAGGCTAGTGGTCCCGCGAGGCCAACATCCCTAACCTCACACTCGGAGGTGACACATCCCTCGGGCCAAATCATAGCTAGCCGCCTCGCATCAATGTAAAGAGAGGGCCTCACCTGTCACTCCCAATCTTTCTTATGCTTTAAATGACACCGAGAGGCCAACACCCCGCCACAACGTTCGGTGGCCTCAAAACGTCCCCTCTGGCCCACCCATAGATAGTGCCTCTCAAGCCGCTTGGCAACTAGCAGGGCCTCATCTGTCACGTTCAAAAAAGCTTAATTGTTTCACCGCTTGGTATTTTGTTAGCCCACCAGTACCCACCCACAAAACAATTCATACGACTGACTATATATATTTATAATTTCAGTTATGTCACTAACGCCAGATATTCCTGAAGAACTGTCACTACCTAGCACACCCGCTAGGCCTGCCACCCCTGGTCCAAGTACAGACGTGAATAGCCCGGCATCCCTTAGATCGTGGACCATACCACGTCTTACAGCTGAACTAAGAAGACGCTGCATCCCTTTCCCAGCTACAGCTAGAAAGGCGGAGTTGTATAGGCTTCTAAACACTACCACTGACAACTCCGAGGCAGGGGAAGGCCCTAGCGGGTCTCAAGTACCAGCATTTCATACAATGATGACGTCCCTTATGACATCCATGACAGGCTGGACAAATTGGAGGCCGGTAGTGCTACTCACTCCACTACAAATACAACGGTCACCACTCAGCCTCTTGCTGATACCTTACCCGGTAATACCCCACCAGCCACGGGTGACATAGAATCTATTGATCCCTCACACATGGTCCCAGCTCACCTTAAGAAGGACATTCTGGAAGGCAAGGACGTTAACCTAGCTTCATTGCTTATTGCCTCCCAGGATGTCCTTGAGAACAGGACCTTTGCTTGTGGGGACATTTCTGTAGTCCTTAAGGCTAGGGACCCTCGCCTGAACAATAAATTGAATATACCAGAATTTGTGTTAGGTTTTGGCATCTATAGGGACGTATATTGCACTGTATACCCAGGGAAAAGAGCCAAGCTAGATGCGTACATGCACAAGTTGGTGGATTTGGGGCACAAATACGGTGGTACAGCGTTTTACGATTACCACCGTTCCTTCTCTGCAAAGGTGGCCGCAGCTCTGGCTCAGTTCAATTTAAGCATTAAGTGGAATAAGTTGGACACTGAGCTATTCTGTAGGCACTTTGCAGGCCTCAAGCCCCCAACTTGTGCAGTATGCTCATCAGCAACCCACAGCACTAATTTCTGCCCTAATACAGCTGAGGTAGAACAAAACCAAGCAACTACTAACCCCTCAAGGTCAAATAAAGGTTTGAAAGACAAATTAGGAAGAGATATTGTCTTCTTAGGGAAATCCCAGGTATGCAACAATTTTAATGCTGGCAATTGTGGGTTTAGTTCGTGTAGACTAATGCATGTCTGTTCACATTGTTTTAGGGCTCATTCCAAGACAATGTGCCCAAATAAAGCTTTTCTTAAACCCTATCTCACATGCGTGAACCTCAGCTTATTCACTGATTTACTACATCTACACCCATCACGACATTTTAGTGACTACCTCATAACAGGTCTATCGGAGGGTTTTCACACAGGGTTGATACATTTACCTACAGGCACATTGGAATGTGACAACTTACTTTCCACACGAGATGACCCACAGCTGGTACATAAACTTATCACAATTGAGGTGGACCAAGGGTTTTTGCTGGGTCCTTTCCACTCACCACCTTTTACTTCTTGGAGAACCAATCCCATTGGGATTGTCACGGGGAAAAACTCACTTAAACCCAGGCTAATCATTGATTTATCCGCACCACATTCCTCTACAGTCCCCAGCTTAAATTCCCTCATACCATCGGAAGAGTTTTCACTGCATTACGCCACTATCGACCATGCCATTGGGGCTATCATTAAAGCAGGCACAGGGGCATGGTTAAGTAAAACGGATGTAGTGAACGCCTTCAAATTACTTCCTATGCACCCTACACTTTGGCACCTTCACGGCATTAAATGGGAAGGGTTATACTATTTTTTCACTCGCCTCACTTTTGGCTCTAAAAGCAGCCCGCGTATTTTCGACACATTTGCAGAGGCCTTATGTTGGTTGTTACTCAATGTATGTAAATGTCCCTCAGTGATTCACTATTTAGACGATTTCCTCACAATTGAGAACAACACACTTCCACCCACAAGTTTAAGACACATGTTGGCATTATTCGAGTCACTTTCTATCCCAGTCTCCCCACATAAGACCCTGGGGCCTGACACTCAGATGCAATTTCTGGGGATACAACTAGACACAGTACACATGCAGGCTAGCCTCCCTCATGAGAAAATTGAGCGTATCCTGGCAAGCATTGACCATTACCTACAGCAAGGTTGTTGCACAAAAAAAGATCTACAATCATTGCTGGGATCGCTTAATTTTGCAATGAGAATCATTCCTCAGGGGAGATCATTTATTTCACATTTGCTGTCACTATTTCCACAATTTACCTCAGACACATCTTACATTTCATTAGACAACCACGCAACATCCGATTTGCGCATGTGGAGAATTTTCCTCACTTCTTGGAACGGGCGTGCCATGTTTATACCACCTCACTCAGACACTTCACCTACACTATGGACAGACGCTGCAGCAAACACAGGTTTCGCAGCCATATGGGGAGACCAATGGCTTGGGGGGCCGTGGCCAACTGAGGTGAAAGCTCTCACAAAATTCACAGAGACCTCAGCTTTATTTGAGTTGTACCCCATTGTGGCAGCAGCCGTTACCTGGGGCCACCAGTGGTCCGGTCACACGGTTTGGTGCTATTCTGACAATATGGCTACTTGCCATATTGTCAATAAAGGCCGGTCATCATCACTGGTAATTATGAGGCTCTTGAGACGACTCACATGGGTAGCAGCCACTTGTCAATTCTTTCTAACATGCATTCACGTTCCTGGGTGCACAAACATCAGTGCTGATTACTTGTCTCAATTTCGTTTTCAGGAATTCTTCACGACACTGCCCACCGCTTCCAGACTGGCAACACCAGCCCCACTTTTCACAGACATGATAATGGATTAAAAGCCTTGTTAAATCACGCACGTCACATTTCTCACCTTGCACTTTCTGTAAATACAAGAAGCACTTACGACAGAGCATTTCACATATTCAGGAAATGTATCACTGATTTTCACATTCACGACATGTTTACGATAGAAGCAATCTTGGGTTTCACTTCTTTTTGCCACATCAACCTAAAACTATCATTCAACACTATTAAATTATACCTCACGGGAATTCAACACCACATGCTTATTCAACAACCCAAAGCCACTAGTTTCTTGTCATCATATCAAATCAAGACAGTTCTTAGAGGCATTAAAAAATTAGACACACATGTCCCAGCAAAACGACTACCTATAGATAACCGTATATTTCATGCACTAATCAACTTGTTAGATTC
This sequence comes from Pelobates fuscus, assembly GCF_036172605.1. Taxonomy (NCBI): domain Eukaryota; kingdom Metazoa; phylum Chordata; class Amphibia; order Anura; family Pelobatidae; genus Pelobates; species Pelobates fuscus. Next base: position 116,475,398 of record NC_086317.1, read on the forward strand.
CTCCCCGTTTGAGCCCAGGACAAACACGGTCATAAAGACAGCCATATATCTAGCTTTTTATGGATTCCTCCGTCCCAACGAATTCACAACCAGGACTATTACGACCACTGATTACTTAAGAACCTTGGACTTAGAGAAACATAACGACCATTACCTACTCATACTCAAACACTCAAAAACCAGCACCATGGGTCATACCGTTACGATCCCTTTGTACCCTACTCATAACAAATGGTGCCCGGTACAAAATGTTGACAATTATCTGCAATCACTCCACAAACAACCATTACAACCTTTGCTAGAACTGCACGGTAACGTTCTAACTACAGCAAGGTTTATGCTCTATGTAAGATTGCTGTTGACTAGACTCGGCTTGAACCCTAGTCAATTTTCAGGTCATTCTTTCCGAATCGGGGCAGAATCCACAGCCTCTGCTAACCACATACCTCCACACATCATCAAAACAATGGGACGCTGGAAATCTTCCGCTTATACTCTCTATATACCCAATCCTGTTAAAGAATTAAGACTAGCTTTTTGTGACTTATCTAAATAAAGTTTGTTCAACGTATTATGTCTTATGGTATTTATTTTTGCCCACTTTTTACAGGCCTACTGCTCTGTCGGTTTCGGCACACCACAACCGACTAATTCCAACTAATGGGTATTTATGTTATTATATGTTATTATATGTTATGATCTCATATACGGCTATATGGCCACGACCACAAATATAAAGGCTTGGCCTGTAGTTGTGGGAAGGGCTTGGTTTCCCTATAAAAGGGCTACCAATCCACTCTCACATTACCGTCAATGGTCTGGCGAGTCACCCCACCCGCCACTCCCTCTATTACAAACACCCTCTAAGGTGGGCCCACTTTTTACAGGCCTACTGCTCTGTTGGTTTCGGCACACCACAACCGACTAATTCCAACTAATTGGTATTTATGTTATTATATGTTATGATCTCATATACGGCTATATGGCCACGACCACAAATATATATATATATATATATATATATATATATATATATATATATATATAAAATAATTCTACGTATATATTTATGTGATAATTTTACATAATTATGTATTTTTATTAATTAAAATTTGTGGGACCTGCCTGACAACCCAGGCTGAAAGTCCAGGGAATTTAATTTGTTAGCACTATATTTAACTCTGTAACTTTCCAAGACACCCTAAAACCTGTACATGGGGGGTACTGTTTTACTCGGAAGACTTCGCTGAACACAAATATTAGTGTTTCAAAACAGTAAAATGTATTACAGCGATGATATTGTCAGTGAAAGTGACAGGTTTTGCATTTTTCACACACAAATGGCACTTACACGGACGATATAATTGTTGTGATACGTTTTACTGTTTTTAAACACTAATATTTGTGTTCATCGAAGTCTCCCGTGTATAACAGTACCCCTCATGTACAGGTTTTATGGGGTTTTCAAAAGTTACAGAGTCAAATATAAGGCTTGCTTTTCAGTTTTTTTCTAATTGAAATTTGCCAGGTTGGTTATGTTGCCTTTGAGACTGTACAGTAGCCCAGGAATGAAAATTACCCCCATGATGGCACACCATTTGTAATAGTAGACAACCCAAGGTATTGCAAATGTGGTATGTTCAGTCTTATTTAGTAGCCACTTAGTCACAGTTACTAAAAAAGACTGGACAAACCCCATTGCAATACCTTGGGTTGTCTGCTTTTGCAAATGGTATGCCATCATGGGGGTAATTCTTATTCCTGGGCTACCATATGGTCTCAAAGGCAACATAACCAATCTTGTGAATTTCAATGTGAAAAAACAGAAATATGTAACACGCTATATTTGACCCTGTAACTTCCCAAAACACCATAAAACCTGTACATAGGGGGAACTGTTTTACACGTGAGACATCGCTGAATACAAAAAATGTGTATGTTACTGCAGTAAAAGCAAACAGTATTATGACACTCACAGTTAAAATGTCATGTACAACTAAGATTTGTTTTAAAATTCTTATTTTTCCAATTATTTTATATTTTATTCATATTAAATTATGTTTCATACCTAAATATTTGATGTTAAATGAAAGCCCTGTTTCCCCTGAATAAAATTATATATAATAAGTGTAGGTGCACATAATATGAAGAGGCGAATTATGCCTGAACAGACATATAGCACAAATTCCAGTTTTTGTTTACGTTTTGTTTTAATCACAACGTGTACATTTGGCTCAGTCCTTAAGGGCTTAAAAACACAGTCACTAAAGGGTGGCAGAATCACAAACCATATGTAAAATAACTGATATCTGTGTCACATCCACTGGACTGGAGACTAATATGAGACTAATTGTTAGATCCTTTTTTTTTTATAATTTTTAGAATAATGATTCATTTTATTTCATACAATTGTGCTGATTTGTGCCTTACCCTGCACCTCACAGTCACCGGACCACCCTCACCACTGCCAGCAGAGACAACAGAGGAAAGAGTTTTTAACAATAAGAGGTAATAACAGAACGGATGGGGAATTATTTACCTCAAGAGGTCTTTTTATCATACATTTTTTAACACCATTTTTTTTTTTATTGTTTTTATTTGTACAGAAATGAGCAAACGAAAAAGCAGCATTACGGATTTCTTCACGAAGGCATCCAATAAAAAAATCACATGCTGATTCTGCAAGTTGCTCCACTCAGTCTGAGCCTTTGCTTCAGGAGGTGGTGTCCGCTGCAGAAACTACACCAGTCAGTGAATCGACTGTAGTGGACATGGTTCCTGATGTAGCTGAAGATGCCGATGTCAGTGATAACATTCTTCCAGAATGTTGGGACCAGAATCAGTGGCTAGAATTTAAAAAAAAGTACCCTTGGCTGTTTGTAGATGGTCTTTTAGGGTGCAAAGTGTGTCGCGAGGTTAAACACCTTGGAGTGTCTGTTTCACAGGGTGTATCCATTTCTAAAGAATGGAGCACTGGTACAATTACACCATATGGCAAAACAAAGAAAGATATGTTGACCTCACTACGTAAAAAAATCCACATACATAAGATTTCAGAAGCACATGTAAAGGCAGGAGATATCCAAGCAGTATCCAGAAAGGAGATTCTGCAATCCAATATTGCTGAACAGCAGAAGCATAAGTTTGCGTCCACTACTAAGGTATTTCGCACTGCCTATTTTTGTGCGAAAAAAAATCGCCCGTTCACAGACTTCAGAGATCTTATCAGCTTGCAGGTTGCAAATGGAGCTGACTTAGGATGTATTCTCCATAGTGAGTACACAGCAGCACAAATAATAGATTGCATTGCTAGTGAAATGAGAAAAAAGCTTTGCAAAGCAATTGTTGAGCAGACTCCAAACATTTCTGTTTATATTGATGAGTCTACAATCGTTTCTACCCATTCAGTGTTAATCGTTTATATTCGTGCCTCTGTTAACGGAAAAGACCCAGTCACTTTCTTTCTCGATTTGCTTGATTTGCCTAAAGCAGATGCACAGTCTATTGAAGCCACTCTTCTAGCTTGTCTTTCTAAATGTGGGTTCAGTAATGACTTTCTTGCCGATAACTGGATTGGGGCTTGCAGTGATGGTGCAAGTGTAATGCTTGGAGGAAAGTCGGGTGTTCTGGAACGACTCAGTCAAAAATATCCAAAGATTGTGAAATGGCACTGCTTGTGTCATAGGCTTGAATTGTGCATTTCAGATACAATTGATTCTATTCCTGGTCTTCATCATGTAACATCATTTTTTGAGAAGTTGTATGCTGTGTATCATCAGTCACCAAAAAATCTGGCAGAGCTCTCAGAATGTGCAAAAGAATTAGAAGTGCAAATTCTTAAAATTGGAAAAGTTTTTTTCAGTTAGATGGGTTGCTTCAAGCCAGAGAGCTATACGAACAGTTTGAGAGTCATATCCTGCCCTACACAGTCATTTCTTGAAAGCAAGCTTAAGCTCAGCTCATAACAGTAAGCAGAAATCTGTATTTAGTGGCCTTAACAAGGTCTTGACATCAGTAGATTATTTGTTAAACCTTGCAGGGGTTGCAGATGCTGTTCAGGAAATGGGACTGTTATCTGAAGCTCTGCAAAGAGATGACATCACACTTCCACGAGCCTATCAGCTGATTAATCGTTCAGTTCGTGCCATTAGAAAAAATGAAAGACATGCCTGGCAAACATCTGAAAGAAGTCATGGAATCGCTGGAGAAAGGGAATTTCAAAGGTGTGACCATCAATCCAGAGAGTACAAAAGGCCAAGTGAGGATAAATCTCCCTCAATTTTATCAAAGTTTGGTGGATAATTTACGCTCCAGACTCTTTGCTTTAATTGCGAGCAACAGACCTGCAGCTTCATCACAGTCAGATGAATTTGAAACTCTTGTCTCTGAAATTGACATCCTGAATTCACAACGCTGGCCAATCAATGTGGACTGTCCATGGTTTGAAGGTAAAGTGAAGCTGGAGCAGCTGTGCAAAAGATTCCGTCTCAGCTATGCACCCATCTGTGAAGGTTTCAGAGACTACATTGATAATGGTGGTGCAGAGATTCCTGAAAATCTAAAACCAGTGGTGACAGCAGTTAACAGTCTTCCAGTGACATCCGGTGATTGTGAAAGGGGCTTCAGTACAATGAATTTGGTGATGACACCCATTAGGATTGGGCTTGGCATTGAACGCCTGTCTTCTCTTTTGTGTATTAGTCTCATTGGGCCTCCTGTGCATTTATGGGATCCTTTACCATACGTCACAAAATGGCTGACCACACATCGCAGCGCAGATGATACTAAATCTCGAAAAGTTGATAATCTTGCACGGCAAGGGCAACGTTATTCCAGTTTGTGGGATATTTTCTAATGGGCTGTGTGTTTAGTTTTTATACACTATTTGTTTTAGAAATTCCCTGAAAGATCACCCATTGTGGTGATTATTCTGTTAGTATGACTAACAAGTTAACTCCCTCACAAACAACACCATTCACTTTATCACAGTTGTTAGAACTGTTCTATATTCATTTGTTTATTGCATAGCTAGTTTAATTCGTTTCAACTGTTCTGTATATATTTGTTTATTGCATGTGAATTTTGCAGTTGTTTGTGTAAACTGGCACTTTACAATAAATGTTGCACTGAATTTTCTGCGAAATATATATATATATATATATATATATATATATTTTTTTTTTTTTTTTGGGGGGGGGGGGGGTGGAGGGGCAGTGGATCTTGGGTGAGTTCCCACACTTTTTTTCCCAGGACTTGACCCCTGGCTCAACCTAAAATAAATCAGAACTGCAGATTTAAAATAAATAAATAATCTTCACATTTGCTTGTGCTAGTTCTCTGCACAAGCTAAACTTGTGCAGAGAAATGTGTCAGAATTATTTCAACCCTGAACACTCTGATTGCTGGATTAAGTAACCAATCAGAGTGTTATGAGTCAAAGTACACAGTGTAGGAAAATTCCAAAGAACTTTCCCACGCTGTGTAAAATGACAAATAGCACTCTGATTGGTAGAATTTAAGCCAACCAATCAGAGTGCTGTGACAGGTAAATGTAGAGACTTACCTTTCAGTCTCTTCATTTACTTGCCAGAGCCCTCTGATAGGATGGCTTAAACCCACCAATCAGAGTGCTCTGAGCCTAATTGCAGGGCGGGGCAAGGCTTTATAAGCCTTCCCCCGCCCTGCAGAGCTCAGTCTGCACGGAGCCCTCCATGGGTGAAGATGGATTCATTTTTTTTTGCGCTCGTTTTCTGGAAGATTTTAGAAGAAAGAAGACATCAAATGGTAAGTTTTATTTTTTTTTTTACAGGTACTTAGTTAAAGGTCCCCCCTCATTATTTTTAGGGTGAGGGGGGTAGGTAGGGTAAATTTTTTTGGGGGGGAGGGGGTGACTATTTAGGGCCCCCACCTAATTAGGATATTAGGTCCCCCCCTTATTAGTATTTAGGGCCCCCACCCTCCGCTTAGGGGTGGGGGCCAGGGGGGAGGACATTAGGTCCCCCCATTGGTATTTAGGGCCCCCACCTGCCGCTCAGGGGTGGGGGCCAGGGGAGAGGACATTACGTCCCCCCCTTATTAGTATTTAGGGCCCCCACCCGCCGCTCAGGGGTGGGGGACAGGGGGAGGATGTTAGGTCCCCCCCTTATTAGTATTTAGGGCTCCCACCCGCCGCTTAGGGGTGGGGGCCAGGGGGGAGGACATTAGGTCCTCCCCTTATTAGAATTTAGGGCCCCCACCCAATGCTCAGGGGTGGGAGCCAGAGGGAAGGACATTACTCCACCCCTTATTCTAATTTAGGGCCCCCACCCACCGCTCAGGGGTGGAGGTCAGGGGGAGGACATTAGGTCGTCCCCCTTATTAGTATTTAGGGCCCCCACCCACCGCTCAAGTGGGTCGCAGCCGCGACCCCTGCGACCCCGGTATGTACGCCACTGTATTTACCATCCATCTCAGTTAGCAGAAAAAGGAGTTCATATTAAAAAACAATTTCATACATATACCAGAACGTACTTGAAAACCAGAGTAATCTGAATGTGCCTTTCCAGGTTAAATACATTGTTATTATTATTATATATATCACTGTCAAAATATAAAAAATACATTGTTTTATTAACAAACCTAAAAAATCATCTCATCACATGTATATACTACTACTTCTACCTATACTTAAAATCAGACACTTTAAAAAAGACTCAGGGATTTTCTACTAAACATTATGTTTTTAAATATGATTTGATATTAATAAATCCTTTGTGCAATTAAACCATCAGGAAATACCCTACAGGGAATCTATAACTTGCTTCTGTTAAGCAGTATAAAGAAAAGAAAGGAAAATGAATGGAGGAAATGAAACAGCTCCTTAAGATATTATTGTCTAAATCTAAATTATTTAAAAAAATATATATATATTTTTAATCTATAATTTTATAATCTTAACTACAAAATACTTACTTTGTCACAAAACATAGTCATATAAACTGATAATAAGAACTCATATAAGTATTCACCAGGCGTTTACTCTCTAAACCATGGTTCGTCAACCTGGTCCCTACCGCCCACTAGTGGGCGTTTCAGGATTCCAGGTGGGCGGTAGGGATTTCCAGGTTGATCGGGCGGGTGCGAGCCGGCGGTACCCGTGCGACTGGGTACCGCCGTGACCATTTGCGGCTCCGGCCCGCCCGGTAAACCGCCGGGGCCGCCTTCCAAAGTGTCCATCGGGTGGCCCATGCTGTCAGGGCCACCCGATGGATGCGGATTGTAAGGGGGCCCGGTCAGCGCTGGGCGCTTTAACAGCGCGACCGGGCCCCCTGTGATGACATCAGAGCTGGGAGGAAGTGATTCCCCGGTCACTCCTCCCAGCTAAAACTGAGAGCCGCGCGGGAGGATCACCAGGGAGTCAGAGTGGGAACTCTGACTCCCATCCACCTGAGCCACCACTGGACCCCAGGGAAAGTCACCCTCCTGCACCTTAAAGGTAGGAAACAGGAGGGTGACTTAAATATAATGTGTGTGTGTGTCTTTGTAGGTATGTCTTGTGTGTGTCTGTCTGTATGTGTCTTTGTATGTATGTCTTGTGTGTGTATGTGTCTGTCTGTGTATATGTGTGTGTGTGTGTCTGTATGTGTCTTTGTATGTATGTCTTGTGTGTGTGTATGTGTCTGTCTGTGTATATATGTGTGTGTGTGTGTGTCTGTATGTATGTGTGTCTTGTCTTTGTATGTATGTCTTGTGTGTGTGTCTGGCTGTGTATATATGTGTGTGTGTGTCTGTATGTGTCTTTGTATGTATGTCTTGTGTGTGTGTATGTGTCTGTCTGTGTATATATTTGTGTGTGTGTCTGTATGTATGTGTGTCTTGTCTTTGTATGTATGTGTCATTGTATGTGTGTCTTGTGTCTGCATGTGTGTGTGTCTATGTATGTCTGCATGTGTGTGTGCATGTCTGTGTGTCTGTTTGTATGTATGTGTCTTGTGTGTATGTGTGCCTGTCTGTGTCTTTGTGTGTGTATGTATGTGTGTCTTGTGTGTCTGTATATGTGCCTGTCTGTGTCTGTATGTATGTCTTGTGTGTGTCGTATGTGTGTCTGTATGTGTCTTGTGTGTGTGTATGTGTCTGTCTGTATGTATGTGTGTCTTGTCTTTGTATGTATGTGTCATTGTTTGTGTGTCTGCATGTGTGTGTGTCTATGTATGTCTTATGTGTGTGTGCATGTCTGTTTGTATGTGTGCCTGTTAGTTTGTATGTATATGCTGCGAGACTAAATATTTGATATCTGGTTCGATTTTCGTAAGGAACAAACGAAGGTCTCTTTCAGTGATATTCAGACGACTTCTCTGTTTGCGCATAATATGATTTCTCATTTGTGCGTCAGCTCATCTCCTCTCCCTCCTCAATTCCCCTCCCCACCTTTTTTTCCCCTTTTTTCTATTTTTTAACCATCCTTATAGCAATGCCCAGTAGGAAGGCTGAGCTAGGTAACCCACTTACTATAGTCCACTATAACATACAGACACACACATACAGACACACATACAGACACACACACACACACACACACACAGGACACACACACACAAGACACACACACAAGACACACACACACAGGACACACACACACAGGACACACACACAAAGACATAGACAGGCACACATACGTGTGTGTGTGTGTATGTGTGCCTGTCTGTGTCTTTGTATGTGTGCCTGTCTGTGTCTTTGTGTGTGTGTCCTGTGTGTGTGTCAGTATGTTATAGTGGACTATAGTAAGTGGGCTACCTAGCTCAGCCTTCCTACTGGGCATTGCTATAAGGACGGTTAAAAAATAGAAAAAAAGGGGAATAAAAGGTGGGGAGGGGAATTGAGGAGGGAGAGGAGATGAGCTGACGCACAAATGAGAAATCATATTATGCGCAAACAGAGAAGTCGTCTGAATATCACTGAAAGAGACCTTTGTTTGTTCCTTACGAAAATCGAACCAGATATCAAATATTTAGTCTCGCAGCATCAACCTCAAGGATCTCATTAATCACTAGTAAAGGTAATTTCAATTTACTTTATTGTTTTCTCATTAAACGTTATAAAGATAAAACCTTATAAACCTGCATTAAGTAGAAATAAAAAGATAAATGTACGTACATTTATTTTTTTTAAAAACACCCCCCTTTCTTAAAAATATTCTGCATTTGCGCGAAAACTGGTGGGCGGTAAGGAAATTTTTTCAACCAAAAAGATGCATTAGTGGGCGGTAGGTAGAAAAAGGTTGACTACCACTGCTCTAAACCAATCATATTAAATTCCAGAATAAATTCAAGGATATTGAAATTCTAAAAATAACATCCATAATCTATAAAAAATCTATATTTGATTAAAAAATATAAATTACATTTCATAAAACAAGTTGTCCCAAGTCAAAAAACAATATGTTAAACAATAAAACCTATAAAAACTATATATAAAAAAAAGGTGTAGGTCACAAAAAAATGACAATTTGAAATCCCCATTTAGTCCAGTAGAGTGCAACATTTTCGATTAAAAACTCCACTTAATTTCCTGTTGAGATAAAAGTGTATTAAAATCCCCCACCCTCCTTAATCTCCTCCTTAAATCTCCTCCTTCATAATCTTCTCCATCCATAAAAAGGTTGGTAGACTGGGATCTCCTTGATGTTTTTTAACAAAGTGGGAGGATAATAGATGTTCTTTAAAGGGACACTATAGTCACCTGAACAACTTTAGCTTAATGAAGCAGTTTTGGTGTATAGAACATGCCCCTGCAGCCTCACTGCTCAATCCTCTGCCATTTAGGAGTTCAATCCCTTTGTTTATGAACCCTAGTCACACCTCCCTGCATGTGACTTGCACAGCCTTCCATAAACACTTCCTGTAAAGAGAGCCCTATTTAGGCTTTCTTTATTGCAAGTTCTGTTAAGATTTTCTTATCCCCTGCTATGTTAATAGCTTGCTAGACCCTGCAAGAGCCTCCTGTATGTGATTAAAGTTCAATTATGTTTTTAAATATGATTTGATATTAATAAATCCTTTGTGCAATTAAACCATCAGGAAATACCCTACAGGGAATCTATAACTTGCTTCTGTTAAGCAGTATAAAGAAAAGAAAGGAAAATGAATGGAGGACTGTTATCTGAAGCTCTGCAAAGAGATGACATCACACTTCCACGAGCCTATCAGCTGATTAATCGTTCAGTTCGTGCCGTTGAAAAAAATGAAAGACATGCCTGGCAAACATCTGAAAGCAGTCATGGAATCGCTGGAGAAAGGGAATTTCAAAGGTGTGACCATCAATCCAGAGAGTACAAAAGGCCAAGTGAGGATAAATCTCCCTCAATTTTATCAAAGTTTGGTAGATAATTTACGCTCCAGACTCTTTGCTTTAACTGCGAGCAACAGACCTGCAGCTTAATCACAGTCAGATGAATTTGAAACTCTTGTCTCTGAAATTGACATCCTGAATTCACAACGCTGGTCAATCAATGTGGACTGTCCATGGTTTGAAGGTGAAGTGAAGCTGGAGCAGCTGTGCAAAAGATTCCATCTCAGCTATGCACCCATCTGTGAAGGTTTCAGAGACTACATTGATAATGGTGGTGCAGAGATTCCTGAAAATCTAAAACCAGTGGTGACAGCAGTTAACAGTCTTCCAGTGACATCCGGTGATTGTGAAAGGGGCTTCAGTACAATGAATTTGGTGTGGGCTTGGCATTGAACGCCTGTCTTCTCTTTTGTGTATTAGTCTCATTGGGCCTCCTGTGCATTTATGGGATCCTTTACCATACGTCACAAAATGGCTGACCACACATCGCAGCGCAGATGATACTAAATCTCGAAAAGTTGATAATCTTGCACGGCAAGGGCAACGTTATTCCAGTTTGTGGGATATTTTCTAATGGGCTGTGTGTTTAGTTTTTATACACTATTTGTTTTAGAAATTCCCTGAAAGATCACCCATTGTGGTGATTATTCTGTTAGTATGACTAACAAGTTAACTCCCTCACAAACAACACCATTCACTTTATCACAGTTGTTAGAACTGTTCTATATTCATTTGTTTATTGCATAGCTAGCTTAATTCGTTTCAACTGTTCTGTATATATTTGTTTATTGCATGTGAATTTTGCAGTTGTTTGTGTAAACTGGCACTTTACAATAAATGTTGCACTGAATTTTCTGCGAAATATATATATATATATATATATATATATATATATTTTTTTTTTTTGGGGGGGGGAGAAACAATTTCATACATATACCAGAACGTACTTGAAAACCAGAGCAATCTGAATGTGCCTTTCCAGGTTAAATCCATTGTTATTATTATTATATATATCACTGTGAAAATATTAAAAATACATTGTTTTATTAACAAACCTAAAAAATCATCTCATCACATGTATATACTACTACTTCTACCTATACTTAAAATCAGACACTTTAAAAAAGACTCAGGGATTTTCTACTAAACATTATGTTTTTAAATATGATTTGATATTAATAAATCCTTTGTGCAATTAAACCATCAGGAAATACCCTACAGGGAATCTATAACTTGCTTCTGTTAAGCAGTATAAAGAAAAGAAAGGAAAATGAATGGAGGAAATGAAACAGCTCCTTAAGATATTATTGTCTAAATCTAAATTATTTAAAAAAATATATATATATTTTTAATCTATAATTTTATAATCTTAACTACAAAATACTTACTTTGTCACAAAACATAGTCATATAAACTGATAATAAGAACTCATATAAGTATTCACCAGGGGTTTACTCTCTAAACCAATCATATTAAATTCCAGAATAAATTCAAGGATATTGAAATTCTAAAAATAACATCCATAATCTATAAAAAATCTATATTTGATTAAAAAATATAAATTACATTTCATAAAACAAGTTGTCCCAAGTCAAAAAACAATATGTTAAACTATAAAACCTATAAAAACTATATATAAAAAAAAGGTGTAGGTCACAAAAAAATGACAATTTGAAATCCCCATTTAGTCCAGTAGAGTGCAACATTTTCGATTAAAAACTCCACTTAATTTCCTGTTGAGATAAAAGTTTATTAAAATCCCCCACCCTCCTTAATCTCCTCCTTAAATCTCCTCCTTCATAATCTTCTCTATCCATAAAAAGGTTGGTAGACTGGGATCTCCTTGATGTTTTTTAACAAAGTGGGAGGATAATAGATGTTCTTTAAAGGGACACTATAGTCACCTGAACAACTTTAGCTTAATGAAGCAGTTTTGGTGTATAGAACATGCCCCTGCAGCCTCACTGCTCAATCCTCTGCCATTTAGGAGTTCAATCCCTTTGTTTATGAACCCTAGTCACACCTCCCTGCATGTGACTTGCACAGCCTTCCGTAAACACTTCCTGTAAAGAGAGCCCTATTTAGGCTTTCTTTATTGTAAGTTCTGTTCAATTAAGATTTTCTTATCCCCTGCTATGTTAATAGCTTGCTAGACCCTGCAAGAGCCTCCTGTATGTGATTAAAGTTCAATTTAGAGAATGAGATACAATTATTTAAGGTAAATTACATCTGTTTGAAAGTGAAACCAGTTTCTTTTTTCATGCAGGCTCTGTCAATCATTGCCAGGGGAGGTGTGGCTAGGGCTGCATAAACAGAAACAAAGTGATTTAACTCCTAAATGACAGTGAATTGAGCAGTGAAATTGCAGGGGAATGATCTATACCATGGGTCGTCAACCTGGTCCCTACCGCCCACTAGTGGGCGTTTCGGGATTCCAGGTGGGCGGTAGGGATTTTCATTTTTTTTTATAGATTGGGTGAGCGGACGGGCGGGTGCGAGCCGGCGATACCCCTGCGACCGGGTACCGCCATCAACACTTGCGGCCCCGGCCCGGGCGGCAATCCGCCGGTGCCGCATATAGAGGGGTCCATCGGGTGGCCCATGCTGTCAGGGCCACCCGATGGATGTGGATTGTGAGGGGGCCCGGTCAGCGCTGGGCGCTTTAACAGCGCGACCGGCCCCCTGTGATGACATCATCTCTGCTGGGAGGAAGTGATTCCCCGGTCACTCCTCCCAGCATACTGAGAGCCCGCGCGGGAGGAAGGAGGAGGAGGGAGTCAGAGTGGGAACTCTGACTCCCATCCACCTGAGCCACCACTGGGCCCCAGGGAAAGTCACCCTCCTGCACCTTAAAGGTAGGAAACAGGAGGGTGACTTAAATATAATGTGTGTTTGTTTGTGTATGTGTCTTTGTATGTATGTCTTGTGTGTGTCTGTATGTGTGTCTTATGTATGTGTCTTGTGTGTGTCTGTATATATGTCTTGTTTTTGTATGTATGTCTTGTGTGTGTATGTGTCTTTGTATGTATGTATTGTGTGTGTCTGTGTGTGTGTGTCTTTGTATGTATGTCTTGTGTGTGTCTGTCTGTATGTGTGTCTTTGTATGTATGTCTTGTGTGTGTCTGTCTGTATATATATATGTGTGTATGTATGTGTGTCTTGTCTTTGTATGTATATGTTCCTTGTGTCTGTCTGTGTGTATGTGTCTTTGTATGTATGTCTTGTGTGTGTGTCTGTCTGTAGGTGTCTGTATGTATGTCTTTGTATGTGTTGTGTGTGTGTATGTCTGTATATATGTGTGTATGTATGTGTGTCTTGTCTTTGTATGTATATGTTTCTTGTGTCTGTCTGCATGTGTGTATGTGTCTTTGTATGTATGTCTTGTGTGTGTGTCTGTATGTATGTGTGCCTGTCTGTATGTTTGTGTGTGTGTCTGCATGTGTGCCTGTCTGTCTGTATGTGTGTCTTGTGTGTCTATATGTATGTATGTATGTATGTATGCATGTATGTATGTGGGCCAGCAGGGCCGCCATCAGAAATTTTGGGGCCTCTAACACAGCTCAAGGTCTGGGCCCCCCTTCAAGCCCACACACACACACACACTAACAGATACAAATACTGAAACAGACATACACACATGCATACACACTGGCATACACACAGTGCACAAACACTGGCATACACACAATGGCATACACACACTGGCATACACACACTGGCATACACATACACTGACATACACTGGCATACACATATACACTGACATATACACATACACTGGCATACACACACAGGCATACATACGTAGGCATACATATGTACACTGGCATACATACACACACTGGCATACACACATACACACATATACACTGACATACACATACACTGGCATACATATACACTGACATACACTGGCATACACATACACTGACATACACATACACTGGCATACACACACTGACATACATACATACACTGACATACACATACACTGGCATACACACATACACTGGCATACACAGGCATACACATACACTGGCATACACACACACATACACTGGCATACACACACACAGGCATACATACACACACACTGGCATACACACATACACCTCATTTTCAGCCACCCTCCTCTCTTCCTTACCATTTCGTCGCAGGAGGGTGGCTGGGGATGATGTGAGTCGGCTGCCTCTCCTCGCGGCCTTTCTCTCCTCCTTCCCGCGTGGAGTAAACTGGGAGGAAGTGACCGGACGTCACTTCCTCCCAGCAGCACTTGCTTCCGGCTGCATTTTTTTTTTAAAGGGGCCCGGTCGCGCTATTACAGCGCTGACCGGGCCCCTGAAGATAATGGGGCCCATTGGGTGGCTCTAAATGCTTGGGCCACCTGATGGGCCCCATAAGCGTGTGGGCCCCGGTGCAGATGCACCGGCGGCAGTTCCGCTGATACACGTGGGGCCCGGGCGGCCGGGCCCCCCAGGGCCGCCGGGCCCATGACAATTGTCACGGTTGTCATGCCCTGATGGTGGCCCTGTGTGCCAGTCTGTTATAGTGGGATACCTAGCTCAGCCTTTCTACTGGGCATTGCCATAAGGAAGGTTAAAAAAGGGGGAAAAAAGGTGGGGAGGGGAATTGAGGAGGGAGAAGAGGGGAGATGACGCACAGATGAGAAATCCTATTATGCGCAAACAGAGAGGTCGTCTGAATATCACCGAAAGAGGAGACCTTTGTTTGTTCCTTATGAAAATCGAACCAGATATCAAATATTTAGTCTTGCAGCATCAACCTCAAGGATCTCATTAATCACTAGTAAAGGTAATTTCAATTTACTTTATTGTTTTCTCATTAAACTTTATAAAGTTAAAAACATTATAAACATGCATTAATTGGAAATAAAAAGATAAATGAACGTACATTTATTTATTTTTTTAAAACACCCTCCTTTCGAAACAAATATTCCGCACTTGCGCAAAAACTGGTGGGCGGTAAGGAAAATTTTTCAACGAAAAAGATGCATTAGTGGGCGGTAGTTAGAAAAAGGTTAACTACCACTGATCTATACACTAAAACTGCTGTTTTTAGTTAAAGTAATTTAGGTTACTATAGTGTTCCTTTAAAACCCCTTCTAATGTTCATGACATGCGCCTCCACTCTTACGTGGACTTGTCTTGTCATTTTCTCGACATATTGAAAATTACAGGGGCACGTTAATGGATAACAATTTTTTTTGTATGGCAAGTGAGTAATTGTTTTACTTTATATTATTTCCCTGTTCAACCCTCTGTAAATGCTCTTATTACCCCGTTACATTTTCCTGTACTTATGCATGCCAGGCAATAACCAAATTGGGAAAAGCCTTTATCATCATTAGAAATGATGTTAACATTGCTCCTTACTACTTTTGACCTAATACCCAGGACTCCTCTATAGATAATTCTTGCAATAATATCCTCCAATTAACCAATATTTGTAATGCCCACTAATTGCACATGTATGTGGCAGAACTTCCTTCCCACTAAGGAGAGGCACAAAACTCGGTCCTGCACCCACAACATACAACAAACAGGAGGGAAGTGTGGGAAACCTAGAAAGGGAATCAAGATGCAGAGAAAAATGGCATGCTTGAAGAGCCTTGATAAGGTAAGAGGAGACCCTCCCCCCTTGCCTACACTTTAACAATTTAGCAATACTT
Organism: Pelobates fuscus; assembly: GCF_036172605.1. Classification (NCBI taxonomy): domain Eukaryota; kingdom Metazoa; phylum Chordata; class Amphibia; order Anura; family Pelobatidae; genus Pelobates; species Pelobates fuscus. The sequence continues at coordinate 116,491,413 of NC_086317.1, forward strand.
CCCTCCAAGGAGAAAGTCCTTTAATACATTACATGCCCCCTAGGGGGAAATCCACTTACATTTTCTTGCAAGATAAAGAAAATCCAACTTGCAAGCAACATTAGGCATCTGCTGTAACTCTAACATTATCAAGGTATTATCTAGATACAACCACTGTTATATACAACCTACACACACTTGTGCTCAAACTTTTCCATAACCTTGGAGAATTGGTAATATGCATACTAATTTGTAAAGAAAACCTGAGTGAGCAGGAAAAACACATTTCTTTTATTTCCTATGGGATTCATATTCTCTTGTAGGTTATAACAGAATGGCACAATCATAAAACAAAACATGGCAAAAAAGTAAAAATGAAATGACCCCTGTTTAAAAGTCTGCATACCCTTAGTTCTTAATACTGTGTATGGCCCACTTTAGCATAAATGACAGCATGCAGTCTTTTGTAAAAGTTGTCTATGAGGCCCCTAATTCTTGCAGGTGGCATAGCTACCCATTCATCTTGGCAAAATGTCTCCAGGTCATGCAAAATCTTTGGTCGTCTTGCATGAACCCAGGGCCGGTGCTAGGATTTTTAGTTACACAGGCGAAGATGCATTTTGGCGCCCCCAACCCTCATTAAAAAAAAAAAAAAATGCATCTTCACCTGTGTGTCTTTCCTCCCAAGCCACAGGCACACAGGCATCATTTTTCAGTCACACAGTCAAAGTCATACAGGTACACTGTCATACAAAGACAGAAATAATCATACAGAGACATACAGACACATACAGTCAGAGACATACAAGCAGAGATATACATGCATACAGAGACATGCAGGCATATAAAGACACCTGAAACCCAGAGAAGTTCCTGTATTCACCCCATAGGGTACCCATGAGCATTGCATACCTATCTGTGTGCAACCACAGCTCCCCTGTGAGCGCCTGAGGTCGTTTTCCAAATGATAATGGGCAATGTACTGCACGGGTGTGAGCCATGCGGCTGCAGTCCAGTGAAAAGTGTTAAAGTGAGATATGAGGGCACATCTGGATCTGAGTCTGAGTCGCGTCCCTCTCCTCCTCCAGGTCTGAAACCCTGTGCCCCACTTGTTGCATGCCGGAGCTTAGATCATCTAGTTTCCATTGAAAGGAGGCTTAAAGGTTGGCTAGCATATTGGCTAGGTCAGCCTTTGAAGGAAGTTTATACAGGGTTTCCCGGTTGTCTTGTTTCGTGAGGCTCTACAGAGCCCTCCGAGGACGCCAGGTTGGGCGGAAGGGATTCGACCTGGGAAGCCAATGGCACCATTTTAATTGCGGCCTGGTCCTCGTCCCGATCCATTGTATCTTTAAAATACTTGGTCAAAGAGCTAGCTTTGCTCATGGAGATCTTCCCAGATGAATGATGAGGGGTATACTGCCGTTAAGGGTTCCCCATTGCTGCATTATGTCTCTGATTGCTGTGGATTGTCTACACAAGCTTGAGGGAGCTAAACTAGTACACGTCCATTCAGCTCCTCGGCAGGCCATGATCCCTGCACCATATAGATTTATTTTATGCAAACAAGCATACATAAGAACAGCATAATAATGAGGCCAAAACCTATCAAATGTATTAAAGTAATATTGGTGCCTGGAATGTCCCTATAGTAAAACAGTTGGGGTGTATATCTCATGCCCCTGCAGTCTCACAGCTCAATTTTCTGCCATTTAGGAGTTAAATAATTTTGTTTATACAGTCCTACCCCTAGTTACTTCCACATCCTTCATAAACACTTGCTGTAAACAGGGATCGAATGTCTAGACATTTTTGCAGTCTGTTTAATGTAAAATGTCTTATCTCCTACTCTGATAATAGACTTCTAAACCCTACAGGAGCCTCCTGCATGCGATTAAAGTTTAATGTAGAGAACAGGAGCATATCTAAGTGAAAGTTCATTTTGTTTTGCCTTTAGTATCCCTTTAACCACGCTTGTGCTGCATCTGTAATTACATTAAGTGTATTTAAGCCAATATACAAATGCTACAGTTATATTCATCATATGGACACTTCTGATGGCAGGCAAAATAGGCAGTCTGTTACCCTGCTGTTGCACATGCATGCTGGTTTGACAGGCCCTGTTTACATGCTGGCCCGTTGGCATGCAAACTGCCATTGCTGCCTGGCCCACTCCCCACTTTTCTAGATAGTATTAGTAGACCTGTCAATATTGGAAAACACACCTATTTTAAATGAACTCATTGATTTTATTGCCTCCTGTGCTAGTGATATTGTCACGTCAGGAAATTTATAGTTGTAATCAAAATTATTCAACGCCCGTGTGAAAATCAGGTTTATTTTCAAAATGTACAGACTTTCAGTTGTTTGTAATGAAAAATTCAAACAAAGGTAATTGAAATAGTTCAAAACAACGAATGCTTCAGGTGGTTTCACTAAAATCAACTGAAAGTGCAACTTATACTGACTTTTCCACACACCCAAATTATTCAACTCCCTGAATAGAATCCCTCACAACAGCATAAATATGCAAAACAGGTGCTGTTTCAAGCACACCTTATGCAACCTGCAGCGTGTGGATGGTAAGATAGATTTTTTTAAATTATCAGGAAATCCAGGGAGACGCATTCATTGCGTTGAGCTATTTCAATAGATTTTGGTTGATTTGTTCATTCCAAACAACTGAAAGTCTGTAAACCTGATTTTCAATGGGGATTAAATAATTTTGATTATGTCTGTAAGTCTTTTTAGGCCTTGAATAGCCATAAAGGATCTATCCAACCCCCTCTCTTGATTATATAAAATTAGCTAAAGGAAATATTTGTAATCTTGAAAAATCTCTTGGATCTTATTGTTTGTATTACACTTTTCAAACATGCACAGTGGCGGAACTACTGTTGTTGTAGTCGGCCACCTGATGGATATCACTGAACAGGGCCCGGTCTAGTTCTATAGCCCTTTAAGAGCGCAATTTGGCCCCTGTACTATCAGCTAGCTGAGAGGAAGTGACAGCCTGTCTCCAGCTTCATACAGAGCATCAGCCAGCAGGACCCCAAGCAAGCCACCCTCCTGCAGAAAAAATGTAAGCTAACAAGAGGGTGCAAACATTAAAAAAAATTATGCCAAGGATGTGTGATGTGTGTATGAATGTCAGATTGTGTGTATATCTATATCTAGATGTGTGTTTGTGTGTATATCTATATCTAGATGTGTGTGTATGTCATTGTGGGTGCCTATGTGTCAGTGTGCATTTCTGTATGTGTGTGTGCATATGTTGTTTCAATGTGTGTATATGTAAGTGTGTGTATCAATCAGGGTTTATGCATGTATCAGTATGCGTGTCTGTGTGCATCTGTGTCAGGGTGTGCATCTGTGTGTCAGAGTGTGCATGTGTGTGTATATGTGTCAGTGTGTGTCAGGGTGTGTGCATGGGTCAGTGTGTGCATCTCTGTTTCAGTGTGTGTACGTGTTGGTGTGTGTATCTCTGTGTGCGTGTGTGTGTCTGTGTGTGTATGTGTCTGTATATCTGTGCAAGTATATATGTGACAGTGTATATGTGTATGCGCATACATCCAAGCAATCAAACACCATACATCATGATTTGTGACTAACATTTCTGAAATGGGAAGTTTTGCAATTATAAGCCACATCCGAATAATACTTCTTCAAAACTATGCATGATCACATGCATCTGTTCTGTCACTTCCTAGTTTTAAACAGTAAACTATAATTATTTTCCAGTAGATTTCTACATGTTCACCAACATGCATTTCACTGAAAGAAGTGAAACAACAGTGCTGTTTGATATTAGATGCATACTATGTTATGTTGATAATTCACATAATATACAAGTGACGCATAATATACAAGTGACGCATAATATACAAGTGACGCATGATATTAAATGTATGCTTACTAATGCAAGGAGCCTAAATAACAAAATGGGGGAACTAGAGGCATTAGCATACACTAAACAATACGATATAATAGGCATAACAGAAACATGGGGGGATGAGACACATGACTGGGCAGTTAACTTAAATGGGTACATGTTATTTAGGAAGGATAGGAAAAACAAGAAGGGTGGTGGGGTATGTTTGTATGTCAACCATGATTTAAAGCCAAATCTTTAGCAAATGGAATGTGAGGAGGAAAATGTGGAAGCTTTATGGGTAAATATCTGCTTGGGGGAAAAGAAGGGAAACCAACTATTGGTTGGGATATGTTATAAACCACCTAATGTTAATATTGACGAGGAACAACAGCTGTTTGAGCAAATTGAGAAAGCTGCAAATCTGGGTAACACTTTAATTATTGGAGATTTTAATTGCCCGGACATAAATTGGGACAGAGGGACTAGTAGCTCAGCAAAGGGACGCATAGGTTTTTAAACTTGTTAAATGACACCTTCATGTCACAACTTGTACAAGCACCAACTAGAATGGACGCTTGTCTGGACCTGGTTTTAACAAACAACGTTGATCTTTTGACCAACATTCAAGCAGGTGAGCACTTGGGAAATAGTGATCACAATATAGTGTCCTTTGAAATAAACTCAAAAAAAAAAAGCACATGCGGTATACTAAAACATATAATTTTAAAAAGGCCAATTTCAATAAGTTAAGGGAAGCTTTACAATATATTGACTGGCATAAACTCTTTTGTGAAAAGAACACTGAGGATAAATGGATCATCTTCCAACAAATATTAGAAATCTACATTTCTCTGTATGTACCATTGAGAAATAAATCTAAAAGAAACAAATTAAAACCAATGTGGCTTAGTAGAAAAGTAAAACAAGAGATTAAAAATAAGAAAAGGGCATTTAAAGCATTTAAATCGGACAAATCAGATGCATCTTATAAAAGATATAAGGAAGCAAATAATGCGTGCAAAAAGGCAATTAGACTTGCTAAACTTCAAAATGAAAAAATGATAGCTAAAGAGAGCAAAACCAACCCCAAAGCATTTTTTAAGTACCGTATTTATCGGCGTATAACACGCACTTTTTCTCCCTGAAAATAGGGGGCAAATGATGTGTGCTTGTTATACGCCGATATACATATTTTTCGCTCCATAAGACGCACTTTTTTTCCCCTCAAAAGTGAGGGGAAATGCCTGTGCGTCTTATGGAGCGAATGTGAAGGTTTACTTACCTGTCTTGAAGCGTGGGCCGGTGTTCAGCGCGCACCGCGGTACTGGAACTTCAATTTCAGGTTCCGGCTTCTGGCGGGACTGAAAGGAAGTGCGCACTCAGTGTGCACACTTCCTTTCAGTCCCGCCGGAAACCGGAACCTGAAATGTAAGTTCCTGTACCGCGGTGTGCGCTGTGAAGCCGGCCCTACGCTTCAAGACAGGTAAGTAATTAGGGGACACTATGGGAGGGGGGGAGAACACTATGGGATGATGGGGGGAACACTGTGGGAGGCGGTGGAAAATACTATGGGAGGGGGGGAGAATACTATGGAAAGGGGGGGCAACACTATGGGATGAGGGCGGGGGAACACTATTGGAGGGGGGGAGAATACTATGGGAGGGGGGAAATTTCCTTCTTAAAATGAGTTGCGTGTTATACGCCGGGGCGTGTTATACGACGATAAATACGGTACATAAATTCTAAAAAACCCAAAAATGAAAGTGTAGGTACACTAAAAACTGAAACGGGGGTGTTAGTCAATGAAGACCAGGAAAAGGCAGGAATTTTAAATAACTATTTCTCCTCTGTATATATTAAGGAAGAACCCATGGCAATAGATGTGCAAATTATTGCTACTAAAAACTTGCCAAATAATTGTAATTGGTTAACTCAAGACAAGGTGCTGCAGCAACTAAAGAAAGTTAATATAAACAAAGCTCCAGGGCCTGACGGTATCCATCCACGTGTACTTAAGGAACTAAGTGTAGAAATAAGTGAGCCTCTGTTTTTAATCTTTCAAGATTCTTTTCTTTCAGGAAGTGTTCCGGAGGATTGGAGGAAGGCAGATGTGGTACCTATATTCAAAAAGGGTTCAAAATCCTTGCCTGGAAATTATAGACCTGTGAGCTTAACTTCTGTGGCTGGTAAAATATTTGAAAGGTTATTAAGGGATAATATTCAAGAATTCCTTGAGAAGAACATGGTTATCAGCAAAAATCAGCACGATTTTATGAAGCACAGGTCGTTTCAAACTAACTTGATTGCATTCTATGAAGAAGTAAGTAGAAGTATAGATCAGGGTGTTGCAGTGGATGTGATCTATTTGGATTTTGCCAAGGCATTTGATACAGTTCCACACAGAAGATTAGTGTTCAAGGAAATCGGTCTAGATGAAAATGCTTGTTCTTGGGTAGAACATTGGCTTAAAAACAGAGTACAAAGAGTTGTCGTTAATGGTAAATTTTCAAGCTGGACAGAGGTGGCAAGTGGTGTCCCTCAGGGATCTGTTCTGGGACCCCTTCTATTTAACATGTTTATAAATGATCTTGAAGACAGCATTGAAAGTCATGTTTCAGTGTTTGCAGATGACACAAAACTTTGTAAAATAATACAATGTGAGCAAGATATTACTTTGCTGCAGAGGGATTTAGATAGACTGGAGGACTGGGCACTCAAATGGCAGATGAAATTTAATGTTGACAAATGCAAAGTTATGCACTTCGGCGTAAAGAATACACAAGCAACGTATACCCTTAATGGAAGCGAATTAGGGATAACAACACACGAAAAGGACTTGGGAATTGTTATAGACAACAAACTATGCAACAATGTGCAATGTCAATCAGCAGTGGCCAAGGCCAGTAGGGTATTGTCATGCATGAAAAAGGGCAATTATTCTCGGGACGAGAATATCATTTTGCCTCTTTATAAATCACTGGTAAGACCACACATTGAATATGCTGTGCAATTTTGGGCACCTGTTCTAAAGAAGGATATTATGGCACTAGAAAAAGTGCAGAGGCGGGCAACAAAATTAAAAAAAGGAATGGAACATATCAGCTATGAAGAAAGGTTAACAAATTTAAACCTATTTCGCTTAGAAAAACGTCGCCTGAGAGGGGATATGATAACATTAAACAAATATATTCGGGGCCAATACAAACCATTGTGTGAAAATCTATTCACAAACCGGAGTTTACATAGGACACAAGGCCATGCGTTTAGACTGGAAGAAAGAAGATTTTGTCTAAGGCAAAGGAAAGGTTTTTTTACTGTAAGAACAATCAGGATGTGGAATTCTCTGCCTGAAGAAGTGGTTTTATCAGAGTCCATACAGATGTTCAAACAGCTACTAGATGCATACTTGCAAAAACAGAATATTCAAGAATATAATCTTTCAATGTAGGGTAATAACTGCTTGATCCAAGGATACATCTGACTGCCATTCTGGGGTCAAGAAGGATTTTTTTTCCTAGCTTGTTGCAAAATTGCTTCAAACTGATTTTTTTTTGCCTTCTTTTTGGATCAACAGCAAAAACATATGTGAGGAAGGCTGAACTTGATGGACGCAAGTCTCTTTTCAGCTATGTAACTATGTAACTATGTAACTACTTTACTTTTGTCTGTTCATTACATTTAGATATACCCATAGTACTAGGAGAAAAAATTCTGATGTCACTTAAAAAAATTACACATTTCATGCATTAGTATTGCAAATATCTGTGCACTGGCCCTGCTGTGTGCCTTCATGGTCCGGTGGAGAGATCAAAGATGGGGAGGGAGAGAAGACCTGGTGAAGCTCTTACCTGCAGCTCTGCCGGGTTCCTCTTGCAAGTTTAAAGCGTTGATGCGGTCACCACGGCAATGCTCAGATCACGTGAGAGTGAACTCTAGCCTCCCTTGTTTTTATTTTCACTTAATTAACGTTTTTTATATATAATTAATGTTTTGTACATATCGAACAGAGTTGGGATAAGGTGTGGGATTGTGCAAGTGTCAATAAAGTTGTTGTGGAAATGACTGTGGAGACGTCTTCGTCTCCAGCTTCATACGGTGCACATGTGCAATGTTGTCATGCCGCATAGAATATGTTGTCATATGGGCACGACCCGCGGGAGAAGGCGGGTGTGCCATACGGATATAAAAAAGCACACTTCCCTTCTTCCCACCAGGCCATTGAAGGGCTTATCGGATCCCAAGTGCGCAGCCCAAGCACCCCACCGACGACCAAGGGAGACCCTCCATTTCATCTAGTGGATACAGGTGTATTCACCAGACAAACACTTGAGGAATCTTTCTTCCACTCTTGCAGACCTTGGATAACTTCTATCTCTGATTATCCTATCCTCTACAATACAGACATCAACTATAATATTGGTGAGATCCAACCATATATCATTTAAATGGGACATATACCAACAACTATTGGTGTGTACACACTGGGACTGTAAATATTTTCTTTTTTCCTTTTTTCTTTTTTCCTTTTTTTATATTTTTCAAAAAATGTTTATATATTTTTTCAAAATATTTTTTGCAACATTTCCCTGTGGATGGACTTATGTTTGTTCCCATTATCAGTGATAATATTTCTGGAGTGTATAGAGGGTGCTCTACTACACAGTGCCAATTTGTACTTATATTACTGACATTGTCGGATTGTATTGGGGTATATTTATTTTATGTTTAGTGTATTTACAACAACTACGGTGCTTATGGTAGAATGGAATGTATATTATTTATTAGAGGAATTAAATTTTTTTTGAGATATTTATCATCGATATATTGAATAAAATTAATCTTTTTTTGAAGCATTTGCTCAGTATAATTGTACCATATATTAGAGTGCGGTATTATATGTTCTTGTTAATAATAACTAGTACAGTGCAAATAATAAATTAGTGACTTACCCTAGATGTTTAATAGTGACACATTTTTTGAGATATGTTAGTTGGTGTAGATGTCGTCTACCATAGACCAATCATGTTTTTTTTTCTAGTTCCTCTTTCTTAACAACAAGCAAGTGTATTTCTTTTAGGAGTTCTCTTTTCCATCTAGCCCCTGGTTGGAACAGGTACGCCGGATCACAGCTTTATGTGCTTCCCAAATGAGAGTTGGGAAAGTAGAGAATGTAGTAATATCAGTAAAGTGTTGCTGGATTAGTTTTTGAAGTCTCTCTTTAATATGTGGGTGTCTAGTAGTGTTTAATTTAGTCTCCATTGGTATGCTTTCGGTCTGAACAGTGGGGATGTTATCGAGACCTATATCAGGGAGCCAACACCTCCTATGTTGGCTGTTTACTTTTCCTTGTAATAATAATATTGGGATGCCTAGTATTTTTTCCTTTCAAATTGTCGGTAAGGTTTGTTAGGGCGGGCTGGGTTACTATAGTATCAACAAAAGTTTTTGGCACAGAATTAAGGGAATAACTGAGGTTGAATGGTGTGTATACAAAACATTAGTACACATGGGTGCCCCTATAGATCCATATTAGCCCTTGTCACCATTAAGTGATTCCAACAGAGGAGAGTATTTTATGTTATATTTCATGATAAAATAAAAATTAGAGGTAACAAACAATGGTTAGCAATAAGACAAAAGAAAGGTGAAATATGTGGCATGAGGGTGAAATGTGCACATAAAGTAAGGAGCAACGTATTGGTATGTTTACCAGAGGTCCATCTAGCATGCTGGACATAGAGGAAATGGTGAGTCCTCTGGTGGCATCTTCTACCAGAATTTGCTGGTGGTGGTCCGAATAGTAGCCTTTTACAGGGTCCAGTCAGACCTAAAGGGTGTCCTGGGGTAAGTCAAGCTTTGGCAGGGTAATTATCAGATCTACTTCCAAGTGAACAGTCAGTTGTCTTATGACATATGCTGACATTCACATCTAATGTAAAACAAAATGAAGGTGCACTGTATTCCCACTCTCGTATAAAAGGGCCTTTAAGGTGAAAAAAGGGTAGTGCAAAAAACACTGTGAACTATTGTTACAATAAAGTGCATCAAACAAAAGTGCAACACATTACTGTGCACACACTTCTTTGTAAAGTGCATACAAATATATAATAAAGTGCCGGCTTTGACTAATCATTGCATTTATATCTGTGCAATATATCCTCTAAATGCAATGAATAGACAACCGATTGAAAAGGCCAGAAAACGGGTGAAACTTATCTTTAGGTCAAAGGACATTATTCTTCTATGGTAATGTTTTATACTTCAATATTTAATTAGAGGGGTAGGCCCTATAAAAGTGTGAGATAAATCTGAGGGACAGATGAGGGGATAACCCTAAGTAAATGAGTACAAAGAAATAGGAGAGCAGTTCTGTCCCTATAAAATATCGGAGAAAATCTCAGAAATTGGTCAATCAAATTGATCCTTTATTGGTTAAATTCTCAACACACGCACTGGTAATAACACAATCAGTGGTCATCGCTGCCCCAGTGATGGATAACTGAGGTAGAAACAAATGACTCAAACTTAATAGTACTAAGTGAGGAATATGTACAAACGGGGAGTGAAGAAGACAAAAGATATATACATAAGAAAAAAAAACGGGGGCACAGGTCACCGAAAACGGTGAAGTGGATAGGTCCCTAAATCAGGTTACAATATGTACTGACTGGTAAGTCTAGACCTGAGAGTAACAGAGTAGCTTATAGTCAGTTACTCGTATTCATTATGATCTGAACCTCTTGGTCTAAATGTGTGCAGTACACCTTTGAATACCGAAAGCTCCAATACTAGCTGGAGTAGCTAATATGTATACATTGTATCTGTGCCGTCTGGTTTAGTCAGTGGCACAACCGAGCGTCAGGACAATGATCTGCACTATATAGTTGCTCTGATCGCAAAAGTTTGCAGTATGTTGATACTGTTTAAGGTATCAAGGTATGTCCCTCAGCAAGGTTACTATGTACACTGTATGGTATGTATGGACCAGAAAGTGACACAGTAACTTATCGTCAGTTACCAGTGTTAGTCATAATTTGAGCACCTTGGTCCGGCACACCATAGACAGAATCCGCTAATAGCTAGAGTGGCACGATTATAAAGGTGACACGGTAACTTATCGTCAGTTACCAGTGTTAGTCATAATTTGAGCACCTTGGTCTGGCACACCATAGACAGAATCCGCTAATAGCTAGAGTGGCACGATTATACACTGTAACATTGCCGTCTGCTTATCTTTGCGGCATACCCGAGCATGGGAACTGTGATCGGCACCGTATAGTTGCTATGATCGCAAAAATCTATAGGGTGTTGATCCACACTGAAGGTATCAGAAAAGGGTTCCACACAGCGGTCCGATACGTGCAGTCCACCAGAGTAATGCCCCTGTAAAGAGGGGGCTGTAGTGGTCTGCTGGTTAGTACCGGGGGGGGGGGGGGGTTAAGTGGAGACACTATTCAAAGGTGCGTGCCCCTTAAAAACAAATAATAATAATCGTTGCCCAGTCTAGTAGGAGCCGGGCAGAATCTCACTGTTAGAGGTGAGATGTCTAAGTAGCACAGTTGCAGAGGCAGGAAGGTTGTACCCCTTGCTTAGCACCCAGTGAGATAATGAGAATAGACCCTCAACTGTGCCTTCAAGGGCACCTATGTCTAAAGAGTAAATCTCAAATAACTGTCTGTCAGAGGAGCAAAAGAGTGCCCTAATCTGTGCCTTCAAGGGCACCTATCTGTAGTGCTAACAGTGCTAGGCTAGGCTAGAACATGAAGGCAATCTGAGTCTTGGTAGGCTGTAGTCTGATAATCCAGCTACATACTAGTAGGTCAAAAGATCCAGGGTGTAACTGAGGTGGCTATGTGTAGAGTAGCACACCAAATATCGTCAGATAACACCTAGTCGGATCGATGTCGAGAGCCCCGACGCGCGTTTCACCAAACACACAGGCTCATCAGGGGGAACTGACTCCCCGAACAGAGTGAGCTTAAAAAGCCCGCCCCGAGTCCTCATTGGACAGGCCGTGGGCGTGACGTCAATGGTAACATTAGGAAGGTACGGTGGCTCAGCATGGTCAGACATAATGAAAGGCGAAAACGCCTAAGAATACTGTAATCCGAGATGGTGGCACTCAGAGAATCGTCATCCCGATAAGGGTGCCGAGCTGCCTGCTACAGTGTTCGGTATGAGATACCTAGTAGGGGTACCTCACTAAATGTAATGATAATAGATATGTTCTTCCAGGGACGTCAGCCAGCGGTTCGTGATATGGCATATGTGGAGAAATATCAATATGCATGTGGAAAAAAGGGGGTTCTATTAATTAGAACTATTGGGATATTTGATATTTATCACGGCACCAGAGGGTGCTAAGTAGTTGGATATGAAATGAGAGAGAATGTATTGTGCTCTTCAGTGAATGAATGCTGTGTAATTAAATTCTTCATTCAATCCTGAAGGGGACAGGTAGATCCATTTGGATTCTTTTTGTAGTAGGGTTTTATTGAAATTTTCTTTTCTTTGGTTTGGGGTAAGTCTTTCAATTGCCTGGAATTTCAGGTTTTCTGGTTTGCCTTCATGGAAGTTATTGATGTATCTGGACACCGGTGTTGGGGTCACGGTATTGTTGATGGAGTTGACATGTTGAAGAATTCTTCTACGGAACTGCTGGAAAGTCTTTCCTATGTACTGAGTACCGCAGACGCATGTGATGATATAAATAATGCGTGTGGTACTACAGTTCACCAGTGCATTGGTAGTGATGGTGATTTTAGATTGTGTTGACTGGACGGTTTTTGAGGGTGTGATGTACTGGCATGCCTTGCAATGGCCACACCTGTAGGTCCTCTTCGTCTTTGATAGCCAGTTATCAGGTGGGGAAGGTGAGGCCAGATGGCTGTGGACGAGGAGATCTTGTAGGTTGGTGGGTCTGCGGGCTGTCAGCGGTGGGTGGTCCGGTAGGTTGTTCCTCAGGGAGGGGTTGTGAAGTAGAATTGGCCAATTAGTCTGCAGTATATGCGACATAGTGTTCCAACCTTGGTCGAACGTGGCAATGCACCTGGGTGTTTTAGTTTCCATTTTAGGTTTGGTCATAGTGAGACTCAGGTGTCTGTTGATGCCGCTGGCCCTTTGGAACGCCTGCTTAAGAACCCGATTCGGGTACCCTAATTCTTTAAATCTAGATCTCAGGAGTTTACATTCTTTATAGAAAGTAGAGTCTTCGGAACAGTTTCTTCTGGCTCGTAGGTATTGGCCGAAAGGGATAGATGCTTTTAATCTGTAGGGGTGGTGGCTCTCCCAATGTAAGAGACTATTTGTCGCGGTGGATTTCCGAAATAATTCAGTTTGGATGGTGCCGTCTTCTGTAAGTAGGATTTTTAGATCAAGGAAGACGAGTTCTCGTTCATCGATTACATGTGTTAATTTTAGATTGATCTCATTATCGTTGAGGGTTTTTACAAATTCCTCAAAGATATCAATGGGACCTTTGCAAGGCATGCCAGTACATCACACCCTCAAAAACCGTCCAGTCAACACAATCTAAAATCACCATCACTACCAATGCACTGGTGAACTGTAGTACCACACGCATTATTTATATCATCACATGCGTCTGCGGTACTCAGTACATAGGAAAGACTTTCCAGCAGTTCCGTAGAAGAATTCTTCAACATGTCAACTCCATCAACAATATCGTGACCCCAACACCGGTGTCCAGACACATCAATAACTTCCATGAAGGCAAACCAGAAAACCTGAAATTCCAGGCAATTGAAAGACTTACCCCAAACCAAAGAAAAGGAAATTTCAATAAAACCCTACTACAAAAAGAATCCAAATGGATCTACCTCTTTAAGACATTGGCCCCTTCAGGATTGAATGAAGAATTTAATTACACAGCATTCATTCACTGAAGAGCACAATACATTCTCTCTCATTTCATATCCAACTACTTAGCACCCTCTGGTGCCGTGATAAATATCAAATATCCCAATAGTTCTAATTAATAGAACCCCCTTTTTTCCACATGCATATTGATATTTCTCCACATATGCCATATCACGAACCGCTGGCTGACGTCCCTGGAAGAACATATCTATTATCATTACATTTAGTGAGGTACCCCTACTAGGTATCTCATACCGAACACTGTAGCAGGCAGCTCGGCACCCTTATCGGGATGACGATTCTCTGAGTGCCACCATCTCGGATTACAGTATTCTTAGGCGTTTTCGCCTTTCATTATGTCTGACCACGCTGAGCCACCGTACCTTCCTAATGTTACCATTGACGTCACGCCCGCGGCCTGTCCAATGAGGACTCGGGGCGGGCTTTTTAAGCTCACTCTGTTCGGGGAGTCAGTTCCCCCTGATGAGCCTGTGTGTTTGGTGAAACGCGCGTCGGGGCTCTCGACATCGATCCGACTAGGTGTTATCTGACGATATTTGGTGTGCTACTCTACACATAGCCACCTCAGTTACACCCTGGATCTTTTGACCTACTAGTATGTAGCTGGATTATCAGACTACAGCCTACCAAGACTCAGATTGCCTTCATGTTCTAGCCTAGCCTAGCACTGTTAGCACTACAGATAGGTGCCCTTGAAGGCACAGATTAGGGCACTCTTTTGCTCCTCTGACAGACAGTTATTTGAGATTTACTCTTTAGACATAGGTGCCCTTGAAGGCACAGTTGAGGGTCTATTCTCATTATCTCACTGGGTGCTAAGCAAGGGGTACAACCTTCCTGCCTCTGCAACTGTGCTACTTAGACATCTCACCTCTAACAGTGAGATTCTGCCCGGCTCCTACTAGACTGGGCAACGATTATTATTATTTGTTTTTAAGGGGCACGCACCTTTGAATAGTGTCTCCACTTAACCCCCCCCCCCCCCCCCGGTACTAATCAGCAGACCACTACAGCCCCCTCTTTACAGGGGCATTACTCTGGTGGACTGCACGTATCGGACCGCTGTGTGGAACCCTTTTCTGATACCTTCAGTGTGGATCAACACCCTATAGATTTTTGCGATCATAGCAACTATACGGTGCCGATCACAGTTCCCATGCTCGGGTATGCCGCAAAGATAAGCAGACGGCAATGTTACAGTGTATAATCGTGCCACTCTAGCTATTAGCGGATTCTGTCTATGGTGTGCCGGACCAAGGTGCTCAAATTATGACTAACACTGGTAACTGACGATAAGTTACTGTGTCACTTTCTGGTCCATACATACCATACAGTGTACATAGTAACCTTGCTGAGGGACATACCTTGATACCTTAAACAGTATCAACATACTGCAAACTTTTGCGATCAGAGCAACTATATAGTGCAGATCATTGTCCTGATGCTCGGTTGTGCCACTGACTAAACCAGACGGCACAGATACAATGTATACATATTAGCTACTCCAGCTAGTATTGGAGCTTTCGGTATTCAAAGGTGTACTGCACACATTTAGACCAAGAGGTTCAGATCATAATGAATACGAGTAACTGACTATAAGCTACTCTGTTACTCTCAGGTCTAGACTTACCAGTCAGTACATATTGTAACCTGATTTAGGGACCTATCCACTTCACCGTTTTCGGTGACCTGTGCCCCCGTTTTTTGTCTTATGTATATATCTTTTGTCTTCTTCACTCCCCGTTTGTACATATTCCTCACTTAGTACTATTAAGTTTGAGTCATTTTTTTCTACCTCAGTTATCCATCACTGGGGCAGCGATGACCACTGATTGTGTTATCACCAGTGCGTGTGTTGAGAATTTAACCAATAAAGGATCAATTTGATTGACCAATTTCTGAGATTTTCTCCGATATTTTATAGGGACAGAACTGCTCTCCTATTTCTTTGTACTTCAATATTTACTTTTGTTTTTATATAGAATAAAGTATTTTTTTTTTTTTTTTACAATTTATTAGTGTTTTTATTGCCTTTCTCTCCATCTGATTGGATTAAAGAGGGGTTGTGTCACTCCAGATTTGGCACAGTGTCTACAAACTTGGAGCCAGTCATATGTGCGCTCCAAGCAAAGGTGAGCATACCTATCTATATATATTCCATTATAAGGTTTACAAATAGTGATGTACCGAACTGTCCGCCGGCGAACAGTTCCCGGCGAACTTAGCGCGTTCGCATTCGCCGGGGCGGGCGGACACATGCGCAGTTCGATACGCCCCCTATTCGTCATTGGGCAAACTTTGACCCTGTGCCTCTCGGTCAGCAGACACATTCCAGCCAATCAGTAGCACTCCCTCCCTTCCACACCCTCCAACCTCCCTCCCAGCATCCATTTTCGATTCATTCTGAAGCTGCATACTTAGTGAGAGGAGGGAAAGTTTAGCTGCTGCTGATTAGATAGGGAAATTGATAGCTAGGCTAGGGTATTCAGTGTCCACTACAATCCTGAAGGACTCATCTGATCTCTGCTGTAAGGACAGCACCCCAAAAAGCCCTTTTTAGGGCTAGAACATCAGGCTGCTTTTTTTTTTTTTTCCTGTGTAATGTAATTGCAGGTGCCTGCCTGCCAGCTTCTGTGTGAGGTTCACATTGGATACTGTGCCCACTTGCCCAGTGCCACCACTCATATCTGTTTTTACAATAGGTTAAGCTTTAGATTTAAAATAAATATTTTTTTTTCACTGTAATAGAAGAGCAGTTGCCTGCCTGCCAGCTTCTGTGTCAGGTTGGATGCCTTGCCCATTTGCACAGTCAGTGCCACCACTCATATCTGTTTTTACAATAGGTAAAGCTTTAGATTTAAAAGAAATCATTTTTTTTCACTGTAATAGAAGAGCAGTTGCCTGCCTGCCAGCTTCTGTGTCAGGCTGGATGCCTTGCCCATTTGCACAGTCAGTGCCACCACTCATATCTGTTTTTACAATAGGTTAAGCTTTAGATTTAAAATAAATAATTTTTTTTCACTGAATAGAAGAGCAGTTGCCTGCCTGCCAGCTTCTGTGTGAGTTTCACAGTGGATACTGTGCCCTCTTGCCCAGTGCCACCACTCATATCTGTTTTTACAATAGGTTAAGCTTTAGATTTAAAATAAATATTTTTTTTTCACTGTAATAGAAGAGCAGTTAGTTGTCTGCAAGCGTCTGGGTGTCAGGCCTACTTCAGCGTGTGCTCTGCAGACCTGTGCCAGCGTGCTTTGACAGTTGCCAATCATATCTGGTGTCTCTTTAGCGTGCTTTTACAAAGAAAAAAGGTTTCCAGTGTAAGCTAATAGCAGCCAGTCAGTGTCCTTCAAGCGGCTCTGTCAGGCCTTCCTTCAGCGTGTGCCCTGCACAACCCTGCCAGCGTACTTTGACAGTTGCCACTCATATCTGGTGTCTCTATAGCGTGCTTTTAAAACCAAAATGTTGTTTCCACTGTAATAGAAGAGCAGTTGCCTGCCTGCCAGCTTCTGTGTGAGGTTCACAGTGGATATTGTGCCCTCTTGCCCAGTGCCACCACTTGTATCTGTTTTTACAATAGCTTAAGCTTTAGATTTAAAATAAATATTTTTTTTTCACTGTAATAGAAGAGCAGTTAGTTGTCTGCAAGCGTCTGGGTGTCAGGCCTACTTCAGCGTGTGCTCTGCAGACCTGTGCCAGCGTGCTTTGACAGTTGCCAATCATATCTGGTGTCTCTTTAGCGTGCTTTTACAAAGAAAAAAGGTTTCCAGTGTAAGCTAATAGCAGCCAGTCAGTGTCCTTCAAGCGGCTCTGTCAGGCCTTCCTTCAGCGTGTGCCCTGCACAACACTGCCAGCGTGCTTTGACAGTTGCCAATAATATCTGGTGTCTCTTTAGCGTGCTTTTAAAACCAAAATGTTGTTTCCACTGTAATAGAAGAGCAGTTGCCTGCCTGCCAGCTTCTGTGTGAGGTTCACAGTGGATACTGTGCCCTCTTGCCCACTGCCACCACTCGTATCTGTTTTTACAATAGCTTAAGCTTTAGATTTAAAATAAATAATTTTTTTTCACTGTAATAGAAGAGCAGTTAGTTGTCTGCAAGCGTCTGGGTGTCAGGCCTACTTCAGCGTGTGCTCTGCAGACCTGTGCCAGCGTGCTTTGACAGTTGCCAATCATATCTGGTGTCTCTTTAGCGTGCTTTTACAAAGAAAAAAGGTTTCCAGTGTAAGCTAATAGCAGCCAGTCAGTGTCCTTCACGCGGCTCTGTCAGGCCTTCCTTCAGCGTGTGCCCTGCACAACACTGCCAGCGTGCTTTGACAGTTGCCAATCATATCTGGTGTCTCTTTAGCGTGCTTTTACAAAGAAAAAAGGTTTCCAGTGTAAGCTAATAGCAGCCAGTCAGTGTCCTTCAAGCGGCTCTGTCAGGCCTTCCTTCAGCGTGTGCCCTGCACAACCCTGCCAGCGTACTTTGACAGTTGCCACTCATATCTGGTGTCTCTATAGCGTGCTTTTTAAACCAAAATTTTGTTTCCACTGTAATAGAAGAGCAGTTGCCTGCCTGCCAGCTTCTGTGTGAGGTTCACAGTGGATACTGTGCCCTCTCGCCCAGTTCCACCACTCGTATCTGTTTTTACAATAGCTTAAGCTTTAGATTTAAAATAAATAATTTTTTTCACTGTAATAGAAGAGCAGTTAGTTGTCTGCAAGCGTCTGGGTGTCAGGCCTACATCAGCGTGTGCTCTGCAGACCTGTGCCAGCGTGCTTTGACAGTTGCCAATCATATCTGGTGTCTCTTTAGCGTGCTTTTACAAAGAAAAAAGGTTTCCAGTGTAAGCTAATAGCAGCCAGTCAGTGTCCTTCAAGCGGCTCTGTCAGGCCTTCCTTCAGCGTGTGCCCTGCACAACCCTGCCAGCGTACTTTGACAGTTGCCACTCATATCTGGTGTCTCTATAGCGTGCTTTTACAAAGAAAAAAGATTTATAGTGTAAGCTAATAGCAGCCAGTCAGTGTCCTTCAAGCGGCTCTGTCAGTCCTTCCTTCAGCGTGTGCTCTCCAGAACTGTTCCAGTGCACATTGCCAATCATATCTGGTGTCTCTATAGCTTGCTTTTAAAACCAAAATTTGTTTTTCACTGTTATAGATTGAATAGCAGTTACTTGTCTTCAAGCGGGTGTGTCAGGCCTACAGTGTGTGCTCTGCAGAACTGTTCAAGTGCACATTGCCAATCATATCTGGTGTTTCTATAGCGTGCTTTTAAAACCAAAATTTGTTTTTCACTGTCATAGATTGAATAGCAGTTACTTGTCTTCAAGCGGGTGTGTCAGGCCTACAGTGTGTGCTCTGCAGAACTGTTCAAGTGCACATTGCCAATCATATCTGGTGTCTCTATAGCGTGCTTTTACAAAGAAAGAAGGTTTCTAGTGTAAGCTAATAGCAACCAGTCAGTGTCCTTCAAGCGGCTCTGTCAGTCCTTCCTTCAGCGTGTGCTCTCCAGAACTGTTCCAGTGCACATTGCCAATCATATCTGGTGTCTCTATAGCGTGCTTTTAAAACCAAAATTAGTTTTTCACTGTTATAGATTGAATAGCAGTTACTTGTCTTCAAGCGGGTGTGTCAGGCCTACAGTGTGTGCTCTGCAGAACTGTTACAGTTCACATTGCCAATCATATCTGGTCTCACAGTAGCTTGCACGCATAGTACCACTAATCCCCCAAAAAATGACAGGCAGAGGCAGGCCACCCCGCAGGGGCCGTCGTGGTCGTGGTGCTGTGATTCCCTTTTGCCCTAGAATAATGCCCAGTTTTCAGAAGCCACGTACCCTGAATTTGAAAAGTTCTGAGGACATAGTTGACTGGCTAACACAGGACACCCAATCTTGTACAGCCTCCGCTCGGAACCTTGACGCACCATCCTCCTCCAGCTTAGCTTCAGGCACCTCTCAAGATACCACTCACCCGCCTACCGCCACCACCAAAACTAGCACCACAACCGCTTTACTTGGTATGTCAGAGGAGTTATTCACACACCCGTTTGAAGAAATGAGTGATGCGCAACCATTATTGCTAGAGGATGTAGATAACAGTGATATGTCTCAGGCAGGCAGCATTAAGCACATGGAGGTACGGTGTGATGATGATGATGTTGTACCCGCTGCTGCTTCCTTTTCTGAGTTGTCAGATACAAGCGAAGCGGTTGATGATGACGATGCGTCCATGGATGTTATGTGGGTGCCCGCTAGGCAAGAAGAAGAACAGGGCGAAAGTTCAGATGGGGAGACAGAGAGGAGGAGGAGACGAGTTGGAAGCAGGGGGGGGTCGTCGCACGGAGCTAGTGGCACAGTCAGACAGCATGCATCGGCACCCGGGGTCAGCCCGACAGCACGCCAATCAACGCATGCTGTGTCCACCACCAGAATGCCGTCATTGCAGAGCTCAGCAGTGTGGCATTTTTTTTGTGTGTCTGCCTCTGACAACAGCGATGCCATTTGCAACCTGTGCCAAAGGAAACTGAGTCGTGGGAGGTCCAACACCCACCTAGGTACAACTGCTTTGCGTAGGCACATGATCTCACATCACAAACGCCTATGGGATCAACACATGAGTACAAGCAGCACGCCTACTCTAAGCCGCCATCCTCCTCCTGGTCCAGCATCTTCAGCCACGTCAACCACTGCTGTCCTCCTTGCCCCCTCTCAACCATCCGCCACTCCGTCTCCCGCCTTGAGCAGTTCCCGCTCATCTGCTCACAGTCATGTGTCTGTCAAGGACATGTTTGAGCGTAAGAAGCCAATGTCACCAAGTCACCCCCTTGCCCAGCGTCTGATAGCTGGCTTGTCCGAACTATTAGCCCGCCAGCTTTTACCATACAATCTGGTTGAGTCTGAGGCGTTCAAAAAATTTGTAGCTATTGGGACACCGCAGTGGAAGGTACCCGGCCGGAATTTCTTTTCACAAAAGGCAATCCCCAACTTGTACTCGATTGTGCAAAAGGAAGTCATGGCATGTCTGGCACACAGTGTTGGGGCAAGGGTCCATCTGACCACTGATACCTGGTCTGCAAAGCATGGTCAGGGCAGGTATATCACCTACACTGCACATTGGGTAAACCCGCTGACGGCTGACAAGCAAGGAATGCGTGGCATTGCAGAGGAGTTGGTGACACCGCCACGAATTGCAGGCAGTCCTGCTGCCACCTCCTCTACTCCTCCTACTCCATCCTCTTCCATAACCTCCTCGGCTGAGTCCTCTTGTGCTGCTGCGCCTTGCTCCACATCAACGGCACCCCCCCAGCTCCCCAGGTACTATTCCACATCCCGGATACGGCAGTGTCACGCCGTCTTGGGTTTGACTTGCTTGAAAGCAGAGAGTCACACCGGACAAGCACTCCTGTCTGCCCTGAACGCACAGGTGGAAAAGTGGCTGACTCCGCAGCAACTGGATATCGGCAAAGTGGTGTGTGACAACGGAAAAAATGTGATAGCGGCATTGAAGTTGGGCAAGTTGACACATGTGCCGTGCATGGCACATGTGTGTAATCTGATCGTACAACGCTTTGTGCATAAGTACACAGGCTTACAGGACGTCCTGAAGCAGGCCAGGAAGGTGTGTGGCCATTTCAGGCGTTCCTACACGGCCATGGCTCACTTTTCCGATATCCAGCGGCGAAACAACATGCCAGTGAGGCGCTTGATTTGCGACAGCCCTACACGTTGGAATTCAACACTCCTAATGTTCGACCGCCTGCTCCAACAAGAAAAAGCTGTTAATGAATATTTGTATGACCGGGGTGCTAGGACAGCCTCTGGGGAGCTGGGAATTTTTTTGCCATGTTACTGGACGCTCATGCGCAATGCCTGTAGGCTCATGCGTCCTTTTGAGGAGGTGACAAACCTAGTCAGTCGCAACGAAGGCACCATCAGCGACATCATACCATTTGTTTTCTTCCTGGAGCGTGCCCTGCGAAGAGTGCTGGATCAGGCTGTAGATGAGCGTGAAGAGGAAGAGGAAGAGTTGTGGTCACCATCACCACCAGAAACAGCCTTATCAGCATCGCTTGCTGGACCTGCGGCAACGCTGGAAGAGGATTGTGAGGAAGAGGAGTCAGAGGAGGATTGTAGCTTTGAGGAGGAGGAGGAGGAGCAAGACCAAACACAACAGGCATCCCAGGGTGCTCGTTGTCACCTATCTGGTACCCGTGGTGTTGTACGTGGCTGGGGGGAAGAACATACCTTCAATGACATCAGTGAGGAGGAGGAACGGGAAATGAGTAGCTCGGCATCCAACCTTGTGCAAATGGGGTCTTTCATGCTGTCCTGCCTGTTGAGGGACCCTCGTATAAAAAGGCTGAAGGAGAACGACCTGTACTGGGTGTCCACGCTACTAGACCCCCGGTATAAGCAGAAAGTGGCGGAAATGTTACCGAATTACAACAAGTCGGAAAGGATGCAGAATTTGCAAAATAAATTAAAAAGTATACTTTACACAGCGTATAAGGGTGATGTCACAGCACAACGGGAATCTAACAGGGGGAGAGGTGTAAGTCATCCTCCTCCTCCCACGACCACGCCGGCAAGGACAGGACGCTTTAAAGACGTGTTGTTGATGGAGGACATGCGGAGCTTTTTAAGTCCTACGCATCGCCACAGCCCTTCGGGATCCACCCTCAGAGAGCGACTCGACCGACAGGTAGCAGACTACCTCGCCTTAACTGCAGATATCGACACTCTGAGGAGCGATGAACCCCTTGACTACTGGATGTACAGGATTGACCTGTGGCCTGAGCTATCCCAATTTGCGATAGAACTTCTGGCCTGCCCCGCTTCAAGTGTCCTGTCAGAAAGGACCTTCAGTGCAGCAGGAGGTATTGTCACTGAGAAGAGAAGTCACCTAGGTCAAAAAAGTCTAGATTACCTCACCTTTATTAAGATGAATGAGGGATGGATCCCGAAGGGACTGACACTGGGCGATACATTCGATTAAAAAAGGCCTGATGAGATGAGCTGCCTTGGGCTAAAAATGGTCCACACGCTGCTGTATTTTAGCTCTGAATGAGAAGGCGCTTAGCTTAGTCAGGTTGCTACTTTGTTACTTAGAAGCTAGACTTAGGCTGGGATAGAACTTTTGATTTCCACTTTTATTTCGCAAAGTTTTACAGCCTAGTTAGGCATCCACTTTTCTACCAATACCTAGACTTAGGCTGAGCTCATATTTTGTTTTGTTTTTACAATACAAGGGGTTGGGAATAAGTGGGCATCTGAGTCCTGGCTGGATGGGAGACATTCCCTGCATCTGAGAGACAGGGGCAGCTCCTGTGTCTCTGGGGAAAGCTCACAAACTAGCAACTTCATACTATTGTAACTTTGTATCTTTCCCTAATAGCACTACTCTGGTACCTTAGCGTTCTATCAATAAGCACTAACAGATCGTCCCAGCTACTTTGTCTACATTATTTTTGTACAAGCAATCCACTACCTTTGTAATTTGGGGCTGACTACTACTCAGTTAAATCGACCTACTTGGGTATCTTTACATACAGGGGGAAGTTTTCCAATTCTATTATGACTTCATTGTTTTTTCCCCACACTGTATGCCTTTGATCCCGATTTATCTCACCAGTGCAGTCAGCATCCCCACGGTTTACCATATACTCCAGGGAAGGACACCCTGGGGTCTGGCGTATCCCCCCCAGAATATACAGTTGGGCTACATTTTATGCAGACACTCTGACACTATAGGGTTGATCTGTGTTCTGGTGCTTTATACATTTAGGTAGATACTCTTTTACCGTATGCTAGTATGAGCAAATAGCCTCTAGGGGTTGTGGTACAGTACTCTCTACAGTGATCTGTCCAGTACCCCCCCCCCATCGTCAGTACAGCCATATGGACCAACCCCCACTCCTATACCCCATGATTTTTTTTTAGTCTCTGTACGTTTTTCTATTAAAGATTTATTATTTTCCTTACTCTGTACATCTATTACTCTGCACACCAAGGGAGTGAATACCCTATTGTGGGCATACCCTCAGTCGAGTGTGTTCTGGTAGATGGATTTTGCTTTCCTCTCCGAACACCTCAATTCTTGGGATTTATTCTATTTTCTAATACTTATTGCGTTGGGGTAAGCCCTTTAGTTGTTGCCCATTTAGTCCTTGCCTTGGCTCCAGAGCTGGACCTTTCTAGCTCTATAGCCATCTTCCTTTTCCTAATATAGCTGTGAATGACGTTTGACTTGCGTGACTTATCCGCCACCAACTAGGGTTCAAGCCGCCATGTTTTAGGGCACTTTCTGCCTGTGAAACAAACATCAATTTTTCTGGCCGCTGCTACAGCAGCGGCTGCAACAATACCAAATTTTTCAGGCATGTGTACATGCCTAATTTTTAGGCCCACTGGTGCAGCACTGTGGCTTCAAAAACCAAACCAAAAAAAAATCCTCCAAGATGGCACCAATATACCAGTGGTCTAAGCATCTTCCCACCTTGGCCTAAAAAGGGGAGGTGATTCCACAATTAAAAATCGCTGCCATTTACACGTCCACTGATAGGAGACGCGGAAGGTATTAAACTGATATGAGCAATACTAAACTCACCACTCCTATCTGGTGGCACATTAGCTTGCCCGCGCAGTGCCCCAAATTTCAAGTAAGAGGACCGACCAAGCATCTTCTTCCATCTCCCTGTTACATAAATCAATGCCATATCCATAGAAATTGTACATAATATCCAGGAGAGTTTTACAGGGCCAAATCTTGTCGCCTGTTGAAAGAGGTGACCTTGCTCGGGTCCCAGGTGTGCGGTTTCTAAAATGGCTGCCATATACAAGTCCACTGATAGGAGACGCGGAAGGTATTAAACTGATATGAACGGGGGGCGGGGCCGGGCCGCCGAGCCGAGCGGTCGCATGAGAGACCAGCTCCCGCACAACATGGCTTAACAGACCCGTTAATCGCCGGTTATGGGAGGAAATCGATGCTCAGCATCCACGTACCTCAATGCACGCGGGCTACCGGAGCCGAGGAGAGGCTTGCCGTTGGGGTTCTAGTCCCTCGAAGGAGAGGTCCCTGATGCACCAGGTGGGGGCCTGCCTGGCGGTGAGTGGAGTGGACGGCCGCCACTCCACTATCCTGCCCAACGGAACTTGACAGCCCAACGGAACACCGGCGGATCCGGTACAGACCTCCCCCCTCTGGACCGGGGGGGTCATCCCGGTCTCCACTGGAGGATACAATGCGGCCCTCAACGAAGCCTGCAGGGCGAACTCCAAATGCCCCAATCTAAAATGGCCGCCGCACTGACTAGCCGACACGCGGCATCCAGAGAAACCCCTAGCTACCAACAAGGGGACTGAGTGAACCCCTGGCCCCAGCAACACCTGTAACCAGCTGCCAGATTCTACCTACCCAAGCCTCGAGCCAGCCGGTATGACACCCCACAGGGTAGCGCTACACTCTGGAGGGAGGCCCAACGGCACCAGGCCGCCACCAGGCTAGTCCCCTGGCAAGGATGGGATCTGCAGCTCATCTACCGAGCAGGGAACGCATGAGACACACATTCAGCTCCAGCCGACCACCCACTACTCCACATCTGAGCTCAAGACTGGGAGAGAGAAGAGATGGCACAACATGATCAGCATGGGGCATGGAACAGCTTGTCGCCTGACCACCCTGTCTTCCAGAGACACTCAACCACCTACCCGATTTGTTGTCTGGCTGCGCCCAGTAGACATACCCACAGGCTCTCACATTCACACTCTGGTCGTATTAATCGAATTTAGACTCAGCTGGGTAGCCAGTCTGTTTTTTTTTTAAGTTTTCTCTTGATGTTATCTGGACAGTGTATGGTAACCAGTGGAATATTAGCCTGTACTAGCATGTTAACCTAATGTGATACTTACTCATACCTTGCAACCTACACCTTAAACGTTAAAGCCTTTTTCCTCAACAATGTAACACTAGATAAGTCTAAGCATCAGCGCAACTAGCTTTGTTATATGCAAGTTTAACCTAACATGCTAACATATCAAACATAACTGTCTAATTGCCTGCTTTCCTCATGTTATATAAAAATATAAAAATGTGCTGTCTAGACTGCCACGCTTTTGAAATGTTATGAAAAATGTCTGCGGAAGCTGTCGTGGCTCTGCAAGCCTGATGTCCATCTTTGCACAAGAAAAATAAAGAATTAAAAAAAAAAAAAAATAAACTGATATGAACATTTACTAAACTCACCACTCCGAGTGGTGTTATTTATTTAATTTTTTTGTGGTGAGGCTTTACAGGACAGAGTGCTTCTCCACGGGACATGTTAACTCGCGGGCAGCTGGCTCATCAAGGAACCAGAGCAGCTTTAACGAGCAGCTTGAACGGTGTCCCAATAGCTTGCATTTAAAAACCTGTTAAATGTTATAATAACATCAGATTGCTTTGCAGCAGGATATCCTTCCAGAAGAGATGTATTTGACAAAATGTTGTAATACCTTTAGTAAAAATTAGTGAAAAAATAAATCACAAGCAGGGTACAAATGGCTAATTAAAGCTAAGGATTTCAGGATTAACCATGTTTTAGAGAAGGAGATCCCACCAAAAAAAAACAACAAAAAAAAAAAACCCTTGTTCGATTCTAGAAACCTGGTGTGTATGGTAATCTGACCCAAGTCAATGAGGCAAAACTGCAGATGGAGGAAACATGCAAACTCACAAGTTACATTAGCACCACCACTCAAAAAACACTGAATAAACAGACGCAGAACTGTAGCCGTCTCTATATTTTAAAGTAAATTAAGTCATACAATTCACCACCCTCATTTTCTAAAAGGGGAAAAATTACTATGGGTCACTTTACCACCAGTGAAGTTCAGCCCACCCCCGGCTCCAACCAATTGACTGAAATCCTCCAAGATGGCACCAATATACCAGTGGTCTAAGCATCTTCCCACCTTGGCCTAAAAAGGGGGGGGTGATTACACAATTAAAAATTGCTGCCATATACACGTCCACTGATAGGAGACGCAGAAGGTATTAAACTGATATGAACAATACTAAACTCACCACTCCTATCTGGTGGCACATTAGCTTGCCCGCGCAGTGCCCCAAATTTAAAGTAAGAGGACCGACCAAGCATCTTCTTCCATCTCCCTGTTACATAAATCAATGCCATATCCATAGAAATTGTAGAGAATATCCAGGATAGTTTTACAGGGCCAAATCATGTCGCCTGTTGAAAGAGGTGACCTTGCTCGGGTCCCAGGTGTGCGGTTCCTAAAATGGCTGCCATATACACGTCCACTGATAGGAGACGCGGAAGGTATTAAACTGATATAAACATTTACTAAACTCACCACTCCGAGTGCTGTTATTTATTTAATTTTTTTGTGGTGAGGCTTTACAGGACAGAGTGCTTCTCCACGGGACATGTTAACTCACGGGCAGCTGGCTCATCAAGGAACCAGAGCAGCTTGAACGAGGTGACCTTGCTCGGGTCCCAGGTGTGCGGGTCCTAAAATGGCTGCCATATACACGTCCACTGATAGGAGACGCGGAAGGTATTAAACTGATATGAACAATACTCCACTCCTATCAATAGGTCCATCCCATTGTGATTTTTCCCCCCCACCCACTGCGCAGGGATGGGGGCCGGGGGGGAGGAAAGTAGGCCCCCCCATTGTGATTTATGGCCCCCACCCACCGCGCAGGGGTGGGGGCCGAGGGGGGAGGACAGTAGGTCCCCCCATTGTGATTTATGGCCCCCACCCACCGCGCAGGGGTTGGGGAGGACAGTAACTCCCCCCAGTGTGTATCATGGGCTTTGAGGACAGGTGTCAATCCATACCTGCCAAGTGACCCTATGTAGGGGGAACAGTCCCTATTATGCTCTGTGTCAGTGTGTATCATGGTCTCTGTGGACGGGGAACAGTCTCTATTCTGCTCTGTGTCAGTGTGTATCATGGTCTCTGTGGACAGGGAACAGTCTCTATTCTGCTCTGTGTCAGTGTGTATCAGGCGTTTTGAGGACAGGTGTCAATCCATATCTGCCAAGTGACCCTATGTAGGAGGAACAGTCCCTATTCTGCTCTGTGTCAGTGTGTATCAGGGGTTTTGAGGACAGGTGTCAATCCATATCTGCCAAGTGACCCTATGTAGGGGGAACAGTCTCTATTCTGCTCTGTGTCAGTGTGTATCAGGGGCTTTGAGGACAGGTGTCAATCCATACCTGCCAAGTGACCCTATGTAAGGGGAACAGTCTCTATTCTGCTCTGTGTCAGTGTGTATCATGGTCTCTGTGGACGGGGAACAGTCTCTATTCTGCTCTGTGTCAGTGTGTATCATGGACTCTGTGGACAGGGAACAGTCTCTATTCTGCTCTGTGTCAGTGCGTATCAGGGGTTTTGAGGACAGGTGTCAATCCATATCTGCCAAGTGACCCTATGTAGGAGGAACAGTCCCTATTCTGCTCTGTGTCAGTGTGTATCAGGGGTTTTGAGGACAGGTGTCAATCCATACTTGCCAAGTGACCCTATGTAAGGGGAACAGTCTCTATTCTGCTCTGTGTCAGTGTGTATCATGGTCTCTGTGGACGGGGAACAGTCTCTATTCTGCTCTGTGTCAGTGTGTATCATGGACTCTGTGGACAGGGAACAGTCTCTATTCTGCTCTGTGTCAGTGTGTATCAGGGGCTTTGAGGACAGGTGTCAATCCATACCTGCCAAGTGACCCTATGTAGGGGGAACAGTCTCTATTCTGCGTCAGTGTGTATCATGGACTCTGTGGACAGGGAACAGTCTCTATTCTGCTCTGTGTCAGTGTATCAGGGGCTTTGAGGACAGGTGTCAATCCATACCTGCCAAGTGACCCTATGTAGGGGGAACAGTCTCTATTCTGCTCTGTGTCAGTGTGTATCATGGTCTCTGTGGACGGGGCACAGTCTCTATTCTGCTCTGTGTCAGTGTGTATCATGGGTTTTGAGGACAGGTGTCAATCCATATCTGCCAAGTGACCCTATGTAGGGGGAACAGTCCCTATTCTGCTCTGTGTCAGTGTGTATCAGGGGTTTTGAGGACAGGTGTCAATCCATATCTGCCAAGTGACCCTATGTAGGGGGAATAGTCCCTATTCTGCTCTGTGTGTGGAGGAGGAACGGGAAATGAGTAGCTCGGCATTCAACCTTGTGCAAATGGGGTCTTTCATGCTGTCGTGCCTGTTGAGGGACCCTCGTATAAAAAGGCTGAAGGAGAACAACCTGTGCTGGGTGTCCACGCTACTAGACCCCCGGTCTCTATTCTGCTCTGTGTCAGTGTGTATCAGGGGTTTTGAGGACAGGTGTCAATCAATATCTGCCAAATGACCCTATGTAGGAGGAACATTCCCTATTTTGCTCTGTGTCAGTGTGTATCAGGGGTTTTGAGGACAGGTGTCAATCCATATCTGCCAAGTGACCCTATGTAGGGGGAACAGTCCCTATTCTGCTCTGTGTCAGTGTGTATCAGGGGTTTTGAGGACAGGTGTCAATCCATATCTGCCAAGTGACCCTATGTAGGGGGAACAGTCTCTATTCTGCTCTGTGTCAGTGTATATCATGGTCTCTGTGGACGGGGAACAGTCTCTATTCTGCTCTGTGTCAGTGTGTATCATGGACTCTGTGGACAGGGAACAGTCTCTATTCTGCTCTGTGTCAGTGTGTATCAGGGGTTTTGAGGACAGGTGTCAATCCATATCTGCCAAGTGACCCTATGTAGGAGGAACAGTCCCTATTCTGCTCTGTGTCAGTGTGTATCAGGGGTTTTGAGGACAGGTGTCAATCCATATCTGCCAAGTGACCCTATGTAGGGGGAACAGTCTCTATTCTGCTCTGTGTCAGTGTGTATCAGGGGCTTTGAGGACAGGTGTCAATCCATACCTGCCAAGTGACCCTATGTAAGGGGAACAGTCTCTATTCTGCTCTGTGTCAGTGTGTATCATGGTCTCTGTGGACGGGGAACAGTCTCTATTCTGCTCTGTGTCAGTGTGTATCATGGACTCTGTGGACAGGGAACAGTCTCTATTCTGCTCTGTGTCAGTGTGTATCAGGGGCTTTGAGGACAGGTGTCAGTCCATACCTGCCAAGTGACCCTATGTAGGGGGAACCGTCTCTATTCTGCTCTGTGTCAGTGTGTATCATGGTCTCTGTGGACGGGGAACAGTCTCTATTCTGCTCTGTGTCAGTGTGTATCAGGGGCTTTGAGGACAGGTGTCAATCCATATCTGACAAGTGACCCTATGTAGGGGGAACAGTCCCTATTCTGCTCTGTGTGTGGAGGAGGAACGGGAAATGAGTAGCTCGGCATTCAACCTTGTGCAAATGGGGTCTTTCATGCTGTCGTGCCTGTTGAGGGACCCTCGTATAAAAAGGCTGAAGGAGAACAACCTGTGCTGGGTGTCCACGCTACTAGACCCCCGGTCTCTATTCTGCTCTGTGTCAGTGTGTATCAGGGGTTTTGAGGACAGGTGTCAATCAATATCTGCCAAATGACCCTATGTAGGAGGAACATTCCCTATTTTGCTCTGTGTCAGTGTGTATCAGGGGTTTTGAGGACAGGTGTCAATCCATATCTGCCAAGTGACCCTATGTAGGGGGAACAGTCTCTATTCTGCTCTGTGTCAGTGTATATCATGGTCTCTGTGGACGGGGAACAGTCTCTATTCTGCTCTGTGTCAGTGTGTATCATGGACTCTGTGGACAGGGAACAGTCTCTATTCTGCTCTGTGTCAGTGTGTATCAGGGGTTTTGAGGACAGGTGTCAATCCATATCTGCCAAGTGACCCTATGTAGGAGGAACAGTCCCTATTCTGCTCTGTGTCAGTGTGTATCAGGGGTTTTGAGGACAGGTGTCAATCCATATCTGCCAAGTGACCCTATGTAGGGGGAACAGTCTCTATTCTGCTCTGTGTCAGTGTGTATCAGGGGTTTTGAGGACAGGTGTCAATCCATATCTGCCAAGTGACCCTATGTAGGGGGAACAGTCTCTATTCTGCTCTGTGTCAGTGTGTATCAGGGGCTTTGAGGACAGGTGTCAATTCATACCTGCCAAGTGACCCTATGTAAGGGGAACAGTCTCTATTCTGCTCTGTGTCAGTGTGTATCATGGTCTCTGTGGACGGGGAACAGTCTCTATTCTGCTCTGTGTCAGTGTGTATCATGGACTCTGTGGACAGGGAACAGTCTCTATTCTGCTCTGTGTCAGTGTGTATCAGGGGCTTTGAGGACAGGTGTCAGTCCATACCTGCCAAGTGACCTTATGTAGGGGGAACAGTCTCTATTCTGCTCTGTGTCAGTGTGTATCATGGTCTCTGTGGACGGGGAACAGTCTCTATTCTGCTCTGTGTCAGTGTGTATCATGGTCTCTGTGGACAGGGAACAGTCCCTATTCTGCTCTGTGTCAGTGTGTATCAGGGGTTTTGAGGACAGGTGTCAATCCATATCTGCCAAGTGACCCTATGTAGGGGGAACAGTCTCTATTCTGCTCTGTGTCAGTGTATATCATGGTCTCTGTGGACGGGGAACAGTCTCTATTCTGCTCTGTGTCAGTGTGTATCATGGACTCTGTGGACAGGGAACAGTCTCTATTCTGCTCTGTGTCAGTGTGTATCAGGGGTTTTGAGGACAGGTGTCAATCCATATCTGCCAAGTGACCCTATGTAGGAGGAACAGTCCCTATTCTGCTCTGTGTCAGTGTGTATCAGGGGTTTTGAGGACAGGTGTCAATCCATATCTGCCAAGTGACCCTATGTAGGGGGAACAGTCTCTATTCTGCTCTGTGTCAGTGTGTATCAGGGGCTTTGAGGACAGGTGTCAATTCATACCTGCCAAGTGACCCTATGTAAGGGGAACAGTCTCTATTCTGCTCTGTGTCAGTGTGTATCATGGTCTCTGTGGACGGGGAACAGTCTCTATTCTGCTCTGTGTCAGTGTGTATCATGGACTCTGTGGACAGGGAACAGTCTCTATTCTGCTCTGTGTCAGTGTGTATCAGGGGCTTTGAGGACAGGTGTCAGTCCATACCTGCCAAGTGACCTTATGTAGGGGGAACAGTCTCTATTCTGCTCTGTGTCAGTGTGTATCATGGTCTCTGTGGACGGGGAACAGTCTCTATTCTGCTCTGTGTCAGTGTGTATCATGGTCTCTGTGGACAGGGAACAGTCTCTATTCTGCTCTGTGTCAGTGTGTATCAGGGGCTTTGAGGACAGGTGTCAATCCATATCTGCCAAGTGACCCTATGTAGGGGGAACAGTCCCTATTCTGCTCTGTGTCAGTGTGTATCAGGGGTTTTGAGGACAGGTGTCAATCCATATCTGCCAAGTGACCCTATGTAGGGGGAACAGTCCCTATTATGCTCTGTGTCAGTGTGTAACAGGGGCTTTGAGGACAGGTGTCAATCCATATCTGCCAAGTGACCCTATGTAGGGGGAACAGTCCCTATTCTGCTCTGTGTGAGGAGGAGGAACGGGAAATGAGTAGCTCGGCATCCAACCTTGTGCAAATGGGGTCTTTCATGCTGAGGTGCCTGTTGAGGGACCCTCGTATAAAAAGGCTGAAGGAGAACAACCTGTGCTGGGTGTCCACGCTACTAGACCCCCGGTCTCTTTTCTGCTCTGTGTCAGTGTGTATCAGGGGTTTTGAGGACAGGTGTCAATCCATATCTGCCAAGTGACCCTATGTAGGAGGAACATTCCCTATTCTGCTCTGTGTCAGTGTGTATCAGGGGTTTTGAGGACAGGTGTCAATCCATATCTGCCAAGTGACCCTATGTAGGGGGAACAGTCCCTATTCTGCTCTGTGTCAGTGTGTATCAGGGGTTTTGAGGACAGGTGTCAATCCATATCTGCCAAGTGACCCTATGTAGGGGGAACAGTCCCTATTCTGCTCTGTGTCAGTGTGTATCGGAGATTTGACTATCTTTATTCAGATTCAAAAATTAAAATTCCAGGAAAAATTTAACAAACATTTACAAGAACATGTTATGCACATCATAGAAACAACGTGAACCTCTTTAAAGCCACAAACTTAAGACAAAAAATACGTACACACAATGTGTAAGGGTTTGAAAGAATATTCTGAATCCTTACATGTTTACTTTATCGTTTGTTTGATTTTTGTGAACCATATATAATCTACAAGCAGCGTGAAAACTATAAAAACTCAAGTGGCCATGCTGATCAAATTAAATAGTATGCTTTACACAGCGTATAAGGGTGATGTCACAGCACAACGGGAATCTAACAGGGGAAGAGGTGAAAGTCATCCTCCCCCTCCCTCGACCCCACCATATCTGCCAAGTGACCCAATGTAGGGGTAACAGTCTCTATTCTGCTCTGTGTCAGTGTGTATCAGGGGCTTTGAGGACAGGTGTCAATGTTAGGTGATTTCTGCCCTTTATGGATTAAAAGCAGACTCTGCATCAACTGTGTAATTTTCCATGGGAGTTTTGCCATGGATCCCCCTCCGGCATGCCACAGTCCAGGTGTTAGTCCCCTTGAAACAACTTTTCCATCACTTTTGTGGCCAGAAAGAGTCCCTGTTGGTTTTAAAATTCGCCTGCCCATTGAAGTCAATGGCGGTTCGCGAACATTTGCGGAAGTTCGCGTTCGCCGTTCGCGAACCGAAAATTTCGGGTTCGCGACAACACTATTTACAAACAATATTGCACCAGCTTTCTCTCTTGTTCACTTTATCGACTACAGGCATCTCACTGGAAGAATTTGACTGATCATCAAAAGAGGTTTTGTTTCCACCAGAAGGTTTATGGACGCTCTTTGCATTCAGAGCCATAACTTTTAACAGACTCAAAATATTGTGAACACAATACATCTTCTTGTGACTGTCTTTTTTTAATACTGGTATTTATTGTCTTTTATATAAAAGCACAACGATATTGCATTATTGTTGTTTTTTTCTCTGTTTTGTCTCTTTTCCAATATATAGAAGCATTGGCTTCCCTATCTCTACAGTCAGGGGTGAGCCTTCATATTATGTTTGCATTTTTTAGTGCTGCACTTGCACTTTAGTGTTTGGGAGGTGCGGCACATTACCTAAACACTAAATATTTTTTATGCTTTTTCCTGATAACTTCTACAGTGAGGGAAAAAAGTATTTGATCCCCTGCTGATTTTGAACGTTTGCCCACTTACAAAGAAATACTTAGTCTATAATTCTAATGGTAGGTGTATTTTAACAGCGAAAGACAGAATAACAAAAGAAAATAAAAAATCAAGAAAAACGCATGTCAAAAAAGGTATAAATTGATTTGCATGTCAATTAGTGAAATAAGTATTTGATCCGCTATCAATCAGCAAGATTTCTGGCTCCCAGGTGTCTTTTATACAGGTAATGAGTCCACAGAAGCAATAAATCAGACTCCAAACTCTCTACCATGGCCAAGACCAAAGAGCTGTCCAAGAATGTCAGGGACAAGATTGTAGACCTACACAAGGCTGGAATGGGCTACAAGACCATCGTCAAGCAGCTTGGTGAAAAGGTGACAACAGTTGGTGAGATTATTCGTAAATGGAAGAAACACAAAATAACTGTCACTCTCCCTCAGACTGATGCTTCATGCAAGATCTCACCTCTGGGAGTTTCAATGATCATGAGAACGGTGAGGAATCAGCTCAGAACCAAACGGGGGAATCTTGGTAATGATCTCAAGGCAGCTGGGTCTATAGTCACCAAGAAATCAATTGGGGATCAGCAGGGGATCAAATACTTTTTTCACTCAGTGTAAGTTAAACAGATGCACAATAAAGAAAGCTAAAAAATGTAAATTATATTTCCCTTCCCTATGTATAGGGAGGCTGTGTGAGTGTTAGCCAGGTGAGGTGTGGTTAGGGCTGCATAAACAAAGCTATTTAATGTATAAATGGCAATGAATTGAGAGTTGAGACTGCAAGGGTGAGATCTATACACCATAACAACCAAAAAAACAAGATTAACTTGAAGTTGTTATGATGCTTACAGGGTATTCACCACACGGATAATCCAAAGTGAATTTCAAATATAAGGTCAGAGTAGTAAATCTAAAAGCATATATGACAGAGAATTTTTCTATTTTGGCTTTTTGAATTTAAGCAAGAAATTAACTTACACAATAAGTAGGCCCACACGAGTGCCCCTTTAAGTAACTACTATGCATTAGACACTATCAGGACTGGATTAACATAGGTGCTAATGCCCATGGAATAGGCCCACTGATTTAAAAAAAAGGGTTTTTTTTTGTTTTTTGTTTTTTTTACTACTCATCACGTGTTCTTGCTTTGTGCAGAGTGAATTAAGTAATGCCACTCTAGAGGAATGTAGGGGAACAAGACGTGTGTATACTGACTGGTTATAGAATTAGTTAAGTTCATTCTGACTTTGCATACTACTTTTGCTGCTTGAATCTTCCTAACACTGTGGCATGTCGTCTTTCTTCTACATTCACTAAACCCACTTTTTCTTCTTTCCTAGACTGCATTCCAGAACCTTCTGCCTGCAAATAAGAAGGCAAGGAGAGGAGTGGACAAGTGAGTGCTAGGGGACAGTCTCAGAAAGCGCAAAGCATGATTAGATGCATTTGCTGGATACATTATTCCGGTGTATGGACTTGCTTGAGAGATGAAAGTTAGAGATTAGCATAGCGTATGTGCTTTTTTACAGATGTATTCTTTGAGTTTCCCTCCAGCACCATCTCCACCAGGCAATGAAAGTTTTGGAGAGGTATCTGAAGTATGACAGTTTAAGTGTTTTCTGTCAATAAGATTTTGTAATTAGGCCCCTCAGTGTGTCAGCAACATGACCGGTGTATAGTCGCCATATGGGCTGTCGGAACCTTGGACAAAACCCCCACGTACCTAACCCAATAACACACTGACACTATGGTATATGGGAAAATTTGTCCACAGCTTTATATTAAACAAATATATAATCTAACGATAATACTGCTTAATAATAACAATCATAATAATGATAGCAATAAATTAACATATAACTTAACATATAAATGAACATATAAACATGGGTCATTGCCCCCACCTTCCGCCCCTCGCATCCGTATCCTTCTTTTTTAATAAAGGGCAATGATCCCCAACATAACTAATACAAATATATAATGACAGTTTCCAACCTCTCCAACTTGAACCGAACAAGTGCCAACCATAAGTAACCACGGCAGGGGTATACCCGGATACCCCTGCCCCACCAGGTTCTGAGCCACCTCCAGGACTCGAAACCACCATTGACCATAATTCTCCATGTTCCTCACGTTCCTCATAGGGAGCCTATGTCCTCTCTCTCAGCTCCCTATCCCACCACAAGCTCCACAAGCTCAGACCTTGACCCCTTAAGCTGTCTGAGCTCCGCCACCCCGGAGAAAGAGCGCCCTCTGCATCCCTTCCTGTAGACCCAAGTTCAGCAGGTCAAAACCCACGGCCGAAAGGTGCACACCGTCCGAGCGGTAGTACCCAGCCAACCCCTCTTCCAATTCCCTATGTCTCACTATCACTCCCCCCCAGTTTCCTGACAAAGCTTGCCATTAGGCTGTTCACCTTACCCCTGCATCTGTCAATGGCTACCGGGTCCCGTGCGTGCTGCCACCGCCACCTCGGAATGATCTCTGACCATACCAGCATCACCCCAGGAAGCAGATCAACCAACCTATTGAGATCCTGCTTCATCCATTTTACCAACCTCCGCTGCGGGATGAGGCCCAGGTCATTACCGCCCGCATGTAAGACTAGCATGTCCAGCCGTGCCCCGCCTGCGACCATTCGGAATATCGCCCTACAGACGTCCCCCCAGCAGAATCCCCTATACCCCCACCAGCGCACCGCAAGCTGGTCCTCCGGAAAGCCCAGCTGTTGGCCATGAGCTTGAGCTGCAGCCCTCCTTCCGGCCCAGAAAACGAAGGAATGACCCACGATCCATGCGACCCGGCCTGGGGAAGAAAGAAAAACAGGATAAACACACCCGCACCCCCAAGGCCGCCCCAAGGCCCCCTAGTGATCCAACAGACCCAAACGTACATACCTGCGGAACGGATTCCCATCTCCCAATCCGCTTGACTACCTCGTCCCCCAAACCCAGGCGAGTAGCCTCCGTGGCCGCCCCGATACGAAAGGAATGGGTACCGTAGGTGCCGGCATCCAGTCCCAACCGACCCAGACCCAAACTGAAAACCTTTTGAAATTGGAAGCGAGAAAGCGACGAGCCATCCGCGTGAACCAACAAGGACCCGCCAACCGCGGGTCTCCGATCCAAATACTCCGTTACCGCAGCTACTGGGCACAGTGCAGAACCCGGCAAGGCACTCAGCGCAACGTCCCGGCCCTTACCTTCCACATCCGTCTTGGACCTGGCCAAGTGTACCACCAGCCTCCCTCCTAGTATACGCACCCCTGACACCTGCAGGCCCCCCGCGGCCGCTCGGGTGTTGCTCACCAATTCCCCGACGCGGAACGCCCCAAAGAAAGCCAAGAGAAATGCCACTCAGAATAGGGATACCTCGAAATCATTGAAACAAATGTCCGGTAGCACCTGGATAAGCCCTTCCAGCACCTCACCGACACCGGGCGCCTAGCATCGGGAACCTTCCGAGCCCTCCGATACCCTTTGAGCGCCTGCCTGACAATGAATGCCTTGGTAAGGTCCTCTCCCCCATTGAGTTTGAACCAAAACGCCATTGCCGCCATGTTCCTGTCAATTACCGCCGGGGAGGCGCCCCCCGCCAATAATTGGAAGTGAACCACAGGAAGGCATCCAGAGGCGGTTCCCCCTTTTCCCCTCGGCCCAGCCTGCCCCAGGAACGTTCCCATGAACTCCAGACCTTACTGTAGGCGGCCCAAGTGGCCGGCGCCAGCGAAGCCCTCACGAGTCCGCCAAGCAGGACGCTCCTAGTTGCCACATCTCGTCCGGGCACGGTTGACCCACGTCCTGAGCCTCCGGAGCCACCATCCGAAACCGGGACCACTGAAAATGAGACAGAGCGTCAGCTACCTCGTTCAAATACCCTGGCACATGGCGCGCGCGAAAGACCACATTCAGGGACATGCACAACAAAACAAAGCGACGCAGCAGTGTCACCACCGGCTTAGATGCCGCCGATTGGTTATTGACCGCGTGCACCACGGACATGTTGTCCGAGAAGAAAACTACCTTCCGGTCTCTCAACCGGTCCCCCCACAGAGCCAACGCCACCACCAGCGGGAACAATTCTAGAAAAGCCAGGTTGCGCATGAGAGGGCTCTGCCCCCACGCCTCCGGCCTTCTCAGCACACCAGTTCCCGCTGAAGTAGGCCCCGAAGCCCACGCTACCCGACGCGTCGGTGAACAGCTCCAGCTCAGCTGTCGACACGCCCCCTTGCTGAAAGATACCCGTACGAAATGGTGAGGGGAACGAATCCCCGCGGTAGCCGCCGACAAGCTGCGGCTAAACACCCTACCCATGGGTATCACCCTACAAGCGAAATTGAGCATTCCAATCAGCGACTGCAGGCGGCGCAGGGTTACTTTCCGCGCCCGCCGCACCTCGGCCACCACACAGCGCAACCCCTCTAGTTTTGGCAGTGGCAGCCGACATTCCCCCCGCACTGAATCGATCTCCAGATCCAAGAAACTGAGGCACTAGGTCGGGCCCTCCGTTTTATCCGCCGCTAGCAGCACCGCAAATCGGCCCGCCACCCATTGAATGGTCCTCAACAGGTGCTGGCACGCGGGAGAGCCGGCAGGCCCCATACACAGAAAATCATCCAGGTAGTGCACCACCGCTCTATTTCCCGCCTCAACCCGCACCACCCATTCGAGAAATGAACTAAACTTCTCAAAGTAAGAGCACGAAATGAAACACCCCATGGGGAGGCACAAATCCACGAAGTAGCCCCCTTCGAAGAAGCACCCCAACAGGTGGTGACATGCCGGGTGCACCGGGAGAAACCGAAAAGCGGCTTCGACATCTACCTTGGCCATCAAGGCACCACGCCCGGCTCTCTTCACCAGCTCGACCGCCTGGTCAAATGATGCATAAGAGACCGAGCACAAGTCCTTATCGATGTCGTCGTTCACCGACTCCCCTTTGGGATAGGAAAGATGGTGAATGAGCCGAAACTTCCCTGCTTCCTTCTTGGGGACCACCCCGAGAGGGGAAACCCTGAGGCCCTCCATCGGCGGGGCCGAGAACGGTCCCGCCATCCTACCTAACCGCACCTACTTGCCCAGCTTCTCCCGAACCACCCCCGGAAACTCTGCCACGGACTTGAGATTACGAGGGCACGCTGTACCGCCCCTCTCCCGAAAAGGAATAACGAACCCTTGCCCAAACCCTGCCCGAAGCAGCCCCGCCCTGTTACCGTAACGATGTAGCCAGGGCTCCATCGCGTCTAGCTTCACCGGAGTTAGCCCCCGGGGTAACGGAAGACCCCCCACCGCCAACCGCGGCAGAGGCTCCTGCCCCCCCCAGACTTTCCCTTCTTGAAACATCGTTGGAGCCCGTGTGCCCCTCCGCAGCCCGAGCACTCATGCTTAAAGCGGCAGGCTGTGCCCCACTTGCACTGACCCTCATTAAAGAGCCAGCATAAGCCCTTCTGCGAGGCGGACGACGAGGAGGACTGACCCTTAGCACCAGCCACGTGCTGAAAGGGCTGCGTGTTCTGTGCCATCATGAGCTTCACCCAGAGAAGCAGGTCCATTTGGTCCCACCTCATACCCAGATTAGCCGCCAATCGCTGCCGGAACTGCTCATCATACCGCCACCATGCCAATCCGCCATAGGTACGGTATGCCTCCCATATGCCGTCCAAGTAGCAAAACAGGGATGAGCAGGAGCCCGGCGATTTATCCCCGATCACGCTGGCCAGGATACAGAATGCCCTCAGCCAGTTACCAAAAGACTTCGGTATCTTGCGATACCGCCGCTGTTTTTCCTCCTCCTCCTTTTTCTCGTCCTTCTTGTCCTCGTCCTTGAGGTCAATAAAGCCCTCCAAGGGAAGAAGGGAAAAAATCTTGCAAAATTCCCCTTTCTAGATTTTGTCTTTCACCTCCTGCTTGAGGTGCACCCCCAGTGGGCCCGCGAATGACACATACGCATGCTGCCTCGCCGCGTCCGGCACCCTTCCCATCAACTCCGCCCGTTCGCTCCCCGCCTCCCCCACGCTGGAAGTCGCCATGGCATCTCCGCCCGCAGCCGCCGCTGGGGTCCCTAGACCGGACCCGCTTCCGCCGCCCCCTGTGCCCACACCGGCCTTACGCTACCTTGTGTACCACCCCCCGCTCCCAGTGAGTGGAGTAGTGATTGCAGTGTTTGCACCAATGCACTGGACTGTAGCGATTCAGTAGACTCACCGGCCAAGCCCCTCGAGCCGGGGATACCCGGGGCTGCGTTGTCCATCATTGCTTGTCCAGGATGAGCGACATCCGCCGACGTCCCGCCAACCAGGGAGCCCACCTGGTGCCTGGGAAACACTGACGAAGAACGGCTCCGGGACCTGAAAAGAGGAGAAGAAGTCCTGGGCAAGGCGTACTGTTCCCCCACCACCTTCCCGTCCCGAACCGGGGAGCGCCTG
The DNA here is from genome assembly GCF_036172605.1 of Pelobates fuscus. Taxonomy (NCBI): domain Eukaryota; kingdom Metazoa; phylum Chordata; class Amphibia; order Anura; family Pelobatidae; genus Pelobates; species Pelobates fuscus. The sequence continues at coordinate 116,531,716 of NC_086317.1, forward strand.
CCATCCGCCAAAGCCTCCCGCCGGGTGTCACCCCGCTGTCACGCCCCAAAGGCCCGGAGAGCCCTGCCCCGTGGACTACGGCTCCTACCGTCGCCTCTAGATGCCATCCCCCGTCGAAGCAGCCTGGGGGACCCTGACCCCGCTCCTGCTGAACTGCCTGAAGTTGAGCGCCTGCGCCGGGACCTCCTATGGATTCCGCGCGCCCTCGGGACCCTAACTGGCGAGGGGCTAACACTACTAGACTCCGAACTGGGCCCACCCCCACCCCCTTGTGCCCCGCGCCCCTCCCCTGCACCAACCCGACCTACCCCCGCCCCCACGCCACCCAGACCAGGGACGCGGCCCCCGGGACCCCTTAAAGACTCGGACTGTGGCACACCGCTCCCAGAGGTGGCTACCCCTGACCGACCGGACCTCGGGGCCCTCCCCTTACCCTTACCACCCAACGCCCCCCGGCACCTACCAGACCAGAGGGCCCCCCCCCTTGCCCTCCTTGGGAACTACCAGGTAACCCCAGGCCCTCCCCCACTGAAGCCTGACCCCTCTGCACCCTGTTAGAACCCTGCGCAGCATCCTGCACCCCTCCTGGGACCCCTCCACTTGCTCCCCATGGGCAAATCGCCTACCCTCCCCCTTCTCCACCTGCTCCCTCGAACTGGACCGCGCTCCCCCTCTGACCCCCCCCCCGCCAAGGGGACCCACAGAAGGGCCCCCTGCACTTGCCTGCTATGTCCTGGGCCTGTCCTGGACCGTCCTGGTCCGTGCGCCGCCGTCCACCGCCATAACCGATGGGGGCGCCCTCCTGGGCCGCGACCCCGCCCCGCCGGGCTCCGCACCGGGCCGTCCTGCCACCATCTTGGGTCCAGCTCCGTGCACGGCCCCATCCAGCTCAGGGGGTGCGCCAGCGACGTCCTGGGCAGCCGCCCAGGGCCGGATTAACATAGGGGCTGATGGAGCTGCAGCTCCAGGCCCAGGCCCATGGAATAGGCCCATTGATTTAAAAAAAAAAAAAAAAAAACATTTTTTTTTTTTTTTTTTTTTTTTACACACTACGCATAGGGTTGCCAGGTATTTCTCATGTATTTCTTAGGGTTGCCAGGTATTTCTTAGAAGTATTTCTCCGGTATTTGAGGCTGCCTAGCCGGTGCCGGTATTGCAGTAATACCGGCAATACAAATGTCTGTCTCAGTATAAAGAGATTATTCTGCAGTACCAGCGCCGGCCAGTAGGGGTCGCTGTTTGTGTGGATAGAGGCAGTGATAAGAAGTTACGGCATCTCCCTCCCTGCCTCTCTCTACTCACTGATCCACGGGGGAGCAGCTCTGCACAGAGAGTCCAGACAGCAGCTCCAAGACATTGGGATGCTGAGACATTGGGACACTGGGGAACATGGAGACCCTGAGACACTAGGGACACAGTGGCCCCATGTCTCGCAGTGGCCACTAGTCTGTGTCCCCATGTCTCCCAGCCACTGTCCCTAGTGTCTCAGTGGCCCCATGTCTGCCAGTGTTACCATGTGTCCCCATGTCTCTAAGTGTCCCCTAGTGTCCTAGTGACATTGGGACATTGGGAGACATGGGGACACAGACTCTAAGGGACACTGGAAGACATGGGGATACAAACATTAGGGGACACTGGGTGACATGGGGACACTGAGACACTAGGGGACAATGAGAGACATGGAAACACTGGGGGACACAGGGAGACATGGGGACACTGGGCGACTTTGAGACCTAGGAGACATGGGGCACTCCCAGTGTCCCCACATCTCCCAGCCAGTGTCCCTAGTATCTCAGTATCCCCATGTGTCCCTGGTGTCTCTCAGTGTCTGTAGTGTGCCAGTGTCCCTAGTGTTTCCTAGTCTCCCAAAGTCCCCTAGTCCCCCAATGTCCCCATGTCTCCTAGTGTCTCAGTGTCCCCTAGTATAAAAGAAAAAATCTCAGGCACTCACTGTAATAGATTTAGGCAGGTTTATTGGACATCGCAACGTTTCGACCTTTACCCAGGTCTTTATCAAGTCTCCAATGTCCCCTAGGTATCAGTGTCCCCTATGTATCAGAGTGTCTCAGTGCCCCATGTCTCTCAGTGCCGATGTCTCTCAGTGCCCGTAGTGTCTCAGTGTCCCCTAGTATAAAATAAAAAAATCTCAGGCACTCACTGTGATAGCTTTAGGCAGGTGAATTGGACACTGCAACATTTTGACCTGTACCCAGGTCTTTATCAAGTCTCCAGTGCCCCCTACATATATCACAGTGTCTCAGTGCCCCATGTCTCCCAGTGTCCCCTCGTGTCTATCACCCTGTGTCCCCATGTCTCCCAGTGTCCCCAAGAGTCTCAGTGTCCCCAGGTCTCCCAGTGTTCCCTAGTATCTGTGTCCCCATGTCTCCCAGTGTCCCAATGTCTCTCAATGTCCCCTAGTGTCCTAGTGACATGGGGACACTGGGAGACATGGGGACACAGACACTAAGGGACTGGGAGACATGGGGACACAGACATGCACCCTTTTTGTGTATGTTCGCCCTTTCGGACGTTCTGGTTATGTGATTTGTGTCAGTGGCCCACCCTTTTACTGTATCCATAGACTTCCTGCTTTACTGGACACTGCTGTTAGGGGGTATGGGTTTACTTGAAAGATGAAAGCGTGAGATTAGCAAAGGGTTTGTGTTTTCTCATAGTTGCATCCTATGAGTTTCCCTCCAGCATCATCTCCATCAGATACATGACGCTTAGGAGGTAGGACTGTTTTAGTGTTTTTGGTCAATAAGATTTTGTAATTAGGCCCATCATAATTATCAGCACCAGGCCCACTGGGCTCTTAATCCGGCCCTGCAGCCGCCCATCGAGCCTCACCGCGCCGAAGCCCCGACCGCACACTGGGAGGCAGAGCCTCGACCAGGCAGCCTCTGGGCCTGCTGCGGCCTTCACTAGCCACCTCCTGCACGCCTGTGCCTCTGACCTCCGGCTCTCCACCTGGGCTCAAACGCCTTGGGGGCCTCCTGGCCCGCGCCGGGCGCACACCTCCAGCATCCCGTCCGGCCGCTGCAGCAAGGAACGGACCCAGTTGGGCCTGCACCCACTCTGCTCCTTGTTGCCGCGCCGCTGTCCTGATCCCCCTCCAAGAGCTTCTCCACAACATCCATGGCCCTGCAGAGGAGACAAAAGAGAAAAAGCCCTACCCAGCAAGTTAGAGAGCACCAAGATGCACACAAACTAAACCGGGTAGGAAATTAAAAGTGCACATTACAAAATGGCTCCTTATTTAAATAGCCAAACCCCCATATTCCACAACCCACCTGTCCTGCCTGTTCCTCCTAAGCCCACCTCCTAACCCCTGTCAAGGCCCTGTTCCGCTTAAGCTGCGCTTTTGGCTACATGGGGCTACAATCCCAATGGGCTCTTAATCTGGCCTTGGACACTATTATATTACCATTAGGAAAAATGTTTGTCTTGCTGTTTTGTATTTACACACTTTTTTACCTCTGACTTACCGGCCCATGGTGCAGATTATTATCACACATTTCATGTGGCACTGTTGCTTTTTGTTTGGTTTTAGTTTGCTTTTACTTAGACCCCTTTCATCTAAGCCCCTTAGGCAGGGCTTGTGCTACTAAAAGGCACTACAGGCTGCCTTAGTGTGCACCAGGCTGGGAGGCGCAATATAAATGATTGGCAGGAGGAAAGCGCAGCCCCTCCTGCTGGTAACTCACTTACCATTGTCAATTGGATCATGCTGTGGTAGAGGATCTTTATTCTTAACCCAGTCTGACAGGAAGTGCTCAGTGAAAGAACCAAACAGCTACCTTTTAGTCCAGATAGAGGAAACAGAAGTTCCTCTATCGTGGTCCACTCAGCCACGCTACATGAAGTGAAGTAAGCATGCGTGCAAGGGAGGAAGAGAGAAGGGCACACAAAAAAGGCCTGGGAAACAATGACACAGAGAGTGACTAAGAAGAGGAAAATTACACACCGAAGGGGCTGGAGAAAGGATCAATGACACACAAAGGGGCTGAGGAAGGAGACAGTGATACACACAAAGTGGCTGGAGAAGGGGATAACGACATACATTGAGGCACTGTGGAAAGGAACAATGACACACATAGGGACTGTTGAAGGGGACAATGACACACAAAGGGGCTGGGGGCAAGAATGAGACACATAAGGGGCTGGGGGGGGGGAAGAATGAGACATATAAGGGGATGATGGGAAGTAAGAGACACACAAGGAGGTTGAAAGAAAGTAAGACACACAAAGGGAGAAGTAAGAGAAAAACAAAGTTGGTGTAAGAAACAAAGGGGAAAATGTGGGATAAGATACACTAAAGGGGGATAAGACATTTAAAAGATGGGGGTTAAGAGACATAAGGGAAGATTATTTTTTGTGGGTGGGATGGGTGGGAGTGGGGGGCACCAAAATGCATCTTCATCTGATTAGTCTGAAATGCTTGCACCTTACCCTGCCGTGCTCTTACAGACAGAGGTAATAGTGAAAGTTCTGAAGCAAAACAAATCCTAGAGTTTGAGCTACAGGTTTGTTAATACATAATTTGCCACTTGTACATTACATGCACCCACATGATTCTTTTGACATCACATATTTACATATAAACCATAACTGAATATGAATAAAATGGGATATACCACGAGTGCATCAATGCCCCTATGTAGCGGTTTTCTGAGGTTTCGGGAAGTTATGGGGACAAATATGGGTAAAATATAGACAAAGAACATTATACCCATGATGGCACACCATTTTCAAAAGCAGTCAACCAAGGGTATTCTAAATGGGGTATAACCAGTCTTTTTTTTTTAGCCACTTAAATACAAAATCTGTCTAGTTTATTTATTTTTATCACAAACACAGCAGACAGACTTCAGTCCAAATCTCTCTGTCCCTCATTTCTATCCCAATGTCCCTCTTTTCTACGAGTTCCATGTTGTTGGGGTGTCGGAGTGCATAGCACAGTTCCACAGCAATATTACTCACAGTTTCTTTATACTACAATAAATGTGTTAAGAAATCAGTCAATGTAAATAAGATGTGTTGCTCTTGTTCTATATTACGTTTTAGTTGCATAAATTATTTTTAGTAAGTCACCTGGCCACACCTCTACCCATACCCCATAAAATTAAAGTGTCTCTATTTGTTCATGTGCAATGTTGGGAGGTTTTCTTTTCAATCTTATTCCAATAATACACCCATATGTCCTGGCTTATCACGGCAGCATTTGACTAATTGGTTAGCTCATTCCTCCAGCCAATAGTACAGGAATAGCAATTAAAACGGAGTAAGGAATAATAGACTGTTCCTCAGTCCTTTTCCTGTCCTCTTTGTCTTAGGACAAATAGTTTGTTCTATGATATTTTGTTTCTGCATGTGTGGTGTGTTTGGATGCAGTTAGCCCTAAGTTTGCCAAATTCCAAGATTGCAGTTTCGGCACTTGCATTTGAATGGTGAACACACAAAGATTTACAGGCACTGGTAATGAGATTTAAATCAGAGGACAAAAGCAAGTGCTCTTCTTAACAGTGCATTGGCAAATTTCATTCACTGGAGGTTTTTGTTTGATCTTCAGGTTGTTTGTGCATTCTCTGCAGGTAAGAATTTTATTTTTTTCAAGTAAGTTATTTTTAGTATATCTCTAAGCAGATATTTAGTTACTGCTATTTGATTTTTTTTTTTTTTTTAGTTTAGTTTTGGTTATGTATGGAATCTTCTGCCAAGTCTGCTGCAATAAGTCATAGGTGAGCATTTTTTTTTTTTGATAAACATTTATATTATTAAAGAGTGCATTTGAGGGTGTATTTTCTCATGACTTCTGTTTTCACTGCCCTGATTGCAGAAGAATATGACCAACGCCAGACACCACAGGCCACTACTTCTGCCCAGGATATTGCTTCATGGATTAAGCATACTGTGGCAAAAGGTATTGCAGAATTCAGCAGAGCGAAAAGACCTAGATGCAAAAGCTTAAATTTGGATTCTGACTCTTTAGAGAAGCCGGATCCTTGGAATATGAAATATATCATAACACTTATACCTTAGACTCTAAGAATAATAAACACATAACTGCCTTGATCAGAAGAACTTCCAAAAGCTAAAAATTCCAAAAGCTTTGGCTTCAGATAAGCACTTTGGGGACTTATTCAGAAGGGAGTCTTAATTTCTTTTTCATAGATCTATTAAAGATCTTATGTGGGTGGAATGGTCCATTCCTGAAAAAATAAAAATTCCAAGGTAAGGGAAAAGGTAAGACTTTCCGAGCTCAAGGAAGAGATTTCAAAATTATGTTACTCTAACCCTAAGGTGGGTGCTCCAGTTTTTAAAGAAACGCTCTAGGGTCAGAAACACAAACATGTATTCCTGACCCTATACTGTTAAAATCACCATCTAGCCTCCCTGACTCACCTTGCCTCCCTAAATATAGTAAAATCTTCCTTTTATTCAATTCTGCAGCTGCTGCCTCTGCCCCTGATCTGCCTGCTGTCTGCTGGCATCATCAGAAGTGGTGGTGCTTCCCCATAGGATTGGCTGAGACTGTCAATGGGGAAGATCAGGGGCAGAGCTAGCACAAATCAAACACAGCCCTGGCCAATCAGCATTTACTCATAGAGATGCTTTGAATCAATGCATTTCTATGATGAAAGTTCAGTGTCTGCATGCAGAGGGTAAAGGCACTGAATGGCAGTACTGCACAGTGTGGAGCACTATCCCACTTCTAGTAGTCATCTGAGGAGTGGCCAGTGGAGTTAAAACTAGGCTGTAATGTAAACACTTAATTTTCTCTGAAAAGATAGTGTTTACTGCAAAAAGCCTGAAGGGAATGATTCTACTCATCAGAACAAATACAATAAGCTGGCAACAATAGTGTCCCTTTAAGGTCGCTAGACATTCTACTCTTCCAATTGATAGTAATGCTTCCCTCACAGAACTTATGGACAAGAGGGTTGCTGCTGACATTTCCAAATCCTTTTCAGCCACAGGCTGTCATCTAGCAGTGTCCTTTTCATCTTTTTTCTAGGGCCTGAAGATTATGGATTCTAGATATAGAAGACACCTTGGACAAAGACATGAAAAGGCATAATACTGCAGAATTCTTGAAGGATGTTAAACTTGCCAGTGAATGGTTATTCATTTGGATCCTCACAAGTAAGGTTTAGCACTTTATTTGGCCTCAAGCACATATCTGCTTCATCAGCTGATTTCTCAGTAACAACTTAAAATGGTTTCCAGCTGTTCCCTAGAGACTTAGACACTGCCATGCCCTGCTGTTCTTAAAGATGCGGTAACTTTAATACCAGCTTCTGGATGAAACCTTTCAGGTTTTTTTTAGCAATGTGCCACAGACAATCAGTCAAAGAAAAATAAATTTTTTAACAAATCTATGCTGCTTTAATAATTGTTGACCCCTTGATGGTGTATCGTTACTCACCTTTCCCAGGGGCCGGCCGCGGTCCTCTCTTCAAGCCGCGCGCGGTCCTGTGGCTGCACGAGCCGCGCGCGGCTCATCCGACACTTCAGGCAGGAAGGCGGGCAGTGACCGCGAGATGGGGTCACATGTCCCGCCTGAATCTACGAGCGCGCCGCGAGTCTCGGGCGCGCTCTTAAAGAGACAGTGGGAGCCTAAATTGCCAAAAGGCTCCCATTGGCCCCTGTCATCCCACACACCCCATACACTTACCTTTTGGGGGTGTGGCAGTGACAGGAGCCAATCACATTAGTTTTGAACCTATTTATACTTACCCTTTTCCCTTAGTTCCTTGCCCTATCGTGGTTTCTGCTACAGTTCCCTTTAGTGCTTGTTGTGTTCAGTTGTGTTTCTCCGTATTTGACCTTGGCTTTGTATTCTGACTTCGTTTTCGCTTTATCCTTGTCTGTACTGTTTGCCGGCTTGCTGATTCCTGTGTACCAGACCCCGGCTAGTTCTCGTTTACGCTGTCTCTTTGTGCCCTTGACCTCGGATCGTTCCTGACTCTGTACTTCTCCTATTACGTCGAGTCCAGCCACTCTAAGGTCAGGTAGACGTATCTCTCCTCTGTGCTGTCTTCTGTTTGGCTGGATCCTGCGTGTAGGGGTATATACTCGTTACATTACGATAGGGCCATGGACCCCGCAGATTTAGCTCAACAGATGGCGTCCCATGAGGCTAGATTTGTAGAGCAGGATCACCGTATGGACCAGATAGCTCAGGCTCTCCAGACGCTCTTAGCTAGAACCATTCCAGCAACCGTACCTAACCCTCCTACACCCCTGCTTCCTGAAGTATCTGCTTTGCCTACTACTTCGGCCCATTTAACGCCTCCTCCTAGGTATGGAGGGGATTATAAGACATGCAGAGGGTTCATTAACCAAATAGAGTTTCATTTTGAGATGTATCCACGTTCATTTCCCACAGAGAGGTCTAAAGTTGCGTTCTTTATGCACCAACTTACCGACAAAGCACTTGAATGGGCAAACCCTATTTGGGAGGCTAATGGACCTATGGTGCATGACTTTCACAGTTTCCTTACAGCATTTCGCAGAACTTTTGACACTATGAAAAGGTTCTAGGTCTGTGGCTGATTACGCTATACAGTTTCGTACTCTTGCCTCACAGGTAGATTGGACCAACAATGGGTTAACTACTGCCTTCATGGAAGGCTTATCAGACTCTATATTGGATGAGGTAGCAGCTAAGGAGCTTCCTGTTGCTTTAGAGGACCTTATTGACTACCTCATCGATATAGATAATAGGATTCGTGACAGGCTCTATACCAAGAACAGAAACAGACGTTTTGTTACACCTATTCACCCCAGAGTTGATACACCGGAGAGTGTAAAAGTATCCGAAGAGGAACCTATGCAATTAGGGGTTGCCAAACTCTCTGATAATGAAAAATTACATAGGAGAAGGGAGGGACTCTGCCTATATTGTGGTAGGAGAGACCATATGGTAAAGGAATGTCCTTTGCTCCCGGAAAACTCTCGCACCTAAGACCTTATAGGGGACTGGCCTTGGGTGTGATTTCTAAGTCTCCTACATTGCCTCCTAACCGACTGCTTCTCCCTGTTTCGTTACATATGGGAAAGAGTTGTATAGTTGAAAATATATACGCCTTGGTTGACTCTGGGGCAGCCAAGAATTTTATAGACTCTGGTTTTGTAAAGAAAAACAACATTCCCATCAGGGAGAAGGAGATACCCTTGGCCGTTGAGGCCATAGATGGTAGACCATTGATATCTCCAGTTGTTACTCATGAGACTGCACCGTTACACATGTACACAGGGGTTTTACACTATGAAACCATTCGGTTCCAGGTCATCACCTCTCCCTCTTCACAGTTAGTGTTAGGGTATCCATGGTTACGTGCCCACAATCCCATTTTTGACTGGGAGACAGGGCAGATAAAATCATGGAGTGAGGCCCGCCTGTGAATTCTATTAATGTTCCGACCACTCCTCCTTTGTCTACGGCTATACCCTCTCAGTATTTATCTTTAAAGACTGTCTTTGATAAAAGAGAGGCTGACAAATTACCGCCTCACAGACCCTACGATTGTGCTATTGACTTGTTGCCTGGCACTATTCCTCCAAAGGGCAGGGTGTACCCCTTATCGGTTCAAGAAAACCGTGTCATGGAGGAATATATTAAAGAATCATTAGATAAGGGATTTATTAGGAGATCCTCTTCTCCGGCTGGAGCGTGGTTCTTCTTTGTATCGAAGAAAGAAGGTGATTTAAGACCTTGCATTGATTATAGAGGTCTTAATAAAATCACCATCAAAAATGCTTACCCTATACCATTAATAACAGAATTGTTTGACAGACTCAAACATGCTACGGTATTCACCAAATTAGATCTTAGAGGAACATACAATTTGATACGTATAAAAAAAGACCACGAGTGGAAGACAGCCTTTAACACTAGGTCAGGTCATTATGAGTATACCGTCATGCCATTTGGGCTTTGCAATGCCCCAGCAGTATTCCAAGAGTTTATTAATGATGTCTTGAGAGACTTTATTCACTCATTCGTTATTGTGTACTTGGATGACATTTTAATATATTCTACAGACTTACACACGCATCACAGACATGTTACGACCGTTCTGAAGACCCTTCTTGCTAATGGTCTTTATTGTAAATTAGAAAAATGTCTATTCGACCAATCCGAAGTCCAGTTTTTGGGGTATTTGATTTCCGCTAAGGGTTTTCGTATGGATCCCCGGAAGCTCGCTGCTGTCATAGAATGGCCTCTGCCGCAAGGTCTAAAAGCCATCCAGCATTTTCTGTGTTTCTCTAATTATTATAGACGTTTTATCAAAGGTTTTTCGTCTATTGTAGCACCTATTACTCGTATGACAAAAAAGGATGGCAATACTCGGGTCTGGTCTACCGAGGCACTTCAAGCTTTTGACTTCCTTAAGACTATGTTCGCCTCTGCACCTATTTTACAGCATCCTGTCCCCTCATTGCCCTATATACTTGAAGTTGATGCTTCCGATATCGGGGTAGGTGCTGTCTTATCTCAAAGAGAGTCTCCTGAAAAGCCATTGCATCCTTGTGGCTTCTTTTCTAAACAAATGTCCAAAGCAGAGAGGAACTATGATGTGGGTAATCGCGAACTCCTTGCTATCATTTTAGCACTCAGAGAATGGAGACATTTGTTAGAAGGCACTAAGGATCCCATCCTCATATTTACGGATCATAAGAACCTGTCCTACCTTAGCGAAGCTAAAAGATTGTCTTCCAGGCAGGCCAGGTGGTCACTGTTCTTGTCCCATTTCAATTATATAATCACCTATAGGCCAGGTGATCGGAACACTAAAGCGGACGCTCTGTCCAGACAGTTTGAAACTATTGACAAACAGGAGATTGATGTTACTCCTGTCATTCCCCCAGACAGGATAATAGCTACTACTGTAATATCAATTTCCTCGTCCCTATTGCAGGCCATACAAGCGAAACAAAGCCTGGCACCTAGCGAGAGGCCTAATGATAAATTGTTCATTGACGTTCCCGAGAGACGGGATATTCTGTCACTATATCACGATACTAAGACTGCTGGACATCCTGGTATTTCCAAAACAGTGTCAGCGGTTTCTCGGTATTTTTGGTGGGATTCCTTACGAAAGGATGTCACTGACTATATAAGTGCTTGTACTACTTGTGCCTGTATGAAATCCTCTCGCAGAGTTCCTTGTGGGCTGTTGCATCCGTTACCCGTTCCCGAGAGACCTTGGTCCAACCTATCTATGGATTTTATTGTTGAATTACCCCCTTCGAATGGTAACACAGTCATCCTGATGATAGTTGACCGTTTTTCCAAAATGGCTCACTTTGTGTCTCTTCGCAAGTTGCCCACATCCAAGAAACTGGCCCTTATCTTTGCTAGAGAAGTATTTCGGTTACATGGCATTCCCTTATCTATTGTGTCCGATAGGGGTAGCCAATTTATTTCCAGGTTCTGGAAGGCTTTTTGTACAGAAATGGGTATTTCTCTCTCGTTTTCTTCCGCTTACCATCCCCAGTCTAATGGAGCTGCTGAACGTGCCAACCAGTCTCTGGAGCAGTACCTCCGTTGTTTTTTGTCTCACCATCAGGACAATTGGTCTGACCTGCTTCCTTGGGCTGAATTTGCTCGGAATAACGCCACTCATGATTCTTCCGGCAAAAGCCCTTTTTACGTCGTCTATGGCCAGCATCCCGTTGTTCTCCCGGCTGCATTCTCCTCACAGGGCATGCCAGTTCTGGATGAGCATTTGGCTGGTTTGCGTAATACTTGGGAGCAGGTTCAGCGTTCTTTGGTGGACTCCGCTGCTCGCCAGAAGGCTCAGGCTGACAAGCATCGCAGAGCGGCTCCTTCCTATGTTGTGGGGGACAGAGTTTTGCTTTCCACGCGGAATATTCGTCTCCGGGTGCCTTCTATGAAATTGGCTCCCCGCTTCATTGGTCCTTATCGTATTATACATAAGGTTAATCCCGTTTCTTATGCCTTGGGTCTGCCTAAGAATCTGCGCATACCTAATGTTTTTCACACCTCGTTGTTGAAGCCTTACGTGCGCAACCGCTATACCCGGCATGCTCCTCCTCCTCCTCCTGTCTCTGTGGAGGGTCATGAGGAATTCGAGGTGTCTGCTGTTCTTGACTCTCGTTTCCTTAGGGTTCGGCTTCAGTACTTGGTACATTGGAAGGGTTATGGGCCTGAGGAGCGCAGTTGGATTTCTGTGGATGCTGTTCATGCTCCCCGCCTTGTGCGTTCTTTCCATTCACGTTTTCCTGCCCGACCTAGTCCTGCCCGCCCGGAGGGCGTGTCCTCAGGGGGGGTACAGTAGCGTTACTCACCTTTCCCAGGGGCCGGCCGCGGTCCTCTCTTCAAGCCGCGCGCGAGATGCGGTCACATGTCCCGCCTGAACCTAAGAGCGCGCCGCGAGTCTCGGGCGCTCTCTTAAAGAGACAGTGGGAGCCTAAATTGCCAAAAGGCTCCCATTGGCCCCTGTCATCCCACACACCCCATACACTTACCTTTTGGGGGTGTGGAAGCGACAGGAGCCAATCACATTAGTTTTGAACCTATTTATACTTACCCTTTTCCCTTAGTTCCTTGCCCTATCGTGGTTTCTGCTACAGTTCCCTTTAGTGCTTGTTGTGTTCAGTTGTGTTTCTCCGTATTTGACCTTGGCTTTGTATTCTGACTTCGTTTTCGCTTTATCCTTGTCTGTACTGTTTGCCGGCTTGCTGATTCCTGTGTACCAGACCCCGGCTAGTTCTCGTTTACGCTGTCTCTTTGTGCCCTTGACCTCGGATCGTTCCTGACTCTGTACTTCTCCTATAACGTCGATTCCGGCCACTCTAAGGTCCGGTAGACGTATCTCTCCTCTGTGCTGTCTTCTGTTTGGCTGGATCCTGCGTGTAGGGGTATATACTCGTTACAGATGGTAGCCTTTGTTCAGCAAAGCCAGGAAGAGATACCACGCAATCTTGCCATTTGCTCCCACAGAATCAGGGAATCCTGGTGGATTAAGAGGACTATATTTCCATTCATAAATGCGAAATTCCCAGATATAACTGGTAGGCATTTGCATAATTTATAAATTTGCTTAGATGGAATATGTTGCTTAAAAAACAATCTTCCCTTAAATTCCATTAGTAATTCATCAAGACAGATGTTCTGGGTAATTTCCAGAACATTTTTCATACAGATGTTTTAACAGGGGACATATTTTGTATGACATATCATACAAGGGGTCCTTTCTAGGAGGGTGCTATAATAAAAATGTTGGAAGTGCTGCAATTGTGAAAAGGGTGTCCCTCACCAAAATTCCTGTAAAAAGAGCGCAAGTCAGGATGGGGTGGTTGTGCAAGTAGGAAAGTATGTGGTTTATGTGGGGTGCCAGATGTTCTTTGTTATTACAGTGGACTAGCTGACAGATACTGACTAGCATATGTGTTTGTTTCTGTAGCCATATTTTCAAACATGTTGTCTATCAGAAACAGGTTACCTAATTTATTTGCTCAAAAACTGGAATGGTGGTTTCCAGGTTTTGCCATAAATGGGGGCATTTCAGGGGCGGTTAAATTTCCAGGTATCCAATTTGCATCAGGGATTGCTGGCCATTCTGTGTGCCTCCTTTTCTATTGTGGTATATATATTATTATACAATATGCCAACTCGTTCCGCAGTACTTTACAATATTATGAAAGGGGGAAATTTATCAGCAAATGAGACAAAAACAAAATGATACAGGAACAATAGGTAGATGAGGACCCTGCTCAAACAAGCTTATGGTCTAGAGGAGTGGAGTATACTGTAAAGACACAATAGGAAGGGCATCAAGGGGGAAAGCAAACAAAAAAGGTGGAAAAGTAAGAGAATTGGAGGTTAGAGTGGAGGGTGGTTCTTTAGGAGAGAGCAAGAGACACATTTGTGATATAGAAGTTACTCTGGGAGGCCATGAGCATTTTTGAAAATATGGGTTTTGAAGGACATCTTAAACAATTGAAGAATAGGGGAGAGTCTAATCTGTCAGCCCACTTGTACTTACCCAGGTGGTCTTCCTAAAAGCCGACACTCCGGTTCCACGGACTGCCGATCCCACATAGCATGAGACTCCGGTAAGCCTCATGGCCGCTGGCCGCTACGTGACGCGGCGAATGCGTGCTGGTGTCATGACATCAGAGGAACTCTAATCAATAGAGCTTAGCACACTTGCACCTTTTGGGGTTGTGGCTATGTTAACCATTCCCACAACCATATAAAATCTCAGTCTGCCCAAGGCACAGTGCCCTGTTGTGGTTCCTAGTGTCACTATAATCCCAATAGTGTGTTCTTTTGTCAGTTTTGTATATGTTGGTATTGACCCAGCTTGCTCTCGACTACTCTGTTTTCTGGCTCCCCTGACTCGGCTTTGTCTCTCATATCTGTGTATTTCTGGCTTTCTTGACCTTGGCTCGTTCTGAAGTTCCTTGTATTTTATTCTATCTATCCGGCCATTCTAAGGACTGGTTTAGGTACCTTCTTATCTGTCTATATTTCTTCTGGTGCAATACGCTACATTATGGGGGTAGGTAGGCTGTTCCAAAGGAAAGAAGATGCCCATGAAAAGTCCCCCAAGCGCGAGTTAGTAGTAAAGGTGTGAGCAGCGGTCATTGTGAAGGCCCCTGGCAGAGCAGAGAGAACAATCTCCTAGGCAGCATCTTGAGTAAGAAAGGGGCAGATGCCAGCAATGTTTTTAAGGTGGAATCGATAGGTTAAAGCAACAGACTAGCTATGAGGTACAAAAGTGAGGACAGGATCAAAGATAGCACCAATACAGTGAGCTTGCAAGGATATACTGATGCAAGTACCACAGGGAAAGCAAAAGAGTAGGATCAGTATTATAAGGAGGAAAAATAAAAAGCTCTGTTTTAAAGAGCTTGAGCTTCAGAAAGCGTGAAGAGATCCAGTAAGAGATTGAAGAAAGGCAAACAGTGTCATGTTATAGGTCAGCGGGGGAGAGATCAGTGGAGAAGAGATATATCAGCATACAGATGGTAGCTGAATCCAAAGACATTAATAGATTTGCCAATAGAGGCAGTAGAAAGAGAGAACAGAAGAAGACCAAGAACAGAGCCTTGGGGAACTCCAACTGAGAGAGGATAAGGGGAGGAGCATCATTTGAAAAGTAGACACTGAATGAATATTGGGAGAGATAGGAGGAAACCCACAAGAATACAGTGTCAGAGACCACGGGATTGAAGAATTTGGAGAAGGAGGACATCATCAGTGTCAAAGGTGGCGGAGAGGTCAAGAAGAATTAGTATGGAGTAGTGGCTTTTGGCTTTAGATGTGATTAGGTAATTTGTAACTTTAGTCAGAACAGTCTCGGTAGAAAGGAGGAAGCAGAAACCAGATTTAGGGGCGCAAGGATAGAGTTGAAATTTAACAAGCAAGCCAAACGGCTAAAGACAAGTCTTTCCAGGAGCTTTGAAGAAAAAGGGAGCAGGGATATGGGACAGTAATTGGAAGAGATAAACGGGTCAAGAGATGGCTTTTTTAGGATGGGTACAACTGTAGCATGTTTAAGGGGAGCAGGGACAATGCCAGAAGAAAGAGAGCCATTGAAGATGTGCATTAATGATGGTACAAGATTAGAGGAGAGAGATCTGATAAGGTGAAAAGGAATGGGGCCAACGATTGGATGAGAGGAGAGAAGACAAAGCAGTACTAAGACCTGGGTAGGTTTGTAAAAGATAGAGAAACTAAAGTATGTGAGTAGATGCAGGAATATCGAAAATCTGCTTTGGAACTTGTCCTGATCTTTGCCTTCAAGGGCACCTGTGCTTGATTTACAACAAGTTCTGTCTGTCACTAACTGTATTGGTATAAAAAGTATCACTGTTACATCAACACAATAGCATGTATCGGTAGAAATTGTAACATAGTATATTTGTACTCTGCTGTAATGCTAGCCAGGAGGAACCCTCGACTAAGCAGTGCTGAAACCTTAATACCTAAATACAACTTGTAGATAGACAACAAATAAATAGTATAACTTATTAAGAAACTTGAACATGAAAATAAACACAAAAATATTGGAGGTCTGCTATGGAACTTGTTCTAATATGTACCTTCAAGGGCAACTATGCTTGATTAGAGACTAATATTAACTGTCACTACCGAGCGGTGGTAAAATAACTGGGGTAAATAAATGAATTAAGAGTATCAGAGGACAGCTCTGGAAACGTCCTAATCTGTGCCTTCAAGGGCACTTGTGTTAGATTCCAAGCTATTACTAGCTTTCACTACAGAGCAGTTTATAGATATCTAACAAATGTCCTGAGTTGGATAAAAAAAATCTACGTCCGTTTCGATCAAAGTAAATATAGGTGATGTGAACAGAATATCTTAATCTTGTATTCTGGTGACAAGCTTACCACAGGAATATATGGAGTGGCTCCGTATTTTCCCGTGGTTAGCTTTCCGCCAGAATCCCATGCTTGCCGCACATCCCATGTGTTCCTTTAGGAGTTAATAAGCATGTAAGGTTGTATATAAAAAATACCCTTTCCATCTCATTAGAGATATCTTTGCCAGAAGCTCAAGGAAGCAAGGTGAAAGATTAGTGTAGGACCCACATGAGAGGTTTGCCTTGACGTGGCAAAGTCTCTCATGGCCATTGGAGAAACTAAATAACCTCCATTTGTTTAAATATGCATAGGGATTTTGAAAGAGCATAGGTAACTTTGGTAAAGTTTTTACTGTATGTATTGGGGCTGATGTGTACTATGGTCATTGCTTCCGCCCAGGAGTGTTTTTTTTGTATCCATAAATTATTATATCAACAGCTACACAAAAAATAGCTTTTGTGTCATACAGCCATGTTACAGTGCTGACAACAATCCCATGTGTTCCTCATTAAGGGTTAATAAGTATGTAGGGTTTTGAAAAAATACCACTCTGTCTCATTAGAGATTTTTTTTGCCTGATGCTGAATCAAGCAAGGTGAATTATTAGTGTAGGACCCACCTATGAGGTAAACCTTGACGTGGCAGGTGGGCTTACATCTAATAGCCATTGGAGTGGAACTAAAAACCTCAATTTATTTAAATATGCATAACGATTTGGAATAGTGTGCAAGTAACTTTTTTTTCTTTGTTTTTTATTGTATGTATTAAGGCTGATGTGTACTATGGTGGGAGTCTAAGCACAGGACTTATTTTTGCATAACTGTTGATATAATTATTTATGAATTCAATCCTCACATACAGTAACTCCCTTACTGTAGAGTGTTTGCCTTGAAGTGGAAGGTGGGCTTACATCGAAAGGCCTATGGAATGGTCCTAAAAACCTACATTTAGTTATATATGCATAGGGATTTGGAATAGTACGCAAGTAACTTTACTCGTAGGGTTAAATCGGGACACAAAAAGTATCCTCTGATGATCCTTCAACATTTTCGTTTTGAATTTTAGGAGGGAGCCTTTCTATCCTAAAGACTTTGTCCTTCTCAGAATCAAGTAATGTGGTGGGATAGCCACAAATATTACATTTAAAGGTAATCTCCTCAAGGTGCTGTAGACATTTGTCTGGCGCTGGGACATTCCTTGCTACTCAGATAAATTGAATACATGGTAGGTGTGGTGAAACTAGCCTCGCCACTGTCCACTGGAGGAGCCTGGTTGCTCGCCTGCTCCCTTTAGACTATGGCCCGGCAGTTAAAACCTTTTATTTTCCTGCAGAAAAGCGTATTTGTGCCTTTCTGCGGACTGTTAAAGCCATGCTACCCCAGATAGCTATGCCATAAAGCCCAGCCGTATACTGAAAGACTGTAGGAAAGACTTTGGCTCCATGGCGATTGAACTGTATGTATGTGATCTGAGCGCCATCCGGTAATAATGTGCGCTCAGATCTAAGTTATCTGGGGATAGGTAGAATGTGTATGTTCTATGTGATAAATGTAACAGTATGTCATTTTATGTATTTTATTGTCCTTTGTCTGCCATGTGGCTAATGGAGTTTTGCCTCTGTCCTTGGAGATAATTGGATTACATCCCAATTACCTCCAGGACAGAGAGGATGGATTGTGATGCATTGTGGGAGTGTTTAAAGGTGTATGTCTGTGATTGGTCAATGTCCAATATTTTTCCCAGTTTCCCATCTGGTCCCCTAGGGGAGTGTCCACCAGGTGGGAGACCTGCATAAAAGCCAGGCAGGTAGCCCCAGTAAATCAGTTCCTGCTTGACCCTCAAAACGAAGTGTCGTCTCGTTCTTGGGGTAATTGGATTGTATGCTGATTGCCAGGAGTGTAAGCTGATTGTATGCTTTTCCTGTTCTGCTGTTTCCAGTATTCGTGTGTTTCCTGTTCGAGATTTGGTGAATTTGTGTAGTTTGCCGTTCGGGAGATTGGTGCTTTCAGTAGCTGTCTGTGCATCTGGAAAGGGGAATATCGCCTAAACGGTTTTTAACCTCTTGTGTGCAAAACGGTCCGTTACAGTAGGGACTAAATAATTCCTCAAGGGTGAAAACTGTTGTACTCCAGTATACTATTCCTATCTGTGGGCTGGGAATACATGTCTGTGGAGAAACCCATTCCCTCACATGTGATTTTATAGGTCCAGAAACGTGATCGCAGTTTCACTGCTCTCCATAGTGGACTGGATCTTTGTACACACTATATTCATGTCTGCAAAGAAGGTCCCTAGTTCTTCCTTGGTGCAATACCAAATTCCAAATATGTCATCAATGAATCTCCACCAGACACATGCATGTGCAAGAAACAAATCATGTACATAAATGTATCCAGTTTTGAAATCATCCATAAAAAGATTGGTATACAATAGGGCTATATAAGTGCCCATCTTTTTGCCTCTCAACCACTTGTAATAGTCATATATAAGTACGAGCAAAGGAGAAGGGAGGATCGGAGGTAAACAATAGTAAACACAAGCCTAACCTTTCCAAGATAGAAAGCAACCCATTAGAATATAGTTAAAACATAACCTGTATTAAATAAAGTATAAAGCCTAATGTATCAAGGTATATCTAATGTAACAGTAATATAGACTTAAGCAAGAAAATACAACAAATCCCCTATTAATGGAAAAAAAAATGGAAACAAAAAAGGAAAGGATAATAGGTCAAATATCTAACAGTAACAACTTTGCCAACCAAAAAGTTCTAAGTCAGCTGCTAAAGTTGGATAATATCCTAGAAAAAAGGAGGGAGATGAAACAAAAAATAACTAAAAATAAATAGATAAAGACTAATGTAGCTGTTAGAATAACAATATTGGAGGGAAGGTGTACTGCTTGTAATTGTAACAGACAGAAAGTCAAATAACTACAGAGTAGAAGGAGGGAAAAGAAATAAACAGCGATAAGGATAGGAAAAACCTACAAAGAGAATTTCACTATCACCTAATATGCCTTCGTGGGAAGCCTTTGAAAAATCTAAATCCTCTGGTCCAGCCAAAATCAGAGAACCCGTAGGTAATTAACATAAAGAAAAAAACCCTCCCCACACACTAACAGCTACCCGATAATTAATTAAATAAAGTCATACTAAAATCATAGAGTGGTGGCTATCTACTGATTCAAATTATGCTGCAGCATCATCCCTTATCTCATTGAGAGCGCGTTTCGACAAATAATGGCTCTTCCAGGGGAAACAAGCCATTGATACTGAAGGTTTAAATCTCCCGCCTCTGTCTCCGGTTGGATGAGGATTCCACCAACTGGACAGAAGGGCAAAGGTGACATGAGGGAAGTTATTAACCAATTATGATATAAATAATCTCAAGACACTGAAATAATTGAATAAATCATAATTTTCATAGTGAAAGAAAGAATTCAAAGGATAATACTTGTATACCTCTTATTAATTTGATGTACCCTTAGGTGATAATATACCGAATATAGAGGAGAAAATATTAGAATACCGAGTGTATTTATGGTACTACTTTTTTATAGTAGTAAGTTCTTTATACTCACTGATGTCGAAAAAAGGGTAAAGCGTCTTTGCCTTGATGATACAAATGTTTGAAAAGATTCATAATAGCTAAATCTTATATATTGTATACCTCTTAGTAAAAGTTGAGATATGAGATAAATTCAGCGTATTTTAGAAAACTGACCTATATTATATATAGAAACAAAGAAACATAGAATGTGACGGCAGATAAGAACCATTCGGCCCATCTAGTCTGCCCAATTTTCTAAATACATTTATTAGTCCCTGGCCTTATCTTACAGTTAGGATGGCCTTATGCCTATCCCACGCATGCTTAAACTCCTTTACTGTGTTAACCTCTACCACTTCAGCTGAACAGGCTAGTTGCAGAAGAAAGGGTTACTATCAATTCTGCTTATATGTAGCCTCCATTATTGTAAAAAACAAAGAAAAAAAGTTACCTGTGCTCTCTCCTTAATCCCTATGTATATTTAGACAAATGGAGCTCATTTAGTTACTCCAATGGCGATTGGAGGGAATGCCCATCTGCCGACGTCAAGGCAGACCCCCTAAGCGAGTCCTACACTGACCCTTCAGCCTGCTTCCTTGAGCTTCTGTCAAAGATATCTCTAATGAGACAGAAAGGGGTATTTTTTTATATACACCCCTATATACTTATTAACCCTTATTAGGGAACACATGGGATGGGTGACAGCATTGTAACAAGGCTGTGTGATACAAACAGTGAATACAAATATAAAAAGATAAGTCCTGCGCTCACTCCCATCACTACTGGGCGACAGCAATGACTACAGTACACATCAGCCCATGTGGTTCCTATTAAGGGTTAATAAGTATATAGGGGTGTATATAAAAAAATACCCCTCTCTGTCTCATTAGAACAAATATAAATGCTAGTGTGTTTGTGACTAAGTGTTTGTGACTAAGTGGCTACTATAAAAGACTGGACATACCCCATATTGAATACCCTGGGTTGTCTACTTTAAAAAAAAAAAAAGTACATGTGAGGTGTAATTCAGAGATTTATGACAGATAACAGTGTTTTTTGGCAGTTGTAGATGCATAACAGATTTTGAGGGTCAAAGTTAGAAGTATACATTTTTAATTTTTTCATCCTATTTTATACTTTTTTTATAGTAAATTATATAATATGATGAAAATAATGGTATTTAAAAAAAAACATTTAATGGCGAGAAAATATTATATATAATATGTGTGGGTACAGTAATTGAGTAAGTGGAAAATTACAGCTAAACACAAACACAGCAGAAATGTAAAAACAGCCCTGGTCCTTAATGGGTTCTTTTTTTTTTTTAATTCTTTTTTTTTGGTGCATAGAATGAAAAATACAAACAATCTGGCAATGCCCCAACAGCTGTTGCCAGCAGATTACATAGTTACATAGTTAGATAGCTGAAAAGAGACTTGCGTCCATCAAGTTCAGCCTTCCTCACACCTGTTTTTTGCTGTTGATCCAAAAGAAAAGAAAAAAAAAAAAAAAAAAAAAGAAAAAAACCCAGTTTGAAGCACAATTTTGGTTTAACATAGATCAGTATTAGTTAGGCATGAGTAGCAATGCACATTTTGTTTTTTAACCCCTTAAGGACCAAACTTCTGGAATAAAAGGGAATCATGACATGTCACACGTCACGTGTCCTTAAGGGGTTAAAGTAGCGTAAAAAATTAGATTCCAGTATGTATTTCTGTATGCTTAAATAAATTTAACCACCAGGGGGCAGCAGAGCGCTAGGTTTTTCGAATCGTCCTCTCATGCTAGCGCAGGCATTGTAACGTTTCATAATTGCTCTCTATGGGGAACCACAGAAGGAGAGTCAGCTGCAGTATGCCCACATCGTTTGTGAAAGGTAAGGTGCTGCAAACACAGGGTATGCAGTAGTCTACAACTACTTTGGGCATATATGAATAGCTACCGCTTGATCATCCCTGCCTCTGTGTTGAGTCGGTCAGTGTCCTTGCTGTGTTCAGGTCCCTTGACAGGGAGGTGTTTAGTCTCTTGTATCTGCTAGTGGCAGCCTCAAGTATATGAAAGAGGGAGCTTGTGACACGTCAGGGTTAGAGTCCTGATTTGGTTCCCTCAGATCTGCCGGTGACCATGGTGAGACGTTGACTCAGGTAGTGCAGGCGTGTGCCTGCCTTGCATTCTGATCGTTTCCTCAGAGTGTGTCTCTGTGATGCTTATTCTGCCGCTGGTGATGGATGCGGAGGCCATTTTGTTTTTGTCATGCGGTCCCAAGTTGCTCGGTTTGTCGCTCGGGCTTCATAGGTGGTTGCTGCTTCCCCAGTGGGGTCCGGGATAACCCCCCCCCCCGGCCCACAGGGGAGGGGGGGTGAACGGGGCCCTCGCTAAGTGTGTGGGAGGTCCCGCCGGACTTAGCACGGGAGACCGGCTGCATCTCCCGCCAGAGCCTCACGACAGGCCGCATTCCCAGCCATCATCCTCGCCAGCAGGACGGGGGTCAGTATTCACTCTTAAAGTTGTGCTCGGGTCCCCCCTCGCTTTCTTGTAGTAGCTGTGCGGTTATTCAGGAGCTATAAGATTGTTTTGAGCTGGATATTGGGGATCCATTGAGGAGCCGAGGTGCCCCCCCCCTAATGGGTTCTTAAAGATGTTTTATCATAATGATTATCAATATATCTTTGACATCGGCAAAATAAATATTTGTTATGTGTTCCCTATTTAGTATGCATTATCATGGAATTTGATAGCACATCTCTGACATCGGCAATTTAATACAGCTTAAATTATTAATACAACAATAAAAGTAGCTTATATATCTTCAGTTAGAAGCACACCATACCACCGATTCAGCCAGCATTTTGTATCACATCTTTATAATACTACATTAAATTGAATAGCATTTTTAATTAATGTATTACCTGTTGATCTGCATAATGGTGCATAATATATATATAGACACACACACACAAGGGCAACTAATGGATACTATATGATTGATACAACTTAGCTAGCAAACTTTACAATAACGGAGGATACATATAAGCAGAATTGATAGTTACTAATAAACAATAGTAAGAAGAGCACTGAGGGACCAGACAAGCTGGAACCACGACAGGGCAATGTCTCATTGCAAATGAGTCTCTTTTATACCTTGGTTCCTTAATTGATGACCACGCCCCCAAAACTTCCTGATTCGAAGTCTTTGGCGGTTCGTGACGTCATTGACGTCATGACGTCGGCTACCGAGCGCCGCGTCATAGAAGGAGGCGGGGCTATCACGGCCGGCGTGTAAACAGCCGAAATGACTGAAAGAATCAGGTGCACATGCCCCATCCCAAGGGACAATGTCCAGATGCCTGACCTCCTCTGAGGCAGACACAACAGGTACCATGACAGTATGAAAATGGATTCAATTCCTTATTTTTTTTCCCCCTTTGGTTGCAATTCCTAAATGTTTCATACAATATTTTTGTTCAACCTCTTGAATTAAAGCTGAAGGTCTGTACTTCAATTGCATTTTGGTTGTTTCAAATCCATTGTGGTGGCATACAGAGACAAAATTATGGAAAATGTATTAGTATCCAAATATTTCCGGATCTAACTGTACATAAGATAAATTAAGATAATGTTCTCACATATTATGGAACCTATATGGTAGCTTCTACTGTATAGAGTTTTTAATTAAAAGATCATCTATAATTTTCACTTTTATCTTCAGTACAGCTCCTTAACTTTTTAAGTGGCTTGTATCCCATTTTAAAATATAAATATATAAATATATTTGAATTTTACATTTTAATTACATAATAAAGAAAAATCCCCAACCAGTAAAGTATAGTTTCTGTTTTCATATTAGTAGTTTGTAGATTTTCCCACAGCGTATTATTTTTTTTTTTTATCTCACGGGTTTTTCAAAAGTTAGGAAAGTGTTGCAATTGAATTATGCAACATATAATGTTGTTTTTAGAAAAAAACATAACTTTACATATAAAAATAGTTTATTTTATTGAACTAAAGGACCACTATAGCCACCCAGACCACTTCACCTTAATGAAGTGGTCTGGGTGCCAGGTCCCCCAGGTTTTAACCCTTCAGATGTAAACATAGAAGTTTCAGAGAAACTGCTATGTTTACACTGCAGGGTTAATCCAGCCTTTAGTGGCGCTAGAGGCGCTTCCCCAACGCTCAATGCGAAAATCGCATTGAGCACGCAGAACGTCCATAGGATTGAGAATGGCTTTCCTATGGGCATTTTTAATGCACGCAAGGCTCTGGCCGCGCATGAAGATTCAGCTCCACTCGGGAGCTGGCGTCTATGGGAGAGGAGAGGTCACCAGCGCCGAGGGAGCCCGGTGCTGGATAAAGGTAAGTGGCTGAAGGGGTTTTAACCCCGTCAGCCCAGCTGGAGGGAGGCTCTGAGGGAGGGGGGACCCTAAGGATTATATAGTCCAAACTGACACTAAAGTAATCCTTTAAAATTTGTAATTTGCCTACACACAATTGAACCTAACTTGAGATTTCACAGGCCAGCTAAAAGAATCAATATCTTCTCATAAAATTATATTTTTGGGTTTGTTAATAGTAATATAGAAATGTTACATTTACAGACAGGCACAGTTCCTAAGCTGTAAATATCTATAGTAAGAGAGTGGAGCCAGCTTCTTAAAATACACTATAGTCACCACAACAACTACAGCTTATTGTATTTGTTCTGGTGAGTATAATCATTCCCTTCAGGCTTTTTGCAGTATACACTGTGTTTTCATAGAAAATGCACTGTTTACATTACAACCTAAGGATACCTCCACTGGCCACTCCTCATATGGCTACTAGAGGTGCTTCCTGGGGCAGGGCTGCACAGTGTGCAGCCCTGTCATTCCGTGTTTCCACCCTCTGCATGCAGACACTGAACTTTTCTCATATAGCTGCATTGATTCAATGCATTTATATGAGGAATGCTGATTTGCCAGATCTGTGTTTATCTTGTGCTGGTTCTGACTCTGACCTGCCTCCTTGACAGTCTCATCCAATACAATGCTTTCCTATAGAAAAACATTATGGTTGGCTTTAATAGACACTTCTGATGATGTCAGCCAAGCAGACCAATCATAGGCAGAGCCAGCAGCAGCAGAGTGGAATCAATGTAAGATTAGGAAGGTAACGGGGGATGGTAGTGGACTAGATGGTGGTTTTAACACGATAGGGTCAGGAATACATGTTTATGTTCTTTTAAGTTCTGAGGAGAGAACTATAGAACCATCCTGGTATAACTGATGCAACCTCCAAAGGGCGACATTCTCTAGTCCACCAATGTCCCTAGGAAACATGCCCTGTGGTAAATCTTTTCTGTAAGGAAATGAGTCATGGAGAAGGCAAGAGAAACCCTATCTAATCACATTTAAAATTGCCACTTATAAAATTGGAGCAAATCAGAAGCCATGATGCAAGCTTCCAAATCTAGCCACCTACATTCCTCAGCAGTTGATTGCCAAAGGGCCAGTTATGCCAGTTGGGCAGACCAATAATACAAAAGAAGATTTAAGAGCATTAGCTCCCCCCCGCCCCTCACCATGGGAAGGTACAAAACCTTTCTATAAATCTTGTGCCTCCTGTTGCCCCAAATAAAGTATACATGGAACTCTGCAAATGATCTAAGTCACTTCTCAGAATAAATGCAAGGACAAGAAGAGAAAAAGGATACAAGGAAATAAATAAATTCTAACAGAGTTTTTTCAATGTAGCAGGGAATAAGGACACAAACTTAAGAGGAGGACTTCCAAGGTGGTATTTTCGGAGATACTTCCTGCAACATGTGCTACAGTGGGAAGACAGCAGTAGATTACTGAGGTTAATGCAGTGTCAGAACTAATGCAGAGAGGGCCCTGGTGCAAGAAAGATTTCTGAGACCCTCTAGCGCAAGAATGTTAGAGTGTCATTTAGGGATTGGATTAGATGTGTGTATTTTTAGTACATTTTTTAGAGGGATTGGCAAATTGATTAAAGCTATATTTCTAAAAAAATTAGCAACAAAGATATTAAAGGGACACTATAGTCACCTGAACAACTTTAGCTTAATGAAGCAGTTTTGGTGTATAGAACATGCCCCTGCAGCCTCACTGCTCAATCCTCCTAATGCCATTTAGGAGTTAAATCCCTTTGTTTATGAACCCTAGTCACACCTCCCTGCATGTGACTTGCACAGCCTTCCAAAAACATTTCCTGTAAAGAGAGCCCTATTTAGGCTTTCTTTATTGCAAGTTCTGTTTAATTAAGATGTTTTTTTTTATCCCCTGCTATGTTAATAGCTTGCTAGACCCTGCAAGAGCCTCCTGTATGTGATTAAAGTTCAATTTAGAGATTGAGATACAATTATTTAAGGTAAATTACATCTGTTTGAAAGTGAAACCAGTTTTTTTTTTCGTGCAGGCTGTGTCAATCATAGCCAGGGGAGGTGTAGCTAGGGCTGCATAAACAGAAAATAAAGTGATTTAACTCCTAAATGACAGTGAATTGAGAAGCGATATTGCAAGGGAATGATATACACTAAAGTTGCTTTATTTAGCTAAAGTAATTTAGGTGACTATAGTGTTCCTTTAAGTATAAAGTTAATTTAGTAAGGTAGATGTTATTTCATTATGCACTTTTTTTTTTCTACTAATGCAAATGCCATAATGCTACTAACATTGTGTTTGAAGCTGGTTGATATTGTTGTGACAAGCATTTTTTCAAACTTAGGACTTGTCTCTCATTTGGTCCAATAATTATAAAACTACCTTGATTAAGGCATACATAGGGGTATTGATGTACTGAATACAATTTGGCGTGTGGGGTAAAAAGTTGGATGTGTCAGTTTAACCCCTTAAGGACACATGACATGTGTGACATGTCATGATTCCCTTTTATTCCAGAAGGTTGGTCCTTAAGGGGTTAAAATAAGTTAAAGTCAAAATGTTGTTAAACAAAGTCATCAACTATACAAAATTATTATGGGGGGCTTGTCTTCCCATATCCTTCTTATGACAGCTATGATACAATAAATTGGTTAAAGGAAAACTATAGTCACAAGAACAACTACAGCTTAATGTAGGCATTCTGGTGTTTACTGCCTTTCCTTGCAGGAATTTTAATATACACATTACTTTTTTAGAAAAAAGACTCAGACACCTACTAGAGGTGCTTCTTGGGTCCTGGAGGCACTGAGCATTCCTCATAGAGATGCACTGATTCAAGGCATCTTTATGAAGAGTTCTGATTGGCGCAGAGCAGCATTTTGCAGCATATGTGCAATAGCCTCCAAATTCTTTCCTATGGAGAAACATTGGATTGGCTGAGATCATCAAGTTTAATGAGCCAGCCATTATGAGACCTGAGCAGCGCTGGAAAAAAGAGGTGTAAAACACCTTTTTAACAGGGGACAAGGGAGCCAGCCACCTAAATGGCTCTATTATTCCTGTATGTTTGTATTCATGACTATATAGTGTTCCTTTAATAGTTTTTCTTACATAGTGGTTATAGTATGATGAGATTTTAAAACCCAGACAATGCATGATTTATAACATCCACATTTTTCCACACTGAGTTGACACATTTCCTTTTTTTTTTTTAAACTTCCCTATTTTTGTTTAAAACCTTCTACGCACGCAAAACCTCAAACAAATGACTTGAATATGTTAAGTGTCAGGCTCCTTTCTTGAATGGATATACTAAACCCTTTCCTGTTTATAGAATATTAATCAAGATTAATCAAAGAACTTCAGAAGAGGATTTCTTTAAAATGTGACACAGAATTCAAAGCTGGATTGATTTATTAGATATGGCTACTTTCGATTTGGTTTGGTTTGCTAGCGTAATGGAGGATTGAGCAGATATGAAAATGAAGGTTGGTGATTTATAATTTCTGCTTATTTAATTTTTGTAGTTTTTTTCTAATTGTGCTAGACTACAGTAACATTTTAGTTGTATAATTACAGTTGTGCTAGATTAGAGTAACAGGTAGGGTTTCATGTGCATTTTTATAATTGTTTTTGTATTTTGAAGACAAAACCATTTAGGTTTATTTCACGTTTATATTTTACTGTATCACTCAGAAATATATCCAAAATATATTGATGCAACAGTTACACTGTTAAATCACTGTTATTAAACTTATGTAGCTTAGCATGAATACAACTCGTAGGAAAAAGACATGAAAAGTTAAATATTTGTTCTGTATAATAATATGAAACAGTGGGAGCATTATATTGTAAATAGTTAAAAAAAAAAAAAAAAAGTGCAAATATCTCTCAATTAAACATTTTTCATTTAGCCATGTAGTCTAGGCGTTTAATAAAGGAAAGAAAACCTTTGGATGGGTTCTACCAGTTTATTATTTATTTATTTTTAACTAATTTTAACTTATTTTATGATGTGATTGAATTCTTGAAGTAATGTCCAAACATATCAGTGAAAGTTTTTTCATCAGATTGCAATCTATTCATGTATTTATATAGTTAAAGACATAATAGTTAATATCATGAAAACATACTGCAAATATGTTCAAATACAACATTCTAAAAGTTATTTTGTATTTATGCAGGTACAAAGTGTAGCAACATCCAGAAAAATCAAAGTACCATTGATATTATCTCTATCTATAATTCAGGTATATTTCACTTTAGAAGACATTAATTGTAAGTAAACAAAACTTTTTTCTCAAAAATGATTCACTTTATATGTCAATTCAGATAGAATGGTCTATTGTATTTGCTGTGATTTAGCTACTTAGCAGAATCAAAGTACCATTATATCCTAATAATGATTCATGAGAACTTTTAATATGCCCTATATATTACTGGTTTTGTTAGGTGAGTCTGCATTTCAAGAGCTAATCAAGTACAAGTGAATTTTACAAAAAAATGTATTGGCCTCAATATCAGCTTTGCCTCTAGTAAGATAATCACTGTCGTGGACGGCCCCCGAGGGTCACTCAATGTTAGAATCTCTGCATTGACTTTGAAAACAATAAGAAACAAAAATTAGGTTCTACTGATATTTAATAGTTAAACATATTCAAAATGCTTGAAAATAATGAAAAACACTATTTATGGTGATTTCATGAATTTTGTCATTTTGGACTCTTTCAGTCTGAATATTATTTTAACTTTAGATTAAAATCATGGAAGGGTTTCCAAAGACAGTTTTTATGTTTCTTTGTTGTACTAATCTCTACATGGAAACCTGTGGTGCTCATTTTGTAAACGGTAGATATATGGTAATGACTCACATCTGGGGCAGCCTGTCACAACTGAGATATATCAACAACATCTCAGATCACCCAGAGGATAGTACCCGTGTAAATCATAAGACTGACATATTGTCAGGAGTGCTGGAGTCCTACCTAGCTAGTTCAACATTCTATCAGATTACGCAAGCTCTCCTTTTATTTATGCTTGAATTCACATCTGAATTCACGTCTGAATTATATATCTGTTGGACTTTATCTGGGACGCTCTGATGACATCGCGGACTGGGCTGTTACATTTTTTCAACCGCCCGCACGTCATCTTGCTCTGTAAGATAACTTTAGCCAATCGGAGACTAGTCCCACCTATTTAAACTCTCCTTATTGCGTATTGTTAGCCCAATGGCGCATTCTTGTAATCCTCTGTTATTCAGTTATTGACCCATCGGCATTGTTTATAGTTTATTCTGACCTCTGTGCTTCCTTAGCTTGACAAGTTTCAAATTATCCTGATTTCTTCTGTCCTTGACCTTGGTTATTGCTTTGACTACTGTATTCCGTTAAGGTCCGGTACATGGATTGTTTCTCCATTATTGTGTACTGGGTTTGTGTCTTTTGGTTCTTACACTATCCTGACACATATGCATATGCATTTGTATTCTCCAAAATCTATTTCCCTACCCAACCTACTCCCCCTAACCCTAATATCAAATAAAGGGGGCAATCAAACTAATAAATGTAAAAAAAAAAACCTCATGCTTACCATCAGATGTCTTGATAGTTTTCTAAATTATTTTTCAGTCTTAAAAAGGCCAAAATGAATCCATAATCATGCAGAGCCAAAACATTTTTGCAAAAAAAGATAAAAAAATATTCCATGGGAGCACCATAGGGGTTCTGCTCAGAATTAGCTTACAAAAAGGGATAATCCCTTACAAGGTCAAGGGACCTTGCTATGCAAGCTCAGAGTACTCTGGTTGATTGGCTTACAAGCCAACCAATCGCTTTACTGCCCCTGGCTAGGCCCAGAAGGTGTGATTAGCATGTCACCCATTTAAAAAAAAATAAAAATAGCTCACGGCCACAGCTACCATCCATGGACTGTTGGAAGACAATGCAGCAGTGTTAAGTGATACCACTTTAAGTAGTAATTGCATACTGCAATTTAGATTCTTCCATTTGGACCTTGTAAATACCAAATTAACTTAAGATAATTATACACGTAGAGTCGTCATTGAATTTCAAACTAAGGCCTTGATTATGTTCGCACCAATACATCATATCAACTCATGATAAAACTTTCATCAGTTCAGCTCAATTTAAATCCTAAGGTTAAAAGTTCACCGGAAGCCAATAAAAATCAGTCTGAATATCAAGTTCCATATCTATATTTTTTAATGTAAAATATCCGATTCCATGATTCACTGCGTTTTATTGAAGACATAATTCTCAATAAATAGGTTTAAAAAAGCCAACAGCATACATTGTTTGTAATCTAAAAACTACTACAGCACTCATAACCAGTGATAAAGTTAAAAAAAAAAAGGCCTGTGGAAGTCAATATGACCCTCACATTAGTAGAGGGAGATTCATTACCTCCCATATGCCCCCACTTGTCTTGCAGTGAATAGACAAATGTCATCTAAAGAGCAGCTGGGTGGTTGCCCAGTCACCTTTAACATACTGGGGGGACCTGGCACAGGACCCCCTGTGCTTCCCCTCATGGTCATCCGGTAGGGGCTGTAAACTAAAATTTGTGGAGTGAACAGATCACTGTCCACCCCTACAATTAAATAATAAATATGGGAGGACATATTGTACTCTGTGAGCCCCCGGCTTTGACTAGTGTGTGGTGGCTATTAAATAAAGTAAGCGCTCAGCCCCCACCCATTGGGAGAAGGTGGGGGCTAGTATTTAAATATTAACATAGGGGAAACAAAATCGGCTCTTTTTTCAATGCCAATTATGAGATGCCAAATTAGATTATAATATATTGGGATTTCTTTTTAAAATAGGAAGATTACAATGATTGTAATCTTTTTTCCTTTGCTATCTTGTGTTAAAAAATGGGGAGCAGGAGCCATTTAAAAAAAATGGGGAGCAGGAGCCATTTTAAGTTTAAACTATGGGATTTATCGAAAAATGAAAGGAAAATGTCAGTGTTCAAATTACCACCCACTCACCCCACTAGTTACAGTCAAATTGTGTTGAAAAATCCTGCTTGTAAATATAGCTTGTTTGCTGCTTTTTTATTCCAATATTGGTCAGTGGTTACTTGATCTGAGTGAATAAAATTAGAAAGTGCTTCACACTGGGGTTTTGCCTTCTACTTGAAGCAAATCTGATGTGAGAAAAGCTGAGTTTGATGTACGCAAGTAATATTTCAGCCTTTATAACTATGTATTTGCCCCCACTAAGAAAAACAACTAAGAAAAAAAAGAAACAAGCCTTATCTATTCCATCCTTTTTTTCTGGTGCCAGATACAATACCGTGAACCATGAGCCAAAACGTGCATGTTTGGGCTTGTGCAAATAGGTTCCTCCTGGTATTCTGACATGAAGTGGTTCAGAAAATGGAATTTCGTCCATTCACTTGGGCCAAGTCTACCAGAAATCGTTTAAATAGGTTATCATAGTCAAGAGCACATGATACAATTAAGGATTAGACTATTCCTATTTCCCAATAAGGACACCCTCAGGGAGACAGGATGTAGATCATGAAAATAGGCCAATATTTTTTTTTTTTTTTTTAATATGACTTTTGAATCAACAATTTAATTTCAAATTCTTCATCATCATTGATGAGAATAGGAAATGGTTTTGTTGGATATCTGGATGGATTTAACTTATCCATAGGTTTACAACAATTATATATGAAAGATCCCAGATTTTTTAGATTAAATTTAATATGGACTGATAATGGTATCAACACATTTTTTTAGAGGGCCGAGAAAGATTTACTTTTCTTGTATAAAGTAGAGCTTTACCTTCCACTTTATATTTGGAACTAGGATTTTGATATAAATCAGCAAACATTTATACTATTTTTCGATGTGGGTCAAAGTTTCCTTTATCAAGGACAAATTGTCCTGGATATAGTTTTTAAAAGGACTAAACCTGAGGATAGGGAGACTTTGTTATATCTGGTGGAAGAAATGATGTGTGAATAAAATATCATCTTTGAAAAATTATATTTTTTGCAAGCTACAAGGATGTCAATCCCACAAACAAATATGGTTCAAGTTCCATAACATAAATGGTGGGTGACAAACAGCACACCTGAAGATTACCATTGGTTGGTTATGGGCAGGAGTGTGGATAGCTAGCTTTTGTAAAAGTCTTTGAAAGCCCAACGCTATGTCCAAAAACACATTTTTGAAGCGTGTGGGTCATGTATTGCCAATTTAAAAGAGGACACGTGGGATCCTATTTCTATGAACAGCCTTTAAATCTAGAACATGTCTCATATTATGAGACACTGGTTTGTGAGGGACAAAGTCAGTTTTTTCCCGTGAAAATAAGTTAGGTAAAGAGGATTTAATCTTGTTGGCTAAAATCTTTGCATAGATCTTAATGTCAGCATTCAAAATGGAGATTGCATAAAAGTTTTCACAAGAAGTGGGTGATTTATCTTGTTTTGGAATAGCTATTATATTAGTTGCTAGCATCTTCCCTTGTATATTATTTTTTTTTAAATGAGCTGTAGAGAGCAATATGACGAGGAACCAAGAGATTGGAATAGGTACTCTAATACTAGTTAGAAAGGCCACTAGGCTTTTAGACAGGGGCGTACCTAGAGCATTTGGCACCCGGGGCGCATCCTGTGTTTGGCACCCTTCCCCCTTGCCCACTTTAAAATGTAAATAACACCCACAATATTTGTAAAAATATTTTCATTTTTAAAATTTGCCCAAATGTGTAAAAGTTTTTTTTTTTAAATCCTTTCCTGTGCCCTTCTAGAAAACCCCCGTCCTGCCCCCGTACTACAAAACCCCTGCACCCCCTTCCACAAATCCCCTGCTCAGTCACCCTTATACAAAATCGCTGCCCCCCTTCTAAAAAAACCCTGCACATCCCTTCCATAAACCTCCTGCACCCCATTCTCAAAAAACCTTACCTCTCCCTCTAAAGCCCCTGTTCATTCCCTTACAATAGAATTTCTTTTTTTTTATACAACAATATTAGCAACAGTCTTCAGAGTCCAGTCCCAGACACATAGTTACTCGCACACAGTCACACACACAGTTACAGGCAGACAGTCACACACAGTTACAGGCAGACTGTCACACAAATAGTTACAGGCAGTCACACATACAATTACAGGCAGTCTCACACATGCAGACAGTCACACACACACAGTTACAGGCAGGCAGTGACACACACAGTCACAGACAGACAGTCACACACACAGTTACAGGCAGACAGTCACACACACACACAGTTACAGGCAGACAGTCACACACACAGTTACAGGCAGACAAACACACACACACACACGGTAACAGGCAGACAGTCACACACACAGTTACAGGCAGACAAACACACACACACACACACACACACAGTCATGGGCAGACAGTCACACACACAGTTACAGGCAGACAAACACACACACACACACACACAGTTACAGGCAGACAGTCACACACACAGTTACAGGCAGACAAACACACACACACACACACACGGTAACAGGCAGACAGTCACACACACACACACACACACACACACACACACACAGTCACGGGCAGACAGTCACACACACAGTTACAGGCAGACAGTCACACATACAATTACAGGCAGACAGTCAAACACATACACAGAGAATCACAGGCAGCCAGTCACACACACTCACACTCACACTCACACTCACACACAAACACACACACAGCTACAGACAGACAGTCATACACAGAGAGTCACAGGAAGACAGTCAGACACAGAGTTACAGGCAGACAGGATATAAAGTAAGCGCTCAGCCCCCACCCATTGGGAGAAGGTGGGGGCTAGTATTTAAATATTAACATAGGGGAAACAAAATCGGCTCTTTTTTCAATGCCAATTATGAGATGCCAAATTAGATTATAATATATTGGGATTTCTTTTTAAAATAGAAAGATTACAATGATTGTAATCTTTTTTCCTTTGCTATCTTGTGTTAAAAAATGGGGAGCAGGAGCCATTTAAAAAAAAATGGGGAGCAGGAGCCATTTTAAGTTTAAACTATGGGATTTATCGAAAAATGAAAGGAAAATGTCAGTGTTCAAATTACCACCCACTCACCCCACTAGTTACAGTCAAATTGTGTTGAAAAATCCTGCTTGTAAATATAGATTGTTTGCTGCTTTTTTATTCCAATATTGGTCAGTGGTTACTTGATCTGAGTGAATAAAATTAGAAAGTGCTTCACACTGGGGTTTTGCCTTCTACTTGAAGCAAATCTGATGTGAGAAAAGCTGAGTTTGATGTACGCAAGTAATATTTCAG
This sequence comes from Pelobates fuscus, assembly GCF_036172605.1. Lineage (NCBI taxonomy): Eukaryota > Metazoa > Chordata > Amphibia > Anura > Pelobatidae > Pelobates > Pelobates fuscus. Next base: position 116,566,330 of record NC_086317.1, read on the forward strand.
CCTTTATAACTATGTATTTGGCCCCACTAAGAAAAACAACTAAGAAAAAACAGAAACAAGCCTTATCTATTCCATCCTTTTTTCTGGTGCCAGATACAATACCGTGAACCATGAGCCAAAACGTGGAATAGGTACTCTAATACTAGTTAGAAAGGCCACTAGGCTTTTAGACAGGGGCGTACCTAGAGCATTTGGCACCCGGGGCGCATCCTGTGTTTGGCACCCTTCCCCCTTGCCCACTTTAAAATGTAAATAACACCCACAATATTTTTAAAAATATTTTCATTTTTAAAATTTGCCCAAATGTGTAAAAGTTTTTTTTTTTTAAATCCTTTCCTGTGCCCTTCTAGAAAACCCCCGTCCTGCCCCCGTTCTACAAAACCCCTGCACCCCCTTCCACAAATCCCCTGCTCAGCCACCCTTATACAAAATCGCTGCCCCTCTTCTAAAAAAAAACCTGCACATCCCTTGCATAAACCTCCTGCACCCCATTCTCAAAAAACCTTTCCTCTCCCTCTAAAGCCCCTGTTCATTCCCTTACAATAGAATTTCTTTTTTTTATACAACAATATTAGCAACAGTCTTCAGAGTCCAGTCCCAGACACATAGTTACTCGCACACAATCACACACACAGTTACAGGCAGACAGTCACACACAGTTACAGGCAGACTGTCACACAAATAGTTACAGGCAGTCACACATACAATTACAGGCAGTCTCACACATGCAGACAGTCACACACACACCGTTACAGGCAGGCAGTGACACACACAGTCACAGACAGACAGTCACACACAGTTACAGGCAGACAGTCACACACACACACACACACAGTCACAGGCAGGGAGTCACACACACAGTTACAGACAGACAAACACACACACGCACACACACACACACAGTTACAGGCAGACAGTCACACACACAGTTACAGGCAGACAGTCACACACACACACACAGTCATGGGCAGACAGTCACACACACAGTTACAGGCAGACAAACACACACACACAGTTACAGGCAGACAAACACACACACACACGGTAACAGGCAGACAGTCACACACACACACACACACACACACACACACACACACACAGTCATGGGCAGACAGTCACACACACAGTTACAGGCAGACAAACACACACACACACACACAGTTACAGGCAGACAGTCACACATACAATTACAGGCAGACAGTCAAACACATACACAGAGAGTCACAGGCAGCCAGTCACACACACTCACACTCACACTCACACACAAACACACACACAGCTACAGGCAGACAGTCATACACAGAGAGTCACAGGAAGACAGTCAGACACAGAGTTACAGGCAGACAGTCACACACACCCATACACACACACATAGTATCAGGCAGACAGTCACACACACACACACACACAAACACAGTCACAGGCAGACAGTCACCCACACATACACACACACACATACACACACATACATAGTTACAGGAAGACAGTCCCACACACAGAGTCAGGCAGTCACTGTCAGGGTACCTGCTGTCTCTACCTCTGTGGAGGTGAGACACTTGGACGTTCTTCCTCGCAAAAGGGTTGAATCACTCGTTCCTCGCGGTTCCCTCGGTCGTTTACACGCCGGCCGCGAGGGATCCACTTCCTTTTATGACGCGGCGTTCAGTAGCCGACGTCATGACGACAACCCAACCCGATCTGTCAATCAAGACCCAAGCACGAATGAGGATTCGTCGGGGGCGTGATTACCTGTTTTGAATCAGGGTATAAAAGAGGGCTTTCTATGTTTGTTCATTGCCCTGTCGTGGTTCTAGCTTGTCTAGTCACTCAGTGCTCTTGTATTCTGTTAGTTTCTTTGGTTTTGACCCGGCTTGTCTGTTCTACCTCGTTTACCTCTATTACCCTTTGACTCGGCTTGTCTCTCGTTTACCTGCTCTCTCGTTCCCTCGACCTCGGCTTGTCTCTAGACCATTCTTTACTACTCTTACGTTAGTCCGGCCATTCTAAGGTCCGGTATACGTACCCTGTACCTGTTTGTACTCTGCGTGTTGGATCCCTGTCCCGATCCTGACATTACGACAGGGCCATGGATCCTGCAGGTACAAACACTCAGGTTGGTCCTTCCGATTCTAGATTTGAAGCCATGGATCACAGAATGGACCAGATGGCTCTAGCGCTGCAAGCTTTATTATCTCGATCTAGTAATCCACCGGAGGAGATGCGAGCTACGTCCATCTCTCCTGTAAGTTCAGGTCTAGAAGTAGCCACTGTAGGTGCTTCTTCCCGTATTACACCTCCTGTACGTTATGGTGGTTCTCCGGAGAAGTGCCGTGGTTTCTTAAACCAAATTGGTATTCATTTTGAATTACAACCTCGCTCTTACCCTACAGATAGGGCAAAGGTTGGATTCATTATCACACTCCTCATTGATAAGGCTCTGAGATGGGCCAATCCTCCGTGGGAGAATGAGAATCCGTTAGTCTATAATTATAATGCCTTTGTCGCTGCTTTTAGAAGAACTTTTGACCCTCCAGGTAGAAAGGTCAATGCAGCTAGATTACTATTGCACCTTAGACAAGATAACCAAACCCTTGTGGATTATGCACTAGAGTTCAGGTCTTTGGCGGCAGAAGTTAAGTGGAATGAACAGGCCTATATAGACGTATTTGTAAACGGATTATCTGATGTAATCCTAGACGAGGTGGCTACTAGAGAGCTCCCTGAAAATTTGGAAGATTTAATTTCTTTTATTTCTCGTATTGACGAACGTTTAAGAGAGAGACAGAGCACTCGTGATAATATTCGTAGACCTTCCTTTAAACTAGCGCCTTTATTTCAAAGTTCTCAAACCACTATCCCAGTTTTTTCTGAACCTATGCAAATAGGCAATACTCGCCTCTCAGAAGAGGAGAGACAGTACAGAAGAAGGGAGGGATTGTGTATGTATTGTGGAGTAAGAGGGCACCTTCGCCTAAATTGTCCTAATCGTCCGGGAAACGCTCGCACCTAAGTTTCTCTAGAGGACAGGCCTTGGGTGTTTCTATTTTGTCCTCTATACACAATTATAAAGATCACAGGCTTCTACTACCGGTCTCTTTAGCATGGGAGAAGGGAGTAATAAAGACTATGGCATTGATAGACTTCGGAGCTGCTGAGAGCTTTATCGACCAAGTTTTTGTTTCTAAACACTCTATCCCAGCTCAGCTGAGAGATACTCCCTTGGCCGTTGAGGCCATAGATGGTAGACCATTATCTGAACCTGTGATTTCTCATGAGACTATACCTGTTATTTTGACTGTTGGTATCTTACACGAGGAGGATATATCCCTTATGCTTATCTCTTCCCCTTCTGTTCCTATAGTTCTGGGGTATCCATGGTTAAAGAAACATAACCCTATTATTGATTGGGAGCTAGGGGAGATAACTTCATGGGGTCAGGGTTGCCAGGACAGGTGTTTACAGAAAGTCTCACCACTTTGCGTAGGTAATACACCGGTTAACTCACCCAGTCTACAGATACCGTCTCGATACATAGATTTAAAGGCAGTCTTTGACAAGAAGAATGCTGATACTTTACCTCCACACAGGTCCTTTGATTGCAAGATTAATCTCCTACCTGGTACTATGCCTCCGAGGGGCAATGTATATCCTTTATCCACTAAGGAGAACTTAGTCTTAGAGGAATATATCCGTGAGAATCTAGACAAGGGATTCATTAGGAGATCATCCTCGCCTGCCGGGGCCGGTTTTTTTTTTGTGAATAAAAAGGATGGCACGTTAAGGCCTTGCATTGATTACCGAGGTTTGAATAAAATAACTATCAGAAATGCATACCCAATTCCCTTGATTACTGAGCTCTTTGATCGTTTAAAGGGTTCCAAGATTTTCACCAAGTTAGATCTCAGAGGGGCGTATAACTTGGTGAGAATTCAGCAGGGAGACGAGTGGAAAACAGCGTTCAATACTCGATATGGGCACTATGAGTACACGGTAATGCCTTTTGGCTCTGTAATGCACCGGCAGTATTTCAGGATCTGATCAATGAAGTTCTTAGGGAGTTTCAACAAGATTGTGTTATTGTATATTTAGATGATATACTAATACACTCTAGAGAAATTGAGACCCACCACAGACAAGTCAGAAGGGTATTGCGCAAACTCCTACAACATGGATTGTACTGCAAATTGGAGAAATGTAGTTTTGATCAATCTCAGATAAACTTTCTTGGTTACGTGATTTCTGGGGAAGGCTTTAAAATGGATCCGGATAAACTCCAGTCTATTTTAGATTGGCCATTACCTAGGGGTCTCAAGGCCATTCAGAGGTTTATTGGATTCTCCAACTATTACAGGCGCTTCATTAAAGGATACTCTTCCATTATTGCTCCTATTACCAATATGACCAGACAGGGGGCTGACACTAAGACTTGGTCTACTGAAGCTCTCGTTGCCTTCAAGACACTTAAGGAACTTTTTGCTTCTGCACCAATTTTAGTTCACCCCGATACAACTTTACCTTTCCTACTCGAGGTAGACGCCTCAGAGACAGGTATAGGTGCCATCTTGTCTCAAAGGTTAGGCGTGGATAAACCATTACATCCATGTGGTTTCTTTTCCAAGAAACTATCTGGGACTGAAAGCAGATATGATATTGGTGACAGGGAACTACTAGCTGTTATCATGGCCTTAAAGGAGTGGAGACATTTATTGGAGGGGACCTTGCATCCTGTTACTATTCTGACGGATCACAAGAACTTGTCTTATATTGGGGAGGCCAAGCGCTTATCCGCCAGACAAGCTTGTTGGTCCTTGTTCCTCACCCATTTCAATTACGTGCTCACTTATAGACCTGGTTCTAAGAACTCTAAGGCTGATGCTTTGTCTCGCCAACATGAACCTTCTACTATATCTGAGACGGTTTTCTCTTCTATAGTTCCCAAGTGCAATATTATCGCCAACACTAGCCTCAGGATTCATTCTCCGTTGCTTGCCGAGATTATGAAGCTACAACATCTGGCTCCTAGACAGAGTCCTGAGTCACGGCATTTTGTTCCTGCAGAACTCCAACTAGAACTGTTACAATGCTTTCACAATAGTAAGGTGGCTGGGCATCCTGGCATTCGTAAGACATGCTCCTTAATAGCCAAGGATTTCTGGTGGCCCACCTTACGTAAAGATATTAGGGATTTCGTCGAAGCATGTGAGGTCTGTATGAAGACCAAACGACCTCAGACGCTTCCATGTGGGCTTTTGCATCCCTTGGAAATTCCTGAGAAACCATGGACCTGTTTGGCTATGGATTTCATTGTCGATTTACCTGTTTCTAAAAAACAGACTGTGATTCTCACGGTGGTTGACAGGTTTACTAAGATGGCTCATTTCGTGCCCTTACCTAAACTTCCATCTTCCCCTGAATTGGCTGAGATATTCGCTAAAGAGATATTTCGTTTACATGGGATACCTTCCGAAATTGTTTCTGATAGAGGTTCCCAATTTGTTTCCCGTTTTTGGAAGTCATTCTGCTCTCAAATGGGTATCAAATTGAATTTCTCTTCTGCCTATCATCCCCAGTCTAACGGAGCTGCTGAACGTACTAATCAAAAGATCAAGCAATATTTTTGTTTCCGAACACCAGGACGATTGGGTTGGTCTGATTCCTTGGGCAGAGTTCGCACACAACAATCTCGTTTGTGATTCTACTCATTCTAGCCCCTTTTTCATGAATTATGGCTTTCATCCCTCCATTCTTCCCTCGGTTTCTCCTTCCCAAGGAGTACCGTCGGTTGATGTTCATGTTGCCAATCTGAGGAAGTTGTGGGATCAGACTCGACAAATTCTTCTGCATAATTCCATGTTGTTCAAGAAACACGCTGATAAACATAGAAGGGCGGCTCCAGTCTTTGTTCCAGGGGACAGGGTATGGTTGAGTACCAAAAACATTCGCTTGAAGGTTCCTTCTATGAAATTCGCGCCTCGTTACATTGGACCTTACAGGGTCCTGACTCGAATTAACCCAGTTGCGTATCGTCTGGCTCTTCCATCTGCCTTACGCATTCCTAACTCCTTTCATGTTTCCTTGTTAAAACCCCTAATTTGTAACAAGTTTTCCTCCACTGCATCCACTCCTCGCTCTGTTCAGGTTGAGGGACAAGAGGAGTATGAAATCAATTCCATCATCGATTCTCGTATCTCCCGGGGGAGGTTACAATATCTGGTTGATTGGAAGGGATATGGTCCTGAGGAGAGGTCTTGGATACCTCAGGAGGATGTGCATGCGCCTCGCCTCCGCAGGGCTTTTCACTCCCGTTTTCCATCTCGTCCCGGTTCCTTCCACCCGGTGGGCATTTCTGAGGGGGGGGGTACTGTCAGGGTACCTGCTGTCTCTACCTCTGTGGAGGTGAGACACTTGGACGTTCTTCCTCGCAAAAGGGTTGAATCACTCGTTCCTCGCGGTTCCCTCGGTCGTTTACACGCCGGCCGCGAGGGATCCACTTCCTTTTATGACGCGGCGTTCAGTAGCCGACGTCATGACGACAACCCAACCCGATCTGTCAATCAAGCCCCAAGCACGAATGAGGATTCGTCGGGGGCGTGATTACCTGTTTTGAATCAGGGTATAAAAGAGGGCTTTCTACGTTTGTTCATTGCCCTGTCGTGGTTCTAGCTTGTCTAGTCACTCAGTGCTCTTGTATTCTGTTAGTTTCTTTGGTTTTGACCCGGCTTGTCTGTTCTACCTCGTTTACCTCTATTACCCTTTGACTCGGCTTGTCTCTCGTTTACCTGCTCTCTCGTTCCCTCGACCTCGGCTTGTCTCTAGACCATTCTTTACTACTCTTACGTTAGTCCGGCCATTCTAAGGTCCGGTATACGTACCCTGTACCTTTTTGTACTCTGCGTGTTGGATCCCTGTCCCGATCCTGACAGTCACAAAGTTACAGGCAGGCAGTTTCTCACACACAGTTACAGACACACACACTCACAGGCTGACAATCTCACACACATACACACTTTCTCTCTCTCTCTTACTTACAGACAGTATGGGCTGAAGGAGGAGTGGATTCACTGAGGTCCCTCCCTGGAGTCTGTTAGTTTGGGAGCCAGGGACTCCTTCTTGCTTACCCTCGATGTGCAGCAGTAGGAGGCTGTGTTTAGCTCTACCCCTGTCTGTTTTAGCTCTGCCCCCACTTTTCTTACATGCAGCCTATTTTCAAGTTCTGTGGACACATCCTGGTCATGATACCGAGCCCAAACCTGCCTACCTAGTGGCACCCGGGGCGGACCGATCCACCATGCTCCCCCTTAGTATGCCACATCTTTTAGATAAGGCATTTAGAGGCAAGAAGGTTTCTTCAGTTGAGATTGGGAGATCAAGAGATTTGGCTTGTCCAAAAATAAGCTTAGGAACTTGAAGATATTGGTTGATTCCATTGATTGAGGGAGTTTTAGTGGTATGATCATTGTTTAGCTGATGTATAGCACAGTAATATGCATCAACAGTTTTTTTTTTTTTTTTTTTTTTAATTCTTTATTTAGGTTGTGCATGAGTTAACAAGCAGATTTGCACTGCCACGATAGCTAGTGCAATCAAAGCAGTATACATTAAACAACAACAGTGTGGTTTCATATACAATGCACATTTTCTTTTTTATGATAGCTAAGTAGTCCGTAGGCTAGAGATCAAGGTCTAGTCTAAGCTTTGCAGACATTGTGACGTGGGGCTTTGCTATCTAGACTGAGAATAGGTTAGTACACGCTTAATGGTAGAAGTACAATGTGCTTGGGTTTGAGCCATATAACATGTGGGTGCAGGCATTATTTAGTTGACAAACATCTAGTGAGGTCCCCCCTGCAATCCCAGGCTAGTCTAAGATAAGATAATAAATTCACTTCAACTTATGCCACAACAGCGTGGTGCAAGAGTGACGCCAGGGTTAGATATTGGCATATTTTTAGGCTCCAACCTCATTTTATACTAATAATAGTAAATGGAAAACATGCTAGTTATCAATTGAGAGAGAAAGATTAAATGTCGGTGAGCAATACCTGTAAACACAATAATGAGTTTTTAAGTGTGTTGCGTTTCACAGCCTAAATATACTCATCTAGCTTAGGCAATGTAGCATATCCCTGGCAGGGTTATCCGGCTAGCCTAAAAATTAGTAAAATTAGTAAAATGAAGGCAGGGTTAACTCAGTGCACGTTATATGTCATAATGAGTTTACATTAGCGAGATCAGGCTTGCTATTCATGAGTGTGCTACTATGATATGCGTATGCAGAAATTAGGGTATTTCAGGCTATATATACGTAAAAGTATAATGATCACTTAGATATGAACAGTATTAGAGTGATTCAACAGGCTGATATCCACCCTATGGCACACACATCACCATGTGCTTGGCTGCTGCGATTGTATGGACTCCAAAAGAAAAATCAAAACAAACTTATATACATTGAAAATATAGAAAGATGTGTTAACTAAGGCATTAGATAGAGTCATTGGATACTGGGCATCCCGCGAGTTTGCAGATAAGTCTGAAAATCCAGTAGGTGCGGGTAGCTTAAAAGATTGAGTCAGCTCGTGTGGGTAGCGAGTCACGTAACAGTAATAAAGGATAAGAAAAATATGAATAAACTATGTCCGTGATGCCGAATTAACGTTTGAAGTGTTTTCCTCTGCTACATGTGTAGAGACATATGCAGACGGTCGACAGGGGGGGGTATGGTATGCCCGAAAGTGTGTCCAGTATCACTGAGCCCCAGTTCATGTAGTGGCTGCCGCGTATGAGTTTGCAGTGGGTCGTCGGGGGACGAACTCCGGTGCGGCGGCTGCGTTCCTCCCCAGTGGGCGCCTGGGACCGGACATGTCTGTCACTGTGGCGAGTGCAGTCGTGGGGAGGTTCAGTAGTCCTAGTGCCTCCGTGGCCTCTTGCATATTATGGACTATGTGAGAGTTGCCTCCCCGTTCAATCTGAAGGGTGCGCCCTGGTCCCCAGCGGTACCGGACTTGGTGTAGTCGCAGGAGGGATGTGAATGGGCCCAGTGATCTCCTCCACGCCAATGTCCCCCCTGAGAGATCAGAGAAGAAGGAAAGTGTCATCCCCTCAAAGGTAAGTGTTGGTTGGCCTCTGACGGCTGCCAGGATTGCTTGCTTGTCACTGAGGGACTGGAACCGGACTATGAGGTCCCCTGTGGCGGTAGGTGGTGCTCTCGCTGACTTTGGTAAGCGGAATATGCCATCGAGGGTGATTGCTTTGGCTGATTTCGGGGTCACTAGCGTGGTGAGAAGTCTCCTTGCCAGATGTGGTAGTTCCGCCTCTGGGACGGAGTCCAGGACTCCCCTAAGTTTTAGGTTGTTGCGGCGAAGTTTATCCTCCTGGGAGGCCAGTTGCTGCTCGTGGAGCAGTGTTTGCTGCTGTAGGCTATGTATTGCCGCTTGCAGTTCTGTCATCTGTGTCATGTGATTATTAACGGTGCCTTCCACAGCTCCCAGCCTGGTTGTGATGAGTTTAAAATCCTCTCTAAGCAGGGCCACATCTGCTGCTATCTTTCTATGGTGGTCTGCCATGAGTTCCCCTATAGCCTCCATAGTCACTGGGGTGGGTGCTTTCATGGGTGGTTGTGCCTGTACCAGTGTTTGTACCTGTGTGGTCTCGGGCTGTGGGGGGTCCCCATCCTCTCCTTCAGAGGTCCCGTCCGAAAAATCGGAGCATCCGCCATGCATGGCCGCCATGTGCGCTCCGGTTGCGGCCTGTGCTTGCCGCCATAGCGCCCCGATATCCATGCTTTGTCGGGGATTTTCGGCTTTTGCTTTTTTCGATTTTCGACCCATTGAGGTTGTGTGGGTCTCTGTGGGTGTCTGGAGTGGAGTTGGGTTGTGTTTGCTCGTTTGTATAAGGGGTTTGCTGGCTCAATTGACGGGAGCCCCGCAGCCATGCGACTGTCTGCTTCGACCGCTCAAAAATGCTCATGCATCAACAGTTTTGACTAATTGGGCAGGATTAAACACCTTCTCGCCATCCTGAGATGCAATAAAGGGAATTTGTGCCTTTTTTATTTAGCCAGGTATTTGCTTGCCTTGTTGTCTTGAGTAAAATGTGTTCATTTTAATTTGTGTAGGAATCGTTCATTCTGTATCAATTGGAGTGATTGCATTTCATAACGTAGATCAGCAATTTTAGAAGCTGCTAGAACAGCCGTGCTGGATAAAATGCCCTCTAATATATGCTTTACGTGCAAACCTGGTCATGGAAACATTAGTGGAGTCATAAGAGTTCAGCTGGAAATATTTAATTTGACTGGAGAGAATTTTTGGAAATATTTTTGTCAGCCAACCGGGATTAATTGAGTACCAGTCGCAACAGTAAGAAATGAAGGTGGTCAGAATAGGAGTATAGTCCAACCAAGTAATAAAACCAATGTTAGAACTTAGTTGCAGTTTTGGATTGCAGTGTTTGGGAATCTACTAAGCAGAGGTCAATGTGTGAGTGTGTTTTGTTGGCCACAGAGTAATAAGTAAAGTAACACTCTTCCAGTGCAAGTTCTCACCATGCATCTTGAAAGCTGAACAAATTTGACAAGTCAGTAAATATTTTACTCAGTTCTTTTGCTGAATTAGTTGGTGGTCTGGAAATTGAGTCTCAGGTGTCAAAGCAATAATTCGGGACACAGTTGAAGTCGTCACATAGTCTGCTTTGCTTCATTTGTTGAATTTTGGTGAAACTGTGTGTAAGAAAAGTAATTTGATTGTCATCAAGGCAGTAGGGAATTACTTTCATAAGTGGTTTATTGTTGAGGGGCCCACTAAAATAAAAGGTCTACTTTTATAGCTTTCATATTTTTGTGTAAGATAAAAAGTCCAGTTCTTATGGAATAAAATAGTAACACATTTGGTTTTGGAACGTGAGCATGAATGCATGCTACTGCATGATGCATGATGCATGGTGAGGAGACAAAATTGGGTTTCTTGGCAGCAGATAATTGCAGTTTTGACTATTGCCTCCTAGATGGCATGGAGTTTTCACCTAGGTTTCCTGATACTTCAATAAATCCATCTTGTCTTTCACATGCTGCAGGTTTTCAGTGCCAGAGGATAAAAAGTAGCCACAGAGCATCACAGACCCACCACCATGCTTAAATGTAGGCAGAGTGTTGTTTTTAGTGCACGCTTCATTCTTCTTCTAGGCATTCTGCTGATCCATTGGGCTCAAAAGTTCCAGTTTTGTTTCATCTCCACAGAACAGAATCCCAAAAATTTGTATGATTTTTAGCATTTTGGAAACAACTTTTCTTGTGCTTTTAGGTCGTTGGTGGTGTACATCTTCAAGTTCTTGCATGGAAACCTTCTGTGTTTAGTACGCCCCTTACTGTGCTTATTGAAACCTCACTGCCTGTTTCCTTCAAGTCTTGCTGCAGGTCTTTTGCAGTCACTCAAGGGTTTTACACAACCTGCCTTCTCAAAAATCTGGTCGCGGCCATTGAGGGCTTCATTTTTCTGTCCCATCCAGGTAGTGTAACCATTGTTCCTTCAACTTTGAACTTGCAAACTGTGCTTACAACAGTGTCTCTAAGAACATCCAGTGCCTTTGTTATCTTTTTGTATCCTGTTACTTGTTTGTGAAATGATGATCTCTTCCCTTAACTTTGTTGATCATTCTTTTAACATGCAGTCAAACATGACACTCAACAAACCCCTAGCCAGTCCAGGTATTTCAAGTGTTCCAGCTTAAGCACACCATTCATGCTAATGAAACCCTTGATAAGTTGCATCAAGTGTGCTTGAGATAACACCTGTTTTGCATATTGGTGTTGGTGAGAGGGATTCTATTCAGGAGGTTGAATAATTTTAGACTGGAGAAGTCATTATACTTTGGATTTTCATTTGAATTTGGAGAAAGCACTTGAAACATTCATTATGTTGAGCTATTTCAATTGCTTTTGTTTGATTTTTTTTAATTGCAAACAGCTTGAAGTGTAAATTTTGACAATAAACCTAATTTTCAATGGTGGTTGAATAATTTTGATTATAACTGTATTACATCATGCTGTTGCTTTAAGAAGTAAGGCTTTTTGAGCAACAAAGGCACCCATCCCCTAGTTGACTGTAAAGGTAGTCTCAGAGTAGTCTCAGATGGATTATTATTTTTTGCTTCAGGATTTTTCTTTTTCGTCTGTTTTATTTTTTGTGCTCTGGATTTTTCTTTTATTTTAAGTTAGACGGGTATGAGGGTTTTTAATTTGGCCTTTTTTAGGGCGGAAAAGATTTTAGAAGAAAGAAGACATCAAATGGTAAATTTTCTTTTTCTTTTCAGGTTAGTTATTTTATTCCCCCTCACTATTTTTAGGGTTACGGGGGTAGGTAGGGGATACCTTTTTATTTGGGTGGGGGAGGTGACTAGGGGCTTGGGGACCCCTAATCACCTTGATTGGGGGGGATTTTTATTTAGGCCCCTCACCCGCCATCAGGGGTGGGGGCTGGGGGGGAGGACAGTAGGTCCCCCCCTTATTCTTATTTAGGGCCCCCACCTGCCGCGCAGGGATGGGGGCCGGGGGGGAGGACAGTAGGACCCCCTTATTCTTATTTAGGGCCCCCACCCACTGCTCAGGGGTGGGGGCCAGGGGGGAGGACAGTGGGTCCACCCCCCCTTATTCTTATTTAGGGCCCCCACCTGCCGTGCAGGGGTGGGGGCCGGGGGGAGTACAGTAGGTCCCCCCTTATTGTTATTTAGGGCCCCCACCCGCCGCTCAGGGTGGGGGCCAGGGGGAAGAAAGAAAACATCAAATGGTAAGTTTTATTTTTCTTTTCAGGTTAGTTATTTTATTCCCCCTCACCATTTTTAGGGTGAGGGGGTAGGTAGGGGATACCTTTTTATTTGGGTGGGGAGGGTGACTAGGGGACCCCTAGACAACTTGATTGGGTACAAAAAAAGGGAAAGGAACCGCGCCCCAGATGGTAATTAATATATAAAATATACGTACATAAAAATTATTAACGATTCTTGTAAATCCTTGATTGGGGGGGAATTTTCATCTAGGGCCCCCACCCACCATTCAGGGGTGGAGGCTGGGGGGGATGAAAGTAGGTCCCCCCCACATTCTTATTTAGGGCCCCCACCCAACGCACAGGGCTGGGGGCCGGGAGGGAGGACAGTAGGTCCCTCCCTTAGTCTTATTTAGGGCCCCCACCCAACGCACAGGTCCCCCCTTCAGTTTAATGTGTTTTTTTTTTTTTTTTTTTAACAGTGAGCAGCCACTGGCTGCTCACTGTTTACTAGACATGCCCCTACTCGTAGTATAGCGAGTAGGGGCTGAATTTACTCATACTAAGTAATCTTTACTTAGTATTAGTAAATTTGTCTGAAAGACCAATTTAGGTCTTTCAGCCTTTTGGTAGATAGCTCCCTAATACAGTGGGAATTAGGGAGCCATCTACTAAGTGGCTGTAAGATGCAGCCGCGGCAATGAATTGATTTGCAGTTTCATTCATTCAAATTAAATTCCGATACGAACAAAGTCCCGAATTGCGTCCTAACACGAATGGAGAAACTATACTCATTCTGTTAGGACGCAATTCGGCAGTTTTGCTGGCATTCTGTCTAAATGACAGGACGTTCGGCAATAATGAAAGGAAGCATCGTGGGAACAGGGAGGAAAGCTAAGGATTGTGGGAAAATTTCTCTGACCACCTGAAACGAAGCACACTTTGCTCCTCCGCTGGTCATAGCTGGTCATGGCGTAGGAAACCTCCAGAAGAGAAATAGTCCCTACTTTGTCTTATGTTCAACTGTAGACATTTTGTATCAACAAGTAACCTACATATTACGCTGAACATTATACTTGTCTATCTCTTTATTGCTTATTATCTGAATTCCATTTTGCATCAATTTTTATTACCTGTATCTCATTCCCAATTTATAGCTCCTGGATACTCACACTATATTCCATGGTGTACTATTCTTATGTCTTATAGAATTTGGTGAATTCCTTATTTTTCCAGTTTTAGAGCTAATTTATTTATTGATTGTACTTATTTTGTCTCATTCCCTCTTATCTTTCTGTAATATTCATTCTGTGGATATCAGAATTGTGCACTCTGAGATGCTGTGTTTTAGTGGGGTGACAAAGCCTCTGTGTGAGACATCACTAAACATAAAGGTGGATTTTATTGTAATAAAAGCTAACAGTATGATGACATTTACAGTTTAAATGTCACGCAGAACTAAAAAAATACAATTTCTTAATTTCTCACACTTTGTTTTAGCTTTTATTCATATTAAATTAGGTTTCATATATAAATATTTCATGTGAATTGTGAATTGTATTAGTTAATGCTATTTGTTTAATGGGTACACTGTTAATTATTAATGATTCACATGATGAGTTTGACAACCAGCTCACTATTTAGGAACTAAAGTGATTATTATTATTTATTATTTTATTAATTATATAGCGCCATCAGATTCCGTAGCGCTGTACAATGAGACACTAATCATGTCCCTTTAAGAATGGATCATCATGATAGATACACGGAGAATACTTGAAGAAGAACATTTTGCATGACAATTTATTTGGTAAAAATAACATTTTGAAGTGTTTTTTTGTGTGAAGAGTGTGTCATTTTGTTCATTTTACAAAATTAAACTGACACACTACATCAAAGACTCCTGTCTGTCAGTCATTCAAATGGTCCATCGAGAGTCAGGCAATTGCCCAAAGCACCTGCATTGGGGAAATCTGTAATTGGACAGCAACGTAAAGTCTGGACTGAGTTAGAAATAAATGCTTCCAAAGACTTATTTCCTAAGACATTAGTGGTATATCTACTAAAGAGTTAATATTTATTTATTTATGTATTTATTTTTTATTTTGACAGTGGAGTGTCTCTTTAAACACCATCTGCACAATCTCACAGAACTGTTATTAATCGCTTTGGAAAAAAGTCTTCCTGCTAACTCTCTTCTCACTCAAGCACAGACATAAACAGTATCCTATGATGGAAATTTTGTAAAGTAATTCCACATAGCAGCAGGGTTAAAGGAACACCCCATTGTCAAAATACAAAGAAAGCGAAAATCACTGTTTAGTAGAGACACCTCCATTAAAAATGTACATGGATTTAATTACGATTTTTTTTTTTCTTTAGGGTAGATCTAAAAATAGCTTGTAAAGCCTACAGATATCTTGTCTGAAGTCTTTGCAAGGTCATACTTCTTCCCCAACCCAGGCTTTCTGTAGTCCAATTATATACTTACCAATGCAGCCCCATGAAAAGTTTTTGCAAGGCAGGTGCTCTGGACAATTGCCTTTCTCCTAATTTAGTTTTACTGAGCTAAACAATTGGAAAGTAAGAGGACGTGTTTACTAACTGACAGAGCTGCATGCTTCTACCCAGGTCAAGGTACATATATATTTTCTCTATTATTTTTGCAAGGAGTTTCATTGTTTCCATTGTTTCCAGTATTTTTTCTCAAAAATTTATAAATGTGCCAAGAGGACACACTCTTCACACACAAAGATCTTTAGTACGCTGTAGTGCTTTAGGAGACTGGAGTATTTCATTCTTCTAATATTTATAAACTGAGCATTGTTAAGATTGACTGTTAAGATTGATAAACGCTTCTATGTCTATAGACAAACTTGAAAATGGGAGAAAATAAGTTTGCTTTTTTAAACTATTTTTTTTTTAATATCACCTGTATTAGGAGGTTAGCAATACGTTAGTATTTCTGTACAGACTCAATCTGAAAGTATTTATAGAAAAATGTATTGAAAAAAAATAATAATCAGTGAATAATCTATATTTCTTTATGTTCAGTTGAGTCATATTTTATGGCTTTAGGTTTTATGTTATTAACAGAATACTGTTAATCTGTCTGCAGTTCCTCTTAAAGCACCAATTGTGAACATTTCTGAAGTTGTCAAGAACTCTGTAAAGCTATCTTTTCATACGGAACACCATGAAGATATGACTTGTTATTTACTGTTCTATAAATACCTGGATACCAATAAAAGAAGAAGACAGGTAATTAGTTTTAAGCATTTTCATTTGGAGTCATGGCCTAAACG